>NC_083315.2:152611902-154056099 GCF_963455315.2 Globicephala melas
GGGTCTGGCTCTGTTCAGCAGCTGTTCCCTAGCTGGGAAGAGGCTTTTAGCTTTAATGAAAAGGGAGTAGAGATAAGGAGGCTGCCTCGGCAGGGAGAGCAGCAGTGACAGGATGATTTAAATGGCCTCTCCAGTGTCATTTCTTCTGTGCAGACATCATAAATCAGATTAGCATTGGGCTGTGGCAGGGAGGGGAGTAGGGAAAGGGGCTGAAGGGAGAGGGGAGAAGGGCTTGTGATTCTGGGTACTCCTGGGACTGGCCTGGAGCTGCTGAGGCAGCCCCAGAGGGTGATGGGGGTCATCTATCCCTGGTCCTCAGCCCCCTGACCTTGTTCTTTGGAGAAGGGGCAGATAGAGTGATCCCTAGCCCCACCCAGCTTTCCAACCCATATTCAGCTTTGGGGGAAACAAGGAAGAGGGACTGAGAGAAGAGAAAAACCAGGGAAGATTGGAGGGGCAGGTGTGGGAGGTGGGTGTTACAGTCTTCAGAAAACCTAGAAGCAGTGGTTCTCCTACCTTGCCATCCATTAAAATCACCTGGGGCACTTAAAGATAATACTGGTGCCTGGGTACCACCCCTAACATTTCTGAGTTCCAGCTGAATCTCACGTGCAGCTGAAGTTAGGAAAAGCTGGATGAGCGTTGAGCTTCTATCAGGAACGGTGCAATCTCCAGCCATCCCTTCCACCGTGACTGCTCAGGCCTTCCTCTTGAGAGTGGCCAGATTGAGGGGCCAGAGGAGAAATCTCTGAGGCACGTGATAATGAGGTGCAGCTCCCACCCACCTCCCTTCTCTTTCAGATCTCGCGCCACCTGGGCAAGATGTACAGTGAGATGATCTTTGTCAACGGCTTCGTGCACTGTGACCCTCACCCAGGCAATGTGCTGGTGCGGAAGTGCCCGGGCACAGGAAAGGTGGAGATCGTCCTGTTGGACCATGGGCTTTACCAGGTAGGAGCGCCCTTTCCCCCCAGGGTCTGGTCCTGCTTGGGCTCAGAGCCCGCTGAACTCCCCTACTGGCCACAGAAATGGGAAGCAGATAGCAAGGTAGCTGAAGAGGGCCCAGCCCTACCCCTAGAGCTGTTATCTTGTGGAAGTCAAGGTCAGAGGAGCGCTCCAAGCTCTCCGAGCCTCAGCTTCCTCCTAATAGAGTGAGTGATAACACCTCCTTTAGAGGCAGCTGTGAGGGGTAGATGAGATTGTGCCTGGATGTGTGAATGGGCTTTCTCAGCTGCAAAAAAAACCTTTTTCCCAGGGAAGCCCAGGCCAGCCAGGCCCTGGGAGGTGAGCTGCCCTTACAAGAGCTAGACTTCAGGGGGAAGGGTAACTCAGCCCCAGTGAGGAGGTCATATGTCATGGGAAAGGGCGCAGGGAGCTGATAGGGGTTGGATGGTCCTGACTGTCCTCTGGAACTTGGGACACAGAGCTGGTTCCAGTGAGCCACGTGTTCCTGCCTAGAAGCTGACAAGTTCAGTGTCAATCCCAGGACCCAGGTCCTGGCTTGATTCCATGAGGCAGGTGGTCCTGGGGAGGTTTCCCTGGTGGTCTCCTGCTTCTCGCCTCAGAGCCCTGATCCCACATCCCCAAATCTGGGCTTCCTTTGAAAGACTCAGGGGTGTTGGGCATGTTAGTTTAAGTTAGAAACAGCCCCCAAGTGAATGATGGCCCAGACACAACAGATGACTAATTGCCTGCTCACACACCAGTCTGGGGTGCGTGGAGGAGCCTGCAAGCAGGGGCTGACCGAGGCTGTTGCTCCCAGGTCTCCTTGGGGGTCTCGCCGCCCACCAGCAGCAGGGGTAAGGGCTCAGAGGAGCATGCATGGGGAAGTTTTCATGGACCAGGCCTGCAAGTGGAGCTTCTGCCACATTCCATTGGTCAGAGCTCAGGCAGAGGGCTACAACTAACTAGGAGGAAGGCGAGGATCTTAGACTTGGGAAGAAGAGGGGAATATAGATTTTGATGGGCTGTTGGTAGCCTCTGCCACTCAGGACCAAGGCTGGCCAAATAGTGGCTTTGTACCTGGACCTTCAAGGATGGCCGACTGTGGGAGAGGAGCAGACGTTGTGCAGGAACCATGGTTTCCCTCCACTCCCCTTTGCAGTGGTCACACCAGCCAGGGACTAGGTCTTTCATGGGGAGAGGGGGCCCAGGTCCTGCCATGCTGCCCCCGCTGTAGGTGCTCACGGAAGAGTTCCGCCTGGATTACTGCCACCTCTGGCAGTCGCTGATCTGGACCGACATGAAGAATGTGAAGAAGTACAGCCAGCGCCTGGGAGCCGGGGACCTCTACCCCTTGTTCACCTGCATGCTGACAGCCCGGTCGTGGGACTCAGTCAACAGGGGCATTGGCCAAACTCCAGTCACCGCCACTGAGGTGGGTGCCCCCCCCCCCGCCCCGGTCCTGCCCTGTCCCGGATGCAAGGGGCAGGGCCAGGCGTGGCGTTTGGAGCCCTGCCAACCCAGGGTCTGGGGTTCTATACTGGTGGTGCTGTGGGGATGGAGTAGGGGCAGAATTAGAGAGGTACTGGTTGAGGAGGAGGGAGGGAGGGAGAAAGAGTGTGCCTGGATGGACGGAGGGAAAGGGGACGCTGTCCCACTGTGTCCCTCCTGGCCTTATCAACCTGGAATATAAGTAGGTCACGTTAACCGTATAATCCAGGCTCTGTGACTTTCACTACAACCTGCTGTCATAAGATTTCAGGCTTCCACCAAGTTCTCCCCCAGGACTTCTGGGAATCCCCAGGGACTGCCTGGTGAATAAGTCTGGCGTCACCCGCTGTCTCCTACTGGGCACCATCTCCCATCGTGGGGTTGCTCTAGGGCACCCTCCTGGGCAGGGGGCTTCACTCCTCATGCCGTACTCAAGGGCTGCTTGTCCCTTCATTCCTATGGAGTTTTTAGTGAAACAGCTCTTTTGGTCTTTTTGTTTGTAGCTCATTCCTCCATTGGATCGGGAGTCTGGGCTGAGACCGATCCTAGGAACACCTTCTCCCTGTACTTGTACTCACCTCTGCCCCTCCAGTAGGGGCTTAGCGGGTAGCTCGTTCTTCCTGGCTCAGGGTGAGCTCCCTCCCGGGCTCCTTAATCCCTCAAGGAATTGCCTTCTGTCTTCCCGGTCTGTCAGTTTGCAGACCTTTGCAGACTTGCCCGTGTCCATGTGGGGAGGGGCTTACGCTTGCCACAAGGGACAGGGTCCTGCTTGTGCAGTAGAAAGACCTGGGCTCTGGTTCCAGCGCCTGCTTCTGGTGGCATGACCTTGGATGGTTCTGGTCACCTCTCTGAGCCTCAGAGTCCTCCCTTGCGAGCTGCCTTGTGGTGGGGGCTTTAGGAATGGCTGGGTCCAGAGTCTGCAGCGATGTCACCAAACCACCATCTGCCTCTTGCCATCTCTTGGCTCTGCTTTCCTCCAAGTTGACATCGTTCCTCAGCAAACTTGGTGGCAAAGGTGACCACCAGTCACCCCAGGCTTACACAGCTTTCAGCTCATCATCTCAGAAGAAGAAAAACAATCTCCTTCGTTTGTTGGATAGGGATGATAGTTTCTGCTTTATTGATAATGCATGTAAAATGCCTCCTCATAGTTTCTGAAATTTGTTCACTGAATAAACATTTGTTTTTGCTGGACCCTGGACTGTGGATCCAGTGATGAACAGACAGACAGGACTTCCATGTAATTTGCACTTGTAGAGGAAGACAGACAGTAAACAAGTGAATAAACAGGTAAATGGAATAAGTGCAGGTTAGAGGTGCTGGGGGGAGGGGCGGGCGGGTAATAAGCAGGGTGCCGTGATGATGGGTGATGGGGGGATGCTGTGGAGGAGATCTCGCTGGGGAGTTGACATGTAAGCTGAGGCCCGAAGGACAAGAAAGGCACCAGCCACGGGAAGAGCTTGGAGAAAGCACTCCAGGCAGAGGGCACGCGATGCATTAAAGGGGCAGGGTTGGGTGGTCTGGAGTGTGTGAGGAGGATGGTGGACTGAGAAGCGTTTGGAGGCCTGAGCTGGGAGAGTATCACACAGGGAGAATTTCAGATTCATTCTCAGGACAAAGCAGAGGCTTTGACAGGTTTTGAGCAGGAGAAGCATGTGCTCAGACTCGCTATGTTAAGTATTTCTCTGGAGCGGGGCAAGATGAACAGGTGGAAGGATGACGGGGCTCAGACTACGCTAATGGAGGTGGAGAGAAGCAGGTGGGGCCAAGGTGTATTCTGGACATAAGAGTAAGAGGCCTTTCTGTCGGCTTGGACGTGAGGGGAGGAAAAGGGGAGAGTCAGAGTTGCATCGTAGCTTTTTGAGGTGAGTTATGGGGTGGAGGGGCACCACTTCCTGACCTAGGAAGACTTGGGGAAGGACACGTTTGGGGTGGGAGGGTCAGTAGTTCTCCTGAGCGTCCAGATAGCGGTGTCGTGGGCAGTTAAGCCTGGTGCTCAGAGATCCAGCCTCGAGACGTATAAGTTTGGGAGTCTTCAGCCTATAGATGGTATCAAAGCCACAGGGACGGACAAGATTGCGTGGCACACAGTAGGTTCTCAGTGAATGATATCTGGTTTTATTAACTAAGTTAGAGTTTTGTTTTTGCAAGCGGGTAGACATCCAGCGGGTTCCAAGCTTGACGGCTGTGCTGCTCTGAGAAAGAGCCCCTCGGGGTAGCCTGGGTGGACACAGGGGCTTCCGTTTGGGCTGAGAGGGGGTCTGGTGAGCGGGGCCTTGATCTGCCCTTAGCCCCCACAAGCAGGGTGACCTGCAGCTGTGCGGGGAGGTGGCGGGGAGGCAGACAGCCTCTTGGTGTCTGGCTCGTGTTGAGATGTTCCAGTCTGATAGCTCCTGCCTGGGGGACATTTCGGGTTTCACAGCGGCTCAGTTGTCAGCGGCGCACGCGTGCTGCTGAAAGAGCAGAGAGCTCTGCTCCTGCTGCAGAAAGCGGCTGGGCAGGGTGAAGCGCTTGGCAGCATTGCTGGGCCCCTTGGGGTGACTTTGACGGACCCCACGCGCCTCCCCGTACCTTATCCCTGATGACCCTCTGGGTTCTGCTGGGAGGTGGGCACAGACGGTGTTAACATGCCCAGTTTTTTGGGGAGGACATTGGGTCACACAGTCCTCTGTGAGATGACAGGCAGTGTAGTGGTGAGGGTGTGGGCTTGGGAGCTGCACGGCCTGGGTTTGACTTCTGACTCACCTCTTACTAGCTGCGGACCTTGGGGAGGTTACTTAACTTCTCAGTGCCTCAGTTTCCTCCTCTCACATGGGGGTATACGCTTGCCTACTAGGGTTGCCGTGCGATTAGGTGAGTTAACACATGCAAGCATTGTCAGAGCGCCCGGCTTACTTAGTGATGCGCTGTACGAGTGGACTATTGGCATCGTTGTCACCATCACTGTTTCTCTGGAGACTGAGAAGGGATCAGAGCCTCACTCTATACTCAGGACTCTGGCTAGAGGCAGTTATCTGCCCAGAACCATGCAGAGCTCAGGGACGGGGAAGGCTGGGAAGCCAGACCCCAAACTTACCCACCAGGATGGGGCAAGGGCAGCCCTGAATCCTGCTCTGGGGACAGGAGGACCCCGGGCAGTGGGCGGGCTGATGCTGGCTCCAGCGTGGAGGACAGTGATAAGCGGTGGCCAGGTGGGCAGGTCTGGTGGGGTGCGGGGCCAGGCAGGGTATGGGGGAGGACTTTGGGTTTGGGTTTGGGGTCAGCAGCTCAGACCTCTCAACTGCACCAGCCTGGGCTTGGCAGGAGAGATGGGGGATGTGACTCAGAAGCACCAGCTTCCAAGGCTCCTTCCAGGCCTGGCCTGAAATTGGTGGCCAGCGAAGAAGCCTTAGAAAAGAACACAAGGGTGGACCCCGGGCTGAGAGGCTGGACTCATCAAATGGTTGGTCGGGGAGGTAGACTTCCTGCCCAGTCAGTGTGGGCTTGGGGGCTTGGGGGCTGGGTATGGGTGACCTTGGCTGCCAGGAGCTAGGATGGCAGAGGCAGCAGAAATGTGGCCTGGTTCCTGCTGATGTGCTTCTGCTCCTGTACCGCGTTCGGTGCTTGGCTAGAAGTTGGGTGAGTTGTCCCATCCAGGTTTGCCCGGCTACAAAGCCCCTTGGGCTAGGCTTCCCTCTGGGGAGGATTCCCAGTGCTGCTGAGGCAGCTGTGCTAGACGCTCCCTCCCGGAGCTTCCTTGCAGCCCCTCAGGTCACAGGCTGCCCGGACAGCCCGCCACCCGGGGCCCCACTTCCCATGCCAGCTGTCTGTTTGTCCTCCTGTCTCTGCTTCAGGACTCAGAGATCCGCAACAATGCGGCCAACTACCTCCCCCAGATCAGCCACCTTCTCAACCTCGTGCCGCGTCAGATGCTGCTCATCTTCAAGACCAACGACCTGCTGCGGGGCATCGAGGCCGCCCTGGGCACCCGCGCCAGTGCCACCTCCTTCCTCAACATGTCACGTTGCTGCGTCAAGGCGCTGGCCGCGTGAGTGTGGGCTCCAGCCGCTCCTCCCCTCTAGCTCCCCGCCAGCCCCAGGGGTCTGCACACCTCCAGTTTTCCCACCAGTCCCCAGGGCCGTGCCTGAGCTCCCCAGTCTCCAGCTCTCGCTGCAGGAAGTTAGGGGCAGAACACAGCTCCAGTGACCTGGCTGATGCCTCGGGGCTGTGTTTTGAGGTGGTCCAGAGAGCCACCTCTACTTGTTAAAATTGTGGATTCTAGGACCTCACCCTCCCGGGCAAGCTTTGCAGGTGATTCTTACCCTTAGTAAAGTTTACAGTGTCTTCGGAAAATCTCAGTCCCATCCAAGCATCCCCCGGACTTGGGATCGGGATGCCCGGGTTCGCATCCCATCTCCAGCTGGTCCCGGCACTGTGTCCCCAGCATTGGCCAGGCAGTGAGGCCAGTGTTCCTTTCCCTGCAGGTGTGGCTGTGACTCAAGAGGGTGTCACCAGCAGGCCATCTCGAATCTCAGGTCTTTTTAGATGTCTCAGCATCCTTGAGGTGTTGATGAGGAAGGAAAGGGTGCTTCCTCAGGGGGGTAGTGACAGAGGAAAGAGGGTTCTAGGCTCTCCTAGCTGACAGTAGCAAATACACAGGAAGGCCTATGCTCTGGCTGAATGTTCTCACCTGAGAAGGCAGGCCTGGACTGTGGTCAGCTCCGAGCCCATCCATTCTAGGCAGTGAATGGGTCATTCTGGTAAATGGGTGAAGGGAGTGTTGACCACATACATCATGTACCCACTATCAAATACTGAGTTAGATTACAGGAAGATAGACTGTATACAGAAAGGGCCGAACATGATTTATTCTTCCTCTGAGGTTCAGGAAACAAAGTCTCGGGAGTTCCCGGAGCAGTCCAGTGGTTAGGACTGGGTGCTTTCACTGCCAGCGCCCAGGTTCAATCCCTTGTCGGGGAACTAAGATCCCGCAAGCCACACGGCACAGCCAAAAAAAACAGGACACAAGTCTGGAATAGGTGGTCATCATAAACACCAATTTTCATCATGTCCTTTCCTTGGTGCAGAAGAGATTGAGCTGGGCTGAATCCACAGTGGCCCCAGCCTCCCAGGACTACCTTGATTAGGTTTCCAAGTGATTCTTACCCTCAGAACGTTTGGGAAAGGTTTTACCTTTGGGTTTGGGGGATTCTGATTTGATAAATATTAACTATACTTTTGGAAAAAGGGAAACATTGGAACGTGCTACCCACTGGGTTCACTAAACCTTTGATACGCTGTGAAACAACTGCTTTTGCTGACCCCACTTACCTGGAAGATGCCTTTGGAATAGCTGAGTTCCTCAGGTCCCTGACTGGGCTGTGGTCTGATCGTAACCAGGAGTTGTCCACTGGGGCAGGGGGCTGGTGAGTTGGCAAAGCCACCATCTTCCATTGTTCTAATGATACTGAGTACTTCTTACCTCTTTATCTCCTGTTCTCTCCTTCCTTCCTGCCCCTCCTGCAGGCACAAGAAGAAGAATACCCATTCATTCTTCAGAAGGACCCAGATCTCTTTCAGTGAGGCCTTCAACTTATGGCAGATCAACCTTCATGAACTCGTTCTGCGTGTGAAGGGGCTGAGGCTGGCCAGCTGGGTGTTGGCCCTGCTCTGCTGGCTGTTGCCTGCTCCACACTGAGTGGACTTACTGTTCCCTTCCTGGTGTGACCTTTTGGTGGCCAAGGGGTCTTTTCACTCCTCACTCTTCCATCATGTCTCTACGCGCTTGCCCCGATTCTGCCAGCTGGTGGCCTGGAGCCCCACGGTCTCTGTCCATGGCACCGTTGTGCTCCACCTCTGAAATTCCTCTCCTTTGGAGCCCTTGTCTTGGGACCCCCAAGCTGTGCCGTGTGATAGGTTCCTTTCTCTCTGTATCCAGGGAGAAGGCACGGCAGTCTGCTTTCCCGCTCCCCCTGTGGGCCATTGGGTTGGATGCCCCCCCTCTTCCGTTAACCCTTCCTGTTATCAGGATGGACCATGAATCCCACTGAGGGCACATTTAACTTGCAGGAAGTTCGATTTTGCTGGAAGGGAGCATGGTCTCTGAACTGGAGAACAGTTTCCTCTCCTTGCGCTGTCGCCCCCCAGAGGTGCCGACCTTAGCGAGGTGGCTTGGCGCCCACGCCAGCCTCTGTAGCAGCTGTGAGTTCACTGCTGTCGTGGTGACCCTTTGGTGTTTTCTGTACTGTGATTCAATAAAAACCCCTTCAGGGTTGCAGAGCAGAGCTTGGTCAGTGGGATTTTTATTCCAGGTTGGGAGTGAATCCACTTTGGCCACTAGGTAGGAGTGGGTCTAGATGCCGTGCGACATTGTGATCTGCTCGGCTTCCTGGCCCTGAAATCCTTCCACCCTTCCACTGTGCGGCAGCTTTCTGATTCTTGTATGTTTCTCTCACTTTCTAAGACTGAGACCTTGGTTGGAGTGGTTAGGAAGCCCAAGGCCAGGAACTCGGAGGCTCAGCTGAAACCTCTGACTTTGGTTCCCCCGGTTTCTCACCTCATTCCCTGTGACCTGGCACCTGCCTTGTTCTACCAGTTGGCTTCTGACTTAGCCCTTGGATTCATCATTTGATACCCCCAGTCCTGGAGACTGTAGTCTAAAGTTCAGTCACCGTGGCTGGGCTTCCACTCTGAAACCTCTTTGTCGCCTGTCTGGACTCTACTTCTACCTTATTGCCTGTTGCTAGCCTGCCCCTCCCCGACTCGATCATCTGGTCCTGTTTTGGGGACACCCGCAAACTCCTGTGTTTGTGTGGTCTCCAGATCTCCAAGACCCCAGATATGGCAGGTCCTAGCTCTCACCGAGCACCCAGGCTCACAGAGAGTAATTGTGTTTAAATCTCTCCAATCTTACTTCACTGCATTCATGAGGGCAGAAAAAACCCTAAATTTAAGTCTCATTTTCCGTTCTCTTTATTCATAACACAAGAAGCAGATTTTTCACTGACCAGAGATGATTCGCAATCCCTTTATTTCCTGAAAGAATTAATTGTTCTTAGTGACCAGTTGGTTGCACCCTGAGACCTGAGAGAATAATTTGCAGGATCTGTTATGAGTCACGAGGATGCACGCTGCATATTACATTTTATGGTGTCTTTTATAGCCACTGAAGTAAATATAAATGTCCTTTTTGTTCAAGGTAATGGTTACTCGCTTTTCACTTTGGGTTTAATGGTTGGCTTCCTGCTGCCTTGGGATCTAAGACATCAGCATGTTGCCAGAACAGTTATCCAGAGAGAGCTGAGAGGCTGGGAGAGCTTGGGGTACAGAGCAGTTTGAAAATAGGAGGGGTCAGTGTTTACTGAGTGCCTTCCACGTGTGAGAGAACATGCTAGGTTCTTTGTAAATAAGTTACATCTTGACTTGTCTCATCAGCTCTATGAGGGCGAGGGGTCATTAGCCTCATCTCACAGAGATGGGAACTGAGGCTCAGAGAAGTTTAGTAATTTGCTTGAAGTCACTCAGCTGCTGAATGAGGGTCCATGCTTTGCTTTTTATTCCACAGTGCTGGAGATATGGATTACGCCTGCTCCGTGAGCTGTCATATGTGCCTGAATTGTGACTCTAACACCCTGACTTAGAGAAAGTTGGGTTTTCAGTGGAATTGTGACTCTAACACCCTGACTTCAGAGAAAGTTGGGTTTTCAGTGGAAGTGGGGGAGTGGATGGGTGAAGGAGACAAAAAGTTCTGGAAGTGCAGACCGAGTCCTGCATGTTCCTCGGGCCTAAGACAGGATGGACCTGGACCACTGTGATACTGCAGTGCAATTCTGATGCTGACCACCTAGAGCTAGTACAGACTCTGTTCCCTTAAGCACATAGTTCCCATAAGACTGCCCTCACTTCAGACACAAGTTGCAGGTTTGGGGGTCCCTAGGCCATCTACACTTTTGACCAACTGACTACAAATTTGGGGGTTCCCACAACCCCTTTAGATTTGATAATTTGCTGAATGACTCACAGAACTCAGGAAAGCACTACACTTGTGACCAGGCAAATGAAGAGACACACAGGGTGAGGTCTGGGAGGATCCCAAATGCAGAGCTTCTGGGTTCTTGCTGTGAAGGGAACCTCTTGGCACAGAAATGCGTTCGTTAAGCTTCAGTGTCCAGAGTTTTTATCAGGGTTTCATTATATAAGCACGATTGATTGAATCATTGACCACATGACTGAACACAATCTCCAGGCCCCCTTCCCTCCCTGGAGAAGGTGGGGCTGCTATCAACCCCATCCTGAGTCATTTAGCATAAGCTCAGGTGTGATCCAGGGGGCACACCACGAATAACAAAGATACTCCCATCACTAAGAAAGTCCAAGGATTGAGAGGTTGTCTCCCAGGAGCAGACAAAGCAACAAAGACCAGGCAGAGTCTTCACTGTATAACAATCACTCTGGTGTCTCCTCATCCTGTGTACTTGGCCTGAGGTGCGTCTTTATCGACTGACCACTGGTCTGTGCCTTCTGCTCTGCCAAGTGGAGCCACCTCTGGTGGATCCGTCTCAGGATCTCTGTTCTGCAGCTCAGAGAGTGTGCACGTGAGTTTATACGTGGGACCTTTGCCCTGCTCCCTTCTGTCCTGTGGAACTTCCATACATTGATTTGGGTTTGGTGCTTCCAGTAAAATCCTGCGGCTTTCTTCTCCCAGCAGTTACAGTGTGTCAGGAAGTCAGCACCAGCTTACTTTGAAGAGCACCTTCTCTTTTAACCCTTGGATCCTTACTCAATTTAGGTGTTGGCTTCTTTGATTTGGGCAACATGGCTATAGTTCCCCTTCCCTCTTCTCATCCACCTGAGGAGAATTCCAACTCGATGGCCCATTTGGCTTCTCGAGTATGCACCCAGCTCATAGGAAGTGCGGATGTCCTGGTTTGTAGTAAGTGCTCAATAAACACGCAAATATTTAGACTCTCAGAATGCTTCACTATTTTCAAGGGAGTTAAAACCTGTGTATTGAAAAAGAAGCTGCACATGCCAGTCTCCCTCTGCTAGGAACACTGCCTTGTTTGATTGTCAGGTTAATTTCCGCCGTGTTCTGAGCCCACTCCCGGGATCAGCGATGGTCACTCTCAGCATCGTGGGCTGCTAGGTGCTCCCGTCCTCCACCACTTCACGGCTGTAGGGACTTCTGATGACATCTCAGAAAATGAGTGTGGCTCCAAGCGGCACAAATCCTCAGGGGCAGTGCTTTGGAGGTTTGGAATTATCCTCAGTGTAAGCAAATGTGAGAAGGGCGGAATGGAGCCTTGCCGAGGGACACTGGGGCTTCAGCAGTCTCAGGGTGTGGCCAGGCGGAGCTAGGGTCTGAGCTGGGAACTGGTGACTGGGCAAGATCTGAATAGACAGGATGAACAGGGTCTCAGAGAGTTCCTGGCAGCCTGGCCTGCTGGAGGTGATGTTTGCTGGGCTGGATCGGGGGTGAGAGGCCTTGAATGCCCGGCGACCTGGTGCCGCTGCTGTTTGTAACTGGCCAAGGGGGACTGGGGAGGCCCCGTCTCCTAAGCCTTAAGTCTGCAAATATTTTGGTAAAAACCCATTTGTTCAGAAAGGCTCTGCTCTCACCTCCTTTCCTTCCTCCCTCCCTCCTTCCTTCCTGTGGAGTAAAGCTTATCACAAAGCTGCTCTCCCCTTTTCTGAAGGAAGGATGAGGGACCCTCAGCAGAGTAAATATTAAACCTTGGGCTGTGATGTCCGTGTTCCTACAGCCAGTGCCTCCTGGCCCGGTTTACTCGACTTCTCTGGAGGCTGCCTCAGCCCCCGTCATCGGCTAGCTCCTCTGCTAGCCAGGTCACCGTGCCCCTGGCCAGCACTGCAAGGGACAGGAAGCGCTCTTTCTGCCCAGTTCTGCCTTTGGCTTAGCGATAGCAAAGAGCCTCTGGTGTTTCTTCCTGTTTTTCTCTCTCCCGTGTGTAAAGGGAAGTCCAGGCTGGTGAAGTGGTGAAGCGATGGGTGTCCATAGCCCCCTGACCCCTGACATTTCAGCTCCCATTTCCTCATCCCTCCTTCCTGAGCAGTGCTTTCCAAACTTCCCTGTATACACAAGTAACCTAGGCTAATGTTAAAACACAGGTTCTGCCTCAGTGGGTGTGCGTGGGGCCTGAGGTTCAGCATTTCTAACCAGCTCCCGGGGGATGCTGATGCTGCTTGTCTGAGGGTGATGCTTTGAGTTGCAAGGCTCTGATCAGTGGTTCTCAAGGTGTGGCCCTGGGACAGGCAGCATCAGTGTAACCCAGGAGCTGGTTAGAAATGCAGGTCTCAGACCCCACTCCAGATCTGCCGAAGCAGAAACTCTGGGGGTGGGACCCACCAGTCTGTTTTAATGAGCCCTCTAGGGAATTCTGATGTACACACTCACGGTTGAAATCTCTGGTCTATAGGTCTCAAGTCTACCTGCACGTCGGGATCGCCGGGAGAGCTCTGAATGCCCAAGATTCTGATGAACTTGGTTTGAATGAGGGCCAGGCACTTAAAACAATTTTTTAAAACTTTTTATTTTGAAATAACTTTAGATTTACAGTAGGTTGTAAAGATAGTACCCAGAGGGTACCCATATAGCGTTCACCTAGCTCTCCCCAATGTTAACACCTTACATAACCAGGGTAACCTTTATTAACACTAAGAATTAACATTAGTACAATACCATCAACTAAACTATTCCAGTTTCATCAATTTCCTCACGAATGTCCTCGCCACGTCCCAGGATCCAGTCTAGGACGTACTTTACATTCATTTGTCACGTCTCCTTAGTCCCTGCTCTAGGACAGCTCCTCAGACGTCCCTTGTTTTTCATGACCTTGACACTTTGGAAGGGCACTGGCCAGGTACTTGTAGATCGTCTTTCAAGTTTGGCTTGTCTGATGTTTTCTTGTGATGAGAATGGGATTAGGGGTTTGAGGAAGAATACCACAAAGGAGGAGCACCCCCTCATCGTGCCACACCCCGGGAAACATCATATGGACAGCAGGGATGTACTGATTTTGTTCCTTCAAGCTCCCCAGCCAGGGTTGGGACCCAGCGTTAGGCTCATGCACCTTCCAGGTATCTTCTGGAGAAGGAAGAAACGCAGCTTATGAACTTCTCCACAGGTGGGCGTTAGGCAGAGCCTCTTTGAGATTAAGGGAGGCCTGGCTATTTCCAAATTAAAAGACTCCCAGGAAACTAAAAAATGCAGCTCTACCAACACAAGGTAATACAAATGGCTGTGTAATTTTAATGTTTACATTTACCACACGTTAACTCTTTAAGCAAACACACAAATGTAGTGACAAATGGATGTAACATCAGAAGCGTGAGCACCAAACCCCTCCCACCAAAAGATAGGCCTGGCACTAGCAATTCTGTTTTCCAGGTGTATTTTCAGCCCTAGACATGGAAATCACTAGTGGGAGGTTGGCAGGGAGCCCTCCGGTCAGTCACTCCTGAGTGGTGGGCCTGGTGTCCTCTGCATCAGCCTGGACTGGCAACCACCTCCCAGTGCCCAGAGGGGAAGTCAGAGTCTCAGCTGGGCTGGTGGTCGACTGTTTCTAGCCCACGACTGACTGCCCAAGCCACGAATGACGGAAGTGCTTGGTGATCCTTCCTCTAGGTGAGTAATAACAGAGGGAAGGCTGGAGGGTGGAGCGCCAGCAGCAGGACTTTCCTCCAAGGTGACACTGGGTGGGACATGAAGTCCTTCCAGGTTGATGAATTGGGGACAGAGGTCAGGGGCTCTGGGTATTCCTTGCCCTCTTGGAGTTTCCAGGGCTGTGTGTAGGTGGGGGTCTTCTTCCCTGGCCCCTGGGTGCTTGCTCCTTTTTGTGCCAAATGTAAGCATGTGCACATCAGAGTATCTGTAAACATCTGTTGACAGCGGCTGCTACCATCATGGAGGTGATGCCCTCCAGCCCAAGGGCCTGGGCTCTCTCTACAGTTGGCCTGAGTTCAAATCCTGTTGCCCTCAGTGTTCTGTGTGATCTTGGGCAAGCAACACAACTTCTCTGGGCTCCAATTCCTAGATTTGAATAGTGGGAATAATAGTACCTACCTCATGGGGTCATTGGGAGAAGGAAGTTAGATAATATATGCAATGTGCTTGCAGAAATGCTTAGAGAAGAGAAACCATAGCAAGTGCTCAATAAATGTCACTTATTTTTATGATTAGCCCCCATGGCAGACCGTATTCCCAACGCCTTTTCTTAACCCTGCCCTCTACTTGAGAGGCTGAAAAAGTGAGGTCTTGGTTTCCCAGCTTCCCTTGCAGCTGGTGGTGGCACACGACATGGCAGGTGAAGAGGAATCTTTTGGAGTGATTCTGGGAAGCTTTTTTTTTAGATATTGATATAGGTATAGTTTGTGAGTATTGCCCCTTCTTCTTCATTCCAGCAGGGGAGACTGGTGTGTGGTTTTGGATGTCTGGAACTTTAGCAGCCATTTTGTGATCTTGAGGTGGTAGGTACAACTTGATGTTTTATTTGGGCATGTAGCAACCTCTGCTGGATGCTGGCCATCACTCCTCCCAGCCATATGACAACCCTATGAAGTCTAGGGACCACTGTTATCCTCTGTGTACAGGTGAGTAAACTGAGGCACAGAGGCTTAGGTTGCTTGCTAGAGGCACACAAGCAGTGAATGGTGGAGCCAGGCTTTGAGCCAAGGTAGTCTGCAGCCAGAGCTTCGGCTCTCAACTACTGACTTTCCATTTTCCTCTGCTGGAGTGGACTGCTTCCACTGAGCCTGCTAGAGGTTGGACCCGTCCTGCCTTCCTGCAGCCTCCTCAGTCTGGAGCTAGTGGGTTCCTGAAGTGGTGGGCTTCCGTGCTTCCTGCAGTGAGTGCAGCTGGGCAGTGGCACCCTAGGAGTAGTCATTTCTCTGCAGAGGGTCGGCCTGTATGGCCCAGGGCTCACCCAGCCAGCGAGGCCTCACTTCAAGCCTCTTGGGCAGCCTTGGATGCTGGAATGCATCCCCTTCTAGGGAAATCCTTATAAGGGAAGTTGACATTGGCAGAGATTCAATGTTGCCCCATGGTAAGTAGGAATATAGAGGAGGTTCTGCCTTTTTCACTTCTTCCTCTCCCTCCTGCCTCCCCTCAGGTATGCAGGGAAAAATGATGACTGACATGGGATTTAGAAGAGAAACCAGGAACATTCAGTATGTTATAATGAGCTGATTAGAAGTGAGTTCTGACTTGTAACAGCTTATGTCCATAATAACCAGATGGCACAATGTGTCCAGAGTAGGCTGTGATCTTTTTCCTACCTTTGTCCTAGACCGTATTCTCTGGACGGGGGCCAGTGTCGCCTACACTGAGCCGGGCAGCTGGAGATCAGACCCATCAACCTAGTTCTGCTATCACTGGGCAGCTTGTTTCGGTTTCTGAGCCTCTGCTTCCCCTGCTATGAAATGGAGTGGTTGTCCATAGGTTGCCCTTTCTTGGAGGACTGTGATGAATGTGAATAGATAGTGCCAGTGAAAGCGACAGGGAAGAGCAACGCTAAGAAACTAACAGAGACATAGCGTGCAAGTGAACAGTTTATCTACCCAGCATCCCTTGCAGCTTTAACAGAACTCCCTTCTCCTGTAGCAACACCCATTCCTGCGAGTATGCTGATCCAGTGTCTCCCACACGCCATGGGGGTAGACAGATGGCCATCTCTCTGGCCACAGACATTGGTTCTAGTATGGGCTCATGACCCCAAGGGCATTCCTGTGACTTTCAGCAAAGACTATGGAGGATGACTGTCTTTCCACTGGTTCCTAAGTTCCAGTGGCTATCTTGCCTGCCTCTCTTTTGAACTCCTAGATCCAGCCATTCCTGCAGGCCAGATCCACCTTGGTTTTTCAATTACATGAGCCAATAAATCTGCCTCTCCCTTTTCTGTGTGTTACTTTAAATTGGATATTTGCGTTTTAACCCAAAGTGCCCTTATCATTGCAGCTATTATCTTTAAGGGCCCTGGACCCACGTTTGGAAGATGTGGAGAACCCAGAGGAAGTCTAGAGGAGAATAATAGACATGTCTACAGGGATAGAAAATAAAGAGACGATTATAGACTGGACACTCTCCAGAGAGCTGAGCAAGAGAAAACAGAGTTAAATTACAGTAAGGTCTTATTGTTACTGCTGTTGTTGAGACGATGAGAGTGAGGGCTGCTGATTGGTTACCTTATATGTTATTTTCTGGTCAAAACCAACACAAAGGCCATGCCATTCTGGCTGGATCCCAGTTGTATGGACACGCTTTCTATAATAGCCATGGCTATTTTCTGATGATCCATAGGGTATTTAGAAACTGGCTTTTTGGCTGAAATAGGGTTAATTTCTCTTATTGATTCTCGTAGTTGCTGTCCACCCAGGTTACCACCAGAGAGCTGGCAGGAGCTCTCTCTTTAATCACAGTGTTAGTTTGAAAGAGACATCCTGGGAGCATTTAAGGTAAAGACAGCCTCCCGTAGGTGCTCCCCATTGGCCTGAGAGCTGAGCTGGCCAGTTCACAGAGCCCATGTTTAACCAAGGATGAGTTTGGGAACTGGACTGTGTGTGTGGAAGCTTCTCTTTCTTCTGCTTTTCCTACTTCACACGTCCCGTTGAGTGAGATGAGAGCTCCTGTGAGGGTTGTCACCTCTCTCTGCCTGTCTGGGTTGTGAGATTCCTAAACAGGCTGATCTTGATGTTTTATAGACATCTCCATGGTCACCCCATCTCCACGGTCTTGCTCTGGGTGTTCACTCTGCCTCTCTCTGCTTTTCCTTATATCCAAGCCCTCTGCTTTCTATGTTCATGACAGCTCTCAAGTCCTGCCTTCTGTAGGGAACTTCCCAAGATCACTGCCCTTGTTGAGCTCCTCTCCTCCCCCTCTCAGTTCTCTTGATACGTCTGTCTACCCCCACCATCCACACTCAACTGTCTGCGTGCCCTGTGCAGTCCTTGGAGGGCAAGGGCCACCTCTTTGTCTCTTGCATGCTCTTTGACACCAGGACAGTGGAGGCCATGGTAAGCCTTTCACTGGTCATCCCGTGGCCACTTACACATGCCTCGATTCATGTATGTCACATACATCCCTTCAATGCCCTTTTATTGCGGAGGGGAGTGGAGAGACAAGATGAATCAGACATGACGCCTGCCTTTAAGGAACTGGGGTATATTTCACAAGAGCAGCTGGCTTTGGGTAAGGAGAGAGCCTCCTGCTGGTGGGGGCAGAGGTGAGCCAGGAGGTCTGTGGTCTGGGAGGAGAGAAAAGGATTTAAACAACTCTTGGGGACCAGTGATGCCAGTCAGCAGCTCTACCTGGAAGCAAGATTTGATGAGACCATCTCTCTCTCTCTTCAGGGCCAGTATTTCCCCAAATTTCATTTTTACCAAGGGACCTGCATTCACTGTCTTAGTGGTTGGTGCCACCCGCAGTCACCCAGGTGCAAAAGCCAGGAGTCAGCCTTTGAAGTGAGGGTCTTGACCTTCATAGAAATGCCCCATAAACTATATCACCTTGTATGTCCTGTATCCTCTCCTCTCCCACTCTACCACCAGCATCCTGGTTCAGATCTGATCCCCTCATTGGCCTCCTTGCCTCCCAACATGTCCCACCAAACTGGCTCTTGTTCAGTTCATCTAAAGCCAACTTGCCTACGGTCATATGGCCCAAAACCCATTCTCCCAAAGCCCAGTTTACCTCAAGTTAAGTATTCTTGAATGTTTTCAGATCCATTTAACCTTCCTGTTATTTCTTGCCTTTTTTTTCTTTTCACTTTAAAGATTTTTAAAACCAATTCATGCAAGAGTATTTGACTTAAT
Source organism: Globicephala melas (assembly GCF_963455315.2). Taxonomy (NCBI): domain Eukaryota; kingdom Metazoa; phylum Chordata; class Mammalia; order Artiodactyla; family Delphinidae; genus Globicephala; species Globicephala melas. Next base: position 152,630,137 of record NC_083315.2, read on the forward strand.
TTTGTATTTCTAATAAGTATTTATTAAACAGGCAGCTCTTTGAATGATTATTTTGTATTCCTATGGATGTCTTTTTCTAGATTACCTATTTTCATTAACTTTAAAGATAGCCAATATTTAGCCATTTTTTCTAAAGACACTTTCCTTAAAATATGGCTGTCCTAGCAAAAAAGAAAAAATTATTCAAGGCATTAATTATAATCAATTGCTATGCACTGTGTCATCTTTTTTTTTTTTTAACATCTTTATTGGAGTATAACTGCCTTACAGCGTTGTGTTAGTTTCTGCTGTATAACAAAGTGAATCAGCTATATGTATACATATATCCCCATATCCCCTCCCTCTTGTGTCTCCCTCCCACCCTCCTTATCCCACCCCTCTAGGTGGTCGCAAAGCACCGAGCTGATCTCGCTGTGCCATGCAGCTGCTTCCCACTAGCTATCTGTTTTACATTTGGTAGTGTATGTATGCCAATGTTACTTTCTTACTTTGTCCCAGCTTACCCTTCCCCCTCCCCGTGTCCTCATGTCCATTCTCTATGTCTGTGTCTTTATTCCCGTACTGCCCCTAGGTTCATGAGAACCTGTTTTTGGTTTTGTTTTTTTTTAGATTCCATATGTATGTGTTAGCATACGGTGTTTGTTTTTTTCTTTCTGACTTACTTCACTCTGTATGACAGACTCTAGGTCCATCCACCTCACTACAAATAACTCAATTTCGTTTCTTCTTATGGCTGTGTAGTATTCCACTGTATATATGTGCCACATCTTCTTTATCCATTCATCTGTCGATGGACACTTAGGTTCCTTCCCTGTCCTGGCTATGGTAATAGTGCTGCAGTGGACATTGTGGTACATGGCTCTTTTTGAATTATGGTTTGCTCAGGGTATATTGTGCACTGGGTCATCTTGATCCCTTAACTAAGGGTATATCAATTTCAGATGAAAAATGGTGGGTATTAATGCTGAGTTTTGGTGTGGTGCATACTATTTTATGAATTAGAGACCTTAGAAAAGGATGATTCTTACATGCAGTATGACAGGTTTGCTACATCTCCCCACTGCCAATGACTGATGCACAGTGTATGCTCAACTCACAGGTCCTGAGTGAATGAGTGAGATTCTGAGATGAGAGTCTAGTACTGCCATTTGTAGCAAAGCAATTTATCTCATGATTGAACTGTGTCAACCATCAGGAAGGATGGTTGCCTCAAGTTTTAAACAGAGAAGCCAATGGTATAAAATAGACTGTCACTGGCAAAGCTTTTGACCTAGGAAAATAGATTGGATTTGTCTAGGGTTCTAAGACAGACGTAACAAACACCTGGCCCCTACCATGGCCCATGCAAACTCCACAAGTTGGTCATTGTATCCTCTCAAGTTGAACTGGGATATGGCTCCAGAATCCTTCTTAACACAGCACACACGTCAACTGCTCCTGATTGAGCAGTGTTGGCATGTAATGCCTAAGTGCTGTTTTGGGCCTCAAAGTAGGATCCTTTCTTTACCTGGGAGAGTTTCAGAGCTCTCATAAATGAAGACAGGAAGACGATCAAGTTAGCTTTCTGATGGTGGGGAGGAGATCATCTTGGGCTCATTTGGGCAGATTAATTGAAAGGCGTTGAGATGTCATTCCCTAGCTTAGAGGACTTTATTCGACACTGTTTGGCTGTGTTTTCCTTTGGAGGGACTTTGGTCTTCTGGGGGTGTGGGGAGCAATAATGAATCTGAGCATGGGAACCAAAGGAGTTCCGGCCAAAAGCCTGATCTCCTCCCGCAGTGTTCAGCTTGGAAGCTGCAGTGTGGAGCTAGGAGGGATCCTGGAATGGGAGTCCAGAGACTGGTGGGTGCTGACCAGCTGGTCACTTAGCGCAAGCCTTCTCCTCCCTAATCCTCTGATTTCTTACCTGCAAATTAAGGAGACTGGGCTAAATGAGCGGTTCTCCATGGGGGTGCTACTACCCCCAGGCACTTTCTGGAAATGTGTGAGGACATTTTTGGTTATCATAATGACTAGGGATTGCTACTGGCACCGATCGGGTGGGGTCAGGGACGCTAGACATCTTCCTATGGACAGGGCAGCTTTACCCCACGAAGAACTGTCCTGTGACCAGTGTGGTGTCCAGGATATTCATGTGGTAAAAATCCCGACTGAACTGAATCTACAGCCTAACTCTGTTTTACATATAAAGGCAAACCTTTTTTTTTTTTCATGGTATTAATACCTGTTGAATTTTACAGGAATGCAATTACCATGAGAGTTGAGGGGTGATTTGTTTCTTTAAGAATTATTGGTCACTCTTCTGGGAAAACACATAACCAATGACAATGCAGAGCCTGCATTTGAATGGCCAGTGTCCCTGCATCAGTCTGACTTTTAAAAATTATGCAAGTAGATTAATTTTATATATACATAGATTATAGTTTCTATGGATTTTGTTTCAGGATGGTCGGGGGCATTGCAAAATATTTGTTGTGAAAAGGGTGCATGAGGTCTGATTGGGCTAAAAAGCACTGGTCTAAAGATCTCCAAAGAGCCTTTTTAGCTCTGACATCCTCTGAGTGTGAGCAGAGAGGAGACTCACTTGGTGTGAGTAATGGAAAACATGCAGCAGTGGAAATGGATCAAGGCAAGGATTAATATCCCCAAATTGAGCAGAGTCTGCTGCTGACAGTGCCCACTGCCGCACAACCCTGGTACTGAGGTGAAGTCCTTGATTTTGGACTCTGTGTCCAAATGGGATTCAGGACCAGAATATCCTAGTTACATACACAGCCAGCAGGAGGTCTGACTCCATGGGCAACTGTTGTACGTGGAAGCTTACCTCCCCTCCTTCTCTCTGTAATCCTTCCTCATGCCCCTTTCTCATGATGTAATTTTAGTAGAAGTAAACTTGAACAGCCCAAAATTATATAATTAATTACATTCAGCTTCAATTACAATCACTAATTGATCCAAGCCTGCTAGCACAGCGCTTTCATTACTTGGCACACAATTATTGAGTGCCTACCTTGTGCTGGGAATAACGTAGGAAATGGTCAATTTTTCCTGAGGAGAGAGGTTAGAGGGGGGTTAGGGTTGTCAAGACAGACCCGCTGCGGACAAGGGGTAGTGGCCAAGGCTTTGCTGGGGACGTGGCAGGTGGGTACATCACACTGGGCTTCTAGTTCAGTCGTCAATGTTCATAGGCTAAAAATCTCACAATGGCCATGCTGGGATCAGGCAGGCTGGTTTGGGCATCGGATGTCACACGTTGTGCTCTAGGTCTCTTTGGTTTTCTTTTGACTGTTGAATAGTAATTAGTTGCATCACCTCACTGGTCTCCCCACTCCTAACCGTTTCTCTGTAATCAAAGGCCTCGCTACTCAAACCTGAATCCGTATTCTTGTTAAATGCAAACTCTGGTTCAGCAGGTCTGGGTGGGGTCTGAGGTCCTGCATTTCCAACAAGCCCCCAGGTGATGCTGATGCTGCCAGTCTAGGGACCACACTTTGAGTCGCAAGGTGCCAGGATCACCAGATTACCCTCCTTTCAGGTGCTGACATTCCTTGAGGGAGAAGCCAAAGCAAAGATATGACACCTAACTGCAGTCAGGGGTCTCCCAGAGCGGGACAATTACTCTCCAGTTGCACTGGGGTTACTTCCTCCTTGTCCGCTGTGTTTCTTTATGGGGCATGTGTTCTTACCTCTCCTGGTAGTGGCTGTATTAAGTAGTTCACTAGGTGAGTTCAGAGGTGGTAACAAAGGTGACACGTCCCAGAGGTTGTTAGGCATTTGTGAAGTGATTTATTCACCGAATACTTCCTGTCCACCTTGGAGGAGCTGGGTCCTATAGAAAAAGGAGAGACAGAGGTAAAAAGGAAGATATCCTTTGGGGTGGGAAAGGCCGGCAGGCAAACAAACACATGGTCTTAAAATGTGATCAGTACCCCGTGTGGAGCAAGCTGTGTGGCGCTCTGTTCCAGGGGACGCTAAGGACCAGCTATGCCCTGGCGTCAGGGCGATGGTACGTCCCCTTTACCAGGGATGCGAGCAGCCCGGCCCACTTGGGAACCTGAGTCGGAGGGTCATCTGGGAACCAGCTGGTCAAATGGAAGGCCTCCACTCCCAGAGTTCTTTACCTCACCCTCCTTCCACTCGCCTCTGCATTTCTCCTTGTACTGCACCCCTCCTCCTCAGTTTCCAGTAATACCCCGTTACTGGGCAATCAAAAAGGGAAAGGGGTGTTGGCCACTGGCTGTTTCTCAAAGAGGAAGAGCTGTAATCATGTCTGTTGTCGTTGCAGCAGGTCTGATGATGTCTCATCAGCCTGAGAATCCCCGAGCTGTGGGACCGCCTTCTCCTCCTGCCTCAGCTCCCCAAACAGTGCTCCACAGCCATGTTCTACCTCTCTCACAAAGGAGGCGGGGGGTCAGGAAGGCCACTGGGTCTCTGCAATTCAGCCTGAAGCCCATTCATCCAGGAGGGAGAGGTTTCATTATAGTCAGTTCTCCCCCGTGTCTGAGTTCTGAGGGTTTCCATGGGACCAAAGCATCCACCAGGGCCAACGTGCCCCTGATGCTGTCTGACCATGCAGGCACTCGCTGGGCTGGACCAGTCCTCGGCTACTGCTTACCTTTCCTGGAGACATTTCCCTTGTGAGCCTCTAACACCATGTTTGCCCGAATGACCCTCATTCCTCTCTTCTCCACCCTCTCAGGGCAACTTCGTCGTGACTTCTGGGTACAGCAGTCACCAGACAGACCACTGTCCTGAGCCACACAGGGGCACAGGGAAGCGCTGAGACCGTAAGAGTAGAGACACTAGGTGACCATTCTCCAGTCCAGAGGCAGCTCTACCTAGGAAATGCTCACAGGTGTGCTCTGACCACACACCCCTCTGGACTTCTGAGACCTAAAATAGGAGTGAGGCAGAGGATGTAGGGCTCCTTCTCGGGGACCCAGTGATGCCTCAGCTCTCATCAAGTTCCTCTATCTCCCCTCTTACCACCTCTGGGGAAAAATTTTTTTTGTAGCTGGGGTCGGATTGGGGGAAGTGTTGGAGGGTGCAGGGGGAGGAGAGAATCTTGCTCTTTACTCCTAATGTTTTTCTCCCAAATCCTTTGCTTAAATTTTGAGCCTATTCCATCCCCTAAAGAAAAATCCAGATAGCTAGCTTTCTGAATCAAAAGCTAGTAAATGCCGCCCCCCCCCAACTGCCATTTTGCAGTCTTATCTCTTCCCAGCCAATAAAAGGGAGAAGCCTGGTTGCTGCTTAATGGTGGGGATGGGGAAAAGGGCAGTGAACAGGAAATGGGGAGGGGAGGATCCCAGCGCTGAAGAGTGCAAAAATCTTAATCTGTCACAATATACCGAGTCTTCCATTTGGTAAAGGATGTATAATGAGATACTTCTGATCTTTTAGTTCTCTTTTGGCTTGCAGGACCAGCCTGCTGCCAAGGACGCCTCTCCCTTCCTTTGGCCCTGTTTCTCCCCCAGAATACATGCCTGCAGGTTTCCCTGAGCTCACTGGAGCTCTGGTGGTGAAGCAGGAATGTGAAAGTTCACTCAGTGGGAATTTTTTTTCTTTTTTCTTTTCTTTTCTTTTATTTATTTAAAAAAATTTATTTTTGGCTGTGTTGGGTCTTCATTGCTGCACGTGGGCTTTCTTTAGTTGCGGTGAGCAGGGGCTACTCTTCGTTGCGGGGTGTGGGCTTCTCATCGCGGTGGCTTCTCTTGTTGTGGAGCACGGGCTCTAGGCGTGCGAGCTTCAGTAGTTGCGGCGCGTGGGCTCAGTAGTTGTGGCTCATGGGCTCTAGAGCGCAGGCTCAGTAGTTGTGGCGCACAGGCTTAGTTGTTCTGCGGCATGTGGGATCTTCCCAGACCAGGGTGCAAACCCGTGTCCCCTGCATTGGCAGGTGGATTCTTAACCACTGCGCCACTAGGGAAGTCCCTTCTTTTTTGACTTACAGTGATTTTGAAGTTTAGGCATTCTCTGTCTTTCAGCCATGCTGAGGGTGTGGTTTTTGTGTAGCTTTAATTTTTCTTCTTGTTCTCTATTGTTTCTGGAGGAAATCTGGGGAGACAGACATGGGTAGCCACCACTGTCTCAGTAAAATGGAAGGGAGAGGCATCCTCTGGAAGGTGGGTGGCAAAGGGGATAAGAAGCAAAAAGAACCATTTAAGATCCCACAAGATAGTAGGTGATCAACAAAAGTTTGTTTGCATGGAATTTGCCAGACAGAGCTGGGTTAGTTCTGGCTTTGCTTTCTACCAGCTGCGTGAGTCCTTGGACAAGTCATTTACCTTTCCATTCTTCCGTATCTTCCTCTATTGATACAAAAATAATAAAGATACCAACTTCCTACCTCTTAGTGTTATGAGGATTGAATGGGAAGAGGCTTGGGGCATACTAGGCACTTAATAACATTAGCTATTATTATCATTACTACTACTACTACTATTATTATTATTCATTCACTATCTCAAAGAAACTCATCCGTGACAAGCATAAGCTCTGATAACAGTGGTTTAAGAAGACATGTTTCAACATCAAACATTTTCCGTTTAATTCTCTTAGGAAGCAGCAGTAACAAGTTTCCAGTTTTGGTTTCTGATCCTCTTTAAGTTCCTAGTCCATGGCCTTGCATATAGTAAGTATGTACTCAGTAAATACTTGTTGAATGAATGATACTCCATATTTTCAACTATAACAAAAATAATGGGGCCATGTTTTTTTGTTTTTGTTTGTTTTTTATTTTATTTATTTATTATTTTTGGCTGCGTTGGGTCTTCGTTTGCTGCGCGCGGGCTTTCTCTAGTTGCGGTGAGCAGGGGCTACTCTTCGTTGCGGTGCGCGGGGGCTACTCTTCGTTGCGGTGCGCGGGCTTCTCATTGCAGTGGCTTCTTTTGTTGCGGAGCATGGGTTCTAGGCACACGGGCTTCAGTAGTTGTGGCACGCGGGCTCAGTAGTTGTGACTCGCAGGCTCTAGAGCGCAGGCTCAGTAGTTGTGACGCATGGGCTGCGGCATGTGGGATCTTCCCGGACCAGGGCCCGAACCCGTGTTCCCTGCATTAGCAGGCGGATTCTTAACCACTGTGCCACCAGGGAAGTCCCTGGGGCCATGTTTTAAATCATTTCTCTCTCTCTTCCTCTCTCTCTCTCTCACACACACACACACACTCAGGCACACCCCGTTTTAAAACAGAGTTCAACAAGGCTCTAAGCAGACATAGAATATATATTAGTTTTCTATTGCTGTGTAACAATATCACAGGCCTAGTCACTTCCAACAGCACACATTCCTCTCACAGTTTCTGTAGGTCAGGAGTCCCACATCTTAGCTGGGTCCTCTGCCCAGGGTCTCACAAGGTTGTGATCAAGGCTGAACACAGAGTCAGCCTGGTTGTGTTCTTTTCTGAGGCTTGAGACCCTCTTCCAAGTTCAATGAGGTTGTTGGCAGAATTCAGCTCCTTGTGGTTGTAGCATAGAGGCCCTCAGCTCTCAAAGGCTGTCCCTCTCCACAGGCAGTTCACAACATGGCTTTGCTTCTTCAAGGCCAGCAGGAGAGTGTGACTCTAACCTCAGGAAGGACCTAGTCCCTCTTTTAAGGGATCACCTGATTAAGCCAGGCCCACCCAGGATAAGCTCCATTTTGGTTATCTCCAACTCAAGGATGCTGCAAAGTCCTTCCACCTTTGCCAAGTAACATGACCAAATCACGGAGTGGCATCCCATCATATTCAGTCTCACCCACATTTAAAGGGAGGGGATTATACAAGACGTATAGGGTTGTGTGTGGGAGTTGAGGGGGTGGGAGTTGAGGGGGTGGGAGTCTCGGGGGCCCTCTTAGAATTCACACTATCACAGAACATCTCTTTCAGCTCAGTAGATATCATTACAAGTAGAAACTCCAAACTGGGTTTCTACGTTCGAGTTGATATAAACTCAAAGAAGGTGGGGACCTTATTGAGGGCAGTCCCTGACTAAAGCACCATAAGGTCAATGACCATAGTAGTTTCTGTATGCCAGGTGCTCTTCAGTACTTTAACATCCTTTATTCTAATTCTCACAACTACTGCATTTTACAGAGGGGGCTGGGATATGAACCGGTGTGTTTTGACTCTGGGGCCTGCTCTAACTCCTGTCCTAAATTGAATTTAGAAAAATATGCAGTGACAAACAAATGCACGATAAGTGATTTAAAATGGTGATAGTGACGGCAAGTTATATGCATGTGCTGCACGTTCTCTCTCTCTCTTCTGCTCTCTGACATTAAAGGCTTGGTTACTCAAGGCCACAGTTATAGGATGTTTAAGTAAACAGTCCCCCCTTCCCCACTCTTTTTTTTTCAAGACAAGAAAATGGAACAGAACATCAGGGAAGGAGGCTTCACAGCGTCTCAGAGCAGCTGACTGGCCTGTGCAGAGGCTGTGCGGCCACCTGGCCCGGCCCCCTCCCGCTATCATGGCCGGGGGGACCCTCTGTGCTGCTGTAACCACGAGCGGCTCCTCCCTGGGCGCCAGGACGCCCCTGCCGGTGCGTGTCTGGAATAGGCACTTAGATCAACGCTGACTCTGGAGCCCGTCCCTGGGTCCTGCAGAAGGGGCCAGAAGGTCAGCCAGACGGGGCTTGTCTGTCTCCCTCCCCTTCCCATGCCACCGTCTCCCCACAAACCAAAGCTCAGCTTTTGGTCTCCCACAACCTCTCGTGACCCCACCCGAATTGGCTTTCCTGCCTTCTGCTTTGCGGAGTATAACTGTAGTGCTTGTACCTGCTCACCAGGGGTCGCAAAGTCCTGGCTCGCTTACCCCAGCTGGGTGGGTACCATTTCTGAGTCCAGGGGCCAAGGGAATTTACACACATACACCTGGTGTTTGTATATTTATCTAATAGGAATCTTTTTTTTTTTTTGCTTCTGTCAAGAAATAACTAGCTCTCCTATTTTTTTTCTAGACACATGCAGCTGTGTCTTTTATGTATTTCTTCCGAGTATATAGAAGAAATAGGCAACACTGTTCCACTCAGAAAGTCATTCCACAGGGTTTGGATAGGGCTAAACACCCTCCACCCCCTCCCCGCTCCCATAAGCTCAGGAGTGGGAACAACTCAGGCCTCGCCAATCAGATCATTTCATTATTCTGGCCACAGCCATTGGATGAGGGATGGTTTCATGGGTGGTGCTGGACCAATCAGAGTGCTCCCTGAGACTTTCCTATTCCTGATTTCTGGGAGGAGAGCTCTTCTTTCTGAGGCTAAGCTGGACTCTGGGTGCTGGCAGCTGTTCTTACCCTAGAAAAGCTCTAGAGAAAGTTTGTATGAGAAATGGAAATACAGGCAGAACCCTAGTGATATTGACTGAGCTCCTGGATCCCCCTATGCCTGAAGCCTTCATACTGCTTCACTTTGGGGTTATATATACACACCAACCACACACACACCTTTTTTTTTTTTTTTTTCTTTCTTAAGTTGGGATCATCTGGGATTCTGTCACATTTGACTGGAGAGTCCTTATACAAGAACCAACATTCCGGAAATTTCTACCATGTGCCAGGCACTGTGCTATGCATTTTAAATACATTATCTGTTTTAATCTTCTGTTTAAGGGCCTTGCATGGTAGGCACGATTACCTCAGTCTTACAAACTGGAAAAGGGAGTCTCAGAATAGGTAAGCAAATGTCTCATGAGCACACAGCAAGTGGCAGAGCAGAAATCTCTGCTTTCTGTCCTGGACTTCTACACTGCTTACTTACCATCTTTGCTGTTCATTGGCATTTGGGCTCATATCACTTATAGCATTATTTCATTTCTCCATGGCCTTACATCTGACTAAACCATTTCGATTGTAAGATCTTGATGGCAGGGACTGTGATATGTTTGCTGGCTCCACTGTCATCACCACTACGCAGGCCCACAGCACCCAGCATCGGGTGAGGCATGTCATAAACCTTGAACAAACCCTTGCTGAACTCATGACGTGCCCATGGCACTTCACAAAAGGCTAGTCAGAGCCCGAATCGTGGGAGACGAGACACGGGGCAGAGTGTGCAGTCACATCTGCTGAGCTAAACATGCTTTTTGCAATCAGTACAACCAGTTCTCCCCAGGAGCTGACCCTGATGAGTCCCCATCTTTCATTCATTCAATATCCATCCATTCTTACATTCGACAAACATTTTCTGAACATTTATCGTATACCAAACATGTTGTACATTTATCATGTACCAAACATGTTGTAAGACTCAGGATACTAAGTGAATAAGACATGGCTCCTGCCCTCAGAGATCTTATTTGTAACTGCCTTTTAATTACCCTGCAGCAAATTTTCCAAACCATTAGCAAGTTGCTGTTAGAATTGTTGACCAGCTCTCTGGATTGTTCATCACTGGGGCTCAAGCATTGTCCAGGAGGGGAACATCAGCCCCTATATTGGTCTTTGTCAACCAACTTAGCCCCACTTCCACCAACAAGGTTGCCACAATGTACAACTCCAGGGGGCACCATTCACATAAACTAATGACATTCTCAGAAGTTGAGCAATGCACAGCCTGTACAGCTATACACGGCAGCCTTGATAACGCAAACAGGACCCATTAATGATAGCCCTTCCCATTCACGGTCACATTTGTGAAGCGCTTTACAGTTTACAAGGAATTTCACCTCCATTGTGTCAGTTGAGCCGAGAAATTCTGTTTTGGTTCCCATAATGCATTCTCTCTCCTCTGACCTTCACCCATGGGATTCTCTGTTTGTTCCATGAGCTCCCCATAGCCACGCCCTCTCAGATGGTGACAGTCCAACTGAACTGGTGACAGTTACCAAGCACCAAGTCACATTACCGGCCCCAGGCTTTCTTCCGCCCAACAGCACCTACCTGGAATTAGCAGTGGCCACAGCTTGGCAGAGGTGACTGTGCTGGTGATTACGAATGCATTTCTTATTTGTCTTTTCAGCCCTGAAATCCTGTCAGTGAGGAGAAGCGATAATAACGTGTTATTAAGCTCTTTCTGGGTAATGTAATTCAGGAGTCAGGAGGCATTTTGGTCATTTATGTCTTTGAAAAGCTTAGAATAATTTTCAGTGTCATTATCCCCCATTTTAAGCCAGGCTCTAATATATAAATATAGATCTGGCCACTCCTGTGGGTATATGTAGATACACATGTACTCTTAGATGTGCACATATGATGTGTATATACGCATGTACACAAAACACAGGACGTGGGCAGGTATGTGTAGGGTCAACAGAAACTTCCAGTTATTTATAGATCTATGTATATGCATAATAACTCCTCCTTTTAGGATCATGGCTGCTATAAGGTTCTATCCAGGTTTTCAGGAATTAAATTTTATTCCTAGCTTCTCCCTTGACATGTTGCAGAGTTTCCATTTTTGCTCATCATTATAATAATGAAAGGAAGAACTCCATTTACAAATACACCTCCAAGTTGTGCAGTGCCAACGTATAGGGACATTTCAGTTGCCCAGTCCTCTCCGTCACACCGCCTTTCCAAGTTATGGTTCCCAGTAAGCTTCTTAGAGCTTTTGATTCCATCAGAAAATGTCTTTCTACTAACTGCCAATTATTTGCTGATTTTCCCCTAACACCTTGTACCTGGTGTTACAGGAAAGGTGCATCTATGGTATGTGCTAATCATACTTGCTAATGGAGTTGGTGCTTGTTTATAGACTGGAATTTCCAAACTGGAAGGAATGTGAGATTGTATGAGTTGGCTCCCTCTTTGCACAGTGAGGAAGGGGATGGTCAGAGCGGGCAGTAACTAGTCCCCGGTTCCTGAGAGTCAGTGGCAAAGCCAGGATGAGAACGCATGTCTCCTGGTCCTCCAGCCAAAGCTCTTTCTGGTAATGTGTTTCAGCCCTCATGGACCACTTAGCCCCACTCTAAGTGTGCTCTTCCTACATTTCTTGTTGAGCACAGTGATGGGGACTGTAGATGGGGTCCTCCACAGTCTCGGTGCAGTCCTAATAAGCTCTTATCAAGGCAGTCACAGTGCAGTGGGAAAAACACGAAGACTAAAAGCTCAGTTTCTAACTGCAGCTTTGCCAAATGGCCCTGGCCAAGTCTCAAATGCTCTGTGCTCATTTAGTTACCAGTAAATTGGAATTAGTAATAGTATTGAACCCTTACAGTTGTTGTAAATTAATACACATATAAAGTGCCTGACATATCTTATGTGTTGGCTCTTACTGTTGACCCTCACCTGCCTACAGCATTTTCATCTTGTCCTCACTAAACTCTTCATCTCTATAGATGAATAAAATGATGATGCTTTCAATAAATTTCAAAACCAATTTTTTTTGAATTGATGTTTATTTGAGATTGAAAAGAAACAGAGTATGATCATCAGGAGCTTATTTAATGCTGGACTTGGAACTTCCAAATCTACTTCATAGTGTGGTCTAGACACTGAACTTTTTTCAATTGAAATACGGTTGACTAAACACTTAACTCTTAACAAGACTTGTGACCTAGTATTTCCCATCTACAGCTTTACCTCCTTTAAGGTAGTTTCATCCACTCCCATTGCTCCCCAAATTTACATCTTTTGGTCCCGTTTACATGAAAGTCCCACAGGTCTTATATTAGCTTCATTCATTGATTTAGTCATACAGATATTTACCGAGTGCCTGTTATGTGCCAATAACTTTCAAGGTGCTAGGGATTTAGCAATAAATAAAATAGCTTCAAACCCTCGTCCTCACGGAGCTTATAATCCTAGTGGGGGTGGTGGTGGACAGTATCTCAAGTCATGATATGTGCTGTGACAAGAGAGCAGGAAAAGGGGACAGGGAGTTCTGGAGAGAGGGTAGACATTACTATTTAAATAAGAAAGGCCTCCTTGATGAGATGGCGTTTGAACACCAAGGAGATAAGAGACCAGCAGCTTGGCTATCTAGGAGGCTATTCCAGGCTGAGGGACCAGCAAGTGCCAAAATCCCTAAGGCTGGAATGTGCTTGGTCTGTTTGAGGTACAGGAAGCCTGTACAGCTGGAGTAGAGTCTATGAAAGGGTAGTAGTAGAGATAAGATTGGAGAAGTACTTCCATCTAAAAGAAAGCATAGTTACATAAAATAATGCAAATGAGAAGATAGCCACCCCCTCCCCCAAGAGGAAAGACCCAAAGTCTCATCAGTCATTGTGTCTATCTCTGACTGATGTTTTTCTCCCTTCTACTTCTCTCATCATCTCATTTGATATTCTAAAGACTAATTTAGAAGATTAGCTGCCACTAACACTCCTTGTATAAAATAATAGGGGAAAGAAAGAGGAAGAAAAGACCTAATAAAACAAGGAAGAATATATGCATATTTACTACATTTTTGCAGCCGGCCTCTGTTGATTATTGTAACTTCCTTCTTCTGCCATCTATCCCTTGTTCCTTTTGTTCTCAGCCAGCATTCAGCTGTTCAGGGTTCTCTATCTGGTAGAATGACCCAAGCCTTCCTTCCTGAAGGCTGCGCTCTCCTGGTGGTTCTTCTCGTATTGCTGTAGTTTTCCATTAACTTTTACTAAAGGACATAGATATACAGAAAGCTATAGGAACCCAATGTTCAAAATTAGTACCATTAATTGTGGAACAACTAGACATCATTTGCCTGCAGATGTGATATATAAGTTCAATAGGAAATTCGAAGTATCCTTTTAAAGTATTTTGACTTTATGTGTTAAATCTGAATCAAACCAAGCTTTTAGATTACGACTATTTGCATTTGTCAAAACACAGAGAACTGTAAAGTAAAAAAGATGATGTTTTACAGATATAAATTATACCTCAATAAATATGGCTTTAAGAAACCCAAGCCTTGGACTTGAGAAGAAGCAAAGATGGCGGAGTGAGGTGCCGAGGCTATCTGGCCTTTGGGCCAAGGGGAGGGCCGGCCCCCTGGTGCTCAAGTGCTTCTGCTGGCCCGTACGAGGAAGAACATTTTCCTTGACTTGTAGGTGCTTTTATATTCATCTCGGAAAGAAAACAAAATTCTGAACTCAGGATTTGGCAAGTTTTGAATCAGAACTGTGTCGTCTTCAAGCAGAAGAGGTTATTCAAGCTCAGTTTGGAGTTGAGATATAACAAAAAATAAAAAATTACCCAGATAAAATGCAAAAGAAAGAAAATAAATCGTATTATCCTGACAAGCTCTTTTTTTTTCCTTTATCCTTTGAAAGATTACTGGATGAGGAATCAGGAAACGTGGATTTTAGTTCTAGTTACACCACGTGGGAATTAATTATGTCAGACAAACCATAGTACCTATAGACAAATGTCTGTAGAAACTAATAAATGGCACAGAGCTGGGACTTCCCTGGTGGTGCAGTGGTTAAGAATCCACCTGCAAATGCAGGGGACATGAGTTCAAGCCCTGGTCCGGGACGATCCCATATGCTGTGGAGCAACTAAGTCTGTGTGCCACAACTACTGAGCCTGAGCTCTAGAGCCTGCGAGCCACAACTACTGAGCCTGTGTGCCACAACTACTGAAGCCCATGTGCCTAGAGTTCATGCTCCACAACAAAGAGAAGCCACTACAATGAGAAGCCCGTGTATCGCAACAAAAAGTAGCCCCTGCTCGCCACAACTAGAGAAAGCCTGCGCGCAGCAGCAAAGACCCAATGCAGACAATAAATAATTTTTTAAAAAAGTATCTTTAAAAAAATAAATAAATGGCACAGAGCAAAATGTAAAGAGATCCCAAAATTATGCATAGCATGTAATATATAACAAATATTTCATTGAATATTAGTCTGCTAATGGCCCAGGAATGAAGGTTTGCATCACAACAGGTAAAGAACTATGATCATCTGAGTGCTTGCTGAAGGCAAAAGGAATACAGAATGGGTAGTGGAAGAGGGTAGTTATAAATACCAGCTATGACCATGTGACCAGTTATAGGAAAGTAATTGTCATGAATATCTCCTCCTCATTTTGTTATGCATATGTTTACGTGTATATGCGTGTTTATGTTTTCTTCCCTTTCTTTTCCCATATCATGTAACATAAGATGTACTGACTTTTTATTATAGTATTTAAGTATTAATTTTACATCATAGTATTTAAGCTATGAGATATCAAGGAGAAAATATCACTTAAGGACTTTGCCTCCTTTCCTGGAGGAGGGTTTAGTGCGTTTTTAGTTGTATACAAGATAGCTATGACATGTTAGGAAGAATTACAACCTTGTTATTGTCTTTCTTTGGAGTTTAAGTGTGGGTTTAGGAGATGCACGTGGATGCCAAGTTAACACGTAATGATTAAATTTATGCGTCAGCTTGACTGAGCCAAAAAAAAAAGAAACCCAAGCCTTTAGATCTACCGCATTTCGTGGGAAATTCTAGGGATTAAGTGACAGCATAAGGAGATAGACATATTTAGAATTTGGGACATTCTATATGACAGCTGGCCTGACCTCTTCAAAGGGTCAACGTCATGAGGGGGAATTGGCATAGATGAGACAACACTTAAGAGCCATAATCAATTTATTGTGTGAAACTTACTGGATCCTCGTTTCAAAGAAACAGGTATACATTTTTTTTAGGACAGTTATAGAAATTTGAATATGAAGTGAGTTTTAGGTGGTATTAAGGAATTACTGCTATTTTTGTTACATATAATATTGGTATTGTTAATTGGAGAAGTATCCCTACTCTTTGGAGATACATGTTAAATATTTAAGAATTAAGTGTCATGATGTTTTTAATTTACTAAGAAATGATCCAGTTATGAGTCAGGAAAGGCAAAATATTAATAATGGTTAAAACTAGGTGGATGGTATATGGGCGTTTATTGTATTCTTTTCTTTCCTGCGTGTATGAAATTAGAATTAAAATTACATTGAAACAGACAAACAAAAAACAAGAGAAGGCTGCTGCCGGATCCATACAGCTGCCCTGCGCAGCCTGTGGACCCAAAGTGGTGATAGCCCATAGGATCTAGAGCCTACTGGCCACAGCAAAAACTCATACCTGCTGAAACTGGCGCTTCAGCAACTGCCACTGGCAAAGGAAGAAGGGCTTCTGCCTCCCTTCCACGAATCATGGGTGTGTGATTGACCAGATGAATCTAGAACCCTGCTGGCCAGGGGCATCCTACCATGCAGGTAGTGGAGCTTAAGGCTCAGAGCCCCTCAGTTGCACAGGCATCTTCCAAGACCCCAGAAGGGCCTTAGCAATGTGTTCATGGGGTCATATGCTTTTGCAACCATCTTTGCAGAAGTAAGATATGTCAACTGAAAATAGTTAAGATTGCTATTTCGACTCTGATTTTCCTTGTGTCATGGTATTGGATGACCATGTGTTGTGTTGGATGGTATTGGAACGGCCATGGGAATGTTGGGGATCCAGCTAAGAGGAAGTTGCACTGTAGGTACATGTAGTTGGTGTTTGACTGTATCTGCGTCTGCGGTTTGCGGTCAATTCCAAGTTGTCCTGTTGTAGGAATGGCTTCCATGAAGACACTTACTGCTCACTGTGCCAACTCCCTGGACTTTATGATACCAAGATGCAGGGCCAGAGGTCATATCATGATGTGAATGTGTCCTATGCCCATCATCAGAAGTATTTAGCAGTGGTGGAGGAGAAAAAAAGGCTGAAATGTACAAAGCCAGAAGCTAGTCTGTGTAATATTCTTCCACTTACCAGATGTATAAAATTGTAAGTGGAGAATTTGGTACTCACGGGTGCCTAGTAAAATGGAAGATTTCTCCTATCAGGACCATGCTCAGTAACTTAGCTTACACGTTTACAAACACCAAATAGTTTTTGATGGGCGTTATGAATCGTAGAGTTTATCAGAATTCCTATATTTGTAGGGCAGAACCTGCAGTAGTACTACAGATAGTATGTTTCATATGTTTTATGCATATCAACAATAAAAATAAATTTTAATGAACCATGCTGAAAGAAAAATTCAATTATCTTTTTATTTATTTTCCATTAGATATTACAAAATCTTATCTTATGGAAAAGTGATCAAAGATCATGTAGCACAAAAAAAGTAGAAAAAAAAACCTGTTATAAAGGTATGTTGGGAAGGTGAATAATTATTTTTCCTGGGTGTAGTGATGTTTGTGTTATTTCAGCTTTTAAAAATTTATAATGCATTATGATTTTTTCCCTTATTCTAAATAATTATTTGTAATTTTGTGTTCTTTTACTTGAAGAAGGCCTGCACAATTGTATAAGCTTTAGACAGGAGATGTCAGAGCAAAAAGATAGAATTCTGGTCTCTATGACACTTAGAAGCCCATGGCAGCTCTGGATGGCCCATCTCCAGACTCCTTTTATTTAAGGGAGAAATAAATATCTTTCTTGTTTAAATGACTGTGTTTTTGGCTTTTCTGTTATGAGCAACCAAACAGAATCTTAACTGATATGCCCTTTGACTCAGCAGTTCCACTTCCAGGAATTTGTCCTGCAGATACACTGGCACATTTGCAAAATATTGTATGGTCAAGGTCATTCATTGCAGCAGAAGATGAGAAACAATCTTTATGCTCATCAATGGAGACTGGTTGAATAAATTATGTACATCCATACAGTGAAATAGTAAGCACTGTATATTAGGAGGAAGCTTGTCATATTGACATGGAATTATCTCTAAGGTATATTGTTAAGAGAAAAAAGTAAGTGCAGAAGAGTGTGAATACCATGCTATTATTTGTGTTAAAGAAGAAAAATATGCCATTGGTTGCCTCTGGGAGCGACTGAATGGCTGAGGACAGAATGAGAGGGAGACTTTTTACTGTGTTCCTTCTGAATGATTGTGAACTTTTAATCTATTAAAAATAAAATTAAAATAAAAACTAGAAAACATTCTTATAATTAATACTTGTATAACAAAACATATTGTTTGCTAAAAAAAAACTCTTTTCAGATAAAAAAATAAATAAAAATCCCCTAAGTCACCCATAAATAGAGATGCCATATGCCTGGCTTGCCCAGACAGTCCCAACTTATGCCTCTTTCTCTGGAATAATTGTCAATATCACCTCACTTCACTCTCAGCGGTGTCCTGGTTTGGATGATAAATTGTCTGGTCAACCCACCCACAAATTACGTCAGACCCCTTAAGAAGTCCAGCCCAGCCAGTGATGAAAGTGATCCCACCTCTTTGACTGATGACCAGATGAGGTAGTTGGCTTTAGTTTAGGGACCTTGAGTGAAGAAAAATGTGTTTTTAATGATAAATGGGTGTCAGTGAGGTGGGCAATGATCACACCGAGAAAGGCAATAAGGAGTGGAAAAAACTGAAGGTCTGATGGCTTCTCTTTATCATCTTGTGCTGATGCTGGGGCATTGCTTAGTGGGAGGAATGGTGGATGAACCACTGTTTTATTTCTCTGATTATTTTCTCTCTCTCTTTTTGCTGTATAATTGCATGAACAAATGTTACATGCACATATGTCATGACTCAACTCTGTAGAACTTACCATGTTGTATTTGCAATCTGCCTGTACCTCCAGGATTGTGAGCTTTGTGAGGGCAGTGACTGTGATTTCTCCCTGTGTCCTGGCACACAGTCAAACTCACCAAATGTTTGTTGAATGAATGACTGAACTCTGCAGAGACCTGCGCTGACATCTGGTGCTCTCTTCCCCACAGCCTCTGGTTGTCACATCTTGAAGACTGTAATATTTATGAAGGCAGGAGCTAAATTTACTTGAATCAACACTGGAACCTCAGTGCAGAGTACTGGTACATAGTAAGTACTAATAAATGTCAGTTTAATGGATGAATGAATGATGCAGTTTTAAAAAAGTTTTATTGACGCATAGTTGATTTACAATGTTATGTTAATTTCTGCTATACAGCAAAGTGATTCAGTTATACATATATATATTCTTTTCCATGTTCTTTTCCATTATGGTTTATCACAGGATATTGAATATAGTTCCCTGTGCTATACAGTAGGACCTTGTTGTTTATCCATTCTATACATAATAGTCTGCATCTGCTGACCCAAACTCCGAGTCCTCCCCTCCCCCACCCCCACCGCCTCCCCCTTGGCAACCACAAGTCTGTTCTCTTATATCTGTGAGTCTGTTTGTTTTGTAGGTATGTTCATTTGTGTCATATTTTAGATTCCACACTTTAGATATAAGTGATATCATATGGTATTTGTCTCTCTTTTTGACTTACTTCACTTAGTCTGATAATCTCTAGGTCCATCCATGTTGCTGAAAATGGCTGAGTAATATTCCATTGTATATATTGTATATACCACATTTTCTTTTTCTGTTCATTTGTTGATGGACATCTATTGTAGGTTGTTTCCATGTCTTGGCTCTTGTAAATGGTGCTGCTATGAGCATAGGGGTGCATGTATCTTTTCAAATTTTGTTTTGTCCAGATATATGCCCAGGAGTGGGATTGCTGGATCATATGGCAACTCTATTTTTAGTTTTTTGAGGAACCTCCATACTGTTTTCCACAGTGGCTGCACCAACTTACATTCCCACCAACAGAGTAGGAGGGTTCCCTTTTCTCCACACTCCCTCCGGCATTTGGCATTTGTAGACTTTTTTTTTTTAATTGGAGTATAGTTGATTAACAATGCTGTGTTAGTTTCATGTGTACAGCAAAGTGATTCAGTTATACATATACATGTATCTATTCTTTTTCAAATTCTTTTCCCATTTAGCTTATCACAGGATATTGAGCAGAGTTCCCTGTGCTATACAGTGGGTCTTTGTTGGTTATCTATTTTAAATATAGTAGTGTGTACATGTCAATCCCAAACTCCTAGTCTATCCCTACCCCCTACCCTTCCCCCCTGGTAACCATAAGTTCCTTCTCTAAGTCTATGAGTCTGTTTCTGTGTTGTAAATAAGTTCATTTGTATCATTTTTTTCAGATTCTGCATATAAGTGATATCATATGATATTTGTCTTTCTCTGTCTGACTTACTTCACTTAGTATGATAATCTCCAGGTCCATCCATGTTGCTGCAAATGGCATTATTTCATTCTTTTTAATGGCTGAGTAATATTCCATTGTGTATATGTACCACATCTTCTTTATCCATTTGTCTGTCGATGGACATTTAGGTTGCTTGCATGTCTTGGCTATTGTAAACAGCACTGCAATGAACATTGGGGTGCATATATCCTTTCAAACCATGTTTTTCTCTGGACATATGCCCAGGAGTGGGATTGCTGAATCATATGGCAGCTCTATTTTTAGTTTCTTAACTAACATCCATACTCTTCTCCATAGTGTCTGTACCAATTTACATTCCCACCAACAGTGTAGGAGGGTTCCTTTTTCTGCACACTCCCTCCAGCGTTTGTCATTTGTAGACATGTTTTTAATTGGAGTATAGTTGATTAGCAATGCTGTGTTAGTTTCTTGTGTACAGCAAAGTGATTCAGTTATACATTTACATGTATCTATTCTTTTTCAGATTCTTTTCCCATTTAGTTTATTACAAGATACTGAGCAGAGTTTCCTGTGCTATACAGTAGGTCCTTGTTGGTTATCTATTTTAAATATAGTAGTATTTTGGATGATGGCCATTCTGACTGGTGTGAGGTGATATCTCATTGTAGTTTTGATTTACATTTCTCTAATAATTAGTGATGTTGAGAGTCTTTTCATGTGCCTCTTGGCCATCTGTATGTCTTCTTTGGAGAAATGTCTATTTAAGTCTTCTGCCCATCTTTCAGATTGTGTTGTTCATTTTTTTGTTATTGACTTGTATGAGCTGTTTGTATATTTTACAAATTAAGACCTTGTCAGTCACATCATTTGCAAATATTTTTCTCCCAGTCTGTAGGTTGTCTTTTAGTTTTGTTTATGGTTTCCTTTTGCTGTGCAAAAGCTTATAAGTTTGATTAGGTCCCATGTGTTTAATTTTGTTTTTATTTCTATTGCCTTGGGAGACTGAGCTAAGAAAACATTGGTACGATTTATGTCAGAGGATGTTTTGCTTACGTTCTTTTCTAGGAGTTTTATGGTATCATGTCTTATATTTCAGTCTTTAAGCCCAAATGATTCAGTTTTTGCCTCAGTCATCTGAGGACCAATCTCTTACCTGATCATTCTCATCACTGGTGTTATGGACTCAATATCTGTGTCCTCCTCAGATTCATATGTTGAAGCCTCTAGCTCACAATGGGGTGGTATTTGAAGATGGGACCTTTGGGGGATAATTAGAGTCATGATGGGAATGGTGGCCTTATAAGAAGAAGAAGCTTGCACACACTGAGGAAAGACCACATGAGGACATAGAGGAAGTAAGCTCTCCCCAGGAAGCCAATCTGCTGGCACCTTGATCTTGGATTCCCCAAGCCTTTAGAACTGTGAGAGATAAACTGCTGTTGTTTAAGCCACACAGTCTATAGTATTTCGTATGACAGCCAAGCAGACTAAGACAGGTGGTGCACCTGGCCCTGGAGTAGGGCAGGGGAGCTCTCTCACCCTGGTGGAGGAAGACTGCATGGAGAAGGCAGGGTTTGGAGACCTTCCTGAATGAACAGAGGCCATGCGTTACAAGCTGAGACTTAAATGGTAAATAGGAGTGAGGCAAGAGGAGCAAGAATCTGATGAGAAGGGACTTGGGGAGGCGTGGGAGGATTTTTGACTTTGCTTTGCCGTGTACCCCAATGTCTGAAGCAGTAGGCACTCAACAAAGAGTTACTGAATGAAATAGTAGACTGAGCCACACAGCGGAGTCCCTGTGGCCTGGAGGAGCCTGGAAGGCTGGTTCTCTGCAGTGCTGTCTTTAGAAGCTCAAAGCAGCAAGAGCGGAAGCCCAGGTCAGTCAGGAGTCTCACCCAGTTTGGATTCCCCCCAGAGCAGGTACTGAGACAAGGATTTAGGTGCTGCTAGTTTTTACTTGGGAAGCACAAGTGAGGGAATGGGGGGAACTGAGAAGAAGAGTTGGCGTAGTGAATGGAGGGGCTGAATCCCGTTGGGGTCCTCTGAGGAATCTTGTGGAATATGCCTCCCGAGGAGTGGGGATGGGTGGTCATCTGTGATGCTTGCGGAGTGTCCCTGGGGGGCCGTCAGATCCCTAGCACTCCGGGCTGCCCTGCTCTGGGCCGAGTAAGCTGCTGTGCTGTGTCAGAAAGCCCTGGGAGAAAGCAGGGGAGCTGCTTGAGGAGGGAAGCTGCCGGCCTCTTGGCAACCCTCCACCACGACTGCAGCTGTGTTCAGGGGATGCTAGATAGAGGGTCTGGGGTGGGCCTCACAGCGTCCGTTCCAGAGGAGATACAGGGCTCCAAACAAGAGAGAGTGGTGGCTTTAATTGTGGTGGTGGCATTGGACGGGGAGAGAAATAGGCAGATTTGAGGTACTTTGGGGATATGGATGGTGAACAACAGTAGAAAGTCAAAGCTCTTTCTTTTTTCCTCTCTCTCTGTCCATTTTCATTCCAGAGATATGTACTGCTGTGCTCTGGCTCCCTGGGAAGTGGGCACTGAGGCTGTTTATTGAGCACGATGGTAAGGAGTGTCCTTGCACCAACACCTGTGGAAAGGAGGGAACAGACACCGGAGTGGGCAAAGGGGAACCACACAGCCGCAGTCAACCCCAAAGGGCGCTCTGGAGCTAGACCTGACCTACAGAGTTGTTCTAGGTCGGGCCTAGGTGCTGGACCTCCATCAGTCCAGGGATGTGGGCCAACCTGGGAAGGGCAGCTCTCTTCACCTGAGGCTATTGCTATCATGGCGTCCGTCACAATTATTGTCTTTTGCAGGCCAGGTACTGTTGTAGGTGCTGAGTATGTAGCAGTGAATGGGGTCAGGTGAGGGAGAGACAACAAACAAATATATAACATTGGGCAGTGAGAAGTGCAAAGCAGAAAACCACACAGGGTTAGCTGGATGATGGCTGGACAGGGTGGGTGAAGGTTGGGATGGAGGTGATGGAAACTTGAAGGTAAACTCAACCTGACTGTGACAGTTTAGGGGCTGGGCAGCCTCTCCCTGCACTGCACACCCCTGGAACCCACTCCGGAGCTGAGAGCTGCCCCATCTCTTGGCCACAATTCCCAGCCTCTTTGTAGGAGGTAGGGGCAGCCCCACTCCCATAAGAAATTTGCCATGGGACCCTCTGCTTTCTTGTTGGCCAGCAGCCTGGGGTTTTCGGAGTTGGGGAGTGGCATGAGGGGCGGTAGCTGGAGGTTGGCAAGTCTTCCCGCTGCCTCCAACCTGGGGAGGGGGGTGGATTGGCAGGACGGGTGGCTGGGCCCAAGTCATGGCCGAGACTCTGTGTGTGTGCGTGTGTCCATGTGTCCGTCCTTTCCCATATGCGATCCTGCTGCCCGCTTCCTTGGCCCGCCTCACCTGGGCAGATGCCTGCAGGGGGCAGCACTGCTGGGGTCCCTGCTGGGGGCCAGGGTTGAGGGAGGCTCCCCCAGCCAGGCCCAGGCTCCGCCTGCTTCCCTCCCCATCTCTCCCCAGGCCCTTGTGTTTGCAAAGGAAGGTCGAGCGTCCCAGGAGTCTGGATGCAGTCACGGATCATTACGGCCGGGAGAGCTGGTGCAGCCTCGGCCAGGGCAAGGGCACGGCGGCTGGTAGACTGGCGGGCGAGGTCCCGTGGAGTGAGGCCGTCCTCGGATGCAGCATCCCTGCCAGTGTCGCCACTCCCGCGGACGCTGGGGCCCGGAGAGTGGTGCTGTGGACTGGTTCCGGCCAGTGGCGCATTTAGCATCAAAACAAACCCAATACTGAGTTAGTTGGCGACCAGTCCCTCTGTTTCTGACAGCTTGGGTCAGTTTCCTGGTGACTGACAGAAATGAAAACCTGAATTTAGGTTGTGGCTCTGCCAGTCTTTGCCTGAGTGTTCTCAGACAAGTTACTCAGTTACTCTGAGCCTCAGTGTTCTCATCTGTAAAATGGAGGGATTCAACATGATCTCTGAATGTTTTTTCTATCTCTAAAGCACTGTCTGTTCTGTGGCCCTCTTCCTGTTCTGGTCCTGGAGGTCAGGAGAGATGTAGGAAGTTGGAGTTTTAAGGACTTCCTTGGCTTCTGTTCACCCAGTTGTGAGCATCTGACTGGAGAGACTCTATAAGGGACAGATTGCTGAGGAATAGGGAGGCCCTTCGCATTTGTGAAGAGCAGAGAAGAGTCATGGTGGGTGAGAGCCAACAGCAAGAGAAGGGGAGGTGGCAGAGAACATCCGAAGAGCTTCTGGCACGTGACTGTGGCGCTCATGGGGGACATCAGCTCCTTTGTGGTTTGCTCTCCATCCCTCCCTTGGGAAACTGTCATTCCCCAATACCTGTGTTTCAGGTGAGGCTATTAACTATGGAGCTCTGCCCGTCCCTGTCCAGCAGTGGGGATTATGAGTCATATTCAGGGGCCAGTGTGGATGGTGAAGGAGACAGTGGCACGCTCTTTTCTCTGGCTTTGCCAACTGTGTGGGTGAGGTCAGTCTGGAACTGTTTGGAACATCTTTGATGCCGCATGGAGAGAGCCTGACTGAAAATGGAGCACATTAAAGGGAAAGCAAAAATATTTTACATTTTAAAAAATTTTTATTTATTTATTTATTTTTGGCTGCACTGGGTCTTTGTTGCTGTGCGCGGGCTTTCTCTAGTTGCAGCGAGCGGGGGCTACTCTTCATTGCGGCGCGCGGGCTTCTCATGCGGTGGCTTCTCCTGTTGTGGAGCACGGGCTCTAGGCACACAGGCTTCAGTATTGTGGCTCGTGCGTTCTAGAGCGCAGGCTCAGTAGTTGTGGCACACGGGCTTAGTTGCTCCGCAGCATGTGGGATCTTCCCAGACCAGGGCTTGAACCCATGTCCCGTGCGTTGGCAGCCAGACTCTTAACCACTGCACCACCAGGGAAACCTGGGAAAGCAAAAATAGAAACAGAAGGTCCTAGTGACATAATTTGAGCTCCTGGATATATCCATGCCTAAAGCCAGCCCCACCCTTGGATTTCCCCACTTATTTGTACCAATGAATTCCTCCTTTCAATTATTCCAGTTTGAGTTGGATTTCTACTGATTGTGGTTGACTGAGTTCTGTCAAATATAGTGTCTAATAAATATAATAGCACTTCAGGATGATATGCTAGATCGTTTCTAGTCAAAGTGGTCCAAGGACCAGCAGCGTGGGAGCTTGCTGGAAATGTAGAATCTCAGGTCTATCCAAGACCTATTGAATCAGAACCTTCATTTTAACAAGAGCCCAAGCTATCCATATATACATTGAAGTTTGAGAAGCAGTACACTAGACCAGTAGCTCTCAGCTCTAGAAGCACACTTAAAAGTCCCAACACCCAAGCCATACTCCAGACCAATTAAATCAACATCTCTGAGGGTGGACCCTGGCATCCTCATTTTTTTTAAACTCCCTGGGAGATAACAATGTACAACCAAGCTTGAGGACCACTGCTCTGGTGTGATTTGCTTAATGGTAACTAAAACGTCAGATGCTTTGTGATTTAGAATACAGCCAAAGCCTGCTTCTGTTGTGGGCACAGCAAAGAGACCTTGGTAGTGATGGGGTCCCTTAGAAATGAAGTGGGAGCTGCCTTGCCCGGTAGAGGAGCCAGACTGGGCTGTATCCCACAAACAGAACTCACAGGCACCCCAAGGAGGATTTTACCAAATCCTGGAATACTTTTTTCTTACTACAGCAACATATCTTCTCTTCCTTTGAATTCATAATCCAGGACTACATAAATATCTCGTAAGCTTTAAAAATTCAAGTCCCTCTGACACAGGAACTTGACCATAAGCACAACCTGAATCCCAAACTGAACCCAAATATTATTTTTTTTATTGAACCATGAACTACCTCCAAAATATGTTGTGAGTTTTTATTTTCCTTCTAAAAATCACTATTGTGGTGAATCAATTCACTCTGGAGCTAATCCAGATGCTTTCTAAAATCAGTCAACTAGAAGAAAATGGGGATATCAGAATGTTCTCTGAATTGAACGCAAGCAAAATTCTTTGCATTGGAGAATTGGCTCTGACTGGTTGCTGTGGGAATTTGGCCTGTGGCCTCATGTTTCCAGTGGCTAGTCAGATGCAGCATTCTCCGGCATTTCTATTTCTTTCTGAGTGAGGACCTTGCCAGGACCCGTGGGGCACCTGTGACCAATTATGTGTGGTCCAGGTGGCATCGTTAGGGTGTTAGCAGGTGGCAACGGTCCGTATGCATGGAAAAATGAATAAGATGGAGGTATATCCTCCTAGGGAGAGGGAGAAGAGAGATGGAAAGGGAGTTTCTGGGGCTGCTTTGTGTTTGTTCTTTATGGTTTTAACTGCTGGCAAAGAACCCTTTCCTGCCTGGAGCGCTGCTTGGGAGCAGGGAGAGGTGTGGGAGGGGATGGGGAGAGAGCTAGAAGCTGGCCTTTCTCTGCTCACCGTTGTCAGCAGCTCATTAGGGATTCTAATCAGGCAGAAATATTTTCCCGTTACCTCATTACCAACTCTAACAAGGTCCCAGCTCCAGGTCGTGGCTGCTTTTCTCCTGCTGGGGTTAACGATGAGCAGCTTGTTGGAGCCTTCAGTAACTCATTTGTTATAACATGCGATTCACAGCAGCAAGAAGGCTCTGGGGTGGAGGAGGCAGAGCAGAGAGCAGGGGAAGAGGTGGAGGGAGAGCCCTCTTCGCAGAGGACAGGAAGGCAGAAACGCCCAGTGCTTCGGGGAAACCAAGCTCAGACCCTAATGGGCACCTTGAATCTTCTGGGAATCCGGGCCCAGCTCTGTGTGAGGTGCAGACCAGCTCCAATTGTGTGTGGAAACAGGTGACATCATGACCAGTTGTTGGCTGGGGATTAAAGGGCGAGCTTTTAATCCTGTAGCGACAGTCTTCAGGACCTCTGCTTCGTGTGCTTGTATGGCCCTAGACGCCAATCCTTGAACTTAGTGATCTGAAAAATATTTGCATGCCATCATTTACCAGGTCAAAGCCTATCCACGGCTTCCTAATTCCCATCGTCTTACACCAAAACTTCTTTACTTGCCTATCTAGGCTCTCCATAAAATACCTCTACGCAAACTAGTTGTGTTTCAAGTATTTCCCCCACACAAAATCCTCATTTGAAACCCTTAAGGACTTGGTCTCTTCAGTATCCCATAAAGATTGTTAATTTTACCTTCTTCTTGATTGTTCTTCCTTCACATTCAAGTCCTACCCATTCACCAAAGCTTAACCAAAGCATTATATCTTCCATAAATCCTTTCATGATGATGCTACTTGATGCCTACAGCATGGCTTAAAATGGGGATCTGCCAGATTTGGCCCATCTCTTTTTATAAATAAAGTTTCATTGGAACCCAGCCATGCTCACATGCTTTCTTAGCTGCTTTTGCACTACATCAGAAGAGTTAAGTAGTTGCAACAGAGACCATATGACCGGCAAAGCCTAAAATATTTACTGTTTGCCCCTTTGCAGAAAAAGTTTGTCTACCCCAGCTTAAACCATAAAGTTTATAACTTTAATTTATATTGTGCTTCCTTAAATTCTTTCAGAATGCCCTCCCAGCTTATTCTTTTTCTCCTCTTCTTCCTATCCACTCTGCACTCTTCCCATCTTCTTTTGCTCCGAACTTTCATCACATTTTATCTGTTTACTTCTTGTGATGCTTTTCTCTTTCTAAAAATTGTAACAGTCATTTATTTAAATGCCTGTTCTGTATAATCTCTAGTCTGTAAGCCCTTTGCGGGCAGAATCTCTTCGGATCCATCTCTGCAACCCCTCAACTATTAGCACAGGGTTCAGTAAGTGGGGAAAGAACCTCGTTGGTTTCAGAGTCTGCCATGGCTCCTGAATGGCCTTTCTGGAATTGCCATGAGAGGTGTCAACAGTTTTCTGGCAGTTCTGTTCAGGGTTATGACATCCTGAAGAGCTGTGTTCCTTGTAGAATAAAGCTATCTAACCCTGCCCTTGAACTACTGCTTCCTCAGTAGTGAGGTCACCATTTCCTGGAGGGTAGGATGCCCTGCAACTTTGTGGATGAATTAGGGGATACTATTGATCCTGGTTCATTTCCATCTCTCCCTTCTTTTCTAACATGATGCCATTTTATAGAATTCCAGGTGTAGGCCCCTCAGTTCTATGGAGATGTCTGAGAAAAACAAAAGCTTCCTGTCTTTCCATCTTTATTATACAAAATCACAGTGAAATTGTGGGAGGCAGAATAATGGCCCCCAAAGATGTCTATGTCCTAATCCCTGGAAACTGTAACTACATTACTTTATAATGCAAACGGGAGTTTGAAGATATGATTAAGGGTAAGATTTTGAGATGGTGATATTATCTTGGATTATTGGATTGTCCAATTTAATAACCTGAGTCCTTAAAGGTAGAATAGTGAGGCAGGAGAGTAGGTCAGAGAGATGTGACATGAGAAGGACTCAATCCATTGTTGCTGACTTTGAAGATGGGGGAAAGGGCCATGAGCTAAGGAATGAGGGCAACCTCTAGAAGCTGGAAAGATAAGGTACAGATTCTCCCCTAGAACTTCCAGAAGGGAAGGCAGCCCTGACACCACATTGATTTTAGCTCACTGAGACCCATGTCCGACTTTGACCTCTAGAACAAGCAGATAATGTATTTATATTGTTGAAGACACTAAATTTGTGGAAATTTATTACAGGAGCAGTAGAAATTTTACCATTTTACAGAAAATATTTCACTGACTTAGGGAGGCTGTGTGGGGAGGTGGGGGCTAGCTGGTATTCGTCTATCCATTCCAGAAAAAAGAAGTGTTGTTCAGAGTCCTGGAGCTAGATCTGGCCTGGTTGTCTTGGAGATCATTACATTTACCCCTAAGATTAAGTTAAATTGGGGGAATGTGTATGGCCTTTTGCTGTCAGTATTTTTGGGGGAAGGCATGGACTGGCTTTGTGGAGTTTTTGTTGCATGTACATAGTGTGTACAGACTTCAGGTTTTTAGACCAGTTTGTAGAACTCTGGTCCTCAGAGAGTCAAGAACCCTGAAGTTCACGGCCTGGGGTGATTTCTCCTGGGCATTGCTTTGGTTACTAAAACAACTGGATGAACCATGTATCAATTATCTATTGACATAATAATGCTACATAAAAAAACATCCCCCACCAAAAAAACCCCAAAAAACAAAAAAAATCCCCCAAACCGCACTGACTTGAAACAATAACCATTTATCATTGCTCACAGGCTTATGGCTCTGCTGATCTGGGCTGGGCTCAGCTGGGCTCAGCATCTGTGGTCAGGTTGGCTGGAGGCTGATTGGTTCAGAATGACCTCAGCTGGGGAGACTTGGCTCTTCTCCACATGCTCTCTCCCCTCCAGAAGGCTAGCTGATGGTGTTCTCATGACAGGGGAGGGAGAAAGGGGGGTTGTGGAGAGTGGGAGAGGGAGAGGGAGAGGGAGAGGGAGAGGGAGAGGGGAGTAGGTGAGGCCTCTAGAGGCCTAGTTTGGAGCTGATATGTTGCTGCCCACATTCTGTTGGTCAGAGGAACTTACAAGGAAGCCTAGATTTAAAGAACAGGGAAATAGTTTCAACTTCTTGATGAGAAGAACTACCAGGTCACATTGCAAGTGGTGTGGGAAGGATGGAGAATTAGGGCCATTTTTGCAGTCAGTCTGCCACAGACTCTCCAGGAAGGGAAAAATGCCCTTAGACCCAAACAGCTCCTGAGAGCTGGCTCCTTTCCTAGCGTGGGAGTCATCAGAGCCTCCGGATCCCACCCCCTTTTCACTACATGTCCTCTCTCAAAGAAAGCCACAATTCTCCCTATGAACTGCCAGCCATCAGCGCCCGCCTTCCCTGTCTCTCGGCTCCAAGCCTGAGGGATGTCGTGGACGACCAGCCAGCTTGATGAATGCCGCCTCTGTAAACCCTCCCCTGGCCTCTGTCACAGCATCAGTGTGAAATGAACTTGCTAATACTCTGAGAGCCACAAACCTTTTCCTCTTCCCCAGCACGACGCATCAAATCGATCTGGCTGGGTGAGCCGCGACAAACCAAACCCCACAGAAAAAGGCATCAGCAAATTTAAAGCCTTCGTTCAAGGTCTTGATTCACCATAAACTAAGTTGCCGGCAGCAGGTGTTGACACTTCTTCCACGGCGGTTGATACCGGGATTTATCGACTTGCCATAAGATGTTGATATTGACCAAGACTGAGTTCCAAATGAAAAGGCCTATGGCAGTATATCTTTATTGCTCAGATAATCTGCGGACTTGCTAATCCTTCCTTGTCCCACTCAATAATGTTGCAGAAATTCTTTTGGAACGGAGAGACCATTACTTAAACACAACAAGATGCTCTTTCCCTACAAGACCTCCTGAAACAGGGATGGAGGTACCAGCAGTGTGTTGAGAACATAACCAGTGTTGGAAAATCTATTTGGGCCTGTGCCCGAAACCATAATGCCTTTAAGTTTTTAAAAACCCAGCACTCTCCTCTTGGGAAACAGCCCAGAAAAAAACACAGTAGGATTTGACATGGAACCTGTTCATGAATAGTGTCCACTTCCCTTTCCCCACTGGTCCACTTCAGGGCCACAGGTGTGCCTACCTCCCACCCAGGCTAGTGAACAGTATGATGTCACCCTTAGTGCTGGTCCCTGACAGTGAAATTAATGTGACAGTTGGTTGTTGCTAATTGTGGGGCCCACTAGGAACACAGAAAAAGAGGGACAATTTATTACCTGCTAATCTGTTTTCTCATTGAAATAACTACAGTCTGCAGCCCTCCTTTAAGGGAGGATATGTACGCATTAGAGTCACATATGGTGACTTTTGAGTTATTTTGGATATCAGGGTCCCTAGGAAAATCAGCAGGGAGAAGATGAGCCAACTGAACAGGGCCAAGGAAGCAGCCCAGAGTGGCTGGGTCAGGGAGCAAGCCAGAGGGGCAGAATTTCCAACCCAGCTCCCTTACCCAGCTCTGTTCCCCTGGATGGTTTCTAAGGGCCTCTTCAAAGAGGAAGATGGAGGCCAGTGGGGAGAGGCCAAGGAAGACAGAGCCACAGGAAGATGGAGATTTCACAGACGTGCTCTACCCTGCCATCAGGTAAGCAGGTGCAGGCTGACCCAGATGCTGACCCACAGTGGGACTCTTGCTCTGTTCTCTCTTCTAAGACTTGCATAGTCATTAGCAGTGCAATCTCTACTAGCCCTCCTGGCTTGCGGCCTCAGGGAGGGAAGGAATTGATCACAACATCAACTGCATTCCAAAGAGGTACTAACAGAGGTTGAGAGCACAGGCTTGGCCGCCAGACAGTTTTGGGTTTGCAATCTGGCTTCTGTACTTATTAGCTGGGTGACCTTGGGCAAGTCTCTTATCTTTTCTAAGCCACAGTTACCTCATCTGTAAAAAGGAGGAAATAGTAACTGTACCATGGCAGGCAATGTTTATTGCCTCCTTTTCTTCCTTGCCAACAGAATATCAATTTTGTTCAGGTGTCACTTCCCATGATTTCTGGGGAGGTGGGCCTAGGTCCTGATCCTAGAGTGAACATGTGATCAGTTCTGACCAATGAGATGAAAAGGGAACATTTGGGGAGTAGTTCTGGCATTTTCCCTCCCTGATATGAGAAGGCAGACAAAGAGCATCTCTCTATTCTGTCTGCCACCTGCTTCCTTCTTGACGTGAAGTTGGTTGGTGGGAGGAACCCCCCCTGCTCATGCTGCCCCCTGCTTCCTACAGTAGAAATTTGTTGACTAATGCTATGGCTGTGGCAGCAATTTTGTTCCCAAGAGACCAGGAGAATGTGGAGACACCTATTCAGGGTCCTCCATCATGGAGCAGCTAAAACAAAGCCTAACTGCCCAAGTTTCATGTGAGAAAAATGAACCCTTGTTTGTTAATGTTGCTGTGAATTGATTATTCTGTTCCTTGCAGCCAAAAGCATTCGTAAACAATATAAGTACCTATTTCATGGTTTGATGGGAGAATTAAATAAGATAGTCAGAGGGTCTTCTGGACAGAGGCCTGAAAGCTTCTCCAATTTCTCTGCAGAGTCTTGACAGTAGGTTTGTGATATTTCCTCCTTGAGAATAATGATGAAAGAGAGAGGCTGGGAAAAGGAGCAGAGAAGTGAGATAACTCCACTTTTCTCTTTCTGTTTTGGGGAGAAGGCAATTCAGACTTTAGACGATGATTCTCCAACCACTGTGCCTGTAATTCATTGCATGCTGGGTCAAGTGACTATTGAATACATCTTGCAGACAATGGCTGGATTTAAAATTTTTTGTGTACCTCAAACATTGGTAAATTTCATTCAATTTTCTCATTGCTTTACCTACTAAGTTTAGGATTGTGTAGGGCATCACTTCAGTTCAATAAGCAGTGGTTTCCATTGTTTTAGGTTTCTTATTTCTTTGCCATTAGGTCTGCAATCTATACAGACTGAAGGGGACTAGACAGTTCTCGTTGCAAAGGAACTTTTTGGTAAGTGAAGAATCATTATTTAATGCTAAGAATCATCTTCCAATTAATTTATTTGCTAAAATTCTTGAGAACCCAATAGTTGGGTGCTCAAATAGGGTAGCAATCTGCCCCAGGTTGGCTTCTGAACCCTGAAGCTCAACGTACTGTGGTAGCTCACAGCCTGAGAGAATCTTGCAAACTATTTGCAAGGATCAGGGAAGGGACTGCAAAACAATGTATTCTTAGCTTTGCGTTGGTATAGCTTGTCTGTCTCATAGGTTAGTATTTATTTTTAAAATTTTATTTAAAAATTATTATATAGTAAAATTAATGTTTTGTGTGTATACGATTCTATTAATTTTGACACATATATGGATTTATGTAACCACCACCATAATTAAAACAGTGGTCCCTCACGCTAGCTCTTTCTAGTCACATTGTTTTCTCACCTCCAACCTCTGCCACTGACTTGTCTGTTTGCCATCACTATAGTTTTGTGTTTTCGAGAATGTCATATAAAGGGAATCATATAGTAGCTCACGCTTTGAAACTGGCTTTTTCATTCAGCATAACACCTTAGAGGTTCATTCAAGTTGTTGTGTGTATTAAAATCTGTTCATTTTTATTGCTGAGTGGTTGATATTCCACTGTATGGTTGTTCCACAGTTTGTTTATCCATTCACCTTTTGAAGGATAGTTAGGTTGCCTCCAGTTTGGGACAATAATGAATAAAGCCACTATAAACATTTGTGTTCAGGTTTTTGTGTGAACTTGGGTTTTCATTTCTTAGGGTAAATAATTAGAAGTTGGATTGCTGGGTCATATGGTAAGTGTACGTTTAACTTTGTAAGAAGTTGCCAAGCTGCTTTCTGGAGTGGCCACACCATTTTGCATTCCTATCAGCAAGGTGGGAGAGTTCTAGTTAGTCCATATTTTAATCAGTATTTGGCATTTTGGGTATTTAAAATTTTATTTTAGCCATTTAATGTGTGTAGCGGTAAGTCACTATGATTTTAATTTGCATTTTCCTAATGGTTAATAATGTTGAACATTTTTTTGACATCCATATATCCTCCTTGATGAAGTGTTTATTTCAGTCCTTTGTCCATTTTTAAATTGTGCTACTTGTTTTCCTGTTGTTGAGTTTTGAGAATTCTTTATATATTCTGGATACAAGCCCTTTGTTGAACACGTGATTTGAAAATATTTTCTTCCAGTCTGTAGCTTGTCTTTTCACTCTCTTAACAGTGTCTTCTGCAGACCAATGTTTCTAGGTTTGAAGAAATCTGAATTTCAGTTTTTTTCTTTTATGCGTTATACTTTGTGTCATATCTAAGAATGTTTTGCCTAACTTTAGATCTCAAAGATTTTGCCCATGTCTTCCACAAGTTTTGTAGTTTTATATTTTATATTTAGATATATGATCCAATTGAGTTAATTTTTGTATATGGTGTGAAATTTAAGTTGAAGTTCAGTTTTTTTTAATTTAGCATATGGATGTCCAGTTGTTCCAGTACCATTTGCTGAAAAGACTGTCCTTTCCGCATTGAATGGCTTTTGCACTTTTGTAAAAAAAAAAAAAAAAAAAAAAAATGAGTTGGTCATGTTTGTATGGGGCTATTTTTGGACTCTGTTCTGTTTCATTGATACGTGCATGTCTATTTCTTTGCTAATTCCATGTCTTGACTACTGTAGCTTTATAAAGAGTATTAAAATTCGGGTAGTGCGACTTCTCCAAGCTTACTCTTCATTTTCCAAGATTGGTTTAGCTATTTGTCTTCATCAGTTTGGGCTGCTAAAACAGAATGACACAGAATGAGTGACTTAAACAACAAACATTTATTTTTCAGTTCTGGAGGTAGGAAGTTTGAGATCAGGGTGTCAGCATGGCTGGTGAGAGCCCTCCTCTTAGTTCATAGCTGGCTGCCTTGCTGTATTGTTCACATGGAAGAAAGAGAGAGGAAGTAAACTCTCTCTTGCCTGTTCTTCTAAGGGCAGTCATTCCATTATGAGGGCTCCACTCTCATGACCTCCCCAAAGCTCCATCTGCAAATACCATCACACTGAGGATTGGGGTTTCAGCATATGAATTTTAGGGGTACACGAACATTCAGTCCGTAGCACTATTCTAGTTTCTTTGCTTTTCCATATAAATTTTAGAATTAGTTTGCCCAATTCTATAAAAAAAAATCCTGCTGGAACTTTGACTGAAATTGTATGAATCTATAGATCAATCTGGGAAAAATGAATATCTTTACTATACTGAGTTTTCCAGTCTGTGAGCAGAGTATGTTTTGTCATTTATTTAGGCCAAATTTGAATTCTTTCATCAGCATTTTGTAGTTTTTTCAACTCACAGGTCCCATGCATATTTTGTTAGGTTTATACATAAGTATTTTATTTTTCTTGACTATGAAATATGAAAATGGTATGTATTTTTACTAGTGTCTAAAACTATGATTGGGGCTTCCCTGATGGCGCAGTGGTTAAGAATCTGCCTGCCAATGCAGGGGAAATGGGTTTGAGCCCTGGTCGGGAAAATCCCACATGCCGTGGAGCAACAAAGCCCATGCGCCACAACTACTGAGCCTGTGCTCTAGAGCCTGTGAGCCACAACTACTGACCTTGCTAGCCACAACTACTGAAGCCCGCATGCCTAGAGCCTGTGCTCCACAACAAGAGAAGCCACCACAATGAGAAGCCCTCACACCACAATGAAGAATAGTCCCCGCTCGCCACAACTGGAGGAAGCCCGCGCACAGCAATGAAGACCCAATGCAGCCAAAAAAAACCAAACAAACTACTATTGATTTTTGTGTGTTGAACGTTGAACTGGTGGCCTGTGACCTTGTTAAACTCACTTACCGTTTCTATGAATTTTGCTGTTGTTGTTATTGTTGATTTCTCAGGACTGTATATTTAGAAAATTATGTTTGTGAATAAAGACATTTTTATTTCTTCCTTTCCAATCTGTAGGTATTTTATTTCTTTTTCTTGCCTAGTTACATTAACTACAATTTCCAGTATGATGTTGATTGGACTGGTGAAAGTATGTCTTCTTCCTTTTTTTTTTTTAACATCTTTATTGGAGTATAATTGCTTTACAAAGTTTCTGCTGTATAAAAAAATGAATCAGTTATATGTATACCTATATCCCCATATCCCCTTCCTCTTGCACCTCCCTTCCACCCTCCCTATCCCACCTCTCTAGGTCATCGCAAAGCACCGAGCTGATCTCCCTGTGCTATGCAGCTGCTTCCCACTAGCTAGCTATTTTACATTTGGTAGTGTATATATGTCCGTGCCACTCTCTCACTTCGTCCCAGCTTACCCTTCCCCCTCCCCATGTCCTCAAGTCCATTCTCTACATCT
The DNA here is from genome assembly GCF_963455315.2 of Globicephala melas. Lineage (NCBI taxonomy): Eukaryota > Metazoa > Chordata > Mammalia > Artiodactyla > Delphinidae > Globicephala > Globicephala melas. The sequence goes on from NC_083315.2 coordinate 152,665,832, forward strand.
GAATCTTTACTCCTGTCCTGCCCCCAGGTTCTTCAGAACCATTTTTTTTAGATTCCATATATATATGTTAGCATATGATATTTGTTTTTCTCTTTCTGACTTACTTCACTCTGTATGACAGACTCTAGGTCCATCCACCTCACTACAAATAACTAATTTCACTTTTTTTTACGGCTGAGTAATATTCCATTGTATACATGTGCCACAACTTCTTTATCCATTCATCTGTTAATGGACACTTAGGTTGCTTCCATGTCCTGGCTATTGTAAATAATGCTGCAGTGAACATTGTGGTACATGTCTCTTTTTGAATTATGGTCTTCTCAGGTTATATGCCCAGTAGTGGGATTACTGGGTCATATGGTACTTCTATTTTTAGTTCTTTTAAGGAACCTCCATACTGTTCTCCATAGTGGCTGTATCAATTTACATTCGCACCAACAGTGCAAGAAGGTTCCCTTTACTCCACACCCTCTCTAGCATTTATTGTTTGTAGAAATTTTGCTGATGGCTATTCTGACCCATGTGAGGTGATACCTCACTGTGGTTTTGATTTGCATTTCTCTAGTGATTAGTGATGTTGAGCATCCTTTCATGTGTTTGTTGGCAATCTGTATATCTTCTTTGGAGAAATGTCTATTTAGGTCTTCTGCCCATTTTTGGATTCAGTTTTGTTTTTTTTTTATATTGAGCTGCATGAGCTGCTTGTTTATTTTGGAGATTAATCCTTTGTCAGTTGCTTCATTTGCAAATATTTTCTCCCATTCTGAGGGTTGTCTTTTAATCTTGTTTATGGCTTCCTTTACTGTGCAAAAGCTTTTAAGTTTCATTTAGGTCCCATTTGTTTATTTTTGTTTTTATTTCCATTTCTCTAGGAGGTGCAAAAAGGATCTTGCTGTGATTTATGTCATAGAGTGTTCTGCCTATGTTTTCCTCTAAGAGTTTGATAGTGTCTGGCCTTAAATTTAGGTCTTTAATCCATTTTGAGTTTATTTTTGTGTATGGTGTTAGGGGGTGTTCTAATTTCATTCTTTTACATGTAGCTGTCCGGTTTTCCCAGCACCACTTATTGAAGAGGCTGTCTTTTCTCCATTGTATATTCTTGCCTCCTTTATCAAAAATAAGGTGACCATATGTGCATGGGTTCATCTCTGGGCTTTCTATCCTGTTCCATTGATCTATATTTCTGTTTTTGTGCCAGTACCATACTGTCTTGATGACTGTAGCTTTGTAATATAGTTTGAAGTCAGGGAGCCTGATTCCTCCACATCCATTTTTCTTTCTCAAGATTGCTTTGGGTGTTTAAGGTCTTTTGTGTTTCTATACAAATTGTAAAATTTTTTGTTCTAGTTCTGTGAAAAATGCCATTGGTATTTTGATAGGGATTGCATTGAATCTGTAGATTGCTTTGTGTAGTATAGTCATTTTCACAGTGTTGATTCTTCCAATCCAAGAACATGGTATATCTCTCCATCTGTTTGTATCATCTTTAATTTCTTTCTTCAGTGTCTTATACTTTTCTGCATAAAGGTCTCTTGTCTCCTTAGGTAGGTTTATTCCTAGGTATGTTATTCTTTTTGTTGCAATTGTAAATGGGATTGTTTCCTTAATTTTTCTTTCAGATTTTTTGTCGTTAGTGTATAGGAATGCAAGAGATTTCTATGCATTAATTTTGTATCCTGCCACTTTACCAAATTCATTGATTAGCTCTAGTAGTTTTCTGGTAACATCTTTAGGATTCTCTATGTATAGTGTCATGTCATCTGCAAACAGTGACAGCTTTACTTCTTCTTTTCCCATTTGGATTCCTTTTATTTCTTTTTCTTCTCTGATTGCTGTGGCTAAAACTTCCAAAACTATGTTGAATAATAACGGTGAGAGTGGGAAACCTTGTCTTGTTCCTGATCTTAGAGGAAATGCTTTCAGTTTTTCACCATTGAGAACAATGTTGGCTGTGGGTTTGTCATATATGGCCTTTATTATATTGAGGTAGGTTCTTTCTATGCCCACTTTCTGGAGAGTTTTTATCATAAATGGGTGTTGAATTTTGTCAAAAGCTTTCTCTGCATCTATTGAGATGATCATATGATTTTTATCGTTTGTTGATATGGTGTATCACATTGATTGATTTGCATATATTGAAGAATCCTTGTAATCCTGGGATAAACCCCACTTGATCATGGTGTATGATCCTTTAATGTGCTGTTGGATTCTGTTTGCTAGTATTCTGTTGAGGATTTTTGCATCTATGTTCACCAGTGATAGTGGTCTGTAATTTTTCTTGTGACATCTCTGTCTGGTTTTGGTATCAGGGTGATGGTGGTTTCGTAGACTGAGTTTGGGAGCATTCCTCCCTCTGCTATATTTTGGAAGAGTTTGAGAAGGATAGGGGTTAACTCTTCTCTAAATGATAGAATTCGTCTGTGAAGCCATCTGGTCCTGGGCTTTTGTTTGTTGGAAGATTTTTAATTAGTTTCAATTTCCATGCTTGTGATTGGTCGGCTTATATTTTCTACTTCTTCCTGGTTCAGTCTCAGAAGGCTGTGCTTTTCTAAGAATTTGTCCGTTTCTTCCAGGTTGTCCATTTTATTGGCATAGAGTTGTTTGCAGTCGTCTCTTAGGATGCTTTGTATTTCTGCGATGTCTGTTGTAACTTCTTTTTCATTTCTAAATGTATTGATTTGAGTCCTCTCCCTCTTTTTCTCGATGAGTCTGGCTAATGGCTTACAGTTTTGTTTATCTTCTCAAAGAACCAGCTTTCAGTTTTATTGATCTTTGTTATTGCTTTCTTAATTTCTTTTATTTCTGATCTGATCTTTATGATTTATTTCTTTCTGTAACTTTGGTTTTATTTTTCTTCTTTCTCTAATTGCTTTAGGTGTAAGTTTAGGTTGTTTATTTGAGATGTTTCTTGTTTCTTGAGGTAAGATTGTATTGCTGTAAACTTCCTTCTTAGAACTGCTTTTGCTGCATCCCATAGGTTTTGGGTCATTGTGTTTTCATTGTCATTTGTTTCTAGGTATTTTTTGATTTCCTCTTTGCTTTCTTCAGTAATCTCTTGGTTATTAAGTAGTATATTGTTTAGCTTCCATGTGTTTGTATTTTTTCCAGGTTTTTTCCTGTAATTGATATCTAGTCTCATAGCATTGTGGTTGGAAATGATACTTGATACAATTTCAATTTTCTTAAATTTACCGAGGCTTGATTTGTGACCCAAGATATGATCTATCCTGGAGAATGTTCCATGAGCACTTGAGAAGAAAGTGTATTCTGTTGTTTTTGGATAGAATGTCCTATAGATATCAATTAAGTCTATCTGGTCTACTGTGTCTTCTAAGCTTGTGTTTCCTTATTTATTTTCATTTTGCATGATCTGTCCATTGGTGAAAGTGGGGTGTTAAAGTCCCCTACTATTATTGTGTCACTGTCGATTTTCCATTTTATGGCTGTTAGCATTTGACTTATGTATTGAGGTACTCCTATGTTGGGTGCATAAATATTTACAATTGTTATATCTTCTTGTATTCATCCCTTGATCATTATGTAGTGTCTTTCTTTGTCTCTTATAATAATCTTTTTTTTAAAGTCTATTTTGTCTGATATGAGTATTGCTACTCCAGCTCTCTTTTGATTTCCATTTGCATAGAATATCTTTTTCCATACCCTCACTTTCAGTCTGTATGTGTACCTAGGTCTGAAATGGGCCTTTTGTAGACAGCATATATATGGTACTTGTTTTTGTATCCATTCAGCCAGTCTGTGTCTTTTGGTTGGAACATTTAATCCATTTACGTTTAAGGTAATTATTGATATTTATGCTCCTATTACCATTTCCTTAATGTTTTGGGGTTTGTTATTGTAGGTCTTTTCCTTCTCTTGTGTTTCTTGCCTAGAGAAGTCCTTTAGCATTTGTTTTAAAGCTGGTTTGGTGGTGCTGAGTTCTCTTAACTTTTGCTTGTCTGTAAAAGTTTTAAATTCTCCATCGAATCTGACTGAGATCCTTGCTGAGTAGAGTAATCTTGGTTGTAGGTTTTTCCCTTTCATCACTTTCAATATGTCCTGCCACTCCCTTCTGGCTTGCAGAGTTTCTGCTGAATGATTAGCTGTTAACCTTATGGGTTTTCCCTTGTATGTTATTTGTTGCTTTTCCCTTGCTGCCTTTAATCATTTCTCTTTGAATTTAATTTTTGATAGTTTTATTAATATGTGTCAGTGTGTTTCTCCTTGGATTTATCCTGTATGGGACTCTCTGTGCTTCCTAGACTTGATTGATTATTTCCTTTCCCATGTTAGGGAAGTTTTCAACTATAATCTCTTCAAATATTTTCTCAGACCCTTTCTTATTCTCTTCTTCTTCTGGGACCCCTATAATTCGAATGTTGGTGCGTTTAATGTTGTCCCAGAGCTCTTTGAGTCTGTCCTCAATTCTTTTCATTCTTTTTTCTTTATTCTGCTCTGTGGCAATTATTTCCACTATTTTACCTTCCAGGTCACTTATCCATTTTTCTGCCTCAGTTATTCTGCTATTGATTCCTTCTAGAGAATTTTTTATTTCATTTATTGTGTTGTTCATCATTGTTTGTTTGTTCTTTAGTTCTTCTAGGTCCTTGTTAAACGTTTCTTGTCTTTTCTCTATTCTATTTCCAAGATTTTGGATCATTTTTACTGTCATTACTCTGAATTCTTTTTCAGGTAGACTGCCTATTTCCTCTTCATTTGTTTGGTCTGGTGGATTTTCATCTTGCTCCTTCATCTGCTGCATATTTCTCTGTCTTCTCCTTTCGTTTAACTTACTTTGTTTAGGGTCTCCTTTTTGCAGCCTGCAGGTTCGTAGTTCCCATTGTTTTTGGTGTCTGCCCCCAATGGGTGAGGTTGTTTCAGTGGCTTGTGTAGGCTTCCTGGTGGAGGGGACTGGTGCCTGTGTTCTGGTGGGTGGGGCTGTATCTTTTCCTTCTGGTGGGCATGGCTGCCTCCAGTGGTGTGTTTTGGAGTGTCTTGAACTTAGTATGACTTTAGGCAGCCTCCTTGCTAATGGGTGGGGTTGTGCTCCTGTCTTGCTAGTTGTTTGGCATGGGGTGTCCAGCACTGGAGCTTGCTGGTCATTGGGTGGAGCTGGGTCTTAGTGTTGAGACGCAGATCTCTGGGAGAGCTCTTGCTGACTGATATTATCAGTGGGACTAGGAGGTTTCTTGTGGTCCAATGTCCTGGACTCAGCCCTCCCACCTTGGAGGCTCAGGCCCGACATGCAGCCAGAGCACCAAGACCCTGACAGCCACACAGCTCAGAAGAAAAATAAGAAAGAAACAAAACAAAACAAAACAAAAATGAACAGCCAGAACCCTATGACAAAGGGTAAAAGCAAAGCTATACAGACAAAATCACACAAAGAAGCATACACGTACACACTCACAAAAAGAGGAAAAAAATTATATAAAAAGAAAAAAGGAAGAGAGCAACCAAACCCTAAACAAATCCACCAATGATAATAAGCACTAAATACTAAACTAAGGTAAGCATAAACAAATTAGACACAGAAAGCAAGCCCCAAGTCTACAGTTGCTCCCAAAGTCCACCACCTCAATTTGAGGAACATTCATTGTCTATTCAGCTATTCTTCAGATGCAGGGTTTATCAAGTTGATTGTGGGGATTTAATCTGCTGCTCCTGAGGCTGCATGGAGAAATTCCCCTTCTCTTCTTTGTTTGCATAGCTCCTGGGGTTCAGCTTTGGCCCTGCCTCTGCCTGTAGGCCACCCTCAGGAGTCTGTTACCCACCCAGACAGGAGGGGGTTAAAGCAGCAGCTGATTCGGGCTCTCTTGCTCACTCACACCAGGGGGAGGGAGGGGTACAGTAATCATAATTGGAATGTGGGGCGAGCCTGAGGTGGCAGAGGCTGGCTTGACATTGCAACAGCCTGAGGCACACCCTGTGTTTTCCTGGGAAATTTGTCCCTGGATCACGGGACCCTGGCAGTGGCCGGCTGCACAGGCTCCCGGGAGGGGAGGTGTGGATAGTGACCTGTGCTTTCACAGAGGCTTCTTGGTGGCTGCAGCAGCAGCCTTAGCATTTCATGCCCATCTCTGGTGTCTGCGCTGATAGCCGCAGCTCATGCCCGTCTCTGGAGCTCATTTAGGCGGTGCTCTGCCTTCTGTGGGCACACAGGGAAGGAATCCCCTCTCTTCGCACACCCAGTAACAACGGTCTCTTGCCTCTCTGGCAGGCCCAGACTTTTTCCCGGACTCCCTCCCGGCTAGCTGAGGCTCACGAGCCCCCTTCAGGCTGTGTTCACGGAGCCAACCCGAGTCCTCTCCTTGGGGTCTGACTTCCGAAGCCCAAGCCTCAGCTCCCAGGCCCCACCCATCCCAGTGGGTAAGCAGAGAAGCCTCTCAGGCTGGTGAGTGCTGGTCGGCACCAATCCTCTGTTGGAATCTCTCCACTTTGCCCTCCGCACCCCTGTTGCTGCGCTCTCCGTCATGGCTCCGAAGCTCTGCCTCTGCCCACACCCCATCCCCACCAATGAAGGGGCTCCCTAGTATATGGAAACTTTTCCTCCTTCACAGGTCCTTCCCAGAGGTGCAGGTCCTGTCCCTATTCTTTTGTCTCTGTTTTTTCTTTTGCCCTACCCAGGTACGTGGGGAGTTTCTTGCCTTTTGGGAGGTCTGAGGTCTTCTGCCAGCGTTCAGTAGGTGTTCTGTAGGAGTTGTTTCACATGGAGACGTATTTTTGATGTATTTGTTGGGAGGAGGGTGATCTCCACATCTCACTCCTCCACCATCTTGAAATTAGTTCTCCTTCTTCCTAACCTTAGGGGAAAATAATTCAATCTTTCACCATTAAGTATGATGCTAGCTGTAGGGTGTTTATAGATGTCTTTTGTTAGGTTGAGGAAGTTCCCTTGTATTCCTAGTTTGGTGGGTTTTTAAAAAGTGATTATATGTTGCATTTTGTCCAATGATTTCCTGTATCAACTGATATGAGGTTTTTCTTTTTAGATTGTTGATATAGTGGTTTGCATAGATTGATTTTCCAATATCGATCCTTCCTTGAATTTCCAGAATAAACTTCACTTGTTTGTAGTGTATTATTCTTTCTATGTTCTCCTGGACTTAATTTGCTAATATATTTTGAAGATTTTGCATCTATTTTCATTAGGGATATTGGTCTCCAGTTTTCTTTTCTTCTTTCTTCTCGCTTCTTTCTTTCTTTTCTCTTTTTTTGGGGGGGGGGTAGGGAGTACTGTCTTTGATTTTTGGCATTAGGGTAATGCTAAGTTCATAAATTGAGACAAAGTGTTCCCTCCTATTTTCTGGAAGAGATTGTCTAGAATTGTATTATTTCTTCTTTAAATAGTAGAATTTGCCAGTAAAATCCTGGGGATTATTTTGGGGGGAAGATTTTTAAACTATAATTTAATAGTTATAGCACTATTTGGGTTACCTATTTCATCTTGGGAGAGTTTGAGTAGTTTGTGGTTTTTGAAGAAGTGGTCATTTTATCTAAGTTGTCAAATTTACGTGTGTAGAATTGTTTATAGTATTCTCTTACTATCATTTTAATGTATGTGGGGTTTATAGTGATAGCTCCTCTTTCAATCCTGGTATTGAAACTTTGTATTTCTTCTTCTTTTTCCTTCTAGAAAATTTTCAATTTTGTTTATCTTTTCATAACTAGCTTTTGGTTGTACTGATTTCCTTTTTTTTTCTGCTTTCTATTTCATTGATTTCTTCAATATTTATTATTTCTTTCCTTTTGCTTGCTCTCTGTTTACTTTGTTCTTCTCTTCTGCTTTCTTACAGTGGAAACTTGGATTATTGACTTGAAACCTTCATTGTGTTCTAATATAATCACTTAATGCTATAGATTTCTCTAGAATTATGGCCTTAGCTACATCTCACAAATTTTGATGTGTTGTGTTTTCATTTTTGTTTAGTTAAAAATATTTCCTAATTTCCCTTGAGACTCTTCTTTGGCCTGTGAATTATGTAGAAGTTTGTTGTTTAATTTCCAAGCATTTGGAGATTTTTCTGTTATTTTTCTGTTACTGATCTAGTTTAATTCCATTATGGTCAGAGAACATTCTTTGCATGGTTTCAGTTCTTTAAAACTTGTTGGTTTAGTTTTTCACCCACTATTTGATCTATCTTTGTGAATGTTCCAAGAACATGTATTCTGCTATTCTTGAGTGGAGTGCAGTATTGAGAATGATGTGTATTCTTCTGTTGTTGGGTGAAGTGCTGTGTAAATGTCAATCAGATCCAGTTGTTTGATGATGTTGTTTAGTTCTTCTATATTCTTGCTGATTTTGTTTACTAGTTCTAATTATTAAGAGTGTCAAAGTCTCCAGCTATAATTATAGAGTTGCCTGCTTCTCCTTTCAGTTCTTACCAGTTTTTGCTTCATGTGTTTTGAAGCTCTGTTGTTAGGTACACAGTTAGGATTGCTATTTCTTCTGGTGAATGACTCAGTAATTTTCTCATTTCTGAAATCTTTTTGGTCTGATATTAATATAGCCACTGTGACTTTATTTTTAGTGTTTGCATTGTATGCCTTCCCCCTCTTTTTATTTTTAATAAGTTTCTTGTAAACAGCACATAGTTGTGTCAGGGGTTTAAAAAAATGTAGTCTGACAACATTTGTCTTTTAATTGGTGTGTTTAGATCATTTTTACTTAATGTAATTATTAATAAGTTTTGATTTAGGTCTACCATTTTATTATTTGCTTTCTGGATTGTACTCTCTTTTCGTCCCTCTGATTCCATTTTCCATTTTATTTAGTATTTTTTTGTAGTTTTATTTTGTATCTAGTTTACAGCAATTTGATTATGATGCATTTGGGCATGGGTTTCTTTGGGTTTATTCTTTTTTGGATTTGCTGAGCTTCTTCAATGTGTATGTTTATTTCTTTGTCTATTTAGACTATTTAAATCATTTTTAGTGTTTCACTCACGTTTCTTTATTTTTTGAGTCTATCTCTTTGTACATTTTGATTTAGTGGTTGCTATAGGGATTACAATATACATCTTAACTTTTCACAAACTACTTAGAGTCAATATTTTCCCACTTCAGGTGGAATGGAGAAATCTCACCACATCAATCTCTCTATTCTCCCATTTGAGGTTGTAATTATCTTACATAGTGTACCTGCACACATTGAAAAGTTCACCAGGTGATGTTACAATTCTGCTTTTAATCATCAAACACATTTTAAATAACTTAAGAGATGAGAATAGTTTATTATACCTAACCAGATATTTACCCTTTCTGATGCTCTTCCTTCATTCTGATGTTACAGATTTTCTTCTGGTATTATTTCCCTTCTGTCTGAAGATTTTCCTTTAACAATTCTTTTAGAGCAGGTCTGCTGGCATCTTAGTTTTTCTTCATCTGAGGAGGTCTTTATTTTGTCTTAAATTCTGAAGGATATTTTTGACAAGTATGAAATCTTGGTTGATAGTGCTTTATTTTCAGCACCTTAAAAATGGTGTGCCACTTCCTCTGGTCTCCATGGTTTCTCATAACAAATCCACAGTCATCTGAATCACTGTTCTCCTATAGCTAATGTGTTGTTTTTCTCTGGTTGCTTTCATGACTTTTATTTTGTATTTAGTTTACAGCAATTTGATTATGATGCATTTGGGCATGCGTTTCTTTGGGTTTATCCTTTTTTTGGATTTGCTGAGCTTCTTGAATTCGTATGTTTATTTCTTTTTCCAGATTTGGAGGGTTTTCAGCTATTATTTCTTCAAAAAATTTTCAGCAAGGTACTATTTTTTCTCTCTGGGACTCTATTTTTTTAAAAAAAATAAATTTATTTACTTATTTATGGCTGCATTGGGTGTTGGTTGCTGCATGCAGGCTTTCTCTAGTAGTGGCCAGCAGGGGCTACTCTTTGTTGGAGTGCTGGCTTCTTATTGCAGTGGCTTCTGTTGTTGTGGAGCATGGACTCTAGGTGCACGGGCTTCAGTACTTGTGGCACACAGGCTCGGTAGTTGTGGCTCGTGAGCTCTAGAGCTCAGGCTCAGTAGTTGTGGCCATGGGCTTAGTTGCACTGCAGCATGTAGGATATTCCCGGACCAGGGCTTGAACCCATGTCCCCTGCATTGACAGGCTGACTCTTAACCACTGTTCCAGGGAAGCCCCTCTCTGGGACTCTATTAACACAAATATTAGACCTTCAATTAGTGTCCCACAGGTAAGACTCTGTTCTTCTTTTTTTTTTCCCTCTCATTTTCTTTATCTTTGTTATTCATTTTGGATAATTTTATTCTCTACCAGTTGGTTGACTCCTTCCTATGTAATCTCTATTCTGCCGTTGAACTCATACTGTATTCTTCAGTTCTAAACTTTCCTTTTGGTTCTTCTTGACGTTTTCCATTTCTTTGCTCAGAGTTTCTATATTTACATTAATTTCCAGAGTGTTAGGAATTATTTATTGGAGCATTTTAATAGTAGCTGCTTTAAATACTTTACCAGCTAATTCCAACTTTTGTGTTGTCTAGGTGTTGACATCTGTTGACTGTCTTTTCCCAAGTGAGCTGAAAATTTTCTGATTCTTCACATGTCAAGTAATTTTGAGTTGTACCCTGAATGTTTTTCATATTTTGTTATGAGATTCAGGGTCTTTTTAAAGGCTTGTGGATAATGGTAATATTTTTATTTAAGTAGGTAGCTGATCTGGTCAGGTTTAGGCTGCAAGTTCGAATTCACTCTCTGTGGGATGTTTCCATATCGATTTGGTTTCTAAATCCTTTATATATGCTACTTGAATCTCTCCCATGTGTGTGCCACCCAGTGGCTACTCTGGGACCTGGGGGGTGATCTGTATGTTAGTTCATGGTTCATAGTCTTTGGTTTGCTGTTTGGGATCAGGTCCGTGCAGGCACAGCTTGGAGGCAACCCCACAATCAGTTAGCTGGGGTCACTTTCCTAAGCTGCTTCCTCTCCCTGATCTCCCTATTATTTTCTGGGTCCTTGGGTTTTTCTGTTCTTCAGTCAGAAATCTAAGATTTTATTTATACAATTTTGCCACCCACTTTCACAAGTGTGCCCATGTCAGGGTCCAAGGAGTAGAAAGACAAAGGGAGAAAAAGCAATGGAGGTTCACTCCATTCACTCCAGGTTGGAGGTTCAACCTCCAATGGAGGTTCACTCCATTCTTTTGGGACCATAGCTCCTCCAATCATAGAGGAAGTTTCCCCTCTTTCTGAGTTTTTATTCCTGTGGGATTCATTGCTACCAGAGCATTGTTTGGGAGCTAGAGTGTGAGAGAATTGAGGAAAAGAAGAAAAAAAATGTAGGAGATTTTTGCACTCTCTCTGAGCTGTAGGAGTTCCCCAAGCCAGAGCTAGAGGCTTCTCCTGGAACTTACTCTCTGTGCCCCAGTGCCCCTTCTGGGTTTTGGGCTGCATTGAGTTCAGACTGGTGGATACCAGATGGAAAAAATGGTAAACACACTATTTAATTTTGAGAGTTCTCAGATAGCTGCTCCATGAATTCTGCCCAAGATTTACAGCTGCCTTCAATGGGAGAAACAGGGTTAAGGGCACTTCCTCCATCTTACCTGGAACTGGAACCCCAGTATTCTCTTTCAGATTTAATAATAATTACCATTTCTACACACCATGCTAAATACCTCACATCACTTGTTTTGCATTTTAACAATCTGGCTAACAGATGGCCTCCTTTTAAAGGAAAAATACTCTTTCATGGGCTCCTAGAGTTAATAAGCTATTTTTATCATTTTGCTCCGTAAATATGTATTGACACACAACTAGGTCTCAGATTCTTATGCTTACAGTGTTTAAGCAACTATAAAACAAAATGAAATTTATAAATTAAATGCAAACAAAAGTACAACACAATAATTTAAATCAACATCATTTATTTAACATGACAGATGACGATGTTTGTTGAAACTAAATAGCTGTTCATACTGTAAATTGTAGTGGACGACTTTGGTGCAGGTTCTTTAGTCACATCACTGTTCCCTCGTGCTGAGTGATGACTCAATTCTCCCACGAATTTCTCTATTTAACCAATGCACCACCCTGAAGCTTCCACATGTGCAATGTGATGTGACATCATTTGGCCCATCTTTAACTCAAAGCAGCATTTACGTATTAAGTGTCTCTGCGTCTGTCTGTCTGTCTCTGTGTCTCTCTCTCTTTCTTTACCAGCCTAAACTCGTTACAATAGTTGTCACTGGTGCCAACACTTGTGCAAATGGCATCAAAAACTTGGACACTGAGCTTTCCCAGCAGGACTTAATTATGAGGTAGTCAACCAGATAATCTGGAATATGTTAATATTATAATTTTCTGCTGACTATCTAATTGAGAACTACAAAATATAGTTTTAGAAAACTCTTTAGACTCAGAAAATGTATTTGTGGATCCCCATTTGAGAAGCATTGCAATATGACTTCATTTAATCCTTATCTCCACTTCACAATGAGGAAACTGAGGCTTAGAGAAAGAGGTTAAGTAACTTGGCCACAGTCTCATAGCTGATAAATGGCAGGGTCTGGGTACACCGAGAGCAGCTAAGTCTGTCTATCTCCAGAACCTCCACTCGTAACTGTGACTAAGTTAAAGCTACTGTTTTCTCCATAAAAGCTCGTGCCTTGATCTGTTTTTTCAAAGTGGGCAGAGGCTACCATCTGTGAGACAGAGCAAACACCAAACTGCCTCACACCATCTCCCTTCACTCCTTGATCTAAGTCCTTTATGTTCCCCTAACTGGAAGAAAGACTTGTTTTATTATACCCTCAAGACAAGGAAGAATACAAGGAACATAGAAATGTATTCTTTTTATTACTTTGAATTCTTTTTATGTCCTTGTTCCTGCACAGAAATGCATTTTCCTATAGGTGTGATCAGGACACATGTTGATGTCCCCTCTGAGGAGCCTCTCTGTCTTCTCAGACACAATTAATCACTCCCTTTCCTCTTCAACATATAGCTCTCTTCTCACAGGCCAAATGTATACACTGTATACATTGTATTGTGCTTGTCTTTCCTCCCCCAAGCTTTGAGCACCCTGGGGACGCTTGAGCACCTTTGAGCACTTTGACTCATCTTCCTCATGTTTGTAGCGTTGGAAGAGCACCAACACAGTTTAATATGTGCTTGCTGAGTGGAATTATGTCATGAGGTCATATATTAATTGGCCATATGTTAAAAGAAAACTGATCTCGTGATTTTCTCCCTGAACGTTTTCCTCCCTTAGTTTTCTCCATCACAGAAGAGGACACTGCATCCATGCTACTTTAACCTACCATCATCTCTTGCCTGAACAACACCAATTGCCTCTAACTGGCCTCCCCACATCCACTCCAATCCATGGGGATCTCTGACTACCAAGTTTCCCTCTGTCATTTCTCCTTCTCTGTGTGTGTCTGCTTCATTCTCCTCTTTCTTCAGTCTGGCTTTCCTTTCTTCTTCTCCTCACACCATGTATTACATTGCTGTGTAACAAATTACCCCAAAACTTAATGACCTAAAACATCCTTTATTATATCACAGTTTCAGGTCAGGCATCCTGGTGCATCTTAGCTGGGCCTTCTTCTTCTCATGGGATACAATCAAAGATGTCAGCCAGAGCTGCAGTCACCTCAAGGCTCAACTGGGAAAGGATATTTTTCTAAACTCAGCACATGGTGGTTGGCAGGATTCAGTTCCTGGACAGGTGTTGGACCACAGTTCCTTGCTAGCTCTTGGTGGGAAGCCATCCTTAGCTCCTGGCCACATGTGCTGCACCATAGGGCAGCTCACAATCTGTGGCAGTTTGCTTCATCCGAGCAAGCAAGTGTGAAGAGCTGGAGTGAAAGGGAGCAAAACGGAAACCACAGCTTTTTATAACCTAATCTCAGAAGTGACATCACTTTTTCCATATTCTATTTGTTAGAAGCAAGTCACTAGTTCCAGCCCACAGTCAAGGGAGGGGGTGGTGGATTATACATGGGCATGACTACCAGGAGGTGTAGACCGCTGGGAGGCGTTTTAGGAGTAGCTGACCGCAGACCAGATCACAGGCCGGGAAACACCGCTGTCCCTCTGTTCTCACATTTATACATACATGTGCAGCTTTGTGGAGTGATCCAGTTCTTTCTCATGGCCCCGGTTCTATATTTCTCACGGAAAGGTCTCTGATGGACTAGCTTAAGTCATATGCTCACTCTTGATTCAATCAACTGTGGCCAGGGTAGTTTAAGTTGAACAAAGTTGGCGATTGGGAGTCCACTACTGTCATGTGGACTGAGGGTGGGGGAGAAAAAAGGAGCCTGGTGGTTCAACTGTGGACAAACAACAAGTATCCACTGTAGATGTCCCGGCCTCTAGGGTCTGTAATCATTCTTCCCGCTTTTCCCAACTCCCTAGCTTAAATGGCATCTAAATAGGAGAAGACCTCGAATTATATTGGACTCTCGGGGATACAGTGTTACCAGCCCTCCCAAGTAGGTTCCCAACAAGGGTCCTTTTGCTTGGTGTCGTTCAAGCCGATAGAATGAGACTGAGTTCAGTTTGGAAGCAAAGGAAAGCTTTATTCTTCCTGTGCTCTAGAGCACAAGCTCTCCCCCTTCCCTACAGACCATGAGCGGGGCTGCTGCATAGGGATTTCTGCAGCGGGGAGTGGGGCGGAGTTCTCGCCGGTGGGCACAGCTGTGCTGCCCGTGGCTCCAGATCACCGCGCCGGGCTCGGCGTCTCTGCACACGGCCTGCAGCCACCATCTTGAATTGCAGTGTCCTGTGCAGCGCTTCTGCACACGGCCCTCCTGAGCTGAGGTTTGAATTGCAGTGTCGTGTGCAGCACTTCTGCACACGGCCCTCCTGAGCTGACGTGTTGGGGCAGGTGTTTCTCACGGGGAACTCTGGTCTGAAACGCCGGATTGGAGGTCTCTGCACGCCGCACCTTATGAGTGAGTGAAACTAGACTAAGCACCAAGGGGAAAAAAAGGTTAGACTTTATTTTATTACCCAGATTCTATTTTTATTTCCTGTGAATTGTTAACAGGCTTTGCCGGTGACAACAGATCATTCTGGAAGGTTCTCAGAAAGAGAAATCAAGACCACTGTCTTTAAGTTGCAATATAAGCTCCTGGCTTTGGAGAAGTTGGCATGTCCCCACTGGGCTGGGGTCTCTCGGGTCAGAGGAGTGAAGAAAGGAAGGCAGGGCAGATTCAGAGAAGTGCATCTTTTTGAAATACCTTGGGTGGAATCCTTTCTCCTTTCTGGTGTGTTAGGCCCATAGGAATGTGTCTTGTCCCAGGAGCCTGATCCTTCACAAGCTAAGTGACAGCTGTATTGATTTTAAGATTCTTGAGCAAAGTCTGTATTAAGCTAGGGCACTTAGAATGTTTTGTCCCTGGCCCCGTTCTTCCCACACATAATGTTTCTACTCAGCTGTGGTGATCATATCCCAGATGGGAGTCCTTGAAAATGCCTTTCGGAGGGTCTCTGAACCTATCTCTTGGGCATAGGTAGATTGTGGGCTAGCAAACTGCAGACTTGCCCTGTCTCTTCTGTGCCAATGTTGTGCTGTGTTGTCTCTTACCCCAGACACTGTGGCTGTGATGAGGCGCAGGGTGGGCTCTCTGCACTCAACAGCTGACCATCGTATGGACAACCTCCTCAGGGTGGGTCTAGAGATAATTTGTTTCTTTTTTTTTTTTTTAATGATGATAGTGGCTCTTTTTAAAAAAAAAATTAATTATTTTTGGCTGCATTGGGTCTTGGTTGCTGGGCACGGGCTTTCTCTTGTTGCGGTGAGCCGGGGCTACTCTTCGTTGCAGTGTGCGGGCTTCTCATTGCGGTGGCTTCTCTTGTTGCGGAGCACGGGCTCTAGGTGTGCGGGCTTCAGTAGTTGCAGAACGTGTGCTCAGTAGTTGCGGCATGCAGGCCCTAGAGCGGGCAGGCTTCAGTAGTTGTGGCTCACGGGCTCTAGAGCACAGGCTCAGTAGCTGTGGTGCACGGGCTTAGTAGCTCCGCAGCATGTGGGATCTTCCCGGAGCAGGGCGCGAACCCGTGTCCCCTGCATCGGCAGGCGGATTCTTAACCACTGTGCCACCAGGGAAGTCCCTATTTCTTTTATTTTTTAAAAATTGAGGTGAAATTCATATAACATACAATTAACCACTTTAAAGTGTACGATTCAGAGGCATTTTGTGCATTCACCATGTTCTTTCTCTGGTTTCAAAACTTTTTCGTACCCCTTAAGTAATCACTCCTCATTCCCCACCCCCACCTCCAGCCTCGGGAAACCACTAACCTTCTTTGTGTCTCTATGGATTTGCTTTTTCTGGATATTTCATGTAAAAGGAATCATACAGTGTCTGGCTTCTGTCACCTTTTTGGAGCACAGTTTTGAGGTTCACCCATGTTATAGCATGTAACAGTACTTCGTTCCTTTTCATATCTGGTTCCTTTTAAAATGAAGTATCTGAACTCACATTTGACACATTGTAACATACCTCTCCCACATTTCTCCTCCTTTTCCTTTAACCTTTCTCTCTTCTTGAGGAGCTGGGGGGAGAGGTACACTTTTAATCTGGTGAGGAACACAGAGAGATTTGATGGTTGATCTCAATCAAGATTTGTTTATAAAATATTGGACTGGATGATACAGCAAAATTACCATCAACACAGTGTTTCTGAAGTCCCTTCACTAGGGACCCTGGAGGAAAAAGTTCTCATTTGATCATGCAACAACGTTTCTTGAGCACTTACTGTGTGCTGCTAGAGCAAGGAAAGCATGTTGGCTGGATCACTGGGTGAGGTAAGACACTGGCCCCATCCTCATGGAACATGCATCTCAGAGGGATGACAGAGACATCCTCCAAGCATGACAATGCTGTGCAATAAATGCTTCTGTTAGATATTTGTTCAGGGTGTTGGGAAAGCACAGAGTCAGGGTGTTTAATTGGGAAAGGCTTTCAGAAGAGACTGATGTTTGAGCTAAATCCTGAAGCCTTGAAGGAATTTCCCAGAAGGAGCAGGCCAGGAAGGGAACAGCTTATGGAAGGTCCAGACGTTATAGTGAGCCCTGCAGGCTCACACATCATAAAAGACAAGAAAAATGCCAACCAGTCCTGACTTCTCTGTAGCGAGACCATATGACCTGTCCATTGGCTGGTGAGCTTGTTTCCACCAAACGGTCCATGGGATAGGAGTACGGGGTGTATATCCACATGACTGTGAAAACACAGGTTGCTGGTATATTCTACTAGAGGTAGTGGTGTGGCAGTTCAGAGCTGGATTTTGGAGCCAGGTGACCTGAATTTGAATCCTGATTCCATTGCTTATTAGCTGTGTAACCTTGAGCAAAATATGTTAAAATCATGGTGCCTTGGTTTGGTCATCTATAAAATGGAAGGCATAATAGTTTTAAGATTATTATGAGGATTACATGAGTTAATACAGTGTACGTATAGCATCTGAACAGTGCCTGGCACAGGTCAATCCTGTTGATAATGCAAGCTCTGGGCTCAGCTTTTATTGTTCCTCTGGACTGCTCACAAAAACCATTCATTAGGGGCAGGAGCCATAGTGGCTACTACAAAAGGCACTGAGTGATTTATATGTCATATCTACCACTCCTGGTGAGGGAGCTAAAAAGAGAGAGACCTGACAGATGAGTAATCAGGCTGGGAGAAATCCTCTCCCAAGACCCACAGCTATTAAGGGACGGAGTCAGCATTTGGACCTGGGTTTGCCTGATTCCAGAGAACTGCTCTTAACCACTCCTCTATACTGCCTCTCTTGGCTGGAGATTCCAGAACACCAGTGGTGCACATGCCTTGGGGCTGGGGATTGTGTGTTGGAGGTCATTTCAATGCAAATTTGGGTCATTTAAGCATTTATCCCCTTCTGTTACAACTCCAGCAAAAACCTTCCCGTTTGAACACACCCCACTAATATGCTCCCTGCTCTCTGTGTGTATCAGATTAATTTCATGTTTGTCCCATAAACCAAAATGCAGCGGAGTTTCTTTCTTGGGACAAAATCTAGCTGAGCATAGGGGACATATTTTGATTCTGGAGAAGGAGGTGGGGTGTGCCAAGTAGATTCAAACACCCCCTTGGGTTCTAATTATAGTGTAAGTGGAAAACTGATCCTCAACCTGTGGTCCTGGAATTGGCTTGAGGAGGAGTGGCTTTAGAAGGGACGCCAGAGGTAGTGACCTAACTGAACGTGCACAGCTCTTCTGTGAGGGTTGTGGGAGCATCCTCTGGGGTGGGGATATCAGCACCTTTCAGGACCCTGGGGTTTTCCAGCTATTAGAGGTCTGGGTCAGAGTCTGTGGGCTCCCAAGAGTTAACTCTGCAGGCCATGTGCAACAGAAGTGGCCTCCTCTTTCTGTCTTCATCATGATGGAGAGGTAATTCTTCTTAAGAGCTGTTAGAGTGCCCGAGCCAGGAATTGGCTGGAGAGAGTGGCCATAATCACGTTTCCTGCTTCTGTCAGGACCTTGGATCCTTCAAAACACCAAAGCATCCTGCTGGAGGCCTCCCCAAGTGGGAGCTATCAGGAAAAGCCCAGAAACATGGCTATGCCCATCCTCCATTGGTCTACAGGGTATGGGCTGAGAAAGCAAAGTTCTATAGAAATTTGGAGATTGAATTCTGTCCATTTTGTCCTTGCTGATTTTGGAATTAGAGGAGGCAGAGGAGTAGGGGATCCATGAAGGAAGTTTACTTATGCTTAGAGACTGTCCACATTGATGGAGCATGAGCTGGGTGGGCAGTGGGTTCTTTGAGATGCTTGATGTGAGCAGTGAGGGATAAAATGCTTCTGGGCTCTCTGGGGACACAGATATTGTCTTGGGACTCTCTCTGCAGTTAGGAGGGAGAGGATAAAAGTGTCCTTTCCTCCCTCTATCTCTCCCTCCCTTCCTCCCTCCTTCACTCCTTCCCTTCCTTTCTCATTTTTCCTTCAAGAATTTATTGAGCTGTGTGCTAAGTTGGCTGATATACCTGTGGAGAAAACACACCAAGGTGTTCTCAGTTTAGCAGTGGAGACAGCCAACAATTACAACATACAGTGATAATGAGGTCTGTGCAAGGAGCCAGGTGAGCAGAGGAGGAAGCAAACGACTGCTTAGAGTGGGAGGTGGGGGACAAGGATGAGAGAATTCACTGAGGGCCCTGGAGGGGTTCATAAGGGAGCTAGCATTTGAGGTGAACACTGGAGGAGTCTGCCAAGTGGTGAAGTGGGGAAGGGCCCCCAGAAAGAGGAAACAATGCAAGAAAAGGCTTGGAGGCATTCAAGAAAATCAGATAGGTGTTCACGAAAATGGGGATATGTAGTGTTCCAATAAAATGTATGCATCTGCAACACAAAATAAATGCTGTTCTGTTGGAGACCATTGTTAGCAATACATTGGTGTTGGTTGTAGACATTTTGGCTATTTGTGACTTTAAGGAAACCAAAATCAATATTAGTTAACGTCTGATAACATATGTGTTAATGAATTGTGAGTATATTTTATTAGGTAACCAAGGGTTTTGGTGTATCTGGAACATAACGTGTCATGAGGGTGACAGGAAGAAGAAAGAAGTGAAGATACATAGGGCCAACTTAATGCTTAACTTGCTACATGTTTTAAGGTTTTCTCTTTTCTTCTTTTTACTTTATATAATGGAAAAGTCTCACACATGAAAGTAGAGATGAGTATGAGGGAGTCTTACATATCCATAACCCAGCTTTAATAACCACCGACTTTTTCTATTGATTACTTCCCGATTCTTTTTAATTGCTGGAGTATCTGAAGCAAATCCAGTACCCATGGATACTTCAGTATAATTTCTTTAAAAGAGTATGTAAGCTGGGATGAAGTGAGAGAGTGGCATGGACATATATACACTACCAAATATAAAATAGATAGCTAGTGGGAAGCAGCCGCATAGCACAGAGAGATCAGCTCAGTGCTTTGTGACCACCTAGAAGGGTGGGATAGGGAGGGTCGGAGTGAGATGCAAGAGGGAGGGGATATGGGGATATATGTATATGTATAGCTGATTCACTTTGTTATAAAGCAGGAACTAACACACCATTGTAAAACAATTATACTCCAATAAAGATGTTAAAAAAAAAGAAAGAAATCTGCTTATTCATTGAAAAAATAAATAAATAAAGGAATATATAATCACAAAAGTATACCAGATAGTTTCTTTCAAAAATAAAACTACAATATAATTTTCATGCCCAACAAAATAAACAAAAATTCCTTACTGTCATTTAAAATCTGGTCCATTTTCAATTTTCGCTTGTTTTCTCAAAAATGTCTTTTTACAGTCGGTTTGTTTAAGTCAGAATCCAAACAGTCCACCTGCAGCATATGGATGAATTGTCTCTTAAGCCTTTCTCACTCTGTATTAGCTCTCTACCTATCCACCTCTTGATTAAAAAAAACCTTTTTTAATTAAAAAACTGTTAGGAAACAGTTGTTTGTCCTGTGGGAGCCCCAAAGCTTGGATTGGCTGATTGTACCTCGTGGTGCCTTTTAGCAAGCTCCCCTAACCCCAGCATTGCCTATGAACTGGTAGTTGAAGCTAGAGACTTGACCAGATCCAGGTTCTCTTTCTTTTGGAGGAAGACTTCATGGGTAGTTTCGTGTGTTTCCCGTTGAGTCATTAGTTAGTGAGGTTAGTGAAGTAAACTTTGGTTACTGGGTTCAAGTGATGTCAGACTAATCCATTCATTATAGAGTTTGTATTCAGGCTTTAAAGCAGGAGTGGCAAAGCCAGATTTGTTTGACAAAGATCCCCCTGGTAACTATGTGAAGAATGACCTAATGAAGTGATCTTAGAGGTAGTTAAGACCAGTTGAGAGCAATTGCAGTGGTCTAGGTGAAACAGGAAGATTTTGACTAAGAGGGTGGACAGGGGGGTCCACATTTGAGAGATATCAAACAGGAAGTGGGTGTCTACTGGGTGTGGAGGTAATCGAGGAGAATACAGTCAATCAGTTAGCCTGTTGTCCTCTTTCCTCTAGATCCATCCTACCTTCGGAGACCTTGTCCATTTCCAAGGCTTTACTACCCTTATACGCAGTTGTAACTCTGGCCTTAAACTTTCATCCTGAACTTCACACTCATATCCAATTGCCTGCTGAACGTTTCCACTGGGAGCTTATACTTCCATGTCCAAAACTGTACTCTTGTCCCCAGCAACCTGCTTCTCCCCAAGTTTTCCCTGTCTTAGTAATGACACTCCTACTTGTTCGGACAAAAACCCTAAGAGGCTCTTTGTTTCTTACCTGTCCTTACACACTATCATCAAGTTCTGTCAGCTTACCGTCAAAACATATCTGAATCTGAACAATTCTCACCAGGTTTGGCCTAAGCCAAAATATAGTCATCTTTCAGCTCACCCTAAGTCTCACTCTATTTGTACACCCATGTTCATCACAGCATTTTTCACAATAGCCAAAAGGTATAAGAAATCCAAGTGTCCATTGATGGAGGAATGGATAAACAAAATGTATATTGTATACATACAATATAATATTATTCAACTTTAAAAAGGAATGAAATTCTGACACATGCTGCAACATAGATGAACCCTGAAGACGTTATGCTAAGTGAAATAAGACAGTCACAAAAGGACAATACTGTATGATCCCACTTCTGTGTGGAGTAGTTACATTTATAGAGATAAAAAGTAGAATGTTGGTTGACAGGGGCTGGGGGAGGGGAAAATGAGGAGTAAGTGTTTAATGGGTACAAAGTGTCAGTTTTGGAAGATGAATAAAATTCTGGAGCTGGATGATGTAATGGTTGCAGAACAATGTCACTGTTCTTAGCGCCACTGAACTGTACACTTAAAAATGGTTAAAACGGTATATTTTACGTTACGTATAGTCAGTCTCAACTTTTAAAAATGGCATTGAAAAAATTTCCTCAGGCATTTAAGATACATTTTAATATATTTTTTGAGCAAATCAACAATATAGCAAAAAAAAAAAAATTCAGGCATAATAAACGATTGGCCTTTTTTTTTTTTTTGGTTTATTGTAAGGAAGTATATCTATTTTCAGACTATTATTCTGTGTCTAGACTCTATTTTATATTCAGGATACATTATAGCTCTGTAGCTCCCATCTTACATCTAAATCATTTTCCCTTCATATGATGACTGATGACAAAATGGGCTTCATGCCCAATTAGTTATCTCATTTTGTATATTTTGAGCACAATCAAACTTAGATTAACTTTAAAATTATTTAATATTTAACAAGTACAATAAAACATGCACTATACATATAACATATGAATATCTATAATATATGAATATCTATGTAAGTTATATAAAAATATCCATTCTATTTAAAAATATAAATGTCAGATCATTTCGCTTTCTCATCAAAAAGACTTCAAAGACTTCCCTTCTTAGTCCTTCCCATGGCCCTCAAGTGCTATAGAACCCTACCTGGTCTGTCTTTCCAACCTCATCTTTTAGTACCTTTGTCTTAGCTCATTTTGTCCTTGGCCTTCTTGTCTGGACTCCAATTCCAAGTTTGGACGTGCCTCAGGGCCTTTGTATTTGGCATTCCCTCTGCCTGGAAAACTTTCTTTCCAGATATCTGCATGTCTCATGCCCTCGCTTCAATCTGATCTGGGCTCTAATGTCAGTTTTTCAGAGAGGCCTATCCTGACCATTCTAAAACAGACCCTCCACTTCATCACTCAGGATGCGCTGCCTCCTGTCCTGCTTAACTTTCTTGTTAGTACTAATTTCTGCATAAGGTTTCATCACATACTTACCCTTCATCTATCCTTGCCTTTCACCTATTTGTTCACTGTAGTATCCCCAGCTCCTGACACATTGATGATGTTCAATGCATGAACTCTACAAATGTTCATTGAGTCCCTACTGTGTGCCAGACACCATGGATTTAGTTCTGTCATCTGTGTGGAAGATTATACTGTTGAGTGACACAAGGTTTTGAGATTGGGAGGACTGGGGACAGTTAGGTTACCTTAGGACTAACAGGTTGAAATGGAGAAAGGCAGCTGTAGCCCTGGTATGGAATTCAAAGCATCTGAGAGACTGGAATACATAATAGAACATACAGAACTCTACCCTGGGACTCACTACCAGTCCATCCAATCTGGCATTCTGTCTCTGGTGGGGACAAAGGGGTCACTGAGGGAAGAATAGTCATGATGGTCCATAATATCAACAGTAAGGTCCATCCTAGACAGAGCCTTAGATGATGTGGCTTCAGGAATTATGAAGACATGTCCACTCCCAGAACCACAGCTCCCTGTTGGAAATTCCCTTAGAGGGATGCTGTCACTTGGCCACTAGAGAGAAGCTAAAAAAGCAGGCACTCCCATGAGAAGGCCCCTCCACTTCAAGCCTGTCCACAGATACGTGTAGATGACTCATATTGGAACTTTCCAGAAGACAGGTTTTGGGAGTTGAGTAGAGAGAGAATCTGAGGTCTGGGGCAAAGAGCAAGGGAAGTAGGAAGATGAATATATACTGAATGTTCCTAACTTCTCACTTCTAAGTCATTGTCCGCAAATTTCCTAGATAAAAACTGCTCTTACATTTGTCTAGTGCTTCATAGTTTATAAAATATTGCATTGAAAAGTCAGGTGCTCCTAAATTTGAATTCCACCTACCACTTATAACCTGTGTGACCTTTGGAAAATTTAGGTAACCTCTACAAATGTCCTAATTTGTAAAGTGCAGGTAATAATATATTTATCATGGGGTTAAATGAGATAAGGTATGTAAGGTACTTAGCCCATTGCAGCACATGCACATACACATTAAACATTAGTTTCCTTCCCTATTGCTTTTACTTTACTTCATTTGAGCCTTACATCATCTCTGGGAGGTAGGTTTGGCAAGAACTGTTATCATCCCATTTTACAAACGGAAAACTGAGACCAGGGAGATTTATTCTGACTTTCCTAAAGCCACAGAGCTTTCAAATAAGAGAGTTGGGATTTGGATTCATGTCTTGGTCCCCATATTGTCTCCACACACCATGTTGCCACTAACTCCTTTCTGGTCATGCTGTATTGATATTGTCACATGGTGCTGACACTGGGGAAAACATTTACCACATGGTTTGTTCCATAGGCCAGGAGGACACTGCTGCCTTTGCTTTTGTTATAATATACTTTTGCACACATGTAGAAACAAAATGTCTGAAAGCCAGAATAGATTTACATGTTATCAAAGATATTCTGATCAAATTATATAATCTCTAATTGCATCTTGCCTTTTAGACATAACCTTTGTTGCTCTATTTCAAGCCCGTCATAATGCCTTTCATTTCACTTTTTTTCCTCCATGATTAGACACAGACTTGGCTGGCTGGAGGATGCTGGGTGGCCAATCAAGGCTAATAATTCACCTTTGCCTCCATTGTCCAAAGTTTATGAGAATTTTACCTTCTTACTAGTATCAACTCGTTCCCCATTTCCTTTCCCAGTTATTAATAAAAAAATAATGGCAAATTCAAGATGACATTTAGATAGTTGCCAGCTAAACATGGCCATACAGACAAGGGTAGTGATCTTGCTGACCCTAATTGTTGAAGAGGCAGCATCCTTATGCTATAGCTCAACAGAGTCTGCTAATTTCCAAAGCCTAGAAGGGGCCATGGGTGACTGTTGTGTAAGGCACTGAAGACTGTGCTAATGTTGCCCTTCAGAAGGTATGACTTGGTTGTCAGCTGCCTCTATTGGTCCTAAACTTGTGTCTGACCAGGAGGTGGCGCCCTTTCCCTGCCCAGTTGGTGGCGCCCTTTCCCTGCCCAGTTGGTAGTAGTTGGTCATTACTGTGGGGAGGGAAAAACACAAGCTTTGTAGTTTGGACTGCCATTTCAGAGGCTCTGAGATGCAGTGGCCCGTTTCCCTCTTCTAAACGGACAGCAATCCCTTGAAGCAGGATACCGTATGGGGCTTCTCTTCTGCAGCTGCCAGAGTCACCTCTCTGCCCAGGGTATGGCCCCCTTCTCTCTTCCCTTTAGAGGTGCCACTATCACCTCATTTCTTTGGGTTCTCTTCTCTTAGAACGAGCAGTGGGTTCCCCGAGAATGATGAGAACAGAGGATTGTAAAGAGGGTAGAATGGAAATGGAAAAGAGGACAGGGCGGCTGAGGGGCTGCTTTTTGCAGTGGTTTCTTCTCTCTCTCCCTATTATGATGAGCCCTTCTGCTCTTATTTTTGGAGTAACAAATTTGTCCTGCATTCTGCACCCAGAACCTAGTCCCCAGTCAGGCTTGTTACCTGGGCTGCTGTTTGCCCTAAGTCCTTTCTTTGGTTTTGGATGGATTGTGGGGAATCTAAGATCTGAACTGGGAAGGAAGAAGAAAGGGATCGGAGAAATGAAAATCAGAGAAGAAATCAGGGGGAAAGAGACAGTCAGACATCAGAGAGAAAAAAACCAGAGAGACAGTGACACATATACAAGGGTGGGGACATTGATTTGGAGGCAGAAAAATGGATTTGCATCCCAGCTTATCTACTTCAAGCTCTGTGAAGTTGGGAAAGTCACTTGACTGCTCTGAGCCTCAGTTTTCTCATCTGAAAATGGGAATAATTGCACTTCATCTGCACCACTGTGGTGAGGACTGTACAGAATGCACGGAGGAGGTCCATTTGTAAGTGATAAAGCTCTACTTAAAATGCATGATACCTGATGTCAACCAGACCTTGAGAGAGAGGATGTGGTCCTGGCCCATGCTGAACCAGTTGTGGGGCATAGGTATTCATAGGAGCCCAGGGAGGAAACCTTAGCCCCCTGCCCCCGAATTTTATTTTCTCAGAGGACTTCGTAAGAGGGGAAGATTGCTTGCTTGCAGCTCCTGGGCAGAGAAGCCTCCTTGCCCAGGATGGCACTGGTCTCTCTATGTGTGTATAAACACTTCAAGGTTACTCGTGCCCAGAATTACTACTCATAGCTAATACTGAGTTTACAATATGCCAGGTGCTTTTCTAAGTACACTACGTGGATTAACATTTAATCCCCATAACTGCCTTATGAAGTAGGTACTATAGTTAGCCTCATTATAGATGGGGAAACTGAAGCACAGATTAAAGAAAATTGCAGAGTTGCACAGGAAGTTGCGGAGGGGATTAAAACCCAGGCCATCTGGTGCCAGGTCCTCATCCTAACCACTCTGCTACACTGCCTCTCCAGTTAGGTTCCTGCCCCTCATGCTCTCATCTGTCAGTGAGCGCGAGATTGCCTCAGAGGAGAATTTAGCTGGCATGTGCATGTCCTGTCATTCTAGGGGCACACTCTGGGGACTTGTCCCTGCACTCATGGTATTGGGGGGTTTCTTAGCTTGCAATGCCTCTCTGTGGGGCCAAATGTGCTGTAATTCTTTTTCTTGCAGTGAGCTGTCAATTTCAGCACTTCAAGAGACAGATGGGGAAAAGAACATCACATGCCCTTTGCTCCTGATCAAAGGCAGCACCCAGACATTGTCTAGACACTGACAGCCACCCTGCTTCCAGCCTTGTTTCTAGAGTTGTCTGAAAGGTTCTGGACTTCAGAGCTGGGTTTGGTTATGCAGTGGCTGGGAACAGACAGCAGGGTTTGCAGTGAAGTTGTCCCCACGAAATGAAGGGTCATCCATGATTTTAGTTACTTTCCTTAGGGCAGAAATTGTGGGCCCAGAGTGAAATCCAATGATAGCTTCATTTTGCCTTGTTTCATATCAGGAAGTGATATGGACGTGACCAGGTGAGCAAGATTCCAAACAAAGAGGCATCAATTACAGGCTTTGCAGATATTCTCATTTTGCTGCTGTGCAGATGCACTTGAAACCCAGGGCCTGAAAATAAAGGTCAGGTCTATTGGTCTCATTTTTTTCCCCCAGAGAAGGGAAAATCTCCACAGGGGCCCTGCGGCCAGAGATCTAAGTCTCCTTTTATAGGGTATTTTCCTGAGGGTTTCTTCTAACACATTCACTGCCCTGGTTTTTTTTATTTCATTGAGTAGTTTTAAAAAGAAGGTGCTGGGTTGCTCTGCTGTCTTTGTTCTATCGAGTTTGGGCACATCTGACTGTAACTTTACGTTCGCACAACGATCTGTCGTAATTTGCAGTTATGTCAAAGTTGCTTTCCCTCAGACCTTTGTGGACATCATCCTTCTGTCTTCTGGTATTGAGTGTTGCTGTGAGAAGTCTGAAACCAGTCTGATAGCTTCCTTCTTGCTTATTCTGTTTATTCGTTCTTATCTCTGAGGTCCAGTAATTCAGCTAGGATGTGTCTTCTTGATATCTATCATGACTTATTTTCATTATTATTTTCTTTGATGTTCATTAACTTAAGCAGGCTATATCATGATGCCTATTATTCTGGAATAATTATTCTTGATCTGTATGATGTATCATTTTGAATTGCTGATTCTTCCTTCATTTCAATGAAATTTTCCTGAATTATATTTCAGAATATTTCTTGATTTCTATTTTTTAAAACTTAGGGGTACCAATTATTCTTACATTTGACAAGCTTTGTCCTCTACACCTGTAATTCCTTATCTAATTGCTTTAATCTATTTTCCCTCATTCACTGTGATTACATCAGCTCTTCCCCCAAACCTGTTTATTCTGTATTTCAGCTGTGTCTATTTCATTTCATTCAGCTATTTCTAATTTATTTATTAGATTTGTAATAAATTTATCTTGGTTCACAATTTGGTTCCTTAGCTCTGTGAAATCCCTTGTAGTTTCATTTTATTGTTCTATCATCTCCTATTTATGGATTTGATATGTTGAAAGTTCTATAAAAGAAAACTCTCATGGAGAACCTAGTTCTGTTCCTTGGATTACTTTTTTTTTCTTGACTGTTAGATTGGATCTATAATGTTTCTTTTTCCTGTTGTCTCTCTCCCTAGAAAGATGGTAAGCCCCAGGGATCCTGCCTGCCTCCACAGAGGCCCCATGGTGGGATGGAGGGGTTTCTACTCACTGGAATTCTCCCACGGCTTTTCCTAGATCTGCCTACTTACTCTCTCAGTTCACATCTCCTCAAATTGTACAGTATTGGTGAGAATTCTCAGGAATCTTTGGGCTCAATTACTTTCCTATGTTCTACTCTTGTCAAAAATGATGTAAACAGTCATTCTGATCACACCAGAATATTCTGTTTCTTTTCTTGGTTACCATTTGGAATTCTGTAGTATAAGGTTTTACTGCTTTTCTTCATTGGTTGCTGCTCATGACTTCTTGCTGGTTTGTTTCACTTTTTTTTGCTTTATTTCATTGAGTACTTAAAGAAAGAGATTCTGTGTGCTTGCTCTACTCAGATGGTTCTACCCGGAAGTCTGCACTATTTCTATAATCAGAAAAAATTCTAAAAAGACTATTAAAATAAAGCAAAGAGATCTCAGTTCTCTCTAGAGTTTTGACCAACTGTTCTAGAATGCTTTTGAGTGTATTAATATCTGCCTGTATGAATAAGTTTAATATGACCACAGTTTTAAGCTTGACTGCTTGTTTGAACACAGATTGGGACAAAAATATAGACAGCAAAGTTGTACCACATTTTCTCTCATTACTTGAGCTTCACCTTTACAGACAATTCTGAACTTGACCTCACAGAGGGCTTCAAACAATGTTTAGATTTGCTTATTTGATTTTGCTTTTCATGGTATTGATCCTAGCTAACATTTCTCTTCTCGTGGTGTAGAAACTTTGGAGATTTTCTTTCCAAGTTTGCTTTTTGTTTTGAATGTTGCTGCAAGAGAGAGGGTTACATGCAATCATCGCCCAGGGGTTTCTCACACAAGGAATATCGAAGTTTAGATTCGTTTCGTATTGTTTCCACAGCAATAAAACCCACATGATGAACCTATATAATGAACCCATATGATGAACCTAAGTAAATCTTTTTTTTAAATAAATTTACTTATTTTATTTATTTTTTGGTGCATTGGGTCTTTGTTCCTACATGCGGGCTTTCTCTAGTTGCGCTGAGTAGTGGGGGCTACTCTTTGTTGCGGTGCGCGGGCTTCTCATTGCGGTGGCTTCTCTTGTTGCGGAGCATGGGCTCTAGGTGCGTGGGCTTCAGTAGTTGCAGCATGCGGGCTCAGTAGTTGTGGCTCTCGGGCTTTAGAGTGCAGGCTCAGTAGTTGTGGCGCACGGGCTTAGTTGCTTCGCGGCATGTGGGATCTTCCCGAACCAGGGCTCAAACCCGTGTCCCCTGCATTGGCAGGTGGATTCTTAATCACTGCGCCACCAGGGGTAGCCCCGTACCTAAGTAAATCTTACACTCTTAAGACTGACTGCTGGTTATGATTTACTGTCACTGTTAAGGTCATTAATGGCAACCTAAAGGACAATAGCACGCCTGTCACCACCTTGGATGATTTTTGGAATGTTCTGAATATTTGACTTTCAAGTTAATGTTTCAAACTTTTGGATTTTTGTCTATCTATCCAAGTTCTGAGTTTCAATTCAAATTTCATAATATTACACTTGGAAGAGATACATACAAAATTCCAGAATTCTTGGAACTTTGTATTATTAAGAAATTTACCCCAACAGTATATGCGGGAGTTAGCTTTGGCTCACTCTGGTAAACGAAAGTAGCTGGCGTGGCTCAGATGGCTTATTTGATGGTAGGCAAGTCCAAAATTTACAGATTTATAAATGCTGAGCAGACCAGCAGGCTCAAAAGCTCTTGGGCAGGAGCTGCTGCTGCAGTCTATGGGCTGAGTTTCCTCTTCCTCAGGGAAACTTCAGTTTTGCTCTCAGGGCCTTTCTGCTGGTTGGATGAGGCCTAGCTACATTACCATGGATAATCTTTCCTTAAAGTCATCTGATTGTAGATGCTAACGACATCTACAGAATACCTTGAACATCGCACCGAGAGTTTGATTGGATATGTGGGTACTGTGGCCTAGCCATGCCAACACACAGAACTAACCATCACAACTAGGGAGAGGGGAGTGGAAAGGGAAACAGCAAAGTATATAGCAGAAGTTTTGGTTTGGCACATGACTCTCTCCAGAATTTACTAGGCTAAAAGCACGTTCCTACTCCTTGGCTTTGGCAGACGTGACCCACAATGAGAGTCACATTTATACAACTCAGCAAGTGAGTTCCTTGGAGAGGCTCCACCATGAACTGTCCATGTGAAGGTGCACTGTGGGCACCTCTGGACACCATATCCCCCTGTTGGAGATTCATAATGTGAATCACCATATTGAAAACCCTGAGAAATCCCATAGCAGAGACACTTGTTCATCTTTTTAGAAAATCTGGCTTTTCCTAAACTCATTTGACAATGAAACCTTTTCTTTCTTTTCCCCATGTAGCATCCAGCAACAGAGCATGTTTAGGGAAAGGCTGGCTTAATCTCCTCTCCCTAAAGTACTAGCCCAGTCCACTTGGGTACTGCTGAGGTTTCCCTGGTAACACAAAAAGAACAACTTTTTCAATCACTCGCTGCTAAACATAAACATTTCCTTCTATCCTGGTGTTCACAAAAAGTAGAAGATTGGCTGACACGGGAAGGTGGAGTTTTGCTGCTTCTGTTTTGTGCATAGGACAAAACCTTTCAAGAGATAAACAATTCAAAAGTCTTTTTACCAAATCTTTGAGCAAAGTGGCCTCTAGGAAAGTGCTGCTTTGTATATCACTTGGTATACCACAAGGTACCCTCAGGGGTATCAAAAGCCCGTGGGAAAACTTGCTCTTGCACTCTTGTGAGTTGGTGCCCCTGGCAGCAGGGAGCAGTGATGCCAGTAATGTAATACAATTGATCTCATGCAACAACAAATTCCTCAACTAATTCTTGAGTATCTACTGGGGGCTGGGCCACAGTTGTGTGTGTGTGTGTGTGTGTGTGTGTGTGTGTGTGTGTGTGTGTATGCACACAGAAATAAATAAAGAACTTAAGTTAATGGACTTTTGGGGTAGGATTTGATTTAGTAACAGAGACCCTTCAAATAATAGTGCCTTAAACAAGACTAGAGTTTATTTGCCAGGCTCTACCAGGCAGACCACAGCTGGACTGGGTTCCAAGGTGCAAGGGAGCTGGGTTCTGCAATTTCTAAGGCATTTCTCTCATCTTATCATCCAGAATGGCTCAATACCCCATCCTCATTCCAGCTAGGAAGGAGGCAGAAATAGTGCTAAGAAGGGCATACGCTCTCCTTTTAAGGATGCAACTCAGAAGTTTCATACCTCACCTACTGTACATCCCATTGGTCACTTAGCCACATATAGCTTCAAGGAGGCAGAGGCTGAGAAACATAACCCTCATTCCAAGCAGCTATTAACCTGGAAATACCATGGGTCTTATTATTCCGGAGAATGGGAGAATGGATTTTTGGGTACAAATAACATTTGCTTCCCCAGGGTTATATAAAGTATATAAAGACATTTATTAAGCCCTTGACTTTCCAAAGCAAGGGTGTACCATAGATCTTTTATTACAAGGATTGGACTGAGAGATTTGAATTCTAAGGGCTGAGAACCATAAGGTGAGTATCATTTATACCTATGAGTGGATAAGAACCATCCCAGAATATGAAACATTTAAGGCTGACATTCTTATTTCCAAAATCTCCTAGAGTACTTTTATTTTTAATAGCAACTTAACTTTGCATTATAATTACTTCTGAGTGTAGATGTGTCTGCCTCCCCAATTATACTGTGCTCCTATAGGGCGGGGACTCTGTTCTGTGTCTGACTCATGGTAGGTACTTAGTAAACTTTGTCTGAATCCATTGTGGGGAGTTGACACCCACTCCCATTCCCACTTCTGCCTCCATG
Source organism: Globicephala melas (assembly GCF_963455315.2). Classification (NCBI taxonomy): domain Eukaryota; kingdom Metazoa; phylum Chordata; class Mammalia; order Artiodactyla; family Delphinidae; genus Globicephala; species Globicephala melas. The sequence goes on from NC_083315.2 coordinate 152,697,583, forward strand.
CTTACCTGAACTCTGACCTTCTCTTGAGAATTAACTGGAAGTGCTGAGGGTAAATTCAGGTAGTAGCTGAGGGCTTGGATTCATGGCATCAACTCTATTCTTGGGATCCCTGGTTGTTGGTTGCTTGCTTAACTGCATCTAAATTGATATGGGGAATATCTGCTCCAGCTTCTGGATACCATCTGTTCTGGCTATCCATTGCCATGTAACAAACTACCCCAAAACCTAGTGGTATAAAATAATTGCTCACAGACTCTGTCAGGAATTTGAACAGGGCACAGTAAAGATGGTTTGTTTCTGTTCCATAGCGTTGGGAGACTCAGAAGCTGGGGGTAACTCAACATCTGGGTTTAGAATTATCTGAAGGTTTCCTCACTCTCATGTCTAACAGTTGATGCTGGCTCTTGGCTGGGACCTTTGCTGGGGCTGTTGCCAGAACACCTACACATGGTTTCTCCATGTAGCTTGGGCTTCCTCACAGCATGGTGGCTGGGTTCCAACGGTGAGCTTCCCAAATGAGAACGCCAGGTAGAAGTTCTATTGCCTTAGTTCTAACTCAACTTGGAAAGTCATGCAGCATCACTTTCACCATATCTTGTTCTTTGTGGCAATCACAAAGTCCCTTCCTGTATCAAGAGGAGAAAAAATAGATTCTAGTTCTTGATAGGGTGTTGTTGTTGGTGATGGCAAGGTTCTGGGAAGAGCACATGGGATTGGAAATATAGTTGCAGCCATTCCAGAAAATGCACTCTGCCTATTGCGCTCATCCAGAGGACTGAGGAGTGAGGATTCCTGGATTCACTGAGGGCTTCTGGCAGGATAATGCTATCAGCCACATTCCCCTCATTTCACAGGAGCCCAAGAAGAGTCAGGAGCTTTGGCAAGATCCCTGGCATCATTCCCCTTATATCCTGACAAGCAGCACGGGGTGGTGAAAATCTCCCTTGACCGTGAGTTAAAAGGCCTGTGATCTGATTGTCATGTGATTTGAATAGGCGACTTGATCCATTTAAGTCACAGTTTACCCTACCTGACAGGTGAGAAGTTGTTCAGAAGTAGATCAGTTTTTTTGATCCTTTATAGTAGGAAATTCTTTTCTTCTTAAATTTGTATTATTTTCAAACAAAAGTTCAGGTGAAACCCAATATATGAACTGGATAAATGTCATTGAAAGGGGTGTGTTATACATGCCCACTTGCCCCCTTCCCCGTGGGGATTCTCCATGGAATCTCAGTGCTCCTCGGAGCACATTTGGAAAATCCTTGAGCTATGATTCTGGTCATGACGTGTGGGTTTTTTTCCCACACCAATTAATTCTTCAAAACCAGCTGGGTGTCTTACAATTTAACTCAGTTCTGACACTATCTACCTGGAGGTAGCATCAGACTGTGCAGGTTAAGGGCTCAGCCCCACAAGACTGCCCTGTACTTCAGATGCCGGTTGCCAGCCTGGGTTGTTACTTGTGCTTCTTCTGTCCAACTGGCTATGAATCAGAGGTTCTCATGAGCCCCTCCTTGCGTTCAATTAATTTGCTAGAGCTGCTCACAGAACTCAGGAAACTAGTTTACTCACTAGATTACCAGTTTATTACAAAGAATATTAAAGAATACGAATCAACATCCAGCTGAAGAGATACATAAGATGAGGTCCTGAACAAAGGACCTTCTGTCCTCAGGAGGATTGGGGTCCAGCTCAGTGGTGCATGGAAGGGTTCTGGCACCCCAACTTGGAAACACTCTGAACCCCATCCTTATGGGTTTTTAGCACAGGTTTCATTACATAGGCATGATTGATTAAATCACTGGCCACCGACAACTGACAACCTCCAGCCCCTTTCCCTGCCCTAGAATCCAGTGGGTGGGACTGAAAGTTCCAACCCTCTCTTCACACGGCTGTTCTCCTGGCAGCCAGCCCCCACCCTTAGGTGCTTTCCAGAAGTCACCGCACATTAACATATACTCAGGTGTGGTTGAAAGGGGCTTGTCATGAACACGGAGACACCTTTACAGCTCTTATCACTTAGGACGTTCCAAGGGTTTTAGGAGCTCTGTGCCAGAAACAGAATAAAGACCAGATATATACATATGTATTTATTTAGTATAAATCACAATATCACAGCCAGGATATTTCCCTAAGAGTCTCCAGGGTGTGATTGGGGTGAGAGAGAAAAAGTCAGCACCCAGCTCCCAGATCTCTCTCCTGAGTACTTTCTGCTTCCTTCCTGCTTCCTACATGAGCCCTCACTCCCACCTCTCAGCCATCTGACGCTGAAAGGCTGGGCAGGTGTTCTGGATGAGCCCAAATCCCACAAATACCTGGAAGAGCAATAGTTACGGAGCAGGGATATCTACTGGTATTGTTGGAATTTGGGGCTCTTCCAGCTTCCTGTCACTTGTGCCAGACCAGCCTTGTCTGGAGAGAAACTGGGGACTCTGTGGAAAGGCCTGAGAGCTATGGAGATGGTGGTCTCGCAGTCCCACCTTCCGGGCCTGGGGGTGACTCTGGCATCAAGTGCCCGCCCCTGGAATCTGAGGGACAAGTGGGGCAGTCCTATCCAAACCACATGGGTTCTCAATGGGGAGGAGTGGTCCCTCAAAGGGCAATAGAAGAACCCGGCAGAGACGCTGCACCGGTGGAAACAGCAGATGCCTCTGACCGGCTCAGAGCACCCAGGTGAGGGCCCGGTCCCTGGAAAAGCCCCAAATCCCCCTACTTCTATGCTCGGCCCGTCCTCAATTCCCAACCCTTGTCCACGGCTCCATGAGCCTCCTCACCTGAGCTAGGCGCTTGTAGCGTCCTTTCCTTTCTCTGATCCGCTTATCCGCTTTGCCCACCACTCTCCCTCCGTCTCCACTCCTCCCCCTCTTCTCAGCCCACTCCCACCCCCACTTTTTCCCTCCCACATTCTCTGCTCCCTATCTTTGTCTTTTTATCCCGTTCTTTCTTTCCTTCTTTCTTTTTTTCCCCTTTAAATCAATCCACAGAGTGATTAGATTTGCAAATGAGCCGGCAGGAAACTGGGAACAAAGGCAACCAGAGCCGAAGAGAGAGCAGGTATAATTACTGTAATTAACTCAAGCAGCAGGGACACATCCCCTCGTCAGCAGTGGCTGCTGAGAGGTGCTGCGAGGCGCCACAGGGGAGGCTGAGAGGAGCTGCACGCCCCCAGGAAACTCAGACCACTCCCCCTTCCTAGGGCTGGGTGCCTCGAGGGGCCCCTGGTTGGGAAGCTCCTCCTGGAGAAGGTGCCTGCATGAGGATCCACCTAATCTCCTGTCCTGGGCTCAGCGGGAGCAGGGAGGAGGAATCTGGGCCCGGAGGACACGCTATGCTCTCCTGCCCACAGAGTGCTGCCGGAGAACAAAAGCATCTCTTTCCTCTCTTACCTGGACACTTAGCTCTTTACTGCTTTATGACGTCCTGAGAGCCTGCTCTGGTTTCTCTGGAATGCAAACATTTCTAGAGACCTTGGAGGAGGAACATGTCATGAAACTGTCATATCTGCATCCCTAAGTGTCCCCCAAATACACTTCCAGATGCTTAGGGCCTTCCAATGCACCTTTGCAACCTGACCTTTCAGAGTTGCCCCTCACATCTTCGTCCTCTAGCCAAACCTGACCTTGCGATACACCCTGAATATGCCCTGCATTCTTCTCTCTCTCTGCTTTCACCTGTGAGACAATCCCTTTCCTCCCATGCTGCACTTGCCTAAATGTCAGTTGGTAGAATGTCATCCAGCTTTTGAGATACACTTGAAACTAAAGTCATTTCTGTGAAGTCTATACCGATCTCACCCTCTACAGAAGCCCATAGCCCTTGTGTCTTTTATGGACCTTACCTTACTACTATACCTCCTCTCCTATCGTCTGGGGAAGGCAGACAGACCCTAACTTTGGATTCCTGGAGTTCATCACCTTTGGGGGTTGTGTCAGTCAGACCCTTTTCACCTGCCAGTGACAGAAATCCCAATGCAAACTGGCATAAACAACAAAGGGAATTTATTAGTTGTAGTAACTGAAGAGTCCAGGGATGTTTGCAGTCAGCCGTGGCTGGATTCTAAACCTTATCATCAGATCGCTCTGTCTCCTGTCCCCTTTCCTCAGTGTGGGTTCATGCCCAGGCAGACCTCTACACAACGTGGCCCCCAGCATCTCCAAGCTAATATCATTCCTGCAGGCAGCTGTCTCAGGGAGAGTTTCTCCCTCCCAAAGTTCCAGCACACACATAAGATTATGTGTGAGATCAGCGGGCTGGATTGGGTTCAGAGCCAATCATTGTGTTCGGAGAAATGAAGCCCAGTGATTGACCAGACTGGCATCAAGTGCCCACCCCTGGAATCTGAGGGAGGATTGGGGCCACCCCTATCCAAACCACATGGGTTCTCAATGGGGAGGAAAATTCAAAGGACAATAGAAGAACAGAGCCGAGATGTTGCACAGGTGGAAACAGCAGATGCCTATCACTGGCTCAGAGCATACAGGTGAGGGCCCGATTCCTGGAAATGCCCCATATCCTTTCATTTTTATACTTGGCCTGTCCTTCAATACCCAGCCCATGTCCACCAGCTCTCTGATGCCTCCTCACCTGCTCTAGGTGCCCAGAGTCTGTATCACTTAACCAGGCACACACCTATATGCTGCTTTCTTATGACTGTTATGTTTTCATTTGTTATAACCTCATCTGAGCAACAAGATTACAGACCCACTGGGAGCAGGGATGTGACCATTCTTGTATGCCCCTCCTCCCACCCTGGTACAGCCCTGGGCACCTGGACAGCAGCACTATGGTGAACCAAGCACAGAATGCCTGCGATGTCCATGTCTGAGAAATGGCTGGGTCACGTACCAGCTGAGTGACCTTGTGAAGTCCCCTGACCTCTCTAAGCCTCGGTTTCCACATCTAGAAATTTGGGCTATGAAAACACCTATTTCACGGAACTGTGAAAAATAAAGGAGATAATATGTGTGGAAGTGCCTCCCATCTTTTCTCAGCTAAGGTCGGCCTGTCTTCCTCCAGTTACCTGATTGGGTATTTAATTACAACTAAAGTAAGAAACTGGCATTCACCTTCCTTATTTCTGTGACACTGAGCTCTCCAGCCTTCCCTCTGTTTTCCTAGTTATTTGTTTTTATTTTCTTGGCCAGCTGCTCTTAGTTTTTTGTCTACCTTTTAAACAATGTACGTGTTCATGGTCAATAACACAGGCTTGGGTCCTAGGTTGCCCCTTTTGGGGTTGCAGTTATACCACTTACTAGACTGTAACCTCAGGCAAGTTATTTTACCTCTCAGAGACCCAGTTCCTCATCTGTAAAACGAGAAATCTCAGTAGTATCTACCTCATGGTGCTGGATTGAGTGAGTTAATTTGTGTAAAGCACTTGTAACAGGACTTGCTGGGGAGTAGGTGCTATAAAATTGTTAACTAATATTCCTATTTTTCTTTTTTTTAATTTTTTTTCGGTACGCGGGCGTCTCACTGCTGTGGCCTCTCCCGTTGCGGAGCGCAGGCTCTGGACGCGCAGGCTCAGCGTCCATGGCTCACCGGCCCAGCCGCTCTGCGGCATGTGGGATCTTCCCGGACCGGGGCATGAACCCGTGTCCCCTGCATCGGCAGGCGGACTCTCAACCACTGTGCCCCCAGGGAAGCCCTAATATTCCTATTTTAATGTTCCAAACTGAAATATATTATCCTTCAGCATCAAATTCAGTCAATTCTTTCTCCTTAAAACTTTTCAAATTCTTTTTTTTTTTTAATTCATTCTTTCACTCTCTCCATCCCTGCTCCTAATTTCTTAACTTAGTCTCTCATCATGTCAAGCATGGATTACTCCCACATCCTTTTAATTGGTCTTCCTTACCTGTCTTTCCTTCTAGTCTGTTTTCCACACAAAAATCTGATCATACGTCTCCCCTGTTTTAAGTCTTTGAATAGCATCCCACAATGATCAGGATACAAAGTCCAAGCTCTAGGGCATGACATACAAAGTGCTTCATGATTTTTTTCTTGCTTATTTCCTTAGCCTCATCTATCTCCACTGACCCCTCATGTCTGAACCCATCTGCCTTCCTTTACCTCTTTGTTTAGAATGTGCTTACTTCCTCTTTTCTCGTGGCCACTTCTTTGGCATCCACTGAGCCTCAGTTTAGGCATCACTCCTCACAAAGTCTTTCTGGATGGCTAGCCCCCTCCTCCCAGGATGGTCTAGATGTCTCACCTACAGAACCCTGGGAATATCTCTGTCCTAGCAGTTGTCACTTTGCGTAAGTGTCTGTCTCCTCCACTAGACCATAAACTTGTTAAAGGCAGGGATCTCATGTTCGAACGCCTAGCTCTTGGCACAATTTCTGGCATCTAATCTGGGCTCAGAGCTTGTTGAATGAATTGAATAATGATGATCACTACTGAATTTGTCAGGCCTCTTCTGGTTGCAAGTGACAGAAGCTGCCATTAAGCATCACTCATCCCTGTTCTCAAATGACACCATCAAGACCATATCTCTTTCCAATTCTTGGCTTCATTTTCTTCTGTCTTGGTTTCATTCTCAAGCTGGTGCCCTGAAAATGACCACCAGCAGCTTCAGTCTGTTCACTTTGCAGCCCTGAAAAATCCTGAAAAAAATGGCGTCTCTTTCCCAACGTTTTTAGCAAAAGTCTGGACACTACTCTCGTTAGACCAATTTAATTTAGTTGCTGTCCAGGGGCATGAAATGTGGTGATCGGTCAGAAACAACAGAAATTTATTTCTTATAGTTCTGGAGGCTGGGAAGTTCAAGATCAAGGTACTGGTAGCTTCTGTATCTACCTGCTTCCTAGATGGTCATTCACACTTGGCAGAAGGGATGATGAAACTCCCCAGGGTCTCTTATCTAAGGTACTCATCTCACTCCTGAGGCCTCCACCCTCATGACCTAATCACCCCCAAAGGCCCTGAGACCATAATAACATGCCCATCTCCGGAACTGGAGGGTAGTCATGGTCACCTGAAACAAATGGATGAGTGGGACAGGGGTGTCTCCCCCAAAGGAAAAATGGGGTGTTTTTGCCAGAAACATGGGTTAGAGGGAAGCAAAACCAACATTTGTACAGGAGTGCCAGATACTGCTAGCTCTTATATAAACATTTCAATTAATCTTCACAACGATCCAAAGAAATCCATTCCACCCATGAGAAACCCGAGGCTTGAAGTGTTTCAGTGACTTGCCTGAGTCAGCTTACAAGAGATGGAGCCAGATTCTCAGACAGTCTGACTCCAAAGCCTTCCTTCTTTAAAAAATAAAGTTTAAAAAAAGGAATATATACACACAGTAAAAGTTCCAAACACTGCAAAAAGGTGTACAGTGAACAGGTAGTTATACTTCACGCCCTGACCCTGATCCCCAAGTTCCCCTTTTCTGCCCCTCAATCATTCACCCAGGAGGCTTCACTTCTATGCTTTATTATGCAGATCCAGAATAGTCTTTTGTCTAGGTCTAGTTTGTTCCCACTTCCGAGGATTTTACCCCATGCCCAGCTTATTATGAGGTCTTTCCCTTTGGGCTGGCAGGCACGTGAACTAGTTCCAGCCCCGCGTACAGTCGGGAAATTGTTGGGCTGGCTTGCTTTGCGGTGGTTCTTTCCCAGCCTCTGGTAGCTTCTCGCACATGCACCGACCGGTACTCAGGCAATGACTAGAGGGAATCCTCTGCAAGTCCCAGGAGCTCTCTCTTCTCTGACCCTCTGCCCTGTCAGTCTAGCTGCTTTGGCCACCCTGAATGCAAGCTCTGCCCCCTTAACTCAGGGAGAGCACTGGGTTCCACCTGGAAAGGACCTCCTAGTAGTAAGCTGGGCAGTTATACAGCCACTTTCTTCCTTTTCCTTCCGTCAGCCATCAGCGACCCTTCCAGCACTGTCTGCTGCACAGTGTCTTAAACCATTGTTTCCTCGTCTTTTTTTTTTAAAGCTGTTTAAGGAAGGAGGGTAAATCTGGTTCCTGTTACTGCATCAAGGCTAGAAGTAATGCTACTTTCGCCAGTATTTATGAATCCTTCCAGAGTTATAAAGTGCATAAACAAGCATATATATCCTCTCCTCTTTATACACACGGCAGGTTTTGCTGTACAGTTTTGCACCTTACTTTAGTCGCTTACTATCATACAGATTGTTCCGTATAGATTGACCTCACTCTTTTAAAGGCAGAGCCTGCACTCCTAACCCCTACTCTAGTCTGCCTCAGTGAATGATAGCTGAGTTATTATTGGCTGTAATTGATGCTTGGTAAATAGTTGACGTGTTGAATAAATTATGTTGAAACTGCACCCAGGTGGCTGGACTCTCATGTTCTGATGACTGGAGAAAATAGGATACACCATATTCAGTTTGGGGTCCTTTGTATTCCCGACTACTCTGTCCTCTCCTTTCACTTCTCTGAAGAGTTTCTTCTTGCTTTCTGGTCTATGGGAAGCTGAGAAATAATAGTATTTAAACCTCAGCTCTTGTCTCATCTCCCATTTGATAAGAATCCAATTTACATGACAAAACCACATCCACTGCATAAAAAGAGGCACACGTGTACCCTTTCGGGGCAGCACTGTAAGGTGATATAGAAGTGTGCCTGGGCCTCCCCTGGTGGCGCAGTGGTTGAGAGTCCGCCTGCCGATGCAGGGGACACGGGTTCGTGCCCCGGTCCGGGAAGATCCCACATGCCGCGGAGCGGCTGGGCCCGTGAGCCATGGCCGCTGAGCCTGCGCGTCCGGAGCCTGTGCTCCGCAACGGGAGAGGCCCGCGTACCGCAAAAAAAAAAAAAAAAAAAAGAAGTGTGCCTGGACAGTGCTTAGCTTCTAGAAGCTCAGCAAATACTTTTTGGATGAACTTGGGGTTCACTTGTGTCTTGTGCAATTATTATCTAGGCCCTTCCCCCCAAAAAAGTTCTGGTTGTCTAGTATCTATTTAGGACCTGTTAAGTGATAGTGTCAAAGATGAGTATATATGAGATAATTCATTGACTCATTACTTATAAATGGAAATTGGAAATACACTAAATATTCATAGCAACAGAATTTTGTTGTTAAATCTGTGAAACAAGGCTGTTAAATAATGGTGAAAGATTAGTATATAGCATTAGTATTCTCTTAGTCTATTTGGGCTGTAACAAAAGTACCACAGACTGGGTGGCTGGTAAACAAAATTTCTTTCTCACAGTTTTAGGGGCTGGGAAGGCCAAGATCAAAGCTCTGGAAGATTCGGTGTCTGGTGAGAATCTGCTTCCTGGTTCAGAGATGGCCATCTTCTTACTGCATTCTCACGTGCCAGCTGGGCCAGGAACCTCTCTGGGGCCTCTTTTATAAGGGTACTAACCCCATTCATGAGGTCTCCACCCTCATGACCCATCCCCTCCCAAAGGCCCTGAGGCAGGAGATAGACGGGCCCCAGGCTGAGCAGCTGGAGTTTGTCTCCTGTGCAAAAATACTCCAAAATGAAGATAATAGCAGGTGCCCTGCCCAGGTAAGAGATAAAGACGTCACCTGTTTCTCATTCTTGAGGTCAAGGGGACCTTCCCGACTACACGTGCACAGAAAGACTCCTTGGGAGTCAAAAAGGGAGGGGGCGCCGCCCCATAGTAGGTGATGTCAGCCTACACATGGGCTTGTCCGCTAGAATCCATCTTGGCTAAGAGATGCGTGCGCACACAGGGGAGGACCCTGGGAGAAACCAAACACAGACTCAGAGCCAGGCAAAGCCAGATGACTGGCAGAGGATACCTGGAAGAAATGCCCCATATAAGTGATTCAAACTACCACGAGGGCTCGACTCTCTCTCTGAGACTGCCATTTGAGTCTATTCACACGTACCCTTTTTCCTCCTGATAAACACTTTACTTGTTTCACTACTTTCCATCTCTTGTGGACATTCATTTCTACAAAGCCAGCGGGCCAGGCCCTTGTCACTGGCCACTGGCCTAGTGGTTAGGATTCAGCGCTCTCACTGCCGCGGCCTGACTTCAATCTCTGGCCAGGGAACTGATATCCTGCTTCAAGCCGCTGAAGGCCAAGACCACCTGAGATCAGCCCCACCTCCTAATAGCATCACACTGGGGCATAGGATTTAATATATGAATGGGAGGGGGCACAAACATTCAGTTTATAGCAAGTATATAGCTCTTAAAAATGTGTGCTAGTGTGTGTGTGATACAGGTTAACATGGCCCTCAAATGCAAGTCAACCACTTCATCTGGGCTTTAGCTGACTTTCTTTTACCACAACTTTGGAAGCTCACGCTCAGCCCGAGGTACAAGTTTACTGTTTAACATCTCTTCTAGTTCTCCCAACAGGCCGACAAAGTAGCTTTATTTGCCTCATCTCTACAGAGCTAGTCAAGGCCATATAGGTAATGTGTGGAGGAACTAGGATTTGAGTTCAGGTCCTTCTGACCCTACAGCCTGAGCTCCAGCTCCCCATGGGGGTTAAAGCATTGTTCCCAGAGAGTGCTCTGCAGAACTCGGCTCTGACTGATGGTTACAAGCAAAAGGGGCTCCCTATTCTCAGGGATGTTTGCATTTGTTCTTGAGGTATATGCATTTCTGTTGTGATTTAAAGTGGGAGGCAGCTCACATAGTATAGGCACACCTCATTTTACTGGTATTTATTTGCAGATAATGCTTTTTTTTTTTTTTTTTTTTTAACAAATTGAAGCTTTGTGGCAACCTTGCATCAAGCAAGTCTATTGATGCCATTTTTCCAATAGCATTTGCTCACTTTATGTCTCTGTGCCACATGTTGGTAATTCTCACAATATTTCTAACTTCATTATTGTTATGTTTGTTATGGTGATCTGTGACTAGTGATATTTGGTGTTACTATCGCAAAAAGATATCAACTTGCTGAAGGCTCAGATCATATTTAGCATTTTTTAGTAAGAGAGTATTCTTTAATTATGTACATTTTTTTTACACATAATGCTATTGCACACTTCATAGACTACAGTAGTAGAGTGTAAGCATAACTTTTATATCACTGGGAAATCAAAAATTTTGGTGTGTCTCACTTTATTGTGATATTAGCTATATTATGGTGTTCTGGACCCAAACCTGCAATATCTCTAAGGTGTGCCTGTATCTTCTAGCATCTGCCTGTGGTTGAGAGAGGAGTTTTTAACAGATGGTGGCTGGGTTGACACCTTGGTATATAAGGTAGCCATTTCTACAAACTGCCTGGGTCGTAGAAACTGGAATATCAGGGTGAGGAGGGCTCCAGAAAGAATGACTTAGGCCCACCTCTTCATTTTACAAATGAGGAAATTGAGGCAAAGGGAGACTACCTTATCTCCCTTATTGGCTGAGAGAGAACTAGAACTTCCTGATCCCTAGTCCAGTTCTCTTTACTCCTTCTGTGAATAAGGAGTATTTTCCAACTTTTTCTAACTTTTCTAACTTGCCTGGCAATCAACGAATGGTTTTACATATAGTTTCCCTCTGTTTCCATTTCTCTGTATTTTAGCTTGTGTTCTTACTCTTTCTGTCTCAGGCCTCCTCCTGATTGTACTGATATTTAGTTCACAGCGAGATGACAGGTTGATCCATGGAAAAGAGGGCTAGAGAGTTGAGCAGAAGGGCCATAGGATGTAGGATTACAGCCTTGCATCAGCTCTGATAGGGATAGTTGCACATCAATACACCCCGGATTTGTGACTGAAAAGCTATGTGTACAGGTAAGATTTTACAGGTGAGTCATATTAGGGATGCCTCCTATTTAAAGACTACCATGGCCACCCCTTTACCTTATCCATTCTATCTCTAGAGATTTAACTTACAAAGATATATGCAAAAGAATGTTTTGAAAAACATTGTATACAGTAGCAAGAGACTATAAACAACCTGAATATCTACTGATGGGGGGATGGTTATAAAAACTGGTACATCCATACAGTGGAGTATATTTGAGATGCAATGTGGTAGATCGTATGGGCTAATATGGTGCAACCTACAAAATATATTGTTAAAAAAATAAGGTGTGTATATGGCTTTGTTTGTGTTCCCTTAAAAGAGAGCCTCGGACAAGGACGTGGGTGCGAGTAGTTTATTTAGGAAGAGATCCCAGGAAAAATAAATCAGGGAGTGAAGAGAGGGAGACAGAAAATGCAAATAAAGTATGTACTGAGTTGTTGCTATAGCCAAGAGAAGCCCGAGTAAGCCCAGACCTTTGAAAAACACACAGAATGTCTGTCTCCCGGAATTGTCTGTCTTGTTGGTAAGAAGGAAGGCTGGGATATTTATTAACGAAGCCCATCCTTCACTGGTTAAGGTTGTTCCATGGTGTTAACTGCCTCCTACTTCTGGCTGCATTTCCCTGTGGACTGAGCAGGCTCCTGTGGCTTTGAAGAAAGTGCTGGTGTTCAAGGTGGGAATCTGTCACAGCAGAAATCAGAGGTGGTATGAGAAAATGAGACGCCAGGCGCCAGAAACACCTGCTATAATACAAAAGATGTCTACTTGCCTGTAAACAAAGTATATGTGTGTGTCTGTGCATGTGTAGCTACGTAAATATCTATATACAAATACCAATATAGAGGTGTATTCACATATACATGTGGACAATTTTGACTAATGCATAAAATCACTGGGAATAGTGGTTACCTTTGGGTAGGGAGATGGGGTGTTTGGAGGTCTGGATATTTGGTGTGGGAGAGTAAGTTTTCAATGTCTAGCTTTTTGTACTAGTTGCTGTTTTCAACCACATGAATGTATTTATTTATTTGTGTATTTATTTTTGGCTGCGTTGGGTCTTCATTGCTATGTGCAGGCTTTCTCTAGGTGCGGCGAGTGAGGGCTACTCTTTGTTGCCGTGCGTGGTCTTCTCATTGTGGTGGCTTCTCTTGTTGTGGAGCACGGGTTCTAGGTGCTCAGGCTTCAGTAATTGTGGCGTGCGGGCTCAGTATTTGTGGCTCACGGGCTCTAGAGTGCAAGCTCAGTAGTTGTGGCTCACAGGATTAGCTGCTCCACGGCATGTGGGATCTACCCGGACCAGGCTCGAACCCGTGTCCCCTGCGTTGGCAGGTGGATTCTTAACCACTGTGCCACCGGGGAAGTCCCATGAATGTATTTTTTGAGCAATGTTTTAATTAATTTTGTTGAGGTATAACTTACATATAATAAAACACATCTATTTTAAATGTACAGTTATGAATGTATACAGCCATTTAAACACCACCATAAACAAGATATAGCACATTTCTGTTGAGTTCCCAATTGGACTTTTGCAGTCGGTCCTCTACTCTCACTCTAGGTAACCACTGATCTATTCTGGATCACCTTAAATTAAATTTGTCTTTTCTAGGGTTTCTATAAATGAAATCATACACTATACACTTTTTTGTGTCTAGCTTATTTATGTCAATAGTTTGTTCCTTGTTACTGGTGAGTAGTATTCTATTATAACACAATTTGTTTACCATTTACTTTCTTTTTTTTTTCCAATGTTTTATTTTATTTACTATTTATTTAGTTAGTTATTTTTGAGGTACACGGGCCTCTCACTGTTGTGGCCTCTCCCGTTGCGGAGCACAGGCTCCGGACGTGCAGGCTCAGTGGCCATGGCTCACAGGCCTAGCTGCTCCACGGCATATGGGATCTTCCCAGACTGGGGCACGAACCCATGTCCCCTGCATTGGCAGGCAGACTCTCAACCACTGCGCCACCAGGGAAGCTCGAATGTTTTATTTATTTTTTTAACATCTTTATTGGAGTATAATTGCTTTACAATGGTGTGTTAGTTTCTGCTTTATAACAAAGTGAATCAGCCATACATATACATATATCCCCATATCACCTCCCTCTTGCGTCTCCCTCCCACCCTCCCTATCCTACCCCTCTAGGTGGTCACAAAGCACTGAACTGTTGTCCCCGTGCTATGTGGCTGCTTCCCACTAGCTATCTGTTTTACATTTGGTAGTATATATAAGTCAACACTAGTCTCTTACTTCGTCCCAGCTTACCCTTCCCCCTTCCCGTGTCCTCAAGTCCATTCTCTACATCTGCTTCTTTATTCATGTCCTGCCCCTAGGTTCTTTATAACCATTTTTTTTTAGATTCCATATATATGTTAGCATACAGTATTTGTTTTTCTCTTTCTGACTTCACTCTGTATGACAGACTCTAAATCAATCCACCTTGCTACAAATAACTCAATTACGTTTCTCTTTATGGCTGAGTAATATTCCATTGTATATATGTGCCACATCTTATTTATCAATTCATCTGTTGATGGACACTTAGGTTGCTTCCATGTCCTGGCTATTGTAAATAGAGCTGCAATGAACATTGTGGTACATGACTCTTTTTGAATTATGGTTTTCCTAGGGTATATGCCCAGTAGTGGGATTGCTGGGTCATATGGTAGTTATATTTGTAGTTTTTTAAGGAACCTCCATACTGTTCTCCACAGTGGCTGTATCAATTTACATTCCCACCAACAGTTCAAGAGGGTTCCCTTTTCTCCACAGCCTCTCCAGCATTTATTGTTTCTAGATTTTTTGATGATGGCCATTCTGACTGGGGTGAGATGATACCTCATTGTAGTTTTGATTTGCATTTCTCTAATGATTATTGACGATGAGCATTCTTTCATGTGTTTGTTGGCAGTCTGTATATCTTCTTTGGAGAAATGTCTATTTAGGTCTCCTGGCCATTTTTGGATTGGGTTGTTTGTTTTTTTGTTATTGAGCTGCATGAGCTGCTTATAAATTTTGGAGATTAATCCTTTGTCAGTTGCTTCATTTGCAAATATTTTCTCCCATTCTGAGGGTTGTCTTTTGGTCTTGTTTATGGTTTCCTTTGCTGTGCAAAAGCTTTGAAGTTTCATTAGGTCCCATTTGTTTATTTTTGTTTTTATTTCCATTTCCCTAGGAGGTGGGTCAAAAAGGATCTTGCTGTGATTTATGTCATAGAGTGTTCTGCCTATGTTTTCCTCTAAGAGTTTGATAGTTTCTGGCCTTACATTTAGGTCTTTAATCCATTTTGAGCTTATTTTTCTGTATGGTGTTAGGGAGTGATCTAATCTCATACTTTTAAATGTACCTGTCCAGTTTTCCCAGCATCACTTATTGAAGAGGCTGTCCTTTCTCCACTGTACATTCCTGCCTCCTTTATCAAAGATAAGGTGACCATATGTGCGTGGGTTTGTCTCTGGGCTTTCTATCCTGTTCCATTGATCTATCTTTCTGTTTTTGTGCCAGTACCATACTGTCTTGATGACTGTAGCTTTGTAGTATAGTCTGAAGTCAGGGAGCCTGATTCCTCCAGCTCCGTTTTTCTTTCTCAAGATTGCTTTGGCTATTCGGGGTGTTTTGTGTTTCCATACAAATTGTGAAATTTTTTGTTCTAGTTCTGTAAAAAATACCATTGGTAGTTTGATAGGGATTGCATTGAATCTGTAGATTGCTTTGGGTAGTAGAGTCATTTTCACAATGTTGATTCTTCCAATCCAAGAACATGGTATATCTCTCCATCTATTTGTAACATCTTTAATTTCTTTCATCAGTGTCTTATAATTTTCTGCATACAGGTCTTTTGTCTCCTTAGGTAGAATACACCTACCTAGATATTTTATTCTTTTTGTTACAATGGTAAATGGGAATGTTTTCTTGATTTCACTTTCAGATTTTTCATCATTAGTGTATAGGAATGCCAGATATTTCTGGGCATTAATTTTGTATCCTGCTACTTTACCAAATTCATTGATTAGCTCTAGTAGTTTTCTGGTAGCATCCTTAGGATTCTCTATGTATAGTATCATGTCATCTGCAAACAGTGACAGCTGTACTTCTTCTTTTCCAATTTGGATTCCTTTTATTTCCTTTTCTTCTCTGATTGCTGTGCCTAAAACTTCCAAAACTATGTTGAATAAGAGTGGTGAGAGTGGGCAACCTTGTCTTGTTCCTGATCTTAGTGGAAATGCTTTCAGTTTTTCACCATTGAGGACAATGTTGTCTGTGGGTTTGTCATATATGGCCTTTATTATGTTGAGGAAAGTTCCCTCTATGCCTACTTTCTGCAAGGTTTTTTTTATCATAAATGGGTGTTGAATTTTGTTGAAAGCTTTCTCTGCATATATTGAGATGATCATATGGTTTTTCTCCTTCAATTTGTTAATATGGTTTATCACGTTGATTGATTTGCGTACATTGAAGAATCCTTGCATTCCTGGAATAAACCCCACTTGATCATGATGTATGATCCGTTTAATGTGCTATTGGATTCTGTTTGCTAGTATTTTGTTGAGGATTTTTGCATCTATGTTCATCAGTGATATTGGCCTGTAGTTTTCTTTCTTTGTGACATCCTTGTCTGGTTTTGGTATCAAGGTGATAGTGGCCTCGTAGAATGAGTTTGGGAGTGTTCCTCCCTCTGCTATATGTTGGAAGAGTTTGAGAAGGATAAGTGCTAGCTCTTCTCTAAATGTTTGATAGAATTCGCCTGTGAAGCCACCTGGTCCTGGGCTTTTGTTTGTTGGACGATTTTTAATCACAGTTTCAATTTCAGTGCTTGTGATTGGTCTGTTCATCTTTTCTATTTCTTCCTGATTCAGTCTTGGCAGGTTGTGTATTTCTAAGAATTTGTCCATTTCTTCCAGGTTGTCCATTTTATTGGCATAGAGTTGCTTGTAGTAATCTCTCATGATCTTTTGTATTTCTGCAGTGTCAGTTTTTACTTCTCCTTTTTCATTTCTAATTCTATTGATTTGAGTCTTCTCCCTTTGTTTCTTGATGAGTCTGGCTAATGGTTTATCAATTTTGTTTATCTTCTCAAAGAACCAGCTTTTACTTTTATTGATCTTTGCTATCGTTTCCTTCATTTCTTTTTCATTTATTTCTGACCTGATTTTTAAGATTTCTTTCCTTCTGCTAACTTTGGGGTTTTTTTTTTTGTTCTTCTTTCTCTAATTGCTTTAGGGGCAAGGTGAGGTTGTTTATTCGAGATGTTTCCTGTTTCTTAAGGTAGGATTGTATTGCTATAAACTTCCCTCTTAGAACTGCTTTTGCTGCATCCCATAGGTTTTGGGTCGTCGTGTCTCCATTGTCATTTGTTTCTAGGTATTTTTTTATTTCCTCTTTGATTTCTTCAGTGATCACTTCGTTATTAAGTAGTGTATTTTTTAGCCTCCATGTGTTTGTATTTTTTACAGATCTTTTCCTGTAATTGATATCTAGTCTCATAGCGTTGTGGTCGGAAGAGATACTTGATACAATTTCAGTTTTCTTAAATTTACCAAGGCTTGATTTGTGACCCAAGGTATGATCTATCCTGTAAAATGTTCCATGAACAGTTGAGAAAAATGTGTATTCTGTTGTTTTTGAATGGAATGTCCTATAAATATCAATTAAGTCCATCTTGTTTAATGTATCATTTAAAGCTTGTGTTTCCTTATTTATTTTCATTTTGGATGATCTGTCCATTGGTGAAAGTGGGGTGTTAAAGTCCCCTACTATGAATGTGTTACTGTCGATTTTCCCTTTTATGGCTGTTAGTATTTGCTTTATGTATTGAGGTGCTCCTATGTCGGGTGCATAAATATTTACAATTGTTATATCCTCTTCTTGGATCGATCCCTTGATCATTATGTAGTGTCCTTCTTTTTCTCTTCTAATAGTCTTTATTTTAAAGTCTATTTTGTCTGATATGAGAATTGGTACTCCAGCTTTCTTTTGGTTTCCATTGCATGAAATATCTTTTTCCATCCCCTTACTTTCAGTCTGTATGTGTCTCTAGGTCTGAAGTGGGTCTCTTGTAGACAGCAAATATATGGGTCTTGTTTTTGTATCCATTCAGCCAATCTGTGTCTTTTGGTGGGAGCATTTAGTCCATTTACATTTAAGGTAATTATTGATATGTATGTTCCTATTCCCATTTTCTTAATTGTTATGGGTTCGTTATTGTAGGTCTTTTCCTTCTCTGGTGTTTCTTGCCTAGAGAAGTTCCTTTAGCAGTTGTTGTAAAGCTGGTTTTGTGGTGGTGAGCTCTCTCAGATTTTGCTTGTCTGTAAAGGTTTTAATTTCTCCATCAAATCTGAATGAGATCCTTGCTGGGTAGAGTAATCCTGGTTGCAGGTTCTTCTCCTTCATCGCTTTAAATATGTCCTGCCAGTCCCTTCCAGCTTGCAGAGTTTCTGCTGAAAGATCAGCTGTTAATCTTACGGGGATTCCCTTGAGTGTTATTTGTTGTTTTTCCCTTGCTGCTTTTAATATGTTTTCTTTGTATTTAATTTTTGACAGTTTGATTTAATATGTGTCTTGGCGTGTTTCTCCTTGGATTTATCCTGTATGGGACTCTGTGTGCTTCCTGGACTTGATTAACTATTTCCTTTCCTATATTAGGGAAGTTTTCAACTATAATCTCTTCAAATATTTTCTCAGTCCCTTTCTTTTTCTCTTCTTCTTCTGGAGCCCCTATAATTTGAATGTTGGTGCGTTTAATGTTGTCCCAGAGGTCTCTGAGACTGTCCTTAGTTCTTTTCATTCTTTTTTCTTTATTCTGCTCTGCAGTAGTTATTTCCACTATTTTATCTTCCAGGTCACTTATCTGTTCTTCTGCCTCAGTTATTCTGCTATTGATCCCATATAGAGTATTTTTAATTTCATTTATTGTGTTGTTCATCATTGTTTGTTTCATCTTTAGTTCTTCTAGGTCCTTGTTAAATGTTTCTTTCATTTTCTCTATTCTATTTCCAAGATTTTGGATCATCTTTACTATCATTATTCTGAATTCTTTTTCAGGTAGGCTGCCTACTTCTTCTTCATTTGTTAGGTCTGGTGGGTTTTTATCTTGCTCCTTCATCTGCTGTGCATTTTTCTGTCTTCTCATTTTGCTTATCTTACTGTGTTTGGGGTCTCCTTTTTGCAGGCTGCTGGTTCGTAGTTCCCATTGTTTTTGGTGTCTGTCCCCAGTGGCTAAGGTTGGTTCAGTGGGTTGTGTAGGCTTCCTGGTGGAGGGGACTAATGCCTGTGTTCTGGTGGATGAGGCTGGATCTTGTCTTTCTGGTGGGCAGGTCCACCTCTGGTGGTGTGTTTTGGGGTGTCTGTGGACTTATTATGATTTAGGCAGCCTCTGTGCTAATGGGTGGGGTTGTGTTCCTGTCTTGCTAGTTGTTTGGCATAGGGTGTCCAGCACTGTAGCTTGCTGGTCGTTGAGTGAAGCTGGGTGCTGGTGTTGAGATGGAGATCTCTGGGAGATTTTCGCCGTTTGATATTATGTGGAGCTGGGAGGTCTCTTGTGGACCAGTGTCCTGAAGTTGGCTCTCCCACCTCAGAGGCACAGCACTGACTCCTGGCTGCAGCACCAAGAGCCTTTCATCCACACGGCCCAGAATAAAAGGGAGAACAAGTAGAAAGAAAGAATTAGTAGAAGTAGAAAGAAAGAAAGAAAGGAGGGAGGGAGGGAGGGAGGAAGGGAGGAAGGAGGGAAGGAAGGAGAAAAAGAAAGAAAGAAGATAAAGTAAAATAAAATATAGTAAGATAAAATATAATAAAGTTATTAAAATAAAAAAATAATTATTAAGAGAAAGAAAGAAAAAAAAAAAAAACGGACGGATAGAACCCTAGTACCAATGGTGGAAGCAAAGCCATACAGACAAAGTCTCACACAGAAGCATACACACTCACAAAAAGAGGAAAAGGGGAAAAAATCATAAATCTTGCTCTCAAAGTCCACCTCCTCAATTTGGGATGATTCGTTGTTTAAAGGAGGGAAGGAGGGGAAAGAAAGAAAGAAAGAAATAAGATAAAATAAAATAAAATCAAGTTATTAAAATAAAAAATAATTATTAAGAAAAAAATTAAACAAAAACAAAAAACGGACGGATAGAACCCTAGGACAAATGGTGGAAGCAAAGCTATACAGACAAAATCTCACACAGAAGCATACACATACACACTCACAAAAAGAGGAAAAGGGGAAAAAAATCATAAATCTTGCTCTCAAAGTGCACCTCCTCAATTTGGGGTGATTCGCTGTCTATTCATGTATTCCACAGATGCAGGGTACATCAAGTTGATTGTGGAGCTTTAATCCGCTGCTTCTGAGGCTGCTGGGAGAGATTTCCCTTTCTCTTCTTTGTTCTCACAGCTCACAGGGGCTCAGCTTTGAATTTGGTCCCGCCTCTGCGTGTTGGTCGCCTGAGGGCGTCTGTTCTTCGCTCAGACAGGAAGGGGTTAAAGGAGCCGCTGATTCGGGGGCTCTGGCTCACTCAGGCCGGGGGGGCGGGGCACGGAGTGCGGGGCGGGCCTGCGGCGGCAGAGGCCGGCGGGACGTTGCACCAGCCTGAGGCGCACCGAGCGTTCTTCCGGGGAAGTTGTCCCTGGATCCCGGGAACCTGGCAGTGGCGGGCTGCACAGCCTCCCTGGAAGGGGGGTGTGGAGAGTGACCTGTGCTCGCACACAGGCTTCTTGGTGGCGGCAGCAGCGGCCTTAGCGTCTCATGCCCGTCTCTGAGGTCCGCGCTTTTAGCCGCGGCTTGCGCCCGTCTCTGGAGCTCCTTTAAGCAGCGCTCTTAATCCCCTCTCCTCGGGCACCAGGAAACAAGGAGGGAAGAAAAAGTCTCTTGCCTCTTCGGCAGGTCCAGACTTTTCCCCGGACTCCCTCCCGTCTAGCCGTGGCGCACTAACCCCCTGCAGGCTGTGTTTACGCCGCCAACCCCAGTCCTCTCCCGGCGCTCCGACCGAAGCCGAGCCTCAACTCCAGGCCTCGCCCGCCCCAGCAGGTGAGCAGACAAGCCTCTCGGCCTGGTGAGTGCCGGTCGGCACCGATCCTGTGTGCGGGAATCTCTCCGCTTTGCCCTTCGCACCCCTGTTGCTGTGCTCTCCTCCGTGGCTTCGAAGCTCCCCCCTCCACCACCCGCAGTCTCCGCCCGCGAAGGGGCTTCCTAGTGTGTGGAGACCTTTCCTCCTTCACAGCTCGCTCCCACAGGGGCGGGTCCCGTCCCTATTCTTTTGTCTCTGTTGTTTCTTTTTTCTTTTGCCCTACCCAGGTACGTGGGGAGTTTCTTGCCTTTTGGGAGGTCTGAGGTCTTCTGCCAGTGTTCAGTAGGTGTTCTGTAGGAGTTGTTCCACGTGTAGATGTATTTCTGGTGTATCTGTGGGGAGGAAGGTGATCTCCGCGTCCTGCTCTTCCGCCATCTTCCTGGAACTGATGATCAATTTTTTAAATTGAAGTATAGTTGCTCTACAATATTATATAAGTTACAGTTGTGTAATATAGTGATTCACAATTTTTACAGGTTATGCTTCATTTAGAGTTATTATAAAATATTGGCTGTGTTCCCTGTGTCTTGCAATATCACCTTGTAGCTTTTTTTTTTTTTTTTTTGCACGGTACGCGGGCCTCTCACTGCTGTGGCCTCTCCCGTTGCGGAGCACAGGCTCCGGATGCGCAGGTTCAGCAGCCATGGCTCACAGGCCTAGCCGCTCTGCGGCATGTGGGATCTTCCTGAACCGGGGCACGAACCCGTGTCCCCTGCATTGGCAGGCGGACTCTCAACCATTGCGCCACCAGGGAAGACCCATTGTAGTTTATTTTATATCTAATAGTTTGTACCTCTTACTCCCCTACTCCTATATTGCCCCCCCCCACCTGCCTTCTCCCTACTGGTAACCGCTAGGTTGTTCTCTATATCTGTGAGTGGTCTGTGAACAAACCACTAGTTTGTTCTCTATATTCTCACGGATATAGAGAATACAAATACAAATGGTATTTGTCTTTCTCTGTCTGACTTATTTCACTTAGCATAATGTCCTCCAAGTCCATCTATGTTGCTGTAAATGGCAAAATTTTGTTCTTTTTTGTGGCTGAGTAGTATTCCATTGCGCGTGTGTGTGTGTGTGTGTGTGTGTGTGTGTGTGTGTATCTTGCATCTTCTTTATCCATTCACCTGTTGATGGACACTTAGGTTGCTTCCATATCTTGGCCATTGTAAATAATGCTGCTATGAACATTGGGGTGCATGTATCCTTTTAAATTAGTGTTTTTGGTGGTTTTTTATTTTTGGATATATATCCAGGAGTGGAATTGCTGGGTCATATAGTAGTTCTATTTTTAGTTTCTTAAGAAACCTCCGTATTGTTTTCCCCAGTGGCTGCACCAATTTACATTCCTACCAACAATGTACAAGGGTTCCCTTTTCTCCACATCCTCACCAACATTTGTTATTTGTGTTCCTTTTTTTTAAATATTTACTTATTTATTTGGCTGTGCCGGGATCTTCGTTGCTGCATGTGGGATCCTTGTTGTGGCACGTGGGATCTTTAGTTGCAGCATACAGGGTCTTTAGTTGCAGCATGCAAACTCTCAGTTGTGGCATGTGGGATCTAGTTCCCTGACCAGGGATCAAACCTGGGCCCCCTGCATTGGGAGCACGGAGTCTTAGCCACTGGACCACCAGGAAAGTCCCTGTTTATGTTTCTTTTGATGATAGCCATTCTGACAGGTGTGAGGTAATATCTCATGTGGTTCTGATTTGCATTTCCATGATGATTAGTGATGCTGAGCATCTCTTCTCGGCCATCTGCATTTCCTCTTTGGAAAAAAATGTCTATTCAGTTTTTTTGCCCATTTTTTAATTGGATTTTTTTTATGATGTTGAGTTGTATGAGCTGTTTGTATATATTGGATATTAATCCTGTATTGGTCATATCATTTGTAAATATTTTTTCCCATTTAGTAGGTAGTTTTTTTGTTTTGTCAATGGTTTTCAAAAGCTTTTAAGTTTAATTAGGTCCCATTTGTTTATTTTTACTTTTATTTCCTTTACTTTAGGAGATGGATCCAAAAAATATTGCTGCGATTTGTGTCAGAGTATTCTGCCTATATTTTCCGCTAGGAGTTTTATAGTATCTGGTCTTACATTTAGGTCTTTAATCCATTCTGAGTTTATTTTTGTATGTGATGTTAGAGAATTTTGTAATTTCATTCTCGTACATGTAAGTGTCCAGTTTTCCCAGCACCACTTATTGAAGAGACTGTGTTTTCTTCATTATATATTCTTTAATGATCAATTTTAAGTTAACTTTTGTTTATATTGTAAGACAATGTTCAAAGTTTATTTTCTTTCTGGGATTTTCAATTGTTCTAGCAACATTTGTTGAAAATCCTTTCCCCTTGTATTACTTTGGCATTTTTGTCAAAAATTAATTGACCGTATGAGTGGGTCTATATCTGGACATTTTATTCTGTTCCACTGATCTATATGTCTCTCCTATGTTAATAGCACACTGTCTGTATTATTATAGCTTTATTGTAGATCCTAAAATAGTGTAGGTCTTACACTATTTGGGGATGTAGTGTAGGAGGTAGTCTAAGTCCTCCATCTTTGTTCTTCTTTCTCAAAGTTGTTTTGGCTCTTTTAAATCTTTAACATTTACATACAAATTTTATTATCGGCTCATCAGTTTCTATTAAGAAAAACCTGTGGCATTGTGATTGAGATTACATTGAATCCCAATACATTGGGAAATATTAATATCTTAATATTGTGTCTGACAATCCATAAACATTGTATATATCTTCCTTTATTTAGGTCTTTTAAATTTTTTTCAGTGATTATTTTATCATTTTCAGTGTGGAGGTTTAGCCTGTATTTTGTTAAATTTATCCACAAGGGTTTTATATCTTTTGGTGCTGTCACAAAAGTTATTTGTGGTAGCCAGCCTCCAGGTTGGCCCTCAATGCTCCTTCCCTCCTGGTATTCATGCCATTGTACAGTCCCCCCTGCAATGCACACACATCGTACCAGGTCTGTGTGACCAATAGGATATGGCAAAGTGATGGAATGCCACTTCTGAGAGTAGGCAGTAAAAGGCATCGTGGCTTCTTCCTTGTTCTCTGTTGGATTGCTTGCTCTGGAAAACATGAGAACAGCTCTACTGGAAGGTCAAATGTGGTGAAGAACAGATACCCTCATAAACGAGGAACGGAGGCCTCCACTAACTAGACGTGAATGAGTGATCTTGAAAGTGCATCCTCCAGACCCAGTCGAGCCTTCAGATGACAACAGCCCTGGCTGATATCTTGACTGCAACCTCCTGAGAGATGCTGAGCCAGACCACCTGGTGAAGCTTTTCCCAGATTCCAGACTTGTAGAAACTGTGTGAGATTATAGATGTTTGTTGTTTCAAGCTGCTAACTTGGTAATTCATTATGTAGCAGTTGAGGACTAATATAGTATTTTAAAAAATTAATGGTATCTATTTTATTTCAATTTCTAACTCTTTGTTTCTACCATTTAGAAATTCTTCTTTTTTTTTTTCCCGGTAAGTGGGCCTCTCACTGTTGTGGCCTCTCCCGTTGCGGAGCACAGGCTTCGGATGCACAGGCTCAACGGCCATGGCTCACGGGCCCAGCCGCTCCGCGGCATGTGGGATCTTCCCGGACCAGGGCACGAACCCGTGTCCTCTGCATCGGCAGGCGGACTCTCAACCACTGCGCCACCAGGGAATTCCCTTCTTTTTATTTTAAATATACATAGACCTTGTACCTTTGTCCTTGCTAAAAATCAGCTCTTTTGCAGGTATTTTAGGATTTTCTACATAAGCAATCACGTTATCTGTGACAAAGACAGTTTTGCTTCTTTTCAAAGCTGGATGCTTTTTATTTATTCTACTGCCTTATTAACCTGGTAGGACTTTTAGTATAATGTTAAAAAAAATGGTGAGAGCAGATATTCTTGCCTTGTTCTTGATCTTAAGGGGAAAGCTGTTCAGTCAGTGTGATGTTAGTTGTAGGTTTTTCCAAGATGCCCTTTATCAGGCTGAAGAAGTTTTCTTCTGTTCTTAATTTACTGAAAGGTTTAAATTTTTTTTCTCATTTTTTTGTCATCAATACTAGATTTATAGTTTTATTATAGTAAAAAATAGTTGTTACAGTGAGATCTACACACATATACAGAATTACATTTAAATTCATATAGAACAGTATTTACATTTTAAGTTATACCTGAAATTAGAAGATGAAGTATGGCTTAAACTTTACAACAAAGAAAAGAAAAATACATGGGAAAAAAATAGAGTTAACAGTAAAAATAGAACAATCTGTTCTTGATACATGTGGAAACTTTTTGTCAGAATGCTACATCTTCTTAATATGATTGTCTAAACCATTAAAATATGGGTAGCTCAGTTTTATTTTGTCAGCAGTTTCTTTGACAGGATTATAAACTAATGTTTTTGAAAGCAAATCCAAGCCATTTTCAACCAAGCTTTTGACATGGGATGCTAGCTTCCTGGTTTTCACTTGGGAAATGTATTCTTACAGTCCTGTAAAGATGCCACTTCTGGCCATGCTTCATTACTGGGGGGCCTCAAAGTTCTGAATGTTTTAAAGAGTTGATCAACTTATGAATTCCCATAGAAAAGTGGCTTCTTTGTTGTTAATTCTGCAAATATGGTGTCTATATGCCAAATGTCAACTGGAGTCGAGGAGTGAGCTGACCCCAGCAGTACTTCTGGAGATCTCTACCAGAGTGTTACTAACTCATGTATGTATACTCTAATAGGTATTCCAGAAGCTCTGGCAAAGCCAAAGTCAACTAGTTTAATTGTTCCTTTGTTATCAATAGATTTTGAGGTTTTAAATCTCTGTGAAGAGATCTTCTAGGCTGACAAAACACAATCCCTTGTAGGGTTTATTACAAATAACTCTTAACAAGTGAAGAATCCATGAACAGACCTGGAGGGATAGAATCCAAGTACCTTTGAGATCCAAGGAATTCAAAGATGAGATGTAACCTGGATTCTTGCGTAACCACATTTGAAGATTGACTATGTTTGGATGACAGAGTTCTAAAAGAGAAATTTCCTGAGTTGAGGCACTAGGAACACTTCCTCTTTACTTTCTAGTCTGATTTTTTCATGGCTACCACTTGACCTGTAGTTTTGTGTCTACCCTCACACATAATTCCATAGATACTTCTCCAACTTTCTCTATTTTGGAATAATCATCCACAATTACTAAATAGGAATCATAGATCCTGGATTATCATTCTGTGATAGTAGAGGATGTGGTTGGAGGTGTCAGAGGGGTGGTGGAGGCAGTGATGCAGCCATCATATCTGTGTCGCTCTTCCTCAACTTCCAAGAGCCCTGAGAGCTTTTATTATCAATAATTTTCTAATAATCTTTCTGAGTCTATTGAGATAATTGTTTTCTTCTTTTTTGTTCTGTTAGTATGTTGAATTACATTGATTGATATTTGAATGTTAAACCAGCCTTGCATTCCTGAGATAAAACCCACTGGATCATCATGTATGAATTGTTTTTGAAAACATTTGATAAATACTTTTCTATTATTTGAGGCACAGTTGCATTTCATCTGAGAGAAGCCAGGAGACTCTGCTCCCATTGGCTGCTTTTGGGAGCACAGTGCTTCCTTGGTGCTTGAAACTTGGATAAGTAGGTTTTTGTACCCCTTTGAGATCCTTGGGGGAAGTGTCCAGACTGAGACATGTGGGAATCTTGGTAGAGTGCTGATAATTTCTTGCCCCCCCGAATCAATATATTTGTTCAATCAAAGTGTTTGTTCAGGGCTTCCCTGGTGGCGCAGTGGTTGAGGGTCCACCTGCCGATGCAGGGGACACGGGTTCGTGCCCCGGTCTGGGAAGATCCCACATGCCGCGGAGCGGCTGGGCCTGTGAGACATGGCCACTGAGCCTGCGCGTCCGGAGCCTGTGCTCCGCAACGGGAGAGGCCACAACAGTGAGAGGCCCGCGTACCGCAAAAAAAAAAAAAAGTTTGTTTAGCTTTAATTTGGAGGAGGAGTTGAAAACTGGGAAAGTGAAAAAAGAATGGAGAAGGAGGACTGCTGGTAGAAACCTCAAAATAGGGAGAATATTAAGATATTAGCTACCTTAAATGACAAATATTCACTATTGAAATCATGGCCCTTAGAGGTCTTAGCTACAACTTCAGGATCATTTTGCAGTATTCCTTTAACCACACATTCTACTTTCCTGAGAAGAGTTTCGAACTTGCATTCTTCCTCTATCTATCTCCTTAATTTCCAGCGACACACCGGCATCCAGTGATGTTTGAACGTATCTTTCCTTGTGTAGTAGTGCTCCATGCAGCTGCCCGGCAGATCCACTCCTTAATTTGACTCTGGCCTGTTTCCTCTTAATGCTTTGATCCGTATTTGTCGAGAGCTCAGTGTCCCCTTCTTCGAGACTCCAGGGAGATGGGTATGAAATATTATAATAATTTTTTTTCACTCAAGGGCATTAAGACCAGGAGAAACCTCTCTTGGCCTGCCTCGGGGGCTGGGGTTAGTGTCAGTGTGTTAGGAATAGGGAGACTGAGACATGGGATTATGAAACGGAAACTTTCAGTGGATGAAATGATAAGAAAGAGTCTGGGTGGCTCCATCGAGTCCCAGATAGCTGCCACCTTCTCAAGGTTAACACACTGAGAAGGGCTAGACCCTCTTGGCTTTCTCCTGTGTTCAGGGATCTATGAGTCTGTGAAAATAGCTGCTGCGCAGAGTAGAGCATTGCAGTCTCTCTTTCTCTGTTCTCTGTCTCATTTTCCATTCTCTCCTCGATTGCCCTCTAACCTAGACTGGGACAATCAGATGACAAAAGAGATCTACTTTAAAACAAGTGCACTCAGGTATTTATAGTAAGGAAATGGACTGAATGAGCCAGCTGCTAAAAATAGATGGGATGACTTAGTCCATTCAGGAAGATTGTGGCCCAATGCATTTAGGGATAACATAAATCATTTCAGATCTAATATTTAGAAAACTTATCCCAGATTGGAATGGTTGGCCTCTTGTGAGAAATGCTATAGATTTTTCTAAACTGGTAGCAGGGGTCGGGGTGGGCTTTGCAGGGAAAAGACTTGACATCAGCCTAGACATCAGAAGATCTTCTCAAGTCTGTTTTAGTTTTCCTCCAGAGAAATTGGTCTAAGTCCTCTAAGCTCTGTACAAAACAAATGTCAGTAAACCTTGCTGAGTCCATAAGGTGGGTTTGGGGCTCTGACTTATGTTTGGGGGATACTAACTCTGTCAATTGTAGATACTCATTCAATTTTCCCACATGGGTAAGTTCTTTTAATAAACACATGCGTAGCATTTATTGAACACTTCCTGAGTGACATGCACCATGCTAGGCCCTTCTCATTCTATTTTATTTAGACCTCACCCTAACCTTGGCATATGCTCTCCTTTTTGCTGATACACAAACTGAGGCTCAGCTAGGATTTTCCGAAGCCATGTTGGTTGAGAATAGCAGATTGAGATCTGAACTCATATCTAGCATGGGGGATAGATATGGAGTCTTGCAGTATTTTTGCAATCCTCTTGGCATTTTATTCTGGGCTGTGCACTTACAGGCCCTCAATCAGTGTTTATAATGAAGGCTTTCTTGATTCTCATTATCTCTTCCTCCTTTGAGTTCAATAGCCACTTGTACTGTTCAACTTCGCATCCACTTTATGTTATCTTATATCATCCATTGTATCAGTTAGGAATGTGTTAATTTGCAAGGAAAAATACCTCAACCGATGTGGTGTTTTAAAGAAAAATGGTTGCAAGTTCTTTTTACGCCTCTAATTGAGAGCTGGCATCTGTGTCTCGTCTCCTTGAGTCTGGTGACTGCTTCGACCAACTGAGTACTGTAGAAATGACACTGATTCCTGCATGAGCCTGGATCATACAAATCCATGCAGCTTCCTTCTAGGTCTCTTGGAATGCTTGCTCTCAGAACCCAGCCATTGTGCTGTGAAAAGCCTAAGCCACATGGAGAGGCCACATGTGTTGGCACTTGGTCAACAGTCCCATCTGAGCCCAGTCTTTTATCATTCTAGCCTGGGTACCAGACACAGGAGTGAAGAAGTTTTCATGGAAATGGATTCTCCAGGGCCAGCTATTCTAGTTCCTGGGTGTTTGAGTCACTCACCCGGTTGAGTCTTCTCAACAGAGGCTCCGGATATCATGCAGTAAAGACAGACCATTCCAGATGGACCCTGTCTGAATTCCTGACCTGTAAAATCTGTGAGCTTAATAAAATGACTCATTTTAATGGCACTTTTAGAGTAGCTTGTTACACAGTACAAGTAACTGGGATATCCAGCTAGCACTGGTTTACAGCAATTGAAATATGTGTATACATGTATTTAATGTAGTAGAAGATCTAGAGGTAAGCCCTTGCTGGCATTAGTTCACTGCTCAGCTATGCCATCAGGGACCCAGGATCTTTCCATGTGTCCATATTGCCATCCTTAGTGTGTTGCCTTTGTTCTCATGCTTGTTGCCTCATAGTTTTGGCATAAGTGCTGTAGCTCCAGGCATTGCATCTGCATTCAAGTTAGGAAGAAGAAAGGACAGGCAGAGCTAGTCTCATCTATATGGTTTTATTAGGAAAGCAAAAGCTTTCCCAGAGCCCTCAGGTCTTTACTTATGTTTCACCAGCTAGAATTTTGTCACGTGTTCACCCCTCAGGGGAAGGGAGGCTGAAAAAATGAGTATTTACCTGACATATTGCTGTCCTAGTCTGGATTTGCTTAGCAAGGATACCGGAGTGCGTGAGCACCAGGTGGGCAAGACCAGTGTCTGCCACATACCTCAGTTGCTTTGCATCACTTTTTTCTGGTTGGTTCAACTAGGTGGTGAGTTTTTGAAAACAGAGACAGCGATGGTTCCTCCTCTGGAATGCTTCTTAGCATGCCATATAGCGCTGAGAATGTCACTTCTGTTTAATATATTCACCTACTGAAGAAAGAGAAGAACAATAAGGGGGAGATTTTCTAGAGCAGAGGTATTCGCATGTTTTCCTTGCATACCCCTGAAAAAAATTTGAGAGGCAGTGTACCCCCTTGTACATTTTTAACTTGGTATCTACAGTTACTATAACTTTACATAAAAATTACAAAGAATGTAATTTTGGGCAAATAATAAATACTGAAATTTAAAAAATTTTAAATAAACCTTTACATTGCCCTTTTTAAAGTTTCCAGTCTAAATACCATAATGATTTGATACTACTGTCTTCTGTTTAAAAATATACAAAAGAGCTTTTCTTTAGTAGTCAGAAAATTTTACATCATTGCTTTTTCTCCTTGAACTCACATTTTCATTCCACTTTCCCCACAGAATTTTATCCTCATGTAATATATTTTTATGCTTGAAAGTTTTTTATCGATTTCTGTATTACGCTTCTCTGCAACAAAAACATACATATAGATTGAAACAGCATTTTAAAACATTTCATGTGCCTAAAAGGCTTTAAATATTAAAACATTCCTTCTGGATTGAATTATCATTAAAATTATTATACTATGTAATTGAGAAAAGCAACATAGATATATTATAATTTTGATATGGAGTTGTTAAACACAGAAGTGAAATTCATTGGAAATGCATCTGCTGTGAGATGGATGGCATTTTAAAAACTTGTATCATGTATCTGTGGGTGAATATTACTTATTGCTTGATTGAGACAGTTCGACATCAGTTGCAAGCCAAGTTTTTGTTTATTAAGACATAAGTGCTGACGGATGTTAACTAGACTTATTGTCATCATTTTGCAATCCGTACTAGTATTGAATCATTACATTGTACACCTGAAACTAGCATAACATATTTCAATTAAAGTAAAAGGTTAAAGTGCTGAAAACGTTCACATAAGTAAGTGGAAATGTAAGGAAAATTGTTACATTTGAATTATTTGAACTGCTTCCAAGTCATATATTAAAAATCACATAGTCTATCATCAAAAATTTGTTTTAATGATCTATCAGCTGACAGCGCAAATTAGGTCCCCATTTGATTAAGTGGAAATATAAGGAAAATTGTTACATTTGAATTATTTGAACTGCTTCCAAGTCATATATTAAAAATCACATAGTGGTCTATCATCAAAAATTTGTTTTAATGATCTATCAGCTGACAGCGCAAATTAGGTCCCCATTTGATTATGTGGAAAACGCCTGACTTGGAAAAGAAATTGTAACCCGTCATTTGAGTTGCTCATTTGCAAATGGATTTTCCCCTCTCATTAGAGACATTCACAACCTCAATATTTCTATTTATTCCCTGTTTGGAGCCCTGGAAGTTTGTCCTCCAGGACACATAGTAAGATTTGGGATGTGTGAGCACTATGTCTTGCTTTTGGTAAGTGGGAGGAGGGCTACTGTGAAAGAGAAGATAGGGAAGATGTGGAAGGAGAACTTGCCTGGTGCCCCAGCTGCAGGCAGATCAATTTTAGGGGAGTCTGTAGGAAAAATGAAGATTTGGAAATTGATCTTTATCAGTCTATCCATGTCCCCAAACCAAGTCCTCTTATACCCCCAACAGCATGTGTACCCCAACTTGAAGGCTGCTGTTCCAAAAGCTGTTAGAACTCATCCTCTTGGAGAGGATGAATTTGCTTGAGTTCCCCTTTAGGCATACTGGCTCGCACTTAATGAGCTGCTCTGTGCAGTGCCTTATAGGTACCATCTTACCGAGTCCTGAGAACAATCTTAAGAGGGAGGAATCATTATCTCTATTTTGCAGATGAGAATGCAGTGGTTAAGGGAAGTAGCAGGCATCAGGCACCAAAACTGGGGTTCAAACCCAGGTCAGTGGGTTTACAGAGCCTGAGCTATTTAGCCACTGTGTAAATTGTGCCTGGCTCTGGTTACAGGGAGCATAGCTCTTCACAGGAGCTGTTGCCTGGACTGCTGTTGCTTTTATCTTTGTTTCCTTCTTGGCAAATTTCTCTAAACCCAGATGGCTGGGCCCTACCTCTAGAATTTCTGATTCAGTAGGTCTGGGGGAGGCCGAGAATCTGCATTTCTAACAAGTTCCTAGGTCTGGGAGCCCACTTCTCTAAAGCACGTCCAGCTTCATGGGAGAGATTCCCGTTTCTAATGTATTTAGGGACTGATGCTTTTTCCCTTAAGTTTCTTTTAGGGCTGAGGTTTTCATTTGCCTTGAAGTGAGTATATGTAAAATGCACATTGCATATATATTTCAATGCCTGAAACAACTTTGGAAAAACTTGTGCTGCAGGAATTTTTGCTGGAGATTATTTTGGTGGTTTTGCACACGAAGGTCCTCTGTGTCTCTGCCAAGTTGTTCACTCTGTCTGACTGGATAGAATGTCCTTTCCTTCATTCTTCACCTGTTGGTTCAGTCCTCAAGACTCATCTCAAAATAATGTCTTCTCTCTGAAATTTGCTGGTTAACTTAAGTACCTCTTCCCTGAACTCCTCTAGCCCGGCATAGAATGCTGTAGGCACAATATTGCTTACACATTCTCTCTTGCATTGGTTGATAAATTTGATACTAGCAAAGTGCCCAATAAATAATAATAGCTAGCAAACATTTAATGAGCACTTACTAAATACCAGGCATTTGCTTACATTTCCTATTTCATTAAATTCTTACAACAATATTATGAGGTAGATACTGTTATTATCCCTATCGCATAGTTGAGGAAACTGAGGCACAGAAAGGTAACTTAGACAAGGGCATACAGCTATTCAGGGCCATTTCCTTTGTTGAAGTCTCTGTGGCCTAGACTGACCCTTGGGCTTGCAGCCCCAAATACTGATCTGTCAGCTCATGAAGCTCATTGACATGAATGCACATAATTTGTGTCGAGAGAATGCCAGGCCATTGATTTGTGTGGCTAGAAATGCCCAGGGGAAAGGGTACTCTGGGCAGTGTATTCTGTCTCTTATGGCAGACTTCTCGGGAAGCCTAAGTATAAGCCTTCATTTGACTTGCTAGCACAACAGTTCAGACCGGGGGAGTTAGCGACACAGGTGCAACCTGTAGTGGCCTCGGGTTAATACAATTCATTGCTGCAACAAAGATACTGTTGGGAGCAATAGGACAAGTCCTTGGGTACTATTGCTTGGTGGATAACAGAAGAGATTCTGCAGCTAGACTGAACGGTTCAAATTCCAGCTCTGCCACTTACTAGCTATGAGGAGTTGAGCAAGTTACTCATCTGAACAAGATGTTGATAATCATGGAAACTATCTCATAGGCTTGTTTCGAGGGCTAATACATTTGCATATATAAGGAACTTAGAGGTGTGCCAAATATATAACAAGAGCTGTACTATTGTGACTATTAGTGTTGTATTCTCAGTGCCCTGTGGAGGCCTGGCACATAATAGGAGTGCTGTGCATGAATGAATAAATGAATGACTAGTTTGACTAAAACTTTGTTAGACCCTACCAATATTTACTTGAAAGCAGTCACTGTCAAAAAAAAACTAACAGTAAAGAGATACATTTTAAATTGAGACCAGTACACATGTACACACACACACTTCATGAAAACAATAAACAATACTTACTATTATTACATGTGATGCAGTCATATTTTCTATTCTATGTTATTTCATTTTTTAAAAAATGCTGGTAACTCACTAGTTGATTTTACCACCTATAAAGGAGTCAGGACAATTTGATAAACTACCTCCTTAAGAGATTTCCCCTTTAATGAACACATTCCATGTATAGATATGTTAATATCACCAGGCAGGCTTTGCATATCTTTGCTCAATCTTTAGAAGACAGACTCATTACCCTCATTCCTCTCATTTTCGAGTTCTTGGGCCCTGTATATAGGTCAGTAGAGATCATCTCCTCTATTCTGTGGCTGGCCTTGAGGTCTGTGTGTCTTTCCAGGGCCCATGGATGGAACTCTTCCATGAAGCCCCAATTTCCTCAGGGCTGGGTGGACCAGAGCTGTGACCTAAAATTAACTACATCAAAGGCCTTGAGCC
Organism: Globicephala melas; assembly: GCF_963455315.2. Classification (NCBI taxonomy): domain Eukaryota; kingdom Metazoa; phylum Chordata; class Mammalia; order Artiodactyla; family Delphinidae; genus Globicephala; species Globicephala melas. The sequence continues at coordinate 152,731,315 of NC_083315.2, forward strand.
TCTTTGGCAAAGTTCAAACTTGGCTAAGGAAATGCTGTCTTTACAGACTGTAGTCTCAGTTTTAACACTTTCGCTGAAGGTTGACCAGCACCAGCTGTGGAGATGGTCTTGGTCTTTCCCGGCTTCTTGGCTCACCAGATGTAAGTTTTTACCACCCTACCTCCCAAAATGGACTGTTGGCTCCTGGGCCCCCTTCCACACTGGGGAAGCCTTATGCTTGTATTTAGCCCAGATTCCTCAGGTTTTTTTTTTTTTTTTTTTAAATAAATTTATTTATATATTTTTGGCTGAGTTGGGTCTTTGTTCCTGCGCGCGGGCTTTCTCTAGTTGCGGCCAGCGGGGGCTACTCTTCATTGTGGTGCGCGGGCTTCTCATTGCGGTGGCGGGCGGGCTTCAGTAGTTGTGGCTCACGGGCTCTAGAGCACAGGCTCAGTAGTTGTGGTGCACGGGCTTTGTTGCTCCGCAGCATGTGGGATCTTCCCGGACCAGGGCTGGAAGCCGTGTCCCCTGCATTGGCAGACGGATTCTTAACCACTTCGCCACCAGGGAAGCCCTCCTCAGTTTTTTGGTGGCTGGCAAGGGTGAGTAGGAAAGTGTGCTGCTGGAGAATTATGTTCGATGGGGTGGGGTGGGCCGCAGGGTGCTGGAAGGAGAGGCTGGGTGGAGCGTGTCCTGATGTGGGTTTAGAACTGTATAGACTCTAAACCGAGGTGCCCTTTTGAAATGCACTGGCCTGACCTCCTTTTGCTGCCCTGGATTGTGCTCCCCCGTCTTTGGTCACTCTTCTTGTGTGAATGGTAAGGACAGAATCCTTGGGAAACTTTCCTAGCCATCAGCTTGGTTCTTTTCAAGGCTTGTGTATAAATGCCACATGTAATACTAGTTCAAGTCAAAGGAGAGGAAAGAAAAAGACTGTATGGTCAGGGGAGCTCGATGTGTCAGTAATGATACTAACAACCACTGCTACTATTTACTGAGCATTTCTGAGTGATGATACAGTGGATTCTGCCTCCTGATTCAAACTGGCAACTGCGTCTCTGCTCTGTTATCTTGTGGTCGAGGGGACCTCTATTCATCTTTGTTGTTTAAACATTTTAAACTCTCTTCCATTGTTTCTTTGAAATGCTAAAGCTAGCCTTCTTAAACCATGCCCATTTAGGGCTCTTGTTTTCTTCTGGCTTAGGAGGGTGTAAACCTCCACCTGTCTTCCCACGCTCCTGTCCCTCTGTTCTTCATTACTTTTCAAGAATGTTAGCGCCTTAGTATATTCCCACCCAAAGACTCAGTAATGCAGACTTTTAAGATTTAGTGATTTTGTATGTATTACACATTTTCCAAGTATTCCCTAGCCTGTTTGTTGTTGATAATTATTTTTGCAAAGTCTTCATTACTTCCTAATAGTTTAAATGTGTTTCTTGGCCCCCTCCCTCTTTCCTTTCCTGTACTTTCACTATTCAAGCAGTGGGTTGTGGATTTTGGATTTTATGGAGCAATAGTTAAAAAAAAAAGTAGGGTAACTTATGTAGGGTTGCCATCTTTTAATGTTTTTCAAATAAAAACAAATACCATTTACTTTTTTTTTTTTTTTTTTTTTTGCGGTACGCGGGCCTCTCACAGTTGTGGCCTCTCCCGTTGCAGAGCACAGGCTCTGGACGCACAGGCTCAGCGGCCATGGCTCACGGGCCCAGCTGCTCCGCGGCCTGTGGGATCTTCCCGGACCGGGGCACGAACCCATGTCCCCTGCCTCAGCAGGCGGACTCTCAACCACTGCGCCACCAGGGAAACCCCCACCATTTACTTTTAATTAATATAACCTTATTTATTTTAAAATAGTTTTAGAATTACAGAAACATTGTGAAAACAGTACAGAGAATTCCCATAGACGTCACACCCAGTTTCTCCTATTATTAACATCTTACATTCGTGTGGCACATTTATCTCAGTTAATGAACTAATATTGGTACATGATTATTGAATGAAGTCCATATTTTATTCACGTTTTCTTAGTCGTCCCCTAATGCCCTTTTCCGTTTCAGGGGCCCATCCTGGACACCACAGTCCATGTAGACTCCTCTTGGCTGTGACAGTTTCTCAGACTTTCCTTGTTTTTGGTGACTTTGACACTTTTGGCGAATACTGGTCAGATATTCTGTAAAAGGCCCCTTAATTGGCATTTGCCTGATGATTTTCTCATGATTAGGCTGCGGTTGTATGTGTTTGGAGGAAGACCACAGAAGCCAAGTGTCATTCTCATCACATATCAAGGGTGCCTACGGTCAACATGCCATCACTGCTGTTGCTGACCTTGATCACCTGGCTGAGGTGGGGTCTGTCAGGTTTCTCCACTGTCAAGCTATTTATTTATTTACTTAAGGAATGATTATATTTATTCTTTAAACACTCTTTCAAAAAACCTTAAGGATGCCTCACTTTACAATGGCTGGACACTGTCAAATTATTCTTTTATTGCCCTTTCCATACCGTTCTTTTTGGAAAGAAGTCAGTATGTGCAGCCCATGCTTAAGGAGTGGGGATTTGTGTTGCTTCTTTTTGAGGATGGAGTATCTACATAAATTATTTGGAATTCTTCTGTATGGGAGATTTCTCTTCTCCCCCATATATGTATTCAATCATTTATTTATACAAGTGTGGGATAGAATCCAATGCTACTTTATTTATTTTGTTGCTCAGACTATTCCAGCTTTGAGCACTGCTGGGGGGCGGGGGTTGTCTTTCAGTTGGCTTCCATCATTGTGGTCACCTGGGCTCTTCAGTGACATGAGCTATCAATTTCTTTTTACTCTAAGTCTTTTTAGTCTTTTTATACTTTTTAAGTCAGTTTAAGTGAAGGTTTCTGTCACTTGTAACCATAAGATACTTTTTTTTTCCCACTCAGAACCTAGATATGTTTATTTTATTTTATTTATTTATTTTTTTATTGGAGTCTAGTTGCTTTACACTGCTGTGTCAGTTTCTGCTGTACAGCAAAGTGAATCAGCCATACGTATACATGTATGCCCTCTTTTTTGGATTTCCTTCCCATTTAGGTCACCACAGAGCACCGAGTAGAGTTCCCTGTGCTCTACAGTAGGTTCTCATTAGTTATCTATAACAAATACCATTTACTTTTACCATCACTTCATAAAAGAAGTTGCCCAGTGGAGTCCTAGAAGCATGGCAGTTGCCTTTGTGGAGATGAGTTCTCAGAGAAGCTCTCCTTCCTTACTGATTCAAGTTCAGTGTAATCTCTTGGGCACCCACTGTGTGCTCAGCTCTGTGGTGGACATAAAAGAAGGATTGGAGTTTTGCCTTTACCTTCAGGGATACCACAGAGGAGACGAGACAACCAGCTATGTAGGACTGTAACTCTGGGTCTGCCTTCTCCATGAGACTGTACTCTACTTAAAGGTAAAGATCATACCCTTATGTCTCCTACGTCCCACTGCACCAGCACATGTCTGACACTTCATACGTGCTGTATCAATGTTTGCTCACTCATAATGAATTACAGGACAGTACAAGATCAAATATGTGTAGACCTTCGATTGAAGTCAATCATGTACCACTACTGTATCATGTGTGGCAGAATAGAGCAGGAGGGGGTAGGTCACAGCTGACTCAAGTTGGCAGGAAGACTTCATAGCAGGAGATGGTGAGATTGAGATGGGCCCTCAGGAATGATTAGAAGTCAGACAACCTGGCAGTAAGCAGTGGGGCTCTGTTGGAAAGCAGCTTGAGGCCCAGGGAGTAATATTCAGAAGAGGTTATGTCTTTGTTTTGTAGGGTAATCGCTTATTTGGATTTTACGGTAGCATGTGTTGGTGATGGATACCAAGGAACCTTTAGGGCAGTGGTTCAAAACTGGGAGTGATTTTGCCCCCTAGGAGACATTTGGCAACACCTGGAGACATTTTTTTGCTTAAAACTGGGGGAAGGGTGCTACTGGCATGTAGTTCTGGCAAATGGTAGAGGCTAGGGATGCTACTAAATACCTTACAATGCACAGGGCAGTCCTCTTCCCCCACCAAAGACTTGGCTGGCCCCAAATGTCAGTAGCACTATAAGTTAGAAACTCTGGGGAATTCCCTGGCGGTTCCATGGTTAGGACTCTGAGCTCTCACTGCCGAGCGCCCGGGGTTCCATCCTTGGTCAGGGAACTAAGATATCACAAGCTGTGCAGCACAGACAAAAAAAAAAAGAAAAAGGAAAAAAGAAACTCTGATGTAGGGGGATTAATATGAAAAAGGAAATAGATATGATGCTATCAATAGCATTTCATGATCATGAGAAGTGCCTGGAAGCCAGAGCTACCATTACAGGGTAGCATTTACTTCTCTCCTTCTCTCCAAGGAACTTCCTTTTCCCTCCCTTTATGGGTCTCTCTCCTGACTTGTGTTGCTGGTGTCTTTCTCTTCTCTCATTACCTCCCCTTTGGTTTCATATCTTCAGAGCTTCTACTGCCCTCCTGCAAGTCAAGAACCTCAGAGCTACCTGGGGAACTCTGGAAGGCTGTCTGGGCAATGAATAGAATTTGGAGATGAATGCAGTGGTCTTGGCCCAACATATGTCTTTACTTTCATGTCATCTAGGCTAAAAGTCATTCTATTAAGCCTCATGGGTTATGTATTTATTCAAAGGGACTTTTTTGGCTTTGTCACATTTCTAATCTGTCAAGATTTTTCTCCCCCCAGGGGTGTGATAGCTGCATTTGTTTACCTTAGGGATGACAGCAGGATATAGAGGTGAGTTTTCCAAAGTATAGTCCCTGTAACATTAATTCTCTATATTAATAAGTATTCTCTGAAAAAAAAGAGTTAAGAAAAAATATTTCAGTGGTCACTCTACAGGGTTAAACAGATATTTTAGTGTAAGACTTCTTAGAGTCTTTATTATTCATATGGGCGTTTTGAGTTTCCAAGGGAAGGCAGTGGCATTCTATAGTCTCAAACCTAATTGACCATGGGACACATTTTGTACATGTATCAACAACTTAGTTTGGGAAAGTATGGACTTCGGAGCTTTGTACCCAGAATTCACGTCTCTGCCTCCATCACTAACTCATTTCTTGGGATAAGTGCTTGACTTTTTGAAGCCTCAGCTTCCTCATCTGGAAAATATAGTTATATGTAGGCAAATAATCCTTCCTCACAAGGTATTGGGTGTTACCTCCCAATCTCATGCTTTCATGGTTGTCACATGTTTCTACATTTTGTTGTTGACATGAATGTCTTTCGTACTAAACTGAAATCATTGAGCGCCTAGATGGTATCTTATGATCTTTATATTCTCAGTTCTTCCCTCAATTCCTGGCCTATCATGGCCTCGGTAAATGCTAAATGAATCATGGGTAATGCATGTAATAGGCACAGTGCACCTTGTGCAGTCTCAGTGAATGCTGGTTCTCACCTGGCTCCTTCCCTTAGCCCTCCTCAGTGTGTAACAGCTTTTTGGAAGAGATAGGAAGGAAGGGGATTGGAGCCGTATGGTGATGGTAACTTCGATATTTTGGTTGGCTCAAGGCTTCAGGAGGTTTCATGCTTTATCTGTATGACAGTTAGCTAGTGTATATCAGAGGCTTGCTTAAGGAAGGTGTGCTCATCTATTTATAATTTTGTGCCACAGTAACATTGGTTAGCTCTCATCTGGAGCATTCTGCTCAATTTGGGACATCAACTCTCAGGAGGGGGGGATATTGGTTTCTTTAACATCCTTAGCCATGACTGCTTCTGGAAAGGATTGTGGAGAGGGCAAGGGAAACATTCACAAGCTGATGGGGGTCTTCCTGGGAGGGTTCTGGTGCAGATGGACATCTCAGATTATGATGGATGGTGAAGGAAATGACAATGTGTACAGGGATACATGTTAATCTTCTTCGTAAGAGCAGCACACTATAAAGAAAAGGGCTTTGGACTTGTATGAGCCAACCTGGATTTCAGTGTGTGTGTGACTGGGTGGGGGGTTTCCTGCCTCCTGGGCCTGAGTTTGTCTTAAAAATGAAGGTCTGGGGCTTCCCTGGTGGCGCAGTGGTTGAGAGTCCGCCTGCCGACGCAGGGGACACGGGTTCGTGCCCCGGTCTGGGAAGATCCCACATGCCGCGGAGCGGCTGGGCCCGTGAGTCATGGCCTCTGAGCCTGCGCGTCCGGAGCCTGTGCTCCGCAATGGGAGAGGCCACAACAGTGAGAGGCCCGCGTACCGCAAAAAAAAAAAAAAAAAAAAAAAAGAAGGTCTGGGGGACTTCCCTGGCGGTCCAGTGGTTAAGACTCAGAGCTTCCACTGCAGGGGGTGTGAGTTCATCCCTGGTTGGGGAACTAAGATGCCACATGCCATGTGGTGTGGCCAAAAATTAAAAAAAAAAAAAAAGAAGAAGATTTGGGGCTGGAAGATGTTTGCAGGTCTCTTTTTGTTTGATAAAGCGTGACTCTGAGACATTTGAGGGCTGTGTTGGACAAGAGAGTCTAGACTGCAGACTTTTTCTGTGGGTTTCAGAGGGCAGAACTCAGACCAGTAGGGTGGGAAGAGAAGAGGCCAGCTGGCTGCTCAATAAGAAAAAGTCATTTCAGAGGGAGGGAGAATGTAGATGAATCCTATTGCCAGAAGTGCTACCAGAGTCACCTGCCTGGGCTCTTCTAGAGATGACCCTTAAGACCCCTGCTGTCAATGAAGAAAAGTTTTATTTTAGAGTAATTTTAGATGTATGGAAAATTGTGAAGATAATGCAGAGAATTCCCACATACCCTCCATCCAGTTTCCCCTAGTATTAACATTTTATATTAGTAGGGCACATTTATTATAATTGATGAACCAACATTGATACATCATTATTAACTGAAGTCCACACTTTATTCAGATTTCCTGAGTTTTTACCTTATGTTCTTTTTCTGTTCCAGGATCCCACCCAGAATATCACATTACATTTAGGTTCCTCTTGGCTGTGATAATTTCTCAGACTTTCCTTGCTTTTGATGACCCTGACAGTTTTGAGGTGCACTGGTCAGGCATTTTGTAGACTGTCTCTCAGTTGGGGTTTCTCATGACGTGTTTCTCATGATTAGACTGGGGTCGTGTGTTTTGGGGAGGAAGACCATAGAGGTGAAGTGCCCTTCTCATCACATTGTATCAATGTGACTTTTCACTGACGATGCTGACCTTGACCACCTGGCTAAGACAGCATTTGCCAGGTTTCTCCAGCATGAAGTTGTTATTATTGTTTTTGCCCCTTTTATATCATACTCTTTAGAAGGAAGTCTCAATGTACAGCCCACACTTATGGGGTGGGGAGTCAGGCTCCCCTTCCTTGGGAGGAGTCTTTAGTTTTAAAAGAAAAAAATGTATTTGGACTCTTGTTTGTCTCCCAAGGCTCTTGCAGAGCCCCAGGTGCAGTGAGTGAGCCCATTCTCATTTTTTCCTCAACATCAGACAGCTAATCAAGGCGTGGGGATTTACTTAAACTAACAAATGATTATTCTTCCCTGTAGAAGAGTTACCAGAATGCTGAATTTGCTAATTACTCTTCTCTCTGCTTCTTCCAAGCAGTGATCTTGAGAGAGATGAGACCAATCTATCTTAAGTGAGGGCTGCAACTCAGGAAACTGGGAGGCTGAGGAACAGGGAGGGGTGCCCACTTACCAAAAATGAAGTGGGGGGAGGTGGATGCAGAACTGAAGTGACCTAAAGGGAAATGATGTGGTTAAGAGGGAATTAACCACACTGGGCCTAATTGAAATTTCTCAGTCTGTTCTATCCATCAGCATTTCTTCTGGATTTCTGCTTGTATTGATACTTCTGCTAATGGGGGTTGAGCAGAAATGTTTATCTTGGGACAGGGGCTGCTTGGAGTCTCTCTGGCCTTCTGTTCCCAACTTGCTGCCATTTCCTCCACATCAGGCCTTTGCTGCTCGCATCCAAAGCTGAACGTTTGTGTTCAATTCTGCCGTTAACTGTCTGTGTGATCTTTGAGCTCCCATTTCCTCATCTGTAAAATGATGCGTTAGTTTGACCCAGAAAGGGTAAGATAGGCATTAGTGATGCTTGATCCCTTTTCATACTTTTGGTAGATATTGCTAACTGATCACACCATTCTCTCCTGCTGAGACAGATGGGGCCTCAGAATCTTTCTCAACACAGTGCTGTAGGTATTAACTATTTTTAAAAAAATTAATTTATTTATTTGGCTGCATTGGGTCTTAGCTGTTGCCCAAGGGATCTTCATTGTGGCAGGCGTGCTTCTCTCTAGTTGTGGCGTGCTGGCTCTAGAGCGTGGGCTCAGTAGTTGCAGCGCACAGGGTTTCTAGTTGGGGCGTGCAGGCTCTAGAATGCACAGGCTTAGTTGCCCTGCAGCATGTGGAATCTTAGTTCTCTGACTAGGGAATCGAACCTGCATCCCCTGCATTGGAAGGCGGAATCTTAACCACTGGACCACCAGGAAAGTCCCAAGTAGGTATTAACTATTGATACATATCAGTTGGGGTGGGCAACATGTAAATGATTTGCCATCCCTGGACTAGAGGTTTTTTTAGGGTCTTAAGATATTAAGATTCAGGTTTATACAGTTCATTCATTATTCAGTCAACAAATATTTCTGAGTGTCCACATGTGCTAGGCATTGTGCTAGAGGCTGGGTATATGTTAGTGAATAAAATAGACATTGTCCCTGCCTTTGTGGGGCATAAAGATTGTAAATTCTTTGATAAATGTCATGTGTTGTATCTCAGTAGCTCTTAGTGTAGTTGAGGGCAATCAAAATCAGCTGATGGTGGGAGGGATAGGAAGTAGATTTCATTAAGCACCTTGGGCAAGGTTCAAATATATTATCTCATTTAATCCTCACAGCCACCTTATAAGTTAGGAAGCAACAGTCACAGTTTACAAATGAGAAAAGCAAGGCATACAGAAGAAGTTGCCCTAGAGCCAGGAGTGGTAAGTGGTAGAGCAGAGACTGAACCTTTGTCAGTCTGATGCCAAGGGCAGTGGTTTTTATACCACACCTCACTCATCCAAACTTTCTGTTCTTTCATAAAGAGAGAACATCTTCAGTAAGGAAGGAGGGCAGATTAGAGTCCACGCCACGGAGAAGGGGAGAGGATGGGCCCGTGTGGATGCTGACCTGTGGCTGCTGGCGGCCCTGGCTGGGGCTGCTGTGTGTGGCTGGTGCAGCCAGTCAGCCCAGTGGAGCAGGGGTCTGGCTAGAATGGTGATATGAATGAGGGCAGCCGAGAGAACGCGCCTCCTCCTGCCCCTGGATCATTATCATATCACGTCAGCCTGATTTCCTCCTAGGCCTACCTCGGACTTGCAATGTAACCAGTCCTCTTCCAGTTTCTACCAGCTGCTTAAAGCTCTAAGATTTCTCCCTATGCTCCTGTGCTGCCTCAAGTTGGGTTGCACCCTGGAAAGATGTGTTGAAGGAAGAGGAGGAAGGAGGCAAATATTGGACATAGTGGGTTGAACTTGCCCTCCTGCATGTGGCTGTACTCCAGGCCTAGACCTCTGTCAGGTCCTGGACACCCAGCCTGGCCTTGCTCTGTTAATACACATTTAATACAAAGCTCTCCACCAGACTTTGGCAGTTCAGCTCCTGAATGCCCAGAGTTTCATTCATGGAGACTGATGATGTTCAGAGTTCAGAGGCCCATTAGTCCTCCTTGAATAGTAGGTCCAATATGGGAGAAATAAAGGACTTTCCTGGAAAAGGAATAGGGAAGAACATCTCTGAGGCTTCACTTAAGTTACTTCCAGAGACTAGGAAGACCCCTTTTCTCTTAGGCAAGCACTCCCTTTCTTCTTCTCCTAAATAACAATTTAATGGGCTATGAGAATCTCTCCTTCCTTATGAGTGAACTAAACATCACAGTTGGTCCCTGTTGTTTTCATTCCAGTTTCCCTGAGAGCAAAGCCTGAAGCCAGGACTTGGATGCAGGTAGTTTATTTGGGAGGGGTGGTGGACACTGGGTGCACCATCAGATCTTCCTTTAGGAACGAAAGGCTGATTGCTTACCTGCTGCGAGTGCGGTGGCTGAGAGCTCTCCGCTGTCAGCCCTCCCAGGGTGGCCTGTTACAAACAGTCCCCCAGTTCAAGGTCACACCCACTTCCGGGGCTGCTTACATCCAATGACTGATGGAAGTCAGGGTAGAAAGCTCTTGTCACCTCCCCCGCAACTCAGGATAACCTGGAGGTGTCATCTCAGCTTCAGAACTCCTCTGAGGGTCGGTGGAGGCTCACCTGGTGCTTCTGTCCCTTCCCCTCCACAGGTGTTGTTGATTCCTAGAACCCTCCATAATGAACCTGACCTGTGACTGTAGCTGCCTAATGTAGTCTGGGAAAGTGGATACTAGGATGGGGTTTGCGAGCTGGATCACCATTGCCTGGCTGGCAGCGAGGACGATGTTACTCACGGTAGGTGGGGTAGTACAAGCTATAATTTGTGGTGATTTGGGATGTATACCAGTGGAAAAGAATGGATTAGCTGGTGCAGTGTATCAGCATTTGAGAAATATGGGATAAAGAGTAGCCATGAGGACAGTGAAATTGGGTAGATGTTGCGAAGCTCAAATAATGCTTTGAAAGAAGACATTGCAGAGTTGAGAGCGATCGGTCGCAACTATAAGGCTAAGTGTGAAGGCCAGAGGACTTCCTTGTGGCATGTAAAGAGGTTCTCATCACCAGCAGAAGGAGAGCAGGGAAATCTGAGGCCCAGGCTCAGGACTTAATCATTAGAAAGAAGAGATGACTTCAAAGAAAGTTAAATTAGCAACATAAGCAAGGGCTTAGGTCGAATCTAACCAAGGTCAGGGCCCTGGTCAGGAAAGAATGGCATCGTAACACATGGAATGGGGACTTCTGGTTGATGTAGCTGAAAATGTTGAATCATCAGATTCTTCCATACTCTCTGAGCCTGCAGGAATGACCTTTTCCTCCCTATTAAGGGCTGGTGTTCCCCTTTCCTTGAAGACAATGCAAAGATCTCTGCAAGACAGCGTGTGCCTCCCCAAGCATGCTGCACCTCCCCTCCTGGCCACTGGGCCAAAAATTAGGGTACAGTCATGACACCTGGCTAGGGACAAACTGATAAGCTGTCTCCTTTGAGAGCTGCAGGACCCAAGCAACATATTCCAGCAGGAGCCAAGAGAGTATGCTTGGGGCTGGTTTTTGAGATGCTTGATCAAGGGTGGAATGGAATGTAGAGTTGGTTGAGGGAGAGTTTTTCAATTTGGGAGTGAGTCCTCTGCCGGGGGCACACTGCTGCAATAGGTCCTAGAAGCTTGGGAAAAGTGTTGGCCCACACTAAAAGATGCCCAGATTTCTCTGGGGCTTGGTAGGAGGAGGGGACAAAAGGTTGAGAGAAATGAGCATGGTAGAGTGGATATACTATTAAAGCCAGAAAGCCCACAAAGGATGATGTTCCATTGGAAGACCCTGAGGATTTATAGAAGCAGTAAGGAATTTGTGGGTAAGAGGAACGCCCTCATCAGTGAGGTGGCTCTCCTCCAGAGACCAAGGGCCGGTGGCAGGAGATGCCTGTACAGAATAGTGCTCCATGAGAGCAATGGGGAAGGTAGGAGCCTGAGGCAATAGAACCCTGCAGAAGCTAGGTGGATAAATTTGTTGTAGTGAGCAGAAAGGTCATGGGCAGTCAGAGGGGTTCTCAGCTGTGGAGTTAAGGGATGGTTAATTGAACATGGCATCTCTAGGGGCAGCCGAAGAGGATGGCACTCAGTCTGCATAAAGGACCAGCAGGATGGTCACCCATGGCTATTTACTCATGTAACTGTTCGCGGGGCGGGGGAAAGGAGAGAATGACCTAAACTCGTGAAGGACGGTTGACACAGGGTCAGAATTGACACTGATACTTGGAGACCTGAAGTGTCACTTTGGACGCTGGCTGGCTGGAACATGAACTCTTCCCAGACCTTTGGGGATTACTTTGCCTACTCCTTTTCAGGGGATCTTTCCGCATGTCTCGGGTAGTTCCCTCTCGCAAATGTGCACATCGTTGCTCAGCGAATTACTCGAGAAGAGCTTTGTGCAGTATCTCCTCTCTGGTACTCTGCCCCACAAATTATAGCGACCATGGGGTCCTCGAGCTTTGATTTCTGGATCCCGAACTCAGAGAGACCGCCAGGCTCTGTTTGTACACCCCCTGCTTTTGTCGTAGTCAGAAACTATCTTTACGTAAGCGGGTGTAATAGGAGGGCTCATCTGATCACAGTCCCGTGTTGCCTGTTATCTAATCTCTGAGAACTTATGTCCCTTTCTTTTGTGGTTTTTCCAAGTTGTTTAAGGTGTGAGAGTAAATCTAGGCCCTGTTATTCCTTCTTGATCAGGAGTAAAATCCTCTGATTTTGTTCCTTTGTTTGTTTAAATGTACCACTCAACCCTAATGACACAAAGGACTGTAAATGACAAGTAAAGTGCACTCTTGGTAGTTGTGGTGAATGATTCCTTGGACAATAAAGCAGTCAGAGTTCTATAGCTTAGCTACTAACTTGACCAAGACTTGCCAGGATTTTGCAGCTGAAATTGATGCTTTTTCTGCCTAGTGGAAGTACAGCTCCCTTTTGCTAACGGACCTTACTGGAGGCTGGTTGGTGTCTCCGTAATTGATGTGAGTATCCCATTGGTAGGCTTGAGTACCCACTACCCGCCTCCAACAGGGAGCAGCTGTTATGTGCTGACATCAGAGTGCTTCAAGGCTAGGGCTGTTTGGCCTGGGTAGTGGCTACCAAGGATGTTTGATGGAAGCAGGAGCAAGGGAGTGTATAAAATTGGGGAAGCCACAGAGATGAGTGTGGGATGTATAAGGGGAAGCAAAATTCAGTGGCCGGGGAGCCAAGTGAGCACACAAGGGAAGGAAGGGGCCAAAGTGGAGGTGGGAAGAAGGGACTGAGGCCCCATGACTGTTGCCTTGCCCAGGCCTGGAACACCAGAGGTTCTTTGTAAATGTGAGGGTGAGTAAGCCCAGTTAAAGATGGAGAGTCAGGGGGGAGCTGGAAGGATGGGCTGAGGAGCTAGGTTTATTGAGGACCTCCTTTATTCCTTTCCTTCTAAGTCTGACCCCTCCCAGAGAGCATCAGAGTTTGGTTCAGAAGCTCATGAGAAGCTTGGCCTTCTGCAGGAGGGCCAGGAAGGATGTAATACCAGTGTCTAGTGCAGCTCTTCCAGAAGTGATTTCCTTAGATCACAGTTCTGTGAGGGGCTTTTCCTCCCTTGTCAAATAAGTTTGGGAAACACTGCCTCTATATCTCTATCTTGAAGAGCCATTAGCACGTTAAAAGTTCTTAGAAACCCTGCAATGAAGAAAGCTTTTAATTTTATCTACCTTTTCCTCAGTTTGCCCTGCCACAGGAAATGGGGAGCCCCACTGCGGTAACCAGCTGGGGAGCGGTGGAGGGCACAGACATTCAGCAGATAACAGGAATGGTGAGTAGGAGATTGTGGGTCATTCTTTATGTCATGCTCACTACTAGTTCAGCCATTCTGGTCTTCGTGTTTCTGGAGTCCATCTAGCTGTTCTAGCTAGGTAGGTTCTAGCTAGGTTCCATCTAGCTAGGTAGTGCCTCTGCGTGAGCAGCTTAGCTTGTTCCTTGTCCTAGAGCCCCTCACGCCCCATCCTCCCGTTCACCCACATCCCCACCTGGTTCTTCAATGACTGCATCATTCTTGCCTCCACTCTCCCCTCACGGGCTCACAGAGGCTTTCCTGACCACTCTGCTTAAAGCTGGCCTCTGCAGTCATTTTATTTATAGGGCTTTTCCTCTTCTGAAATTAATTTATTTACTTGTCCTTCTGCTAGAATGAGATTTCCAGGAGAGCTGGGATCTTTTCTCCTCTACCGTGGCATGCCCATAGCTGTCAGCTGCTTCATACAAGTTAATAGCTAATGGTTCTCAGGGCTGATTGAGCCCTCCCTTGGGACAGGCACTGCTCTTGGAGCTTTCCCTGTGTTTTTGTGTTTTTAAGACTTGTTGACTAAATTAATGAGGGGAGCCCTCTCCTCAGCCCCCATACAACGCTGGCCCGCAGCTGGTCCTACCTTGACCATTCTGGTCGGCACTAGCCCTCTTCCTCCATCACACCATCTACTGCTTGGGAACCGCATTTCATGTGCAGATCATAATTTACCTGTTGAGTCCCTTCTTTTTTAAAAAATTTTATTCGAGTATAGTTGATTTACAATGTCATATTAGTTTCAGGTGTTGATTCCCTTCTTACCAATGGTTAAAATTAATTGGGTGTTTTTCTTTTTTTTTTAATAACAACTTTACAACTTGCTTTGTAATGATTATTGTAGCTTTGCTGCAAAAAAAGAAGTTTCTGAACTGTGCTGCAGTATTGCTGAAAAGCCCTCCTCTGGGCTGGTAATACCTAAATAGAGGCTTCTTGGAGCAGGAACTCTCACTCACTCACCTCCATTACCAGGTGTTCACTGAGCATGTAACATGGGCTAGGCAATGGGCAAGTGCTGAGGACAGTGTTGAACAGACAGGCACCACCCTGGACCCCCCCCCCCCCCGCCCCGTGCTTACATCCTAGAGGAGTTTTGTGGTGGTTGTGCACATCTCATGGTGTTAACCCATGACCGGACATTCATTTATTCATTCATTCAATCACCTGTTCACTCATTCACCAGTATTTGTACCAACCAGGTTCTAGGCACTGTGCTTGGTATAGGCATACAACAGTGAATATCAACAGATACATAACTCACCGGACAGGGTATAGGGGAAGGGACAGGTAGCTATAAGGCCTATCAAGCCGTATGAGGGCTTTGCTGTAGTTTGGGGCACCTGGGAGGGCTTCCTCGATCTGAAAGAGGAGGAGGTGTTCACTGGACACTGTGGCCTGCTTTTGCTGACACTGGGAACAGAAGTGCCCTGAGGTAGGAGGCAGCTGTGTTGTTCTGGAAACCCAGAGAAGAGCAGTGAGCTGGGAGCCAGGGAGAAGGGGCATCTTGTGGGTCCCTGTGGACAGATAGGAACTCTAACCGTGGCTTTTATTTAAACAAAGACTCTTTTTCAGTGTAACTCAGTCCTAGGCCTGCACCAAGTTGTTCCCCTTCCTAGGGAGAGTGAGGCTGGAGACAGACATGCCCTTTGAAAGAGGCCTCCAGAGAGGCCCTGTGCTGGGTGTCTGCAAGGAGCAGAGGGTTGGTGTGAGGGTTGACACCGAGCGCTGCAGGCTTGTAGAATAAATACCACCAGGAACAGGTTGTTATCCACTGCCTCCTCTGAATCCCTTCCCGCTTGCAGTGAGGCGACTGTTTGTACAAGTCAAACATTGATTCGGCAGCTGGTGGGAAAGTGTTCTGGGCTGGAGGGGGAGGGGCTGATCGCAGGGAGTGGGGAGGAAGGGGGGAGGGGAAACTGACGGGGGAGAGAGTTGGGGGAGGCCCGCACTCAGGGGTTAATTCCTCCTGCCTGTGTCTCTGTCCCTCTTTGCTGGCAGGCTGTATTTATAGACGGGATAATTGCAGAGGCTTTGAAAGCAGGGCACTGGAAGAGAGGGGCTGGTGGGTGCTGGTGGAGAGGCCTGGGCCCCACCTGCTACTGGAAGCTGCCCCTCCCCCGTCCTCGGTTCCTTCTTCTCAGGCCTCCTTGGGAGACCTCGATCAGACAAAGGGGCGGGTGCTGACTAGCAGCGTCCTCGCAAGGTGTCAAGTGCCTCACTTTTAATTCCCCAAACTGCCCTAGGTGGTGAATACAGTTATTTCCCTAGCTCTTTGGTAAGACCTTTCCTGACCACCTTAGCTAAAGGCGCGCCTACACCCGAACCCACCGGCCACTCTCTAGAACCTCACCATGTTTTTACTTCTTTCGTAGCACCGATCATAATCGGACAGTTGTCTTATTTTTTACGTGTTTTTAGTGTCTGCTTTGTCTATCTTGTTTGCTGAATGCCTGGCCTAGAATAGATGCTCGAGAAATATTTGTTGAATAAATGAATGCTTATTTAATAGAATAGGAAACTGAGGCTCAGAGTGGTGAAGTAGTTCTCGGGGTCACATGGGGTAGAAAGTAGCTGAGCTGCAATTAGTGTCCAGGTCTGATTGACATCAAGGCTTAAGGTCCTACCAGTGGACCGGGAGTCTCAAACACAGAGCCCAGGCCTCTAAGGTGAGTGAGTGAGTGAACAGGGCTGTGTGTGTGTGTGTGTGTGTGTGTGTGTGTGTGTGTGTGTGTGTGTGTGTTCGAGGAGAGGTCTCTGTGCTGCCTCTGGCACATGGAGCTCCCTCCTGACCCTGGCTGAAGGGGCAGATGCTGTTCAGCTGTGGCTAATTGTTGCTAAATCTTCCGATTTTTAGGACAAGCCAGAAATCTGGATTTTTATGTGAAATGTCCTGGATTTTAAATGCTGGCAACAAATCCACATTTAAAAAACACACCACACAGAGCACAGCCAAACCCATCACAGCTGCGGGCTGGATGGGGCCATGGTTTGCAACCTCTGTTCTCAACTCGCCTGCCTTGTATTGAAAAGCAACACAAATAAGGCTCATCCCTTCCACGGACACTGCACATTGGGTATCTCATAGCCTTTCTTTACCTAGTGTTTCATTTAACATTCACAATGTTTCAGGAGGGAGGTAGGGGAGATTGCTGTACCCGTTTTAGGGATTAGCAAACAGAGACTCAGAAGGACTCTTATGAAGCCACAGGGAAGTGGCAGTGAGCTCTCACTCTTGGGCCCTTTGCCTTCTAGCCCAGTGTTGTCTGTCCTGCCCAGGACCACCTCTCGCCATGGGTTTCATTTCTCCTTCTCTACTTGAGATATAGGAGAGAGGTTCTGTGTGATGATTCCCATGTTGTGCCACCCACGGGTTTGGGGTACCCCCAGCAGGGTTTATTATTGCCAGCTCTGTGGAGAGCGGCCTGTGCTGGTTCTTGTTTGGAGATGCAGTTATCAAAATACTGTCACGCTGAGTAATGATATAGCTCCATCAACACACTTTGTGATTAGGTCTAAACAGTCGTCAGTCAGCCCAACAGGAGAAGGGAAGCCCTTGGCTAGTCTGCAAACTCTGGTACACTGCAGTGCCTCCCTTATTCAGCCCTGGGCCACCCCAAGAGTGAAAGGGCAGCAGTCGACTGTTGAATGCATGAATGAATTCCCAAGTGCCCATGGGATGAGGGGAAGAAGACCTCTAATTATACTGTCATAACCGTAGCTAGCATTTATTGTGCACCTACACATTCCAGATACTGCTTTAAGCCTTTTCCATGTCTGTTGGGGTAATCTGTAAATCTAGAACAGTGACTGGCCCTCTGTAAGTATTTGGAACACGTTACCCATGAATGTTTTCATGTGATCCTCACAGCAACCCTGGGAGGGAGGCATTATCATCCCAATTTGTAGATAAGGAAGCCAAGTCACGGGGAGGTCAAGCAGCTTGTCCAGGAAACCCAACCAGCAGTGGTGGGCTCAGGGCTTGAACCCCCAACCGTCAGACCCCAGAGCTCAGGCTCTCACCCACTTGGGAATCGCAGAGGGAGGTTGCCTAGAGAGACCAGAGGAGACAAGAGAAGTGAGGAAGAGCATTCAAAGAGTCAAGAAAGGAAGGGTGTGTGTGGGAACCAGGCTGATAAAGGGCAGCGAGTGGGAGGCCTCAGGCAGAGAAAGGGCAAGAGTGAATTGAATTGGAACCTGGTTCTAGGTGCCCCCCTCCCTGCTGCCATGTTTCCCACGTGAACATGATAGAAGCTGACAGATCTGGGATTAATCTAAAGGCTTCGGTTCCCTGAGTATCAGATGAAAATTTGCCTCAAGCCTGGCCAGAGCGTGATTTGTAAGGGGGCTTAACCTCGGCCGCCAGCCAGGCTTCGTACCCTCCACGCTTCTCCATGGAGGCTGGAAGGGCCAGGGGCCATCTGCTGAGCCAAGTCAGAAGTGTTTAAAAACAGGCAAGAAACAAGAGAACTGATCAGCTTTTCTCAGTGAACTTAATGCTCTCTGAAGGAAGTGTGTAATTACATGAACTTACGTGTGTGGGGAGAGGCCCATAGCTGTCTGTCTGTGTTTCTCTCTCACCGTGTACTACCCGTGGGTGGTCTGCAACCTTTTACAGTACATGTCTCCACAGCTCATGCATTTGGGTGAGGAAGGTGAAGAGGTACAGGTGCTTCAAGCTTTCTTTTTGCCCACGGCCCATAGTAAGAGAAACCTTTGATATCATCACACAGTACACAAATACAAAACAGTGGCACCAGTCTCTGTGGTCCCATCGCGGCCAGGCCTGGGAGCCAGGGCTGCTGGTGGGTGTGGTGAGGTCCACATCAAAGCTCAGCCCTCGCCTTCAGGGAGGCTGAGCCGGTGTGGTCATGTCAGGAGGTGAGTTGAAGATAGTGGTGGTTAGAGCCTTTTCCTTGAGCAAGCCAGGCCAGGTAAATCTGGGAAGGTGCTTAAAGTGGGATCAGGGTAGGTGAACTCCAGTTCTCCTTCTCTGTTTGACAGTCTATGGTGACTGAGTGTTGGCCAATGAGCTGCAACAATAAGACCTGTTGGGGGCTTCTGGAAAAGATGTTTCCTTCCTGGTAAGTAAGAAGTATAAAAGGAAAAAGCCATTTTGCTGCTCTCTCTTTTTTAAAACTTTATTTTCTATACATTTTTAAAGATTACTGTCCATTTATAGTTATTTCAAAATATTGGCTCTATTCCCCATGTTATGCAATATACCCTTGTAGTTTGTTTTATAGCTAATGGTTTGTACCTCTTAATCCCTTATCCCTATATTGCCCTTCCCCCTTTTCCTCTCCCCACTGGTTACCACTAGTTTGTTCTCTATATCTGTGAGTCTGCTTCTTTTTTGTAATATTCACAAGTTTGTTGTGTTTTTAAGAGTCCACGTATAAGTGATACCATACAGTATATGTCTTTCTCTGTCTGACTTATTTCACATAGCATAATGCCCTCCAAGTCCATCCATGTTGCTGCAAATGGCAAAATTTCATTCTTTTTTATGGCTGAGTAGTATTCCATTGTGTGTGTGTGTGTATAATGTGTATTACATATAATGTGTATTTTATATATAATGTGTATTTTATATACATATATATATGTATATAATCACATCTTCTTTATCCATTCATCTGTTGATGGACACTTAGGTTGCTTCCATATTTTGGGAGCTGTAAATAATGCTACTATGAACATTGGGGTGTATGTATCTTTTCAAATCAGTGTTCTGTTTTTTTTAAAAAATATATACCCAGGAGTGGAATTGCTGGGTCATATGGTAGTTCTATTTTCAGTTTTTTGAGAAACCTCCATAATGTTTTCCATAGTGACTGCACCAATTTACCTTCCCACCAACAATGTACAAGGGTTCCCTTTTTTCCTCATCCTTGCTAACATTTGTTATTTGTGTTCTTTTTGATGATAGCCATTCTGACAGGTGTGAGGTGATACCTCATTTTGGTTTTGATTGCATTTCCCTGATGATTAGCGATGTTGAGCATCTTTTCATGTGCCTGTTGGCCATCTGCATTTCCTCTTTGGAAAAATGTCTATTCAGTTCTTCTGCCCATTTTTTAATTGGGCTGTTTCTTTTTTTGATGTTGAGTTGTGTGAGCTGTTTATTTATGCTGCTGCTCTCTTTTTTGAATAGTGTTTTGGATACTGTTGTGTGATTATATGATGGTTGGAATATTGCAGCCATGGTGATGGTTGGAATATTGCAGCCATGATGTGACTGTGAGGGGAATGTAATATAAGGAGGATGGCAGAGGATTGATGGAACTAGGCCAAGCTGGGGTACTTACCCTGGGACCACCTACCTCTACTTGTCTAGTAAGTAATAACTGTCTCTATAGTTGAAGCCACTGTTGGTCATATTTCTGCTCCTTGCAACTGAAATAATCCTAACTGATTTAGAAACATAAACTTGGAGGCTGTATTCTGGGCTTTAGGAGGTCCAGACTTTTTGAACTGAGTCCTAGAAACAACGTTGGATGATTCAGACCAATGGGTTGGCTTGCACCTTACTTTTTTGTGTGTGAGTGAGGTTAGTGTGGCACCTCATAGCATTGGCTCAGGATGCCTATTCCTTGTGTGTTTTGCTCTATTTGATTTCCTTGCTACTTTTCTCTTTTATAAGAAGAAAAAAAATCACTTTGAATTAACGGGGGAGTTTCAGTTTCATTTTCAATCAAAAAAATGTCCTGGCCAAGTACATTGGAATAGTCACACATAAGGAGCTAAGTACCCAAGGGTGATGGTGAGAAGAGAATGGGGAAGAGGACCTCTAAATAGCTAACATTAATTGCACACCTATATATATGAGACATAAAAAGTTGAATTCTGGGGGCTTCCCTGGTGGCGCAGTGGTTGAGAGTCCGCCTGCTGGTGCAGGGGACATGGGTTCGTGCCCCGGTCCGGGAAGATCCCACATGCCGCGGGGCGGCTGGGCCCGTGAGCCGTGACCGCTGAGCCTGCGCGTTGGGAGCCTGTGCTCCGCAACGGGAGAGGCCACAACAGTGAGAGGCCCGCGTACCGCAAAAAAAAAAAAAAAAAAAAAAAAAAAAATTGAATTCTGGGACTCTTAAGTTTTATTTCATTGATCTATATATTTATCCTTAGGCCAGTGCCACCCTGTGTTGATTACAGTAGCTTCGAAGTAACTTTTGAAATTGGGAAGTGTAAGTCCTGCAAATTTGTTCTTTTTCAAGATTATTTTGACTATTCTGGATCTCTTGAATTTCCATATGAGTTTTAGGATCAGCATGTCAATTTCTGCACAAAGGCAGTAGGGATTTTGATATATTGAACCTGTACGTACATTTGGGGTGTACTGCCATCTTAACAATATTAAGTCTTCTGATCAATGAACATGGGATGGCTTTCTATTTTTTAAGTCTTAATTGATATCAGCAATGTTTTGTAGTTTTCAGAGTACAAGCTTACACTTCTTAAGTTTATTCGTAAGTATTTAATTCTCTTTGCTATTGTAAATGGAGTTGTTTCTTAATTTCATTTTTAGATTGTTCATTGCAAGTGTATAGAAATACAATTGATTTTTTTTTTTTTTCTTTTTTTTGCGGTATGCGGGCCTCTCACTGTGTGGCCTCTCCCGTTGCGGAGCACAGGCTCCAGACGCGCAGGCTCAGCGGCCATAGCTCACGGGCCCAGCCGCTCCGCGGCATGTGGGATCCTCACGGACCGGGGCACAAACCCGTGTCCCCTGCATCGGCAGGTGGACTCTCAACCACTGCGCCACCAGGGAAGCCCTACAATTGATTTTTGTATATTGATTTTGTATCCTGCAGTCTTGCTGAACTCATTTCTTCTGGGTAATTCTTCATGGGATAAGTATTTTTTTTCTCTCTGTAATTCTACTTGTTGCTGATCTCCAAGCTTGGCTCCATAAGTGTTTTTAACATTTTTAATATAAGTAGACAGAACATTTGAAAAGCATGTACCTAGTGAGGCTAGACATTTCCCCCCCACCCCCAACCTTTTTTTTTTTTTTTTTTTGCGGTACGTGGGCCTCTCACTTTTGTGGCCTCTCCCGTTGCAGAGCACAGGCTCTGGACGCGCAGGCTCAGCGGCCATGGCTCACGGGCCTAACCGCTCCGCAGCATGTGGGATCTTCCCGGACCAGGGCACGAACCAGTGTCCCCTGTATCGGCAGGTGGACTCTCAACCACTGTGCCACCAGGGAAGCCCTCCCACCTTCCCTTTTTTTAAATTAGTTTCACTTTTGCTTTGAGTCTGAGATATGGAGCAAGATGGGGAATAATTTCAGGTATCTGGGGAAGAAAGGAAAAGGAGATCCATTTACTTAGGGAATTAGAAGAGCCGGTTTGAACAGAAACAGGAGTAAAGGAGAGAGAGCAAGAAAGGGGAAATACCCAGCACCATGAAGTAAGTTCCCTGAGGGAGTGTAAACAAAAGCCCAAGGAGGTGAGAGAAGGAGAGTAAGGGGGAGAACATTAAGGCAGTGTTCAGAAAAAGGCACGTAGGGTATCTGTCACTGAGCCTGGTTGCCTGGGTGAGGGGGTGCCAGTGACGTGCCCAGGAAAGGCTCTTTAGTGTTGGTGTGGCTGGGAGTAAACAACACTGTTGCCACCCAGTTCTCAATATTTGCATCAACTACTATAGCATGTCTGTTATGCATTTGGCACTTTCATTCATGACTCCTTAAAATGACTCTGGATGGTAGATGATGTTATCTCCATTTTACAGGCAAGGGAATTGAGCCTCAGGGAAGTTCAGGAACTTTCCCAGTTAGTGAAGGACCAAGTAAAAGCCGAGAACTAGGTATTTGTTGGCAATCTGTATATCTTCTTTGGAGAGATGTCTATTTAGGTCTTCTGCCCATTTTTGGATTGGGCTGTTTGTTTTTTTGTTATTGAGCTGCATGAGCTGCTTGTAAATTTTGGAGATTAATCCTTTGTCAGTTGCTTCATTTGCAAATATTTTCTCCCATTCTGAGGGTTGTCTTTTCATCATGTTTATGGTTTCCTTTGCTGTGCAAAAGCTTTGAAATTTCATTAGGTCCCATTTGTTTATTTTTATTTCCATTTCTCTAGGAGGTGGGTCAAAAAGGATCTTGCTGTGATTTATGTCATAGAGTGTTCTGCCTATGTTTTCCTCTAAGAGTTTGATAGTGTCTGGCCTTACATTTAGATCTTTAATCCATTTTGAATTTATTTTTGTGTATGGTGTTAGGGAGTGTGCTAATTCATACTTTTACATGTAGCTATCCAGTTTTCCCAGCATCACTTATTGAAGAGGCTGTCCTTTCTCCACTGTACATTCCTGCCTCCTTTATCAAAGATAAGGTGACCATATGTGTGTGGGTTTATCTCTGGGCTTTCTATCCTGTTCCATTGATCTATCTTTCTGTTTTTGTGCCAGTACCACACTGTCTTGATGACTGTAGCTTTGTAGTATAGTCTGAAGTCAGGGAGCCTGATTCCTCCAGCTCCATTTTTCGTTCTCAAGATTGCTTTGGCTATTCGGGATCTTTTGTGTTTCCATACAAATTGTGAAAATTTTTGTTCTAGTTCTGTGAAAAATGCCAGTGGTAGTTTGATAGGGATTACATTGAATCTGTAGATTGCTTTGGGTAGTAGAGTCATTTTCACAATGTTGATTCTTCCAATCCAAGAAGATGGTATATCTCTCTATCTATTTGTATCATCTTTAATTTCTTTCATCAGTGTCTTATAATTTTCTGCATACAGGTCTTTCATCTCCTTAGGTAGGTTTTTTTTTTTTTTTTTTTTTTTTTTTTTTTTTTTTGCGGTACGCGGGCCTCTCACTGTTGTGGCCTCTCCCGTTGCGGAGCACAGGCTCCGGACGCGCAGGCTCAGCGGCCATGGCTCACGGGCCCAGCCGCTCCGCGGCATGTGGGATCTTCCCGGACCGGGGCACGAACCCGTGTCCCCTGCATCGGCAGGCGGACTCTCAACCACTGCGCCACCAGGGAAGCCCCCTCCTTAGGTAGGTTTATTCCTAGATATTTTATTCTTTTTGTTGCAGTGGTAAATGCGAGTGTTTTCTTAATTTCACTTTCAGATTTTTCATCATTAGTGTATAAGAATGCCAGAGATTTCTGTGCATTAATTTTGTATCCTGCTACTTTACCAAATTCATTAATTAGCCATAGTAGTTTTCTGGTAGCATGTTTAGGATTCTCTATGTATAGTATCATGTCATCTGCAAACAGTGACAGCTTTACTTCTTCTTTTCCGATTTGGATTCCTTTTATTTCTTTTTCTTCTCTGATTGCTGTGGCTAGAACTTCCAAAACTATGTTGAATAAGAGTGGTGAGAGTGGGCAACCTTGTCTTGTTCCTGATCTTAGTGGAAATGCTTTCAGTTTTTCACCATTGAGGATGATGTTGGCTGTGGGTTTGTCATATATGGCCTTTATTATGTTGAGGAAAGTTCCCTCTATGCCTACTTTCTGCAGGGTTTTTATCATAAATGGGTGTTGAATTTTGTCAAAACAAACACATGAAAGAATGCTCAAGATCATTAATCATTAGAGAAATGCAAATCAAAACTACAGTGAGATATCATCTCACACCAGTCAGAATGGCCATCATCAAAAAATCTAGAAACAATAAATGCTGGAGAGGCTGTGGAGAAAAGGAACACTCTTGCACTGTTGGTAGGAATGTAAATTGATACAGTCACTATGGAGAACAGTATGGAGGTTCCTTAAAAAACTACAAATAGAACTACCATACGACCCAGCAATCCCACTACTGGGCATATACCCTGAGAAAACCATAATTCAAAAAGAGTCATGTACCAAAATGTTCATTGCAGCTCTATTTACAATAGCCAGGACACAGAAGCAACCTAAGTGCCCATCAACAGATGAATGGATAAAGAAGATGTGCCACGTATATACAATGGAATATTACTCAGCCATAAAAAAGAAACGAAATTGAGTTATTTGTAGTGAGGTGGTTAGACCTAGAGTCTGTCATACAGAGTGAAGTAAGTCATAAAGAGAAAAACAAATACCATATGCTAACACATATATATGGAATTCAAGAAAAAAAATGTCATGAAGAACCTAGGGGTAAGATGGGAATAAAAACACAGACCTACTAGAGCATGGACTTGAGGATATGGGGAGGGGTAAGGGCAAGCTGTGACAAAGTGAGAGAGTGGCATGGACATATATACACTACCAAATGTAAAATAGATAGCTAGTGGGAAGCAGCCGCATAGCATAGGGAGATCAGCTAGGTGGTTTGTGACCCCCTAGAAGGGTGGGATAGGGAGGGTGGGAGGGAGGGAGACGCAAGAGGGAAGAGATATGGGAACATATGTATATGTGTAAGTGATTCACTTTGTTATAAAGCAGAAACTAACGCACCATTATAAAGCAATTATACTCCAATAAAGATGTTAAAAAAAAAAAAAAAAGAAAAAGCCGAGAACTAGCTTCTTTGACTTCCATGTCTGCCTTCTTCCTGCCGAGCTGCATAGCTTCCTGAGCCCTGGGTTGGGGAGGTGTGCTCTGCAGGCCTGCTCTGTTCTCCCTCCTGCAGCTGGTGCCTCCCAAGTCTCCTCTGAAAATTTCTTAGGGCAGGGTGTGTTGTGTGCATGGTGCTCCTAGATCTGCCTTGTATCACCTTTTTGCAAAGTATCTTCAACTCAGCTCTAGCCCTGATAGCCAGCGTTTTCTGCCTTATTCAGCATTTTCCTTGGTACAGCTGGGAGAACTGGGAATGGGTAAGGTGAAACACATACTCTCCCTTGCCCTGAAAGTTCTACAACCAACTCTTTAAGTAGGTTGGGAGATGAGCATTCTCCTTTGTGTTTGGGCAAACTGACCTGTTGGATTCAGTTTTGTGAATATAGGAGAAGCCCTTGGTCATCTTGCCAAGACCTGGGCTTAGCTAGTAATACTTGGCCACCTAGAAACGCAACTGGGACATAGTTGGGTCTCAGAAATATTTTTTGAATGAATGGATTCTAGTCCTTGCCCAGTACCAGTGTTATTGGGGGCTGAAATCTGTTAGTGATTTTCAAAATGGGAGGCAGTCCAGTTTAGAATATGTGGTAGGTTTTTTTGCTTTTTTTTTTTTTAATTTATTTACTTATTTATTTGGCTGCGCTGGGCTTAGTTGCGGCATGCGGGATCTTCTGTGCTATGTGCAAGATCTTCATTGCTGCAGGTGGGAATTTTTTGTTTTTGTTTTTTTTAGTTGCAGCATGCGGATCTTTTAGCTGTGGCATGCGGGATCTAGTTCCCTGATCAGGGATCGAACCTGGACCCGCTGCCTTGGGAGCACAGAGTCTTAACCGCTGGACCACCAGGGAAGTCCCAGAATATGTGGTAGGACTCGCTGTTATAATAGATCTCACCTTCCTAAACTCATCTATGTGTTGAGTGAACAAATATTTATTGCTTTCTGAAGAGGTGACCGGGACAGACCAGCCAGTGAGTCTGGTACTCATGGAATTCAGAATTTAGAGGGGAAAACAGACATAAAGCAAGCATTTCGTTGCAAGTACCTATATCCTGGGCACTGCTGTCTGTCTTCTGTTACCATGTAGCTTTTCTTGACTAAACAACACTGTCATCTTTCCTGCTTCTTTATCCTCTCCTCAGCTTTCTATGTTACTTCCCCACATCTGGCTACACTCTCCAGCCTCTTTCCCCAGCGCTGGGTGTGAGTTTACCCTTCTTCCTGCAACAGAGTCTTCCTATTCCTCTTTCTGAGAAGCTCCAGGCAAGCATTCCACACACTGCTCTTGTTAATCTCCTGTGAGTCACTCCCCTGTCCGTCTCCACCCATAAATTCTGGGGGAACTTCCCTTGGTCAGGATGGACTCTGCAGAGCACTTTTACCACCTGAAGGACAGTTCCGGGAAGAGATGCCATAGAAAAGTATCATTTTAGGCTTAATTTTTCCTGGGTGAATTGCCTGTGCCGAGTTCCTACCCTTGGAGGGAAACGTTTTTAATGCTCATTTCCCTAACTGTCCCCTTCACTGAATGTATCTTTAAGGACATTCGGTGGGTCAGATAGAGGGCCAGGGGCTGGAGATGTCTGTGGTGATCAGTCCCCACCCCCGTTCTTGTCCTTTTGGGACAAGGAAGTACCTATCAAATGGTAGTTAATAAGGTATGGAGTCATAGAATGTCAACCTTAGGAGGGACCTTATCATTTATTGCAATACTTTTCAAACTTCTTTGATCATGACTAACAATAAAAAATTTTACACGTTTTTTACATGACACAGTATGCATGCATATACATTATTTGTACATATGCACATACGTATTAAATAAACAAATGTATAACAAATGTTTCACAAAGCCAAATTTACCCATAATATGCCTATGTTTTCTATTTTATTTCATTTAAAAATGCTGACCCTACAACTCACTAAATTGATTTTTGTGACTTAGTATCTCAATATGAAGTTTCAAACTGCAGTTTGGAAAGTACTAATCTAACAGAAACCTGGAGCTTACACTCTGTCCTGTCGTCAAGTAGTCGTCTAGTCTTTGCTGGGATTTCTCTGGTGATCGGGAACTCAGTGTCTACCTAGGAAGTCAAATCTATCTTTGGACAGTTTTGTCTGTTAAAAAGTTTCCTTATAATGACCTTAAATCTGGTCTTCCACAAGTGACTCATTCTTATTCCATGTAAAATCCCCTCAGAGTAGCAATTGTGCCATCTTCCATTCCTCAGTCTTGTATAATGTTGTAACTCTGGATCAGTAGTGTGCTTGAGCCAGTGTGCACCAGCTTGTGAGAGCCAATTTCCCAAATTTAGGAGTTTTGTGAATCAATTATTATAAGTCATTATTAAAAATTAAATTCTATGACTTACAAATTAAAACCAAAGGTAATAAGTACTCAATACTCATCACTTTATTTTACTACATTTGACTATTTTCTACGCTCTTGAAGTTACGTCTGTTGAACTTGTATGGTAGAAATACCATACGATGGGGCGCTACTGCCCATCTCTTCCCAGCTCTGTGCTCAATGGCATCACATTAGTAGCTCGAAATTGGCCATGGTG
Organism: Globicephala melas; assembly: GCF_963455315.2. Taxonomy (NCBI): domain Eukaryota; kingdom Metazoa; phylum Chordata; class Mammalia; order Artiodactyla; family Delphinidae; genus Globicephala; species Globicephala melas. The sequence goes on from NC_083315.2 coordinate 152,758,812, forward strand.
GGGGTATTTACACCATGAAAATCAGCAAATACAACAGGGCTCCGCCCCCAGGAAAGCCAGTTGTTAAGTACTTACCAGCACACCACTGCTCTGCAGTTGCACCTCTTGGGTTTAATCTCAACTGCAGCACTTGGCTAGCTGTGTGACTTGGGCAAGTCAGTTACCATCTCTGTGGTTCAGTGTCTGCACAATGCCCATCTTTCTACAGTTGCTTTGAGGATTAAATGAATTAACCCATATGAAGTGCTTAGAACAATGCCTGGCACATGGCATCTTTGTAGGTGTTAGCTGTCGTCTAGACTGTTACTAAATTATTCCATGCTCCCTGGAAAGGTATGGTTTTCAGGAGTCACTCAGCCTGGTCATGCTCTCTTATCTTGCCTTCGTCTTCAGCATATGGGTTTGTCTTCTCTTCCCAGCCGGATCACAGGGCCCCTGAGAATAGGGGTGGTTGGCTTTTTCTTTGCAACCTCTAGGTTCTGGCACTGAGCTGGGTGCAGCCTGGATGCTCCATCTCACTGACAAATGGGAACCTCGAGGGGGCCCTTGCTGTTCCAATGTGGTGCTCTTCTCCTGGTGGAGGGCTCTGGGCTTGGCTGGATGGTTTGAGGATGAATAAGTATTTGGGTTGAGGCAGTCCTGAGCTGGCGAGCAGTCTCAGACAGCCCAGCTGCCACCAGGCGGTTGGCCTATAAACTGCTAGGCCTTACCCTCCCTGCAACTCGATAAAGCTGGAGCATAAACAGCGTCTTGTGTCAGTGATGAAGCATCTGGCTTCTCCCTCAGCTCTGGACAAGGCTTCATGGAGCTTATTTAGGTCCTGATTATTTCTTGCATACAGCTGCTGTGCTATTTGAAGAAGTCGAGAGACTCTCCTGCCTCAAAACAGCTCCACTGGTGTCTGTATTTTACCATTAGGGATTTATTTTTTGAGGGTACACAGTGCTTTCTCTGTAAGGTTTTATTTTACAATGGTGGTACCTTGGGAGAGTGGCATCTTATTAAGCCTCTAAAATCTTAGTGTGAATGTACTTGTCAGCTACCTTGCCCCCTGCTCCACTGCCATGTCTTATCAAAGTGGGCAGCAATTCCAAAGAAATGCTGGAGGCGGCACTGTGTCGTGTCGATTCCCAAAGCTGGCTGCACTTTCAGAATCACCAGGAGATGCTTTTGCTTAATTAGAAAAATTTTAATTTAATAACTATTGACCCCCCAAAGTAAATGTCACTCAGACAATCTCAGTATTTAGATATATGTTTCTGTATATTAATAAGAAACAAAAATTTCCCCTGCAACTTATCCACTTCCAACCTGGGGAGTCTTTAAAAAGCAATGATTTCCTGGGTCCCTCCCTAAACCTACAGAAATGGAATTTTCTGGAATGGGGGCCAGGAGTCCTTATTTTAAAATATTCTTGGGACTTCCGTGGTGGCGCAGTGGTTAAGAATCCTCCTGCCAACGCAGGGGACACAGGTTTGAGCTCTGGTCCAGGAAGATCCCACGTGCCGCGGAGCAACTAAGCCCGTGCGCCACAACTACTGAGCCCACGTGCCACAACTGCTGAAGCCCGCACACCTAGAGCCCATGCTCTGCAACAAGAGAAGCCACTGCAATGAGAAGCCCACGCACCGCAATGAAGAGTAGCACCCGCGCGCGGCAACGAAGACCCAACACAGCCAAAAATAAAAATAAATAAAATAAATAAAAATTTTAAAAAGTCTGCCCTGTTTAAAGAAAAAAAAATCTCTCCCAGTGATTCCTATTGTGCAGACAGGCGTGGGAACTAGTGGAGTAGTGGATTGATGTTTCTTAGTGATAGGTACCATATTTGATCCGTTTCTGTGTTCCCGCGTCTCCTCACCCAGGGCTTGGTGCATAGCAGCACAAAGTCGGTGCTTAATAAGTGATATTTAAGCTAAACTGGAAGAGGCTAGGTGTTGGGCAGACCTGGATTTGAGTCCAAGCTCTGCCGCTTCCTGTGTACCCTGAGCGGGTGACTGCCTCCTTATCTGGGAAATCAGGACAATAATGTGCACAAAAATAGGGTCAAGGGCCAGTGGGATTGCCCCACCCCTTGTCATGCCTCCCTTCCTGGAGCCGTCAGGGGAAAGGAGGCAGTCAATTAGAAGACAGGGTAAGTTTCAATTACTCAGGGGGCATCTATAAGCCTCCTTGGGGCACTGGCCTTACCCTGCTGCCACAGGTCTTATGGCACTGCCTGTGGGCTGCAGAAAGAAAAAGCTAGTGATGTTGGCCGGGCTGGAATTGATTCCGTCTCTGCCTGCCTGTGGCTGGATTGATCCGATTGCTGCTTGATATCTGCAATTAGGAGACCAACTGAAGCTAATTTCCAGCTCGACCTGCCCTAGCTCCTGAGGATTGTCGGGGCGGTGTCCTTAGAGGAAGGCAGGAGTCTAGAGGGAGCTTGCAGAGAAGGGGGAGTGCACTCCTCTGGGGGTGGGATTGTGTGTGTGTGTGTGTATGTCCCCTCCATCTTCACACGTAGGGAAGGAGCTGTGACCGCCTTCCCCACCGTCTTACTGTGACTTTTTGACACCTGCGTCTCCCAATCCTTTTCCATTCTAGTTTCAATAATCATCATACGAGTGCATTTTTGAAAATGTTTTCTTGAACTGGGGACTTTGGAGTACTTAGGGGGAGGGACAGCAGAGGCATCAGCAAGTATCCGTAGCTGCGCTCTGTGGCCTCTTTTGGAGGAAGGGAGTGGGCTTGTGTCACTTCAGGGATTTGGTTTCTGGCTGAGGTCTCTGCTGGAACCCTGGAGCCAATTCTTGGAGTGGGGAGAGGTAAAAAAGTGTGCTGCTCCGGATTTGGTTATCTGGGGGCTCAGCTGTTCTAGGAATTGAGGCTCCATAAGTTTGTTTCTTTTTCTGTAAAACAGGATAACAATATCTATTTTACAAAGGGGTAGGGACTCGATGAGAAAACCCAGGAAAAGAACCTGGCATGGTCCTTGGAACATAGTAGCTGCTCAATAATTGGTAACTGTTGTGGCTATTGTAATTCTTCTTAGTTTCTCCTCTAAGACCCCCTCCCCATTTAAATATATCTGAAGTCATGTCGTGTCTTGCAGTCTTGTACACTCTATAGTGTTTTGCTCCTCTCCTCCACCAAGAGCTATTGTTAAATCAGTGATGACTTTTATAACTAAGAGTTTCTCAGACCTGAAAAAATGTGCTATCAGAGTTCTGTTTCCCAACCCTCAGCTGGGACTGCAATGATACGCAGATTTGTTTGGCCAATAACCCCTTTTTAAAAAGGTAATTGAGCAGGAGTTAAAGGTGTATTAGCAGCTAAGTGAACAAAATTAAGGTGGCATTGAAGAAAGGGGAAAGTTTGCAGAAAAGTAGATAACTGTGTAAAGCTTCACATGGAAAAAAATATTTAGGGACTTCTCTGATCTGGGCATCCGCAGAACCTGATCACCTGCCTGCCTCTAGAAGAACCCCTCTCCTCCTGTGGGGTTATCTGCCTTAGGGGGCCTAGTAGAGTCTTCAGGATGAGGCGTTTGCTCATTTGTGACAGGGTATCTTGGCTCCCCACACACAGACCAGTCTACAGATGCACTCAATTAAAATTAAAAAATCAATTTAGAGCCTAATTCCTAAGACATTAGGAAATAGCAAAATGTGGTGTAATTCTGGCCCCTCCATTCATAACTGCCACATAAAGAATTTGAAGATGTCCTAAGCCTTTCTTGTTTTGTATGCCTGTGTGCACGTGTGTGTGCTGTGCAATTAGGGGACCTGATGTTCCTGAGAGAACCTCCTATTGGAATCGTTCCAGAGAATTTACACCTTTCTGCAGGCACCAGCAGCCAAAGGAAACTTCCAAGCCCTCTGTGGGTTCCAGGTGCTGGGCCGTGAGCAAAATCCTTCTGGGGTGCTGCCTTTCATTCCCACATTTTTGGCAGGGTAGGAAGTGGACAGTGCTTTCACTAGAGTGAAACTGTGTAGGCTGATGATAAAACTATTACTGATTCTACCACCACTGCCTTAGGTAGGAGCTGACCCTTGTTGAAGGCTTGCTATGTGGAAGGTACTATGCTAAACATGTAACTTGCAATTCCTAATTTGATTCTCACAATGTTCCTATTAGAGAAATTCTATGAACACCATTTTGCAGATGAGGAAATATAATCCCAGAAGACTTGCTTTATGATTCCCAAGTCAGCCTGCCTCCACACTCCTGAGTTTTAAGTTCTCTGCCGAGGTCACTGCCTTCTGGTAGCCCTGGATAAGGGTGCTGAGCATGTGGGTAGATGTGCTAGGAGGGGTTTGGGGGGTCCTGAGCTGTGTGTGCTCCATCTGAGCCCTGCTCTGTCCTGGGTGGCCCCTGCCTAGATCTCCCTTAGGGTTGCTCATCACATGACTCCAGGAAGCATCATCCACATCTTGGTCGACGGCAAAAGGTGACAAACTTGTAAAAGGCCCGAGACTATTTTTGGCTTTGCAGGCATTACAATCTCTGTTGCAAATACCCACCTCTGCTGCTGTAGTGTGAAATCTGCCACTCATAAATGAATGGACGTGGCTGTGTTCCAGTAACAAAACCAGGTGGCACATTGTAGATTGCTGACCTCAGGTCTGTGGCAGTCAAAGGGGTGACATTCACAGACATCCAGGTGGAGGGTGCCCCCCGGAGGGGTGCAATGAGTGAACTCTGCTTTTTGATGACTGACGAGTACTTCTGAGGGGGAGAGAATCGTCATCTGTGTTGAACGAAGCCCATGTGTGTGTGCGTGTGTGGGTTTGGGGGTGGGGTTGGGGTAGGAGTATGTACATGTGTACTTGTATAAATGAATCACATTCCTTATTAAAACCATCCTAGTTTCATAATCCTTATTTAAACAAAAGCAAAAATGCCAGCATTGTCAGGAGAGCCTTGCAGGTAGGGAAGGATGGTGTGACTCAAGGACTCCCTGAGTTTCAGTTGTCTTTGGTGGGGGCAGGGTTCCCTATGGTCACTGAAACAGTGATTCCAGGGATGTGCTATTCCCCCCTTTAAAGGTCAGGCCCCAGCGCAGGCAAACATCTTCCTAAGTCCTTTTTAATGGAGCCAAAAGATGCAGAGATTCGAGATTTTTCAGAGCGTTCAGAGGAAACCAAAGGGATAAATGCATATGACACAAAAATACATCCAGTTTACCACATACAGATTTCTGACCCTACCCCAGCCAGCTTGTCTCCGTGGGTCTCAGAGTCTCTCCTATTTTATAGTCTCTTCTGGTACCTTCTAATTAAGTCTTGCTTCAGGCCCAAGGGTACCCCCATCCCTAGGTAATCAGTGGCACGTGGGGTTTGTCATTACCAGTGACCTACCTGGAGGACCTCATTCTCAACATACAAAGGAGGGCCCACAGCCATGACATGCCAATTAGCTTTTTATTATTATTATTATTATTTTTGGCTGCGTTGGGTCTTCGTTGCTGCGCGCAGGCTTTCTCTAGTTGCTTTGAGCGGGGGCTACTCTTCGTCGCGGTGTGCGGGCTTCTCATTGTGGTGGCTTCTCTTGTTGTGGAGCACGGGCTCTAGGTGCGCGGGCTCAGTAGTTGTGGTTCGCGGGCTCTAGAGCGCAGGCTCAGTAGTTGTGGCGCACGGGCTTAGTTGCTCCGCGACATGTGGGATCTTCCCGGTCCAGGGCTCGAAGCTGTGTCCCCTGCGTTGGCAGGCGGATTCTTAACCACTGCGCCGCTAGGGAAGTCCCACCAATTAGCTTTAAATGAATAAAAAAACATATAAGTGGTAGAAGGAAAATAAGGTACGTTTAGAGAGAAAGAAAATAAAAATCAGGTGTAGTCCTTCCATTCAGGGAAGACCACCGCACATTCTGTTACGTCGTTCTCCATGCCCTTTTGGTAACACACTCGGTGTCTTTCTTGAACCACAAGTATAAATCCACACAACAGTAATGACAGTGCAGTAATAGAAGGGTCATTCCGTCACAGCAGAATAAGCACTGAGAGATGTTTGATGAGGGGGAAGGGAGGGGAGAGAAACAACAGCACCATGCAAGGTGCTGGGCGGGCAGCTGTGCCTCTCTTGCCTTCTGGGTGCTCAGAATGGGAACAGTGGCAGGGAGGGAGCAGGGTGGGTGTGCACAGCTGTCTGAGATGTCCTTGCCCTCTCTTGCCTTGGAAGGCAGGTGGCAACTGTTCTGCAAATGGAGATGGGATAGGGGTGGGAGCTGGTGCCTCCTTCTCATTCTCTCCAGCTGCCCATCCATCCTGGTCAATGATGCTTGTCCATCACTGCTGAGATCCAAGTCTAGCCATGTCCGAGGGGAACGTCTGTTCCCATGGTTGCAGGGCCCTGCAGTCCTGAAGCTAGAGTGAATGCAGAAGCCAAACTTGGGGTCACTGGTAGTGTGTGTGCTGTGGGTGTGGAGAGGGGGTGCAGAATGGAGTGCAGGGTGTCTGGTGTCATTGGGGGCGCTGCCTGTTACTCTCTGGGCAGTTGGCACAACCAACCCACTGGTCATTGGGGCTCTGAGTCCCCTGGGGCAGCGTCTGGCAGAAGGATGTAGGCGGTGGTTCTTTGGGAGCTCAGTAGGCTGTGGGAAGAAAGCGGAGCACAGAATGTGCTTGTCTCCTGGTCTCTGTGCCACTCAGCATCAGCAGTGTAATAGAGGATGGGTTTCTCCTGTTACCATATTATGAGGGCTTTATGGACACTGTTCCTTATAGCCTCAGAGACCAGGTGTTCACAGCAGGACCTGCTTCCATCTTTTCATTAGTTCTGCCACCAGTTCTGCACAGATAGCACAGGGGTTAAGAACCTGTGCTCTGGAGTTTAACAAAAGTGGGTTCAAATACAAGCTCCTGTGTGTGCTGGCTATGTGACCTTGAGCAAGAGATAAAATTTCTCGGTGCCTGTTTCCATCCCTGAGAATGAGGATAACAATGCCTGTTTTCGGAGGTCAGGGAAGGATTAGTTCAATTAATCACCCAGCTACAGCACTGTAGCTGCCAGTAGGGTAAGTGTTGGTTGCTTCCTTTCTCTCTTGGTTTTGTTCACATCTATAGACTCTGTGACTGCACTCTTCGAGGTACCCAGGGCATCTGCCATTCAGGAAAGGATCAAGGTCAGTGCCTTTAAGCTCCCCGTTTGATCCTGTGATGGCCATCTGGTCACTACCACTCACTGTTAACCCCGGCGGCCTATTTCCCAGGCCTTACGGGTATGAGAGGGCTAGCAGGTCACATGGATGGCCATGACCCATTTCCCTTCCTGCTTCTGGAATTTACCTGCTTACCCAGGACCTCAGCCCTGCAAAGTTGCTCCAACCTGACACATGTGGGAGTGCCTGGGGGCAGGGGTCTTGAACTATCATGTCAGAGCTGGTCTGCAGCCTCAGGGCTCTGCAGCTGTTGCTCTGGCTCCCCTGAGTCCGCAGGCTCTTTCCCCCGCCAGGGTCCCCAACTGTTTGCCAGTGGAGACCACACCCTTCCCAAGATCTCTCTGCAGGGCCGTCCATCCTTTCTCTGAAGCTTTTGAGATGCCAAGGCTGTCCCTGATTCTGCACTGAAGAATGCCTTGGTGGGGGTAGGGTGAGGACAGAGAATGTCTTTGAATGTACTCTTGGGGTCACACTGAGCTGGGAGGTAGTGTCCTAAAGCCATTCTGTGTCTGCTGTGATCTCAGCCCTTCTCTTGAGATGTCTCTCTTCACTTTTTATTTCCAGCATCCACCACCGCTGGACTTGAGACCTGGTCCCGTTGAGGACTGGCTGGGACTAGGTCTGAGAGCCTGTCTAGATTCATCCCTCCTTCCTGACCCTGGGCTTCTATGGATTACAAGATCTTCCAGAAAGATCCTCAGACCTCACAAAGAGGCTGTGGCAGGCCTGCCCCTCTGGGCTCCATGCCAAGCCCAGATGCTCAGGCTCAGGGAGGGAGGCCTCATGCCCACATGATCGTTCACCATTTGCTTGGAGACTATCATGGATCATCTGGTCTTTTCTTTTCCAACTAAATAATCCTGTTTCCCAGAACTGTCCACTTATACACTTTGTTATACTCTTCTGAGCCTTTCAAGTTCAGCTGGATTTTCTTGTTGTAGGGGCTTAGCTATGGTCCTGGCGACAGTCTGAGCAATGCTGAATAGCATGGGTGGTTGCAGCGTTTCCTGTGTGCCATGTGCTTTGTATTAGGTGATCTGTATGGGGATATGCCCTGGTCGGGGGACTTCTCTGGAGTCATGGGGTGTTCCCGCTGGTCAGCAGAACTCTCGCCATCCCTCCTCCCTGCCAGCCCAGGTGGCTTTTCCTTCCCAGCTAGTTGTAATGCAGGTTCGCCCTGGAGATCTCCCTCATTCCTCTGAAGGCCAGCGGTCAAGGTGTGGTCTGAGGACACCTTTAGGGTCACCTTGGGGTTCTTGTTAAAATGCGGAGTCCTGAGCCCTTCCCAAACACACCATCATTGTATCCATTCAGTGCTTCAGGCACGGTACATGGTGGAAAAGCTTATAAGCTCTTCAGCGGCCTTTGTAAACATTTGAACCCTGAGGAGGAAAAAATACTGACCATAATATATAAAAAGAAAATTGAAAAATCAAAATTAATAAATGTTTAATTAAATGTCTAGAAAATGTAGCTATGTCAACTCATCAACCACAGGTCAATCCACTCTCTCATAGTTACATATCATTTACATTTATAGTGGGAAGAAAATGGCTTTTAATATGTCCCTTATGAGGCGGGCTGGAGCCGCCATGGTAACAGTACCTGAGACCTCCTACAGTCTTATGATGGCTCTGTCCAGACTCTTTGAAATCTGAATCTCTGGGGTGGGACTGGGAATCTGCATGTTGGTCAGGTTTGCCAGGTGATTCCCAAGAATGTTGGTCTCCTGGCCTTCCTGCTGACTGAGAGGATGGTTATTGAGGGACCAGAGCTGTATCCTGGAGGGTGGCAGTTCCCAAACCTAGGTGATCATGAAAACCTCCAAGGAAATAAAACTAAAAAACACAGTGACCTGGGCCCACTCCAGGCCTGTTCGATAGGCTCATCTGGGGTGGAGCCTGGGAATCTACATTTTAAAAAGTTCTGGTGGGGGGTGCCTCATGATTAGCCAGATTTGGGAACCACCGGAATTAAGGAAAGGGACCAGACCAGTGCATCTCAAACTTTGATGTGCACAGAGATCGGCTGGGGGATCCCGTTAAGCCTTGGATTTTGAATCAGCCACTCTTGGTTGACGTCCCAGATTCTGCATTTCTAACGAGCTTAGCAGTGCTTCCCCTGCCTGTTCACAAACCACATGAGGGTTTGAGCATCGAGGACCTGGACCCTGGCCTGCAATCCTGGTTTAGCTACTTAACAGATAGGAAAGCTTGAACATTTTAGTAACATGGAAAGCCCTGGAAAAGAGATTGCAATCAGCTGACCCTGAGGGCCCCCAGGGTGGTGAGGTGTGGATGGTTCATTTCCCTCTTCTTGGCTCACCTCTGGATTACCGTGATCTCCCCAAGGCCAAGGCCACCCTGTGGATTTCCCAGATTTTCCAGAATACAGCCAGGGACTGGTTTGCTCAGCCAGCAGAATCTGATTTGTGGCTGTTATTTTTCTCGTGGCTTTTTATTCCCCAGAGAAACACTTATGATATGATTAATACTGTTCTTCAGAGAGTGGTCCTCTTGGAAATTCTATGAGCTCTCTAGTGTCCTTTACCAAAGCTCTCTTCTTAAATTAATCAGAGTGGATTCTGTTGTTTGCAATTAAGAACCCTGACTAATATGTGTGTGGAGGTGCCAGAGATCAAAGCCATAGAAAATGTTAGAAATGGCTGCTCTACCCACCACCTGGGCTCAGTCAGGCAGCTGGGAATTTCAAGTTCTTCTTTGTCCTCCCAATGCCTCTACAATTTATTTCTTCATATATTGTGTGTGTGTGTGTGTGTGTGTGTGTGTATTTTGTTTTGATAATTTAATTGCAAGCCTCTTGAGGACAGGATTGGGTGTTCATTTATATCTTCATTCATTTATTCAGTCAGTCAGTACACATTTATTGAATGTCAACCATGTGCCTGCCAGGTACTAGCTGTCTTAACCTGGGTTTCCCAGAAAGCAGAACTTGAGACAAATAGCGTATGTAGGAGTCCTTTATTGAAGGGTGATCCCAGGGGGCAGGAGTGAGCAACAGGAAAGGCAAAACAAGGAAGGAGGGAGAGCCCCAACAAGGGTGTACTACTGGGGTGGCCACGACTATGGGTGTTTGGGTGACAGACACCATGGGACATCTGAGAGGCCATATGAAACATATCCCAGGGCCACCTGTCCAGGGCGGGTAAGGAAGCAGCATCTACCCATTCACTTCTATACCCCATGTGTATTAGTTTTCTTGGGCTGCCATGACAAATACCACAAAAACAGAAATTTATTCTCTCACAGTTTTGAAGCTGAAAGTCTGAAATCAAGTTGTTGGCAAGGGCAATTCTCCATCTGAAGGCTCTAGGGAAGCATCTTTTCTTGTTTCTTCTTAGCTTCCAGCGGTTGCTGGCATCCTTAGCTTTCCTGGGTTTGTTGCTGCATCATTCTAACTTCTGCTTCTATTTCACATGGCCGCCTTCCGTCTCTCTGTGTCTGTGTATCTCCAGGTCCTTCTTTCCGTATAAGGAAACTAGCCATTGAATATGGGAACCACTCTATTTAAGTATGTCCTTAACCTAACTTGATTACATCTGCAAAGACCCTATTTCAAATCAGATCACATTTATAGGTACTGGGGTGAAAGGGAAAAATTTGTTTCTCCCTGGACTCACAGTACTACTCTCAGTACTTCACTTCTGACACCAAATGTGTGGGTGTTTTTTCTCACACCAAGCAATTCTACAAAGCTAGCTGGGTGTCCTATAATTTAACTCAACTCTCATACTATCTACCTGGAGATAGCATTGGATCCCACATAAGAGTTCAGTCCCACAAGACTGCTCCCTCTTCAGATGCCAATCACAAGTCCAGGTTGTCACCTGTACTTCTGATTGGCCAGCTATAAATTGGAGGTTCCTACAACTCCTTCCTTGGGCTCAGTAATGAGCTAGAATGGCTCAAAGAACTCAGGAAAACAGATTACTTACTAGATTACCAGTTTACTATAAAAGGATACTACTCAGGAACAGCCAGATGGAAGAGATGCAGAAGGCAAGGTATGGGGAAGGGGGTGCAGTGTTTCCATGCCCTCTCCAGGCACGCCACCCTCCAGGAAACTCCAGGAGTTCACCAGTACTTTTGGGATTTTTATGGAGGCTTCATTATTTAGGCATGATTGATTAAATCATTGGCCATCAGTGATTAACTCAACCGTTAGCCCCTTTCCCTCCCTGGAGGTCTGGGGGTGAGTGGGTGGGGTTGAAAGTTCCAACCCTGTAATCACACAGTTGGTTCCCCTGACAACCAGCCCCCATCCTGAGGCTATCCAGGAGACCCCAACCACCAGTCATCTCATTAGCATATAAGAAGACACTTAGGACTTCGAAGGTTCCAAGGGTTTTAGGAGCTGTGTGCCAGGAAACCAGGGCATATGTATTTCTTAGGTCACAGGGGTTAGGACCTCAATATAGCTTTTTGTGGTATGCAGTTCAACCCACAACACCCTGGCTAGAGGTTCTCCCCAACGTGCTAACTCCACTGTAGTTCCAGGTTGCATTTACATGGGGGCCAAGGCTTGACATGAGCAGAGGAGCCTTAGGATGGGAGGTGAGAAGTCTTAGACATGGGCCTAAGGTGAATGGACTGTCAGGCTGTACCTGTAGGAGCCTATCAGCGGCCACTGAGCTGTTGGCTGCAATAGGGGCTAGAATAAGAAGAAAGGCCAAAAGAATTTAAAATGCTGCATACGAGGTGTCCTTACTGACAATGAATATGCTGGGAGCTGACATTCAGCCCTTACTGTATGCCAGACCCTGTGCCAAATACATCAGAGGAATTTTCTGATTTAAATTTCACAACAACACCATGAAGCAGGGGCCATTATCCCCATCTTACTGATGAAGAATCTGAAGTTCAAGAAATGTTTCTTACTTAGAGTTAAACCTTCCCTGCTCTAGAATGTAAGCTTCATAGGAACAGAGACTTTGCTCAGTGCTGTAACCTCAGCACCTAGAAAAAGTTCTGGTATACAGTTGGTGCTCCATAAATGTTTGCTTACTGTTTAAATGATGGAGCTGGGATTTGAATCCAGGTAGTCTGATGCCCAGGCCCATGCCTTTAACCTGACTTAGAGAATTCGTGATGATTAAAACAGAGAGATGCCCTTCCTTTCATGAGCTACTACCCCATTCAGGAGACGAGCCTAAATAAGTAATTCTAAATATTCAGTCCTAGGTTGGCCCTTGCTCAGGTGACAGGCATGCAGTAGGTACTGCGTACACATTTGATGGGTTGCTGCTGGGCTCACACGCCACAGGATTTGCACTTTCTGCCCAGTCTGGCCCATCTTCAGCAATTGCACTTTGGTCTCTTCTGCAAAGGCCAGGCTTTGCCTGCCAGATGCATTTCATGACACTAGTAAACATTCACACCTACCTGGAGCATTTAGACAGAAAATGGAGCCTAAAAGCTCCATGCAGTAATGTGCTTCCCCTCCTGCAAGCTGGGGGAACATTAACTGAAACGCATATGCTACGGAAACTGGCTGCATCGTTATTGGAACTGATGCACACTCACTCCGACCAATCTATTTTTATTTGAAGCACTTACGTTGCATGAAACCGAGCATAATAACTACAGTCAATAGAGATGTATTTGTTTTTATTTAAACTCATGAATGTGCTAACGCCAATAAAGATTCTTTTCCCTCTGAAATGTGAGACATGTATGGAGGAGATGGAAATTTACACATCCATCAAGACACGAAGGCCCATTTTCTCAGAAACCATTTTTTGAATTGCCAGTGATTTATGGTGGCAGACTGAAGACCGAGTTGGTGAGACTGGGAGAAGGAGAGGGAAAAAACCCATCAATGTAGTTAATTTATTTCGCTCCATTTAAAGAGCAGAGGACTTAAGACTGGAGAGTGGAGGGCAGAGATAGGGTACAGGAGTGAGAGTTGGATTCTAGGAATAAGAAAGCAGTTGGATCCTCATTGTCCTATTTTTGTTCAAATATACTTTGGGAATTTGGTGATCAGATGGGATGGTGAGAATAGCCTGGCTCTAGAAGACCTAGATTTGCTACTATCTAGTCATGTCACTGTGACATGGGTCTTGGGCTGCCTCATCCGTAAATGGGACATTAATGTCGGCCTAGCTTGATGCTTAAGAGCACAGATTCTCCAGAGCCAGACTTTCGGACTTAAATCCTGGCTCTGGCTCTCCTACTTATAACTGTGTGACCCGGGCAAGTTACTTTACCTCTCTAGGCTCTGGTTTCCTCCTTGATCTGTGAGAAGATGCTAATACTACAGACCTGTGATATTGTGATTTATAACAAGAAGTATGTATTTGATCTTTGTCGCATTTCTGACAGAGAACTCCTAAAACCCTCGGAAATTCCTGTGTGACAAGAGCTAGGAAGGTGGCTTTTATTATGTTAATGGAATGACTTTTGGAAAGCTCCTAGGTAACCTAAGGATGGGGGCTGTTGCCAGGAGACCCAGCCACGTGATTGGAGGTGTGAATTTTCAATCTTACTTCCTGACCTCTGGGAGGGGAGAGGGGCTAGAGGTCGAGTTAATCATCGATGGCCAATGATTTAATTAACCATGCCTATGTAATGAAGCCTCCGTAAAAACTCTGAAGTATGGAGTTTGGAGAGTTTCTGGGTTGGTGAACACGTGGAGGTGCTGGGAGCATGGCGTGCCTGGAGACGCATGGGAGCTCTGTGCCCTTTCCCCGTACCTTGTCCTAAGCATCTCTTCTGTCTGACTGTTCCTGAGTTGTATCCTTTCATAATAAACTGATAACCTAATGAGTAAAATGTTTCTCTGAGTTCTGTGAGCCACTCTAGAAAGTTAATCAAAATGAAGGAGGAGGCAGTGGGAACTTCCAATCCATAACAGGTTGGTCAGAAACGCAGGTGACACCTGGGCTTGCAACTGGTGTCTGAAATTGGGGGAGGAGGGAGCAGTTTAGTAGGATGGAGCATTTAACCTGTGGGACCTGACACTACCTCCTGGTAGATAGCCCCTACAGGAAGGTGTGCCTTCTGAGAGCTCCCTTGCAGGTTGGTCTCAGAAGCAATTCAGGGTTAAGTGGAGAAAGGGGCAACACAAGCAGAAGGTACAGAGCATCCTCAGGTGGCCCGGGTCCCAGCTGCAGTTCACACTCCAGGTCTGCACCTTCCTTGGCTTCAGCTCGTGGCTCTGCGCATCAGCAGATAGTCTCGGCCTGGGGCTTTCTCTTCCTCTAACTTTGACCTCTCCTTTCTCTCTTCCACCACCTCCTCTGAAACCTTCTTTCACCTTCTTCCCCTGGCTGGTCACTGTGGGAAGACAACTTGACTGTATTGGCTGCTGGAATCCAAGGTTCAGCCGGAGTGGGTTCTGAATGGGCAGCTGGGTAAGTAGCTTTGGAAGACTGAACAGCATTTGCTCCCCCTGGGTTCCTGAGGCTGCCCTAGCTTGTGCCTCTGACTGCTGAACCAGGTGTTGGTTTTAGCAAGCTGGGATGGAAGGGGGGGGCTTGGGAGGGGACTGGTGATAGTGAGAGCCCCTCACCTGTATAAAGGATCAAGAAATAGGGCTTCCCTGGTGGCGCAGTGGTTGAGAGTCCGCCGCCGATGCAGGGGACGCGGGTTTATGCCCCGGTCCGGGAAGATCCCACATGCCGCGGAGCGGCTGGGCCCGTGAGCCATGGCCGCTGAGCCTGCGCGTCCGGAGCCTGTGCTCCACAACGGGAGAGGCCACAACAGTGAGAGGCCCGCGTACCGCAAAAAAAATAAAAATAAAAATAAAAGAAAAGCTGTCACTAGGCTGTATACAGAAAGGTTTCCATGAGTGATAGACATAATATTATAGGAAATGATAGATAAGAGCCATGGCCACATCCTAGAGGGCTTTGAAAAGGAGTCAGGGACTAAAAATGGGCCATGAGGGGTAGGGGGATATATTATCTTTTGGTTGTGAGGGGAAAAAAAGTTCAAGCTAAAAGAAACAAACAAACAAAAAGATGTTTTAGCCAAAACCTCCACACGTAGATACAGCTTGAGGCCGATCTTGGTTCTCAAGTGATGCCATCAGGAATCTTTCTCTCCATCTCTCGGTCCTGCTTTCTGTGTGTTGGCTTCTTTCCCCACACATGTTGGCAACATGGCTTCTAGAAGCTCCAGGCTTGCAGGCATCTGCCAGCAGTGAGGCAGTGGGCAGGCTGCTAGTGTGAGAGTAGAGGTTTCATGCAGGGGTTACATTTGGAAGATTCAAGATAAAATTTAAAAAATAGATTGGATCCAGGTTCTGGGTGTTTTTGAATGCAAAGCTAAAGGTTTCGGCTTTATTGAAGGTTCTGAGTAGAAAAGTAACATGGTTAAGCTGAGTTGGCATCTTGAGAATCTAGTATGGGTGTAGTGAAGTTGGACTAGAGAAGGAAGAGTTCGGGACCTGAGAGATTAGAAGGGTGTTTGAGAAGTCTAGGGGTCAGTGGAGGGCCTGGAGTGAACTTAGAGGGTCGTCCTACTCACCGTGTTGCTCATACTGGCACAGTCACCTAGATGTAGGGTCCAAGGCCCAGCCAGGGGCTCAGTGAATGTCACAGCGTGAGTTGTTGGGTGAGTGGGTGGATGGATGTGGGTGGAGCGATGTCTGGGTGAATATCCCAAGTCCTAGACCAGGCCATGCAAATGGATGGCAGTTGCGTGGGGAGAATGTATAAATGTGAGGAGCCCCAGTAAGGATACGCATGCATAAAGGTTCACCTGGGGTGAGCAGATCCCAGCAAGACAGAGGAATGTCTGTTGCCTTCAGCCTGCCCTTGGCAGCACTGAGAATTCCACAAGAGATGTTAGGAACCAGTACTTCCCTCCTCTGACCTCCTGGGCATCTGGCACCAGGTAATTGTTTCAACTAGAAAATTTAAGCCTGTCTTCCCCTTTCAGGGAAAATCAGAAGCAGAGTGTTTTTATAATTTGTTGTGTCAGGAAAGGTTGGCACCAAAGAATCTTTTCCTGTCCACCACAGGACATTCTGTCATTCTTCTTAATCTTATCTCATGTAGAGTGGCAGGGGGAAATTGGGCTTTCATAAATTTAAAACAAAGTTATTGAAGATCTACCATATGTTAAATCTTTTGGTAGGTACTGGGACTAAAAGATGAATACAAATAAATTTTATCATTTGTGATTCTTTTGATTGCAACGAACAGAAACCAACCCTGGCGAATGTAAACCAAATGGGCAATTAATTTGAAGGATATTGGGATGGTGGCAGAATCTGTAGAAGAGACTAGCCAGGCCTCAGGAAGAGCAGGAACCAGGCCTGCCTAGAGTCCCCAGTTGCTACCTTACCAGAAGTCTGAGGAATAGCAAAGATCTCCAACCTCAAAACTCCTGAAGTCTCAAATTCCTATGTGAGAGAATCTGATTGTCTCAGGCTTGGGTCAGGTGTCTTTCCTGGAACTGATAAGCTGTGACAGGAGCTTCAGACTCACATAGCAAAGACACAGCTACCCTTGGGAAATGGACCAGAGAAAAGGAGATAAACTACTGTTGTGAGTCAAGCAGCTACCCCGATATGTCCTTACTACAAAAACCTGTTTCAAAGGCCACTAGAATAATCCCACTCATTCTTGGTTCAAGGTGGATGGGAAAGGCTGATCCAGTATCCATCTTGATTCCCTAATTTTCACACTTGTGTAATGGGTTGTCCCATCCCTTGGCAGGAAATAATTTCCTCCAGACACTTAGAGATGCTCATCCCATCTTTGAGCCAAACAAGGTAAACAGACCTATTTCATTGATTTCCAGGCCACTTATAAGGCTGGAAAACCCACAGAGTGCTTTGATGCCAAAGGGGCTACCTGGATGTTGCCCGAATATCCTTAATAGCTCACCTTCAGGACATCTGCAGTAGCATCAGCAGTAGGTAAATCAGTGAAGACTTCTTCTCCATCATTCCCTCTTATTTATAATCAGTTAAATTTGTGGTCATCTTTTTTTTTTTTTTCCTTCTGGATAGTTTTGTGATTGGTATTTCTGTTGTAAGTGGGTCAGAGCCTAAATAGGTCATGTAGGCTCTCTGAATGTGGTAATCCTGAAATGAACAGGGCAGGGGAGAGGGAGGGAGGAGTGCTTAACTGGTATGTGAAGGGAGAGGGAAGGTCAGCTTGGGGCTCAGGGTCCTACGCATAGGGTCCCACCGTGTGTATGGAAACCTCTGGTAGTAGGGGCTAGGTAGGGATCCCTAGGTGAATTGAGGGAGAAATGGCTTTTTGGGCTTTGGACAGAGTGGAAGATGGTGTGTATGAGAGCACCTCTGCTTCCCTCTGACCTGATCTGTGAGGGTGATAAGAACTGGCTGGGATTCTGGATCTTTCAGCAGCTGGAAATTTATGGGAGAGGGTGAAAGGAGGAGGGGGAAAATGAATTGTTCTGGGCTGAACTGTGTTCCCCCTAAATTCATGTTGAAGTCCTAACCCTCAATACCTCAGAATATGACTGTATTTGGAGTTAGGATTTTTACAGAGGGAATTTAATTAAAATTAGGTCATATGAGTGGGCCACAAGCCAATATGACTGGTGTCCTTATTAGGACACAGACATCCCAAGGGAAGACCACATGAAGACACAGGGAGAAGATGGTCATCTGCAAGTCAAGGAGAGAGGCTAGAAGAAACCAACTCTACTAACACCTTGATCTTAGACATCCAGCCTCCAGAATTGTGAGGAAATAAATGTTTAAGTCACCATGTCTATGGTACTTTGATTCCAGACTGATATAGGGGCCTTCTGGGAGGTGATAGGGTTGCATTCCTCTCTGCCTCCTCTCCCATGAACAGGCTTGGCTTTTTGGATTCTCTGAGTTTTTTGGGGCGGTGTCTGCTCTTGAAACTTATGGGCTCAGGACCTCTGGGACAGATTCTGTCTTTATCCTCAGTCCCCTTTCTCCATGGCTTAAGGAACTTTCCTATTTGCCAATGAGACAGCTGAGAGAGACTGTGCAGAGCTGACCTTGAGCCTGACCCTGGGACTTGTCTTCATTTTCTTTCTCTGCATTCCTAGCATACTTTCACACTGAATGGCCATTTCAGTGCAACTATGAGAGGGAGGGCAGAGGTCACATCGTTCTTGTAGATAGAGCCATAAATAAAGGCCCCTTGATGATGACCCCAGAGAGCCTGATCCGTCTCAGCATCTGTTCCTCCTCCCCGTCCTCCTGCCCCGCCCTGCTGCCCGGGCTCTGCCCCGCCCCAGCGGAGCCAGGTAGGCATTTACTAAATGAAGAGTTTATGCAGTTCATTGCATTTATTAATTTGTAATTTCACTGAGCTACATGTAGTGAAAGTTTTAATAGGACAATCAATTCCATTAGTGTTATTTTCTGCTTGAACATTTACAAAAATTATTTAAAAATTGAAATGATTCTATTGGGTCTTGGCCACTGGTCTCTCTTTCCTCTGCCCCACTTTGTGTCCCAGAGGTTAGTACAGCTGATACTATAGCTTCAAGTTACAAAGTGTTTTTCAGAACAGAGGGCTGTATAACTATTTTATTGGTACATTCGCTCTTGAGTCCCTGGGAAGCCATGAGGACAGAGAGTTTCTGCAGCTCTCTTTGACTAGAGAGCTCACCCTTAGAGGCTGTGAGGGCCAGTTCTCAGTACTAGCTGTGAGCTCTTTGACCATTTGACTTGTACAGGAAAGGTGGAGAGCTAAAGTTGGTTTTGCCTGCTCTCTCTCAAGTCTTGTTGGTATAGAAAGCTTCCAAGTTTAGGATTAGGAAGAGATTTCTGAGAGAGAAAGGATTTCCTCAACTTAGCTGATCAGAATTCCTGGTTCTGCTGCCTAAATCCACAGACTATTCAGCCAACCTTACAGATCTTCTGTTTGCAGAGCAAGGATTAGGTCCCATGGGAGACAGCGCTTTTCGAGCTTCTGTGGAGCCAGGATTCTTTTCTTGGAAATATGCCTCCTTGAGACCTCACTCTAGAACGGAGGCCCTGCTGTTGGGGGTGCCTCCAGATCTTGGATCTGAGGGGAGAATACCCTGGCAGCCTCTCCCTTGCTTACTTGGAAAGGAGGGAGGAGGAGAGGTACTTAAGAAGGAAGATTTATGCCTAAGTGATAACAGGTCCCAAGGAAAAGTCCCTTCCTGGATAGAAACAGAATTATTGTCACAAGGATGGCCTATGGCTGGCATTTTAGTGGCTGAAAACTTACAGATCATGTTGGGAACAGGAGAGAATATTAACTCCCAGCAGTCTGCTGTATCGTCTCTGTGACAAGCATCCGCATGGATATGCCCGGCAGACAGGGTTTCTTGTTGCTGGGTTTATAGCTGCTCCCTGGATCCTCTTCAGATATTTGGTGAAGGCTGGTCTTGGTGGGGGATGCCAGCCTATGAATTTTGGGGCTGCTTCTGGGGATATTCTGGGTGCAAAGGAGTAGAGGCTATGGGAGGGCTAAGGTATTGGGTTTCTTCCCCTGGAGGACAAGTGGTTAAATTATCCAAGGCTCTTTGTGTTGAGGACCTTTAACGTGAGTGTTTAGAAGTTGAAGGTTTCCCTGACACCTGTCAGTAGGTGACCTCAGAAACCTTGGCGCTCTCCCTTCAATGGATCTGTGCTTAGGGCCATCCCGGGGTTAACTGTCTCCTGACCTTGAAGGTACATCCCACTAGGGTAAGCAGATTGAGCAATATTGCAACAGGACTTTACAGGGACTTTGATAGCTGGTGTGGTGTACCTATAAAGTATGTAGTATTTCCCAAACCTACTTGAGATTGACCATAATTTTTTTTTTCTTAACAGCATCATAAGGGGTTTATATTCTGCAAACCACATTCTGGAGACATAAATCTTGTCCACTTGCAAGACTGATGAATTAGTAGTAGAGCCATGGTTTCCTAACCCATGGGCTTTCTACTTTGTCCTTGCTGCTCAAAGTGTGATCCGTGGACCAGCAGCATGGACATCACCTGGGAGCTCCTTACAGATGCAGAATCTCAGGCCCACTGTAGACCTACCGAATCAGAATCTGTGTGTTAAGAAGATCCAGGTGACGGGTGTGCAGCCTGAGAACTGAGATGCCCTGCCCTGCTCCTTGCTGCTGTCTCTCCTTCAGAGCCTTCCTAGGCAGTGACAGCAATTGTGCTAAGTTTGGATTTGGATAGGGAAGATTTCTGGGCCTCTTGGTCCTATTGGGATGTCCTGTTTTTCGCTTCCAGGTGGCAGTAGTAACCTACAGCAGGGCGCTCTAGAAAACAATTCAGAGGTAACAGAGAGAAAATATAGTGAGACCATGGGGAAAATATAAAGAGATTTTTTTTTATTAAACCCGGAAGGAAAAGGTGCTTGGGTGGGTAAGCATGGACAAAATTAGAAGGAATTTAAGCAGATTTATGCCGAGGGCTGTGATGTGTTAGGGGTGGTGGTGGGATGATGCTCTAAGCCCTGCCAACCCCATCCTGTTTGATGGGAGGTTGGGAGAGGAGCTCAAAAGACATCTTTTTTCAGCTGAATGTGAGAAGTCCCTGCCAGATCAGATGTTCAACTTTAAAACAAATGGAGGAAAAACGATCAAATGCAGTCAACTAGAAAAATCCACTTTTCCTATTTCATAAAAAGCAAGAGCCCATGTGATAATCCCTCCCTTGGCACATGTTAGAGATTTCTTTATTGTTTCTGTGCTTGCAGCCAATTCTGCCACACCCAGCGGGGGTCTGGGCAACAGTGACTTCATTTGCACCGGGTCAGCATGCCAGTTCCAAGCCAGTGGCTCTAGAGCTGAATTCTAGTAGTTTTCCAGGGAGAAGGAAAACTCCTTAGAGTTTTCCTTCATGCCTGCTTATGAATGAGAGGAAGTGAAGAGGGAGAAGGGGGAAGAAGAGAGGATGCTACGCCCCTTCTCTCCCCAAGCACAGAGGAATGCACTTCCCAGCGTGGACAGCGGAGGGGGGCTGGGTCTGTCCCCCTCCTGAGCCAGGACTGAGAGCTCTTTCAGTGCCAGGATCATGACTTTCCTGCTACGTACCAAAGATAAACACAGTGCCTGGTATTTACCCTAGAGTTGCTCGATAAATATTTGTTGAATGAACTTTGACAAAATGAAAAACATTGAGGTAATAGAAAGCTCATGAAATATGCAGTCAGGAGATCTGGGCTCTAAGACTAAATGCTGTGTGACCCTGGACAAGCTCTTCATCTCTCTGAACCTTAGTATATGAAGTGGTGATTGTGGTGCTTACCTCCCTGAGGTGTGGGGAGGATTAAGTGAGATCTGTGAACAGTGCGTAATTAATGTGAAGGATTTAAATGTGAAGGGATTCATTTTCCCCTGTACATCGTAATCCCTACAACTACCCCAGTTCATACTTACCATAAGGAAATGAAACAAAATGAAGAATAAAATGTCTTCACATTGTATTCAAGGGGGCTGAGACTTGAGAGCTTTGTAGGAATTGAGCTTAGAGCTCAGAGTTGGGTGTGAATAACCTTGGAGTTGACCTCGACTCCTCTTGCCCTCACCCTCCACATCCAGTCCTTTGGCCGATGGTGATTTAGCCACTCAATACCTCCGCTGCCACCCCACCCTGACCTGGGTCCCCATTGTATTTCACCTGGATTTCAACTGAATTTCTGGCTGGTCTCCCTGCTTCCTCCATTACACCACTCAAGTCTATTCTCAACTTAACATCCAGAACGATGCTGGTCAGACAGACATAAGCTTCTTCCTGTCACCCCTCTGCTCAGAAGCCTTCAGTGGTTCCCCATGTGACTCATATAAAAGCTGAAGTTCCCTAATGGGGTCAGACCCCCCCACTCCTTGACCTCTCTGACCTCACCTCTTTTCTCCTTGAGCATTAGGACCCAGAAATGCTGGCCTCGGTGCTCTTTGACTATGCCAGGCATGTTTATGCCTCAGGGCTTTTGCACCTGTTGTTCTCACTGCTTGAAAACCTTTTCCCCCATTGTTCCCTTACCTTCTCTGTATCTCAGCTCATTTTCACCTTTATGTGAGGCCTTCTCTGACTTTCTATGGAAAGTCACACCCTGTTCCCATCTCCCACCTGATACTCCCTAAGTCATACTTTATTTCTCTCCATGGAACCCATGGCCCTATAGCGTACTTTATATTTTACCTATCTGTTTGTCTCCTCTCCTAGGTGTTAAGGCCTGGGAGTGTTTTGTTCATTACTGTATCATCAGCTCTCAGCACACTGCCTGGCACTATGGTATAAATATTTGTTGAGTGAATGAATTTCATATAACCTTGTTATATAATCTTATATAATCTTATTATAAGGCTTGGGTCAGAGGTATCGAGCACGGAGGGCTCAGGCTTATTTTGGGGCCACTACAGATTGTATCCTGAATTAGACAGCTCCTTTAAGATGTCATAAAGTAGGAATTGGTATTGTGTTTGCTCAGCTTGTCTCAAGGACCCCTGAGTGAGGAATATGTCATTGGGCAGAATTTATTACATTGCCCTAGCAACTGCTTCCTGAGTTTCTATTTTCTGAAAACTTGCTAATTTGCCTTATTTTCCCCTTACTCTCAATTATGACAGTCTCCTCCTTTCACCCTCCCTTTCCCTTTTCTTCCTCCACATCTCCATTTATCATCTTCTGAGCACTTCCCAACTGTCCCTCCACCCCATCCACTACCCAGCCTCTTGGACTGGGAACTGGAACAGGTGCCTGTGTTACTTGGTTTTCAAACTACTGACCCTGCAAGCTCCTAGTTTGCACTCTTCCAGCCCCAGTGGCAGTGTGCATGATGGGCTCCACCCTAAGTCTGGGGAACCCACATATTGATTCCCTAGAAGTCTTTGCTTGAGATTGTGTTGGTCCTTGTGGGAAAAGCACAGAACAGATCTGATGGATATTAGCACTCAGTGGGGACCCTGACTCTTGTCCCGAGGGTCTCTTGACAGCTTATAGGTATGGACATGCACCTGCTATCCGTGGCTTCGGGTTTGAGTTCTTACTTTGCTTACTAGCTCTGTGTCTTGAGTTCAGACTTTGCTTACTAGCTCTGTATCTTAAGCAAGTTACTTCACTTCTTTGAGCTGCTCTAAGCCTCAGTCTGCCTCCTTATTGAAAATTAGGGCAATAGAACCTACCTCACAGGGTTGCTATGAGGACTGAGGGAGATCATGTAGCTTTGGCACTTGGTGTAGAGCCTCACATGCAGGAAGTGCTCACTGAATTGTTCTCTCATTATTGCCATTATTATGTTGTTGTCACTGATAAAGTCAACTCCCTGGCTGACCTTCCCTACCAAGCAGTGTGTGTTTGTATGTCTGTGTGTGTGTGTGTGTGTGTGTGTGTGTGTGTGTGTGTGTATAGGTAGACGTGTGGGGGAATTTACAAGTTGTCATTGTAAACTCATCAAGAAATAAATAGGAGATTTATAGCTTCAGGGCAATTAATTCTGCAGCTTTGCCCAGCATTAGCTCAGTTCTGGGAACAAATACGCCCCTATAATGGATTATAATCCTTAGGTATTCGGAATATAAAACAGCCCCTTGGGTTCCCTGTTGTGTTATGAGCAAACAATAACAGTTTAAAATGCAACCCACAGGCAACGCTCCGGATGGGGTCAGCTCTCTTGCTATTGGCCTGTGATGTCCTTCAAAGAAAGTTAGTGAAACAGATATTCTTAACCTCCCTATAGTGTCGCAGGAAGAGAAGATGGAATCTAAATGCTGCGTTGACCTTGACAACGGTGGCAGTAAAAGGTTTTCAAGTTAGATGGAAATATTCACTCTTTTCCCTCACCTGGCTAACTCCCATTTAACCAGCAAATCCAGGTCCAATGGCCTGATCCTCCCGGGCAGAAGAAATCACTCTCTCCTCTGTCCTCTGTAGCACTAGGCTCATGCCTCTCTCACTGTATGCATCACTTTATGTTATTATCCTGTTTCCCTATCTCCACCCCACTGTGCAAGGGAGGGAGATACTTGAGGACAGGGATGATATTTAGGCAACTTTGCATCTCCAGGGCCAATACAGGGCCTGGCACCATGATGGTGGGAGGAGGTGAAACATGCTGGTTGAATTCCTACCAGATTCTTGGACACTTGGCACTTGGTAAGTTACTTTATCCCCCTCAGAGTCCTGCTGGGGGGCTGTCTCTTCTACACAGGAGCAAACTGAGGCTCAGAGATTTTGCACAACCTGCTAGTTACTTTACTAATGAGTGGTAGAACCAGAATTTGAACTCAGTTCTGTGTGTCTCCAAAGCCTGAGCTCGCTTGCTTGCTTTCACTGTTTTTTTTTTTTTTCCCCTTCCAGTGGAGTGTAATGGTCAAGGGCATAGACTTGGGCCAGACTGCTTGGCTTCGAATCTTAACCTCCTCATTATCAGCTGCATGGCTTTGGGCATGTTACTTAGCTTCTGTCTCAGTTTCCCATTTATAAAGTTGAATAACAATCCTTCCCTCTAGGATTGTGGTGTGAATTAAATGAGATAATATACATAAAGACCTTAGAACAGTATCTGGTAGTATGTAAACACTTGCTATTACTATTAAAATTTTCCTTCCTTCCCTCCCAAGTCATACTGCATGTGCTCTTCATAGCTGCCCATCCTATTCTTCCCATACCCTGCTGGCTCTGGTGTTGAATGGATGGATTAGGATGTGTCTGGCAAACACCTGGGCTCTCTTCCCAGGTGGATCTAGCAGGTAGCTTTGGGTACACACTTGTGTGATTTTTTTCACCTGGCACCTTGTCTCTCCTGGCTTCAGAGGGCTATTGAAAATCATTACTTAACCTCCAGGAGGTCATGGCTGAATATGAGAACATGCTTGACATATAGCCATAATGTGGCTCTGTAAAACATGCCCCCTGAATTGAAGTTACCCCTCAAATTGACACCTCCCCCTTGTAGTATAATAAGAGACAGTATAACAGAGTGGGCCCAGCAAGGACACTGGAATTAGACTGCCTGAGTCTGAATCTCAACTCTGCCATTTGGTAGCTCTGTGACCTTAGGCAAGTTACTTAATCTCTCTGAACCTTGGTTTTTTAATCTGTAAAATGGAGATAATAATATGGCTTATAGGGTACTGTTGTGGGGATTAGATGAATTAATGCCTATAAAATACTGAATCAGTGCATGGCATATTGTAAATGCTCACTGGGCATTGGTTGTTGTTATTATTGTTGTTGTTATTACTGGAGCTGAACCTGGTAAACTTACTGTATGAACAAGCAGAGATGAAACTATCTAGGGGTCAGGGCTCCCTGCAAATGAGGGAGAGAGGGGTGGAATGAAGAATATTCAATTCCTTCTCCTACCTTCACTGGTCTGATAAGTCGCTCCTTTTGAAGAGAGGAGCAGGGAGGTGGGGGCAGAGAGAGAGACGTGGTGGGCATTGCTCTGCTGTATGGAAATGTGATACCGGGCCTGGCTTTCCCTGCACTTACCCCAGACCTGGTGCTCTGCTCAGTCACAACGGAGAATGCGGTAGGGCTGCTCCTGCTCTCAGAGTTTATGTGAAATGCAAAGTTGCTCTTGTTTCAAGTTACTCTTTTTTTTTTTTAAATTGAGGCATAATTGACATTTTAGTTTCAGGTGTACAACATAATGATTCAATATTTGTCTATGTGTCAAAATGATCACCTCAATCGGTCTAGTTAACAACCATCACCATACAGAGTTACAAAATTTTTTTGCAAGTTATTCTTGCACAAAGTATAAAGTTACTCTGACTTTTAAATGACTTAAGGCTAATGAGTGTCATGACCCAGGCAGAAGACCTGAGCTATGGAAAATCTGGTTTATTGTCACATGCTTATCCAGGGTGGCTTGTGTTTCATTATTTACCCAGGTCTGTCTGTGAGGATGGGGAGGCCCAGGGGCCGTGGAGGGGCCTACAACAGATGCCGATTTCAGAAGCCTCAAGTGCAAGCAGAGGCAGGACTGCGGGGCGGCCTGGCTCCTTCTTCCCAGCCTCATATGAATCACCAGGGAGGGAGAGAAGGACTATGATTTACTACATCCATGTCAACTGGGAACGTATTTCCACGTCACAGATGAGGAAACTGAGTTTCCAGGTGGGGGTTAAGCACCTGAGATCCAGAAATCTTATTCAAGGTCACTCAACTAGTGAGCACTAGCTGGATTAAACCTGGATCTGTCTGATGCCAAAGCCACACTCTTTCCACAATGTCCCCTTCTGCTTCCCTACACTGAGATGCTCCCCAGTGTCCCTGTGCTATAGACAGGAATGAGAGTTATTACAGGTAACTCTCCATTATAGCAATCAATTAAGCAAAACTGATTTTGTTGTTCTTACTGGCCCAAATGGAAACATATTTGGGCAGAATCAAGCTGATTTTACCATGAGAAAAGTAATAATAATGACTCTAAAATGCATCGTGCTTTATGTGAGGAGGATATCGGCATCCTGCTCTCCACTGTGTTCCATGGCTGGTTGTGACAGAGGTGGTTTGCAGGATCTAGTGTCCAAGGGACCAGCTAAGTTTCAGGGAGCTGCTTGTGTTGGCAGAAAAGATGTGTAGCTAGCATGAGAATCTAGGTTGCCACCTGACTTTATGTCCTGGAATGATGGCTCTCACCCACGTAGAATGGTACACAGAAGCAAGCATGCTTAGAGTGGCCCTGGCAGGCTACTAGCCTAGATTCAGTTCATTTACAATGATTTGGAACATATTTGTAAAGTATCAACCATGTGCAAGCCACTCTTCTCAGGGCTGTGTTGTGAGTTGCATGGTCTGGATTCCCCAGTATCCTGCGTGTGTTTGGCAGAAAGACCAGTGTGAGCCAAGATTGGCTTAGGGAAGAGGGGTGCAAACAGAATTTAATTGTCAAGATTCCAAGGTTTAGAAAGTTGGCTCTCAAACTTTGATGTCAGAAAACATTATCTGGGACATTTGTTAAAAATGCAGGTGTCTTCCTCAATACATAAGGCAAATAGTAACAGCCATAAAAGGGGAAATCGACAGTAACACATTCATAGTAGGGGACTTTAACACCCCACTTTCACCAATGGACAGATCATCCAAAATGAAAATAAATAAGGAAACACAAGCTTTAAATGATACATTAAACAAGATGGACTTAATTGATATTTATAGGACATTCCATCCAAAAACAACAGAATACACATTTTTCTCAAGTGCTCATGGAACATTCTCCAGGATAGATTATACCTTGGGTCACAAATCAAGCCTTGGTAGATTTAAGGGAATTGAAATTTTATCAAGTATCTTTTCTGACCACAACACTATGAGACTAGATATCAATTACAGGAAAAGATCTGTAAAAAATACAAACACATGGAGGCTAAATAATACAATACTTAATAACGAAGTGATCACTGAAATAATCAAAGAAGAAATAAAAAAAAAACCTAGAAACAAAAGACAATGGATACACGACGACCCAAAACATATGGGATGCAGCAAAAGCAGTTCTAAGAGGGAAGTTTATAGCAATACAGTCCTACCTTAAGAAACAGGAAACATCTCGAATAAACAACCTAACCTTGCACCTAAAGCAATTAGAGAAAGAAGAACAAAAAAACCCCGAAGTTAGCAGAAGGAAAGAAATCTTAAAAAATCAGATCAGAAATAAATGAAAAAGAAATGAAGGAAACGATAGCAAAGATCAATAAAACTAAAAGCTGGATCTTTGAGAAGATAAACAAAATTGATAAACCATTAGCCAGACTCATCAAGAAAGAAAGGGAGAAGACTCAAATCAACAGAATTAGAAATGAAAAGGGAGAAGTAAAAACTGACACTGCAGAAATACAAAAGATCATGAGAGATTACTACAAGCAACTCTATGCCAATAAAATGGACAACCTGGAAGAAATGGACAAATTCTTAGAAATGCACAACCTGCCAAGACTGAATCAGGAAGAAAGAGAAAATATGAACAGACCAATCACAAGCACTGAAATTGAAACTGTGATTAAAAATCTTCCAACAAACGAAAGCCCAGGACCAGATGGCTTCACAGGTGAATTCTATCAAACATTCAGAGAAGAGCTAACACCTATCCTTCTCAAACTCTTCCAAAATATAGAAGAGGGAGGAACACTCCCAAACTCATTCCACGAGGCCACCATCACCTTGATACCAAAACCAGACAAGGATGTCACAAAGAAAGAAAACTACAGACCAATATCACTGATGAACATAGATACAAAAATCCTCAACAAAATAGTAGCAAACAGAATCCAACAGCACATTAAAAGGATCATACACCATGATCAAGTGGGGTTTATTCCAGGAATGCAAGGATTCTTCAATATACGCAAATGAATCAACATGATACACCATATTAACAAATTGAAGGAGAAAAACCGTATGATCATCTCAATAGATGCAGAGAAAGCTTTTGACAAAATTCAACACCGATTTATGATAAAAACTCTGCAGAAAGTAGGCATAGAGAGAACTTTCCTTGACATAATAAAGGCCATATATGACAAACCCACAGCCAACATCGTCCTCAATGGTGAAAACTGAAAGCATTTCCACTAAGATCAGGAACAAGACAAGGTTGCCCACTCTCACCACTTTTATTCAACATAGTTTTGGAAGTTTTAGCCACAGCAGTCAGAGAAGAAAAGGAAATAAAAGGAATCCAAATCGGAAAAGAAGAAGTAAAGCTGTCACTGTTTGCAGATGACATGATACTCTACATAGAGAATCCTAAAGATGCTGCCAGAAAACTACTAGAGCTAATCAATGAATTTGGTAAAGTAGCAGGATACAAAATTAATGCACAGAAATCTCTGGCATTCCTATACACTAATGATGAAAAATCTGAAAGTGAGTGACACAAAAACAGAAAGATAGATCAATGGAACAGGATATAAAGCCCAGAGATAAACCCACACACGTATGGTCACCTTATCTTTGATAAAGGAGGCAGGAATGTACGGTGGAGAAAGGACAGCCACTTCAATAAGTGATACTGGGAAAACTGGACAGGTACATGTAATAGTACAAGATTAGATCACTCCCTAACACCATACACAAAAATAAGCTCAAAATGGATTAAAGACCTACATGTAAGGCCAGAAACTATCAAACTCTTAGAGGAAAACATAGGCAGAACACTCTATGACATAAATCACAGCAAGATCCTTTTTGACCCACCTCCTAAGGAAATGGAAATAAAAACAAAAATAAACAAATGGGACCTAATGAAACTTCAAAGCTTTTGCACAGCAAAGGAAACCATAAACAAGACCAAAAGACAACCCTCAGAATGGGAGAAAATATTTGCAAATGAAGCAACTGACAAAGGATTAATCTCCAAAATTTACAAGCAGCTCATGCAGCTCAATAACAAAAAAACAAACAACCCAATCCAAAAATGGGCAGAAGACCTAAATAGACATTTCTCCAAAGAAGATATGCAGACTGCCAACAAACACATGAAAGAATGCTCAACATCATTAATTATTAGAGAAATGCAAATCAAAACTACAATGAGATATCATCTCACACCAGTCAGAATGGCCTTCATCAAAAAATCTAGAAACAATAAATGCTGGAGAGGGTGTGGAGAAAAGGGAACACTGTTGCACTGCTGGTGGGAATGTGAATTGGTACAGCCAGTATGGAGAACGGTATGGTGGTTCCTTAAAAAACTACAAATAGAACTACCGTATGACCCAGCAATCCCACTACTGGGCATATACCCTGAGAAAACCATAATTCAAAAAGAGTCATGTACCAAAATGTTCATTGCGGCTCTATTTACAATAGCCTGGAGATGGAAACAACCTAAGTGTCCATCATTGGATGAATGGATAAAGAAGATGTAGCACATATATACAATGGAATATTACTCAGCCATAAAAAGAAACAAAATTGAGCTATTTGTAATGAGGTGGATGGACCTAGAGTCTGTCATACAGAGTGAAATAAGTCAGAAAGACAAATACTGTATGCTAACACATATATATGGAATTTAAGAAAAAGAAATGTCATGAAGAACCTAGGGGTAAGACAGGAATAAAGACACAGACCTACTAGAGAATGGACTTGAGGATATGGGGAGGGGGAAGGGGAAGCTGTGACAAAGCGAGAGAGTGGCATGGACATATATACACTACCAAATGTAAAATAGATAGCTAGTGGGAAGCAGCCGTATAGCACAGGGAGATCAACTCGGTGCTTTGTGACCACCTAGATGGGTGGGATAGGGAGGGTGGGAGGGAGGGAGATGCAAGAGGGAAGAGATATGGGAACATATGTATATGTATAACTGATACACTTTGTTATAAAGCAAAAACTAACACTCCCTTGTAAAGCAATTATACTCCAATAAAGATGTAAAAATAAATAAATGAAAAAAATTCAGGTGTCTAGATGCCTAGACATCTGGGGGTGAGACTAGCCTGGGGATCTGCATGTAACAAGCATATCTGGTGATTCTGATGTGGATGGTTCATGGACCAATTTGAGAACCTGTGGCTCAATCTGTGATGATGGAAGCATCAGAACATTAGGGGGCTGAACTTCTTAGGTGGGACAGGGATATTCTAGCAAGGTTCATTCTTGGTATTGGGAGCAGTCAGCGCTAATGGTCACAGGACAACAGGATGGTCAGTTGTCACTGGACTTCAGGACCGGGCTTCAGTCCCAATGGGTGAACTAGAGTAGAAAGGAAGAGCCAGGGCAGAAAGCAAGGCAAGCTGACTGGTCACATGGTGGAGTTAGATTAGGAGGTTTCCACCTAAAAAGTTCATGGGGTCTCTAGGGGCCAAATTCAACTCTGGCATGTTGAACATGAGCGTGAGATCAGTGGACACCAATGGAGAAGACCTCACCATGCAGCTCATGGCAAGATGCCGAAAGAACAGGGTTTGGGGTAAATTGTGTGGAAGGTCCCAGTTGGAAGAGGGTACTATGTCTGACTTAAATCCATCAGTGGCTTTGCCTCACACTTAGAATGGTCTGAGTTACCTGGCCCCTGCCGGCATCCACAATCCCCCTTGAGCCTTTGTTTCTCTCACTCATTTTGTTCTAGCCAAACTTTGAAGAACATGGCTGTTTAGAGATGCCAAGGTCTTTCCTCCTAAGGGGCTTCCCAAGTCTGTTCCTTTGCCTGGAGACCTCTTTCCACCCCTTTTCCCATAAGATATGTTTTATGAAAAAGCTGATGGCCTTGAGTTCCCTCTACCTCTTCTCATTCCCAGCCCCTTCAAAAGTAACCAAAGGCACAATGACATGGGTCCTCCAGCCCTTGCAAGGATGTGTCCCAGGGGATTCTTGTGGCTTTCACTTCTGTTCCTGGGCATAGAATTTGGGGGTGGTGATGGAGAAGGAGGGCATTGAGTCCACTTAAAACTGGCACAGTCTTGGGAAGGGTGGGGAAGTAGAGGGCAACTGAGCTCTCCCTAAGGAATCAGAGGTGTCTCAAGGGTTGGTCAGATTCAGGTGCCATTTGGCCTCACTTACACGGTGGCCAGTAAGTCTAGGAATAGTCTGCCCTTAAGAGGCAGGGGCAGAGAATGAAGAATGGTTGGTGATTAAAAGAGGCTAATCAGAGCATCTTTGTATCCCCTAGTACCCACTAGCACACACACCTCTATCTCCTTACATCTATACTCATACAAATACCCATTTGTGCGTGTGTGTGTGTGTAAGTATGTGTATATACATGTGAGCATATATAACATACAGATGGTTGGGACAGCATAGGAAACATGCTCAGGAACTTTGGGGATGTCTCAGGTTGTGTTCCCAGCAGGTCTGGGAGAATCAACAGGCAGGGCTGCCAAGCATCCTTGCTAATTGGCTCTAGGTATTTATCCAATGGCTGCACCATCCATTGACTCAGTCACATCTGTGATGGACAGGTAGTCCATTTTCACATAAAAGGTCTTCTTATCCTTGCAGAAGGGACAGGTAAATGAGGACTCAAAGTGTGTGACATCTTCATTTTGGGGGGTGGCTGCTGCTTTGTCTTTCTATACATTAATCTCTCAGGAGGGTGCACCTATCTCAGCTTTCCTCACCACTCCTCTCATCTCCTTGGAGCCTTCATGATTTTGTCTCGACAAGCCAACTCATTCTTCAGCTCTCAGCTCCAATTTCACTGCTCCAGAGATGGATGCCCTGACCTCCCACTCCCCTTATTTCAAAGAACCCTACTGGCTATATCACATTTGTGGATATTACTGTAGTTATATTATTTATATATTTATTTATCTCTCTTCCCCACTAGCCTGTAAATGCCATAAAGGAATGATTGTGTCTGTCTTGTTCACTCATTGCCTCTTTAACACCTTGGGAGAGGCACTGTGCTTATCAGTAATTCCTTGCTGAATGAGGGAAGAATGAAGGAATGAAGAGCTGGTTCTTAGAGAATCAGTAGGGCTTTGGTGGAAGACAGTCAGGAAGTCATAAACGACAAGGGCAACAACAGGAGGGAACTGATGCATGACATCTTTGGGATACTTTGGGTGAACCTGTTGGTTAGAGCACAGGGCTCATTTGGGGGCAGGGTGGGAGACCTAGTTAAGAAGGTAGACTGGGGCCAGCACACAGGGTTTGAATTCTGAGCTTAGGTTGGACTTTATTCCTTAGGCAATGGGGAGCCCCTAGAGGTTTTTGAGCAGGGGAGTGATAAAAATAGTGAGAAGACTGGTGGTACTTGGGGTGAATGAAGAGGAAGAAGCCAGAGGTAGGAAAAGCAGGAGGAGGGTGTTGCAGCAGCAGCCCAGGCAGGAGGCAATTGCGTCCTGAACCAGAGCAGTGACAGTGGGAGTAGAGAGGGAGAAGCAGATGTGAGAGACATTGGGAAGGAAGAAATGACAGACTTTGGTGGCTGATTAGATGTGGGGGCGAGGGAGTTTCTCAGCCATTCAAAGGAAAAATGCCACCTCCCTTCTCCTGCTAACTTCAGCTCAATGGCAGGAGTGTATCAGTGACAAAGAGCTGGCATGATCTGAGTCTGGAAGCATCTGTAGAAAGTAATGAAGTACATGCAGCTGAATGTGAATGGGAAAAAAAATTGTGTCATCAAGTGGTCCTATTGCAAAATGTGGAAGGAAACGAGCATTTATTTGAAAAAAAAAAAATCTGCTGCGAGTACAGTGCCCCATCCCTTCCAGTGGATGAGTTGCTCCCACCCATCTGGCTGTGGTTTTAGCTGCGTGTACTTGAAAAGAGGATTAAAATAATGGCAAGAAGCAGCCACAGGAGACTTTCTTCGAGCTCTTTTGGTCATTAGATCAGTCTGAACTTCAGCCATGTCTGAGATGGGACATACTTTTCTGCTAAAATATATAGGCTTTCAGGGAGATTAAAAAAATGGATCCGTTAGAGCTACAGTTGGCCAATTCCACAGCAGGGTCCCACTAACTGTATGAAACTCCAACTTACTTGGCCATTTTGGGCCTCAGTCTCCTTACTTGTAAACATAAGGGTCTGGAAAAGATAGAAACTCCATTGTTTTTCTGTGGGCTAACCTGAGATTCTGTGACCCAATCGCATGCGTTGAGGGGAGGGATTCAATCAGTGGGGAGGGATTTTATGCATTTTTAATTTAGGTGCCAGGTGTCTGGAGTCAAAACATTGGGGGCACATCTTCTTTTTTCCCACTGAACTCCAGTATTAAACAATGTTCTCTTCCCACCCACCCATTACATATCTATTAAACAGAACCACTCACTGACAGATTGCCTTCTTTGTAGGCCGAGGATTTTTTATCTTCATTTTCCACTGGGGGATATGTAGGGTTTATGTAATTTTGATGTAAATTTACATTCATTGGAGTCATTGCTGTTTCTCTGGTGGGCAGTAGAGCATAGTGGTTAAGAAGCCAAGGAGACAGGTAAGTTAGTAAGTGTGAAGCCAGGATTTGAACCCTGGAAGCATAGCTCTGAGGCCACACTACCTTATGCTAGTGCCTTTGTATTAGTCTGCTCAGTTTGTCATAACAAAATACCACAGATGGGGTGGCTTTAAAAGCATAAATTTATTTCTCTCGGTTCGGGAGGCTGGAAGTCCAAGATCAAGGTGTTGGCAGCTTTAGTTTCTCCTTGGCTTGCAGATGGCCGTTTTCTCACTGTGTCTTCACATGGTCTTTCCTTTGTGTGTGAGCATCCCTGGTTCTCTCTCTTCTTATAAGGACACTAGTTTTATTGGGTTAGGGCCCCACCCTTGTGACCTCATTTAACCTTAATTAAAGGCCCTATTTTCAAATGCGACACATTGGGGGTTAGGGCTTCAACATGTGAATTTTGCAGAGCACAATTTAGCCCAGAACAGCCTTCCTCATGAGTTTGTTGAAAGGATGAAATGAGCTTGCATATGAAAAGTACATACTTAGAACAACAGTGCCCAGGATACAGTTAATTCTCAGAGCTATTGTAATTTTTAAAAATTAATTAATTAATTTTATTTTTGGCTGTGTTAGGTCTTTGTTGCTGCATGCGGGCTTTCTATAGTTGGAGCGAGCGGGGGCTACTCTTCGTTGCAGTGCGCAGGCTTCTCATTGTGGTGGCTTCTGTTGTTGTGGAGCAAGGGTTCTAGGCGCGCAGGCTTCATTAGTTGTAGCACACTGCAGGCTTCAGTAGTTGTGGCTCACGGGCTCTAGAGCACAGGCTCAGTAGCTGTGGCGCACGGGCTTAGTTGCTCCGCGGCATGTGGGATCTTCCCAGACCAGGGCTTGAACCCATGTCCCCTGCATCGGCAGGCGGATTCTTAACCACTGCACCACCAGGGAAGTCCCTGTTGTTATTTTTTGGTGTGGATATAAGGAAGGGACTAAAACTATTACAAGGTGCTAAGGGGTCCCAAGGAGAATTTTTCCTCTTCTCTCATGTCCACTGCCACCCTTACCACCTAAGCCACCAGTATCTCTTGCCCAGAGTCCTGCAACAGCCTCCTGACTGTTCTCCCAGGTTCCACACTTGTCCCCTGTCGTCTGTTAGCCACACAGGCATGATCTTTTAAAATAAGTCAGATAATTCCACTCATTTACTTAAAATCCCCAGGCTCTTCATTAAACCTTAATTAATGTCCTAATTCCTAAGCCTGACTTCCAATCCAGGCACAATCCAGCACCTTCTCTGCTACCTCACCTCCTTCCTTCCTTGCTATGGTCCAGCCACACTGGTCCTCTTTCCATTTCTTCCCTGGGGCCTTTGCACTTGCTTGTCATTAATTCCCAAACCCTCTTTCCTCAAATATCTGCTGGGCTTGCTGCCTTCTCTCATCCTGGTTTAGGCTCAAAATGCACCTCCCTGCCACTCTACCTAACGCATCTCCCTCTCTCACAGATACTCTCTACCCCATTACCCTGTTTTATTTTCTTTAAAGTGCTTATCACTGTCTAAATGACCTTATCTTCTTTATTTATTTATTATTATCTTTCTTTCTCGTTATGCTCTATAAATGAAGGGATGTGTTATCTTTGGTTCACTATTGTAACTCCAATGGATAAGCTCAAAGTGCATCATTTTTTTTTTTTTTTTTTTTTTTTTTTTGCGGTACACGGGCCTCTGACTGTTTTGGCCTCTCCCGTTGCGGAGCACAGGCTCCGGACACACAGGCTCAGCGGCCATGGCTCACAGGCCCAGCCTCTCCGCGGCACGTGGGATCTTCCCGGACCGGGGCATGAACCCATGTCCCCTGCATCGGCAGGCGGACTCCCAACCACTGCGCCACCAGGGAAGCCCAAAGCGCATCATTGAATGAATGGATGAATAAGTGAATGATCTTGAATATGCAGATTCAAGTAGGAGGGGACTATCCAGGATAAACATCCACAAAGTAAGAATGGAGAGCTCAGTGGCAAAGTGGAGGAAGGGTTTTTTTGGTCATATACGTCTTCTTCAGAATGTCTGTTTTGGGGGCAGGCGCAAGCATGCATATCTTGATCTCCATGGTGCAAAGGGAACTATATGACATAAATAAAATTTCCAAAAGATTCAGACTACTCTTGGCCTTTACTGGATTTAATCTCAGGACCCCAAAGCATTATGGCTACTGTAAAAGTATCCTGGCATCAGCTACAGAACCTGGCTCCTGCCTTATCAGCCTTTGCCATCTTGATTCATCCCTTGGCCCTGATGGATTTCGTCTGCATGCCTAGCCCTGCCCAGGCCCAGGAGCCATGCTGTCCAGACCAGGGAGTAGTTTCCAAAGTACAGTACCCATTCTCCCTCGGGTGATATTCTAAATATTTAACTAGTGTAGCAATGGCACTGACGATTCAGCCGTAAACAACCAGTATAGCTGAATTAATGTGCATTGGCCAAATGTCAACTCTGACTTTCCCGTCAATCCCCTCCCCAGAGAATGGGGTATAGCGTTTACTCTATTGCAAATGATGAAGTGGCTGTACCTACATGCCCATTAACCTTTCCCTTTCCACATGCAGTAGCCCAGTCTTTCCTGTGGGATGCTTCACTTTTCCCATTGCAGCTGAAGCCCCTTTTTGTATCCTGGAACCTGATAGCCTGCCAAGTACCCCATTCATTGGACAAGTGTTTATTGAACAACTTTTATGTGTCAGACACTGTGCTGGATGCTGGGGATAGAGCAGTAAACAAAAAGATGCAAATTACCTCCTTTATGGAACTTAGAAGATTCAAGAATATTCCAGTATTTCTGCCTAGTTCTTTATAAAATACAATATTGAATTACAAAGTTATTGAAGTGTCAGGGATGGGAGTAAATAAGGAGAAACCACACTTGAGATGAAAGGGGAGCATCTCCTGCTTAGTTCTTGCCAATCTCAACTTCTGCCCCAGGAGGTGGGACCTTTTCTCCTGTACCTCTCACCTTGCCTGGGTCCTGTCCCAGGGTTACTTACCTGGAACCACATCAAATCACTTGTCTGACTGCACGTATTGCTGTGGCCTAGAGGCACTTCCCGTGTTGTGCTCGACACTGTAGATACTGATGCTGCCTTAAGTCACATTGTGCTTTCCCAGGCCTTTTGGGCAATGGTTTATGATTTTCATCTCCTAAGTCCTGCCTTCCTTTTTACCTTTTCTGATCTTCTCTCAGCAGAACACTGAGTCTCAATGTGACCCTCAGTGGAGTTGCTGCACATTTTGACAGATGTAGAGTCTCAGAAGCCTCCTGCTTTTATTTCTCCCACATAAGACATCCTATGACACCAGTACGATGGCGTGTGCCTGATCTTTTAAATGTAGACGCGAACCAGCTACTTCTAGTGGAATTACGTCGGATCCCTTTCTACGAGGCCTGCTCTGCTAGTTCTTTTCTGCTAACTTATTTGCTTTGGGTACTTTTGTCTCCTGAATCATGACTGGTTCTGGCATGCACCCTCATTTGACTCAATATCCCCATCCCAACAGTCAGCAAAGTGCTTTAGTTAGGACGTTTTAGGTTTCAAAGAATGGAAAACTCAACCTAAGTTGGCTAAAACGGAAAGGGGGAATCTATTTGCCTTGTAACTAAATGGTTTGGGTAAGGCCTGAATTAGGACTCAAGTGAAGTGACCAGAACGTGGCTTCTCTCCCCATTTCTTGGCTCTTACTCCTTGACATTGGTCCTGTTATCAAGCAGGCTGTCCCTTGTTTCTGAAGATGATTGTGAACATCTCCCTGGCAGTGTCCTCATTCATATCCATGAGAAAGAGAAACTTTGCTTCTTTGGTGGTTTTAACCACAAGTTGAGTCTTACTGGCCCTTGATTGGCCTGATTTTGATCATGTGCTATTTGGGTCAGTTGAGACTGCTATAAGAAAGTACTAGATTGGGTAGCTTATAAGCCACAGAAGTTTATTTATCACAGTTCTGGGGGCCGGAGGTCTGAAATCAGGCATGATCAGGTTTTGGTGAGCGCTCCCTACCAGGTTGTATCCTCACATGGCAGAAAGAGCTAGCTAGATCTCTGCTCTCTTCTTATAAAAAAGGCTAATCCTGTTCATGAGGACTCCACTCTCATGACCCAATTAACTCCCACAGGCCCTACCTCCAAATACTATTACATTGGGATGAGATTTCAACATATGAATTTTGGAGGGGCACATTCATTCCATGATATGTGCCTTTTCCTCAACCAATCACTGTGGCCAGGATAGAGGGGCAACACAGGATGGCTGAGGCCAGTCAAGACCCAACTCCTCTTG
Organism: Globicephala melas; assembly: GCF_963455315.2. NCBI lineage: Eukaryota > Metazoa > Chordata > Mammalia > Artiodactyla > Delphinidae > Globicephala > Globicephala melas. Next base: position 152,797,029 of record NC_083315.2, read on the forward strand.
CTGGGAGTGGGGTTAGTTTCAGCCAAATTGCTTGGCTGGAAGATTCAGGGTGATGTTAGGAAAGGCAAAATGGGAACAGGTGTCCCCTATAGCAAGCAACTTGACCTTTGCCTCAAAATTCTGCCTTTGCCTCCAGAATTGTTATGGCATTCAATATAATTTCTCGGATAGAAGTTGTGTGCATGTTTTTATTTGCCATCTTGCAAGTCCTTCTAGTCACCCCTCCTCCACTCCCCTTTTCCTTCTTGGGAGTATGGCCTTAGAGATGTTGTGCGATAGCAGGTCATTGGAATAGCTTAGATATTGTAAATGCAAAAGATACTCCTTCTGCAATAGTAAGGTGGTAATAATCATGGTAGAAACTATACAGGTTAATAGTGATAGGTACGTTGAAAGTAAGCAAAACAGTCCAAGTTTGTCTTGGAGATATTCTTAATGATTTTCCTTGGATTGATATCTGTGACAGTTGTCACAATTTATATCCTTTAACTTCTAGTTTTACCCCTATAGACGATTTCTTAGAATTATTGGACTTGAAACTTGGTAATGATCTAATCCAAGACTCTCATTTTTCTTGTTAGAAAACAGACCCAAATAGGTTATGGGACCTGCCCAAAGTCACAGAAATATCCATAGTTTGGGGTCCTAGTTCTTAGTCTACTGCTCTCATTGTCCTTGTGGACAGAGAGGCGGTGGGGAGTGCCCACCAAGCAGCAGTAGATGCCCCGACTAAGTGTTCTGAGCCCCCCAGGCTAGGTATGCCCTGGCATTCTCACTGCAGTTGCTAAGGCTCCCATTATAGATTTAGAGCTATTCTGTCTCCTTTAAAAGAAAATATATAGTTTTATTATTAAAACTGATGAAGTTAAACACCGTATTTTTCTAGCAGATTATAAAAGAAATGCAAGCCAAAAGTACAATTACACATTTTCTTGCTATTCATTAATTTATGGCTAAATGAATTCTAGCCATATTTCCAAATTTTCACTAAAATTTTTGGTTTCTGCATTACCTTTAGATATCCTTTCTGAGATCTATAAGATTCTTTGGGACTTTAAGACTTTGGGACTTTCTTCGACTGTTGGCATTCATTCATTCATTCAACAAATATTTGGTTAGGTTTAAACTAGGCAGTCATTCATATAAGTACTTCTGTTATTCGTTTGCCAAAAAATTCCTGGGGACTTGGATTTTCTTTTTCTTTGAACCCCCAGTCTTCTGTTTTATGTGATCATGGCTATCACAGTAATGATAACATACATATGCAACAGGCTTCCTAGTAAGTGTTATCATGATACACATTTTACAGATGGGAAAACAGAAATCCAGGGAGGTTATACCACTTACCCAAGGTCACACATCTGGTGAGTGGTGCAGGTGGAGTTTGAACTCAGGCAGTCTGGCTCCAAGGTCCATGATCTAAATGTCTAGAGATAGAGAAGCCTCTGTACAGAGACAATATGGACTGCATATACAATGAGCTGCCTTTTGAAAGATTTTTCTCTAATAAGAAGAGGGCAATTTTCTACTTTCTTTTAAAGGAGAATGAGACCAACACTGCTATTTCCAGCTTACTGTGGGGAGATTGCTAAAATAACTTAATAAACTGTTGTTTCCAACTTTTGGGTATAGAAGCCCATGAGCTTTTCTTCTCTTTCTTTCCTTCTTTCTTTTCTTTCTTTCTTTCTTTTTCTTCCTTTCTTCCTCCCTTCCTCCCTCCCTCTCTCCCTCTCTCCCTCTCTCTCTCTCTTTCTTTCTTTCTTTCTTTCTTTCTCTCTTTCTTTCTTTCTTTCCTTTCTTGCTTTCTTGCTTTCTCTTTCATGCTTGTTTCCCTTGTAAGGACTATGTTAACAGTTTTTGAATACATCTCCGTCCAGATACAGAGTCCAGCTTATTCTCTCACAGAGTTGCTTTTATCTGGCCATCTGAGAAATACTTCTCTCTCTAGTTCATTCTAATCATTTACTCTTCAGGGCAGACCACATGGAATCACAGAAAGAGCACTGTACTGAGAACTGAAGCACCAGCTTTGTGACCCAAGGCACATCTCCTCTCTTGTCTGCTCTTTGGTTTTCTTATTTGTTTAAAAAAGGATTGCAATTAGATGATCTCTACACGTCCATTCAACTCCAAATGCCCTAAGTCTTGGTTAGGGTATCAAAAAAATATACTGGATCTTTAAAAAAATCTCTTTGGTGGAGGATGGAAATCCTGATTACAGTGAATTAAATAAAAGATTTCTTCACACAAGGGCAGCTCACAGGTGGGGCGGGGTATCCATAGCCAGCATAGATGCTCATGGGTATCACTGAATACCATGCTTTATCATTCACAGTATGTGACTTTCTTTCTCACAATTGAAAGATGGTTTCTGTATCTCCAGGAGTTGTGATCATGCTCCTGACAGAAAGAAAGAAGGAGGAGGAAAGAAGAGGAGGAAGTACTGGTATCAGGAAGACAGGTGCTTTCCCCAGAAGTCCCCATGGACTTCTGCATATGCCTCATTGGCCAGAACTGGATCACATAACTATTAGCTATGAAGAAGTCTGGGAAGGTTAATGTTTTCAACTGAGTATATTGTCGCCCTGAACAAAATTGAGGTTTTGAGGTAAGGAGGAAGTAGAGAGTAGAATGGGGGAACGACTTGCAGTTCTGTCATGTGTCATGTCTAATTCTTTGTTTCTTCTAAACTTAAAAACAGATGAATAAACAAACAAATCCTTCTTTCATTCCCTGTTTTCTTCCTTTCTGTCTGGGTACTAGATAGAGTTCCTCCTTGATTGACTTTTATTGGTATAAAAATAATGACATCATTATTATTATACTTTTATTGACTTCTATTATTATAAAAATAATGACATCATTATTAATAATATGTAATTATTCATAACATTATTAACCACTAATTTATACACAAAGACTTGAGCAATTAGACTAAGGAGTTCCTGACTTCGGTTGTCAAGGATGAGGGAAAGACATGATTTACCCAGTGGGAGGAAGAATCTGGAGAGCAAACATGGGCTGGACCAGAAGTTCTGATGGACAGAGCAGGGTTTGGATTCTATTTGCAGTTCAGTGTGTGACTTGGGAGATATAACTTCATCTGTGGGTCACAGGTTAGCCTACCTTGTTATATAAAAGTAAATGAGATGATGGACTAACACCATTTGCATTCCTTGGAAAAGAGCTATTTAAAAGAGTCAATGTGGGCTTCCCTGGTGGCGCAGTGGTTGAGAGTCCGCCTGCTGATGCAGGGGACATGGGTTCGTGCCCTGGTCTGGGAAGATCCCACATGCCGCGGAGCGGCTGGGCCCGTGAGCCATGGCCGCTGAGCCTGCGCGTCCAGAGCCTGTGCTCCGCAACGGGAGAGGCCACAACAGGGAGAGGCCCGCACACCGCAAAACAAACAAACAAAAAACAAAATAAAAGAGTCAGTGCAAGGTAAAAATGTATATTAATTAACATAGACCTTACTGGGGACCACTAATTTGGAATTTGTCATAACTCAGGCAGAAGCTAGATTTCAGAGGGACTCTTTCATCTTCTTCAGAGAATAAGCTATTTGCAGGCACTGTAGAAGCACTTTAATTTGCAGAAAGTAAAAGCAATAATGAATAAAATTTTTCTTGACTATTCAGGATTTTTACTTGGCAATAATACATTGTTACCTGAGGTCTAGTTATATTTGTTCTTAAAAGTGAAAGAGGTAGTATTTCTTTAAAAATATTTCATAATTCAGACTTCTTAATGAAATCAGGTGGCCCTCTTTATTTACATATTTCAGTGAGTCCTTGCTACATTATTATCCCGATAGGAAAACCCATCCTGATGCTGTCTCAGGATCCACTTCTGGGTCAACTGGAAGAATGATGACCTTCTTCAGGGCAGTGGCCTTTGTTTCCTTCCCACTTAGGAAACTTCTTGGCTTGGTGTATGAAGTTAGTCCTCAGTAGACTAAAGAGTTGCTGAATTACTCACCTTAGCTGCCTATGTTATGAGATGACATATGTAATCAGCCCATCATTAAGCATAACATGTATTGAAGTGTTCAAAAAATGGTAGCTATAATTGTTAGAAGGCAGATAGTAGGGTGATTAAGGGCACAAGACTTAAAGAGTCTGACAGTCTAAGACTGGAATTCCAATGCTAACACTTACCAGCTAGGCAACTCGCTTCTCTCCATTTCTCATGTCTGTGATGGCGATAACAATACCTACCCCATGGGGCTGCTGTGAGGATTAAATTAGATACTGTAGGTCAGGTGTCTGACTGACTCAGGGTCTGGCACATACTAAATCCTCAGTAAATGATAGCTATCATCATTTTAGTTTTTGTTGCCAATGTGGATGTGTGTCTAACCCAGACCTCAAAAGAGTCAAATTTGTCTGCACAGTCCAAATCCAACACAGGATATGGTCCTCAGTGTTCCCATATCTGACTTCAGAATGCTTGGAGTGAAGAAGCTTAACGCCGAATCCCCCTTCACTGTAGAGGATGTTGGCTAACACTGTCCTAAGTTCATTTGGGAAAAGCATTATTTGCCCTGCATGGAAGACAGAGAGAAAGGAGCTTTAGCTGTTAACTTTCTAACACCAGGTGGCTCAGTTGTCTTGAGAAACCATGACATACATTTTGCAAAAAGCTGTGACAGAGCCTTCTGCTTATTCTTGGCCTCTGTATCCCTTCTAGATTTTGTGTCCCATCTCCTTATTGTAAAGGACACCCATTAACTTATAGGAAGATAAAGTCCTCTTCTGATTACTAACACGGTTTTGAGCAAAGAGACTGTGAGTCTGCGCATGTTGCTGAGGGTGAACGCACTTTAGTACCAGCCTGGGAAAGAGTTACAGATCTGCTATTGATTGCCCACATTTTCCTTTCCATGTTAGGCAGTCAGCTAGGTGAGCGCCACTCCCAATATGATTGGTGTTTAACATTGGTATCTCACTTTGTGTTTATAAAAAGCTTCAAAAATCAATTCCTCATTAACCTGATTGAAAGAGAAGTTATGCCTCATCTGCCGTGTTCTGAGAAGGACATAGATCACTGCAGGTGCTCAATAAATATTAAGCATTTAATCCTCACCATTCCTCCCACCCAAAAAGGTCACTAGAACTCATTTTCTTAGGGATGAGAGTCTTCACTTCTAGACCAGTGTTACTTTCTGTAAATCTCAAGCTTTCCGAGATATGAGGACTCTCATATAGATGATGTAAAACATGCCTAGTGGTCACCTGGTTCACAAGGTAGTGAGGTTCATGCTCTCTGCATGATCACTAATAATTTCTGGAAAGAAGGCTGAGCGATTGAGTTACTTGGAGTCATGTGGCGTGCATTACTTGTACTGGAGCAGCATCTCACCTGGAAGGAAGAAGCTTATATTAAGGTGGACAGGATCATAGAAAGTTAGAGGCTGTCCATCATAGTGCTGCCATTCTTTTAAGACTATTCACACACACACGATGGCACAGACATGTCCTACCTTGTCTTCCAGAATGAATAACATTATTATTATTTAATTAATTAATTTATTTTTGGCTGCGTTAGGTCTTCGTTGCGGTGTGCGGGTTTCTCATTATGGTGGCTTCTCGTTGAGGAGCATGGGCTCTAGACGCGCGGGCTTCAGTAGTTGTGGCACATGTGCTCAGTAGTTGTGGTTCGCGGGCTCTAGAGTGCAGGCTCAGCAGTTGTGGCGCACGGGCTTAGTTGCTCAGCGGCATGTGGGATCTTCCTGGACCAGGGCTCGAACGCGTGTCCCCTGCATTAGCAGGTGGATTCTTAACCACTGCACCACCAGGGAAGCCCTGAATAGCATTTTGAACTTTGGAATATTGTCCTACATAAGGAACCATGATGTTCATTTTATTTCTTTGAAGTTTCCATAATGGGATCTCTCAGTTTGGAACCTCTCAGAAAATTTAACTGCAGAATAAACATGTGCTTGCGCAGGAGTCTTAGAGGGTGCTGCTCAATCATAATTTCTGGCCCCCAATCCTCATTTCTCAGGAGTAGGTTAAGACGGTGACTGAGCTGGTGATAAGACCCAATCTGGAGGGGGAAGATACATCTGGATAAGATGACTGCTTGAGGCTTAATTTCTCCAGGGAAATGCAAAAAGCTGTGCTGCTAAGGCATTTTCAGGCTGCCTCTGTGGTGCAGCCTAAGCAACATGTAATACAGAACAAGTGCTGTTTGGTTACAGAAAAAACACTGATAAATGTCTGGCCGTTAAGGTCAGACCATGGAGAAGGAAACAGCACACAGCTCTGAAGCAACTGGCTTAGAATTTAGCATCAGACAGGGACACCCTCTTACATTCTGGGGAATGTAGTTTGGATAAAGCTTGAATTCAGCCAATGATATGTTACAGTAAAATATTACAGTTTATTTTAAGCCACTTTTTTTCTTCGCCTGCTAACTGGGTCTACCTACCTGTTTGAAAAGAGTCAGAAGAGGCTATAAATTCTTCACTGTTGGAGCCCAAGAATATTCTAGATTTTGATAATGACATCATTTCACACTGTAATGTTTTGCATGAGAGGTTTTTGGAGGACTATCTGAATGATAATTAAACCACACAACATCCATGTGAGCTTAGAATTTCTTTTTTTTAAAGCAGTTGGAAGAAGAAAGGGATAGGTAAGACTGATTAGACTAGTCAGTGGTTCTGGATGTGTAGAGATGACTTAGCACCATGACAACTAGACATCTCTCTCTAAACATCACAGCATAACTCCTTTTGATATCCACTTGCCATGGACTGAATGTTTGTGTCCCCCCCACCCAATTCATATGTTGAAGTCCTAACCCCCAGTGTGATGGTGATAGTAGGTAGGGACTTTGGGAGGTGATTAATGAGGATAGAGCCCATATGAATTGGATTAGTGCCCTCATAAAAAAGACGTTAGAGCTTTTTCTCTCTTTTTCTCTCTCTCTCAGCCATGTGAGGACACAATGAGAAGACAGCCACCTGCAAACCAGGAAGCGGGCTCTCATCAGACACTGGATCCCAGCACCTTCATCTTGGACTTCCCAGCCTCCAGAACTGTGAGAAAGAAACATTTGTTGTGTAAGCACCCAGGTTATTGTATTCTGTTATAGCAGCCTGAACAGAGGAAGACACTGCTCATCCTTCTGCGATGCTTTCTGATCAGCATTTTTCTCTACTCTCTCACATGGGACTGTCATATATTTCTAGATAAGGCTGGAGAGTATTTTTTGCCAAGGGACTCATATCTAGAGCCCTTCTTCCACCCACATTGGACAGGCGTGGGTGGAAGACCTGTCCAGGGCCAGGTCTTCTGGAGCTTAGTAATTGACCCTCTGGCCGTCATTATGCAGTCACGCCTTTGCTCACACCACAACACCTACCTTAAGTGCTATCATTTCTCTCTTCTTCTACTGAAATATTTTACATTCATAAAGCTTTAGTCTCACATCTCCTTTTCTTTGTGAAGCCAGGCCCATGGCCTATGTCACCCATACTATACATTTGTCAATCATCACATCCCATGTTATGACCCTTCATGTGTGTTTTATATTCCCTAATTATAAGACAGGGTGATAAACACAGACTTCATAGCTATATAGGAAGGACTGAATTATTTTCTGTGCAAGTGATGATTGTAAACTGTTAAACTCTTAAAATCTATACAAAGTAAAGTATAAAATTTTTTGAAGTATTCAGTTTTTAACGAGTAGGGCATCTCCCCAGCGATGATCAGAAATTACCAAAGGCAGAAATTCTCTTTTATATTTGGTCTCCTCCAGGGTCTAGTACTGTGTCTCAGAAGAACATAGGCTCAAAAACTGTTGGTTGGTTAGTTGACTGTTTTCCATATTTAAAGTTCTTCCATCTGCTGAACTATTACCAGGCATATCCCAGGATGCTTTCCTGGTTTTTAGATAGACAGGGAGCCCAGTGAAGTGTGGATGAATTCTTTCTAAAAGGTTAGATGTTGATTGACTGATTAGCTCCTTGGCAAAGAAAGTATTTCTCCCTTACATCATTATAGATGCACAGTTGTACCTCTTAGGAGTCTGTTTTTGAGAGGTATAGAACAGTTTAAAGTTGTTTCACAGTAGGAAGGCTTTTATCACCATAGAAGACATTTAGTGGCTTCAAGGCCCCCTCAGATTATCTTGATGCCCAGGCCAGCTGGAAATGGAGTGCTCATAGATTACCCTATGATACTCATCACCTGTGTGAAGCCCAAGCAGCCCAGAGTGGGATACCTTCCTCTTCATTACCAGGAGTTAGTAACATGGGGAGAGGGGGAAATTCTGTAGGAGAATTTCTTAACTCTCTGCATTTGTGTCTCTCTTTTTTTTTTTTTTTAAAGTCAGGTTATTGAGGTGTAGTTTACATACAGCAACATTGCACATCCCCTTTTAAGGCTTACCTTATCAGCTAAAGTATAAGAGATATGGTGAGGCTAGGTGGTTCCTATGTTCCCTTCCTCCTAGTGAATTCTCTCTGCCCATATAGTTTTCCATGGAATCTCAGGCTTTTGTGAAGTTTTTATAGATGAAAAATAATTGACAGATATGTCAATCACTCATTTTCTGACTCCACCGCTGATCTGAGCTGTTTTTAGGCCACATCAGACAGGACAGAGGCACCCCTAAGTTCAGATTTGCCAAAAACGTGTAGGGCATTCTGCAACTCTGGGTAACAGTCCCTTTCTTTCCTCTGTTCCCGTTTTTCTCGGGAGTATTTAAGACTATTTTTTGTTGTTATTGAGTATTCTTGGTGATTCCACATCGGAGAGATGGGAGGAGATTATGTAATGAATTGAGCAAATGCGAGGTAACAAGAGAGGGAAATTTTGGTTCCTTTAAGAAAATGTGATGTGCTGGAAATTTGAAGAACTCATCTCAGGAATCGAAGTGCTCCAATTTCTTTATTGCAAGAACCTTACCTCTTTTTTGCCAGCGTGGTCAAATCAGACCTTACCTCACTGAATTTTCTCTGCCATCCCATTTGGTGGTCAGCATCAATGGTAACATCATAAAGCATTTTGGACCTGGGACCAACTGGTCCCTAAGAAGATGCAGAAGTTCCCATTTGCTTACAGTACCTGAAACACCTGGGACCACCCTGTCCTTACAGCCGCTGTTACTGTTATTGTTGCTTCTTGCCAATACCCTTGGATATCTTGTGCTACAAAACACAAGAAATTACATTTCGGTTGGGGTCATGCCTTTTCTTCTTCTTTAGAAAGGTTTCTTGAGTGTGGTGCAGGGGTTTTCAAAGGAAATCACTGGGGCCTCGCTCTGGACCGTGACCCTATGTAGCAGAATGACATTTGGCACAATGCAGGCCTGTCATGGGCCCTGTCCATGGGGGTTAGTGACTGCACATATTGCAAAGTCTGCATTACAATGCTTAGTTGCCAGTGGCACAGAGGGAATGACATACAGTGTGGCCTTAAGTTAATGGAGAGTGATTTAAAACAACAACAACAACAAACATAATAGAAGTTGTACATCTAAATAAGGGTTGTGCCCTTCAAAAATTGTAGCATGGAAGGCAATGCATTAATCCATCAGCGCTTTCCTGAGCCAAGCATTGTTGTAACTTCTGATTTGAAGTTGCCTTCAGGGTCTGTGGCACATTAAAAATATATTTATGAAATATTTATTGTGCTTTTATCCTGATTACAAAAGTTATATAGATTTGTTGCAGAAAGTTTAGAAAGTACAGGAAAACACAATTAAAAAATAAATCATCCATAATCTTAGCACCCTGAGAAGACCCTTGTCAAAACTAATGTCTATCTTCTTGGTAATTGTTTATGCATCTGCACACATGGTTGTAAACACACACACTGACATGTGCATGTTTATTCACTGAATTGAGGCAATAACCTTTAGACTGTCATTTAGGCTGCTTAAAAATATGTTGTGGCACATTGCTTTGAACATTCTCAGTGGTCCAAATATTTTTCTTTTTTTTTTTTTTTGCAAATATTTTTCTTAAAGGGGGTGGATTTTATTTTTGGAAACAGCCAGGCGTTATTTAGAGCCAAGCCTAGGTATCTCCATTATCAAACTGGCTAATATGGTTTGGGAAAACCAACAAACTCATGTGACTATAAAGTAATAAATTTGGTTTCCTTGGATGGATCACTCTGACTTAATGTTATATCCAGAAGCAGAGTTCTGCAGATGTGTTAAGCCATGGCAAATCGTTGGGTTAAGTGTATAGATTTCAAAGGTGAATGATTTGAAGGAGAGGGGCACACTCTTTCAGACATAAAACTTCTGGTTTTATATATAAGGAACACGAACCACTTACAAGGCAGGGAATTTTCTCCCATAATCTTGGAGCTTATGGTGGGCATGTAGCATCCTCACTTTTTTGAAAGCCATGTTTTGCAGGATCCTGAACCTGTCTTAGCCTGGCCAGGATGTCTGAGAGTTAAGACTGCTTTTTACTTCATGGATGTTAGCTGGGGTCAGCTCTCCTCTACTTTATGTAAATGTCTGGTTTTCCCTTGCCCTGAGGCAGCCAAAAAGAGGGGGCTGAGGGTGATGTCAGTTTTCATAATATTACCAGTTAAATACATTAGCATTTATCCATTCTGAAATAATGAATAGTTTCCAATAGATTAAAAAATATGCATTAATAATTCAATGCAATTGTGAAAGGAGACAGAGTCCATCAATAATTAGGACCTTGGAGTTTGCTTTTCCATCACCATCCACCACCGTGATCTATTCTACTGATGATGGTCTCCTTGCTGGCCTCCCGGACAATTATCGAGATCCTAGCAGGCCAGATAGGGCTTTATTAATGCAAACACATTAATGGCAGCCTCTCATGTATCATGACTGGTGATTTAGCACCAGAAATTAATATCTTGGTCCCCAACCTTGCCAATCTCTATTTTGTCTCCAACGGATGTAGATAATAACTTGGAAAAAATGGGAATCGGGAGCTGGCTGGGTTCTGGAATCCTTCTAGACTAAGAAGGTAAATTACCCCTTCCTAATTGAGCAATCAGATTCTCAATAGACTCCTTCAACCAGTTCTCCAGTTCTAAAGCTCCCTGGGCTCCTTCATGGGGCTGATACTTTGGGGGATGCAGATTCAACTAACATTTATTGAGCCCCTATTATGTGGCGGATAGGGTAAAGGATGTTTTATCAGTATTCTTACTTTGTTCCCACATCAGTCCGTTTCTGCACATGAGTATGTACTGAGGTTCAGAGACAGTGAGTAATTGGCCCAAGGTCACACCATGGATTAATGGGGAGGTGAGAGTTAAATCTAAATATTGGGATCATAAGGTTGTATGCATTTGTTACTTATTTATTATCTGTCTCCTCCGTTAAAATGTAAGTTCTGCAAAGGCAGGAACTTTGTCTTGGTCACACTGTATTTCCAGCACCTACAACCATGCCTTGCATATAGTAGGTGTTCAACAATGGTTTTGTATTGTGTAGCGGAGGGAGACCACCTGCGTTAAAATCCTGGCTTAGCACTCTAGCTGTGTGACCCTGGGCAAGTGACTCAACGTCTCTGTGCCTGTGTCCTCACCTGTAAAATGGCGATAATGAAGTGCCCACTTCATTGGCAGTTGTGAGGATTACGGTGTTTAGAACTTGGTTCGTGTAAAGTGCTTAAGAAATGTTAACTGTTCTTATTATCTGTTGAAGAAATAAAATGTTTGAGTGCCTATTATATGCTAGACTTGGGATAGAACAGTAAACAATATGTTCTTTGTCGCAGTCCTCATGGAACTTACAGCCTAGTGAAGGACAGGGTGGAACAGCGAGATAAGTGCTGTGAGAAGGGAAGTGTAGGATGCTGGGGGCGCCAGTGAGAGAGGGTCAGTGACATCTATACTGAAACCTGAAGGATGAATAAGCATCTAGCTGGAGGAGGGTCAGGGAGGAAAAAGGGCCCAGGTGGAAGGAGAAGAGCATGTGCAAAGGCCCCAGAGGTGAAAGCAGTATGGTGTGCCTATCTGTTCGAATACTTTCAGTAGCAAGTAATATAAAACCCAAAGAGAAGTGTTTTTTTTTGTGTTTTTTTTTTTTGCTGCACGAGCCTCTCACTGTTGTGGCCTCTCCCATTGCGGAGCACAGGCTCCGGACGCATAGGCTCAGCGGCCATGGCTCACGGGCCCAGCTGCTCCGCGGCATGTGGGATCTTCCCAGACAGGGGCACGAACCCGTGTCCCCTGCATCGGCAGGCGGACTCTCAACCACTGCGCCACCAGGGAAGCCCAGAGAAGTGGTTTTAAAAATAAGAAAAATATTATGTCATTTCCAAGAATAAGAAGTCTAGATGTAAGCATTCCAGGGTTGGTTAATTCTGTGGTTCAAATATGTCTCCAAATCCTTTCTCTCATTCCACTCTACCATCCTTTGTGTCTTGGCTTATCCCGTTGGGTTGCTTCTCCTCATGGTCTCAAGGTGATCCCAAGATGGTGTCACATGCACACAGCCACATGCTTATTTTCGAGAGAGAGAAAGCTTCGCAGAAGTGCAGGTTTTCCCCATGGGTTTTACTGGTCAGAATGGCATCACATGCCATTACTAGCAAGGGGAGTGGAATTACCTTGTTGGCTTGAACTGATCAAGGTTCATTCCCTAGGCCCGGGGCCAGCCTTCCATAAAGCTGTGGTTGCCTGATACTGAAACAAAATTGGGCTTTTCCTTAAGAAAGAAGGTGTAATGTGGGGTGCGAATGCTACTGAACAAGCAACTAACAGGAGCCCTGCAGTCCCCTTTGTGCTCTGAGCTGCACTGCTCATGTATCACATAGGGGTAGCACCTTGAATCAAGGGAGACTCTGCTGACCTGGAAGAATATCTTATCCCCCAGTGAGGGCGTAAGAACACTCAGATGGTTATGACTGAGGGAAGGAAGACAGTCTCTGCATTTCCCTTTGGACTGTGGAAGATTAACAGGGCTTTTATTTGAGAGGATACATCCTTGCATTTTAGCAGACTTTTGTATACTTGCATTTTCCCTCTATTATCCGACCAATATCTCTTACTAACTTGATGACATGGGTAGTTGAGGGTAACTATGTGTATGGGGAGGAGGGTAGGGGATAGGGTGGGTAGAAGAGAAATGGAATGGAATCATGAGATCTTGTAGGATTGCTGCTCCCTTGATGTAGAAATCTCTGCCACTCAGATGCTACTTGAATACTGCTATAGACAAGGAGCTCAGTATCTCACAAAGCCTCCTTTCTATTAGAAGTTTAATCTTCTATCCCTTTGTTCTCTAAGTTTCTAGAAAGAAAATCTCCTTCATGTCCCATGATGCTCATCCTTCCTCTAGACCTCTGTAGTCCCACCTGCAAGTACAGTTCACAGGTCCATTAAATCACTGGATCCACTGTCTAACCCCGAGAGTCGACACGTGCTCCGTTCAGTCTCCAAGGCCGGCTGAGTCCACTGTGGAGGCATTCGACAGCCTTACCATCTGCTTATTTTAACCTACCTGGTCTAGATCTTCCCTGGTTTCAGGCTTGGAGCCCCACATGCCTCTTCAAATCCGCATTTCTGACCCTCAGCTCGTTTTGACCAGGCCACTATGACTCTAAGGTTTCTACTCTGCTCTGCTACCTCCCCACTCTCAGCCAGGGGAGTTCGTGTGCCTCCACTTCTCATTTAATCCCCTCTATTTAATGGAAGAGGATGGTGAGGGTACAGTGTGCATTTCCCTCTGTTTCTCATTTATCAGCCACGGTCCTGAATTGTGTTTCTTGCCTTCCCTGTCCTCAGAGCTCCCTGAAGATTTCACTTTGAGCCATGCCTGGCCCATGGAGCAGAGCTATTGTGGCTGGCCCACCCTGGTTTTCTGGTTTCACTCCATCCTCCATCTTTCTGTCTTGTCCCCTCAGTGACCAGTGATGTGTTTCAGAGGAAGTGGGCCAGGGTGACAAGTACGGTCTGGTCCACAAAACAGAGCCAAGCTCCCACACACACGCCCTGTGACCTGGGCCTGATGCCTTGACTCACCCGACCCCAGAGGTGAGATGAGGTGCATCCTCTTACCCCATGCTCTTTCCTGGAAACATCTGGCTTGTGGCATGTTGGTGTGGCATGGCAGTGTCACCTGCTAGGCCAGAGAGGAAAGAGCCCTCCTGTCACAGGCCAGCTTTGTGCCTTGTTTACAGCATATTTTAATCTCACTTTCACTTTTTTCTTTTTTCCTCCATTTCTGAAATTTAAATATTTGAAGTCAGTTTAGTTATTTTTATGACAATCCTCTTTCCCTTCCAGAAACAGAAAGTAAAAGAGATGCAAAACCCATTGGGGCATCTGTCTCCCACTTTTAAATTTGTCCCTTCTCCTCTTGCGTGACACTAGAAGTAGTAACGGCAGGGTATTCTGTCCTAATACCTGTGCCAACCCCTCACCATTATTTTCTCCCCCACCTGGGGTTCTCTGGTGCTCCCAGCTACCCCTCTGTGGTCCTGCTGAGCTACAACTGGGGCCAAGATGAGGATCCTGAGTCCTTTGAACTGGATGGATGAAAGGCCAGTCCTGTAGCATGAATTTTCTTTTCTGTCCGTTAATTCATTGTAGGCAACCCCATCTGATTACACAGTTTCCCTTAAATGAGAACTACCTCTGAACACCCTCTTCAAGACCTAGGTTCTAAGGGAGGCAGACTGGATTAGAGGCCAGGATCTGGGTGTTCTGTCCCTGGTTTTCTCTCCTGATTCAATAAGCTCTCTGTGCCTCATCTGGTCTACAGAGGGAAGGCTGTCTCTGACCCCCCTTCCAGGGAGATTAGAGATTGTAAGGAAAGAACTCCATGCTGTCTAGTGGAAGGGAAGATGATGACTTTCAGTAAGATCATTTTGATTCCTATTGCTCTCCGGGAGCACATCTCCTCTTCCTCTTTGCTCTTGTTTATTTATTTATTTATGTTTTTGGCTGCGTTGGGTCTTCGTTGCTGTGCTCAGGCTTTCTCTAGTTGCAGCGAGCGGGGCTACCCCTCGTTGTGGTGCACAGGCTCTAGAGCGTGGCCTTCAGTAGTCGTTCATGGCCTTAGCTGCTCCACAGCATGTGGGATCTTCCTGGACCAGGGCTCGAACCCGTGTCCCCTGCAATGGCAGACGGCTTCTTAACCACTGCACCACCAGGGAAGTCCCTTTGCTCTTGTTTAGTAGAAGGTCATCTGTTTTCTTTTTCATTTGTCCACTTCTGCTGTACTGCCTGTGTCTCCTGGGCCTATGTAAAAAAAAAAGCCAGAGTGTCCAAGCCCTGGCTGCCCCCCAGTCCCCAGCTGGGCCGAGCCAAGAGGAAGGTGTTGTATCTGCCGGTGGTGGGCCTTACTTGCTTTCCTATGGCTCAGTGGCCAGAGAAGCTGAGGCCCTTTCCCCGGACCACACCCTGCAGAAGGGCATACAGGCATACCTTGGAATTATCGTGGGTTAGATTCTAGACCACTGAAATAAAGCAAATATTGAAAAAAACGTGAATTTTTCAGTCTCCCAGTGCATATAAAAGTTATGTTTACACTATATTGTAGTCTATGAAGTGTGCAATGACCTTATGTCTAAAAAACAATGTACATGCCTGAGTTAAAAAACACTTCATTGCAGAAATGCTAACCATCATCTGAACCTTCAACGAGTTGTAATATTTTTGCAATAGTAACATCAAAGATCACTGGCCACAGATCATCGTAACAAGCATAATAATAATGAGAAAGTTTGAAATACTGTGAGAATTACCAAAATGTGACACAGAATGAGACATGAAGTGAGCAAAGGCTGTTGGAAAAATGGCGCCAATAGACTTGCTCCACACAGGGTTGCCTCAAACCTTCAATTTGTGAAGAACATAATATCTGTGAAGCACAATAAAACGTAGCATGTATCTTATGTTGAGATGGTATGTTCTGGTTTTAGTGACATTTCATACAACCTGCCTTACCTTGTTTCATCCCCACCATAACCCTGTGAAACAGGAATAATAAGGAAGAACATTTAGTTTTCTTTTATCGAAAACATAATTGAGGTTCTGAGGGGTTAAATGATGTGCTCGGGTTAATGCCTCTCCTTAGCGGCTGAATCTGGCGAGGTGCAGGACTTTCCACTCCAGTCCGGGCCTTTGTACACTGCATCCCGCTGGCTCACGGGCCTGGAATCTCAAGAGTGGTCTCTCTGCTGCTTCCCCTTGTGCCTGGCGTGGCTTGGCCTTCCTACGTCCTTGTCTCCTGAGGCTCACCCAAGTTCCATGTCTCCTATCATAGCAAGCCCTGAACTGCAGGCTGGGCAGGTGGTCTAGTGAGTGGACTACCAGGTGTTTGTGCAGGGGAGCGAGGCATGGGTTGTAGGGTGTGTGGGTGGGAGGAGGCTGAGGAACACATGTTCCATATTAATCTTTATTTCAATGAAGTTGTTTGAGTTCATGCTTTATTGTGGTGCTTTAAAATAATGTGTTTCTAATGGTGCCCCCGGGGGTAGCACTTGCACTTTTGAGATCCTATTGCTGGAGTGGCTCATGAGACCAACCACAATAATAGAAAGCGAGGCACCCCCTGGTGCGCCATCTGAATTCATAATGGCAATTTCTATGATGCCCCGAGGCCAGCTCTGTTTGTACTTGAGAACACGTTAGAGCTCGGCACTGAGGAGGGCTCCTCCCTTCCTGCCCCGGTTTGATCAGAGCCCCTCTGTAAGGAAAGGTGCTCCTTCAGCCTCCTGTATCTGGCTGTCATCACCGGTCTCCAAGGAAAGGACCAGCCCTCCCCCTACTTTGGTTTTGGTGTGGGCAGAGAGGGTGATGGAGGGGGCGTGGTCTCCTGTCAGTCATGTACCCCCTTCCTTCTCCTGCCTCTCCACCCTGTGTGCAAAGCAGAAAGGCCCTCTGGGGTCTCCTGTGCCTTCACCGTCAAAGCGGTGAAATATGAAATGACAACATAATGAAATGAACTTGGTCTCATTAAGATTCCAAATGGCCGTCTTTTTTTTTTTTTTTTTTTTCCGTTTCGGCCAAAGACCCACACCATGGCGCAGATGGCAGAAGTGGGTCAGTGCTGCATGGGGTGAGGGGAGCGGCAGGAGAAGCCCAGACGAGGGGCCATCATGGTTCAGGCTGGGACAGCAGGCCCAGGGGCAGACCAGGGGACTTAGGAAGAGCTGAATCAGCCCTCCAAATTCCTGCAGACAAGATCACAGGCTTTGGCTGCCGAGGCTGGAAACACACCCGCACAGCAAGCTCCCCTCGACCCAGGAGAATGATGGGGTGGGGTGGCTGGATGAAGACAGGGGCCCCACTTTCTCCTAAGCGCTTAGTGATGCCCTGCAGGCGCTTGATGTGAGAGATGAGCGACAGCGCCCCCTCCCTTCAGCCAGTGGAAGTACAGCCTGAATTACAGGGTGCACGAGCAGTATTTGCACTCTGGTCATGCATCCTCCGTGGGGCTGTGTAGATCATATAGCCTTATGACAGAAGCCCACGGAGGGTCAGTGCTATTCATTCATCATCAGATGTTACTGACCCCCTGCTGCCTGCCAGGTGCTGTGAGAGGCACTGGAGGGTCGAAGACAGAGAGGTAACATTGTCCCTGCCCTCAAAGACCATGGAATCCTCTGTGTGTGTCCTGTGATCACAACCTCATCTCCTTGCTTGCTTTTCTAGTGCAGAGAGCGTCTTAGGTCAATTTGTCTGTGAGCCGTTCTCATTCATGGAGGAGTCTTCGGTCACTGGACATTTACTCAGAGGCAAAGTCTAGCCCAATGGTTCTCCCCTCTGGCTGCATGTTAGAATCACCTGGGCTGCTTTTTAAACATACTGATAATGGGGCCCAGGGATAGGGTTGACGTTTAGTGTGTACATGCAGGTATGACGTCCTGCCAGCAACCATCTGACTGGCTGGGCTCATGCCCTACTGGTCAGTAGATATTTTGATCATTATTCCTACCCTACCTCAGACTAATAAAATAAAAATTTCTGGTGATGGAAGCTTGGTCATAGATAGGTTTTTGAAAAGCTTCCCAGGTGGTACTAATGTGCAGCTAGGGGTGGTTTTGGCAAGACGCATATGTGGTAGGTACACCTTTAAGGCCTGAATGGCACCAAAGCCCCAGGAGTCAATGCTGGGGACAGTTGAACTCCAGCTCTAATACTCCACCTGGGGTCCCTGGCTGTAAGGTGATGTCATCACCAAAGGGGGTCGCACGAAGTGGAGCTCCCACTTAGTACACGGTGAATGAAGGAAAAGCTTTCAGCTTTAGACTCTGATAGGCTTTAGAAGAAGAAAAAGGCCCTATCCAGTCCCCTCTTTTTACATATGATGAAACAGTTTCAGGTGCCTTCATGATTTCGGAGGGTGGACATTTGACACCTGGCCCAGGGTCCTGAGGCAGCCTCTTTGAGAATTATTTTTGCAGCTTGGGAATAAGAGACAAAGAAGCTGCAAGGATGAGCTTTTTAGCAAGTGCCTCAAGACAGGGACATTATCAGGCCAGAAGAAACTCTTAAATCTTTATAGTTTGGCTAAGGGTGTGAATTATTATATATATATAAAAAAATTTCCCCCAACAAAATAGTTTTGCTGATGTGGGCTGCCTTTGCTGAGGCCAAGGAAAACCTGTTTCCAGTGGTGTGGCAGCTCTGAGAAGCCACTAAATCTCTGTAACTGCAGGGTGTTGACCTCTCTGTCTGGCACCGCAGGCTCTCCAGCTGGCATGGCTGGCTCCGTGGTGCCAATTCTCTCGTGAATTCTTGACATCTTGACCTCATGACCCTCTCTTATCTCAGGTAGGCCTCTGTGTACCTACCTGCTCTCTCTCCTGTATTTCTTTGGTAGAGGACCTGACCTGTCTTGAGATGCCTGCTCTTGGAACCTGTCTCCCAGAACCAAGGATTCGGAAGACCTGGGCCTCCTACCTTTTCTTCCACTCCCCCAGTGGCCCTCTGCTGCCCCCACCTGCCACAAGTCCACACTAACCATAGAATCCTTGAGGGCAGCTCCGCAGGGCTCAGGAACAAATTGTTTCTCTTACGTGCCAGGCATTGTCCTGGACATTGTCACTTATGCTGCCTGGTTCAGTCGTCAGAGTCCTGGGTTAAGTATGTTGCAGATGGGGAAAGTGAGGCTCAAGATAGGTATGTCCCAGAACTCAAAGAAGTAGAGATAAGTTCAAACTCAGAGTTATACTTCTTGCATTACATGTTGGCTGCTTCCTTAACTCCTTTGGTTCTGGCAGAAATAGTGGCTACTGGGGGAAAACATGAGAGATGATCATGGAGCAGTGGAAATTAACCACTAAGTTTTTAGAAAGTGAGACAAAATGATCATTCAGGATGCAGGACTGTTGCATCTATTAGAGCATGGTGTTACTTTTCCCTTCTCTTCTCATCTCAAGTGCCCTGCATGTTCCTCAGCTTGTCAGGGGCAGGAAAGGTAGTATTCTTGGACGAACCCAGAAGACAGAGCCCACTTACAGCTCAAGACTCAGGGAGCGGATAAATGAAAATCAAAGGACACAGAGTTCAGTGGGCTGAGCAAGATGGAAAGGTCATAATCCACCCATCAAGATTCAGCCGAGAAATCTGAAAGGAATTGAGCAAGATATGGGGGTGGTACCTGAAGAAGCCAGTCATGGGAGGTACATGGAGTGGGGAAACTGGAAAACAAAGCTCAGCACCGGCATCTTCCAGAGGACACCAGGGATGAGGTAACTCCACATGAGACTCGGCAACCTCCACTCTCTCCTCCCATGGTCAGACTCAATTCTAAGAGTGCCAGATGTGGATGATGCAGGTCCTGGGAACTGACAATTGCTCCTAGGTAGAAAGTTTATGAGAGAGGCAGTGGAGGCATTTCTCTGGCATCAAATTTATCAACATTCTTCCCAGGAGGATTTGAGGAGTGCCCTGTTCCTAATGGGAGTATACTCCTACCTTTGTATAATGACACACAGAGTGAGGCTGAGTGTAAACAACTGTACACACATGCTGCTGTGTCTCGTCATGTTCACATCCACACTCACACATACAGCCACTCCGGGCTGATGCATTGGCACTTGGCACAGAGGTGCTTTGAAGGATCCGGGACCTGGGGTTCAGAGCATAGTAGAGAACTGGTAGGAAGGAGTATGAATTTTGGGGGGAAAGCTAGGACTTGTAAAGTCAGAGAGACCATAACTCTTAAAAGTCCAGAAGTTAAGTTCAGATAAGTCTGCTAGGGTAGGAAATATCAAGTAAGCACCTTGGGGTCAAAAGTAGTGTCCAGAATCTGACCATCAGTTGGAGAGATGTCACCAGTGGCACAAGTAAGAGTGGCACAAGTAAGAGCGCTCTGATCTTAAGGCAAAGGCTCCATCCTGTTTATTGTTGGGGATTGTGGATGCAGCCCTAGCCAGGCACACTAGAGACTTACGGTCAATTCTTCTTCCTCCGTCTCCTGATTGCTAAGCTGGTGGAAGAAAATCAGCACCTGGAAGGATTCGACCATTTCCAAGTTATTGTACAAACGTCCAGCAAAAGGTGACTGAGGAAGGTATTCTGGTTTTTGCTTTATATTGTTACATTAAAAAAAATCATTCATTTACTTAAAAATGTATTATGATATACCCATGATCAAGAAACTCCAGTGTGCTGCCATGAATACAAAAGTTTATAAAAAAAACCCTGCTGCTCTCAAGGAGTTTACAATCTAGAGGGGGAGAGAAACATGCAAGCAAATAGCTCTAATGTGAGTTAAAAATAGCCTGTTGTGAGGACAGAGGTGAAGGAGTGAATAATAATTATGGGGGAGAGTTAGGGGTTAGTGTTGTGGAGGAGGTGGCCTTTGATCTGGGCCTTGAAGCGTGAATATGATTTTAACTGAATGGGGAGATGGAGAGGAGGAAGTAGGAGGGAGTTTTGGGAGGAGGGAACAGCATGAATAAAAACATGCAGGTGTAAAATTATGTAGCAAGTCTGAAGAAAGGCAAGTAATACAGTGAGGCTGGAATTTAGGGGGCTGCTGAGGAGACGAGACTGGAAAGACTTAGTACATCCAATTAAGGAGGATCCAGGTAATTATATGATCCTCTCACTTTAACTGGCTAGTGGGTAAGGGACCTGGCGGGTCCAGGTCTAGATGTAATACATTATTTAAAGCGCACACGGTTGCTTCAGCACATTTTGCCTTCCCTCTACCCCTTGCAGCCATGCAATCCTATTCTTTGTGAGAGTCTGTATACCTTTTTTGTGCTTGTAAGCTCACACCGTATCTCCTTACCTACATACTCTCAGGCCTTCCTAACAACTGCATTCTCCCACCTGACCTCCAGTGTGTATACCTCCTCACGCCAGGGGAGTGGAGCATGCAGGGGGCCAGGTGACCATTAAGCAAACATCATTGCGCTTGGTAGGAGGAAGCAGAAATGCATTGCAAATCAGGTTCAAAGTGGTGCATTCTGCAAGTTGGCTAGAATAATTTCAGACCCCAGACCTCCTGCTGAAGTGAAAAACGACATTTATAGGAGGGAAGCTTAGAATTAATCCTCCAAAATGATAGTAAAGTGAATTCTTTCCTGGCTCTGCTGTGACTGTTCTTCCTCCTATTTCTGTCTCTCCTTATTATTGTCATGAGTTCTGCTCTCCAAAGTGGATAAAGTCACCATTCAGATAAGATCAGTTTCGTCTGGTGCAGCCACGTTGATCTGATCACAGTTTGGACTGCAGGTTTTGAATTCACCTTGGGCATTTAACTTTGGGGGGTGGGGGAAAGGGAACTAAAAATGCCGATCTGGCACAAAGTAGCTGCAATCATTAGTTTGCTGTCCTCAGGCCTGCTCTGAGTCATACCGCAGGATAGCAGATTCTCTGGCTATTTCTTGGACTTTGGGACACTTTTTACCCAGTCACCTTTTACCCCATTCCAATATTTGAATCGCAGTGGAGACGGTTTCACTAGGGGTCATCAGTCTGCAATTCCTGGTGGAGTTCTCAGTGATTGTGAAAGATGGCAAGTCCCGCACACCTGCTGAGCAGCATGGGCGCTCTCCGTGGTCCTGAGAAAACTGAGGCTGCTCTGCCGAACGGGAAGCTGTTGGGAGCTCTCCATGGTTCTGCAGGCAATACACTTCTGTAGGGAATTTGAGGGGAAATTGTCCACAAACTACTCTAATAATGATTGCCCCACAGGAGAGTTGAGATAAAACCAGAGTAGCAAGCTGTTGAGGACTTGCTGAATGAACGTCCACCCTAAAAACTAACGACCACTTTCACATTTGCTCTTATTCTGTGATGACAACTGATTGTTTTAGAATGCCTCGTTTATTTAGTTTTCCTCCTAGTGGTGAGGGAAAGAAAGCAGATGCTTATATTAATTATAGGGTGTATATTATTGTCCACCTGAAGCACAAACATAATGAAAGAGCCACAATTCATTTATTCCACAAATATTTTGGGTGCACTTTTGATATGCTAGACAATACGCTAGATGCTAAACCTTGGACAAGCTTATAGCTCACACAGGAATTAGATGAGCTGTGACTCTGGGAAGGCTGCCCTTTTCCCCTAACAAGTACTGTTATCTGGTGACTGACCACTCTGGACTTCAGTTAATGGTTATAGCCAAGAAGAGACCTGGGGAAAAGTCATGGGAATACTGGGGCTCCATTTGTGACTCCTGTGAACCACTGTGTGACTTGAGTGGGTTCTAAAGGAATCAGAGGCCTCTACAACTCTATATGAATTAAATCTCCATCTCTGACTTTGTAAAGAGAGAAAGTCTCTTTAGGCTTGAATCAGCTTCCTGCTGGGATCAGGGTCCCTCAATGTGCACAGGGCTCTCTGCACTGATTGCCCTGAGGAGTGTGCTGTGAGAATGCCTGATGCTGATGTGTGCACGGGTGCTCATAAAAGGATGCACCTGACAATATGATGGTAATACTTATACAGCACATACTACATTCAGTGAT
The DNA here is from genome assembly GCF_963455315.2 of Globicephala melas. Classification (NCBI taxonomy): domain Eukaryota; kingdom Metazoa; phylum Chordata; class Mammalia; order Artiodactyla; family Delphinidae; genus Globicephala; species Globicephala melas. The sequence continues at coordinate 152,819,932 of NC_083315.2, forward strand.
TTGTTATGAGTGCTTTACGAATATTAAATGATTTAATTATCATAACAACCTTTTGAGGTAGGTACCATTATTATAACTATTTTATAAATCAGCAAGATGAAGCACAGAGAGGTTACATAGCTTGCCAAAGATCACACAGCTGGTAGATTGCAGAGCCAGGATTCGATACCAGGCAGTCTGCTTCTAGAGTCAATTCTCTTAACCACTGTGCTATAAAAACCTGAAGCTTACAAATTCCTGGGAAGTGGTTACATGTTCCCTGAGGTAAGAAACATATTTGGATGGCTTGATTCTCCCCTGCTCTCATGTCCTTTCTATAACAAACGTCTCTCACCTCATTTTATAGACTGACTTCTAAGAGTGATGCACCTTAATGCTATTTCTGAAATTTTACTTATCTTTTAGCTGGAATTTTACCAAGTAATATTTGTCCTATCATCCTGAAAGAAAGTATTCATTCATGATGGGATACTTCTTATTAGTCAAGATTTAAGTCAAAAAAACCTTTTGTTTCCAGAAAAGCCTTTTAGACCATGCAGTCTAAAACTGTTCTTCTTTCCCCTAGCTACTTTTATAAAATTCTATGATTTTGTTTTCTTCATAGTAGTTATCACTCTTTGAAAGTATCTCATGTGTTTGTGTGCTCTATTATTTTCTATTCCTTATCCCTACTAGAATATAAGGTACATGAGGACAGAAGATTTGTTTGTCTTGTTTACTACTGTGTTCTGTCTACTTGGAATATGATATGGTTAGTGAATGAATCTAGGCCCAAGAATAATTTGGTAGACTCTTGGAGGAAAATCCAGAGAGAGGGAGAGAGTTAATAAAGTCCTCTGGACTAGGAGAGATTTGCAAGTTTAAAAAGAAGTTTAAAAAGGGAAAAAAGTCAACATACAGCTTAAAAAAGAGACCTAGTGGAAGAGACCATTTCCAATCAGCAAGGGTCCCCAGCTCTTGGGAGCCAAAGCAAAGAGGTTTAGGTAGCTGTATTTGTAAGCCTGGTATGTCTCACCTTCCAGCAGAGCTGTTCTGCATGTCAATTCACCCTAGAGATTGACGTGGCGTGTGATTTAGGAGGGTGAGGAAGTTAGCTTGAACCATGGGCATGTCATCATTTTTCCTTGATTTTTCCAGGAAGTAAAAGGGGCATCTTGTCTTTTTTCCCCCCTGGTGTCTAGAGATCTTGCCCATCCTCAGCAACATGGTCTACATGTGCTTCAGACCTAAGCAATAAAACTAAGAGGGGGTGGAGACCATCAGCTTTTGAAGTGACTCACACTTGTTACAGGAATTAGAAGACAAACTGGAGATAAGGTGATGGGGCGTGGAAGAGCAAAACGGAGGGTTAATCTTCGAAAACTAAAAATGTGAGGCTGTTGATATATTTGGGTGCTTCAGAGGTGATTCATCCATGTTTGGTTGATTTTCTAGACTTTTAATTTTCTTTCCAGTGTTTGGCATTGATAGTGCCAACTTATTACCAGAGGCTGCAAAGAAGAGAGAAGACTTGAACCAGTTAATTCAGAGTTTAGAAGCAGATGCCTCAGAGCATTTGGTGGGGGAAGAGGATGATTCCCTGTTCCCCATAGTTACATGCCAGATTTTCACACTTTGAGATTTTCTTAGTCAACAATGGCCTAAAATCTGTTTTCACCTCCAGTATGAATAGGGCATTAATCACTGAAATCTGTTTCTCACAGTTACGCTTCACATAGGGCTCCAGTTTGCTTCCAGAGCGACCTTTGGTATAAAACTTTTGTTTGCTGATGCCTGTATTTGCCACACGTCCAATGGGCGGTGAAGAATGGGAAGGGTGGGAAGGGTTTCTCAAGGAGTTGTAGACAGGGAAAGGGAACGTCAGAGAACAGGAGAACTACTGATTAGAAAGGAGAGAAAGAAAGTAGGGAACTGAAACTAATCTCCATTTAAATGAGGGATACGGCGTTGGACCCTTTTGGTGGATACCTTTGTGGGTGCAGAGAGGAAGAGGGAAGTGCACAGGTATGGAAGCCAGAATGCCATAGATCTGAATTGCTTCCCCGAACCTCTTGCCCCAGCCTTATAGCTCTTCAAAGTATTAAACGAGATAATATATGTGAAATGTCCAGCACAGAATAGATGTTAAACAAGTGGAAATCATTATGGGCTTCATAAGTGCACAAACTTTAAAAAAAAATTCATTTATCACGTATTTATTGAGAACTTTTAGATGCTATGTATGGTTACATATATGTGATCACTGCCCTCCTGTCTAGGGAGTAAAGGAACAGTAGTCATCTTTAGGAATATTTCTTAGTGACCTAGTACTATCGCTTTGCATTTACCTAACCCCTAGTGTGTACCCAGCCCTTAACTGCTTTGTAGGAAGGGAGTATACTAGTAGGAAGAGGGGCAAGTGGGCTTATGTGATGATGTTAAAGAATATGCGAGGCAAGGTTGGCATAGAAGAACAGCAGAAAGAAAGAACCTCATTTATTTATTCAGCAGACATATATAGCCTAGCAGCAAAATCTTAGCCCAAGCAATGGGCTCTGATAGAATTTCTAGGTTAGTGGGGGCTTGGCATGAGAGAGAGTGAGGAAATAGGAGATTGTACGCATGCAAGCTCATGAAGTTGTGGGCTGAGGAGGTGAAAGAATGAGTGGATGAAGACTGTGGAAAGGGAAGAAAAAAGGGAAATCACAAGTTACAAGGAGAGTGGCCCAAGCAGTGGGTTAGGGAACCAAGCAAAGTGCTGGGGGTGGCTGAGTGGTATCAGGAAAGCAGATGGTGATCCTTGAGAAGGAGGGTGCAGATGGCGTTGACGGTGAGGAGGCAGCGTGAGGTGAAGAAGAGTCCCAGCTTGGCCACCCCAGGAGGGGAGAGGCTGGAACACAACTCCCCACGCTGGGTGAGCTCTGTGAGTCGTCTGGCCCCCAGTGTGGCATCTGCAAGGGGTACCAGGAGGAAGGATGCAGGAGGCTGTGTGATTCTTTATGATGGGCCTTGGAGGTTAAACATGAACCTCAAACACCCAGGAGCTCCTTGTGAGGAAAGAAAGTTCTCCTTCTAAGGAAAGAACACAAGCACCCTATTATATTCAAATCCAGTCTCCCAGGTTAAGTTTCTACTGTCTGTTTGATCTCGGGCAAGGAATGTGATTGCTCTTGGACATGGCCTTCTCATCTGTAAAATAAAAAGGTTGGGTTAGGTAATACTTAAAATACTTTTAAGCTCCAAATTCTATGATTCTGAGAAATATTTGAAGGTCTAGACTGCAGAGGACAGAGCAGACTTATTAGTCTGTTACTGCTAGAGTTGCGTGTGAAGGGTAACTGTTAGAAACAATGATCAAATCCCTATGCACACTGGTGCTGAAGATAAATTTTAAGCAATTGTTGCTCAAGAAGGAGGATTCTGGCTTAATGTAATAACGTTTTTAAATATTGGAGTCATCCAGCGATGAGTTGGGTTGCTCTGTGTGGTAGTGAGCTCCCTGCTGCAGGAAGTGATCAATATCAGGTTGAATGATGATGTTTTGGGGGCTACTATAAAAGGAACTCCTCCCCCTGCACTCACCTTTACAAAACATCATGAAACATTCTGCTTTCCGGCAGACTGGTTGAGCGTGTGATTGAATGGTTGAGCACGTGACTGGCTGGCGAATCCCAGCTAGTATTTCTCAGAACATGATGTCATTCATATTAACAGGTCTCCTGTGTGGAAAAAAGGGTTTTGTGGTAAAGTAACTTTGGAGAACATTATATTAAACAATGTTAAGCAAGTTTCTCTTCTGCGAGACTTCTCAGAGACTTAAATATATTCGTGTGATTATGGATTTTCTGATCATATTTGACAATAGAGTCTTTCAGAGTATCTGATAGGGATAGTGACCTACTGAACCTACTTGGAGAAACGTTGCTTTAAGCTGTTGTTTTATGTTCTAGGTCCTTTGCCGCTAGAAAGAAAGCATCAGAAATTCTCTGCTGTCCTTAGCTAGTCTGATGATGAAGCCTAATTTGGGACTTAGAGCCCTCGGGGAGGGGATGGAACTGTGGATGATACTGTTAGCCTGACTCAGCTGGTGACCTTAGATGAGTCCTTCCTTGTACCTCAGTTTCCTCATAAGTAAATGGGGAGAAATATGTTGAATCCAATCCTTTTTAGGGTTGAGGTGTCATGACAGAGTTCAAGGTAACACCCATGACATTGGAGTTTGAGTTTGAATCACCTGGGCATCTTGTTGAAGTGCAGATTCTGATTCAGCAGGTCTGCTGGGCTTGGAGTGGGGGTAGGAGCTGAGAATCTGCATTGCTGACCCTCTCAGAGACAATGCTGGTGCAGCTGTGGTCACGCTGAGCGTCGTGAAGGTCCAGGAAGCCACATAGTCTGGCCCATATCAGGAGTATCTCCTCGTAGGGAGCAGCTCAAGCGTTCTGGTGTCACCACATTTCCTGGAGATCTGGTCTGTGTTTTCAAAAGGTATTATTCTCATGGAGAAATAAGCCAGGCACCTCTCTTATGTCCCTGTGGAGGGTTTGCCTTGGGCCCCTCTGAAGGGAATCCCTCTTCCTCGTCAGCTTCCCCACCCCCTACTGCCTACAGCTCCACAGTCGGTTAAGCTATTTTTTGAGTTTGAGTTAAAACCATTTCAGACATATTTTTAACTGCGGCCTGTTTGAAAAGCTGTTAGCATTTGGCAATCATTCCATCTTCAGCTTGAATCCTGAGGAGGGTGTTTCTTTCTTTCTTTTCTTTTTTTTTCCTCCACAACCGGGCAAAAGTATATCATTTAAGAATAGTCCTGGTGCGTGGGTCCGAGAGAATGGCTGCTGCTGGGGATGGGAATGGAGATGGGGCGCGCTTCAGTCTCCACAAGATCATCACTGTTGGTGCCACCTTTCCTGCCTGCACCCGGGCTGAGCTGGCTTTACAGTGTGAAGGGGCAGGGATGATATGAGGGCCGTCCAGCAGAGGGAGAGGGAGAGACGATGGGAAGCAGGGGCTGGGGAGGGACACAGGGCAAATGGCACCAGAACTGGGGCTGCTTGAACCTCCAGGAATGATAGCAGAATGGATACCTTTCCTGCCCGTGATCCTGAGATTTTCTAGAACCAGCACATCACCATTGCCATTGTTAGGAAGCTTTTATTAAGGGCCTCCTAGGAAGTAGTGCCCATGGGAAGTTGTTTCATTTTTTATTTAAGTAACACACATAGCCTCTACACTGTGAATACCACTGTTTGAATACTTTAAAAATATTAGCTCACTTAATCCTCCTAACAACTCTATTGAGGTAGGAACTATTGTGATCCCCATTACATAGAAGGGGAAACTGAGGTGCAGAATGGTCAAGCAACTCGCCCAAGGTCCTGTGGCCTGTGGGCTGTAGAGCTGGATTCCAGCCTGTGCGGTCTGGAGCTGGAGTTCACGCCCTTTGCCACTACACTATGCGGAGATGCAAGTCCTGCCCTCTCGGCACTCGATCTGAAAGTGGCCTGTGCCAGCTGTCCGCTCTTACCTAGCTGGTGGGAGGAATGAAGTTTAAAACAGACAAGAACTTCTGTCATAAATGGAGCAAATGATGATTTTTTTTAAAGCAACCATCAAGCGTTAATAGGTAACTCCCTGCCACTCAAACATTCAAACCCATTAAACACTCCAAATATATCTGGACCGTATTAAAATGTGATCCCCAAGCAGGAAATTCTAGAATTGCTCTGAAAATTATCAGCGTGGGAGGAAATAGTTTCCTTCTAGCATTTTTCTTGTAAAGTTTCTGGTGAGATATTCTTGCATCATCAGTCTAGTCAAGTTGCTTGCTCCTGGGTGCTCAGGGGAAGAAGGATGCAGCGCAGGGATGCCATTGCACGTCCTAGCCAGGATCTCCCCGAGGCTGGAATCGGCAGTCCTGTCCCAAAGGCTGGCTCCTCTCAGCTGACAATGGCTGCTGAATTCAGGGAGGTGGCTGAGAGGCTTCTACTGCTGCAAGCGCCCGAGAATATTTTATTTCCATGGAGGAAGCAGGGAAAGAAAATGAGGGTAGAGGGTTCCCCACTGGAGTTGGAAGTTAAAGACTTTTTGCCTTCCTGGGAGCTAGCCTTTCCTGCAGCCTCTTTGGGGGTGGGTGGGTAGGGGGTGCTGATACCCTGGTGGAAGGGATGCCTGGAGTTAGAAACATTCCCTGGGAACTAACCCCCTCAAGGCCTGAATGCTTAGGCTCGCCTTTGGGCTTATGTCCTCACACGCCTGTAAATCCCACATCCACGTGTTCTTCCATCCTGTGATGAACAGTTCTCTGGATTAGGTGCCGCTTGCAGAATTTGGGGAGTGTTGCTCTTGACTCCCCCTGACTCACTGCTGGCCGTGTCCTCTTGCTGGACTGCAGGTTTAACTCTTTCTGTATAAGTTCTCTCCTTGGAGATACCAGGCCCCTCTGTATTACTGTCTACACTGCACAGTGCATGTCTAATAATACTAATTAATAAGCAGTCACTTATTAATACCACTGGAAACACCGTCACGTGGGTGACGGAATGTCAAACTCCAGGAGGCAGCAATGCAGCCCAGCTCTTGTGGGAGGAGAGGAGAGAAGAGGGTAAGGGATATTCGAAAGTGGCGTTGGATGAACCGCTTTGAGCCAATAGCATTTGAGGCTGAATTCGCAATCTGCTCAGGAGCAAGGCAAGCGGGGATCTGAGACCTTGACTCAACTGCAGTGCTGGCTGGGGATTAGCAGAACTGTCTAATGCGCAATTTTTGGGACTTGGTCTTGGCTTGACAAGCCTTTGATATTCCTAGGGTGTGTTAGGGTAGAGCAGTGGGAACTCAGAAAGAGAGGACAGTACGTATACCTATTTAATGGATGAAGAAACTGAGGCCATTGACCACTATCATTGTTTCCCAAAGATTATTGAGAGAATCAGTAAGTAAAAGAAAGAACCTGTGTAATGAAGGCAAAAGACTCCCAAAGCAACCTGAAATTCACATACCAAGAGTGATTAGGGCAACAGAAGGGTATATGTTAAGTCTTTTATCTATAACCCTGATTTTATAGGCATAGTCTTATTTATAAATATGCAATTGCATATATTTCGATAAATAACATAAAGCCAACTTGCTGTGAAGATTAAACGAGATAACGCATGCCAAGTGCTTACCTTAGTACCAGGCAGGTGAAAATAATGCTAACGATCAGGGCTGATAGCTGGTATGTCCTGTTAGGATCAAACCATTTGCTTACGGCCAGCCTCCAGTCTGATTGGCTGCTGCCATGCCACTTCAGATATTAAATAGTTTAAATCTCACTCTGATAATGATAACTGATACTCCATTGTGGACCTTCCAAGTGCCATTTACTATTACAGGTGCTTTTGATATAATTGTCACAGGAAATGTTTGAGGATGGTATCATTATCATTCCCACTTCACAGATGAGAAAGCTGAGAGTTGAAATGTTAATAACTTGGCCAAGGTCTCATGGCCAGCAAATGGTGCAGCTGGGATTTGAACTTAGATGTGCTCTTTGCAGAGCCTTGGGATCTTAACTAGGATGCTACCAAGTGGAGGCCCAGACTGGTGGTGGTGTTTATTATTATTACTGTCATTCTCATCATTATATCAACTTGACTTTTTTCCCCAGAATGTCATGGACAACTTATTCTTTTGATTGGTAATAAAATTGTTCCTTGTTCCATTCTGAAAGCACTGGTCTGGCACATTTGAGAAAAACTGGGAGAGTCCCTGTCCCATTTTGTTTTCCTCCTGACCTGAGTGAAGGCAGCAGCCTCAGAGTCAAGTGAAGAAGGTAGGTCCACCAGGGAACCTTTAACCTAATGGCCTCTGACTGTGGTCCTCGCCGCTCAGGACAGAGGTGAGAGCAGTGAAAGGCCAGGGTCTCTGAAGCCTTCAGTTGCTTCCATTGAGTCTTTCTGTAAAAAAATCAGTACCATTGCTGGTGTGGCACCATCATTTGGGCGGACACCTGATGTTGCTTTATGCTTATGGTTGCATTACATGTCTTATTGTCTTTATTGTTGTCCATCTCTGCTCTTTTGTACGTATCCAGCCTCATAAATCCAGAACTATCTGAGGGAATGCTGGATCACTGAGAATGAGCGGAGTGGTAGTTAGCTAAAATGCTGTAGAGGAATGGGATAAAATGAGCCCAAAGATTTCAGAATAAAAGGCAGACTAAAAGGATACCCCAGAGTAATTGAAAGGTAAATAACACTTGAGAAGCCCAAGAAACTACTAAATGGAATAAAGTGATAATGACAAGTATACTCAAAGTATACAAGGTGAAGTAGGTAAAAAGCAAAAGGACTAAAAACAAGGAAATGATAGTACCTCAGATGTCAGAGTAAGCTAAAATATTAAAAATTAAATGATGAAATAAAGGAATGCTAACTATAGGGGCAGTCCAAAGTTAATAACCCCATGCAGGGGCAGAGGCAGACCCTTGGGCCAAGGTAGTGGACATTTGTTAAAACATTTCGGTGGGGCAGGTGTTCTGCATGTATTTTATCATTTAATTCTCGAAACAATCCTATGAAGTAAGTATAGGCATTATCTCCGTTCTGTAGGTGAAGACACTGAGACTTGGAGAGGGAAAAAAATTATTCACATCACACGAAATTTAGGTGGTCAAGTTGGGATTGGAATCCAGGTACGTGTTTTAACCCTAGGTCGTCCTGTAGACATGCAGTGGACTTCTTGAGGGAATGTCCTTCCACAGCTGCTGTTTGCTGGAGGAGTCCCATGGGAGGTGACATCTGCAGGGCAGTGAGTCCTCAGACTCTCCCTTTGGGCTTATACCCTCATATTCCCCGGGGGGCCCCTTAGGTCTCTTCCTGCTGTTCCCAAAGGTGAGTCTATAGCTGCCCTGGCTAGTTCCAGTGTCCTGCTGGATCATGGTGATCCTTTACATTGTTCTTCCCACAGGAGCTCTAGACAGCTTGACCAATCCCATGCACTGTGTCCTCTGAAATTCCCTTCCACATTCTGAAAACAAATAAGGTACATGGACTTCAAGGAAGGCCAGGTAAGGAAGATATAGATCAGGAGACACGGCATTTCAGGTCTAGCATAAACTGGTGAAAGGTGAGGTGTCATACATGAAATTAATCGATTATGTGCTGGGTACCATTGAGGTATTGAAGACTGGGGACCCAAAGAAATATAAGGAAGTGAGATTATTATCTGAAAGGTAAAACAGACGGAAATGTAGACTGGTAATGCTGGAATTGCGTGTGTCCATTTAAGCCCAGCCCAAATGCCGCTTTAGTCTACCAAGCTTGCCTTTATACCCCCAAATCTCAAAAAAAAATGTTATCATCTGCTTCTTGACAGTCCCATAGAGCTTCCTTTACGTTGCTTTCATGACTGTTACTTTTCCCTTGCTTTATAGGAACACATCTCTGTCTTCCACCAAAGCATAGAAGACTCCTTGGGGCAGGAAAGTTGACCTACTTGTTTGGTTTTCTGTGAGAATAAGGCTGAGTACACATGCCCTCAAGTTTGCTAGGATGGTTGGAAGAATGTCCGGTAAAGGGCAGAAATATAAGGACTACTACCCTCCCTGAAAAGGAGGCAATATAACGTGAGGCTGAGCAGGCAGGCTCTGGAGTTGGATACACATGAGTTCAACTTCATTTTGGTTATTTCCTGCTGTGTGACCTTAGGGGACCCTCCATAAAGCTTTGATTTCCTCAACTGTAAAATGGACCTCAGTGGTCAACAGGCAGCAAGCTCACTGGACTGAATGACCTGACCCATGTGCTGGCACGTGGTGAGTGTTCAACAGCTGTTAGCGGCTTTTCCTGCCGTTGGCGCTGGCCGGAGGAAGGACCATGTGCCATGCAGCCCTCAGAAAGGGGAGGCAGGAGAAGAAAGGGGCAGGGCTGGTTAGCCCACTGTGAGGCACCAGGGCCTGATGATGAACAGAACCTTGTGTTTGGTGCCACTGACAGCCATCCCTTGTTTAGGCTTGACTGGGGAAATGTTTTCACAAACGTGGACTACTTTGGCAAAACTGGTGATGGACTTTGAAGGGTTTGGGTGTGCAGTGGCAACGCCCTGAGCTCAGGGTGCGAGCCACAGAAGGGAACCATCCGCCTGATCCAACACAGAGCCTGATTCCTGCCTCTGTCTCTTTTAGCTCTCTGCCCCCAAAGATAGGGTGGGCTGTGCCTCTGTCTGCCTTCCCTGCCAGGAGCCCTTGGAGGGGAAGCCCCATTTGTCACCTTCATGTGTGTCCCCAGTCCCCCGCACTATGTCTTGTCTTAAGCAGGCATTCAGAGGGCTTGCAGAGGAATGGCTTTGTGTCCTAGTTACAGCCTCCACCAGATGCACAGGGCTTGCCCTAATTTTGTAAGGAGGAGTGACTGCTCAGGGAAACTGAGGCACACTGGTAGGTCAGGGTCCTCATTCTGCAGTGAGACACATGCATCTTCCCCAGTGAGGAAGTGGCTTAGGCTACTGAAGCTGTAAATGAGGATTTTGTCTTTAATTCCTGCTCCAGATCCAGCGAAGACCCTTCCTAGGCTGGAATGAAGGGAGAAATGAGCTCCTGACACTGCCTCTTAGTCGCAGGGGGCTGCACAGTGCCCCTCCCAGTTGATATCTTCTCAGCTGTTTGAAAAACAGTCAGGGAGGAGGTGAAGCCCTGAGCCAGGCAGCCTGGCTGTCTCTTTAAATGCCGGGGTCTGTGTGGGAGAGGGAGGGGCCGGCTCTGGAGTGCGTGAAATTCCTGGGCTCCTCCGGCAGTCTCAGGCTTAGAGCGCAGCCCTACACATCTCCTCTCGCATGCAACTCACTGAGAGCGAGAGGGAGTGTGTCCTCCCCTCTGGAAGCCGCCAGCATCTCGAGCCACCAAGGACCTGCTTTTCGCACCTCCAACACCCCCTCCCTTCTTCCCCGCCACTCCCTCCCAGAGAGAAAGAAAAAGAAAAGGAGACCGAAAGATTCCGGGATCTGAACCTCCCCAAAGAGGAAACATACCCAGCAAACTCAGTTGATTAAACATCAAACAAACAAACAGACCCCAAATCTTCTGCTCAACTGGAAAGGTAAGATGTGGGGGGAAAGGAAGGCAAGCGGCATGTGAAACAACTCGGGCTTCTTGTTGGTTCTGGGAAGAGGTCGCTCCTGAGAGGGTAGAAGTTTTCAGCTGGGAGCGACCAACCTAGATTTTTTTTTTTTTTTTGAAGGCTGGATCGGAAAGCCTTGGCTGACCATGGGAATGGCTTTCCAACTGCCTTTCTTTTCCTTCAGTTTCTCCTGGAAGTTGGGTCCTTTTGCTCCAGATGTTGAAAAAGTCAGAGAATGTTTTAGATTTTTAATCTTTTTTAAAGTCTTTCTCTTATTTGCTTGGATTGTTAGTCTGCAGTGACGTGTACCTGTCACTTCATTTTGGGCAGATACTTTTTTTGCATTTTGTGATCACTTTTCCCCTCATTTTTTTTTTTTTTTTTTTTTCTGGGGAAGGGGCTAGTTCAAATGAGAAAGAGAAGAAGGGAAGCTCTGAGGATCACAAGAAGAGAAAATTGAACTGAGATAGGGATTTCCCTAGCTGTTGAGGAATTGAAGGGTGTGTATGTGTGTGTGTGTGTGAGTGTGTTTTTTTTCTTTTTTTGGAAGATGTGTGAGGAGGTGGATCTTGAGTCTGAAGATTCAGGCTGGAGTCCTGCTATCTTGCTGTGGAGGTGGGCATACTCAGAGAAGGTGAAAAGGGAGTGTGTGGCGTGTGTGCGAGCACTCCTGTTTGGATCCGCTAGAAGGGAATCTTCCTTCTCTGCCTTCCATTTGTTTATATTAATGATTTAGTAGCAGGCTTGCCTGAAAACTTCCCCTCTGTGTAAGCACTGTGGGTTTTGTAAGCTCTCAGTGACCTTAAAGGCTGGTTCGATGTATTTTTTTCTAGGCATTGTGTTGTACCCAGAGTTTCAGCTCTTTCCCTCTCTCTTTTTTTAACCACAAAACTTAACTGCTTTAGAAACATCATCTTGATGACAAGGGAAAAATATCTGTCGCCCCCCCATCCCTTCCTAGGCCAGTGACGTCATACCAACCTATGGGCTCGGCTGCTTTGCAGGTGACTTACCCTGTGATTACTTGTTAAAAGAAATAAATTTCTCCCTTCTTCCATTAAATGCATTCTTCTTTGGATTTGGATGTAGAAATATCATCATGCTGTGAGAAAATTTTATTTTTGATAACCATTATTGGGGTTTAGGTAAAGTAGGATTTCTCTTCCCTGATCATTATTAAAAATGTTTTGTTTGAATACAAAGGTCAGAGATCATCCAGAGCTAGGCTAGGATGGAGCTAGACAGAGTCGGACAAGATAGGAGAGCTGGGAAAAGGGGAGCTGTCATTTCCCCGCTTCCTCCGGTCATTCCCGCTTGGGGAGATAGTTTTCTTTTACCTCCACAATCCACCCCAACATTCTTAATTCCTCCTCTGCTCTGGGTCCTGTGGACGGCCCTGGAGGGAGAGAGATGCTCCTTGTCACACCTGGAGGACCGTGTAGTTTCGGGGGGTCAGATGACCGTTTGCCTTTGTGATGAAGGTTCCAATGGAAATTTGAACTCCCAGTGCGCCGGGTGACTTAGTACCTGGGATAGTCTATCTGGGGGCACCTGGAGGTTATGTTTGGGGAGCCTGAAGAACTAGCCTTTATGAATTTGCCATTCTGGGTAGAGCCTCCCATCATCATTCAAGGGCTTGCTTCTGCATCGCCTTTCAAGTTAAAATGGTCCCGCTGGTTATGATGGGCAAGTTTACCTAAGGGCTACTGGGTACGTGGCTGAAGGATGGAGGGAAGAGAGAGACACAGCAAGGCTGGTATTTTTTTTTTTTTAACCTTCTGGCTTAATCTGCCTCAGTCATATTGGGGCGAACGATATTTCAGACGGGTGCTGGTTGTGCAGAGACATTCCTATTGTTTGAATTTTTTTTTTTTTTTTTTTTTGGTTGGGGAGTGGAGAGTAAGGGCTCTTGGCCCATTTTCTGCAGCCTGGGGTTCATCTGGCGAGCCAGTCTTCCTTCTGGAAGAGGGGAAAAAGGCTGGACGCTGGAAGTTCGCTATTAAAGTGAGCAACAGGGCTGGGTTAATTTTTTAAAAACAATCGGACTGTGCGAATGGTCTTTTCTGGAGCTTTCCGGTCCTTTCTAGTGAAATAATAATTTTAAAAAATTGCTTCTTAAGATGCGGGGGCCAGAAATCAAAGGGATTCTAGATTTTGAGAGACAACTGCATCTTTGCTGCTCTGGTAGCTCCCTATTATTAATTATTAGGGGTCTGATGGAGGTCTGGCCTCCTTTTTTGTTGATTTTAATGCTGCGTTTCTACTGAACGTGTTGATGATTTGCTGCTTATATAAGGGAAAGGATGTATCGAGGTGGTTTGATGCTTGGGGTTTTGAGATCGGCTACTGAGATTGGGTGGCGGTTGATGTATTTGTCGATGTGCATGGTAGGAAGGTCTTTTCTTTTGGGTGGTGGGGGGTAAGGGGATGGTTGGAAAATGGTAGATGAGATGCTACAGCAAATGGGGACATGAGGAGAGACGGAGGTGAGGTCGGAAGTCACCGGCTTGCAGAATTTCTGTCCTGCATCCCCCTTTCTCTCGTTCCTTGGGAAAAAAAAATCCATTATCTCTAAAAACACATTATTCTTCAATTGGCCTTTTAGAGAAAGAAGGAGAAGGAGGGGAGGGGTTAATTTGGTGAGGGGGCTTGGTTGTAATTAGCCCACTGCTGCAAAACTGAGATACAGAAATCCATCGGCACCAGCTTTGGGGGCACAGAGAGGCAGCAGAGAGATGGGGGACGACGGGTTGTCAGTCTTGGATGCACAGTGGAGCGGTGGGGTTGGCGTTTGGGTATTGTGTGTGTTTGTGTCTCTGTGTGTGTGCAGTTTTTTCCGCCCTACCACCAATTTCCCCCTCTATCCTCCCCTAATTCTGCTGTTCTCTTGCTTCCATTGGCACACACACCGCTCTCCCCTACCCCCATATACCCCCTCCCCCTTTCCTTTAGTCCTTTCTGTCTGGATGAGAAAATTCTGATTCTGATGGCTCTGCGGCTCTTTTTTTTTTTTTTCAACACAACAGTGGTGCGATGGCCTTTCCTACATGCCACACGGATGCAGCCTTCTGATAGGAGGGCTAAGTCGGCACATCTACACACGCACGCACTTTGCACACGCTCTTGCACACACACTCTCTCACACAGACACAGGCGATCAAGGGCTTGATTTCGTTTGGTTTCGTTCCCCTTTACGGCTGTCCCCACCCCTACCTCCACCATGGCTCCTCTCCACCCGTCTTCATACGGGAAATGCAGTAACGATACCCACGTCTTCTCCCCACACCGCTCTCTTCTTTCTCCTCGCCATTATTCTTTACCAAAAGCTGTGGTGTGTCGCAGTTCATGGGATTAGCATGTTGGAGTCTTTGGGGGAGGGGACCTCATAAGAAGGGGGTTGGAATGGGGGTAGATGACATTAATGATTTTTTTTTTTTTTTTTGGCCAAATAAGCACCCGGTGATAATGATCCAATTTAACCATCCGTGTAATATATGTTTGCGGCACATCAGAGGAAGGTTACACGGGGAAAGCAGAGTCTGGACTGGGTTACCTCTGGGGAGATGTGATGCCTGGACAATAGAGAGACAGATGCCCCCTCTCCACACACACATATGTATGCTCTCACACACACCAACACCCAGCTCTGCTCAGTGGGCTGTGTCAAGCCAGAGGGCACTGCAGAATCTCCCAGAGTTGTCGTGGCTCGTGGGGAGTCTGGAGTGATGTCTTTGTCCTACCCAGCCCTCGCTCTCCGGCTGATGTCTGGTCTTAAAATTCTTGGTGGCCTTTGTGTTGCCTTTTGGGTGAGGGCTGGAGGGGTGTTTGTGTTTTGTCAAACGCCGGTGTGCTCCCAGTCGGACAACACGGATTGTCCACATGGTGCGTGCGGTTCAAGCAGGGGGTGCCTGCCTGTTCGTGCTGCGTGAGTGTGCTTGGTGGGCACGGACGCGCGCACGGCTCTGGGGAGGTGTGGGGGCGACAGGGAAGGGAGGCTCCCCTTCCCTCTCTCGTGGGGGAGGAAGGCAAAGAGCGGCGGTGTTTGGTGGGGGTGAGAAGGCGACGGAGTTTTCAGGGTAGCTGAGAAGACGGTGGGGGGAGAAGGCGCCTGTCTCCGGCGGCAAGCCTCGTGGGAGAGCCGCGCTCGCCAGAGCAGGCCCGTGGGTGGCTGTGCTCATGGAGGACGAGCGCGCGGCTGCGGACGGAAAGGGGAGAAGGGATGAGGTGGGCCAGACTGAGGGCTTCCCTGGCCACCTCGGGAGCCCTGGGCAGAGTGGGGGAGGACGGCCCTGCTCGCCCCGGCCTCAGCCACCCGCGTGGGAGGGTGGCCCGGCCTTGTGGGAGGCTCTGCAGCCCCTGAGGAGCTGCGCTCGCCCTCGGCCAGGATAGCGGCTGAGCCCCTGTGCCCTCCTGGGCTCCAGCCGTCGTAACTATCGGACGCCATTTTCCCTTCTCCTTTGGTTAAAGGTGTGTCCCTCTTTATGAGCAATTACATGTGAAATTGGAAAACGTTTTTCCTAGGAGGAAAAAAAAATCCTTGGGGCAAAATGCTGGTTGTTGTACGTAGCTTATGTCCCTCTCCCTTCCTGGGGCTGACCTTGAGGGGTCAGGGAGAAAGGGTTACGTCATTGCCAGAGAAAGGGGACAAATGGGGGGTAGGATGCCCCAGGGGCGAATCATTGTGCCAAACGCCGAGAGGAGAAGGCTCTTGGGATCCCCCTGCTGTGTTCTCCTTATGTGACCCTCGTGTGTGGATGGGAGACTTGGAAAAGTAGAAACGTCCCTTCCAAAGCTCGCCCCCTAGAAATGTGCAGGCCTTGGTTCCTGCTGCCACCAGGCCCTGCTTGCCTCAAGCACGTACCTGCTGGGGGAGGAACCACCAGCCTCTCCGCAGCTCTGACCCTTGAGGGCCAGCCCTGGCTGCTCTGCAGATGATGAGGCGTGACTGGGCCAGCCACAGGTGGCAGTACTGGGCTCGAGCAGGGCTCTGCAGGTCTGTGCTCAAGTGAGGCCTCTGCTGAGTGGCCTTCTAAAATAGCGCCCCTCACCCTGACCCCCCGCTACCTTCAGCCCACGTCTCTGCCTTTCATTCCAATCAGCTGCTCACTACCTAACACTGCATTACATACCGAAGTGTTAAGGTAATCTTGTCTGTCTCTCCCTCTGGAATTCAGGTTCCGTGAGGTCAGGGTCTTTGCCTGTTTTTGTTCATTGCAGTGTTCTCAGTGCCTAGGACATTTGCTGGCATGTAGTAGGTGCTCAACAAATATCTGTTGATTGGAAGAAAGAACCATATGGATTTGGTGTTGGATTTGGTGTCGGCTCTAACCTTGGAGCCTGTCTTCTGCGAACGCTGAACTTTGCCTCTGCCTGTCCCTGCCTGCAAGTCCAGATCTGCTAGAGGAATTGCAAAGTGCGACTTTCGAGTTCAATAGAAAGGTCTCCTCCATGCCTGGCTCAGACTGACTCTGCCTGCTTCATGGTCCCACTAATACTAGTTAATCATCATCATCAAGTAGTAGTAATGGTAGTGACATAGCTACCGTTTCTGAGGTACTTAATATATACCAAGTTCTGTACCAAGTTTCTTTTTTTTTCTTTTACATTCGGTATCTCTTTTAATTTTCCAGACAACTCAGTGTAGTATACAGCTGGCCCTCTGTATCCGTGGGTTCTGCATCCTCGGATATGGAGGGCCAACTGTGCCACATCATTTTATATAAGAAACTTGAGCACCCGAAGATTTTTGAATCTGCGAGGGATCCTAGAACCAATACCCCATGGCTACCGAGGGATGACTCTGCTATTATTCCCTGCCTTTGACAGAAGAGGAGACTGAGACTTAGATAAAATAAGATAGTAAGATGGCAGATCAGGGGTTTGAGCTCAGATCTTTTTTATTCCAGAGCCCAAGTCCGTGACCCTTATGTTACCCTGTTAGAGGTAAAAGGGAGATGAGCCATTATCTCATTCAGTGCTCTCAAATACAGATGAGAAAACTGAGGCGAAGAGAGATTAAATGGCTGGTCCAAAGTCATATGCCAAGTTTGATGCAGAGACAAAGCTGGAATCCAGGTTTTCTGGCTATCCGGGCAGTGTTCTTTCTATACCATCTTGCTGCCTGTGGGACGTGGGCCCTCTCTCAAATGGGATTGTACTGGAGGCTGCCTGAGGTGCCCTCTTAGCTTTCCTTCTTCCTTGGTCGGTGGGGGAGTGGGGTCTTGGTGAGGTGGGAGGGAGTAGATGTGCCTTTAATGAGGGCAGACTCTTCCTGCCGAGCTGGAAGGAGACTGGGGGCTATTCTCCAGGGTCATCAGAATCACTGGGTGCCGGTCAAGGTCATCCCTTGAGTGTGCTGGAGGAAGAGACCCCAGTGGAGTGCTCCAGGTTCTTAGTCCCATGTAGCCCTGCCCATCATGGTTACTCTCAGATACAGCAGTGGCTCCATTCAGAGGTCCAAGCAGCTGGTGTCTGGATCCTGATGATCTGGGAGCTTGTGTGCTTCTCCCAGACTGGCTTAGCCCTTGCTTCTCAAGAAAGCAAGGCGTGGAGCCAGACACTAGCCTCAGTGTGTTTCATTTCCGTTTCCAGAGGCTGGCTGGAGAGCTTGAATTCATGGACTATGTGGAAGGGTCCTTACTAGTCCCTCTGCTCCAGCTCTAGGGTTGGCCTTGACCTCGACTCAGGGAGGGGATAGACATCCTAGCGTGCGTGCGTGCGTGCGTGCATGTGTGCATGTGTGGCTGTATGTTATGCTGGGGCCAGGAAGGTAGGGGAAGTGGGGGACCAGAGTAAAGTGGGTTCTGAGAAGCAGGGAAGCCTTACCTTCTTCCAGGACCTTGAGACAGCGTGAGAAGCCTTTTCTGTGTGACTTTGAGGTGGGGTGACCAGATGCCCTGGTTTGTAGAGACAGGCCCATTTAGGCCTTTGTCCTAGTGTAATTATTAGCTCTCAGAAATGTCCTGGTTTGGATGATAAAACATATGGTCATCCTTCTTTGAGGTGACATTACCCACTTTCTGTTCATGGGACAGAGAGAGGAAAGGCGTGTCAGATAGGGAAATCAAATTTTAGGCCAAGAAGATGGTTAGGAGAAGAGACTTCCCCCAGAGATGCTTCCATTTGTCCCCTATTTCTAAAGGATTAAGACCTTAATCTTCTGACTACTCCTGCTACCAACATGACGACTACTAACCTAACTACCTTACTACAACTACCAACATGACGACTACTAACCTAACTACCTTACTACAACTACTTCTTCTAGCCAACATTTGAGTCCTGTGTGTCAGATACTATGCTAAGCACTTGACACGCATTGTCCCACTTAACCTTCCTACCACCCTACGAGGTGGGTACTGTTAACATCTCAGTATGACAGATAAAGAAACTGAGCCCTACAGAAGTTGAATAACATGTGCAAGGTCACGCAGGTAGGAAGTGACGAGGTCATGTTCAAACCCCGTGGCCTGGCTCCAACGCTCTGATAGCCACACTGTGTCGCAGCACCTCCGTGGGCCTGTCCTCTGGTCCCCACGTCTGGGAACTTGACTCTGAGAGCCGACCCGCTTGCTGGGCTGGCTGCTCACAACCCTGGGACCTGCGGAAGATGCTGCTGCCAGTCAGTGGCCCGTTAGGCTTAGGGAGAGGAAGCCGCTGGCCCAGCAGTGGCGCTGCTGCTGGTCTTTCTGATGGTACTTTAGAGACTCTGGTTCCCACGGTGACTCAGTTACCTTCTTGCGACTTCAGGCACCTTGTCGGGGGAGGGAGCTTAGGTCGTTTGGGATGGTGGTGGGTGGGCAGAAGGCAGAGAACCTGCCACCCGCCTCTGCTTTGCTCTGTGGCCCCGATCCCTGATGGGCCCACACTCCCCTTGGCTGTTGCAACAGGGGGTGGCCCTCAGTGGAGATTCTGGCGAATGGACAGCCACCTAGCACCTGCTCTTAGCAGAGCGTGGTGTTCTGGTGTATTTCCTGTAACGGGCAGTGTCCTCATTTGTCTGATGAGGAAACCGTTGGTCAGAAGGGTTAACTAACTTGTCTAGGATCACACAGTGAGAAGTAGCAGACTTTGGACCCAAGCTTGCGTCTGACTCCAGAATTCATGCTGTTTCTGAGTCCTTGCACTGCCCGCTATGCTGAACCCTGGAGAAGAGGGGGTGGGAGCCAGAGGAGGAGACTCCCCAGGAGGAGGTCTTCAGATCAGCTCCTGAGTGTGAGGGCTGCGGAGGGCGTCTGGGGCTCATCATCTTGCTGAGCCACCCCTGGGCCTCCTTCCCTCCTCCAGCCAGGGGAAGACAGCTGCTGACCTCTCACTGGATGAGTGCTCATTCTGGTCTGGAGGGAATGGGGAGATGGGCCCACCCACGCCTTGCAGGTACCTCTCTCCCCCATGGAGCAGCGATAGATGCACTGACACCTAATCCCTCTTCCTTCCCCCTGTGTCTATGTCATAGGGTCAGGGGTGAGAAGGGGTGGGTGATCTCCCCGCCTAGAGACTGGAGGGAGGATACACGGTGGGAGAAGCTGGGATTCCCCTGCTGGAGGACTCCAGGGAGAAAGGGGAATTTTTTCTTGCTTGAGAAGCAGAGAACATGAGAAGAGCATTTTTCTCACTGAGGGGATGGTCTGTGGCCCCCAAGCTGAGCTGCATTAGCTTCATTGCAGTCCCATTGAAGACTGTGTTTATTTTTTCAATAATGTGTTAATTAAACATCGATTTCCAGGTAGAAGAAAGGGAATTGGATTGCCAGAGCTAATGGGGTGTGAGGAGGGTGGGGAGCTGGTGAGAGGGGCCCAAGCTGGAGTCAGCGCTCTTCAGCGTCACCCCGGGACGGGTGGAGGGGAGGCAAGGCTGCCTCCTCCCCTGGCTCGAAATTTGGAATTTTCAGCTCCCCATGAGCCTTCAGGAGGCGTCTTTTCTACCCTTTGGCTGCCAGAGCAGATGGAGATGGCTCTTTGCTGAACCTCAATTCAAGGGGGGAGAAACAGTCATTCTTCACCTTCTCCAGCATCTTTGGTTTTTTTTTGTTTGTTTGTTTGTTTGTTGAGTGACCCTGTGCCAGGCCTTTTGCTTGGCACCCTACATAGGTTAGCTCATTGGTTTTTAAAATAAACACAGGGGTAGTACTTTTTCTATACCCCCACTTTGGAGATGAGGAAACTGAGGCTCAGAGAAGTAGCAAACTCAAGAGCAAAGAGCTGGGCAAGCTTGGCAAGAAAAGGGGGCCCTAGAAGAGTAAAAAGTATCTGAGGTCAGCAGAATAGCCGCCAAGGGTCCACGCCCCTCTAAAGGCAAAAAAGAAAAGGATGAAGCAACAGAGAATGATTTGTTATTTTATCACTGGCTGAGATGGATTGAGCTTTTGCTACGTGCCAACACCTGTGTTAAGTGCTTTGCATATACAGTTGTGAGGATGCAGTGAGTAAGTGTTAAGTAATGTTATTCCCATTTTAAAGATGAGGAAAGTGGGGCTTGAAGAGGTTAACTAACCTGCTGAGGTTGCAGAGTTGGTAAACGGCGGAGCTGGAATAAAACTTTGGTGAACAGGACTTTGGGACCTCTTTACAGTCATGTTCTGTTGTCTCATCCACACTGAGGACACGGATGCCTGCTCAGCAAGTCACCTATAACTTCTGGGAGGTAAAAACTTGGGGCCTTTAGGGTGGATTCTCCGACTAGATCCTGAGCCCCAGAAATCCCAGAGTCTTGCAATGTGAACCTCACTGTCCCTTCCTCTCTCAGCCCATGACAGCTCAGGCCGAGCCTCTGGTTGGGTGAAGGCTGTTCTGGCTGCCTGTGGTGTCTGGAGCCTGCATTAGTGAGCTGGGTGGGAAGGGCAAGTTAGAGTAGTAGTTCTTACACTTTGCTGCATATTAGAATCACCATGTTAAAAATCCCAAACCTGTGCTGCAACTCATCCCAATCAAATCAGTCTTTAGGGGTAAGACTCCAGGATCAGTATATTTAAAGCTTCCCAGGTGATCCATCAGACTTATAAACTGGTGGTTCAGAATAGCCTCTGCTGCAAAGCAGGTGTTTGCAGGCTAGGCTAGTTTCTGTTTCCAGAGTTAGAAGTGCAGAATTAATTGGTTACACAGACCCAGTATCCAGTGGGGCAATGCTTATATTGGTCAATTTTCCTCTCATTAGAATAGTAGCTTTCAGACTTTGGTATGCATCAAGACATCTGGGGAACTTTTACAAAATGCATATCCTTAGGCCCCACTGCAGATCTGATTCAGAAGTTCTAGGATGGCCCAGGAATCTGCATTAAAAGCAAGCACTTTCTGTGACTGGGTGAGGTCATGATATCCAGGGCCAGCCCCAGAACCCCCTTTGTTTCATGCGCATACATGTGAAGTCTTCTCTCTTTGCAGGGGTGAAAAGGTGAGGACAGAGACTGCTGTGGTCACCTGTTGATCCGTGAGGTTTGGTCGTCTTTGCTCAGGGCTGACTGTCCATTGCTAACACGAGAAGGCCTGCCCCCCCCATCCTGGATCCCTGCTACTCACCACAGAGCCTTGTTTCATGTCCTGTGTGCAGGCAGCCCTGAGGGAGGAGAAGATGATCCCAATCTGGAAACCTGGCAGCCTTCCTTCTCAGGTTTTAAAAAAATCAGAGTAAATCTCTGCACAACTTGAGTGTTCGGGAGTCTGTCAGCGGCAACCATCCCGAGTCTTCCCCCGGGATCGGTGAACAGCTTCTCTGGGGCTCATTTTAAACTTTTCTTCCAAAGCTGTCAAAAAATAGAGAATAGTCAGAGACTCTCAGAGCTGGAAGGGACCTTGGTGATCTTCCATGCCAGCGTTAATATTCTGTTCATTTATTCATCCAACAGATATTTATTAAACACCTACTATATCCAGGCACTGTACCAGGTGCTGGGAATACACAGGCCACAATCAAGAGAGATACTTGGTTTATCCCTCATGGAATTTAAACTTGGGTGGAGGGGCAGATATTATATAACACAAAGAAATACGTAATTATAAATTATGGCGAATGCTCTGAGAATTATGGACACCTAATTTAGAATGATGGGATCAAGGGGGAAGATGATAGCTAAAGTTCTCACTATATGTAGACCCTGCTGTAAGGGTTTCATATGTATCACTAGACTTAATCCTCACAGTGAGTCTTGGAGGGAGGGAGGTACGTTATTATTGTTCCCTTGTTACAGATGAGGAAACTGAGCCGCGGAGAGGTGGCCAGGCTGGACCTAACACTGAGGTCTGTCTGACTCTCCTACCCTCTCTAACATCCCATCTCAGAGTGGGGAGGTGGGTTGGAAAAACCGATGTTTGTGCAGAGAGAGAGCTGAGGGATGAGGTGGGGGTGAAGCAAAACCAGAGAAGTTAAGAAAATGCTGCCAATCCTGGCCACGTATGGAACGCTTAGATGCTAAGCGCTGTGCAAAATGCGTTATTAAAATTATCTCACTGAATTCTGCAACAGCTAGGAAAAGTAGGAATCCTTTTTCCCTTTTTTGCAGGCAAGGAAACTGAGGCTTTGAGAGGTAAAGTTCCCAGACGGTGGACACTCTGAATCTTGCCCTGTCTGGGCTTCTTGCATCTCACCTGTTGGGTTTGCTAATCATGAACAGTGGGTGACAAGGGGGATCACTTCAGAGCCCTCAGGCCTGCTTGTCCTGGCTGGGGAGAACCCAGAGGAAGGAGGAACAAAGGACTTCTTTGGGGCATGGCTGCCCCTCTGTGCTGTGAGCCATCTCCATTTTTCTTTCGTCTGGCAAGAGCCCCCAGGCCAGCCTTCTTCTAGGTCTGATGGCCCAGGACCTCTGACTTGTTGCTAATTAGTTAGATGCTTATCACCTGCAGTTCCGTCCTTCCTTTTCTGTCTGGTGCCTCCCCGAATACCCTCCCCGCGTGTTCACCTGAGGTCGCCTCTGCCCTCGAGGCCTGTGGTCCCACTGGCCCACCTTGAGCTGATCTGCACTGGGCCGATGTGAGTTGAGGTGGGAAGAAGGACAGGGACTCAGGTCACAAAATTGGTCTAGAGCCACGAGAGAGAGGCAAGAATATGTGAGAAGCGGAAGGAGATGTGTTAATGGGTCATTGATAAAATACTAAATTCCTGAAAAGCTTGCCGGGACACGGGAGTTCATTTCTTCAGCATCCTTTCCCTGACCTGCAGGTGAGTGAATGTGCCCATGTACACAAGTGCCCCACAAGACGGCGGCTTCTCCGTGCCCTGCCTGGAATCGCCTCCAGGGTTGACGGGATGGTCTGGCAAAGCGGGGGGAGCACCCTAAGGGAGCAGAGTAGCTTTTTGCCTGCTTTTCTCCTGGCCCTGGAGTAATGGGGATTGCCTCAATATTGGGCTCTGCTTCTGATGAGGATAACACTTGAAGGCAGTCGCTTGACTCCCCAGATGCCTGGAATCAAGACACAAAAGGGAAGGCGGGGAAGCTTTCTCCGAGAAGGGGTGAGATGTGTGGGAGGGAGGAAGGGTGGCTTGTGTGTGGGTTGCGCGTTTGGATGACAGTCACTCTTTCTTTTTTTGTATATGTGTGGTTCTTTTTTTCTTTTCTTTTCTTCTTCTTCTTCTTTTTTTTTTTTACAACAATTAACTCCTTATAAAAGTGACTTAATGATTTTCTTATTGCAAAATATTACTTGTTCATTACAGAACATTTAGAAAATACTGGAAAAAAAAAACTCACCTGTAAGTCCCCAACTCCAAAAATAACCAATGGGGAAATTTCGATTTCTATTTTCCAGCTTAATATCTAAGCATCCACAATCCAGGGTGTGCTATTCTGTTTCTAAAGACATTCCTTCACTCATTTAACAAGTACTAATTGAGTGCCTGCTCTGTGCCATGCACTGAAATCACATTTTGGAGGCTGTCACACTAGCTCGATTTTCACTTAAAGATACATCATGAGCACTTTTCCACAACAGCCACTCGTGCTGTTGAGCTTCCAGATTTAGATTTTGGGTGTAACGAGGCAGTTGGCAAATCTTGGCATCTGAAGTCTCATGTCTTAAGAAGGAAGGAAAGATTGCTGAGCCTCTCTCCTCAGCACATAAGGCAGGTGCTGTGTTAGTCTCCTTGGGGGGAAACGTGTTCCTTTACCTTGGAAATAAGGAAGGGACAGGTTTGGAGGGTGGGAAAAACTCTAACCCTTTATTAGTGTTAGAGTCTGGGATTTCTCCAAATGAGGGGTTTGGAAAGGAGAGATTCCATTCTCCTGTATAGAATCCCAGCATCTTAGATAGTGGGTGGCATGTTAGAGCATGGCTAGGTCGCCTTCTTCAATGTATAGATGAGGGCCATCAGCAGTCAGATGATCTGCCCGAGGACGCACACATGGTTGACGGCACAGCTGGGACTGGAGCCTGGGGAGCAGTGCTAGGGAGAGTTGCACGGCGGTTGGAGATGGATTTGGTAGAAGTGGTTCAGAGAGACCCCTTGCTGGGCAGATGGAGGGACTCCACTGGCCTTGCTTGAGTTTGGTTACTGTGTTTAAAAGAGGTTTGCAATACAGGTTTGATTTGCTGATCTCCTACCCCATTCCTTATCTACAGTATACTCCATGCCACCATCTCTCAAATGCACATCTGTGGTTCCACAGAGGCCTGGGGCGGGGTGGGGGTGGGATGGAGAGAGGAATGCCCTCTGGAAAGTCAGTACTGCTCATAGACCCATCTGGTCCAGTGCAGGCTTCCATGAACTCAACTCAGCAAATCGCTCCTGGATCCTTCCTTTGCCTGGGGCATTGTGTTTAGTGCTAGGGATACAGAGAAAAGTGATAGTTGACATTCTCTAGTAAAGGACATTATGAATGTATACATCGTAGCGGGAGGCCTGGATCCAGGATAGAAGGGGGTTTCCATGGAGGGGATGCTTATTTTTTGCCAGAGAAGGGAGTGTGACGAAGGCTTCACTGAGGTGGTGGAATTCATAAACAGTGACATCAGCAGATGGGGAAGAAGGACCAAGGATGATAGGCCAAGGAAATGGCATGAGGAAAAGAAAGAAAATGAGGAATTCCCTCCGATAAACAGGAGATTGACCTTTATAGCAATGGGTGGAGGACTGAGTGAGCGTGGGGCTGGAAGGTATGTTTAGGCAAGTTTTTGAATAACCTGAAATGGTAGGTGTTTCAGTTAGCATGATCCCTAGCAGGGGGACTCCCAACTCAATCAGGCTTAACCATGGAGGGAATTTTGGGGGGTAGGTTCACATAACTAAAATTTTAGAGAATGGATCTCAGCTTTGGTTCGGTCTAAGGCTGTCCAATATTATCAGAGGCTCAGGCTGGTTCGCCCATGGTAGTAAAATGCTCTGCAGCTCTAGACCTCAGGTCAGCAGCCTGACCCATAAGAGCTAGAGAAAACTTCTCCCTTAGCCATTGAAGAAAAATCTTGGGCTTCACTTGGGTTGGACCAGCTTAGGTCACATGCCCCTCTCTGAACCAATTGCAATTTGATTCCCTCCCCTGGAGCTGGGGGTGGAGCCAACACACCCCAACCACACGGCTGCTTTGCCATGGGTGGGGTCTGGTGTGGGTGCTGGGAGATGCAGATGGTAGGCAAAGGCATTTGGACTTTAGTCTGTTTGTCCCCGGGAACATGGGATGAATTAGAGCAGCGGTGGCTTATTCACATGTGGTGTAGGAGCAGAACTCTGGAGGCAGGATGGAGAAGTCACTGGATTTGGCAGAATCGGAGGCAAGGAGGGCACTACCTGGCTGACACTGGCTCTATTGGCCACTGAGCCAAGTCCAGACTATGGTCCATGTGGGAGCATCTGATTCATCCTGGCACAGGGCGGGAAGGAGGAAAGGCGGAACAAGGGAGTAACTACGAAGGACCAAGCCAGTCTTCATCTGTCAACATTGTTCTCCTGCAGATTTTGTCATTTTTCAGAGAGAAAAGGCTAAGAATCTTTTAGGGAAGCCTGAGGGTTGGTGCTTCTTGCAAAATACTTCAGAAGGGCCTGTGGTTTCCTAGGTAGAGCCTGAGGTGCAGCAACCTGAGTTTATACTTTGTGGATCTGAGTTTTTATTCCTCTTGCAGCATGGACATGCATGGCTCCTCCAGAATCAGCTTTGACTGATAGGTGCCTTCGCAGCATCACCATTTCCTCAGGGACCTGATGACTTCAGAGCTGCTGTGCTGGTTTCCGTTTATGTTTAGTTGGACCTTGCTGGACTGTTTGTGCTCTGAACTGTGCTTGGAGAATTAATTGCTTTATGCCGCAAAGTCAATAGGATGCTTTTTGTTTCTGTTCCTTGAAATGGAGATAGAAGCCTTTTTACTAGGAGATCCCTTGTGAACTGGCAAAAGGGGGTTCTTCTGACTTGGTGATTTTCCTCCTGTGTGTGAATCTGTATAGGTAGCTGAAAATTGAGCTAGAGTAGAGGGGAGAAAAGGAGCAGGCTGGCAGTGAGAACATGATGCTCTCGGGTTTCAGGATGGTCATACTGCTCTGAGTTGGCTTTTGGGGGAGCCCTAGACTTGGGACAAAAGAGCTGTGTTTGAATGTTAGCTTTGTCATTCATAGCCACATGGCCTTGGACACTTGGCTTTGAAGTTTCAGAGGACAGCTCTGGAGGACCTACTGTATCACAGGGCTGCCTTGAACGTGTGATTGCTTCTTATTTTGAAGTGGCCCTGAAGTAACAGTGAGAATGGAGCCCTAGGTTCTGAGGAGCTTCTCTGTGCAATGCACTGTGCCTAAACTGTTCGCATGCTCTCCAGATCCTCATGACGGCCCATGAGACAGGTAGCGGCGTCTTCATTTCAAAGATGAGATAAATGGAATCTCAGAGAGGTTAAGTAATTTACCCAAGGCTTCTCAGCAAGTGAATGAGATGTAAAGCCAGTGGTTTCTGACTTCAAAGCCTGTAGTGCTCTGAGTATCAAGATACGACAAGGGAAGCATCATGAGCTTTGGGGTCACACATGCTGATTTAGGGTAACTCCCTGCTTGTTATTTACTAGCGAAGTAGATACTTCACCTCCTGAGCCACTTGGATTTACAGCTCTGTTGTGACTCCTGCCTCAGGGCTACTTCAAAATGAGAAAATCCACAGGTCCAAGGCAGCCCTGGAACATAGTAGGTCCTCCATAGCTGTTCTCTGAAACTTCAAAGCCAAGCGTCCAAGGCCATATGAATATTAATAATGAAGCTAATATTCAAGTGTCATTGTCTATAAATCAGAGGTAATAACATCATATTTGTAGTTGGGGATGGCTTAGAATCAAGTGACTTGTCTGAGGTCATCTAGTTGGTAAGGTGATTCAGCCGGGATTAGAACCCTTTGTGGTCTAATCCACATGCCACTCCCCTTTCTATACTACTTTGTGGTTCTGCCTGGTATATAAGAGCCATTACCACAGTAATAATGGTGGTGATAATCGTTATTTTCTTTTGGTCAGATTCTGCTAATAGAAAGCTTCTGCTTCCGGTGACAGATAGGACAGGCGAGGAGGTTTTCTTTTCATCTTTCCCTTTCCCTCCAGATACATCTCTCAGGGTTTTCTTGGGAGTAGGAGTTGAAGAAATGAGACTAGGGCCAAGTGGAAAGGTGAACTGTTAGGATGTAAAGTTTTGGGGGATGTGGCATAGGTCAAGGCAGGAGGTGAGAGAGATCATCAGATAGCTCGGTGGAACGTGCTGGAATCTTTTATGTGTGCTACAGAGGAAGAGAAGTCCCTAGGAGGTGGTGTTGGGGAGCTTGGGCTCACCGTGTGTTCTTGGACTTTTCTGAAGTATGTATTCAGTGAACTAGCATGTAGAGAGCACCCGTGTGTCATATGATTGTGTTCCTCGCACCCCGTAAGGTTGATATTATCACCCTCGTTTAGGGAAGGAGGGATTAAATTGCTCATGACTCCCTAGCCAGTGAGCCTCAGAACCAGGATGCAAAACAGGACTACAGGATGCAAGGCTTTTCCACTATAGAATATCTGTATTTAGAAAAAGTTGCCCTTTCGACATGTTTCACAGACTCCTAAAAGATTCCATTTTAACTTCCACCCTCTGATGGTTGAGGAAACAGAGGCTTAGTGGCCAAATGATTTGACCAAAGTCCCACAGTGGGAGGAGCCATCTGAGGTCAAGGTCATGAGATCTCCAGGTAATGGTTACTTCAAAATGTATAGCAGATACCTGGGGTGCCTGCCCACGCAGGGAACTGATGAGAAGTGATGGGGCATTAGGGCTACAGTGCTGTAGGCTTGTGTTTAGAGCCTGATTTCAGGTCCCTTGGAGGATCTGGGACAAATCAGGAAACCAAGGCAGAAGCCCATGCGTAAGAGCTAGACGTTACTTTGGGCCCTTGGATGCTGAGGCAACAAGAGCAATTGAAGATCTCGTAAGGAGGTAGGGCTCAGCTTACTGAATGGGGAAGGTACAGGCTGCCATGTTCCTGGATTCACTGGCCATGTGGTTATTATAATCTGGATTTCTTAAGGCCTGATGCATGGGTTCTCAATCAGACTGACCCAGATGTGAATGTGGGTGAGTCTGTTCTATGAGTACAAACTTTGGGCAAGTGACTTCCCCTCTCCGAGTCTCAGATTTGTCATTTACAAAACAGGAATAAAGTCACACCCACCCCACAGGTCAATTGGGAATATTAAGTGAGGAATTATAAGTAGACTGCCTAGTTTAGGGCTCTCAGAATTAATTATATGTCTGGCCTGGACCTTGCACTTGAACTCAAACTTGTACATCCACCTGCTTGATCATCAGCTCTACCTGTTTGTTTAATACTAATTCAACTCAGATTTTACACGCTTTAACATCTTTTGATTATACGTTCTGCTCCCACCTACTCTTCCCAGATGGGGAACTCCATCCTCTTAGTTGCTCACCGGGACACACTTAGAATTGTTTTTGACTCGTTTCTTGCTCTCACATCCCACGTTCAATCTATCAACCAAGCCGGTAGCCTCTCATTTAAAAGCTAAATCCAGAATATATCCAGACTTCTTAGCCCTGTGGTCCAAGCCACCGCTACCACCTCTCACCTGCACTATTGCAATGAACTCCCTACTGGACTCCTGCTTCCACTCTTTTTTTCTTAACATCTTTATTGGAGTATAAATGCTTTACAATGGTGTGTTAGTTTCTGCTTTATAACAAAGTGAATCAGCTATACATATACATATGTTCCCATATCTCTTGCATCTCCCTCCCTTCCACCCTCCCTATCCCACCCCTCTAGGTGGTCACAAAGCATGGAGCTGATCTCCCTGTGCTATGCGGCTGCTTCCTACTAGCCATCTGTTTTACATTTGGTAGTGTATATATGTCCATGCCACTCTCTCCCTTTGTCCCAGCTTCCCCTTCCCCCTCCCCGTGTCCTCAAGTCCATTCTCTACGTCTGTGTCTTTATTCCTGTCCTGCCCCTAGGTTCTTCAGAGCATTTTTTTTTCTTAGATTCCATATATATGTGTTAGCATACAGTATTTGTTTTCCTCTTTCTGACTTACTTCACTCTGTATGACAGACTCTGGGTCCATCCACCTCACTACAAATAACTCAAGTTCGTTTCTTTTTATGGCTGAGTAATATTCCATTTATATATGTGCCACATCTTCTTTATCCATTCATCTGTCGATGGACACTTAGGTTGCTGCTTCCACTCTTGACTCTATACTTTTTTTTTTTCTTCACACAGCAAGCTGGAATGAGCCTTTAAAGTGAAAGTCTGATTATGTCATTGCATTCAAAAGGCTCCTATAGCTTCCGATACCACTCCGAGTGAGCCCCAGAGTCCTAAGTCTGACTGGCAAGCCCCACCAGATCTAGTCTCAGCACCTTTCTACCTTCCTCTCCTTCCACTTTCCTTCTCACTCGTGCTGTTCCAGTCACACGAGTCTCCTTGCTGCTCCTTGGACTCGACAAGTCCAGTACAACCTCCAAGCCTTTGTCCTGGCTGTTTCCTCAGCTGCTTCCCTTCCCCAGGCCTCTGCAGAAGTGAACCTCATTGGAAAAACCTTCCCCCTGACCCTTTCCAGAACAGCACTTCCCTCCCCAGCACTCTTATCCCTCTTATGTTACTTATTTTTCATAGCACCTACCACCATGTGACAGGTTACATATGTGTTTGTTTTGCTCATTGTCTGTCTGCCCCAGTAGGACATCCTCATCCCAAGGGCTGGCTGGGACTTTGTTTTGTTCACAAACAGCACCTTGCATGGGGATGAATGAGTACCGTCCTTCCTGCTTCCACAGTTCAGGTCCCTTGTTACGTCAGGCCACTTCTTGCCTAGTCCTTGAGGGTCAAATGAGAATGAATGATTCATCATCCTTAGTTCTCTATCATGAACTACCTTTGGAGACAAGGCCTGGAACTTCTTGAAGTAACTTTATATTTTTTCTCATTTTAAAAAGGAATACATGTGCCATGTACATTGTGGGGGGAAAAAAAGAGAATCAAAACAAAATTCTGTAGACAGAGAAATGCATGAAGAAGAAATTGAAGATCACCTGGAATCCCTCCTCCCAGAAGGAACCACTGTCACTGTCGAGAGGCGCACCCCTCAGGCTTTCCTCCAACCCACAGGTTTTCTTTCTTGGGGAGAGGGATGAATTGGGAGGAGTCGTCTACAAATGAAGGGTATTATTAAGGAAATGTGTAACGAAATGACAGTGACACTAACAGTGTTGTCTGGTGGAAAGTGGTGTGACTAGGAATTGGAAGAATTTGGCCTCCATCAGTGACTCTCTTTCATATATTGACACATCAGTTTGTTTCTAATCAGATAAAAGTCTCTACACAGGGAAGAGGAAGAGACACCGCAGGAAAGGTAAAAGAGAAATTCGTTTCCCTTTATTTTGCTTATATTTCAAAGCATCTACTTGCATGGAGCTTTCTTTAAGGCCATGAGAACTGTGTGTTTCAGTGCAATCAAAGTCATAATTGGCGGGATTCGTGGAGCTGGGTCAGGGGCATGGGAGCTGACAGCAGTGGAGGGACCCCTTACGTGGTGTCAGGAGCTCTACAGTAGTTAACTCACTTAGTCCTCACGGCAGTCTTGTGTGGTAGGCGTTGTGAGTCACCTTATGTGCTCTTGTTATGGGTGAGAGCACTGAGGCTTGGAGAGGCTGGGTGACTTCTCCAGGTACACCCCTCGGGAGTGATACATGATCCAAACCCAGGCTGTTGGACTCCAGAGCCTGTGTTGGTAACCAGAGTGAAACATGCTCCCAGGGCAGTCAGAACGGACAGGCAGGAGGGCCAGCATGGATATGCACTTGATGAAACTGAGGGAGGAGGCTGGGGCTTTCTGGGGATCTGCCGGCCCCCAGAGTTGCTCTGCCATGTGGCCAGATGGGCTGCGAGAGCCCGGCTCTGTGTCTTTGGCTGGGAGGTTGGCTCCCAGGCAGGTGCGGTGCCGGTGTGCTGGCGTGAGAAGGTTGGAGGCGGTGCCACCAGGTGAAATAAGGAGGACAGTCTTGAAATGGGCGTGGCAGGGGAGCCGCAGGGCCACCCACATCGCTCTGCAGCTCAGGGCTTTTGTGGCAAGTGGCTCCCTACAGATGAATGTGGGACTCTAGAAACTTGGAGTAAACAGGGATCTTAAATCATCCCTTCTCCTCTTCGAGCTGTGAGCAAACTTTGAGTATCTGGCCCTGATGATAGGGACTGCGGGTAGGGGTCGGAGGGCTGCTTTTTGTGTTCATGAAGACCACGCCAGTGCCAGTGAACCGAGGTGCAGATTCTTAAAATTCCTGTGGGGACGGGGCCATGAGGCCCCAGCATTGGATCCGAGTTGTAGCCGTGCTCTCTTCTGCTGCCGGAGTGGTGTGTGTGTTTGCGTGTGTGTGTGCGCGCGCATGCACGTGCGTGCGTGCGCACAGGCTGTGTGTTGTTTGGATATTGTTACACCGCCTAAGGGTAGGAGATGGCTCCTGGGAATTAATGCTGCTCAGATGTTAAACTGATACTTACGCTCAGATCTTATCCACAGAGTGAGGAGATGCCTGTGGTTTCATTGTCACTCCTGAGCCTTGAGACCGGAGCGAGAAGGAAGGCGAGCGGGATTCTTCACTCAGGTGGTGGTGCAGGGTTTGGTGTGGCTGCTTATTTATGCTTTAGCTGGGTTGGACATGTTGAACTCAGTGTTGCCCTGCAAAATACCCTGTTTCTCAGGGAAAAAGAAGTCCTCTTGGATTCCATTCATTCAGCAGGAGCACCTGCTGGGTCCAGACACTGTGCCGGGTGCTGGAGATGGAGTGGGGTCAGCGGTGTGGGTGACAGCTGGCAGAGCTGAGGCATGTTTTGGTGGTACCATTGACTGGAGTTGATGATGAATTGGATATGGGGATGAGGGAGAGATCCGTGTGGAGAACAACTCCCAGGGTGTCGATGTGAGTCGCCATCAGAAGCTTGGCACCGGAACTCCTCTCCCAGGGAGGGTGGCATGGCTCCAGATTGCTAGGGCAGATTTCAAGTATTTCAAAAAGGAGAGGGGTAGGAGAGGCCCCGAAAGGTGTCAGCCACTGAGCCTGAACATGTGCATTTTTCTCTTCCTTACAAGAAGTTGGCACTCAGCAGTACTTCCCAGTTCCTCCTCAGTGTGCCCAATGCCTTCTGCCTTCCTGATCCCCCACCTCTATATGGAATAAGAATATGAGGAGGGGAAATTGACTGACCGAACATTTACCAGGCTAAGGGAAACTTCAGAAAGCCTGTTCAGCTTAGGACCCAGGCAGGTCCCAAATAGTTTCAAGTCCAATTCTGATAAAGTAGATACCATTATCACAGATGACTCCAGCTGATAATCGTTCAAACAGTTATGAAATAGTGGAATATTAGTGCTAAAATGAAACTTTGGAACTTGTCTAATTTAACCCCCTATTCTAGGGATACACAGACTGAGGCTCAGAGAGGTTAAGGATAGCATAAAGTCACACAGTAGCTTGGTATGGCTGGACTTTGGGACACAATATCGCTTAAGTCATTGTAAAGCTGGCGAGAGGAGGCCCGAAAAACACCAAATGAAGCGATCTGAGAGTCAGCACAGTGTTATTTAGGAGTTTCAGGCTACCCCAGGAGTCTGCTGGAGTGGAGGGTAAGGACTCCTGTCCTGTAAAAGAACTGGCTCTCTCTTTTACTAAGAAACTTGGTGTCAAGTGGAAATGGGACTGAAGGGGTCAAGGATACAGCTGAACTGGTTTGAAGACAGAGTTCAAGGTCATCTGTCAGCCCATGCCCTTGGGAAGTCCTCTTCCCAGGTACTGTGGCCATTGTTGTGTGGTGGCTTGAGGGCCACCTTCTTTGTCTCTCTCCCTGCCTCACCCACCTGTTCTGCTAGACTTGGTATCATAGTGCCTGTTTTCTGTAGCTGGCTCTCAGGCTAATTCTAGCCCCCTGCCTTTGGAATATGCCCCATAGGAATGGGGAGGAGACTCAGCCTATGCTCTAGTCCAGTGCAAATGATGCAAGCTGGGTTTGGGGCAGAGGTGTGATGCCCATGTCAGTCCATCTCCTCCACGTGGTAAGGGTTTTCTGGGTGAAATGCACTGAGTGCAATGGTTGGAAACCACAGATTATCCCCATTGTGGCCTTGCTTTGGCCTTTTGATAGGCAATGTGGTATTGAGTATAGAGAACTGCAGAGCTGTTCTTTGACACTTGAAATGGAGGTTCACATCTGACACTTCTCACATCTTGTCCCACAGAGGTGGGAGAGGGTCAGGGCTGTGAGTTCTGGCTGGTATCTAGGCTCAGCCCATTGGGAGAGAGCCCACTGGGGAGACAGCCCTGACAGCCACCGGTGTGAGCCTCTTGACCTCTGATGTGTTGCTTCTCTGACCTCTGGGGCAGCTGTGGCTCAGTCGCTCAGAATGTAGATGCCTAGAATGTGTGGACAAGGTGAAGTCATTGCCACCTTTGCCCCCTCGTGGTCAGGGCCTGGCCTGGGATAGTCTGGCAGCCTGTGGCAGGAGGAGGGAGGACAGACATCTACCATGTTGGCCTGGGACCTTGGGCAGAGTAGGGGAGCCACCCCAGCTGGTGGGCTAAGAGGAGGATAGCGTGAGATGTGCCAGAATGAGCAGGGGGCTCCAGAGATGGATGGCAAGGGGAGGGGACAATAGTCACAGAGCAGGGCAGAATGCTGCAGTGTCCTGGGGTGACTATCTTGGGCCCCATCCTGGTCAATGCCTGACTGGGCCTGAATTTCAGCCCCCAGCCCTCTCGGGGGCCCAGACTGCGATCTGCGCCCTGGCTGATGCTGCCCCCGTGGCACTGGTTTGAGCGCCATTTGTCTTTGTGTCTGATCTGCAGTGTGTGCAGATGCACTTATGGCTCAACTGATGACCTGTCTTCTGGAGCGCTCAGGGGATCCTGGGAGGCTCAGTCGCTCTGACGTTTCAGAGGTGTTAAGAAGTTCTTGGTGGAGATTTGCGTGGGGAGGTTAATTATGGCTGCTCCCCCTCCCGTCTTTTTATCCCCCATCTGGTAACCTTGGCTCAATTTAAGTAAGTACTCAAGCTGAGATAATGTTTAAGGACTGTAGTTCTTAAAAAATAAGTTCACAGGAAAAGCAGGGAAAATGAACATGAAGAGGCTACTATGAACCAGGCACTGTGCTTGGCACTTTCATATGCATTATCCACTTGTATCTTCATAGTGATCCTGGAGGGTGTTCATTGGTTCATTCATTCATTCATTCAGTGTTTGTTGAGCACGTAATACGTGCAAGGTAGCATTCTAGGCTCTGGTGATACAGCAGAGCATAGCACAGACCAGGTTTTCTGCTCTCATAGAGCTCAGGTTCTAGTGAGAAGGGTAATAGACAATCAACACATAAAAATTAGACAATTTCAGACAGAAGCAACTGTCAGGAAGGAAATAAAATCAGATAAAGGGCAGGTGGGTGACTTGGAAGGGCTGCAGGGAATGCCGTTTGTGAAGATGACATCTAAGCTAAGACCTGAATTATGAAAGAGCCGTGGAAATGCTGGGGAGGGGCCTTCCCACAGGGAGCAGCAAGGTGCTCCGGATGGGTGGTCCGGACAGGTGTCCCGGATGGGTGGGAACTCGGCCAGTGTGAGGAGAGACAGCTTTGTTTCCTCCATTCTCCAGACAAGGATACTGAAGCTTAGAGCCCAGCTTGTCCACTATCAGCCAGCTAACTGGAGTAGATTTTGTCAGTTCAAACCCGTGATCTTTCCACTGTAAGCTGCTGCCGTCAGTAAATGCCTAGCTGTGTTTATTTGTAACAAAGGCCTTTTCACTCATCATCTTAGTCCATACCCGTAAACTATCGTTAGCCCTATTTTACAGATGAGCAAACTGAGACTCAAGTCTCAGTCAAGTACCTTATCCAACGTCCCAGCTGAAAATCCGAGAAGGTGGGACTCCAACTTGGGTCTGTATGACTGGCAGCTGTACTTAGTCACCACAACATGGGATGGTAGATTTGATACCTGTGGGCCAGGGGAGATTTCTCCCACTCTAGAGATGAGACGACTGCACACCAGGAAGTCTGTGTCACCAGCCAGAAGGTATAGGGCTGGGGGCTGATACTCAGCTCTCCCACCCACTGGGTGGGCTCCTTCTTCTCTAAATACTGCCTTTGTCCATGTCGGGTGGCCATGAGGGGCTGCTTGGCAGTGTCACCACCACTCGGGGCCTACTTGCCACTGTTTGCCGTAGAGGATTGATTCCCAGTCTTAGGTGTGGGCTCCGTGAGAGGTAAATCATCTGAAAATAGCTGAGCACCTGTTACAGGTTAGGAATTATGCTAAGCACTGTGACAGAACATGAGGTGAGCTGTTTGGTTCATCCCGGTGATGGAAAATAATCGCCCGAGGGTGCCAGAAACGCTTGACTCCAGCCCCTTCTTGTGGTGCTGGGGAGAAAAGACCAGTTAGACACTGTCCTTGCCCCAAAGAATCTCACGGTCTAGTTGGGAGGAAAGAACAATAAACACAACCGTAATATGTTGTAGTAGGACCCACTTATCTATTTATTAGGTGATTGTTGAGTTTCTACGCTGGCCAAGTACTGTGGCAGGTCTGGGGGTACAGAGGTAAAAAGGGCCGACAGGTCCTCTCCTTCATGGAGCTTACATTTGCAGGGAGGGAAAGTGAGCAAAGAGGTACTGAAAATCCAAGTACAAACTGGGATAAAGCTATGAAGGAGGGCTTGAGGGAGCTGTTTGACCCTAATGGGAGGTTCGTCAAGTGCATTGGAGAAGGCTTCCCTATGGAAGAAATGCTTTGAATTGATGGGTGAGTTAGTTAGAAGGTTCTGATAGAGGCAGCCATAGGTTATCAGAGGGACACCAAGGAGGTCACCTAGCCTGACGTCAGAGTAATGGTCAGGTGGTGACACCCCCCTGGGCTTGAAGGAGTCTGACTAGGAGATTCAGGACCGGAGGGTATGTCATGGGCAGTGGGAGGTGCATCCCACACACACACATTTTGGCATCACGCTGCGTGATCTCCTTAGGAGACCTTTCTGCTCCACCCACAGGAAGCTGAAGAAGTGTGGCAGTTTGCTTAGGTCTTGAATATCTGTTCTCTGGCTCTTTCCTTTGAACTTCTTCCGCGGCTCTGTGAATGCTAATGCCAGGATATCAATTATCCAATAGGCTTCAGCCCTTGCCCAGCCGGTCTGTTCGCTCAGCGGCCCCCATGCATAATCGATATGGGAGGCTGCCACTGCTTTTAGCTGGGGTGCTGGAGACCTTCCACTTTCACGGAGCTCAGCCGTGCACTGGCTTTCTCCTCCATGCCGTGCCCCTCCTCTGCTCTTCCTCTGGCTTCCACCTAACTCTGTAAGGCTGCACTGCAGGATTTTGCAGGTGGGCCACAGTTCCTGTAACTGTACCGAACCCTCATATACAGCAGCTGGGGAGATGCTTGGTTGTACCTCAGCTCAAGCACTGCTAGGCTGCTGGCATGCGGGCCTTTCACTTGGCTTTTCCTCTTGCCGTTCTTGGTACTTCCACGGGCTTCTGACCACTTCTGAAGTGTCCAAGTCTTGGCAGACAGACTGGCAAGAGAGAGTGTGAGTTCCCTTGTTTCCTTCCTGGCTGGGTATTTACTAGGTGGGGCAGTCTTACCTCCCCCTCTCTTGGCGAGAAGAGCTGGGTTGGCCCTGACATGTCCCTTCTTGGGGTATCCATGACCCAACGTTATCCCTCTGAGACATTGCTATGGTCACTTCCTTCCCATTGCTTCCTCCCCTCCTGCCCAGATCAGGGAGGAGAGGGGATGACTTCTAAAATACCTCCAAAAGGTGGGAGATGTTGTTGTCTCATCTGACACCGTCCCCCTCCATCCCATCCTGTTGTCCCTCCCACAATGTCAACGGAGTGCTGACTGTATAGTTAGAGAAACATGACCCAACTTATAGCTTCTCCAACCTAGAGCAAGGGACATTTGACAGTGTTTCCAGTTGAGGAAAGAATATGACTCAGATTCAATCTCTGTCCTTTGTAAAACCCTGGACCCAGGTCCACCCTTCACACTTGTTCTTTGGCTGCTGTTCTGCTGGTCACAAATCTAAGGTTTTGGTACAACTCTGGGCTGGGAAGTGCTCTGCTGGGCTGGATTCTGCCTGGAACATGAGTTTGATTTTCTTCTTTTGTTCCCCTCCCAGCTTAGCTACACCTTGTTCTGAGAGAAGCTGCCCTTCCCATCACCCCTGCTGAGTGGACAGCAGCCCTGCTTTGTATCCTGTGACCTTGCCCACCCTACCCCATAGCCATGGCTTTCTGTGCCAGAGGTGAGCCCCCATGGCTGCCCAGCCACATCCTGGCCTGCAAGCTAGAGCTTAAAAAAGATGAGTCAGGCTGATGGCTCTGCTCCCTCAGGAGTTTGGAATTGGGAAACGGAGCTGGTAGTGGGGGTTTCTGAGCTAAAACATCATAATTTAGTCCTAACTGACCTTAGGAGACGGTGACCAGCAGAGAGTGAAGATGGAACACGATGCCGAAAGCAGAGCAATAGCGCCCTGAAGGAAAGGAAAAGGGAAAAGAGGGTGTAGCTCCTCCTTTGCTGATGGCTTTGTGGTCCCAGCCTGCCCTGCTCCTCATATCTTCCCAACAAACCCTTATCCTAACCATACTTGGAGGGAGACTTTGTTTCTTACAAATCTAAGGTTTATTAAAACGTCCAAGTCCTCTGAGTTGTCCAGCACTTAGGTGAGGGCAACAGAACAGACTTTTGTCAAATGGTTGGCTGGGAGTAGAGTTTAGAGTTGTGTCTCATTTCAGGTAGCGTCTAGCAAAATTTAGATGCCAGCTCATTTCCTGTAGTTTGGGGAAAATTCCTGGAAGATTCTTTTTTTTTTAATTTATTTATTTTTGGCTGCGTTGGGTCTTCATTGCTGTGCGTGGGCTCTCTCTAGTTGTGGCGAGCGGGGGCTACTCTTCGTTGTGGTGCGCGGGCTTCTCATTGCAGTGGCTTATCTTGTTGTGGAGCATGGGCTCTAGGCGCATGGGCTTCAGTAGTTGTGGCACATGGGCTCAGTAGTTGTGGCTCATGGGTTTTAGAGTGCAGACTCAGTAGTTGTGGCGCACGGGCTTAGTTGCTCCGTGGCATGTGGGATCTTCCCGGACTGGGGCTCGAACCCGTGTCGCCTGCATTGGCAGGCGGATTCTTAACCACTGCGCCACCAGGGAAGCCCCTGGAAGATTCTTTAACTTGGATTATAGCTGGCAGATTCCTGTCAGGGCCAGGTGATGGGCGTGTGTTGGTCAAACGATGACGGAGGAAAAAAACCTCTGGCTGATCCCCGGTTGCAGGATGGGGTTCCTGGCTCCAGGGAAAGTTCTAGTGATGCCCAGCAATGGGAGAAGCATTGAAGTCCGCAGAAGTATCTTGTTGGAGCCTGCACTGTGGCTTAAAATGGACGTTGATGAGAGGCCAAGATGAACTATCTAGAAAACTGCCAAAGAGGCCTCATGTGAGAGGAGCAAGTGCACCACCGGCCAGATCCTGGCCAGACCTGCTGGAGGTTGGATGAGCAATTGGGTGCCCGGGGGCCCCACAGAGGTGTCCAGCTAGTTTGTCTACCAGGGCCTGGTTGAATCTGAGGTCACACTCCCAAAGGCCTTTGAAATGTGGCAGTTGAAGCCAGGTGTCATGCCTTCTGGTTTTCCTTAATCGTAAACAATAATAAGAGCAGCTAACATTTATTGTGCCAGGTGCTCTGTTAACTATTTCACAGGCTTTTGAAAAAAAATTCCTGTTAACAGAGCTATAAGGTAGTTATCATTATTTCCCTGTTTTACGGATGAGAAAACTAGGGTGTAGAAAACGGAACTGACTTTCCTAAGGCCATATGACTAGCCCGAGGTGAGCGGACCATGGATCCTGGCGTCTGACCACACGACCATGCTCTTAAGCCTACTCTGGAACTTTATTGGTTAATATGCACCCCGGAACCTCAGCTGGGGTCCCATTTTCTTTCTTTGGCTATGTCCCACTGAGCACCCCAGTGTCCCAGGAGGTTTGCCAAGCCCCAGAGGCTGGAAGACACCTGTTGATGTGAGCAGCTGCCTCGCCCTTTCTGAAGCAGGGCCAACCCAACCTGCTCTGAGCCGGGGAGGGACTGAACACATTATGTAGGAGTAGCTGTCCCCCCAGAATGATGTCATAGACTTTTGTACCTGTAGCTTCTGGTACCAGCTGCTTCTGGAAATGAAGCAAAGCCCTGCAAGGTGGAGATGGATGGAGGAGACCTAGGGTGTGTGCTGACTTGAAGATTCCCCCCTTTGGATTGTGATAACTCCTGGGGTTCAACAGTTCTGGGCAAAGCTGGTGTAATGGGGGCATTTCAGGAATGGTTTGCTGTCAGGACAGTGGCTGGAAACCCCTCGCTGGTTCATCTGCTCTGTCTAGATTGGGGGAACTTGTATAGCACAGCGGCAGGCGATCTTGGGAAGGAGGCCAGCCTGAATCTTCAGCCATCTGTTAATGGAGCAATAGATTATGTTGTAGCATGAGCGCGTCACCATAATTGGGCAAAACCATCAGATAAAGTGGCAGAGGAGACTGAGAAAGTGTATATTAGCTGTGGACGTGTAGCTTGGGAGATGGAGTGGGGACTTTGGAAATGGAAATGTCCATCTTAGCGACGCTCAAGTACATGGTTCTCAAAGTGGGTCCCAGTGTCATCTGGGAACGTATGTGAACTACACATTCTCGGGTCCTGCCCTAGACTTCCTGAGTCTGAAACTCAGGTAAGGGGCGCAGCGAGCTGCAGTCTAAAACACTTTCCAGGTGATTCTGATACATGCTAATGATTGAGAACCACAGCGGTACAGTAAACTAGCGCAATTAAACTGTAGTATCCTGGACACAGCCTACAGCTCTCAGGCGGAGAAAACCTTGAATTTATATTTATAAATTGCTGGGTTTATATTGTCTAATGAAAAATATACTTAATAAATCCTCTTTGGATTCAATCGAATTAACAACAGTGGTTCCAGTGATTCAGGCAAAGTTCCCCATGGTCCACCCACCCTTGTCACACAAGATCCTTCACTGGACTTGAGTGGGAGGAGATCTGTGGTTGACAATGGGTGTTTCCTTAGGGTGGCTTGGTGTAGTTGAAGGAGAACCTGCACTGGGGTTCTGGCATTAGTCTCAGGGGCTGTGCCATGGCTCTTCCTGCCTCCTGGGCTCAGGCTCTTCATCTGTGAAGTGAGGATAGATTTGGAACTCTCTAAGGTCCCTTGTGGTGACAGTCCACGGTTCTTAGAGATGTCCCAAGAAAAGGCCATGGTTACGTCATGCTGGCAGCAGAAGTGTTGATGCTGTCATATTTTAAGCCTTAATATTGGAAGTGACAGCCTGCTGACCATCTGGAAGAATCTCCCAGGGCACCAAAGGCCCTGGACCCTGATTTGAGAACTGCATTTTAGGACAGGTGCCTCATTAATAGAAATGACTTCCCGAGAATGTAGCCAAATAGCCTCCCTGACTTTGTACCGGGCTAAATTCTTTACACTGTAGCCTTTTGAGCACAGAGGTCAATCTGCTCAGAAGGGTCCGTCCCCAGCCCCAGGTCTCTCTCCATCTGACCCCCGATGGCTTCTGCTGTGACTTGAACAGATGTGTGTGCCGAGCTCTGGAGCTCAAGCTTTTCTTTGCGAGGAAGGTGGTGGGAACGCTCGGCCTGCAAGCGTCTGTCCTTGCTTGGCTGAAGACACCGTTCAGGCATGGGGGTGGGGGTGGAGGAGCGAGAAGCTGGGGGTGGGAGCAAGGGGGAGCCTGCCTTGAGGACGGCTTGTTCTCCCATTGCTTTCACGGGACTTTGGCGTCAGAGGGGGAGAACACGTACAAATCTGCTGCAATTGACCTTTTAAGCCAAACCCACTTGTATGTTTGCTACATGAAGGGGCTGCTGACAAGTTGGGCTGGAAGCAGAAGGTGGAGGAGAAAGGAGAAATATCACCGCTTCGGGAGGGGAGCTCATGGGCTGGTGAGAGATGGAGCAGTGGGCAGAGCCAGAACGGCCATGACATGGTTAGACACTCCGACATGCCGCCTTCCATCTTCTTAGAGGCTGCACATCTGAAGTGTGACTCCAGGGCTGCAAGAAGAAAGTGCCATTGAGCACGCACCATTGAAACCTCTCTCTGAGCGAGGTCACCAGGGCAGAAGTGGGTTACAGGGACCGAGACCATTTAATCTAAGGTCCATTTCAGGCTAGGTCCCCGACCTAGGGGAAGGATGGGTAGCTGATTCAGATACAGCTCTGAATGGCAGCCGTGGGGGTGGGAGAAACACCCATAGCAACACCCTTTTATCCCTCCTGGACTTTTTTCTCCACCGTTAACATGGAAGGTGTGTTGCTGCCATGGGTGAGCCTCATGGCAGCTTCTAGGACCTGGGAGCAGAGTACCATCCTGGGCAAAGCAGGAGGGGAAACAAAAGGCTGTGTGATTCGAGACTAGCGTGACTCCATTTCCCTGCCTGAAAATGCAGGGGACACCTGTTCTTGTCTACAGCCAGAAAGGATTTGACAGAATTTTTAAAATAAAAAGTGAAATGAGGGAAATTTAAATCAGCCTCTGTGAAAGGACTTTGCGGATTCCCTGTCATTTAAAGATGTTGCAGCATTATGGTTTCTGTTTCTGGGAATGTCAAGAGTAAAATGATGTGACATTTGTCAAGTGCTTGGGCTAATCGTAGCCAGAAC
This sequence comes from Globicephala melas, assembly GCF_963455315.2. NCBI lineage: Eukaryota > Metazoa > Chordata > Mammalia > Artiodactyla > Delphinidae > Globicephala > Globicephala melas. Next base: position 152,862,156 of record NC_083315.2, read on the forward strand.
GTTCCACTGGAGGACTCCTCTGGGAGGTCACCTGTCAGGGCTGGAAGGTTGGAGGACAAAGGGAGCAGTGAGGGGGCGAGGTTCAACTAGGTAACCTTAAAGTCCCTCCCAACTCTTAGCTCTAGGATTCTTGGGAAAAATAAATGACGGTGATGGACCTTCTTGTTCAATATGTGTTGATCAAGTGGGCCTTATATCAAGCCCAGTCCCCCTACTAACACCCAGAGAGGGAAGTCTTGGTTGCTAAGGGTGGGGAACATGTCCCTCTCAGCCGATAAGAATCCCTGGCTTTTTCCAGGGACAAAGGCAAGTGAAGGAAATGGAACCAATTTCCAAGTACCATGTGTATTATTCAATTTAATCATCACAATAATCCATTGGATAGATAGGATTACCCTTCACCATGTTCCAGAAGAGGTGCAGAAACATCAAAACACTTGCTTATTGTTGCACAGACAGCGAGTGGAGACATCCAGTATACAGCCCTGGTCTGGGCCATGACTGCCAAACTCTACCTGTCTGGCTGGGTTGAGGGCTTGTCTCTTTGAAGATATACATGAAGAAGATATGAGCATGCAAAGCTTCATAACTGAGTCCCTGGTGCCTTTCTCTTTACACATGATAATGTTTCCTCTTATGTCTGTGTCCCAAGAGAGAGGGTGCTCTGAGCAGTGCTAAAATGGCTTCCGGAGTGCAGCTTGCGCTGGGGGCCTGGGGTTGTGAGTTACTGGGCAGGTGTGGGGCGCCAACCAGGTGCACTGTGGAAGGCTCTTTTTGTGAGGGAGACCCCTCCTCTTTGCTTCAGCCTTTCCCTGCATGAAATGAGGCTTCCTGGGGCCTGGGGAGTATTAATTACTCATTGTTGGTGTCTTGGAGCTGGATAAAGTGTTCTCCCAGTGTTACTGTTTCAGGGTTAGACATTGGCAACTTGTAGCATGGTGTTTGGCTCCAGCTCCCAAGTCTGATTGTTTCTTTGATCCCAGTTTTTCTCAGTGACTTGGCTCAGTTTCAGAACTGGCTGGGCAATGTCTCCGGCTCACTTTCTAGTTGTTGTTTTTCTTCTTTTCCCTCTTGAGTATGGCCAAAGGTGGAGGTTGAGAAAGGAGACGTGGTGAACTGAGCTGACCGCCTCGGAGTTTGGAAACCCGAGTTAATTTTGTTTTATTTTCTTCACTGATTTGATAATTTTTAAGTTACCACCTTAACACACAGTATTTATGTAATGCAAATAGTACATAATTAATACTGAAAACTTTAAAAACTCAGAAAAGCACGAAGGCCAAAGCAAAAATCACTATTTTCCTACCATGTACCACGATTTACATTTTGGTGTAGAGTCTCCCAGGTATGTGTGTGTGTGTGTGTGTGTGTGTGTGTGTGTGTGAGTGAGATACACTTATTTTTAATTTTTTACAGAAATGAAACACTGTATGTGGTCTTTTTTCCTGCTTTTAGTGTTATAATATGAGTGTATTACTGTGTCAAAAATATTCTTAAACATTTTATTTAAAAGGTTGTAAGGATATAAAATATTCTATTATATAGATGTCACAATTTACTTTATCTCCTATTGTTGGATATTTAGACCCTACATTTTCTTTTTTCTTTTTTAAAAATGAATTAATTTATTTATTTTTGGCTGTGTTGGGTCTTCCTTGCTGTGTGCGGGCTTTCTCTAGTTGCGGCGAGCGGGGGCTACTCTTCATTGCAGTGCGCAGGCTTCTCATTACAGTGGCTTCTCTTGTTGCGAAGCACGGGCTCTAGGCGCACAGGCTTCAGTAGTTGTGGCACGTGGGCTCAGTAGTTGTGGCTCACGGGCTCTGGAGTGCAGGCTCAGTAGTTGTGGAGCACGGGCTTAGTTGCTCCATGGCATGTGGGATCTTCCCGGGCCAGGGCTCGAACCCATCCATGTCCCCTGCATTGGCAGGCAGATTCTTAACCACTGCGCCACCAGGGAAGCCCAGACCCTACATTTTCTATGATTAGAAATATTACTATTTATCCCTCTAAAGGTTAGGCCATATTACATTTCTACCTGTAGTATATAAGAACAAACATTTTCCAATACCATTATGATATATTTTGCTAATCTTAGCCTCTTTGATAGGACCAAAAAAAAAAAAAAAAGCTATTTCATTGTTTCAACCTTAAGCAGTTCTTACGAAAGAATGTGAGTATGTGTAGATGGGTTTGTTGGGACTATAAGGGAAAAAAAGAATGTCAGCCATCTCAGTTTGATTTTCTGTATTTGTCTCCTTTGATTTTTCTTTTACCAACGTAACACAAACACACTAGATCTCTACCCTAAGGAAAGAGGCATATATAAATATCTTTTAAAGGGTATCTGTCACAGTTTTATTTATAAGAGCAAAAGTTGAAAAAGCCTAGGTGTTTAAAATGAGAAATTAGTTAAATTAATAATGATAATGGAATACTATGCAATCATTAAAATAATTTAATGGCATAGGGAAGAATCAGGCTGTAAAATAATATGTACATTATGATCTCAATTAAATAATGTGTGCATAAGAGAAAGGCTATAAAGGTGAATGTTAGCCATTTCTGTATGTTATAATTACACTTTTTCCCCTATGTTTTCCAAAGCTTTTAACAGATGCATGTAATACTATTGAAATCATACACAAAACAGATGTTAGCAAGTAAACTCTAAAATGTTATACATGGAAATAAAGAGCTCTGAGTAACTGGATGCTGGGTCATTTAGATTCCCTCCAAAACTTTGTGGCTTATTGAGTCTTTTTACGTTCTTTGAGGGTCGTGGGGCTCTTTGGAGTTTGCAGGACCGTTTTATAGCAGGGGCTTCTAATGAGGCTAGAGCCAAAGTAGGGAGACCCAGAATAGCTTCCATCTGCTCTTCTGCCCTTTGTGTGGACTTGGGAGCACAAGGTGGCAGAGGGGGGAAAGAACCTATCTATGATGCCCACTGCCCTGGACCACAGGGTGTGTAGGACATGTCATCCAAGGCATCAGTTGCTCTCAGGACCGCTGGGGTTGGTGTTTGGAGACTGAAAGTCAAGGAATGCCAGAAGATTGATATCTAAATGTCATCTGGAGGGAACTGATTTGTTTGTGTTTGGGTATTTCTGATAATGACACGAATACTGGGGACTGAATGCTATGCTAATCCCCTTACTCACTGATAAAGAAGTGGAGACCTAGAGGGGTTAAGTCACTGGCCCAAGGCAGTGTGTCTTTTTTCCCCCATCACAGTGTTCCACTGGGATGCTGCAGTATATCATGTGTTGGGTATGTCTGATTGGCTGAGATAATTCACAGCATACTTGGATGGCTCTTAAGTACTTGAAGTTGCTTGGTTAGAGTTTGGATGAAAGAGGATATCTTAACTCTCTGAGTAGTAGGATTGGGCATGGGGGGAGGTCAGTGTCGGTCTTTCCTCATTATAAAATGATAATTATTAAATGATATTCAAAGGAAGAGGAAATATTGAACTTTGTAATAAGGGGAGATATACTAGGAGAGCTGGCAGAGAGATGAGTCAACGATAAAATGGATTTATTTTCCCCAGACTCAGGTTTCCATGTGGAGATGCCCTTATTTTTTGAGTTTCAGGCGCTCAGTGGCATGGGTTTTTCTCCTATTATGTCTTTCATCCTGGATGTTTGAGGAGAACTCTGAGAACTGGAGATTTCACTCAGCTTTATGACTTAAAGCCCCATGCTCTGTTACCTTGTTTGTCTTTGGCTATCAGTGCCCCGAGTATGAAGACACTCAGTTCACTTTGGGCATCACTCTTTAAGTCTGAGGTTCTGTCCGGAGCAGGGAGTGGTTAGGGTGGGAGAGGACTGGAATTCCTGGCCAGGGAGGAGCTCTTAAAACAAGTAAAGAGTATAGTAGAAGAAAAGGTAATTGAGGGAATGAGCAGAGCATGACAGCTGCCTTCAAATATGTGTGGAGCTGCCACAGGGAACAAAGAGTAAACTTGGTCTGTGTGACTCCTGAGAGCAGAGCTGTGATTGATGAAGTCTGAGATGTTCTGGGGAGACCCATTTCAGCTCAGTATAAGGAATACCCTTCTAGAAAGTAGAGCCTCTCAGCAGTGGTCAGTGGAGCAATGGAAGGGTTCAGCAGAGCCTCCAAATGTTGGTCAGAGGAGATTCCTGCACTGGGTGGGAGGTTGTTCTACGTGACCACTAAGAGTCATTCCAGGTCTGCTCTTCTCAAACTCTATGTTTTTATGTGTACCTCTTGGGTATATAATCTATTCATTGCTCACTATTTATTAAGCACTTATTATACTTGTCATGTGTTCTGCTCGGTGTTGGAGATATAATAAGGAACAAACTGTTAGATCCTTGAGCTTACAGTCAATTGGAAGAGTAAATGGTAAATAGATTATTGCAAATATGTGACCAGCCTAGTAAAGTATAGGGTGCTATGAGCTCACACAAGAAGGGCACCCGGCTTAGCTTGGGGTGAACCATGGAGTCTGCCTGGAAAAATTGAGATGGAAGATCTAAAAAGTGACTATGCCTAGGCCGAAAGGGTAAAGAAGAGTATTCAGGGAGAGGGAACAGCCTGTACAAAGGTGGAGGGACAACACAGAGACATTGATTGCTGGGGGAGAGGCAAGTGATAAGAGTGGTGACAACGACGAGGCAGACAGGCAGATGATGAAGGCCCTGTCCTGCCAGGTCGGAGTTTGGATTTCAGACTGGAAACAACAGGGAGTCATTGAAGAGCTGTGAGGAAAGGGGTTGTGTGATCTGCCTCAACTGTTGGAAAGACCCCTCTGGTTCCAGTATGGAGAGTGGGTTGGAGGGGACCAAGACTGGCTGCGGGGAGACCAGAGTCTATTTCAGTAATTCCAGCAAGAGATGATGGTGGAATTAACCCACTGTAGTGGCAGTGAGGCTAGAGAGAGGGAGGGTGGGAGGGAAGGGAAGGGTGGGAGGGAAGCATTCGTATTGAGGAGCTGGGAGGTTGGGGGTGCATTCATTGAGGCAGAGAAACTAGGGTAGACAGCAGATTTGGGGGCTGGTGGGATGCTGATGAGTCCAGTTCGGTACACGTTGTGTTTAAAAGGCCTGTGGGACACAGAAGTGCAGACACCTTTTGTTTCCAGTTTGTAAACTACCCCAAAGAGGCTCACTTTTTGCCTCCTGGTACCATGGAGGGGTTTCTTTATAGACAGTGGGACTTTTCTTCCAAAACACCTTCATGACTACTTCTCAGGGATCCCCCCACCGTTAGTGTCCCATGAAATGGTGTCTGCGTGTTCTTAGAATATAGTCACTCAGGTGGTTTTTACTCTCTGGTTAGAGAGGCAAGGCCGGACGAGGTTGCTTCCATTCCCTGATGGTAGCCTCTTTGGTTGGTTGGCCTGCACTCCCTCCATGGAGCCACCTTCCTGAATGTTCCCAGTTTGGTTAAATAGACCCCATTCGGGGGGCACCTTATGGGCCTGCTGCTGACCTGTTCCATAGATTCATAACTGGCAAAGACTGTGCCTCAAAAGGATGTAAAGAGGTTTCTCCAAGGTCAGACGATGAGTTGGTCTCCTGGCTTCTTTTCCTACTTCATCACATTGAACTTTAAAGAAATCTTACTGAGCTATAAACATCCCTTCTTTTTGATTCATTTCTTCTGTGTAACCCTTAAATGTCTGGATTCTCTAGAGCCCTGCCACTCACCCTCTTCCGTTATACTCTACTTCCTCTTTCTGTGTGGTCCTATCTACTCCTGTGGTTTTCACTGCTATCCAAGGGTGGATGACTCCCCAGTTGGTACTCCCAGCCTTGAACCCCCTCCTACACCTTAGATCACCAATCCTGGTCCTCTCCTCCCACGGGTACATCAAAATCAGCAGCTTATAAACAAAAGGTGTTGGCTTCAGACCTACATAGGTGACTGCCTACTGGTTCTTGCAATGGAGAATCAATAGTAAGTTGAGACTAAAACTTTACACACCCAAGTCTGCATATCTTGAGTGGGCAGCAACCCTGTCTACCCAGGAATGTGAGCTGGAGAGGTGGGAGCCAGCTACAATATCCCTTTCTCTCCACCTCATTAGCCATTGCACCCTTTGGTTCTACCTTTTCAACATCTGTGGACTCCGTCTGCTCCTCTGTGTCTTTCTTGCCGACAGACCATCACCAGCTTCCAACTAGAACACTTGGTACATTCTCAGGTGGTCTCCCTACTATCCATTCTTTTCTTCCTCCATCTTCTCTTCCCCTCCCACATACTGTTGGAAGGATGTAAGGGAAATATAATACAAACCTGATCAACCCATTCCTTGCATCAAATACTGCCTCCCCTGTAAAATCTCTTTAGTATACCATAGATAGTGGCTGAGAGCCTGGACTCAGGCTGCCTGGGTTTGAATTCCATTGACTAGCTGAGTTATCTTGGGTAGATTACATAACGTTTCTGTTTCTCAATTCCCTCACCTATAAAATGGGGGATAATAATAATATACCTGCTTCGCAGTGTTGTTATAAGAATTAAATGAGTTAATATTTATGAAGTGCTTAAAACAGTGCTTAGCACATAGTAAACCCTGCATAAGAGTTCGTTAAATAAAATAAATATATAAATCCTTAGCTTGGCATGGAGGCCTTTCCAAATTGGGTCCCTGTTGGCCTCTCCAAGCTCAGGTTCTTAACCCTCCTGTCCTTGGCACTGTGCCTCCAGCAGTGCTCAACAATTTGCCACTTTTCGTACCATTATGCTTTTCCTCGTGTTTCCTTTTATCCCGGGATTCTTCTTCTTCCCTCTTCTTTCCAATGTCTCCTCCCCCGTATGAACCTTCAAATAAATTATTCATCTTTTAAAATTCAGAATAAATGCTTCCCATCTGAAGCCATCCCCATAGTACTGGACAGAGATAACATATCTTCCCCTGAGCTACTTTCATTGTGGGGTATATTTCATTATAGTGGTTAGTCCGGAGGCTCTGGGGCAGAACAGACATTGTTCCAATTCTGATTCAACCACTTATCAGCTGTCTGACCTTGGGCAAGTTACTTAACCTCTCTGAGCCTCATCTGTAACATGGGAGTAATAAGTTACCTACCTCATGGGGCTATTGTAAGAATTACATGGTACTATGCATACTAAGGGCTGGGTCCAACTCCCAGCACATGGTAAGCTGACATCAAGTACTTTACTATGATGATGTGTTTCCATTAATACAGGCATCACATGCTACTTAATTTATAGTTTACATACGTGTCTCCATGAAGGTTGGGGCCCTGTATACTCCTTTAGCATCTCCTTTAGTCGATGATCACGTACTGGTGGTTATCTGAACCCCTGGACCGCCTTGCTTGGGATAAAGTCGGTGTCCTGGCCACCATACAGTTGGTTTTGCTTTCTTGGTGGATCCTGTCTGAAGGAGATAAATCCACACCTGAGAGGTGGCAAGATGTTCTAAACTGAGCAGGTGGTATGAAGTAAGGTGTGGAGGCTTGCCTGGGAGGTATGTATGGGGTGGGGGTCATAAGCAGAGGGAGGGAGAGGGGGACCTGAAGACCTTAGTGGGCAGAACTGTGCCAGCTGGGGGAAGAAGAAGAGGGAGACAAAGCAAGGGGAGTCTGGAGAGCGTGAGGTAAATGAGGTAGCAGCCTGGATACATGTGTTCTTGGGAGGCAGCTTTGGGGTAGAAGACTGTGGAGAAAGGCTGAGGGAGAACACAGAGGCCCGATGGGCTGGCTTTCATGGTAGGCATGATTATCTCACCTACTTTCCTATCTCTGCTCACATGCCTTGCTGGGAAGGGGACCTTGCCTGAGCCCCTTGTCTTAAATTGCAACCCTCCCTCCAGCACTCCCAATTCCTCCTTGTCTGCTTAATTTTCTTCCAGAGTACTTATCACCATAGGGCACACTATTTGTTATACTTACGTATTTGCTTATTATCTATCTCTCCCCAATAGAACTTATGATCCACAAAGGAAAGTTTTTTATTCTGTTCACTGATATGTCACCAGCACCTGTAACATTTCCTGACACCTAGTAAGTGCTTAATATTATTTGTGCAATGAATGAATCCCACCACACATGGATAACTACCCTTCATATTTTTGTATTCAGTCATTCAGTACGTAAGTTAAAAAAATTTCTGTTACCGTTTTAAGTTACATACAATAAACTGCACCCATTTGAAGTGTACAGTTCAATGAGTATTGGCAGATATATTCACCTGTGTAACTGATACCACAGTCAAGATATAGAACGTTCCCATCACCCCAAAAAGTTTTCTTGTACCTCTTTGTGGTCAATCCCTGGCCCCAGGCAATCACTGATGTAGCTTCTGTCATTATTTACTGGCTTTGCTTTTTCTATAATTTCATATAAATAGACTCATACTCATGTCTTGTTTTGCTCAGGGTGAAGTTTTTAAGATTTATCTGTGTTGCATGTAGCAGTGGTTGGTTTTATTGCTGATTGGTGGGGAATAGTTTCTTATTTTGCTCTGTGGTTTCTGTGACGATGAGTGAGCGTGGACTCTGGATCCAGGCTGACTGTTTGGAATTCTGGCTCTTCCACTTACCAGCTGTGTGGCTTTGGGCAAATTTATCTTCCCTGTGTTTCAGGCCTCTCATCTGTTAAATGGGGTAATAATCATACCTACCTCATAGGATTGCTGGGAGAAGAATTAAATGAGGTAAACTAAACTCATAAAGTGGTTAGAATGGTGCCTGGCACAAGTGTGTATTCAGTAATTGTTAGCTGTTATTGCTTCCATTTTGCAAATGAAGGAAAAAGCCCTGAGGCACAGAAAAGTAAGGTAGTTAGACCAGTGTTATTTGGAATGCAGGAAGAATCAGAACTGAGTCTGTCTGATTTAACCTGTTTCTACCACCTCCCCCATTCTGGTCCTTCCCCTTCAAGCCAGAATCCTGTGTCGTGCACATACAAGAAGGAGAAGAGCTAGCGCTCAGCTCTGGGATGTCTGGCTTCCCTACCTCAGTGTTCCCTTAAGCTACCCCAATCTATTTCACCATCCCTGCCCCTGTGAGTAGAGTTTCACCCCCTGATCTGGCCTGCAGAGGGGGTGGGATTGGGCCTTCTCGCCCTTTGCTTCTCTCCCGGGCCCTCTCAGGTAGCTGAGCTGTGCATCAGGAACACCTCTTACAATCATACAGCATCAGCCCTGCAAGAAGCTAATTTGATAAACCCCACTCCAAAGCTCATTGAACCTGTCTATAATGGTGCTTAATTAAAGTGCAGAAACTTTGAAGAGGTAGCAAGTTACTGCTTAATCCAATACCAGAGTGCCACGATTCTACCATCTGCCTCCTCTTTGCAGTAATTGCTTCCTGACATTTGTTTATTTTAATTAGGAGAGCGGTCTTGACCAAGAGGGAGAGCACGCAGGGTCAGAACTATTGGAGAGAAGAAAGTGGAAAAGTGGGGCAGTGATGTGTTGGTCATGGGCTGAAAGGAAGGCCCTGTTGTCTTTATGGTGTAAGTGATTCCATCTTCCCACAGGACGGAACTGTGAAACTTTCTCCCTGTGGTGAAAGCCTAAGGCTGACTCTGGGATCATATGTTCATGTTTTCGGTGTGTCCTTTAGGGAGTATGGGAGCTGAGCTTCTTGATTAGAGAATGGAGGCTCCCACATTGTTAGAAAGGAGATTATAGATTGGGCTGGTCAGATCCCAGGGAGTAGTCCTAGAAGAACTCAGTTACTCTGACCCAGTGGAGATCTAGTACCAACAGGGTCTCAGAGCTGAGGGAAAGCAAAGCTCATTCATATGTATTAGTGCTTTGGTTTCTCAGTCATGGTTTTATAGTCTGCCTGGTTATCTTTGATTGTGTGTTGGTCATTGTACATGAAATCCATTTATAACTCTAAAGAGCTGAGATGAAAACGATGCTTTCCTCTAGAGAGAAATTTTGCTTTTTTCTGGCAGGAATCTGAAGGTACTCTAAATCTAGGACTCCCCTTCCCCCCAGCCCTACCTCCCAAATCAAATTAAAAGCTTAAGGTGCCCTCAACAACAGGCAAATTCAAACCTTTTCTACAGATCCTTTTCAGGGCTAGTCAGTTTCTTGTTCCTTCTCACTCAAGGGTCACAGCTTATTGTGAGAAAGGTCACCTTCTGGTCCCCCCATCTTATGCAGGTTCTGGGCATTGATTTCTATCTCTCTAACACTGCCAGGCTTTCAAAACAAAGTTCATATTTGCTAAACTCAGAAAATACCTTCATGGCAAAAGTGATGTCCATACTTCTCTGGGAGAATCTACTCTGATTCCCTTCAGTGTTAAACTAGTATTTCCTTACTATGTAATCTTCATTCTGATGATTTAAAAAAGATATATTGCATATTTTATCCAGATTTTTAGTTGTTTTCAATGGTAATAGCCTGCAATTACCAGAAAGTCCTCAATAGTGGTTTTTAAATTACATATATTTCTACTTAGGGCAGCAGAACCTTGTTTTTTTTTTTTTCCAAATGAAATCTTAAATAGGATCTCAATATCAAAAACAAAAGTAAACAACAACAAAAAGAAAAAAGTGGAGCAGTTCTGGATAAAGTGGGGCTAGAGGCCCCCAAGATCAGCCAACCAGGCCTCCCCTCTTTTAGATCCACATAGAGTATCTGTAAGTACCTGAGTATCATAGGTATGGTTTGAAAAGTTCTTCTGTAAGGAACCTGACTGCTTGAGAAACCATAGCTTTGGCAAGGCTCATCTAGTGCTTTCCCTGAAGGCAAATGATTCTTGACATTTTAGGAGGGCTGGAAGCCTGGATATTGGGCAAGATGCTGTAAGAAATTACAGGGTATGCTATCTGAGTCCCAGAAAACCCCTGTGAAAGCAAGACCAGGACAGTGAGGATCTTTTCAGTTCTCTTAGGATTACTCATCTGAGGTGGGGGGAGGAGAACGAAAACAGAGTGAGGATGGTAGGTGTGTCAGTTTCGGTCCTCCAAGAGGCTGACATCAAGACAGGATTAGATATGCAAGAATATTATTGGGGGAAATGCTTGTGAAGGATAAAGGGGGAGGGGACAGGTGTAGGCATGCAGAGTGTTCAGACCTTGTTGCAGATCTGACACCTGTGTAAGGAGCAAGGAAGGAAGGACTGGGGAGGAAGAGCCTCGCTGCAGCACAGCTCTGAGAAAACCTCAGTCAGGCTGATGGGAAGTTTCCAAACAAAAGCTGCCTATTAGAGGAATTCTGCATTGCACAGGAATGGCCACCACCAGTGCTCCTATGAGCTTGGTCACTGACTGGGAGCAGCCCTGGGGAAGTGTGAGCTCAGTATGAGGGCCACGATGGATCCAAAGGGGTGGCCCCTGGGGCTGTCTATCAGCTCTGCTCCCTGTAGCAAGTCCTCCTGCAGGAGATCTGAGTGGTGCCCCTCCATGGCCACCCCTATAGAGGAGGGCCACCCAGAGAGCAATGAGGTGTTTGCTGAAACAAGGGAATGAAGGAAAGTAAGGCATATTTTCCTGACCAGGGGGACAGCCATAGTGGGATTCTGTGCAGCTTGTGTGAGGGTATTATCTGAGCTTGTTGGGAGCAGGCCTGCAGTAACAGATCCCTCTTCCTTACCTGAAGCTACCCTGATGTGCCTGGTCATGTCATCCTTGCACCGTAGCTTCCTAAACCCTCCCAATGGTTTTCAGGTGCACTTAGGATAAAGACCACTCCCTTGATCCAGGGCTTTCTGGCCTGGCCCCAGGCCCTGCCTACCCCTGCATCCTTATTACACACCACACACACACCCCGTCCCTGTCCCTGTTCCAGCCCCACTGACCTTGCAGTCCCTTGTCCTTGCCTTGCTCATTTCCACCACAGGGCCTTTGTCCATGATCTCCCTCTGCCCAGGATGCTCTTTCCTTCCTCTTCTCTCTTCTTTCTACCTTGGTTCAGGCTCACTTCCTCAGGGAGGGTGCGAGTCCCCTATAGTGGCTCCCACATACCATGTTCCTTCTCTGGGTGGCATTTGTCACAGGCACAGTTTTGCATCTTTTCTGGCTGACTGTTTATTCAATCCCTGGCTCTCCCACTAGACTAGAATAGAAGCTCTACAAGGGCAGGGCCACCTCTGTCTTTGCTGATCATTGTACCTCTGTGCCTGGCACACTGCAGATGCTCAATCACATGTTTTGTTCTAGTGACTAATTCACAAAGGAGGAGGTGAAAAGAATACTAGGATATCCAGTAAGTGAAAGTAAAATAGGCACAGCAACAAAATAAAAGGCAGGTAAGACAGACTCCTCCAGAGCTGGAAGTGACTTCTAAGGTCCTTGTTTGCTCAACCTCCTTGTCTCACTTCGGAACAGACCGAGCCTGGCTGGTGGGACAGCTTCTACACGTTCACACGGCTGGTGGGTTCAGGGGCTGGGGCTCACACCTTAGTCTCTCAAGTCCGAGTCCCCTGCTCACTTTGCTAAGGGAGGCTGTGTGTGGGCACTTGGCATACGATTTGAAGATGGATGCCCGGCTTCCGTATAGGCTCGATGCACTCTCACCTTTGACCTGACCTTGACTAAGTCATTAAGCTGTTTGGCTTAAAGTGGGGATGATAAGGTGTATTTTAAATAAGTGGAAACGTGAAGATTAAATGAGATAATATGGGAAAGACTGCCTTTTGTAGACTCTGTAGTGTTTTACAGGTGCTATTCCTGTATCATGTTTTATTTCTGTTTGGTAAAAGAAAACTAAAGTCACCAGTGATGGGGGCAGGTGAGGATACCATCCAGGCCCTGTCACCGATCATGTGCCCTGAGCCCACTCCAACCCCCTCTTCTTCAAAGGAGCTGAAAAAGTTAAATTTTTGGAGCATCAGCTCTATGAATAGTAGAGTAAGTTTGAGGGATGATTTGGGTCAGTTGCTTAGCCTCCCTGGGCCTGGGTCCCTTCCTCAGTGACAGGAGGGACTGTGGAACTGACGTCTAAAGGTTCCTTTCAATAGGAAGCCCCATAGACCCTCATGAATAGGAAGGGCTCAAATAGGGAAGGAGGAAGCTATTACTGGACAGACTCCCAACCACAGGGCACAGAGCAAGAGTGGACTGTCATGGCCTCTAGCTTGAGAGATTTGCTGAATCCCAGAAAGAACTTTCTGGCATTGAGGGTAGTTAAATGCTGGAAACGGAGAAGGCAACCAGGTTTGTGGGAATTGCTTTCTGGAGGTCTTTGCAAAGAAAAGAAAAACCCAATTATAGTCCTGTTGGAATGGGGGAAATAGACTGGGAAGCGTTTAAAGTGATACCCACCCTACGGATAACTGACACTGCAAGAGATGCTGTGAAGTTTCGGGGTTGAGATGCCCTTTCCACACACTCTTTCCTGTTGTGCACACCTGTTTCTCGCTGCTGCTGTGTTTGTGCTCTAGGGTTTATGTACCTGGTGAAAGCTCTACCGGGCCTTGCACCGCTGTCCTGCACTCTGAATTTGTGGCCCTTGCACCGCTGTCCTGCACTCTGAATTTGTGGCCCTTGCACCGCTGTCCTGCACTCTGAATTTGTGGCCCTTGCACCGCTGTCCTGCACTCTGAATTTGTGGCCCTTCCTCTCTGTTTACCTTCCTCCTCCTCAGGTACAAACTTCCAAGAAATGGCGCTGGTGTCAGCAGCCACTCCAGATCAGAAAAGCTCAGCACGGTGACTGGTAACCACTCTGGGTTTAAGGATAATGTGGGGAATTTTCGGCCAAGATGACCAACTAAAGAGAAAACAGAGGAGCAAGTGTGATTAAAAATTTTTAGGGAACATGAAGTAAAACCTTTAACCGGTTTTATTTTTGATTCTGTTTTCAGCATGTATCTGTTTCCCTTCCTCATTTTTAACCCTCTTGAGACTGGATAGAGATTTCCCAAGCAAGTGTAAAAGTAATTATAGTCAAAGACAGATTTTTTTTTTCCCTACAGGGATCAAGTTAATTGTCTTTTCTGGGGCTAATTGTCTTTTTTTTTTTGGTCTAGATGTGAAATGACTGCTTGGGGCTAATAACAGTGTGAATTTGTGTTTTTCATGTACATGATCTCATTGTGTCTTCCTGGTGTCCCTGTGCCCGGTAGTTGTTTTTGTTCCTGTTTCGCAGATGTGCACACTGAGGCCCAGCTTGGCAAAGTCCACGGAACTAGTGGCAGCTCCGGTATCAGCTCTGCCCCTTTCCCACCTTGTCCCACCACCTCCCACAGCCCTGACTGGAGGTGGCAGAGCCATAGGGCCCCTTGAACTCTAGCCAACCAGACCCTGAAACTTCTGAGTGGGTGGCAAAGGCAAACCTGCTGGAGACAGAGTTTTCTCTGGGTGGTGGGAGAATGAAGACCCTGCCAGGAATGCAGTGAGTTTGAAAAGGTGAATAGCCTTCCTTTTATGGATTAGTTTCCTACGGCTTCTCTAACAAAGTACCACAAACTGGGTGGCATAAGACAAGAGAAATTTATTCTCTTATAGTTCTTGAGGCTAGAAGACCAACATCAAGGTGTTGGCAGGGCCGTGCTCTTTCTGCAGACTCTAGGGAAGAGTCTTCCTTGCCTCTTCTTAGCTTCTGGTGGCTACTGTCAGTTCTTGGTGTTCCTTGACTTGTAGCTGCATCACTTCAGCCTTTGCTCCCATCATCCCATGGCCATCTTCCTGTATATCTCAGTGTCCAAATCTCTCTCTCCCTCTAAGGATACCAGTCATTGGATTTAGGGCCCACTCTACTCCGGTATAACCTCCTTTTGACTTGGTGACATCTGCAAAGACCCTATTTCCAAAGAAGGGCACACACTCATAGGTACCTGGGTTAGGATTTCAACTTATCTTTTTGAGGGACACGATTTAACCCACAACACCGTATTTTAGCCCGCCCTTCCTGCTTGTTTGATTTTTAAAATGCCATTCTTTTTTATGAAGTTATGGTTTTATCATAGATGGTAGCTTTTTACTTTATAAATTTATAATATTCAGAAAAGTAACCCCCTCATATTCTTATCACTCAAATGAACAACAAAAGGCACGTATTTGACTCAAGCACTTTTTTAAGAATAAAAATATTACAGGCATAGATTTTTAAAATTATTTTTAACCATCTTCTCCTCAGTTACATTGTCCTCTCCTTTCTCTTGGGGAAGTGGTTCTCAACCAGGGCAATTTTCGGCCTGCTCCCATCTAGTCGGTAGGGGCCAGGGATGTTGCTAAACATCCTACAGTGTATAGGACAGCCCTCACCACACGTAACACACAACAAAGGATTATCTGGTTCAAGATGTTAATAGTCTGTAGGTTGAGAAGTTCTGTTTTAGAGAGAAGCACTACCGTGATATTGATAGGTATCCTTCTAGAAATGTTTTTCATACTTTTGCATACATTTACAAGCCTGAATAAACAATACATGGTATTGTTTTGTTGTGCATAAGTATTCCTCTAATTTATATAAATAGTATCATAACATATTCTGCATCTTGCTTTGTTTTTCCCTTCAACATTTTTTAGATCTAGCCATATTGATATAAATACATATATAATACACATATGTGTTTGTGTGTGTATAATTTTTTAAACTGATCTATAGTTTGTTGTTTTAAAAAATGTCTTTAGGGGCTTCCCTGGTGGCGCAGTGGTTGAGAGTCCACCTGCCGATGCAGGGGACACGGGTTCGTGCCCCGGTCCGGGAAGATCCCACATGCCGCAGAGTGGCTGGGCCCGTGAGCCATGGCCGCTGAGCCTGCATGTCCAGAGCCTGTGCTCTGCAACGAGAGAGGCCACAACAGTGAGGGGCCCGCGTACCGCAAAAAAAAAAAAAAAAAAAAAAAAAGTCTTTACAT
This sequence comes from Globicephala melas, assembly GCF_963455315.2. NCBI lineage: Eukaryota > Metazoa > Chordata > Mammalia > Artiodactyla > Delphinidae > Globicephala > Globicephala melas. Next base: position 152,877,915 of record NC_083315.2, read on the forward strand.
GATGAAATAAAATATTGATAACTCTATGTTCCATATTAGGCTAGCTCTCTTTTTTGGGGAGGATCAGGTTTTATTCCTCCACAATATCTGTAAGTCTGAAAACCCAAGACTAGATTCCCCCAGTCCTGGTTGGAAAGCAGGCCCATTATCTGGGATGTTAATTCTCTCCAAGAACTTAATCTTCCTAGAATATAACAATAATCAAAGGTCACAGGAGCCCTTGACCAGCTGGTGGGAAAATGAAATTGTGTCACAGCTCTAGTTTAAGGTTGGTAGGACCAGAAAACCCAGGATTAAAGTGAGGTCCACTCAAATTTTGGTTTCCAGAGGAAATTGAATAGGGTGACAAATTTGGAAGAGGGAGGCCACTTTTGAGGAGCTCCATCAGCTATACATAGACTATCATGCAGCCAAAGTCCAAGTTATTAATCTCAAAGGCTAATCACTAAAGGACTCAATGGAAAGCACCCCGATTTGAGTAAGAAGGCTTGTGTTTGATCTTAGCTAATTCCTAGCTATGTGACCTTGAGCAAGTTACTTAGCCTTGTAATCTCAATTTTCCCGATCCCTAAAATTGAAGTAATGACATATCAGTGGGTTTCTGTAGGAATAAAATGAGAACAGTGCTTGGTATCTGGTAAGATTTCAAAAATGTTAGTTGATCCTGGAGTCTGATTCTACGGAGATTGGACTCTTTCCTTTTGGCAACAACGGAGGCTTTGGAATTTCTTTAGAAGCATGGGAGTGCTATGTTTAAATGTGAGTTTTAGAAAGTTAATTCTGGCTTGGAAGCAGTGTATAAGGAGAGTTGGGAGTAGGAAGAAGCTGGAAATACAAAGGTCAGTTATTAGGATTATGAAATAATCCAAATGAGAGAGATGTGCCTGAACTGAGTGAGTGGGGTGGGTGGGGAGGAAGGGAAGGAGGAGAGAGGGATACGGAAAGATGACAGGAGAGAGAGAAGGAAATGAGGGAGATTTGAGAGACGGCATCAGAACATGTGAAGGCTGATGGGATGTGGAGTTGTGAGATGAGGCTAATGGGATAACGCCCTGGTTGCTAGCTGGGTTTAGTGAATGGATGATGATATTAAGAAAGATAAAAAATCAGGAGAAACTGTTAAGGGAGGATGAGAAGGAGGGAAATAATGAATTTGGTTTTAGTTATGTCTGAGTTGCCTGCGTGACATCCTGGATCAGAAGTGGGTAGTTTATGAGACCTTGGGACACTGACATCCAGAGGAGGAGGGGAGAAGAGCAGCAACTGCACTGAGAGTGACTTTCAAAGGTGAAGTGGCTTTGAAAGAGTGGTTTTCAGAGAAGGAAGTGGAGGATAGAGGCAGGAGATTCATAAAAGGGGGTCCAACAGGCTCAAAAGCAGCCAGAAGTCCTCAGAGGGTGGGAGTGGAGAAGAAGCTCTGGTCCGGGTATTCCCAGAGCCACTGGTAACCTTGAGAAGAGCTTTGTGAGTCGGGGACACATGGGAGACAGAAGCCAGAATGCAGAGGATTAGGACAGAATGGGAGGAATAGAGATTTTGAGTTTTAATGGAGAAAAGAATTACAGAGATTATCTCAAAGGTGGGGGAAGAGGGAAGATTTTTGTTTCATTTTCAGATTACTAGAATGCTGCTGAGCAGTGGGTAGGTGGGAAGGGAGTGGAGAGGGTACAGAAGAGAGGGAAGTATTGATAGAAGAAGCTCCTGGGAGGTGGGATGGCTGGGAGAAAGCACTGACGAGGAGGCAGTCTTGACAGGACCAGATTTCATCGAGACGGGAAGGAGCAAAGTGTAGCTGAAGGGTAGGGGATTACAGGCCTTCATGACTAAAGGCCTCCATTTTTCTCAGTAACACAGGAGCCCCTGTAGCACCTGCTTAGTGAAGAAGGTGGAAAGGGTTTAGAAGAGCTGTAGAAGGGAGAAGATTGGGAAAAAGTTTAAGGCTTGCTGAGTCACTGAGGGTGACAGGGACAGAATTGTAGTTGAGCTCAATGACACGGATGGGCTGTTGGTTTCTGGTACTGATCAGTTGCTCAAGGGCAAGGGAAGTGTGTGCTTAGATTTCCTCAAGTGGGAGGACTGTTGGTGTGGATGTGTTGGGAGTCCAAGGGGTGAGGGAATGACTGGCCATGAACTTCTAGGTAAGATGTTAAGCGAAGGCGGTGAGGAAGGGGCGATATACTGTGAGAGTGAAGAGATCGGGGTGCTGTGGCTCTATAAGTTTAAAGAAGAGGATTAGGACAGGATGCGAGATAGAAATAAGATTTTTCTGAGATAGGTGTTTGGTGGAGAAGTAGTTCCGGATGAGGTCAAAGTCCAGGTGGGTATGAAGGGGGTAAGGATGAAGGGGGTAAGGATGAAGGTGAAAGTTATGGAGCAGAAGAGAACAAGGGCTATGAATCTAGGGCACTGTGCACATGGGAATTGTACACAGTGGTAGGAGTCAGGGTGCAGGAGGGAACTGTTGGCCAGTTAAATGTCTCAGCAAATGTGACAGAGTAATCTTGGGATGATGTATTGGTCAGTTTTTACTGCCTAACAAATAACTATAAAAATCTTGCTGGCATTTAACATATAGCACACACTGATTTAGCTCCACATCTGGAGATCGTAGATTTGGGCCAGACTCATCTGGCTAATTCTGTTGATTTTGCGTCTGCAGGTTGTATGGGATCTGGTTGATCTGGGTTGGTCATGGTTGAGGGGGCTGGCTGAAATGGCTCTGGTCATTCACCTCTTGAGACTGGCAGGCTAGCTCAGGCTGCTCTTCTCATCATGATGGCAGAGGTGTAAAAGAACAAGCAGTTTGCAAACCTTTGGTTGTGTCATGCCTGCTAACATTTCTTTGGCTAAAGTCAAGGGGTGGGGAAGTACACTCTACCCATGGAGGTAGTTGGGTTGGTAAGTGAATATTTTTAAACAATAACCTAATTGACCACAGGTAGTAGATAAGCGCTATGAGGATAGAGAGAGGATGGGGTTGCAGATGGCATAGGACCCTTGAACGACAATGGAGGAACAAGGGTGGGAAGAAAGGACATTGTCTACTCAGCTCCCACCCTGAGATAGAAGTGGCCCCACCTAAGAGTGTTTGGCAAAGAAATCATTCGATTAGAGAAGATACAGTCTTTTGTGTTGTGAGAAGTCAAGTATGAACAACAAGAATTCCAGAGGCCACAGAGGGAAGAGTTCAAAAGAGGCACAGCTGGCTACCCAGGGTCGGAGAGCAACTGCCTGAGTGGGGAAGTCCAAGCCTCAGGAATAAAATGGGCAGAACACACACACACACACACACACACACACACACACACACACACACACACACACACACACACACACACACACACACACACACACACACACACACACACACACACACACACACACACACACACACACACACACACACACACACACAGCTGCTAGAGGAGCTTGGGCTGACCCAAGGTAAACTCTCTGGGAGCCTTATTATTTGGGGAAGGTGTTGTAGAGACCAGCCCCCACGTTGCCTTGAATGGGGCTCTGTGTGCTGGCTCTTTCTGACTAACTGAGAAGGGCAGATGCTTCCTGGGGAGGAGATGTTTCCATGGAGAGGCAGTCACAGCTCCATATATACTTGGGATTTCACAATTACTTTTACTCTGACAGTGTGTTGGGAAATTTTCTTTTTTCCTTTTTCTTTTTCCTTTTTTTTTTTTTGTACTACAAATAAGGAAGCAAGAGGGTGAGTGTGGGAAGGAAACTATTTTAATGGTGATACAGTAATAGAAATAACAGCCATCCTTGGAAAGAGAGACTCTAGGAGAAAGATGGAGGGGGCTGGAGCACCTCAAACCTATACTTTATCTTTGCAGAGCCTGTCACTACCTTTCAAGCGTTCTTGATCTTCCCTCCCTGATGAGGCTGTAAGCTCACTGAGGGTAAAGGCTGGGCCTGTCTTATTCATAGCTCTTTTCCCAGGGCTAGCAGCACACACAGAACATAATAGGTGCTCAATAAATATTTTTGAGTGGATGAATGAGAGAATGATAAAATATCTAAGGCTTGCGTACTGATCTCCACTCAAAAGAACTCCAAATTTTCTTTTGTCCACATCAGTCAACAAATATTCAGGGACCTCTTGAATATCAAGCAGTTGACCAGGCTCTGGGCATTCATAGAGAGTAAGGCATGGTCCTTGCCAGATGGTCGCTTATCTTCACTTGCAGCTTAGGGAACAGTAACTAACAATGAAGAGCTATGAAGAAATGTTTCAAGCCTCAGTTTGCCCATCTTCAAAAGGGGAAGCTCAACCAGATTCATTCACATTTCTTTCCTACAAGGCTCCTTGGAGCCTTTAATATTCTACTGTTCATTGCAAATCTCTAAAAAGGGGGAAACAGTTTGATGTCTGTCTAAGTCAGCTCAGGCTGCTATAATAAATATACTGTAGAGTGGGTGGCTTCAACAGCAAACATTTATTTCTCACAGTTCTGGAGGCTGGGAAGTCTCGGATCAAGGTACAGGCAGATCTGGTTTCTGGGAAGGAACCACTTCCTGATTTGCAGATGGCTGTCTTCTTGTATCCTCACATGACAGAGAGCAGAGAGAGGGGGGGAAGCAAGCTCTCTCGTGTCTCTCCTTATAAGGGCCCTAATCCCATTTGTGAGGGCTCCACCTTTATGTCCAATCACCTCCTAAAGGCCCTACCTCCTAATACCATCACATTGGGTATCAGGCTTCTATATATGAATGTTCTGTCAATAGCAATGTTTCTGAAACGTATTTGACCATGAAGACTTTTCTTTCTTTTTCTTTTTGTTTTTAGAGCATCTCATAGGATTGGTTTTCTAAGGAGCACACTTTAGGGAATGTGGGTTTAGGCTAATTCTGGTGGACTAATCCTTGTAGAATTTCTTCTGAAGGCCATCCCTATCCCACCTTCATAGGCACACTTTCACCAGACTTAATGTGTTCTTTTTTTCTTTTTCTGTGCTCAGGATGGGGTTGGCTTCCTTTTAGAGCACCTAGTGGGTTCAGACATGTGGTCATCCTTTGTCCTGATGACGTTGGAGGTGGGTATTCAGGTTTCAGAATTGAGTCGTACCTGCTAAGCTTCTATTTTGGTCCACTATTCCTAGAGCAGCCCTGGCTCACCCCTGAGCACCCTGCACCCCAGGGAGGATTTGAGGCATCAAATAACTATCTATCTGGAGGCTTGAGGACAAAAGCACTTGGTTGTGTAGGCATGTGACCAGAGGTTGAGAGGTCTGGACATGTCAAGATAGAGTCAGGAATTCTGAAAATCAGGCAGTTCCAAGGGAAAGCACGGAGTCTAGAACATGGACTATTAGCTACTTTCTCCCTCTTTTGGATTATCTACATGGATAGGATGTGGTCTCGGGTATTGGATCAACCTGGCTGTTCAGGTATGTGGGGTATGGCCATGGATGGTTAAGAACTAGGTATAGGGATCAAGTTCAGGATCTTTCCCTGTCTTCTGGATAAGAGCAATGACCTCTTAATTGGTTTCTCTGTGTCCTCATGTATTCCTTTTAAAACTAGTTCCCACACTATCTAAAATGCAGACTTTATCCCATCATTCCCTCTGTTTAAAGTCTCTCAGTGGGTCCCCAAGGTCTCTTGAGCTTGGCATCCAAGCCCTTTGGAACTCTGCCTCCAGCACGGCTCTCGAGCTTTACATTTTTCCCCACTCTTACCTCCCACCCACCCTACATTCCAGCCAAATAGAACTTCTGATTACTTCCTGAGTATCCCACGATCTTTAACTTTTCCCTGCCTTCATTCATGCCTTTCCCTCTGCTGGCATACCACCCCCATGGCTTGGTCTAGCAAAAACCCTCATTCTTTGAAGTGCAGCTCAAAAGTCTTCTTCTCCCTCTTGGCTAGTCATTGGCTCCATCTTTTGTGCTCATGTAACAGTTGTACATTTTTATTAAAGTACCATCACCTCCCATTATGACTGTTGCTTGCACGTTTATCTCCCCTCACTCCCTAAGTGGCTGGGATCTTTGGGAGTCAGGCCCTTACGTGGTGCCTGGTAAGTAGCAGGTATTTATTGGGGGTTTGTTGAATGAATGAATAAGTGTGAGTTGTGTTGAATGAAGTGAAGATTGTGACTTCTTAGCTCCCTCTGGTCACCGTCTCTTAGGCACTCACCTTTCTGTTTATAAAAAGACTTCCTTAGTTTAGAATAACAAAAACCCATTCTGGCTTAGAGAGATGGAGTTATAGGATATTTTACAGAAGAGGTGTAATTTTGTTACCTTTCAAACATAGCACATTTTTTAAAGCTAAGATATAAATGGGTACTAATAAGTAAATTGGGAAAATTAATGCAAAATTACAGGTAGTCCTGATTATATAATAATGTATCATAAACAAAAGACCTTAAATATTACAGAATTATTCAATGAGCCCTAAAGTTGAAGTCATGTTGATAGACTAGTTAATATTTTGAGCCATGAGTTTGAAAGTGACACTGATTTTTTATTTTAGAAACTTCAAGATATTTTTACTATTAAGTTAAACCTAGAACTTTGTAGAGAAAGATGTCATGGGAACTTTCTACCTTTTGAGGATAATGAAAACTGTGTTTGAATGATTGCAAACTTTGGATTGGTAACCTAGATGGAAAGTTTGTCGTTAGGTAATAAGTCACTATCTGTTATAAGACAAAGTCTGGCATAGCTGAGTCCATTGAGTGCCATCCGATGTGTTTAATTACTGCAGGGTAAGCCCAGAGGTTTCACTTCAAATGTTAGGGTGTGATTGATGTATGGGTAGTATATGCTTTGACCGTTGGTTTGAGAGGGAGTCTGAGGCTCCATCTGGCTTAATAGAAAGTTTCTATGATTGATTATGAAGTGTACTGCGGACATGTGAAGGGAGGATTCATGTATTCACCTTCCTTATCTAACAGATCCCAGAAATAATGATCTAATGCTAATCAGTGTGACATAATGATAGAAACATAGGACTTACTGTTCAAGGGCCTGAATTTAAGATTCAGTTACATCACTTACTGGTTCTGTGAACCTGAACAAACCACGTTCTCTCTCTGAGCTTCACTTTCTTCATATGTAAAAGAGAGTTGAAAAAATTGACATCTTGTCACTATGAAGGTAAGATGAGAGTGTTTTGTAAACTCTGAGGTACTCTACACACATTAGTGCATACTACTTATAATGAACCTTATGAGGTCGTTGCTATAGGGACTTAGTACCTGTTTGTTTGCTCCATGCATGTCACGTATGGCGGTTTCCATGTGTATTGCTGGTTTTACATCCTCTGCTCCCAGCGTACAGAAGCTGTGCCGATCCACTGACTTTACACACCACCTAGCTTCTGCTCTCACAAGGCTCCCACCTTTTGCTTCTCTGTGGTGGTGTCCTTCAGAAAAGGCAGTGACACTGAAGCTGTTGAGGCTGGACCATATCATGGGGTTCATAGGCTTGGAGTTTCCATGTTAAGGGCTCACAGTAAATCTGGAGCTAAGAACTTGGGCGTTGCTTCCTTAGCTGCCTCGGGATTGGGGCTCTCTGCGATGACTCACTTCCCTTTTACATGCCTCATCCTCTAGGAGGTGAGCTTAGGCATGGTCTCATGGCAGAGGAGCAAGGGTGAGCCATAAGAAAAGGTAAAATTACTTTCCAAGCCTCTGCTCATGTCATGTTTGCTAACATCCCATTCCGCCAAAGCCAGTCACATGTCTGAGCTTGGTGTCAAGGGTTGGGTGCAGTGATGTTAGATGGTAAAGTGCCTAGAGATAGAGAGAGGTGAAGAAGTTTGGTCATTAACACCAGAATTATTATGTGCATAAGGCCAGCAGAGAAATAGCAATGATGGTGATGGTAACGGCTAACAGTCATTGAATGCTTGCTGCGGGCCAGTTTCTGCTAGGACCTTTATGTGCACACCCCCACTGCCCCTGAATCCTCACAGCAGACCTTTAGGTACTAGTATTACCTCTCCTGTTTTACAGATGAGAACCCTGAGGTTCGGAGGAATTAAGTACCTGCCGAAGTTTACACAGCTCCTAAGTGGTGAGCTGGGATCAGAATCTGGTTCTGTCTGACTTCAGAGTCTAGCTCTTAACCAAACCTCAGAATACCAGGGCAGAGGGCAGGGACACTGCTTGAAATTGACTGGGGAGAAACTCAGGACAAATAATAGGCAGACCCATTTCATGCAGAGGGTGGCAAACTCAAGGAATGTGTCCCTCTCATGAGTATTCACGGATGCTAGCAACTGTAAGAGACGCAAAGGTTGTAAGACTCAGTCCCAAGCTAGTACTCATGAAGAGGCAAATCTGTTCAAGAGAGATTTGTGTAAATGACAGTCTCTTTGTAGCTTTTGGAGGGGAAAGTAGGAGATCTGAGCAATAGCCCTTTCTGTGTTGAGGCTGGTATGGTACAGTGGTTTTGAAACTGCCCTTTAGGACTCTAGAGGTTTTGATGATACAATCTTGAGAACCACTCTGGAAGTCAAGGTGGGGGAAAGGGAGCTTTCACCTCCCACTTCTACAGAGCAGCTCTGCTTTTCACTGTCATATTTTGGGTTTTGATGCATTACTTCTTCTTTTGGAAGAAATAAGTGTCTCAGTGACCTAAGAAAGGAAAGCCACTGGTCTCATGGAAAGATCCCTGGACAAAGGGTCCAGATCCCTGGGGTCTAGTGTCACTTCGGCACTGCCCAGTTGTGAGATCTTGGACACTAGCTTGACCATCCCCAGGGTCCTTCCTCCCTCCCCCGCCTAGAATGAAGGGTTTGAATCAGGTGATCTTCACTGTCTTCTCCATCTCTGACGTTCTTCATCTTCGGGGGTGCGGGGCGGCAGCAGTACCTATTATATTGTCGGGAATGAGATACTAGACCTGGTCTGCCAGTGGTCTGACCCAGAAGTCTCTCCCTTGAATTCTTCTAACTTCCATTTGCTTCCTCACATTAGTTGAGTCAGCAAACATTTATCTCAGCAAACATTTATCTATGACTCACTGTGTGCCAGGCACCATACCCACATTCCTGCAAAGCTTGTAAGCTGCTAATAACTTGCCCTGATCTGGGAGAGTCCCAAGAGTGCCCCCTAGCTGTGTCTTTTCCTTGCCACTGTCTTCCTTTCTTCTCTTTCTCCCTCACATGTTTATGCCTCTCTGCAGGACAGACTATGAGGGTTGGCAACAATTCATAGTCTGTGGGAATTGGCAGTGGGGACAGTGACCAGTGGGATCTGGGGGTGTTGCAACAGATGTGGTCATCGGGTCATTGTGCCCTGCCCAGGCCTCCTCAGCCACTGACAGGGATGCTCATCTGACAAAAACACTTTTCTGATTTAGATCCCTTTCCTCTGGCCACCTCCCTCTCTCAGGCGATGACTTCCTGGGAAGGGTCGGCGCTAAGGTCTGGTTGTTTCTTGGCAGTACCTGCATCTCCTTTTCAATTCCCAGGCAACAGATAGGATGGGAAGATAAGGAGGCACACAGTTTCCCCACAAAGACGGAAGGTGAGAAGACTGGAGAGTGCTAACTGGTACCCCAAAGCTATTTTAGAAAGAGGAGATGCTGGAGTGGAGATCTGGAGGAGAGGGAGTGAAACGTGAGAAGGTTTGGGGAAGGGCAGTCCAGGCAGTGGGAACAGCCCACGCAAAGGCTCTGAGGTTAAACTGTACTCGGTGAATTCTGCAAACTCCAAAGAGGCAGCATGTCTGAGGCCCAGTAAGTAAGGAGATGAGAAGTAGTAGATGAGATTGGAGAGGTGGCCTGGGGACCAGACCATGTAGGGTCTTGTAGGCCACAGGGAGGATGTTGGATTTCTGAGTATGTAGAGAAATTATTGGAGGATTTTGAATAAGGAAATAATGACGTCCACTTTACAAGGTCACTCTGACTACTGTGTAGAAGATATCCCATAAGGGGCAAGGATGGAAGCAGGGAGACCTGTTAGGAGGCTGGTACATGGTCTGGGGAGAGGGAATCATTGGTATAGTTAAATTGATCAGAGTGTAGCCAGAGCACTCCCCTTTGAGATCTTGGCTCTCTGGGCCAGGACTGGAATGTCCTGACACAGAGTCAGGGAACCCTGGGCAGCCTGAGTGTGGAGAAGAGGAGATGGCAGAGCCGCGGCATGGAGTTTGGAGCCAGACCTGGTTTTGCCCCTTATTAGCTGTGTGACTCTGCGAAAATTATTTGATCTCTTGGGGGGTCTCAGTTTACTCATCTATAAAATAGGAATAATAATAGTTACTACTTCTTAGAGTGTAAGATACTTGGTGTATGCCTTGCACAGAGTGCGTGTGATAGGAGTGCTTGCTGTGGGTGCCGCTTCTCTTTTATAAGATGTGTGTGCTGGGAGAACAGTGCGGCTTTCCAAAATCACGGGAGGACCAAGGTGCCATTGCCTTGGTCCTGAACACACTGATCAGCTCTGCCTCCTTCTTAGAGGCTGCCCTCAGCCTGCCCCAGACCCCCAGGCTCAGTCCACACTCCCGCTGTAATCCTTCCTAGAGATGGCATTCCCTGTCCCTGCCCGCACGTGCTCCTCTACCCTCAGCCATCGCATCACACTGCAGGAAGCGTAGCCTGCACCTCACGCCTCCAAGGTGCACCCCACAGATGGGCTGTGTCAGGCCCTGCGTTTGCCCCGTAATGAAGCTGGGGACTCACGGGTCTGGGTCTGCGCATCTCGAGTCTGTGCAGAGCCCCGGTGAGTCCTTCTGCTTTACCCCCGTCAGCTCTGGCACCGCTTGCTTGTTAATGGAGAATTTGTCAAGTAATGGGAGTAGTTAGCACAGTGGGGGTCTTACTGTGCCCTGGAAAGAGAACAGAGAGAGCCATCCCAGCAGCCCCAGACATGACTGCTGGGCAGGCTTGTTTCCTCTTGTCTGCATCTCTCTCTGCATCTCTTGCATGTTTGATTTTTTTCTCTTTGTGTAGAGAGAGTTGGCTAGGAGAAAAGACCGTAAATTGCACTCTTTCTGGGCTGGTGCTGCGCAAGCTGGATAAGATTGTCTTCCTGAACTGAATAATTTCCCTCTCCCCCTACCTCAGTTAGGTGGAAGGTCAGCTGAGCACCTAGTTGATTTTTCCCTCCCTTTCTCTTCCCCGTTTCCTCCCCGCATCCGGCCCTCCCCTCTCCCCTTCTCCCTGTCCCCTCATGTAAAGAACTCACTGACTCTCAATGGAATCCTTTTTAATGGTCCCAAGAGGCGAGGATCTTGAAGGGTGATTATCTTCACTATAAATTATTAACTCTCCCAGCAGCCAGATGGCTTCCCAGCCCATGGCTTGGAACTCCGGACTGGGAGGCCCGCTGTCTGGGAGAGGAGGGGACGGGGGAGGGAGGAGGATGAATGAGGGAATGACCACAGCCTCTTGAGCTCCTAGCTGCACCTAGGATGCTGGAAAGCCTGTCGGCACCTTGCAAGGCCTGAGTTCTGTCATCTGCGGGGAAGCGTTTGTCGTGGTTGCGTTTTGCACACTAGAAAACTCAGGACACCCTTAGGATGGAGTAAAAGTGATAGGAGGGGCAGAGACTAATGCCATGAGTTGCTTTTAGTATGAACCTTAAAGGATTGTCAGGCATGACGATAAGAAGGCATGATTATCACCTTATGTTGTGTAGTCTTTTACCTCCTTAGGTGTTCACGACATCCTGGAAGGTGGATTCATTGTTTTCCCTAATTTACAAGAGAAGAAATAAAAATTGGATAGATCATAGAGTTTCCCATAAGGTCACTTGACCCATAGTTGGAAAGACAGAGCCTCGTTCTGACTCCGGTCTAGCGGTCTTTTCCCCACAGCAGACTTTTCCCCAGTTGCCTATGCCTCGTATCCTTCAAGTTTCCATTAAGTTCCCCCTCCACTGAGAATTCTTCCCTGACCACACTGGGCCAGAGTCATCTTTTGTTCTTCTGGACTCTATTGCACTTCATGCAAAGACCTATTTAGTACTGGACATGCAACGCCAAAGGGTTTCTAGTCTCTTCTGGGATATCTCCAGTGACGGGGTAGCCCACTTCATCTGAAGGTGGTCTGTGTGTAAGATAAAGACACAAATACTCTTTCTAGAACTTCCATTCACTAGACAGAAACTCTGTCCTTGAGAGAGCCTGTGGGATCTCCCTTCCAATTTAAGACTGCCTCAGGCCCCTGAAGATACTGCTCTTGCTACTGTCGAGTTGCCTCTGTATGTCCAAACACCCCTGTACCTCCAAAGGTTCCTCACACGAAGACTCAGATGTGACTCTTACCATTGTCTGTGTCATTGGGATGAAGTTTAAAAGATGTGCATCTGTCCATGTTACTCTCCCCGAGCAGGCCAGTTGAGGCACCAACGTCAGCCATGCTGCTAGGAGGAGATACAAGCATCAAGGGCAAGTAGCGGCAGCGGCAGCAGCGGTAGCTAGCATTCACTCGGTACTTACCTGTGCCGAGCACTGCTGTCTAAGGGCTTTACCCTTATTAAGTGCCCTTCCATGGTAACTCACTATTAACTCCATTTTACAGATGAGGCAGCTGAGGCTCAGAGAAGATAAGTGACTTGCTCCAGGTTACACAGGTAGCTAGTGGTACATCTGGGATTTGCACTCAGGAGATCTGGCTCCAGAGCCCAGGGGTTTAACCTCCCTGAAATGGGCACTTACTCTAAAGCCTGTGTTCTGTTTGGACCTTAGAGACTGACACAGGGAGGGGGAAGGGTAAGCTGGGACTAAGTGAGAGAGTGGCATGGACATATATACACCACCAAATGTAAAACAGATAGCTAGTGGGAAGCAGCCGCATAGCACAGGGAGATCAGCTCCGTGCTTTGTGACCACCTAGAGGGGTGGGATAGGGAGGGTGGGAGGGAGACGCAAGAGGGAGGAGATATGGAGATATATGTATATGTATAGCTGATTCAGTTTGTTATAAAGCAGAAACTGACACACCATTGTACAGCAATTACACTCCAATAAAGATGTTAAAAAAAAAAAAAGAAGGGCTTCCCTGGTGGCGCAGTGGTTGAGAGTCCACCTGCCGATGCAGGGGACACGGGTTCGTGCCCCAGTCCGGGAAGATCCCACGTGCCGCAGAGCGGCTGGGCCCGTGAGCCATGGCCACTGAGCCTGCGCGTCCGGAGCCTGTGCTCCGCAACGGGAGAGGCCGCAACAGTGAGAGGCCCGCGTACCGCAAAAAAAAAAAAAGAAAGAATATGTGCTCTTCTGTGAGATGCATCCATGTGGCTCTCTGAAGACCAATCATTCTCAGTGCTGTATGGCATTTTGCATGAATAGATGACAGTTTTCTATTCCATTCTACCGCAGATGGACATTGGGTTATTTTCTAGGTTTTGGCTATTAGGACTAATGTTGTTATGAAGATTTTTGTGCATGTCTTGGGTTGGACATAGGTAAGCATTTCTGCTGGTGTATACCTAGGAGGGGAATTATGGAGTCATGGGACAAAAATATTTAGCTTTAGTAGCTATTGCCATGCAGTTTTCCAAAAGTAGTTGTACCTCTGTGCATTTTGAAAGTTAATAAAGTCCAAAACTACCCTATGAGATAGGTATTATCATTCCCTCTCTCTCTTTCTCTCTCTCTCAGATGAATCAAAGACTCAGAGAGTTGCCCAAGGCTAAATAGCTATAGTAATGACAGTCTGGGTTTAAATACAGCCCTGCCTGATGCCGAAGCCCATGCTCTGCATCCCTACCCTGAACTACTTTCATATTTCAGAGAGAATTCATGCCTTCACCCTCCCACCCCCCCACCCCCACCACCCCTGCCTGCAGTAGAGCCTTTGCTGTTGAGTTAAGATAGAGAGTACTGAGTGTGAGGGGCTGCCCTAGTGGTGTAGTGTCAAGAGGGGCATAGTTTAGGTGACAGAGTGAATCTCTGAGCCTGTTGTGCAAGGATGAGCCTGCATCCCCCTCCAAAGCACCTGGGGATAGAGCATGCCCAGGGACATGGGCAAGAGGGGTGTAGAGCATTGGTGGTAGGGGTGCGACATCTGACATGTCTCTCAAGTCACAGGGAGTCCTGCCAGGTATGAGTGGCCATATGAAAGGAAAGCTTCTGTTGATGTGTCAATGACAGTATTTTTTTTTTTTTTTTTTTTTTGCTGTACGCAGGCCTCTCACTGTTGTGGCCTCTCCCATTGCGGAGCGCAGGCTCCGGACGCGCAGGCTCAGCGGCCATGGCTCACGGGCCCAGCTGCTCCACAGCATGTGGGATCTTCCCGGACTGGGGCACGAACCCGTGTCCCCTGCATCGGCAGGCGGACTCTCAACCACTGCGCCACCAGGGAAACCCAATGACAGTATTTTTTTAAGGTTTAGTATTAGGAGTATATCAGTCAGGACTCTTGGTCACAACCCAACTAAAACTTACTAAAGCAAGGAGAAAAAAGAAAGTTTTGGTTCATGTAATGAAAGTCCCAGGATCCATTGGGCTTCAGGTCTGGCGACATTTAGGTGCTAAAACATCGCTAGAAATCCATCTCTGTCCATCTTTTGGGTCTACTTCTTTGTTGTCTTCATTATTAGACAAGATTATCTTGAATAGTAACAATGGTATCTCTTATCAATTCTGGATTTCACTATAGTTGTTTGACAATGAGGTAAAAAAAAGAGGGCCCTTCTGCCAATAATTCCAGAAAAAGTTCCAGAGTGAACTCCAGTTTGACTCAGTTTGGTTGACAGACCCATCTTTAAACTAATCACTATGGCAGGAGATTGGAATGTCCTAATTGGCTAAATTGGGTCACAAGATCTGGGGTTGGGATGAAGCCCACCTAAATGACCTGGACTCAGATTGGTGGTGAAAATCATTTTACCTTCAAAGGGGGGCAAGGGGTATGGTGAAAGGGAGGCCAGTAGAACCATCAGAGAGCCATTATAGGGACTTTCTGGTCCTGATGAGGGACATAAGAAGGATGCTGATGAGAAGTTCCAGAGCAGGGGGTCCCCAAACCCTGGACCACAGACCAATCCGTGGCCTATTAGGAACCAGGCCACACAGCAGGAGGTGAGCAGCGGGCCAGCAAGCGAAGCTTCATCTGTATTTACAGCCGCTCCCCTTCGCTCGCATTACCGCCTGAGCTCCGCCTCCTGTCAGATCGGGGGCAGCATTAGATTCTCATAGGAGCGGGAGCCCTACTGTGAACTGCGCATGCGAGGGATCTAGGTTGCGTGCTCCTTGTGAAAATCTAACGCTTGATGATCTGAGGTGGAGCTGAGGCGGTGACGCTAGTGCTGGGGAGCGGCTGCAACTACAGATGATTGTTAGCAGAGAGGTCTGACTGCACAGAGACCATAATAAATCAGTCACTTGCAGACTCATATCAAAACCCTATCAGTGGGTGGCAAGTGACAACGAGCTCAGGGCTCCCACTGATTCTGCATTACGGTGAGTTGTATAATTATTTCATTACATATTACAATGTAATAATAATAGAAATAAAGTGCACAATAAATGTAATGCGCTTGAATCATCCCAAAACCATCCCCCCTGCCCCGGTCTGTGGAAAAATTGTCTTCCATGAAACCAGTCCCTGGTGCCAAAAGGTTAGGGACCGCTGTTCTAGAGGAAGAACTGGCAAGCCCAGTCTGAGGCACTGAGGACAGTAATCATCGTTCCCAATGACTGTGGTTCTAGACACAGGCCCCTTTCTCCTCTGAGTCTGTCAAGGGAACAGAGGAGCTGTAGGGGGGGAGGTGGAAAGGCACATGGCAGCCAGATCTCCTGAGCTGTGCCGATGGCAAATAGCCCATGTGTTGGAGTTGTGTGAGGGCCCCGCTGCCTCCTAAGGAGCTGGATCGTGAGACGTTTGCAAAGATGTGAACCCCCCATAAGGAGTATGCCATTTAATAATTATGTAAATTAGCTGGCAATTAGATAATGTCACTCACTTTCCCTCTCCTGCTGGATTCTCACACAGTAGACAAGCATTTTGAGCTTCTGCACCAGTCTGGGCCCTCCATGTGGGCCCTGGAGCAAACCACCTGCATGTGCGGCTGCCTGCGTCCTCCTGTGGCTCAGGAGAGGGTAGCAGTTGGCCTACCCGGTAGAGAGCACTCCCTGGCTCCCATTTTCCCATTTCTTGAGCCTCGCACAGCCCTGCCAGAGGGTTAGAGAAGGCCAAAGGGTAAATGCCTGGGGCAGCTGGCTCGAGGCCTGTGATATTAAATGTAAGGTCGTCTCTAGCTTTTGGCTGGGCCACTGTGGCAATTTTCTAGAGGCCACGGAAATGTCCACAGTCCAAGAAAGAAATGGAAGGGCTTTAGGAGAGAATGTGGGCAGACCATAGGGTGTCAAGTGTAGATTAACCCAATTCTGATGTTACCAGTCCTGAAATCAGATTCTACCTGGCGCCTGTGGGAGAGAAAGCTTGGTTTTCCTCGGTTAGCCTTTTTGACTCCCCAAGATGCAGGCAGGGGAACGTCAGTATCTCCAGTGCTGGTCTGGGCTGGAGGGGAGGACTGCCAATCTGATGGAGGAGGCTCAGCAGGCGGGATAGAGTGGTCACCCCTAAGCAGGCTGGGTAAATTCCCATGATCCTCCTCACAGCAAGTGGTCCTGGGCAGCTTAGTTCTTAACTCGTGGGTTACCCCAGATCACCAGACATGTGCTGCTTTGTCCTGAGGAGTCATCTGAGGTGGGCATCCAGGGAAGTGTGGAGGCGCAGGATTGCCGTCATTGTACAAAGCGGGGTGGTGTGGAGGCCACCGCGTGGGACAGAAGTCAGATGATCCTCAGCGATGCTCTTCAGCTTCTGTTTTTACTGTTCATTCTTCCTGTACATGTTTCCTGAGCTCCCACTCCATGCCAAGGCCCTGTGGCAGCACCATGGTGAAGCAGTCCGTGCCCCCAGGTTGCGTCCCACGGAGCTTCCAGTGCCTGGACTCTTTATCGCTCTGCTTTATGTCTCTAAAGTACACTTTCCCCCACTACTTCATGTTGCCCCTGAAGGCGAGAACCGTGTCTTACTCTGCTTAGATCCAGGAGTGGCTGGAAAAGATCGGAGCTCAAGAAGTAGTTAGATTGAATTGAGCAAGTCATTTAATTTCTGCAGACACATAAGAGACTTGCAGGGGCCCAGAGGTGAGCTGACATCTAGACCAGTCTGAAAGCTTCTGGAGCTATGTATCCACTTAGAGGGATTCCCGTCTCCCTGCTCATCCAGATCACTGAGCCCTCCATCTGAATGTCCTTGCCTCCCACTGAGGGTCCCACTGGCTTTAGCCATCTGATCCTGGGCCTTGCTTGAGCTGCACGCCTTGGTCTAAACGGGCAGGACAGCGAGTGGAGAGGGAGGTGCAGCAGCCAGGGTGGCGTCACTGAGAAAACACTTGCCCAGGCCTCTGGGGCTCACACGCCGTGGGCTCCATCACATGCCACATGATTTTTACATTCCCAGCTCATTAACATTTCCTGGCTTGGGAAACTCCTCTGGAGAGGCTTCGTGCTCATGCCTGCCTTGCTCCCCGCTCTTCTAGATCAGATGCACGATAGGGGGAGGGGGCAGGGCAGCTGCTGTCCTCTGAGCACATTCCCTGAAAGTGGCCCCTTTTCAAAAATTTGATGAAAAAAATACGTAGACATGGCAGATGTTAGACCAGAAGAAGCCCTCTTTGGGGACAAGCATCTCCTCTCTCCCCTGGGATGTTGCCTTTTGCCTTGGTTGGCATAACTCACCTCGTACAACGATCACGTTCTTAGAGACTAGGTTATCACTCATTCTCTAGCTGCCTGATACCCACCTCACCTCTGGCTTCATGTCTTCCACTCACTCCACTCCAAGAGCACCAGCCTCCTTGCTGTTCTTCAAACATACCAGCCTGCTCCAGGCTTAAGGCCTTTGCACTGACTATTACTTCTGGAACATTCTCCCCAGATATTTCTGTGGCTAATTCTCTCACCCTCTCTGAAGACTTTCCTTAAATCTCATCTTCTCAGACTCTGATTTGTGATGTTTGCCTATTTCTGTGCTGTAAATATTCCTAGCATAGTTGATTTCATGCTACCAAAGTGTCATCAACCAGCTCAAAAATTTCTGAAATTTTAATAGTTGGTTCTCACATTCCGCATGAGTTGGCACCTCCACACTGCTGTGCCCATGTTCTAGTAAGCATCCCTTGCACCCCTGGAGGTGCCCATGCCACACTTTGGGAAACACTGCATGGACAAGACCTTTTATACAACAGAGGCTTCCCTCATGATGGATTTCATCAGCCTCTTTTTGGTTGGGCTTGCTTACTCAGGGGAAACAGGTGTTTGTTCCTGCTTAAGGAACGGTGTTTGCCTCTCCAAAGCAGGGGTAATAACTAGCTTTGCTAATGTGCTCATTATAAAAATAGTGGACAGTGGTCTGACAGAGACCATGGTGAATTATCAAACATGCCTATTAATAGGCAGCAACTTGCATAGCTCTTGGAAATTGCACTCATTGCTTTCATGTGAACACAGAAGTCTCCACTCCGCTATGTGACCAGATCACCCCCTTGACTGGGTGCTGGTGCATTTCCAATCAGTATAAAACACGCATGATATGCGCTAGGTCTGTGACATTCCTTAACTGTTCACTTGTTGTCCATTCTGCAGTTTTTTTAATTAAAAAAATGTGTCTTAATATGCTATCCCCACTTCACAGACATGTGCACACTCACACGTACAGACACTTCTTCTCGTCCCTTCCTACCTAGAAATAAGGAAGGAGAGAAGGTAGTGTTTATTGTTCACCTACTATGTATGTAGCCTCATGCTAGAATCTTCCAATACATGATCTCATTGAATCTTCTCTCCAACCTTGGAAAAAGTCTTTTATTTTCTCTACTTTATAAATGAGAAAATAGAAACTCAAATAGATTAAGACATTTTCTCAAAATTCCACATACAAGAGCTAAGATTCACTCAGCCTCTTTTTTTTTAAGGCTCAAAGCACGTATTTTTTTCAATAAGACCTTTCCCCCAACATTTAGTTAAGAGATGAGTGTTTTTTGCTCATTACTCACCTTCTGATTTATTTTCACTGATTCCTATAAATATTTCTCTCAAAAATTTAAAGGTGAGGGTCTGTCTTAGGGTGCCTACACCAAACACTGGATTGTCAAACTGAAAAAGAAAAATCTAAAAAAAAAAGAATGTCATTTTCATGTTCATGTCTTTTAATAGGTAAACGAGTTAAAATTGTATGTGTGTATTTGAGTGTATAAAATGTTAGCACTTATGTTAAAAATAAATTTTGTCTAAGTGACCCTGTGATATGAATATTGTAAAGGTGTACTGATATGGCTTTGGGGGTTTTATACTATTTTTGCACACGAAAAACTGAGTGCACCATTAGGAACTGAGCTTGGGGTCCTGATGTGGCTCTGGAAGACCCCGGGCCCTCCCTTCCGTTTGGAGCACCAAGCACTGTGGGAATCATTAGACTAGCCTGGCTCGCAGTCAGCACTCCATCAATATTTGTGAAATGGGATGCAGTCTTTTCCTGACACGTGGCCCTAATCTTTGTTTCCTTCTCCCCCACCCTCCCCTTCGTCCTGCAGGTCTTTTCTCTGGAGTCCTGGGAGGCAGGTCATGGGCAGGACTGCCTCTGGCCTGCACCATGAAGTCTGAGCCTGCTTCCACTCTGCCCCCGGCCCTGCTCTGCCTGAACACTCAGCTTCCAGCTGCTCCCTTCCCCGCAGCCCCCTGCTGCTAGGAGGCAGACCTTCAGGACTGTTCCTTGTCCTGTTTCTACCTTTCACCTGACTCACCTCACTGCTAGCTTCTCCTCCATCACGGCCCCCCTGACCCCAGCCCTCTCCCCGGCCTCCCTGGCTGGGGTGTTTGGGGGTCCACCGGGAGGACGGCATTGTTGAAGGCTTCCACCCGCCGTGCACTTTCTCCTCCTTGAATCAAGGCCTCCGGATCCACATGGATAGCTGAGATCTTTTCTTGGAGAAAGACACTTTGCACCCTCACTTTCTCAACCTGACTGTCCTCCTCTACTGCTGCCCTGTCTTTCCCCTCTTCATTGAGTTTCTTGCTCGTGTGCCCGCAGCACGTCTGCGGCTGTCTTGTTCACTTTCCTCCTTCCTCCCTCTCTTGATCTTTGTGCGTGTGCCTCCTTCCCCTTGTGTGTTCTCTGTCCCCCACCCATCTCCTCTTCCTCCCTCCCTTCTACTGCAAAGGGGGATTTTCCCCCGAGGGCTGTTCTCTGCCTGTCTGCCCCTCCGGGGCTTGATCCCGGCAGCCACGATGAGCTTCACCATGCACTCGGTTTTCTTCACCCTGAAGGTGAGCGTCCTGCTGGGGTCCCTGCTGGGACTCTGCCTGGGCCTTGAGTTCATGGGCCTTCCTAACCAGTGGGCACGCTACCTCCGCTGGGATGCCAGCACGCGCAGTGACCTGAGCTTCCAGTTCAAGACCAATGTTTCCACGGGGCTGCTCCTCTACCTGGACGACGGCGGCGTTTGTGACTTCCTCTGCCTCTCCCTGGTGGATGGCCACGTGAAGCTCCGCTTCAGCATGGACTGTGCCGAGACCGCCGTGCTGTCCAACAAACAGGTGAACGACAGCAGTTGGCACTTCCTCATGGTGAGCCGTGACCGCCTGCGTACCGTGCTGGTGCTTGATGGTGAGGGCCAGTCTGGGGAGCTGCAGCCCCAGCGGCCCTACATGGATGTGGTCAGTGACTTGTTCCTCGGCGGAGTCCCCGCAGACATACGACCTTCTGCCCTGACCCTTGATGGAGTACAGGCCATGGCCGGCTTCAAGGGATTAATCCTGGATCTCAAGTATGGCAACTCAGAGCCTCAGCTTCTGGGGAGCCAGGGTGTCCTGTTGGATGCCGAGGGACCCTGTGGTGAGCGTCCCTGTGAAAATGGTGGGATCTGCTTCCTCCTGGATGGCCACCCCACCTGTGACTGTTCTACCACCGGCTATGGTGGCAAGCTCTGCTCAGAAGGTAAGGCCCTCTTCCCTATTCCTCTATCGCTAGAGGCCCACTTGGGTTGGGTAAGGACCAAGACCCCTGACGGAAACCAGCTCTATCATTGAAGTGCATCTTTAGCTGCATGTCAGATTATTGCGTCCCTTTCCCTGAGGAGGTGGTAGAAATCCTTTGCTTGCTCTCAATGGAAAATCCATCAGAATTCAGCAGCAGAGAATCCTGACTACTCAACCATGGGCTCCTTACGCAAATATTTGGCTGTACTCAAAAAGCTAGATAGAGTAGACTACAGATGTGTGTCCCAGCTGAGTTCCTTCCACCGCAGTGCAGCTTAGCAGGATGAGCCCAAGGTGAGAAGTCAGACAGAAATGGGCAAAGTGGTTATCTCCGTCCCTCCTGATCCCTTGAGAATTGGGCCCTTGGGGATAGATGGGAAACTCCCCATCACTTCTTCCTTATCGTCCCTAACATAAGGAATGCCTGTGCAGAGAAAAATGCGGGGATGGACTGCAGGTCCACACTTGGCCCTGCTGTAAATCCAGCCCTGCAGCTGTGCCCCTCCTCCTGCAATCTTATGGAAGGTGTCTACCAGGTGGACAGGGCATCTGGGGATGGGACTTCTCGCCTCCTTGTTCCAGCACTAGGATTTTCCACCTGTGCTTCCTCTTTCCTGTCCTCTCCTCTCCTGGTGCGAGAAGGCACAGACAGGAGCACTGTCCAGCCAAGCCCCCAGGGGAGGTGGCAATACTCAGCCTGGCCTTGGAGAACCTCCCAAGTTCAACTACAACTTCCCAGGGGGAGGGAAGGAGGGATTTATGCCCAGAGACTTAGACTGCCCTCACCTTTTTCACCAAATTCTGACTTTGGGATTAGGAGAAAAGTGGTCTAGACTTTACTTTAACAAATACTTAGATTCCACATTCCTGGACTCACTGAAGGCCTAGGTTTCAATACCTGTTGAAGTGACAGAGTGACCATATGGGTGTGTGTGTTGGGAGGTTGGGATGAGGAAGACGCAAGGAAGTTACATCCCCTCCTATCCTTTTAGAGTTAAGCCCTCTGTTTGTTTAGAGATGTTTGTGTCACCGTCCCCTGCTGGTCTCTTCATGGATGTGGTGGAATGTGGCTCTCAGCCTTGGTAGCCTGTTAGGATCACCTGGGGGAATTAAAAGACTCTCAGGGCCTTCCCTGGTGGCGCAGTGGTTGAGGGTCCGCCTGCCGATGCAGGGGACACAGGTTCGTGCCCCAGTCCGGGAAGATCCCACATGCCGCGGAGCGGCTGGGCCCGTGAGCCATGGCCGCTGAGCCTGCGCATCCGGAGCCTGTGCTTCGCAATGGGAGAGGCCACAACAGTGAGAGGCCCACGTACCGCAAAAAAAAAAAAAAAAAGACTCTCAGGCCACACCCCAGACCAATTCAATCAGAATCTCTAGGGGGCGGGGTTCAAGCATTTGTATATTTTTAAAGCTCCCCAGGTGATTCCATTGTGCAGCTAAAGTTGGAAACCAACAGGTCAAGGGAAGTCAGGTAGGTGCAGCCAGGTGAGTGTCTTAGTGGTGACTCCCATGATCTCTTCATTCAGGTGATGCCCCACTGCCTTGGGATTTGTAATTAAAAACAGTGTCTGCAGGTGTTCCTCAAACTTTCCCAGAACTTCCCAATCCCTAAAGCAGGTTGTGGTTGATATGAATTTTAGCAACTAGTAGGTATTACAAATTTTTTAAAAAAATAAAAACAAAGTTTATTTCACAGGTGATACATGCTGGATACTAGGACACTTTGGGGATCTTGTTGGGAGCCTCCTTGTAGGTCAAGTATGGGCTACCTCGAGTGCTTCTTTCCTTTTTTGGGCTGGACATCATACCTCCCTTCCTGTGGGTGGGCTGCAGGAGAGGGAGATGCAAGACATGCATCTCATCCTTTTTTGGCTTCTGTTTTTCCCCATTGAACCCACTGGAAGAAGGGTTGGGGAAGAGGGGTAGAGGCAACACCAACCCACAAAGCCACTTTGCGACTGTGGTTACTGAAGCACTTATCACAAGCAGGTCCCTCCTGGAGCTGACTGCAGTTCCAAAGCTTCTTGGCTTTGGAGAAAGTTCTGCCTGAAGATGCTGACATGATCACTTGTTTTCTCCTTCACCCAAAGGATCTGTTCTGTTCTCAGAATTTGCCTTGGAAGCCGGCATTCTTCCTTTCTAGGGACCAGGGTGTTTGCAAGTGTGTTGTTAACTTGCTGATTATCCCTGATTGCATTTTTTGTGTTTAAAAAGAACTCATTTCCTCTGGGCAGGTTTGGATCAGCACTTTTCTGCAGGAAGAATCTCTATGCTGTATATGTATACAATTTCTTCTCTCTCTCCCTCTTTTTTTTCCCCTTTGGTTCGTGTGTGTGTGTGTGTGTGGTCTCCAGAGGAATCTCTTCAGAGCAGATGATAGGCAGTCAATTTCTTAATAGCTAAATACAATATGTATATTTTAATAATAGTTCTTTCTGTAGGGTTCAGATCATCTCGTGGCTATGGACTGACACCTCTGTCTGTAGAAGGCAGACACACAGCATATTTCCTTATTCTCTTGATGCGTAATACAGTAAATAAACTCTGTAGTAACTAACACTGGGTTGGTTTGGAGCAGTGCAAAGTTTGAGGTGAGGATGGATGCTGGGACAGGTACCAGAATTTATTGTTGGTGACTTGAAGCCTGTTGATCCTGGTAATTGTCATTATGTCTAATCAATCACAAACATGCATTTCAGGCTTTTAGAAAATACCCGTTCTCTCCACACACAGTTGAGTTTTAGAGTAAGCAGGGAAAACTCACCCGTAAAATATGAAGGGGAAAAAAATCACAGCTGCTAAGGGTCAAGCAGATCTGCATAAAACAAGATCAATAGCCTAAAGAAATGCCTTCCCGTTTCCCTAAAGATAGTGTAAAGTGGGTAGTGAGGATGCGTCTATTCCCTCCTCTCTCCCCCATTTTAAATTGCAAATGTCGCAGAACTGAAACCAGGGGACTTAGTCCCAGCAGCGGGTCCTGTGTACCAGGCATCTGATCGTCCCACTTTGCAGGATGGGCCGTGCCCTTGATTGTGTGAGGGCTTCATGCTTTAGCAGTTCAAGAGTAGGAAGGGCTGGGAAGGCTCCTGCAGCTTCCGATGGATGTGGTCGGGGCCTGTTGGAGGCGCTCTCTCGGTCCATTAGCTTCTAGCATGCTGGCAGTATTGATGTTTGCTCGGCCCGTCTGGCTTTCCATGCCTCAGTGGCTCCAGAATGTCTCCACGCTGCACCCCAGGAAGAACGCACAGATGGGCCCATCTCTTCTATTCGCTTTGGGCTATTTTGATCCCTCGTTGGGTATCTTTTCTCGGTAAGACCCGCAAGACACCGGAGGTAGTTGCTGTGGGAGAGTTGGGTTTAGGGGGAAGAGCTATGGACACAGTATCTTCTGTTTCCTGGGGCGAAAGGCTATTAGCTCTGGCTGCAGACTGAACTCCACACAGCCTACTTGGGAAAACTTCATTCCAAGACTCCCAAACCAATTAATAGTCACATTGAACATTCTGGCACATGATGGAGGGAGAAGGGGGTCCCAGATTTTTACTTCTAGGTGTGATATTTATCAATAAAACGTTTGGGTTCTCAACTTCAGATTTGTTCGAGTTGACTTTTAATCTTTTTAAACGACTTTAAAATTATGCATATCTGGTTTGGAATATAGTCCAGCTGCAGTGGATCATATTCACCTGGCTTTTTCTGTTTAGTCCAGTCTGTCCTGTTTTGGGCATCCCTGAAGCTCCCTGGGCAATAAGGAGGTATCCCTAGTGCCCTCCAGAGAGCAGCCCCCTCATGGGTCATTGGGAGTTTGTCATTACCTTGAAATGAGTTTAAGCTTGATTGTTTATTTTTAAAGCATCCTTAGTTATGAATGTGCAATTTCTCAACAGTCTTACAGCCATGAAGAATTGATTCACGGCCAAGGTGTATACATTTCAGTCCCAGATTCTCTAAAGAGTTCACTTAGCATGAAGTCAGCCTGTTGCAGGTGGGGTGGAGCCAAGGAAGGATGGGAAAGCTTTCCCAGGTTGATCTCTACTCTCACATCTTAATACACGGGTCTGCCTATGTCACATATCATTTGTATGTCCATGTTTTTAGGTTAATTCAGTGAAGAGACATGAGGTCCTCTTCAGCTGGCAAAAAAAGAAAAAGTTGGTTCATTGTCTGCTATCTTTTCCTGCTGACTTGGGCAGGTGCCCAGACCAAAAAGCTGCTTGCTTTGAGTCTCAGCTGTTAAGTTTTCAGGTGTTGGGATCCTACAGTGAAGTACGGTTGTGGGTGTGGGTGATAGTGGCCAGTCTTATTACAAGCACGCGGTTGTGTGGTACCCACTAGCCTCCCATCCCCCATCCCTCCTGCTGTCTGAAGCTGACATCCTACTCAGGTTGGTTTGACTGATGGCTCAACACACGACTGCATAGCCTTGGTATGCCTTCCTGAAAGTGAATTTCAACTCGTTTTCTTTTTACTGAGAATCTTGCCTCTCTTCCCCCATTTCTCAAAGCCAGAACTAGGACAGAAAGGTGTTCCAAGAGAAGGTGCTTGCCCCGGAGGCTTTACCAAGAGCCAAAGACATTGATGCTATAGTTGAGGTATGGATGATTGCCCCAGCTGGATCCTCCTGTTTGGGGCACTTGCGTAAAAAATACAGTCATTTCCCCACCGCCTCCCCCTCGCACCTCCTGCCGGAATACGAACGTGGCTTTGTTCCTAATCTAAGTCAACCCTGAATGGCCTAGGAGGGGGCAGGCAGTAGTAAGTAATCAGGAGTAAAGGCTAGCTCCTTTCAGAATCCTTCCCCCTGGTGTGGAGAGACAGAAGCACAGAAGCAGGGAGGACTGCTGCTTCTGAGACTTGATTTCCCACCTGGTATTCGGGCTTTAGGACCAGCCCAGCTCTCCACCGGCCCAGCCAGCCAGCCAGCCAGCAGGGGCTGTCGCTAAACGAGCCTGAATAGGGGTCTGATTGCTCCTTTCTCCTCCTCTCTTTCTGATTACCCAGTGAGATTTCCTGGGTATGCTGTATGCTAAATGGCAGAGCAGCCGCCTGCCACTTGCTCCAATTATCCCTCTTTTAACTGCGAGGGAAGAGCAATTTTTTTACTGCCCCCCCTCCCCCTCCACAATAGCATCTCTGCCTCCTTTAAAGAAATAAGACCCTTCTTCCTAGTCCCCCCTTCAGTGGGGTGAGGGCGGCCTTCTCCCTTCGCATAGCCTGCACACCAGCTGCTGGCTGCAAAGTAGGTGGGCCTTGTGTAATGCTTTGGTCCATATTCAGCCGCGTTGAGGGTCGGGCAGGCATTCTGCCAGAACCCTTCCAGTAGCAGTGAACTTGCATTTGCATTTGGTAATGAGACACCACAGGCCCAGCGCTGGGGGGCTAATCATCTAATCATCGAGTCCCCTATCTCTCTTTGCAGGCTGTCCGGGAGAGGTTTCCAGTTCCTGGAGCAGCTGCCCTCAGCTAGGTATTCTTCCTCCATCACAGGGCAGAAGAGGTGGGGTGTGGGCTGTGCTTGGGGGATGGAGCTAACGTGCCCTCCCCCATGATGACTCCTATTGCCCTGGATTCACTGGCTCTGCTGTGAGTCCAGAACAGTGAGGCCCCAGAGGTGGAACTGGAGTGAGAGAGGCTTAGGGGCAGGGCTCTGAAGGTCAGGTACCCTTCTTAGACAAAAATAATAATGCTGTTATTATTGCTATTATTGAGTACCACCATGTGCCTGACATCCGAGGTGCATTGTCTCATCTAATCCTCACAGCGCTTCTATGCAGTTGATATCATTAACTAGCCCTATTTTACAGATGAGGAAACTGAGGAGCAGAGAAATTGAAAACTTGAACAAGGTTTGGTGGTTAAGAACATGGCTTCTGGAGTGAAAAAGATCTGGACTTAAATCTAGGCTTGTCCACTTACACGTTGTCTGTCTTTGGAGAAGGTTCTGGAAGCTTCATCCTTATCAGTAATAATAACAACAACGATAATAATAATAGCATCTAACAGTAATAATAACAACAATAATAATAGCAGCTAACAGTCACAGGGGCACTCACTCCATGACTTCTCAGTATTAGCCCTTGTAACACTCAGAACCACTCTTGACACGCTGTCATTATTCTAATTTTGTAGATAAGGAAGCTGAGGGACAAAGGGTAAGTAATTCCCCCAAGGTCACACAGCTCAGAAGAGGCAGGGCTGGAGTTTGTATCTAAACAGTCTGGCTTCAGAGTCCACACTCTTAACCACTGTGCTGTCCTGCCTTGCAGCAAAGCAGGGATAACAAGAAGTCATACGTTAGGGAGTTGTTGAGAGCATGAAATGAGATCAGACATATAAAATTATCAGTATAGTCTCTGGGAGAGAATGAGTCCTGACTCTGGGCTGTTAGCCGCCTGGTGGGTGTAAGAACGAATTATGTGTCGATTTGGTTTCATGGAAACCCGTTGAGCTACCCCCACCTCTGCCATTTTCCTTCATCCCAGTTTGAGAAGTGGCAGAGAGAAAAGGAGGGGAATTTCAGGAAAGTATAGAATCCAGTCCCATCACCATTTTGCCCCTGCCTAAGAGCATGGGTCGCTGACAATGGTTGTGCCCTTTGGACTGTATTCAGAACTCTTTGCCTGCAAATGGGATGTTCTGGTCCCCACGGCATCCCGATGAGGTAGGTAGGACAGGCCTTACCATCCCACTGAATAAGTGAGGAGCCCCAGACGCAAGGTGCCGTGGGACTTGTGGGTAGACAGCATGAGAGCAAGCTTGGATGCTGCCTATTTGGCAGGTGGCTCTGGGACCTGAGAGCCCAGATCCTCAACACAGCATTTTACTTCTGCTTCTAGGCTCCCTTCATGAACATACATGGCCTGTGTCTCCATCGTGAAATGGAGCAGTCATTGCCTCCCTGGTTGCTGATGATAAGCAAAATGTCAGACTCCTGGTGTAGGAGGTTATCAGCTTGGTCAGTCCCAGGAGAGAGAAAGAGAGGATGTGAGAGAATGAGAGAGAATGAATGAATGAGTATTCAACTCCCACCCTCAAGACCCTGGTTTGAAATGAAGTGCCTGAGAATGGACCTGTGGGTCCCGAGGGAGTTGGAGCACGGCTTCCCTACACTGGAGCATCGCTGGACAGCACGACCTCTTCAGACTTACCTTTAGTTTCCCAGGTACCGGGAAGTGTCCAGCAGCCCACCCAGGGCTGGTGGTAAAAGGTGGAGCTCCTGGATTAACCTTTCACACTTCTTGCTCTCCTGCTGACTCTCTTCCCAGATAACAAAACCAAACTCCCTTTCTCTCTGTTTATTCTTCTCTTCTCTTTTGTGTGTGTGGGAGGGAGACTATTACAGAGGTGGATTTGCCACAAAACTAAACCTTTCATATATCTTCACTTGCATGGGTCCCTTCAAGGCCCCATGCCTAATACTGTATTGGTGACTTTTTTCTTAAGGAATGCCCAGTATCATAAGCTTTTGGCCCCCACCTCTGTGGATCTGCCTCTGTTAAGAAGGCTTGTTGCTGTCCAGTGACAGCAATGTTGCTCTGGGTGTATGAGTGATTCCCCAGTGACCGATGACCCTTCATCACAGACGCATTTCCCCTCACTTCGTAACCAACAGGGCAGGAAGAGCCATGGAGAGGGAGTGTGGGAGGATGAAGGCCTGTAGGAATGTTGTTTGGGGAGCTGTGGTGGGAGCGGGGGACATGTAGGGTATACAGTGGGTGACGAGGGTGTGTTTAGAAATGTTTGCTGTAGATTTAGAGGAACCAGTTGGTGTTTAAACAGAGGGAGCATCCTGGTCCCAGCTGAAGTCGGGATGCTTGGTTTGCCGTGGCTCACTGAGGGGCTGTGTTACAGGTGACAGGCTGTGGATGACAGAGGAGAGGGACAAAGCCTGGCTCTACAGGCCTGTCTCCGTGATCTGTGTGGGAACTGACAGTGCCAGTGGGTTGTCATTACAGCTGTTGTTCTCCAAACACTGATGTCTTTGGGTGACCTATTTAAAAGCAATATGGGGGCTTCCCTGGTGGCGCAGTGGTTAAGAATCCGCCTGCCAATGCAGGGGACACGGGTTCGAGCCCTGGTCTGGGAAGATCCCACATGCCACAGAGCAGCTAAGCCCGTGCGCCACAACCACTGAGCCTGCACTCTAGAGCCCGTGTGCCACAGCTACTGAGCCCGCGTACCTAGAGCCCGTGCTCCACAACAAGAGAAGCCACCGCCATGAGAAGCCTGCGCGCCGCAATGAAGAGTAGCCCCCGCTCGTCTCAACTAGAGAAAGCCCGCGCGCAGCAACAAAGACCTAACACGGCCAAAAATAATTAATTAATTAATTGAAAATAAAATGAAAGCAGTATGGGGCCCCTTTAAATGTGTCATCATCTATATCTGCTCTCAAACCTCCACTGCTCTCCACAATATTCCTACATAATGTATTTTATAAAGTTAAAAAAAAATTTTTTTTTTAATATCCAGGAACCAGTACCAGTAGCTTTTCAAAACAAATTGATCTCATAGTCATCCAGCCAAACTACCCAGCTCCACTCTGTGATAAAACTTACTTTGCATGTGGGCCTAAAAATTGTGAAAGCTCTCAGCTTTTCAAGGAGGAAATGCAGCTCTCTGGAAGGGTGTGCAAGGTCCCAAAGAGGGTGGGGATGAAAGAAAGGCGGGGACACAAGCTGTAGGCAACAGGAACTCCCGGTTTAAGCTGTGAAATGCATTTAAGATCCTTTCGGTTTTACCAAGGCTCTTATTTAATTTTGGTATCTTTGCACCTAAGAAGCGGCTCTGGGGAGCTTTTCCTTCAAGTTTCTCCATGAGACTCTATGCATCCAACCCTTTTCTGACATTTTGGCTTCTTGCCTGTGGATTTGGTTCTCCTGAAGTGGTCCTGTTTGCTGGTGCAAAGCCTTTGGGGGCCAGGGTCTGGGTAGTCCCATGGTTGTTGGCAGTGTTAGGGCTGGTGTCTCCACTCTGGCAGGCAGGGCGTTCCAGGCAATTCTATAACCTCTCCTCCAGGTATGACTGGAATAGAAAAAGCGCAGCGAGGGAGTGTACAGCTTGTATACTCAATATGTTGCTTTCAAATAAAAACGAGTACCCCATTGCAAGGAGGGATGAGAAGGCTGAAATCACTTCTCTGTGATTCAAACAGTGGGAAAGGGCTCACCAAACACTCACGGTCTCTTCGTTCCTCCTCATTCTCTCAGCCTTCTTTCCTCTCCAGAAGGGGTCCTGTCTCACATAGTTAGCCTTGGAGGGCTGAGGGAATGAGGAAGAGTGGGCCTGAGGGTGTTAAGCCTCTCACCCTTTGGATTCTGAAAGACTAATGATCATTCCCTAGCATATTTGTTTGATTTAGGTCAGGAAAGACAAGGCTGGAGTTTAGGCTGAGGCAATGTGCTGTGAGTCCTTCTTTTAAGGAGACACACTGAAATGCGGGGGGACTCTGATGCTGTGGGAGAAATCCTCTGTGAGGGATGAAGCACAGATCCTGTGACCCATCTAGAGGACAGTAAGACATTTATATCACCTTCTAGCCATTGCTTTGCTTGTGTAATGCACTGAAAACCAAGGTGCATGTTAAGAATCATGGGATAGGGCTTCCCTGGTGGCGCAGTGGTTGAGAGTCCGCCTGCCGATGCAGGGGACATGGGTTCGTGCCCTGGTCCGGGAGGATCCCACATGCTGCGGAGTGGCTGGGCCCGTGAGCCGTGGCCGCTGAGCCTGCACGTCCGGAGCCTGTGCTCCGCAGCGGGAGAGGCCACAACAGTGAGAGGCCCGCGTACCGCAAAAAAAAAAAAAAAAAAATCATGGGATAATATGTTTGGAGGGGTCTTTTTTAAAAAATTGAGGCATAATTGACATATTAGTTTCAGGTGTATAGCATAATATACAAATTCGATATTTGTATATATTGCAAAATGGTCACCACATAAGGCTAGTTAATATCCACCACCATACATGGTTACAGAATTTTTTTTCTTGAGATGAGAAGATCAGTTCTCTTAGCAACTTTTAAACATGCAATACAGTATTATCAGTAATATAGTCACCATGCTGTACGTTACCAGAGGGGACTTTAAAGGTCATTGGGTCTATTCTAACTGTTCATTTCCTATCCTCTTCTCCACTGTATGACATCTCTGCCCCACCCCCCACCCCCCAAAAATCCCCTAGTCAACTGCAATGGCAGGGGCTTGGTACTTTTCAAGGCATCCTGATGTATCTCTGATTATACTGAGCATCAGGGAGCCCTTCCTACATGAGGCCAAGGTCTGCTTCTCAGACACTTCCTCACTGGTCCTCATTCTAATTAAAGCCATCTGACCTTTGCCATGGGCCATGTGGGTGAGGGGGATGGGTAGGTCATAACATTTCTGGATGATGCTTTGTAGGAATGAACCCTTGTGCAAAGTAAAATTCTTAAGGGATTCTCTAATATAGCACTAACGGTATACACACCGCTGAGTTATTTAGAATTGACTGCTTCTGATGAATCTTAAACAACATGGGAGGGATTGATGTGGGAAGAGATTCTGATGTAAGCAGGTGATTCATGCTCCAGTCATTTTGTTCCTAGGGAGCTTCACTCTGAAACATTCATGGTTAGCCCCATCTCTCTGGTTCTATTATCTGTGCCTCATTTCATCCCCCTAAGATGTCCCATCTTCCTCCATATTCAGCCAGCTTTTCAGCATCTCTGAATTTCCAAGGTGCCCCCTGGAAACCTCTAATGGCAATAAGCAATAAGATGAGAAGTTCTAGAATGCTATGGAGTAGAGGAAAATGGAATTGAATTGGACTTGCTTTACAAATCCATCGTGGCAGCCAGGGTCAGACACCCCAACAGACATCAAGATTTTGCTAAAAAGCCTAGTGTGATGCTTTAAAAAAAGATAAGGGTATGAAATGAAGAAGTATTGAGTAGCTATTCCTGGCAACTGGCCTTGGAAGCATATGCCCTATTCAAAAATGCTTCCTACTCTGCCAGGTTGCCTTGGGTATCCCATGTTTTTGGCACTGTTGGGAAGAAGTCTCCCAGGGAGAGGATTAGGCAGGGCTAGAAGATGTTGCTCCCACACTGGCATGGACTGGAAACCTGCCAAGCAAATGCCCTCCTGCACCCTAAAAGGGATGAAGCTATTCTTGGCTCTCAGCCACCTCCCCATTGACAGTCATTTTACTGACACTGCAGCAAAGAAAGGAGAATTTGTCTCATAATTCATGGTTTAAAATAGTTTACTTTTAAGAGCAAAGCCCACAGCCATCCTTTTGAGTCCAAGCATTAAAATATACTCAGAGTCACCGACTTCTGTGCAGTCCCGTTGTCCAGCCAGGTTCTATGTACTGCATTCCTGTGCAGGGAAATGGGCATGACCATCTCACATAGTCATGTGGTAATTGCCACGTGGGAAGATGATTGGGTTTTAGTTGCCGTGGGAACTTTGTTGTTTGCTCATCCTGATGTTGTTTTCAGCCTTGTGTTAATTCGGATTGGAGCTATTTTTTCCTTGTGTAGAATATATAACCAGTGGGCTACGTTTTGATGTGTCTCATGGCTCCCTTTGGCTTTCACAACCTTAATGCAAGTTGCAGTAGCTCAGCTGGGTTTCCTGATTCCTTCTGCAGGAGTGTATGCGAGGAGGAACTCTCTTTGAGACCTGTAAGACATGAAACCATGGGAAGACTCTGTTTCCCTTTGTTAATGAATGTTCCAGGCTTGTATGCTAAATGGCATGTCTCTGGTATCTGACAGAAAGCAGGTGCTCAATGAATGTTTGTTGCCTTAATAAAGCACACTCCGTGTGGATGTGTGTGCATGCATTTCATGTTTTGTATGCATGTCTGTGCGTGTGGTCTCTAACGTGTGATGGATGGATGCAGGTTCCCATCAAGAATGTGAGCTCAATAATGTTTGTTTAATACATTGATTACAGCTGTGACTTGGACCACAGTGGCATGGGCCACCACTGGAAATACCTTCTTTTAATAGGAAAAGTGGCGTGTTTGCTGTGGGGCAGTTTTCACAGAATCTGTGTCAAACACATGTACATTCCACTTGGCTTGATCTAGTTGAAGATGAACTAGCAAGACTTTTTTGTGTTTGTTTATGAGCCCGTGGTTTCCTGTAACAATCATAGACCGCAGCCAGCCTGGGACCATGTAAATGCTTGTGGAATGGCTGTTTGAGGCAAGCGCGTTGTTGTCACTGGAGATGGAGAGGCCCCATTAGCTTGTGTGGATTCCCTGGAGAAGAGGAGGCTCACTGGGGACAAGATAATTGTCCTCGGATATCGGAAGAGCTGCCATGTAGAGGAGGGAGTGGATATCAGACTCGAGGGTTGAAGGGATCAGAGCTACAGAGGAGGATTTCTGATGCTTAGAGCTGTTGGGCCATTGAATGCACAGCTTTGCCAAGTCCTATGGCTGGGAGGGGTGCAGCAGGTGCTGGAGTGACACCTGTCAGAAGTGTGTGCTGGTGTGTACGTGCCTTCAAACCAGGGACTCCATGGTTGTTGGGGTCTCAGCAGCCAGGCCTACCCTTACGTTTGATCACGTACGTCCTCTGCAGTTCAGGGATGTGGAAAGATTATTCTCCAGATCAGTGGCCTTCAAAAAGGGGCACATGCAAAGACCACTTCGTGGGATATAGGAAGGAAACAATTAAAATGTATAGTTAACTTATATGCAAATTATTTATAAATAAATATACATCTCTCAGGAGAACATGGTAACATTATTTTTCCTAATGGGGAGTTGGTTCAGAAAGCTTTGGAGGTCACAGATCAACACTCAAATCTACATTTATCTCTAATTGGTTATAGTCACTCGACCCCCAGGCTCACAGGTTTCAGGTGGAGGCTGATGCCCAAAGTGTTCTGGATGCCAGTGGGATGTGTGTTGGGCTCCTCTGCTCTGTCTTCAGCTCTGTGTGTGGTGGTCTTGGTTGACCTGGCCAGGTGGCTTTGGAGGGTCCCACGGGAAGTTACTCCAGTCACACCTTCCTCTTTCAGAGGCCTCACTGTTTGGAATTATTGATAATATCTACTATCTCAGAGCTTTTTTCAGCGTAAAAAAATCATAGTGTTTGCTGGGGCAACTTTGGATTGTGTAAGAGAACAAAGTCTTTGAAGTATGTTCAAGCATTTGCAAAGCAGTCCTTGATGTATAATCATCTATTTGTTGAAATAGACCATCTGTTTACTGGAATAAGTGCATTTTCTGACATTCACTGAGTGAGTGCCTGTCGTCTACCCTTGAGGATCTTATGGACTAGTTGGGAAGGCTGTCAGGCAAAGAGGTGTTGTACACGTTAGAGTCGCTAAAATACCAGGTGGAATGTTTGTGGAGTAGCTCAAAAGGGGATGTTCCACCTGCTTGGGGTATGAGAGTGTGTGCTTAGGCTGGGAGCCAGGGGTTGGAGGACATCTTACAGTGGAAAATCTTAGGCTGGACTTGGAAGCTTTAACTAGCAGACTGGGAGGAAAGGGCCCTCAGGGCAGCCCTGTGAAGCAGCAGGCTACTCTTGCCAGTAGTTTGCAGTAGTTAATGTGGCTGGATTAAAGGGCTGAGGCCCATGGAAGAGGAATATGAAGAGTGCTTAGGTAGCGCCGGTCTTAAATGTTTGTAAGGACTTGACCGTAAGATTTGGATTTTAGAAAGATGGCTCTGGGGCGGTTTGCATGAGGGATTGATTGGCATCTGGAAGGCAGAAAGCAGGGGGGCCAGGTAGAGGCTACTGTGTGGTTTTGGTGAGAGAAGAGGCAGTACTGGGGGAATAGTGATGAAAGAAGGGCCAACTGCAGAGATGTTAAGAAGAGGCACTTAATAATTGGAAAGCAATGACCTTTAGTGGGTTTGGACTCAGGCTACCTGGCTCTGACACATACTAGTTGTGTAAACTTGGGCAAAGGACTTCACTTCTCTGTGTTTCAACTTAAGTATTTGTGAAATAGATGTAATAACAGTGCCCACCAGTTCAGATTGCTTTCAGGCTTCAGTGAGATATCAGACATAGAATACTTAGAACAATGCTTGGCACACAGTAAGCATTCCGTGAATGTTAGCCATTATTACTAATTATTATTGATGATGATGCTGATGATTGAAAAGGGGAAAGAGGAACTTTGATCATATGCTCTTTTGGTTGTGGGTATAGCTAGGAAAGTCAGTGGGAGGAGCAGATTTGGGGTGAAGGTGGGAGAGGGGTAATAATACATTTTGGTTTGTCCATATCCCTCCCACGTTCTCTTCAGAACCTGTAGGATACCTGCAGGGAGATGTTCAGAGGCAGGTGGGGGCAATGGTTGTGCGAGGGAGGAGGATGGGGCTGGGCAGATGTCAGGGTTGTTGTTGTAGGGGTGAGGGAAGGCTGGCACAGGAATGAGGTTGTCCAGGCAAGGAGTCTAACCGAGAGGAGAAGGAAGCTAAACTCAGAACCTTCCAGAACCTTAATATTTAGGATAGTAGAGGAAAAGGAATCCACAAGATAGATTAAAACAGATCACCAGAGATACAGAAGGAAACTAGGAACAAAAAAAAGTTCCTTAAAATTCTTTACCGGGCAATGAATGAAAAAATATACCTTCTCAACCTGGTTGAAGTTGGGGCATGCATTTGAATATAATAAAACAGCATCGAAAGATTACGTAATTTAGTTTTAAAAACTACTCACTTTGGTCTTTCTTCTGCCTTCAATTTAGTGAGATCTGTCCATTTGAGAAAATTTCTACTAATGGAAATTTAAGTCTCATATAGAGATGATGAACCTGAGGGTTTTGGATGTTCTGCTCATGGACATGATAGAATTTCTGGCTCCTAGAATGTTAGAATCTCATGGGAATCAAGAGCTCAAAGATCTGAAAGAAACAAACCCAGAAGAGTGATGTGATTTGCCCAAGATCAGCCAGCTGGTGTTCTGATTTGTACTTCGTGTTTCTTTGGGACCATGTGAGCTCAACATAAAATGCGTTAGCTACATTTTTCTTGGAATTGGGCATATTGAACTCTCAGGATACCAGCGGTGACACACAGCTCAAAGCCACACACCTTCTCCTGGGCTTGGGGAAGAGATTCCTCTCACTCTGGCTCCTGTGAGCTGAAAGAGCAAGATCCCCTAAACTGGAGGTGCTGGAAGCCCCTGGCTCAACAGCCAGTGATCTAAGTACTGGTAATTAACTCACTGTGGTTTCTCTACCTCTGCCCAGGGTGGGGCGCTTGGAAAGGAAGCAAAATACTTTCTTAAGGAAATCAAGGCTCGGTTCTGGTTGCCTGCTTGCTGCCTCCCTCCCATCTCCGACTCTCTGGGCCCCGGGGTGGGGATCGTGTGTGTGTCCATGCTCCAAATGCTCGCTGTGCATCATGGTTTTCCAGGAATTTCAGGACACAGGAATTTTCGCCCAGCTGTGTTGTGTATTGCTGTTCAGCAATCTGAAGTTGCTTATCCAGCGTAAGTCAGGATGGGGAGCCTAGGGAGGAGGGGGAACGCCTCCTAACATTTTTCAGAGCAGAAGAAATTGAGGTGTTAGGGGCCCAGCTGGCGTGTGATGAGAACCAAGAAATGGAGCATACGTGAGCATGCATGCTCACATGAAATCTCTTACAGAAACCCAGGGATGTTATTCGAAAGTACCTCTTCCACCCCCTACAACATGACACACTGACTGAGGGCCCACTGTGTGTCAGGAGAAGCATTGGGGGTAGAGTGATGGACAAGACAGTCATGCCTTCATGCTGCTTAATTAGCCAAAAGCAATAATCAAGTGATGGATGCTTTGAAAGGAGAAGGATAACATAACCGTGGTCTCTGTGCGTTCAGGAGTCCCTCTTCACGCCTGGCAGAGCAAAGACTCTGTGAAGGTCAGGGGTGTGATTAAGACGCTCCAAGGAATTACAGGAGGTCCAGGGCTTTTTCTGGACCCAGTGCTCAGGCCGGCTCTCCTAGCCTGAGTCTCCCGGCCGAGGATCACAGGTGAAGTCCGTGGATTTAGGGCTGAGTTTAGCTTTATGCCCAGTTCTAGTCATTCTCACTGAGTATGGCCTCAGTGATGCCATTGTAGTATCATGGAGAGCCTATGATTTATCAGCTGTCTATCTGATTGACTAAATTTAATAACAATGGTGATGATGAACTAATTCTCATGAAGTGCTTCCTATGTGCCAGGCACTGAGCTAAGTGCTTTCAAATGTGACTTCCTTTGATGTTCCCAGTCACTCTCACCAGGGAGGTTCTATTGTTTTTCTGGTTTTCTAAACCAGGGAACAAGGTTGAAAAGAGAAAGCAATCTATCTGCCTAAGACATGAGTCTGGGCAGTTGGATGATCTGGACTTTGAGTTCTTATCGCCTCACTCTGTCCCCTCTTCAATCTGGCACTGAACTGTGGCTTCTGTGGCCATTGAAGACCCAATTCCATGCTCTGCTGGCGCAACTGGGGTGCCTCTAGCATGCAGGGGCACTGCCTTTCTTCTCTTCACTAACCTGTCTTCTGACTTCTCCCTCTCCTGCACATGACTGACTTTGATCCCAAATCAGGCACATGTTGCCAAGAGGGACATAAAAACTGTCCTGGAATTCCCCCTCCCACCTCTCCCCGAGCCTTTCTCCTTGGTGTCTTATTTCATCCCATGGGCTGTAAATGAACCATGAAGTACTGGAACTGGAATCCCACATTTTCTCAGTCTTTTATAACCCACGGTCTCCAAGTCATTTTGTTGTTGTTGTTAGCATAGTCCCACTACCCAAGAGGCCTTGGTCAAGCTTTGGTGGAAATCTTTTGCTTGTATTAAGTTGTAAAATGAATATTGTTACGATTTGCATATCCAACCCCAGCACATATATTTTTATCACCCTCCCCCATCTTGAACATCACAATCCAACCTTCTTCTTTCATGAAACTGTGACTTAAAGAAGCAAGGTAACTTACATAGGCCACTCAGCTAGCAAGTGGCCAGGGGACTGGGGCTAGGGCCCAGGAGTCCTCACTCTCATTCTAACATCCATTCCCCTACATCACGCCGAGAAAAGAGACTCGATTGATTCAGAAGAACATTGATTGCCAGGCACAATCCATGGTGATCAAAACAGCTGTGCCGCCTGTCTTCATGGAGCTTACAAATTAGAGCTATGGAAAACGTAAACCAATAAATGTATAATTGCAGTGGTGATGAGTGCTGCAGATGGAAAGAGCAGGGTGAGGGGAGATCTAATGAGAAAAGGGGTGTCACTCCTCTGAGGAGCGACATCTAAAGATGAGGAACAGAGAGAAAGCAATGGAGAGGGGCTGCATACGTGCATTGTCACCTGTTCAGGTTAAGGACAAGGTTGATCAGTCTAATATTCGCAGCAGGAACTGTCTTTTGCTTTTATGTATTTATGTGGGATATGGTTGATGGGTAATACAGATGGACGGGTGGATGGATAAAGAACTGTCTGGGGGGGCTTCCCTGGTGGCTCAGTGGTGGGGAGTCCGCCTGCTGATGCAGCGGACACACGGGTTCGTGCCCTGGTCTGGGAGGATCCCGCATGCCGTGGAGCGGCTGGGCCCGTGAGCCGTGGCCGCTGAGCCTGCGCGTCCAGAGCCTGTGCTCCGCAACGGGAGAGGCCACAACAGTGAGAGGCCCGCGTACCGCAAAAAAAAAAAAAAAAAAAGAACTGTCTGGGGCTGGGGAGGGAAGCCTTCAGTGTGACAGCAGCAGGAGAGCAAATCTTGTCTGCTAAGTGAGCATAAACCTGGACATCTCCACCCAGAGTGCAGAATCCTACCAGGGAGGATTTGGGAATAGAATCTCTCTCTAAAGGAAGCTCTGCGTGGAGAAGGTGAAGATGAAAGGCTGCTGGAACAAGAAAGCCACAGTCAGTGTCATTTGCCGCCAACCTAGAGAGACTTGTTCCTCTAAGAGCCATATAGCGTGAGTCCCACCCACAGCCCAGAGATCAGCTCATGCATTTCCAATAGCTGCCCTTTCCTCCTGGCACTTACATTCTTGCTCCCTGCCCTCCCAGGTCCTCCCTCTTGCCACATGTGTTTTCTTGGTAGGTGAAGAGGTAGAGGGGGTTGCCCTGATCAATCCACACTTTTTAGCTCTTGTTACCAGGGGCATTTATTTATTATTTATTTTTAACATGTTTATTGGAGTATAATTGCTTTACAATGGTGTGTTAGTTTCTGCTCTATAACAAAGTGAATCAGCTATACATAGACATACATCCCCATATCTCCTCCCTCCTGCATCCCCCTCCCACCCTCCCTGTCCCACCCCTCTAGGTGGTCACAAAGCACCGAGCTGATCTCCCCGTGCCATGCAGCTGCTTCCCGTTAGCCATCCATTTTACATTTGGTGGTGTATATACGTCCATGCCACTCTCTCACTTTGTCCGTTTACCCTTCCCCCTCCCCGTGTCCTCAAGTCCATTCTCTACGTCTGCATCTTTATACCTGTCCTGCCCCTAGGTTTTTCAGAGCCATTTTTTTTTTTTTTTTTTTTTGCGGTACGAGGGCCTCTCACTGTTGTGGACTCTCCCGTTGCGGAGCACAGGCTCCGGACGCGCAGGCTCAGCGGTCATGGCTCACGGGCCCAGCCGCTCCGCGGCATGTGGGATCCTCCCGGACCGGGGAACGAACCCGCGTCCCCTGCATCGGCAGGCGGACTCTCAACCACTGCGCCACCAGGGAAGCCCCATGACTCTTTTTGAATTATGGTGTTCTCAGAGTATATGCCCAGTAGTGGGATTGCTGGGTCATATGGGAGTTCTATTTTTAGTTTTTTAAGGAACCTCCATACTGTTCTCCATAGTGGCTGTATCAATTTACATTCCCACCAGCAGTGCAAGAGGGGTTCCCTTTTCACCACACCCTCTCCAGCATTTCTTGTTTCTAGATTTTTTGATGATGGCCATTCTGACTGGTGTGAGATGATATCTCATTGCAGTTTTGATTTTCATTTCTCTAATGATTAGTGGTGTTGAGCATCCTTTCATGTGTTTGTTGGCAATCTCTATATCTTCTTTGGAGAAATGTCTATTTAGGTCTTCTGCCCATTTTTGGATTGGGTTGTTTGTTTTTTTGTTATTGAGC
This sequence comes from Globicephala melas, assembly GCF_963455315.2. Taxonomy (NCBI): domain Eukaryota; kingdom Metazoa; phylum Chordata; class Mammalia; order Artiodactyla; family Delphinidae; genus Globicephala; species Globicephala melas. The sequence goes on from NC_083315.2 coordinate 152,917,957, forward strand.
TGCATGAGCTGCTTGTAAATTTTGGAGATTAATCCTTTGTCAGTTGCTTCATTTGCAAATATTTTCTCCCATTCTGAGGGTTGTCTATTCGTCTTGTTTATGGTTTCCTTTGCTGTGCAAAAGCTTTGAAGTTTCATTAGGTCCCATTTGTTTATTTTTGTTTTTATTTCCATTTCTCTAGGAGGTGGGTCAAAAAGGATCTTGCTGTGATTTATGTCATAAAGTGTTCTGCCTATGTTTTCCTCTAAGAGTTTTATAGTGTAACAGGGGTATTTATATTCCAGAACATTAAAGAATTTTCAGCTTGGAGTAGTAGGGGTATAATCTGAGGCTGGGAATCAGCTTGATCCTAAATGGCTTCTGCTTCCTCGGTTTTAGGCTAACATTTATTGAACACTCACTAGTGTTTTAGGCTCTGTGTGAGTAGCTTTATCTTTTGTTACCATTTTACAAATGAGAAGGCTGAACTACAGAGAGACTACCCATCTGCCCTCTGCCCAGTGGTACAAAAGACACTCAAAAGAACTAGAATGAAATTGTATAATTCTTCAGGAGAACGAGAAAAATAAACATAATGTAGAAGTTTATTGTAAAGACACATTCAGTTTTTTTAAAAATTCTGAAATTAATGCCCTTTTATTTTTGGGGTGTTAAAATGCCTTTTTAAGAAACTATAGTAATACAAAGTGTCATTTTCAGGTTTTTGTTCTTTCTTGGAAAAATTATAATATAATTATGCATTGTTAGTTTCTAAAATTGCTTTAAATTGCTTGAAGTATGAATATATCAAATGTATTAGTGTGAGAACCATTCTTGCAGGGAATCGCTGGGTCCCATGCTCTTTTCTTCCTAGGAGTAAACTATTTATATAATTGTCTTCACTTTCTATTCTGATTTTTTATCAGGAAAAATTGCACCTGGACAGGACCCCTGAGATTTTGTAACTTATTTTTCTTCAGCACTTATCAAGATGTTTTGATTGCACGATTTGACCCTGAGAACTTTTAACTCTATGTCAATATAATCAGGATTATACAAACACTAAAACAGTTTTATTAAGGGGGTGTTTTTTAGAAGCAAATGATGTAGGGCTCATGTAATTCCTCAATCCATTTTTTTTCAGCATAGGTAAACCATTTTTTAATTTTCCAATTCATTTTTATTTCACTGAATAATTTTGAACAAGATCAGTTCTGCTCCACGTGCCCTCTGTAGTGAAGATTTGATTCATCTATCAGTTATTCTTTTGTGTGCCTATGTAATTTTACCCACATAGCTTCTACCATTATGACCACTCTTTTGTGGTCGTTATTTCTACTCTATCCGATTTTCTCACGTCAGGTTCGCTAGTCTAAATTTTGTCAAGAATGTTTGATTCTTCCTTCAGTTTTTCAGTCAATGACGTTTTACCATGTGCATTTTTAGCCACTGTCAGTTCCATTTTGTGTTGATTTTTTTCTGACAGGTCTAATTTTTTTCCAGGTCAATTTTTGCAGTTCATAGAACCATCTCTTCTTCCTACAACTAAAATCAGTCTCTTTCCTGACAGTTTTTTAATTTTTTTTGAAGCAGTTCCAAAACATACTTGAGGGGTCATAACATCAGGGTCAAAATATCCTGTGTCATTTATAGAGACCAGTGACCTAGATGAATTAAGAAACCTACCCAAAGTCATGCATAAGGCTCGTGGCAGAGTTCTGTTGGGTCATTTTAGAATATAAAGCATCTCTAGTTCAGTAAAGGGCAGAGTAAGATTGTAAAATTGGGATGATGTTGATGGTGGGCCTTCCTTCTTCTACCCTCCACCTCCCGACCCCTCTTCTGAGCTTAACAGAATTCCCAGTGGTCCACCTCCCTAAGAAATAGCAGCCGGGGCCACTGTTCGAAGCGCCTTCACTTCTCCCTGCTTCCTAGCTAGGCCCCCCTTAAGCTGTGTGTGATTTACAAACAAGCAGGACCAAAAAGGAAAAATCCTCCCTTGTGGAGAATTAGGTCAGTGGCAGAGTTGGGGAGGGGAGGGATCCAGACCTTCAGTTCACTCCCCTTGCCTGAAGCTATTGGGGCAAAAGCCAGAGGTGCTATTGGGAGCAGACCTCTGGGGGTGGGGGGCTGGGGGATGCGTGCAAACATGAAAGCTGTCTGTTTTCCAGCCACTTGGGGCTCCCCCTTCTCTCAACGTATTTGTCTGGATTACTCGAAGGGGGATATTAGTGTTGTCTAATGACGGCCCTAGATTTATAAGGGATTTGTGTGATTAATGCCCAAGCAAAGTACAGCAGATAGCTCAGAGCTCAGTCTGTGTGGTGGGTCTACACTTCCCATTCTCTGTCCTCTCTGATTGGTTTTGGGGGAGGCTTTCCTGTCCCCTCTTTGTTGTCCTGATTGTTGAAGGCTCTAGCGTTCAGGCCCCCACGGGAGGGTAGCTGAAACCATTTTCCACTGCTGCGATGCATGCGTGAGTGTCTGAGAAGACAGTGAAGTCTCCAGGCTCACACTCTTGTTCTGTGAAAGCTGCAGATATTTGGCCACTTGCTTCTCTGTCCCAGCTGCCACCACCATACTCTTAGTACTGGATTCTTCTCCCAAACCCCTCTCAGGGCACTGGTCCCCCAGCTGTGGCACAGTGAGAACAACTGTGAACTGGGATGCAGATGACCTGAATTCTGGTTTCAGCTTCAACATTGTCCAGCTGGGCGGACATGTCAATTCCCCTGTCTTGGGTCTGTCTCTCTCATCTGAGCATCAAAGGATCCTGTACAACCTTATGCCACTGATCATAATTATACTTAAATAGCTAAATGTCTGTCTGGTTATTTGTGGCCCATCTCCCCACCTAGACTTTAAGTTCCAAGAGTGCGAGGCCTGTGTCTGTTTTGTTCACTAGCCATCACCCCAGTGCCTAGCACGGTCCCTTGGCCATGGATATATGCAATGAGTACACGTCGATGGAATGAACTGGTAAACCAAAAGAGGTGGATCTGCTTGACATACCAGCACTCTTCCACTTCTAAAATTCAATGTGTCTACTCTGTTCTCTCTGGAACAATCGAATTTTAATGTTTTTATTGTTTTTAACTGACCACAGACGTTACAAGATAAAAATGGCGATTAATATTAATTATAACTCAAAAAGCATATTATCGATATGAAAATGTAAATTTCCTTCTAGGGGCTCCCTCTCTGCTTGCTTGATCTCTGCAGTTCCTGGCAGTGGAATGCCTCCTTGCCTGGGTTTCTGAGCTCCCTCTAGTAGGGTCTGCAGAATCTTGTTGAGCCTTTTAAAATAGGACTGGTACTAATTAGGCTACATGCATGGTTTTCAGGCTCAGAAAAAAATTATTTTAGGTTCAGAGCAAATACTGTACTAATTTCACATCACAACCTACCCTTGCTTTGCAAAGACAAGAAATCAACCTTGTTCATTTCCTGAAAATGAAAGAAAGGGAAGGGTATAAGGGAAAGCAGAAATGCTGACAGGTGCTAGTAGTGAGAAGGCCTCTGTTAGGGCTACTTGCTTTCTTCTGAGGTTCCCCAGGTCATTAGAAACTCCTTTTCTCAGGGCAAGGAAAGCACTCTGTTGAAACTCTCCAGCTAACTTGAGCCAATATATGACCCCCTCCTTTTCAAGCCCCTGGCAGGAACTGCAAATCAATCATGACCCTCTTTTCTTTCTAAGCTCATATGCAGCCTCAGACTCTTTCTTAACACGTTACTCCGGGATGTTACCAATCAAAAAAAATGGAACTAAGCATGGTGCCGGGCAGGTCATTAGGCATTGTATATACAATTGCCTCTTTTGATCTTCTTGACAACTCAAATTGATGTAATGATTCCCATCTCACAGATGAAGTTTAAATAACTTATCCAAGGTCACGTAATAGATAACAAAGTTGGGATTTAAGCTCAATGCTTATGGTCTTTTTGGTGCACTACATGCCTTGCAGGGAGCCCATCCCTCAGGGATGTCAATCTGACCGCTGGCCTGTTTTGGTAAAATGTTCTTACAAGATTTCTCTCCACTTAATTGTTGCTGTTTATCCTCTGGGGACCACTGCAAGATTTCTCCAGCAAAAGACTTTGAAGCAGTCTCTGTCAACCCCAAATCCCCCATTAATGCGAAGTGTGATACTAGATGGCTGTATATGGCCGCCCTATCATGTTTATACACTCTCTTGGTTATTAGATTTACTATAACTGCATCCCCAGAAGTTATTTTGAGTCTCTAGCACCTAAGTCTGTGTCTGGCATGTAGTTAAGTGGTCGATAAATGTTAGCTATTTCAAACTGAACCAGATACAGAGTCTCACCATGAGAACTAAAAGGGTGAGGATAGAGGCTTGTGATAAATTGAAAGGCTTCCCAGCTGTTCTGAGAGCCTCAAAGCCAGCCTTTCTCAAACTGTGTTCTGTGAGATGTTACTAGGTGTTTTGCGGAAGAAAAAGTGTCCAATGTTCCAAAAACATTGGGAAAACTGCACACTGTATCCCCTCTTGGACTTCACAACGTACCTTAGTGTAGGTGTGGCTTTCTGAAGTCTTGCCATAGAGATACCTGATTACCTTGCTTTAGCTCACTGTTTTCTAAATGTATTTGACCACACTTTTTTTTTTTTTTTTGGCAAGCAACTCCTATTCACATCTTGCTGGGTGTTGTATTTTTATGGAATTCAGTTTTGGGTATGTTGCCCCAATTTATAATCCTTTCTCTGAAATATGGATCTGGAGATCCTGCCCAGCAGAAGATATTGTGGACGCTCAACACTTTCCATCAGTTTTCCACACCAATTTCTTGAAATTTGCCCCCATGTCACATAGGGTGATAGATTTGGGTGGTTAGACCAGAGAAGGAAGAGATAATCGGGGAAGGATGGGTGGTGCTGTGGGAAGGAAAAGGGCTTTGGATTCAGAGAAATCTGAGTTCAAATCATCGCTACTACTTATGAATTAAGTGGACTTGGGGATATTAACTTCTCTGAGCCTTGGTTTCCTCGTCTGTTAAGTGGGTCTACATCAGGATTAAATGAGGTCATATACATCCGACACTGCCACAGGTACCTGACACATGGGAGGCCTTCAGTAAATAGCAGGGATTATAATGAACTGTGATCTCTGTATTTCTCTTCTTTTAAAATTTCTGTTGTAATATCATTGTGAATAGGGGCTCTACTTAATGTTTTTCATACCAGGATCTAGCATAGGGACCAGTAAGGAATTGCCACTCGATTAATATTTCTGGAGTGAATACAGGAATGACATAGCACTTTATTGTTTACAGAATGCTTCCACATTTACAGTCTCATTTCAGCCTCACTGCAGCCTGTTCATGTAATTGGAGTCATTATTCCTGCTAGTTATGGGTGGGAAAGCTGAGGCTTAGAGAGGCTGTGTGAGTTGCCCAAGGTCAGAGAGCTGGTAGTAGGCTGGAAAGTCAGGGCTCAAAACCAGGGCTTCTCTAAGCAAAATGTGGTGTACAGTAGTCCCCTCTTATCTGCAGTTTTGTTTTCCATGGTTTTAATTGCCCACAGTCAACCATGGTCCAAAAAAAAAAGGAAAATTCAGGAAATGAACAATTTCATAAGTTTTAAATTGTGTGCATTTCTGAGTAGCATGATGAGATCTTGTGCCATCCTGCTCTGTCCCACTCGGGATCCCCACCCATCAACATCATCTGATCCTGACGTCCAACCACTGACATCACCAATGCTCCGGGATCACCCGAAGTCGATAATCTTTCTTCTGACCTATCACCAGAGGGTCATTCGTAGCTAAATGCTACGTCACAATGCCTACATCATTCACCTCACTTCATCTCATCATCTCACATCATCACGAGAAGGGTGAGTACAGTACAGTAAGATTTTGGGAGAAAGAGAGACATCACATTCAGATAACTTTATCACAATATAATTGTTCTATTTTATTACTAGTTATTATTGTTAATCTCTTACAGTGTCCATCTGCTGTGAGGACTTTTCTAAAACCCTTGTCTTGTTAGGTGGGGGCCTAATGCAGGCAGGTACCAGCCTCATGGCCTAAGGTGGGGAGTAGCAGTTAGCTAGAGATGCCTTTTGTTTGCAAGGCTTAAACAACTGGATAATTTATAAATTAAACTTATCATAGGTATATATGTATAGGAAAAAACATAGTATATATAGTGCTCCGTGCTATTTGCAGTTTCAAGCGTCCCCTGGTGGGTCTTGAATGTAGTCCCCATGGATGAGGGGGAAACTACAGTATACAAACAATGGAGTATTATTCAGCCTTTAAAAGGAAAGAAATTCTGACACATGGCACATCATAGATGAAGCTTGAGGACACTGTGCTAAGTGAAATAAGCCGGTGACAAAAGGACAGATACTCTATGGTTCCACTCATGTGAGGTTCCTCGAGTAGTTAACTTGCTAAAGACAGAAAGTGGAAGGGTGGTCGCCAGTGGCTGGGTGCAGGACATATAGATAGCTGTTGTTTAATAGGTACAAGACTTTCAGATCTGCAAGATGAAAAGAGTTCTGGAAATGGGTGATGGTTGCACAACATTATGAACGTACTTTATGCCACTGAACTGTGCACTTAAAAATGGTTAAGATGGTAACTTTTATGTTATGTGTATTTTACCACAATAAAAATTTTAGGAAAACAAAACAAAAACCCCAGGGCTTCTGATTCTAAGCGTGGGGCTGTTTCCCACATTCTACAACAGCGCCCCCTACAGAGGAGCAGACATAAGCCTCCTCTTCCAAGGCTCTTTGTACTACTGAATTGCAGAATTTGCAGAACTCACCTCCACTGAAACCCTTGCTTCTTCCAGATCATTCTTCTAATTGGCATAAGCCCTGAGGAGTTAGTCTTTCCAGAGAGCGAGGAATTCTTAGAAAGAGGGCAAAAACTCTGTCTCATGGAAATCGCTCAGGTGAGGAAATGTAATAATTACGATTCACCAGCATTGATTAGCACTCCCTCAGTGCCAGACACCCTCTCAGTGCTTTTGCATACATTAGCTCCTTATAACCCTAACATCAGTCCCCGTGAACTCTTTTCATCTTGCGGAACGGAAGATAAGTAGATTGTCCCCATTTTACAGGTGGGGAAGTTGAGTCTCAGGTTAGCTAACGTGCATGAGCTCATATACATAGTGTGTGGAAGAGCCAGGATTTTCACGCAGCTCTTCCTGCCTCTTAACCCTGTGCTCTCTGCAGGAGACAGGGAGATTGAAAATGTCTGCATCTAGGCTGTTTTCCTAATTTGAGGATTGACTGATTTCTTTCCCCTCCTGTGATGCACTCCTCTCTTATGCTGCCAGATGATGGGGCATCCTCTCATGTTGGTCAGTTTCTCCTTTGATTTCCTGGTGTTCTCTGAGATGCGGGTGTGTACTTTTCTCCCTGTGGGTCATGCTCATTTGGGGAGGCCAACACCCATTTCTTTACCTAAGAAGTTGGCACTTGGAGCCTGTCTCCAGCAGTGTCCATCTGCTATGAGAACTTTTCTAAAACCCTTGTCTTGTTAGGTGGTGGCCTACTGCAGGTGCCAGCCTCATGGCCTAAGGTGGGGAGTTAGCAGTTAGCTAGAGATGCCTTTTGTTTGCAAGGCTGGATAGAAGGCTCAACTGGGTACTTTCCGTTTACAAGGGAGGTGTCAACAAGCCAGAAGAAACATTAATAATAACAGTTTCAGTAAGTGTTTATTGAATATTTACCCTGTGCCTGGCGTTGTACCAAGCACTTTGTATGAATCATCTCATTTGGTCCTCATAGCAGTCATTTCAATTAGGTACAGTCAGTTCTGCTATAATGCTTGTTTCGAAAATGCAAATTTGTTCCAATGCTATTGATATATTAGGGAACAATTTGAGCATAATAATTTTGCTTTTGATTGTGCATGATTTTGCCCATGAGAAGCTCTAGGTGAAGGCAGAAAACTGCAGCCAGATGAACCAAACTGTGTAGGAATGCACGAAGCGCACACACCTGAACACGTGCCAGCTACTTCAGTTACCAGGCATGTTATGAGCCACACCCAGCATCTGGTGATATAACTTCCTGTCCAACTTCAGATGACCCTTCTTTCATTACTTCAAAGCAACTTGCAAGTTTCCCACTTCCACAAGCAACTTCAGGTCTTTTTCAAGCGCTATACTTACTGTATCATTTATGCATTCCTTAACCATTAACACGTGTAAAACGGGTTCCTATCTTTCATTATGTGTCACTGATGAAGTTTTGGGGTACTGTGCCCCAATCCTATTTTCCCTGTAAGCCCTGTGGTTTCTACTACGTGATTTTGCATAGCACATTGACTTTTAGGGATGCGTGGGTGCTTCTAGCTGAATTGACTCCACTGCCATTATTCCCATGCGGCTGAAGAGGAAGGTAAAGTAAGAAACTGAACAAAAATATTTTTAATAACAAATAGCGAAGACAGGATTTAAAGCCCAGATTGCTTTAACCCCCGTCTGTGCTCAGAACCTCTAAAGAATTAAAAAAAAAAAAATCACGAAGAACAAAGCCCACTGTCTGCACTGATCTCCGACTGTATCTGTAACAAGTAGATTCCCTCTTCTCCCAACTGTCAGTCAAGCTCAGGCTCCTCAAGCCACAGCCACTACAAGTGTGTTGTAGCCCCTAAAGTGTTCGGGAGCAGCGGAGACCTGGCTCACGGGAGTGCCATCCTCGTTCCTTCCTGTTTTTCATCCTGCCCCTCTCCCCGCCGCTGCCTTCCCAGGCAGCCTGGCACCTGACACAGCAGCTACCCCTCCGCTCCATCTTGCAATCTGGAGTCATTAGCATCAAAGAACAAAAGCAAACAGCACCAGGGCTTGGGAGGGCTCAGTCTTCTACAAAGGCGGATAAATGGGCTCTGTGTCGGGGATGAAGCTAATACCACCTGGCCTTTTGTGGAAAGACAGCTCTTCCTGTGTTTGAAGAGCTCAGATACTGAGAGCCAGAAAAAGCCCCAGAATGCAGGAAACCCAGCCTCTTTGCTGCTGGAAGTTTGCTTTAGCTCTCAACTAAAAAAAAAAAAAAAAAAATACTGTTTCTATATATTTGTTCCTGAAGTAGAGGGAAGAATCTTATGCTCATTTTCTTCAGGGGCAAGAAAGGATAGACTGTTGGGGAGATGCAGTCTTTGCCTTTTGAATTTTTTTTCTCCTAATGTTAAGTCAGGTGTAATCCTGAGTTGAAAACCTGCCCGATGTTTGTGGGCCTGGGATAAGAATACACATGGAGGCTAGGGGTCAGCCTCCCTTCTCTCCAGTTGCAGCACCACAGATATCCTTGTGCACATTTTTTGTGGGTGCCCCAGCTTGTAGAAGTCAACAGCTCCTGCAGATAGCTTCCCCTTGGCCATTTCTTGACACAAGAGTACACACATCAGTGGGTCGGTCTGCTTTGGGGAGAAGGGACACAGGGAAGAGGCCCACATGGATTTGGGGCAGTTTGGGCAAGGAATTCAGAGTACCTGAGTACCTGAGTGTCCTCGGGGTTAGTGGCAGGTGTTGCTGGTGCTGGGTGGGAAAATCCAGCTGGCCCTGTGGACTGCTCAGTTCATGTGGTGGGATGTGGCTTCAGGAGGGCCAGGGCAGGCTCCTCTAAAGTGTACAGCCCAGGCAGGAACTCCAGTTGTCCAGACTTACGGTCACACTGCATTTGGCCGCCTCCTTCTGCCTGGGCTATGCCTTTTTCTCGCTCCTATGAGATGCCCAGTATTCGTATCCCTAATTTATAGCTTGATGGGTCAGATGGTACCTATCCTGGTTTACTCTTTTATTCAGAAGTATAGGTTGACCCTTATCTGATGTGCTACTCTGAGTATAAGATGTGTTAGTAATGACAGAGCTGCTTCACTGGGTCTTAATTTCATTATCTGTAAAATGGGATGAATAATGTTCCTACCTGTTAGGGTTGTGGTGAGAATTAAATGAGAAGATGTATATTAAGCACTGAGGACAGTGCCCAGCACACAGAGGATCCTCAATAAATGTGAGCTTTTTTATGATTAGTATTGATTTGCGCCAGGGACGTAGAGGCATTACCCCATTTTATCCCCCAATTCATCCTCTGGTATGTGATGATAGACACAGTAATTGGCTCTGGAACAGACATGTGACCTAAGCCAAACCAATGAGAGCCTTCCCAGGGAATTTACTGGAATTAGCAGGAAATAGGCTGCTCTCTTTTCTCTAGAGCTGCCAGATTCCATCTTTGTTACCATATGGAGACAACTCACCTGATAATGAGGCCAACGCTGAAGAAAACAGGGTTCGTAATCGAGTAAGGGCATTAAGACAGACCCAGAGTCCAATCCCAGCTCTGCCTTTCTGTCCATAGGCACAGACCTTAACTTCTCTGAGCCTCAATTTTCTCATGTGTAAATGGAGACACCAATAACATCTATATCAGTGAGTTGTATCAATTGAGATGATCTAGTCACTATTCATTGCATATTGCTGAGCACATCTTGTAGGCCAGCTCCTCCTTAAACACTGGGGATACAAGCAGTGAATGAAACAGGCAGTACTGCTCTCATGAAGCTTATATTCCAAGGGGGATTTAAACAATAAAAACAGACCCATCCTATAATGTCAGATAGTGATTAGTGCCATAAAGAAAGGAAAAGCTGGGTCAATGGTAGAGGAGGGTCCCCATTTTAGAGAAGGTGGTTAGAGAAAAATCTTTCTAAGAAGGAACATTTGAATGGATACCTGAAGAAAGTGAGGACCAGTCTTACATCTGTCTGACAAAGACTGTTCTGGCAGGCAGCGGAATAGCAAATGCACAGGCTCCAGGCAGGACCTGCTCCATTCATGTTAGTTCCTTCTGCTGGTTGACAGGAGGGCTGAGGACCGGCCCATATAAACTGGCACCTTCCCTCTCCTGTCTTCCAAGCTCTGGCACTCACACTGACCTCGGTGGATGGCAGGTGCTTGAGACATTGTTGGGGGTGGGACCCTGATGAAAAGGAGTTCTGATCCAGGCTGGGGCCACCTCTGTTAGGAGTGCCATGCTCAAACCAGGGATGGGAAAGCCACAAGAGAGGAAAAGGATTTGAAAGCCACTGCCACCCTTCACCCACTCTCTTTGGCATCACAACCAGGGAAGAAGTAAATTAGGGCAGTCCCACCTCTACTCAGTGCCCCACGGACGCTTACTGCGTATTCAACAATAATTTCAGCCACAAGTGAGTATGCTCAGCGTGGTTATTTTAAAGTTAAAGGGAAACAATTTCCTGCAATTTGGGGAGATGTGGTTCTTCTAACCAGGTGGGGGAACGAAAGGACCCTCCATCTGCTGCTGTTGCAGAATATGGCTCAACCCGGGGAGCCCTCCCACCTCACCTCTCACTTGGGCTAGATCATTTCAAGAGGCAGAAGTCCAAGATTCCCCCACTTGCTACTTTTATACCTCCAAACACCCACCCCACGTCCCTGGAGGAGCTTTGGGGAGCATGGGGCAGGCTGCACAGCCAGGCTCCTGGAGGCGAGGTGCAGCCAAACCTTCTGGGACCCCACCTGGTGAACTCTGCCTTGGGTCTGACCTATTTTCTAGGAGAGAAAATAGAATATAGATTTAAATGCAGTGGCGCTCTGGAAAACTACAGGCCTAGCAGTGTGAGAAAATAAAACAGCAGGAGGGGGCTGAGGAAGTGTTGGCACAGGAGAGGATGCCAACTCCCCTGGATCAATCTCATCTGGTTGGCAACTGCCTTTTCGTTGGCAATTTGCGCCCACTTTTTATCTATCAAAAAATTGATACACACACACACACATATATATATATATATCTCCTCTGATCCGTCCTAGGGCCCAGTGTTGTTGCCTCATACACAGACTCCAGGCTGTGTACCAGCAGCAATGACAGCCTGAAGTGCTCTGGGGATGACCACCTTGGAAGTGGGGAGGCAGCAAGGCATGGAGTTAGAAACCCCCAGCTGCATCCTAAGTCAGACTTCCTTGCTGTGTAACCACAAGAAAGGTTGCTTTTCTAAAAAATACCCTTGCCCTCCCATATATGAAGGTAATAAAATTACCAGCTAACATTAACTGAGGCCTTTCTAGATGCTAGGCACTGTTCTGAGCGCCTCCTAACAACCCTAGGAGGTAGGAACTATTAACACACCCATTTTACAGATAAGGAGACTGAAGCACAGAAAACTCAGGTGACTGGCACAAAGTCCATGCAGCCTGAAGAGCCAGAGCCTGAGTGCCAGTAATCCAGCTGTGGAGCCCCCTTTCTCTGTGTTAATCCCTATGACTTGGCCTGCAGGACATATGTACCCTTGGAGCCAGGGTGAGGGTGGGGGTCATCTTTACCAAACCACAGGGATTAAGCGTGGGAAAAGAGATTCCCCAGAAGACAACTGGGACTTGATACAAAAAGAAGGGGAAACGATGCTGGACGCACGATATACCAGATGGGTACTGTGGAGCTTCCGATCTCCCCCCATTCCGCTCTCCCACTGCCACACCCCAGCCTTTGCCATTTCATTCTGTTGGTCAGAATTGAGTGCAGAGATTCAGGTCACTCACTGCTTCTTGGAACAGGTGCCAGGTGATACTGTGTCTCTTTTCCTCAGGTTGGACATGAATGCTCAGAACTGCCTCTGGCTTGGCGCCACAATCAGGAACTGAGCTTGGACACTGACCCCTCAGCTAAAGAGGGTTTTTCGTGGTCTGTTGCCCCTCTTTGGCAAGAGGAGATACTGTATTTTTTATATGCAGGACTAGAACTGGGCTGTATTAAGGCTTCAGGAGGGAAAACAAAAGAAATAAGAATGGAATTTGTTTTGCCCCCTACTTCTGCTCACCTAGAATTTTTGAACTCCCCTTTACCCCAATTCTCACTGAGGAGTGGGAGGGAGGAAATGTAAGGCCAACTGGCCCGAGGCAGGGGAACACAATCAGATTCACAGGTTGCATCAGAACGAAATTCTCCGGACCACCCAGTTCCAGAAACTGCCCTGGAGACATTCCGGACCACCCAGTTCCAGGAACTGACCTGGGGACTTTGAAACCAGCCCAGCCTTCCCGCCTTTCGAGGGGCGGGACTAAGGGTCCCCCAGGATACCCGAAAAGACCACCAAATAAGGAATACCCTGGCCCTCCCAGATTCACCACACCCTTTTCCCTTCTTCCCCTGTAAAATCTTGCCCAACCCTCACCCGGGTGCGACTTCTCTGGCCCCTTTCTCTCGGACCAGTGAACCTCGCCCGGGAGCGCTCCCTAATAAAGCTCACTTGAAGCTTTCCTCTGTTTCTCGGTGCCGTTTGTTAAGATCCGACCTTACAGGAAAGAGACCCAGAAGGAGGGGAGGGCTGGAGCAACGTCTTCGTTCACAAGCAGAAAAGTTGAACCCAAATCACCAAACGAAATACAACTTAATTCCTGTTGTCAGGCTTCCCTGGTGGTGCAGTGGTTAGGAATCCACCTGCCAATGCAGGGGACACAGGTTCGATCCCTGGTCCGGGAAGATCCCACATGCCGCGGAGCAACTAAGCCCGTGCGCCACAACTACTGAGCCTGTGCACTAGAGCCCGTGAGCCACAACTACTGAGCCCGCGAGCCTAGAGCCCGTGCTCCGCAACAAGGGAATCCACCGCAATGAGAAGCCCGCGCACCGCAACGAAGAGTAGCCCCCACTCGCCGCGACTAGAGAAAGCCCGCATGCAGCAACGAAGACCCAACGCAGCCAAAAATAAATTAATTAATTAAAAAAAAATTTCCTGTGGTCTCTTGGTGTTTTCAGGGAGCCATCTGGTCAACATATTTGGATAATTCTGTCCGAGGTAATTCAAAATGGTAACAATCAGCGCAGCTAACGTTTATGCAGTGTTTGCCTTGTACTGAGTTAAGTGATTTACAAGTATTTAATCTCATTTAATTATCATAACACTATCACGAGGGAAGCTGTGTTATCTTCCCATCTTATAGCTGAAGGAAACAATCAAATTCACTGATTAACTCAAGGTCATCAAGCAGGTCAGAATTTGAACCTGGACTGTCTCCATAATTGAGGATTGTAAATACAGTGCCCAACTTAGTGTCAGAAGAACTTTGGGGTTCCAAGGTGTCCTGTCTCCCTTGGGTCTTGGTGCCCACGAAGAGTGCGTTTCTATGAACAACAGTGTTGACACTTTCACCACTGAACTCCACCATGTGTAAATAGTTTGATACCCTGCATAATGAAGGGGTATTTTTACGACCACTGTTCTAGGCAGTCCATCAGTCACGGTTAATGGCTCTGCTTTGTTATTTTCGCAGCGTGTTTTGCCTTTCCACCTCTTCTGTTTGGCCTCTTTTCTTCCTCCATGCTGCTACTCCACCCCTAAATCTAACAACTCACCAGAAAACCTGGAAGTGGGTGTGGCTGAGGAATGATTTAGAGCTCTCTGTAAGTCTCATTGAGCAAATACAGCTTCCAGGGAATGCAGGGTGTGGGCTGGAGAAATGCCTGTCTGTTGCTGCAGGTGAAGTCAGCGCCTGGATTCTGTTGGGGCAAGAGCCCTGAGGAACTCGCTGGCGCTCTGCAAATCTCATTGCTGTAGATTAGAAGCGCATAGGGTGACTGGGAGGCTCTCACCACTTCCTCACGGCTTCAGTGCTCACTTAAGCTTGCAAACTGAATTCCGGTCCCATATGCCCTGGAGGGACCTGGGTTTCAGTTGAATGAACATTGAATTGGGTGGGATTCAAGAGATCCAGGGTCTTTTCTAGGATCCCTTCCCTGAACTAGCTGTGTGACCTTGGACAAGTCTCTCAACCTTTTTTCATCCTCCATCTTAGCAAAAAATAATTGAACTAGATAATGTCTACGGATGTCCCAGACCCACCATTCAGTGATTCTAAGGGAGTCACCCAGGATGGCCTGGATGGCCAGTGGTTTCGTGAAGTAACCCCATTCCTTTTCCTAAGCTGTAGTATATCCTACCAGGTCAGGTCTAGGGATTTTAACAATGCTTTGGGCTGCTCTTGGTTGGGCTTCCCCAGCATAATTCTATTTTACATTTGAGGGGAGGAGGAGGAGATTGTATTCATGGAGATGATGGGAGTGGACCGTTCTTCACTTTTTGAAAGTTCATTGGTTTAATTCAAATATTAACCTTCCCAAGGCTGGATGTTTATTTGTAGTTGTCAGAAGAGATTTCAAATGGCAATTTCTGTCATTAATGATGGTGTGAAACACAAGGAGAAAAATTAGGAGAGGCAGAATTTCAATTTGTGTGGCAAGTGATCTACTCACACACAATCTCATGCACACACACTGCTGTCTGTGATGAAGGATGGTCACTGGGAATACTGGGGAGGGAGGGAATTATAAATGTTTTGTGATCTTGTGTCCTCCAGTCTTATGAAGTGAATAACGCTGCAATTTGCTCTTAATTCTTATGCCTTTTCCTTTGTTCCTCAAGGGAATGGTTTATTATTATCTTTTCTCTCTGTGGGGAAACCTTGCTTGGCTTCATGTCCAGTGTTCTGTAACTGGAGGGGAGGAGGATTTGCTTGGGTGTTGGATTGCAGAAATCAACCAGAATATTTTAACCAATATTCTTGCAGGATTCCAGTCTGCTTAGCTCTTTGAAGCCCTATCTGATTCCAGGATGATGTCTTTCCGGACAGATGTGAAGCTCACCTCTCTTGCTACATGCACAGTGAAAAGGGAGCTTGGCCCCTCGGCTTGCATGGGTGGTTTTTGGGTGACGGTAGAACTAGGTGCTCAGAGTCTGAGCATTTGTGGAGTCTTGCATGAACTTGGTAGCCATGCAAGGACACAGTGTATTGTGTGTGTGTGCTGCTAACACTCTTCTTCCCTTTTCTCCCTCTTTCTCTCCTCTCCCTTTCCCTCCCTTTGAAAATGCTGCCACAGATGTCAGTCAAGGTCCAGGTGAGTCTTTGTGTTTGCACAGCTGCTGTGGAAATTTCCCCTCTGCCGGACTGTGCATGGTTGGCCTCTGAGGGAGACCTTTTCCTGGGGACTCTAAACAGAACAAAAATCTAAGTACATTGCATTTTCATTGATTTAGGTTTATAAGAAATGCCTTGAATTGAAGGATTTGAATTGGCTTTGAAGAACCATATTAAAATCAAAGGAATGTGGTTCCCATGCTTATACAATTACTTTCTTCTGATTAATATTTCTGGGTGAATAAAAGAAGTGGAAATTGTGCAATTTTTGAAACTATTTTTAAGAGATTTTCTTAGGATATGTATTCTCCAATTTAATAAGCATTTTTGCCTTGTCTTCATAAATCTGCTTATCTTCTATAGCTTCATGTGGTTGAAAGTTGAAGATATGATATACTTAGCATGGAAAATATGATGTGGGTAAAAGAAGGTTTCTTTCTTTATATTCTAAGAAATGACTTTACTTTTCCACAGTGGAATTAGCCATATTTTTTTCTAATGCTTATAATAACTAATACATGTTCACTGTTAGAAAGAAAGAAAAGAAAAAGAAAGAGGAATGGTTTTTGTCAATAGACAAATAGATACTCATCCAGGGTCCTGACTGTAAGCAATGTGTGTGTATAGACACATATATGTGTACACACATACACATAGATGCATATGAGAGGAATAACCATTTATAGATAAGAAGTGTCAGGTGATATAGAATGGTTGGAAACCATTCACCATTCTAAACTGTCTAGAACTTTGGGTTAAGAGTAACCCTACCGGGCTTCCCTGGTGGCGCAGTGGTTGAGAGTCCGCCTGCCGATGCAGGGGACGCGGGTTCGTGCCCCGGTCCGGGAGGATCCCACATGCTGCGGAGCGGCTGGGCCCGTGAGCCGTGGCCGCTGAGCCTGTGCGTCCGGAGCCTGTGCTCCGCAACGGGAAAGGACACAACAGTGAGAGGCCCGCGTACCGCAAAAAAAAAAAAAAAAGAGTAACCCTACCAAATAAGAAGGGGGTATCATATTTCTAAGGTATTTTCACATATATTTTCTTATTTAGTCTTTTTAACATTTAATTCTTACAGCATCAATACAGGATAGGTATTGTTATGTACATTTTGTTTATTTAAACTTTTTATATTATATTGGAGTATAGCCAATTGACAATGTTGTGATAGTTTCAGGTACACAGCAAAGGGACTCAGCCATAAATATACATGTATCCATTCTCCCCCAAACTCCTCTCCCATCCAGGCTGCCACACAGCATTGAGCAGAGTTCCCTGTGCTATACAGTAGGTCCTTGTTGGTTATCCTTTTTAAATGTAGCAGTGTGTACATGTCGATGTTATATACATTTTAATGTGAAGGAAATTTAGGGCCTGACAGATTAAGCAGTTTGTGCAAGGTCATAGGGCTTGTCAGCTCATTGGAATTTGAACTTGGGGCTTTCAGACTCCAAAGCCCATGCATACTGCATTGGAACATGCTGGGTCCCATCCCAGAATTTCTTCACTTGAAGATCTCGTATTTCCTAATGAGACTATTGTTTATTTTTGCGCAGAGGTAATGTGACTTTTTCTTTATTAGTAGCACCCCTTCCAAATGAATTTATCCTTTATCGCTTTTGAATATGTAAAAGAATCAGCCAGACTTAAATAGGGTTTCTGATCATTGATCTATATGGAATATTACACAACACAAAAGGCTAATACTGTTATCCCTACCAAATACACAGGGTTTCCCTGCCTCTGTTTCTTCTGCCTACCCCGCACCTTTGAAAATAACTGGTGTTTGAACCAAAGCACAGGACAGCATTTTCTAGGAAGATATCATTAAATTTATTCTATTTAATAATATTTTAGTTCAGTCACTCACTCAGCAAGTATTTATTTATCGAGAACCTACGATGTACCAGGCACTGTTCTAGGTACTAGGGATAAAACAGGGAACAAAACAGAAGACCATCCCTGTCCTCATGGATCTTTTATTATAGACAGGGGAAGACAAGGCACTAAAAAAATGTATGTATCTTTATATATATCTATATATAGATAAATATACACACATATATACAAACATATATACATCTTATATATGTATGTATATAATAACATGTCTGTTGTATCAGGTGGTGGGTAGTAAGTGCTGTGGAGAAAAGTGAAGCAGGTAAAAATGAAGTTGCTAATTTAAAGAGGGTGGTCCAGGAAGGTCTCTCTGCTAAGCTGATGTTTTCTAGGATACTTCAAGTGAGGGAGTGAGCCCAACATCAAAAATTTTGTTTGTAAAAGTGCCACTTGGCTTAACTTCTTCTCTTCCTGGTTCACGGCAGAGATGACCCAGGGTCTCCACTTAGACTTGTGTATTGTGTCCTGCATAGCGGCTGCCAGCTCAGGGAACGCATGGAGGCCAAAATCCAATCTGTGCTTTGCCACGCCTGCACCCAGGGGCAGGCCTCTAACCTGGGGGCACCTTTTCCTCATTCTCACAAAGGTGCCCTACTGGTCCTGGTGGGGTGAAACGCTAAGGACCCACAGGCTCCCCTCCATCTCTTCAAAGGGATGGAGGTCAGTGGGGTGACCCTACCTTAGAAATAGCCACTATCACTAGCACAACACTGCACTATCTCAGTTTCATGGCCATTATCTCATTTTGTTCTCTTAATAATCCTCTGAGGTACATTGCCTGAGCCCCCGTTTTCTGTTGAGGAAGTTGAGGTTAGGAGGTTAAGTGCTGTGCTGAGGTCACCCAGCAGCTGAGTAGCAGGACCAAGTGGGGATTCCAGCCTGATTCTGAACCTTGCACTCTCCATTCTGCCCTTGAGGTGTCAAGAGCTGATTGCCAATCTTGTCACCCCGTTGACCGTTGCTTTTTTTTGTGGGTTCTGAGGCTGAAGCAAATCACAGGTCCAGAAACTTCGCTTGTGGCCCCGGCCGTAGCAGGAGGCAGCCTGAGCTGCCCGGCCCTGGCTGCGGTCAGCGGGCGGCCTCCCGTTCTCCGAGCCCCTGGCCAGGCAATCTGGAGCCAGCGGTGCTGTGGCTCCGAAACAGGAGGCCTTTAGTGGTTCTCTGATGGTTTTTTTCCTTCCGCTCAGGAAGACAAATTGGGGATTTTATGAGCTAATGTAACTATTTACCCAGGGGCCGCTGGAATACTATAAAGTGACGATTGATTAATTGATTAATTTTACACGTTGAGGAGATTGCTGAGAAGTAACCCTACTATAAAATGCAGTTGGAGACAGCGCCTGGCAGGCGACACCTTTCCCAAGGTCCAGGAGATGAGCTGGGGACTCAGAAAGAGTGTCCCGGTAGGAGAAAAGGGGCAAGCGGTATTTCGATGGACTTCTGTGTGGGAAAATCCACAGCCCGTCCTCCTAGTCCTTGAGAAGGAGGTTCAGGATAATAAAGTGGCAAGAGGGCTTCCCTGGTGGCGCAGTGGTTGAGAGTCCGCCTACCGATGCAGGGGACACGGGTTCGTGCCCCGGTTCGGGAAGATCCCACATGCCGCGGAGCAGCTGGGCCCATGAGCCATGGCCGCTGAGCCTGCGCATCCGGAGCCTGTGCTCCGCAACGGGAGGGGCCGCAATAGTGAGAGGCCCGCGTACCGCAAAAAAAAAAAAAAAAAAAAAGTGGCAAGAGGCATTTGTGGCGTGCTGGCCTGAAGGAGGTGAGAGACCCTCGGCTCTGATGCCTCCCATGCATTCCCTTATCTTAACATCAGCCCCTCCAGGTAAGCGTTGTCATCCTCGCTGCAAAAGAGAGGTTCACGGTCGCCAGCTGCCAGCGCAAACCAGGATCGCAGATGGCTGTGCCTCCGAAGCCTGTGCCTGTCTCTTCAAAACCCTGGCATTTCCAAGGCAGAGCTGTGGGCCAGGCGTACATCTTGTCTGTGTCTGCATTCCCAGCTCTGCACAGTGCATGGCACCGTAGTAGGACCTCAGAAGTACTTCTTGAGATGAAAGTGTGGCCACAAGCACCAGGGGCAGTGTGGGTCTGTAGGGTCCGGAGACACGTTGGAGCTCAAAGGGTATTCTGTCTAAGAATTGTAACTCTTACTTTTCAGAGGAGGAAATGGAGGCCCAGGGAGGAGAGGGGCATCTCCAAGGCCATGTAACCCATTTGTGGCCCTGAAGGGATACCTTATCCCATGCTCCTGGCCATTAGGATCTGCCCTTGGGCTGCCTGTGGGGCAGGAGCGGGCAGTCCCAGCCCTGCCAAACTGTTTGCCCTCAGTCATCTCCCCACCCCCGATGTGTTCTAGAACTCTCTGCCAAAGGAGGTGAGGAAGAGAATGGGGTAGAGGAGGAGCTCAGAGGCAGGGAACAGGGCTGGGGCCTGTGCTTGTGAGACCCCTCTCAACCCCTCCCCCAGAGACTCTCCCCCCAGCCGTGGGCTAGGGTGCTGTTTACGGTGCTCCAATAACAGCTTCTCTCCTCGGAAGGGATAATTTCTCAGGCTCTGCCTGCTGATTAGAGCTGGAATTTAAATGAAAAGCTGTGACCTTGTGGAAGTGCCCTAGTTATTCAGAGGCCTGATGAGGAAGTAGGCCTCTTGCTTCGGTCCACCGGAACCCTGGCAGGCGTGGGAGGAGGGGCTCCTGTCTGCCGGGGCCCAGAGGGGGCCTTGGTCCACGGTTGCTAGAAGCAGCTGACAGCCTTTGCTCGAGCCTCCTTCTGCCTGCTCTTGATCTCTGCCCCTTGTTGTCTTCCTCCTCCAGTCTAAGTCATCTCAGTGCTCTCCTTGGAGAGGGGACCTGCTGATCTGTCCTGAGCCCTGCTATGTCTCCAGGGAGTCCCTCGTCCAGCCTGAGGGACACCGTTCTTCACCCGAAGCCAGGAGGCAGTGCCTGACACGCTGCCTTGTGTTTATGGACACGGAGGCTTTGCTCTCGAAGCTTGCTGCTGGGAGAGGGGATCCGACCCACAGAACTAGCAGCATCAGCCTCGCCCAGGAACCCGTTAGAAAGGCAGGATCTCAGGCATCACCCCAGACCTGTGGAGTCAGAACCTGCAAAGACCAAGAGCCCCAGGGATCTGCCCGTTAAAGCTGGAGACACACTGACCTAAAACTCCCCGTCTCTTTGGGGCCCACAGGGCTGTGTTTACTGAAGAAGGTGCATCCCACCTTGCTAAAGCCCTGTTCCTCATCTCTTCTGCTGGGCACAGAGTGAAAAATCCACTTTCTGGGTTGATAGGAGCTAAGAGGAAGAATGAGATTAAGGAAAGGGAAGGGAATGAACACTTAGCAACCACTGGGTCTGTGCAGGTCTCTGTTCAGGCACTTCCTCTATATGTGAGGCAAGGTAGCTGCCAGCTTTCACACGGCCTTCAAACTGAGGTTGATTTTTCACTTTTTAAATAGTTGAAAGCAATCAAAAGAAGAATAATGAGTGATGCAGAAATTTTATGAAATTCAGATTTCAGTGTTCACAAAGTTTTATTGGAACACAGGCACGCTTGTTCATTTCTGTATCATTTATGGCTGCTTTGCAAAGGCAGCTTGGAGCAGCTGCAACACAGACACTATGGCCTGCAAAGCCTAAAAGATTTATCATCTGGCCCTTTGCAGAAACAGTGTGCCACCTCTGGGTTAGGGCACAGGCTTGAAGCCAGATGCCTGGGTTGACATCCTGCCTCTATCTCAGCACAGTATGGCCTGTTCAACTTAACTTTTCCTTTGTGGGCCCTACTTACCTCATCTGTAAAATGGGGACAATAAGTACCTACTTCATGGGGCTATTGTGAAGATTAAATGAGCTCATGCATGTCAAGTCTTTAGAACAGTGCCTGGCACATAGTAAGCAATGTATACATTAGCTATTTTTTTAAGTTATCTTGCTTGATCCTTTCCACATGTGTTTCTGTTTTACAGATGAAGATACTTAGGCTCAGAGAGGTCTAAAAACAAAAGAAAACATTCTTTTCCTGTGTCTTGGTCCCCCTAACTGTTCAGAGGATGCTCCCACTGCCGAGCTGTAGACACCTCTAAACACACCTGCTGTTTTCTCCTTGTCACACTCTCTCCCATCCTTCCTGATCTTTATGCATTCAGTAAAGAGGTCCCTCAGACTTAGATCCTGGCCACCATTGCTCTCAAGTGAGGCCAAAAAATCCCAGTAAGAGGGCGGAAAGGGGACTGATATTTGTAAAGAATCCACCATATGCCAGGTCCCTACCACTTCACAGATGAAGAAACTTGGTCTCCAAAACATCACATCCTTTGCCCAAGGCCAGAAGCAAGTATGGTAGGTATCAAGATTTAAATGCATCCTGGGGTCTCTGCTTTGTCATTCTGCCTCCCTTTGGCTCTGTTGCTTTCCCCAGGAGCTGTGTGGCCTCGGGTAAGTCATTAACCTTTCTGGGTATCAGGCTTCTTTAAATCAGATGACCTCTCAGGCTTCTTCCATTCTGAGGATCTATGATTAGGCCATCTAACTGAGCTCTCTTGGGGAGGAGGATTCAGGAAAACGCCTTCTCCTCCATTACCAGAGACTGACAACTCCTAACTCCAGTGCTACCCGTTATATTTTTGTCTTTTCTTTCCTATTCTTTTGGGCAATAGTCCCACTGGCTTTTCTCTCTTATTTATTAGGAGAAACATTTATTGAGCTTGTATTTTGAGCCAGACACTGAAATACTATGTTTTTACGTGCATCAGTTAATTCTTTTGACACGCCCAGGAGGTGGATTCTGTTTTTAAACCCATTTCACCGTGAACAAACTGACACTCAGGGATGTTAACTCATTAGTCCCGCCCAGTAAAAAGTGGTGGAGCAGGATGCAGACCCTGGTATGTCTGGCCCTGGAGATGTCTCCTGTGGAGTTCCAGCTAGAGCGTTCACCCCACAAAGGTACACTACTCCTGTACATGGATGGTGTCAGCCTAGAACAGTGCCAGTACATCACAGGCACAGAGTAGACCCTTGCTCAGTGAATGAATAGCGCTCAAGGCTCAGTTCTTTGTGTTACCCCACACCCCTTTAAAAGACAGGCTGCTTTTTTGTTGGGGTTCACCCTGAGACAGAAGGTAATTGAACCAGTGTTTATTCAGTGCCCATCTTGGGCTCAGCTCAGTGGGGAATGCGGGCTGTAGGGAAATCCACCACTGCTGCGCGTAATTGGATTGGAAAGGGGCCCTTGGCTGGGCTAACAGTGCTCAGCTCCCAGCCAATTGCCCGGCTGGGGCCTGGGAAGAGCCCCTTGGCTCCTGTAGCTGTTCCCGATGAGTAAGTGTGAGTAAGGAGCTGCTTGCCAGCGTGCCTCCAGCTTCGGCTATAACTCAAAGGAGCAGATCACTAGGCCCTGGTGCCTTTTTCTAGAGCCTTTTAAAATCGCCTCCTTTACTGTCTTGGCAAGGCAGACTCACCGGGGTGCTGCTGATGGTCCCAGTTTGTTCCTCAGTTCTGGAGGGCAAGGTCAGGGTTAGAGCTGGAAAAACCATTAAAGTGATCCTGTCGTCTCAATGGGATAGTACTGCCCCTACCCCTGACCCTGCCAAACGTGTAGGATGGGTATTTGTTGCTCCAATAATGAGGGGGCATTGGTGGCATTTAGGAGGAAGGGACAACGAATGCTAAATATGGTGCAGTGTATGGGGAAGGTTCATTCAAAGATTGTGCTGTTCAAGATGCCGTTGGTGAGACCAAAGAGAAACTATTCTAGATTAATTCCTTCTTTGTACAGGAGAGAAAACAGGCCATAGCGCTTCCCTGTAATTCAGCTGAGTCACACAGCCTATTTATGGCAGCACTGGAGACCCTCCCATCCCGAAGACCTGCCTAGGAAGGTCTGGAAAGCTCCTGGGCTAAGCTAGTCAGTTTGTGGGGCTGGGCCTCAGGAGGGGTGGGGCGATGGAATACAGCTGATTGTTGAGGACAGTGGGTGCCCTTATGGGGCCACTTAGCTGACTGTGCCTCCCCATGGAGGGAGGCATCTGAGGACGCCTGGGTAGGCGGTCTGCCGGTGCTGCCAGCTTACTGGAGAAGCGATGTTGGCAAGAGATGAGAGGGGGGGTTGGAGGAGAGAGGGCTTAGATATGCCGGTCTCCTGAATAACAACAGCAGTGACTACAAGCTTTTGAGCCCTTCCTACGTGCCGTGCCGTGAACTCTGCTTAGTGGTATCCATATGTGGTTGCATGTGATGGTCACAGTAATCCTGAGAAGATGTCTTACAAGTGAGATGCCGTTGTTTTACAGGAAAAAGGCACGGAATAGTTAACATGCTCAGAATCCCAGTTAGCAAGAGGTAGAGCTGGGATTTGAATCCAGGTTTTGCATTATTTAGAGCAGCGGTTTGCAAATTCTGGTGAGCATGAAAATCACCTGGAGAGTTAATGGAGGCGATCCAGGCTCATTGAAGTAAGACGTTTCCCCCAGGTGCTCTGATATGACCAAAGTTTGAAAACCAGTGTTTTAAAGGAAAGTGAAGGGACTTAAAAACTTCAGCATTAACTGCTGTTTTATACCCTCCATAAATTAAGGGAAGCAGGGAGGTGGGGGTGAGGAGATAGAAGGGAGGGGGGGATGAATGATCCCCCCTTTGAGCTCCATGGCACCTTAGGTCACGGGGCTAGTAAAGCCCTCATCATAATACACTCTGCTATAACCAGCTGTGTATTGTCCCCCACATGCCCACATCAGCCACTGTGGGCTCTTGAAGGACAGGGAGTCCCTTATTCTTGAGAACAGAGACTTATCCATGCCTGCATCCCCACTGCTTGCCATCTCGTATGTGTTCATAAACTTTGTTGCTAGAATCAGCATTTCAGAGATGGAAAGGAGCCAGATGGTTGTCAAGGTTCTTTGTGCACCTAATTTTTGAATCTGTTCTGTAAGAGTTTATTCAAACTTGGCTTGAACCACCGCAGTGATGAGTAACTCATTGCTCCTTTAGCCATTCTGTTCCATTCTAACAGCACTGAGTGTTCACAAGCTCTCCTTTATTCTGAATCACTATAGCTTTCACCACCTGTATTGCTTCCAGCCCTTGGAGACACACAAAATAGATCTAATTACACTTCCAGTGTTTGAAGACAGGGCTTTTGTCTTTAAGGATTTTCTTTTCTAAAGGCTAAAACGTCTCCAGTTTCTTTGGGCATTCTCATACAAGGAGGGTTTTCAGCTCTTTCATCCAGGTCATAGTTCTCTGAAAAAATAACATTGTTTTGCTTCCTTTCCAAAGAAGGATGCCCACACCACATACAGTGTTACAGACATGCTGCAACCGATTCATTATAGAGTGGTAGCATTGCTCCCTTTTTCTAGACTCCCTACATCTATTAATGGCAGCATCAAACACCTTACTTTTTAAAAAATGACTATAGTATTAAATTGAACTTAAAGTCACTGAAAACTTTTAAGATTTTGTGTGCACTGCTCCTAAGCCATTTCTCTCCCCTTCCTGCACTTGTGCAATTGGTTTATTTGACTTAGACTTGGGGCCATTCTTTGATTTTGTCAAATTCATCCCTGGATTTTTAAAATCCAGCACACCATGGTCTATCTGGATACAGTTAATTCATCTAGCACATCTGCCCACCCTTCCAGCTTCATGTCATTCATGAACAAAGAGCTATTTTAGAGAAGTTCATGACATTTGGAGAGCAAGGACTTCCTCTTCTTTGGGAAGAGTCTTTTCTAGAAGCCATAATTGCTGATGCTTTAACCCTTAGAGTGACAAGCATGACTGCCTTCATCTCTCTTCCTTCCATGGTATTCATGAAAAAAGAAGCCACACCCACCCCTCCAGAGAGGTGGAATAGATTGGGAAGGTGCTGCAGACATTCTTTCCTCTTCCCTGTGGCTATGCCATACAGACACTGTTGGTGAGTCATGGGCGCCATTGAGGAAATACTTTCTGTTCAGTCCAGGTCACCATGCTGTAAGAACAAAGTTGGTCTAGAGGCAAATAGTGAGTGCGCTAGCACAGTTACATCCAACAAAGGGCTTAGTGGTGAGAATGGAATGTAGTGGCATCATGGAAGGACCAACCCAGAGGCACCTGCCTTGGAGAAATAGCAACAGGCTCTCCTCTGGAAATTATTACCATCATCAGTCCAACTATTCACTTCATCCCCAGTATTGTTCAAGGCTTGTGGAAAAGCCAAAATCATACAAGTAAACGGTTGATCTTCTGTTCGTGTCAGTTCATGATTGCTGTTGCGTGGTTTGTTGATGCCTCGTTTCGTGCCTCAGCCTTTTTGATTATGGGTGGTGTTCTCAGGGTATCAGTTTGAACCATTTTAATTGTCATTTTTGTAGGTCAAAACCAGTCAAATAGTTTCATAGGGTTCAACCCAGTAAGTAGTTGCTTGGCCTCTTCAGAAATCATCTTGGTTCACAGAAACCCTATGTCTTAGAGTTGGAATGGATTCTTGGTGGTTATCTTCTAAAACCCCACTTTGACTCTTCTGTGGCATTCTGGCAAGTGAAATATCCCCTATTATTCCACCCTCATCTTGCAGAATGCACTTGGTCCTTTATCTTGCATGCGCAACTTTTAAAATGTTTGAAGGTAGCTCTCATGTCCTTACCTAGCTCTCTCCCGTTTGGGCTGTGCGTAGCAGTTCCTTCAGCCATTCTGCATGTGACATGCTTTTGGACCTCTTAGCATCTGATTCTTCTCCTTTGGATATGTCTACCTCATTAATGCCCCTCCTAATATATGGCACTGTTCTCTGAACCAGAACCCTAGGTTTTGTGGTCAGTGATAAGAAGAGGTGGGACTTTTGACTTCTTTTTATTTGTGACCTCTGGGGGTTGGTGGGGGTAGTGGGAGGTTGTGCTTAAGTGCCACAATTTATATTTGCCCCTTAAAATTAAATTTTGCTTTTGCCTGCTCACATCTTTTGGGCCCTAATTCCGATGACTAAAGAGTTAGCTGTTCCTTTCAGCTTTAGTTCATTACAACACCCAGACAGCATGTCATGAATGTTCTCACCAAGTCATTTATCAAAATGCTGATCAGCTCTAGGCTCTGCTGTAAGCCACTGGAGAACCCCAGACAGGACAAGGAAACTGAAGTCCGTGCTGAAGCTCGTGATGAAGGTCAGGAAATTGCCTGTGGAAGGGCTGGTCTGAGACACGACTGTGGAAGTAGGTGGAGCTTTCCTTCAGGCCCCACCCCTTAAGCATCCTTCTCCCCAGTCCCAGCCTGTCCCTGTGTCCTCCCCTGCCCATGGTGGCAGACTTCCTCAACCTGTGACTGCGTGTCTTCATCCTTCCTTCTCACGTGTCCCTGTGCCACTCCTGTCTTTGGAGAAAGATCTTAAGCTTGGCTTCCTGATGATCTCGCACACAGGGCAGTGCAATGACTGAGGAGCCTGAGAGCAGCTTGTGTTCAGATTTGCATTTTAATGAGGGAAGTTGCTTAATAGCCCCAAGAAATGACCCAGGAAAGGAAAAGCTTCATATTTTAGTAGAATCTGGGGATGGAGATTGAGGAGAGGGAGATGGTGGCCATTTATGTAAAAGGGTTTCCCCAGGGCACCTTAAATCATGCTACACCAGAATCATACATGAAGTTGAATTAATGTCCAGACACTATTTTCTGCTCCTGAATTCTCCAAGACATGTCTCCTCCCTTCTCCACCAGCACTGAATTAGACAGGGTAGCTAGTGTCATAGTTACCATCCAGCCTGCAGAATCCACCTGCTGGCTTAGAATCCACATTTCACCACTTACTAAGCAGTGGGGTTTTGGCTCTAGGTCTTGGTTTCCTTACCTATAAAATCAACATTATAGCAATGACTTTCCCATAGAGCTGTATTTAATAGCATGACATATAGCCATGCCTTATATATAGCAGTCAACAGATATTAGCTACTGTTATAATTCTTTTTACTAAATTAACTGAATTTCCTCTCTTTTAAGCACTTAAAATGCTAAGATGTGTATTTCTTCTTTCCCCTTCTCTTTTCCAAGTTCCCAATCACCCTGCAGACACGATGGTTACCTGTGGCTTCTCTTTCTGTCAGGCCCCACCCCCTACCATCTTCACCATCTCCTTACTTCCTCCAGAAACATAGGGTGAATGTCTCCATTACCTTCTGATTTTATGTAATTACTCTTTTTAAAAGTCCTTGTGGCTTCATAAAAATTCAACGTTGGCTCTTGGCACTTATAGCAATTAGTGACATTTCATTTCCCTACTTCAGTATGGGAAAAGAGATGATATGTGTGGATTTTACAGGGGGAGAAAAGTTACCCTGAAAGTGAATGAGAGAAAAGTCTTGGCAGAGATAACTTGCCTTTCCCCCCCGCCCCCCCGAATCTCTCTCTCTCTTTTTTTTTTCCCATGAGTGACTTCCTTCTTCCCCTGAAATACCTTCCCCAATTACCCAGCCAAAATGAAGGAAGGAAGGAGGATTAAAAACTATCTGAGGGGGTGGGATATTATAGGTTCGAGGGGGACACAGTACTAGATTAAATGATGGAGGCCTTCAACTTCTGGCCTGGTTCCTGAACATTGCATCTTCCTTTTGCCTGTTTCAGTAAATGTTTTCTATTCTCTGTATTAGTCATTTTCATGACAGGCTTCATGATGGCCACAGCCACTTACAAATGACTTTGCTTTCGTAGCCATTTCCATTCTCCTGAGCCGCAAAAGCAGCTATCTCCATAGGGATTTTCCCAAAAGGTATAACATAGTCTAGAGGGCCATACGTATATTTTGCATATAATCTACATATGATTTGCAGTCTGTTCTAAAGCAGTTTCAACTTTGCATGTCTTACCTACTGATGATCTTTTTCTCTTCTTGTTCTTGTATGTACCCTGAGAACCTGTGCACCACAGATAGATAGGCACAAGAAGGGTGGGACATAGCACTAGAAAGAGTGAAGAGAAGGGTAAAAAATCTCAGACATCTTCGTGGGATCCAGAATGGTCCCTGGATCCAGCTAGGGTAGCACTTTGACAGTGTGTGACATCTACATAGGAAACATTTCAGTTGCTTTCTAATTTTTATAATTATTTTTAAAAAGGCATTGTAGTTCCATAAGAATTCTGTATTGAAAATTCTCAATATCCTGACCATCAAAGGCTCTTCCGAGCTCACTTCCTGTTCCCTACCCTCCATTAGGTGAACTTTTATGGAGCTGGCTTTTGAATCTTCATTGAAGATCTATTCAAATTCAGAGCTGATGGTGGGATTGTTTTGGAAAGATGTGGTCCCCTTTGCTTCCCTGAGCCCCCTGTTCCAGCCCATATCTTGTCTTTTAGCAGCCCTGAACATCAGGTTCAGATTAAATGCCAAACTGCAAACCCAGCCAGGTGCTAGTCCCAAGGCTGGCTGTGTGGTCTGCGGGGCTACTGCTGACCCTCTGTTTCTGAAATTGACAAGAAGGGTGATCTTCATTCCCCTCCCCCCGCCCCGCTTTCCTCATCAACCACATACATAACACACAGCCAGCATAGATCGCTTTTCCTTCCTTGCTAATTATATCCTTCTCAGTTAAGATTTTTTTTTGAGCATTATTTTTCTGTATCTATATTGGAAAGCCATATAGTTCCTTTTTCTTTTTGAATGTAAAATTTTACTTTACTGTTGAATATGCATGTAAAAAAAAGAACCTCCAGGATATCTTAATATCCCCCATCCCTCCCAGGTTAAGACTCAGTGCTCTGGCCCCTTTTTCTTTGAGGATTCATTCACTTACATGGGCACAGACCCTCTCTTTCATGAAGTGGAGGTGATACACTTTCATATTTGTCCTGACTTTCTTTCAGACCTTAGTCCCATACTGTTAAATGCACCTTAGACATTTTGCTTGAGCGATTCTTCTGTTTCTTCAACTTATCATGCCTAAAACAGAACTCATTATCGCCCTCATTCCAAATCCATCTCCCAACTCCATCCCACCTTCCTATTTCTGACAATGCTTCACTCAGTCTCCCATCCGTTCTTCCCCTGAAGCATCTCATCGGTCACCCAAAGCCTGTTGCATCCTCTTTTCCCCTTTTCCTTCCTGCTGCCACGATACTAATTTAGGCCCTCTGCCTATGACAGATCTTTCTGCCTCTCTTTTCCCTCTACTCCGTCCTGTCCACACCATTGCCAAAGCAATCTTCCTCAACATCATTTTCCCTGGGTTATTCTCCTGCCCACAAGCCCTCAATGTCTCCCATCAGCTGCAAGATCAAGTCCTTCTTCTTTAGCCTGGGAACTCAAGGCCTTCATACAACGGTTCCATACTTTGATTCTTAAGATCACCTTTCACTTCTTCCTCAGATGAACCGTTTGTATGTGTTCATTGTTATTCGTACAGCACGTATTACATACCTACCACGTGCCTGGCAGTGTCCTGGGTGTTCCAGAAAGTTGACGTGAAAGTCCTTATAAATGCAATTGGTGGTCTTGGGAGGTAGTGGTGTTAACCTGGCACGTCCTCCGTCGCTCTTCATCCTAAACCGTCTTCCAAGGCATATTGTAAATCCCACTTTCCTCCAGAAACCTCTGCTGCACACCCAGGGCCCTCCTCACTGTCCTACCGTCCTTATTGTCTGAATTAATCATTTGACGCTTACCAGTTACCCATCATTCATTCACCAAATACATACGGAACACCTACCGTGTGTCAGGCACTATGCTTCGTGTTGCCTCACACATCGGTATATTTTTATAGCATAAACAAAAAAACAATAACCCTTATATAGTCCTTACCATGTACAGGCACTGCTTTACATATATTCATTTGTTTAATCCTCAAAACAACCTATGAATTTGGCATGATAATTATCCAAATTTTACAGATGGGAAGTCAAGGCACCGAGATGTTTAGCAACGTTCCTAGGGTCACAAACTAGAAAGTAACAAAGGTGGGATTCAAATCTGGCTCTGAAGTCCTTGATCTTAACCCCTACCCTTCACTGTCAGGTACCACTATATATGTATCATATGTATGTTTGTGTAAATATAAACACACACACACACACCTTCCCAACTAGACTCTAAACTCTTCGAGGTTGACAACTATGTACCATACTTGTTTGCATCCCACCACCTTATGGAGCCTTTACATATAGTAGGTACTTGAATCATTTGTTTGCTTGATTCTTGTTTCTTCCATTCACTTTTGGGGGGAACTGAGGTCTTTTTGCAGCAAGTAGGAGGGTTTGGGGGTGGAAGGGGAGAGAAACAGAATTTCGGAATAGACCTAGACCCTCTGGAATTCCTGGTTTTCAGTTCTTAACTCTGCAAGCTTAGGGGGTAGGTTTGTATAAGAGAAGATACTAATGTCAAAGCTCATGAAAGTGCAAACATTCCCTCCTCAAAAAGCAGAATAAAACTCAAACCATATTACGTTTACACAGTTTCTCCCCTCTCTCATGTTATTTCCTGTTATACTTGTTTATGTCTGTTTTGCTTTGTTGCCTACAAAACCGAAGTTTTGACACCAGGATCTCAGATTTGCATTCCTGTCCTGATATTTCTCTTTCAGATTTTCTGTAAGTTGAAGAATATGTACATTTTATTTGAGTCACAATACTGCAACTACATATGTAGCTTAATAAAACCTGACAAGTACATATGTAAATTTTAAAACACAGGTGGTGGATATTTGCATTTTAAAAGGATTCTTCCTTTTACAAAAGTTTCCACTGCAGGGTTCCATTGTATATCCAATTCCTCTTAGTGCATTTATCATACAATTTAATTTACCAAAATTTGATTTATATGTCACTCTGAAGGGGTAGCTCTCGAGTTCTAGTGAGCACAAGAATCACTCGTGCGACTTATTTAAAATTCAGATCTTTCCCCATCTCCTCCCCAAGATTCTAATTCATTAGGACTTGGGTGGGGCCCAGGCTCTTCACTGTTCATAAGTATCCCCAGGCGGCTGATGCAGGTGGTCAGTGAAATGTGTTTTGGGAAACACAGCTTCAAAGAAACACAGGTAATACATAAATGGGCCCAACTGTAGGGGCTTCTCCAGGGCTTTGAACACCCTCTGAATACCAAGTGTCCCGTTTCCTCTTCATTTGGCAAATTTTTGTTTACTCTTCTGCCTCTCTTCTACTCACACCTCCCAGCTGCCAAACATCTTTAATTGCAGGTATAAAAATGTTTGTCCTTTCATTTAAAAAATGAAAGGACAGTTATCTCAATAAAGCCCCCAGCTTTATTGAGGTAACTGACATAGAGCATTGTGTAAATTTGAAGTAGATAATGTGTTGATTAGATACACTCTTATGACACACCTTCATGTCATCACATAGTTACCATTTCCTTCTTACGGTGAAGACATTTAAGGTCTACTCTGAGCATTTACGTTTCAAGTACACAATATAGTACTGTTGGCCTTTTATTTTTAACCTCCGTTTTGCTCTTAGGGATCTCTTTGGATCTTCCTTATTCTCATTTCTTGATGCTGACAACCCTCCTGTGAATTCACGCACCTATTCTGTACCCGTTCCCCCGTCACCTACGCCACCGACCTGCCCCAGGCCCTCCCTCTTAGTGTGCTAGGTCCGGATGCTGAAGGCTATGGCTTGGTCCAGAAATACCAGGCATTTTATGAATAGTTACTTCTGCTGAGGTTTCTCTTAGTCAAATCTAGCGCCTTTGTTCTTTCTTCTTCTTATCCCCTCCAAATACCCCTGAAATACCAAAACTTAATTTTTTAAATAAAACAGATTATGAGAATGACTTGCTTTGGCATGATTCCCTTCCTCCATGAGTATTAATATCCTAGGCCTTGAGAGATGAATGCCAGAAATGTACATTTAAAATACGATAATAGTTTAATGAAATTTGTTTAGAAAAAATGACTGACATTTATGACACATGTATCTATGTATTTAATATATCATTGAGCTTTAAAAAGTCAGTTGCTTGACCCATATTTTGTCTTCGATTACTTCTCTAAATCTCTAGTTATCTCCAAAAACATTTACAGATTTCCATGCTTTAGAGATTTTTCTCCTTTATTAATCTCCTATATCCCTGAATTTTACTCTGTGTAAAGTTGAGGTCACTCTGGGGTGATCTCCAAGTAACTCTGGTAGTAATAAAAGCAACGGAAGAGCAAAGAGCCATCACGGTTGGCTACTGGTTGGAAATCTTTTCTTTTAATAGATGTATCAGGACTTATGCTTCCCTTGAAGTAATGAGCTCTTAAGAGCCCTGCGTGACTTCCACAAGAACATAGTGAGAGGTTCTGCTACTTGTTTATTGGGCCTCCGTGTACCTTCTTTAATCCATTCAGTGCTTGGCTAGGCCTCTGTAATCAAAGATGAGGGACTTTATAGGAAAAGTTGGCGGTGGAGGATGGACAGAGGTAAGGGGTGTGGTTGTCACTGGGTGAAGGCAAGGATCATATGGAGGTAGTTTCAGGTTGTCTAACTCTTGAACGTAGGAACTCATTTTTTTTTTAAATATTTATTTATCATTTATTTATTTATTTATTTAGGCTGTGCTGGGTATTAGTTGCCGTATACGGGATCTCTAGTTGCAGCATGTGGACTAATTAGTTGCAGCATGCGAACTCTTAGTTGTGGCATGCATGTGGGATCTAGTTCCCCGACCAGAGATTGAACCTGGGCCCCCCTCATTGGGAGCGTGGAGCCTTACTCACTGGACCACCAGGGAAGTCCCGCAGGAACTCATTTTGTGTGTTCAGTGTGGTCCAACTTTTGTAGAAGCGACTACTGTATCTAGGGGGAAAGAAAAGTTGGATGGTAATCTCTGGATGTGGGATTACAGCTGATTTTTTTTCTTTTCTGAATTTTCCAAAGTTTCTACAGTGACAGTGTATTATTATTAAAAACAATTTAAAAGAAAGAAAGAAACCTACTTTGCCCAGCGCCTGGAGTCTCTTTCCTAGGGGACCTAATCTTTCATAGATTTATCTCAGATCCTACCTGTTGCATAGAAACAATGGTGAAAGGAAAGTTCTCGTGATGTGGCCGAGAGGTTCAGCAAACAAAAGACTGACCTTGAACTGGAGGGCCCGGGACGTTCTGCCCTGCATTTCAGTGCTCGTTGCATGCTCCTCAGTATGTGTGGATGCCCCTGCCACTCCTTCCACTCAAGAATTAAGAGAAGATTGTCTGGCATTTGGGATTCTAACTTTGTCTTCTTTCTTTTATCCTTCCCCTCCTCCCCACCCCCCCACCCCGACTCCTCTTCTCCCCTCTCTTCCTTCCTCAAGGCCTCTCCCACCTCATGATGAGTGAACAAGGTAGGTGCTCTGTGCTCGTGGTGCTGCAGCTGCCTGAATTGCTTGCCTTCGTGCCTCTGGCTGGTCGCTCAGAGCCTCATCATCCCTGGCAGGCCATTTGCTGCCTGTCTCTCCTACCATGGGCCAGGCTGGCAGCAGGGCCATCCTGCGGTGGGGGGCACCTTTCCCAATGCATCGTGGTTTCCTGCCCCCATCACCCCCTTGGCTTCTCCATTATGCACCATCATTTGTCATCCTGGGCACTGGCTCTGCCGGGCTGCCTCCAAGAGAGAAGCATGAAACAAGCCATGACGGTGTCGATAATGGGGGTGAATGAAGCTAATTTCAGAGCAACAGAGCGGTTAACTTCTTCCCTAAGCCCCATGCTGGGGCCCCAGGTTGGGGGAGAGGAGCTGGGCTTCTCTGAATTTCACTCTGAGTAAAGGTTTGCTTATTGTCTTCCCCTCCATCCCACTGCCCATTGTAATGACTTTTAGCCCCAGAGCCCCGAATGGTCAAAGGGAACCCTTGGGGGTTTGACTGTTTTCAGTTTTGTATAAAAGCAAAAACCACCGAAAGAACATGCTAATGTCCTCATGGCAGGATTCTAACTCATTATACACCCTGAAGAAAACTGCATATAAAGATCTGTAAATTCAGCATCTGCAACCTAAAATATTCAATTATGCAGGAAATGAACTGTGCAGGAAATTCAGCTCAGCTAAGCACAGGGTGGGCTGTGAATGAAGCCTTTTTCTCCTAAATAAAAATTTTCCATATTATCAGCCTAAATCAGGATTCAAGAACTGAGCCTACTTAAAATTGTCTTTTTCTTCACTGTTCAATTGCTGCTATTGTGTTTCTTCTGCTCTTTGGAATGATTGCCAGATGGGTCTACCTGCCACGCCCTGACACCAAAAGACTGTACTTTAATTTCTCTTGTCTTTTTCAAAATACACATGGGATTCAGTGCCTTTTTTTGGAGGACCAAAGAAAAGGGAAAGGAGAGGTATTTCCACGTTCTGCTGTTTTTTCTTGATCTTTTGAGTAGGGTGGGGCAGCACGGAAGGACACCCCCCCACACACACACACCCATTTCCTTACACTGGATCCGTCAGACAGTGTTGCCATAAAGGGGAGTATATGATCAGCTCAAGGAACAACCCAGGTCTGAGGGAAGTTTGCTTATGGTGTCCAGGTAGCTGCGGAGGTGGGCAATTGAGGGCAACCTGACTTGATAAGGCAGGACAAGGAGGAAGCACACTTTACCAACAGAATTGTATCCTCCAGACCTGAGGCAAGATCCATGATGTGGACTCTGGACATTTCAATGAACACATGGTCTGGTATAAGAGCAGATGTCAAAGAACAGAGCTGGACGGAGGGGGTCAGGTGAGTTTTCCAGTGTTAGATGGCGCTCTGGAAGAGGTTGGGATGAAGTCTCTCTATTCTTGTAGGTGAGTGAGAGAAGTTATCCCCCTACAGCAGGTTACTATGAAGTGAATATGAGTAGGGGGTGCTCTTTATGTTGACTTAGTATCCAGGTAGTTTGAGAGAGTTATGCATATCTCCACAGAGTGGTAAGACCCAAGCTCTATGAATTGCTGGAATTTGGTGGCCCGACCTCGATAATAAGTTCCACCAGAAAAAGCAGGCCCTCAGAGTCCTGATGACAAGATGCCCTTCTACATTCTCTCATCTTATGCTCTCAGCTGCCCTTTTGGAGTTCTAGCTTTTACAATGGCTTGGAAGTCTGAGTGTATCATATGGGTGATGTCATAGCATAGAGTCTAGGTAGATGAGATAGGCTGGTGGGGACTTCTTTAATCTTGATTCAGTTTATTTCAGACCCACTGATGAGCACTCAACATTGAAGTGTACATGAGTAGAGAATTCAGACATACTATGTACACATGCTCTGGGGGGTAAGTCAGGAATCTTCTAGAAAAACAGTCTTTAGGCAATGAAATAATGACAGACACGGATATTGTGAATCCCTCTTGAGAGAGGTTTTCAAAAAAGGATGCAGAATTCTTCTGGGTGGTCAGTGTCACTAAGATTTGAAGGTGCAATTTGCTGTTTAATTTGTTTCTAAGAAGGTCCTTTGACCCCATTCCTCCTCCTCTCATTCTTTTCCATTTCCCACCGTTTGCCCTTGTGATGATTACCTAAAAAGCCAATACTCCTTTCCTTTTCCTTATTCCTTCAACATGAAAGAAAGAGATTTCTGTCTGGTTCTTGCTGAATCTCCAGAATTTGTTTTTGATGCCCATAAATATGTGTGGAAATACTGACGTATGTTGTGTGTGTACCACCTATACATGTATGTCATACTCTTGATCCTCATGACTCATATTAATGTTGAGAAAATACAGGAGAACTTAGATTCTCTGAAACTTTCCCTAAACGATTTTACCTTGGTTAAGTGTGTGCAATTTCACATACATGTGGCTATGCAGTGCTTTTGCATGCAGATTTGGTCATGTTTCTAAGGATGGGACTGAGAAGAAACTAATGGGAAAAAGCTTAAACGTGAAGCTGATGGAAGCAGCCTTGCTGGTCACACTGTTTAAGCAAAACATTGTGCATTTGTTTTGTGCTGCCTTCTCAAGATTGTACTGCTGTTGCCATTACTATTGTGGGTTTTGTTATGTGTGTTACATTTCTTTGTGTGTCTGCAGTGTGCTGATGTTTTACTCTCCCTGCTCTCTCTCTCTCTCTTGCCGCCTCCATGGTGGACACCATGCTTCCTCTACATAACTGGACGTTCCTTTCTGTAGGTAGAAGTAAAGGTAGAGATCATTTTATTTTTATCATTATAACTATCAATCTGCCTTCTGAAATATTCATGTATACAAGGGGAATTGTTGATTCTGATGAATATAGTCCAGATTTTAACAGTGTTTTTAACAAAAACTAAAAGAAAATAAAAAGCCAATGCTACCACTTTCCTTCAATGTACTTCATACTCGGTGGTTGGGGATCATTCTGAGTTGGCCTGCCTCCCTCGAAATCCAGGATGAGCCTTACCCATTATGGTGTGCTGTTTCTAGCAGGAATGGGGGGTTCTGAAAGTGGTTGTGCAGTGTTGGGAAGATATATTTTACTTAACTCAGGGTATTCTAAGATCCCCTCCAGTAAATGTACTGAAGGGACAGGAAAGATGTGAAATGAAGTGCCAATGTGTCATCACTTGGGAATAACTGGACTCAGGGAGGGAAGGATGATAGATGAGAAAGGGGAGAGGATTGGAGAATAGCTTGAAATTTTATTTAATGTGAAATTTGGGGGATATTTATTGCTCTTTTATCTTCTGTGTTACATATTCTGTATTTTGGGGAGTGGAAGTCTTCTGATTGGGGGTGATGAGCTGAGAATGGTGGGACTGGAGGTGTGGAAGAACATAGGAATGACAGTGCATTACATCATAAGGAAAAAGTGGAGAAAGAGACAACACTGGATTTTAACTTACCAAGTCCACCTTTTGCTGGGCAGCCTGGGAAAAGGAGAGGCGCTGAGCAGATGCGCTTGCTCTGATGTTCCGACATGCCTTTCAGTGCTTCACACCTTTGGGTACCACAGCTCACTCATCCATCCCTAATCAAAGCTGTCAGCGACCTGAGCCTGGAGGACCTGCCTCACCAGCTCAAATTGGATTAGCTGTTCAGGACTGAAGGGAGAGGTTAATTAATAAATTATAAACATGTATTTGCATTTGGTTCTCCCCTTTTCCTTCCTAACACTCCAGTCCCTATCTCTGTGAAGCCATGTGCCTCTGTTTCCTGTAAAGATTGGCAAATAACAGAAATAGGAAATGTGAATTCTGGCATGAAGATGTTGAAGAAAGATGGGGCTGGCAAGATATTGAAAATGTTGACTTGATGACTAGTCTGTGAACTGGCCATCTCTCATTTGAATTTCATGCCTTTCTTGATTTTTAAAAAGTTATATATGGTTACCTTGAAGTAGTTCAGTCCTGTCACTTTGGGGTTAATTGATTGCCTATTCCTTTTATGCTAATCACAGGGGCGGGGTTCATTCTCAGAAATCTGTCACGGGGAGCTCTTACCCTGTTATGAGCTTGATACCTTTAGAAAGGAGGTGGGAAAGCGGGACGAGGAGGAGGAATAATGATTGAAAGGGTACATCTGGCTGCCCCCTCCACTTCTCTACTTAGAGTATTCAACCAGAGGCTTCTAGTGATCTCTTCATAGGCAAAGTCACCAGTCTTTGCCCAGGACACAACCTTTCTGAAGCATGTGGCACTGTGTCACTTGTCCCTTCTCCCACTGGCTTCTACGAGAACACATTACGGTCAGTCTCCCCTGCCCCCCACTCCAACCCCTGAACCTCTCTCCTTTTCTTTCCCTAATCCCCTAAAACACCCCATAAGATAGAGGTCTTTCGTGTTTTTAGATTTTGCACATGGGTATCTTATTTTCTTTCTCCGGTCACTGCTACTAACACTGATCGATCATTTCCTATGTGGCAGCCATTGTGCCATGGGCTTTATATGCCTTATCACACTCAATCATCACAACTGTCTTGAGGTAGACGGTAGTGTTATCCTTGCTCTACGGACAGGTAGATCAAGGCTCAGAGAGTTAAATAACTTAAGTCAGACGGCTACTAAGTAAAAATGAAACTCAGAATCTGAGCACCTAACCACTACTCTATACTGCCTGTCTTGGGTCCAAGGATGACATCCATGGATATGCCTCCCAACTACCTCCCTGGCACTGACCTGGCTCAAGTTCCAACCTGCCACTTTGCATTCTCCATAACACATGTCCATATAACTGTACTGTCACTTCAGTATTTAAAGTCAACCTTCGCACCATCTGGCCACAAACCAGCTTCCTTATTTTTGTTAATGGTTCTCCCGTCTTCCTTATCACCTGGGCTTGAACTCAGCAATTGCTTTCTTTTTCCTTCTTGAACTTTCCTATTCCCAGGTGATGTTAAGAGAGGTTGTTGGGATTCTTTTTTGGAATGTCTCTTGCATCTCTATTTGACACTCTGGTTCAGTTCCCAGTCAGCCCCTATTAGATTAGTGCCCTAGCCTAATTAATCTCTGTTGTCTTCCAGTCTGTCCAGTAACTGAGAACTGCTTAAGCTCTGCTGTCCCCCATATGGAGTGCAGGATTATCTATCTCACTTTCAAAGCCATCCCTAATATGGCCTTTTTCCCTTTAACCTTCCTCCCTGTTAATCTTTGATGCAGAATTGATGCCAAATATGATACCATATCACTGTACCTTTCTTCGTCTCCTAGTTTTACTTATTCTGTTTTCCTCCCCTATTGACAGTTCCTCCTCCTCTTGTTTCTGCCCACTGAAATCATACGTAGATTTTATTTCCTAGTTGATGATGTGAGTGCTCTGCATGCTGCATTCAGATATGCGCTTTCCTTCCATGTCCCCCTCTACTGTCCTATATTAAACTTATTTGGGAATTGGGCTACTCCCCACTACTAGATTGCAAGTATGTTGAAGACAAACGTATTCATTTTTTAATGCCCAGATGGGTCAAGCATAGGAGGTTATACCAAGAAGGGACTCAAAACCCCTAATCCTTCTTATCCTGCTGTCAGTCATCTTCCTAAAAGGGAAAATAAAGCAAAATTAAAATTAAATCGGATCATGTAGCCAGCCAATCTGCTCAAAAGCTTTTGAAGGGTTCTTGTATAATTGTCAACACGCCTTCTCCACTTTTTCTACAATAACTTAGCGTTCTCTGCACTATCACCCCCACCAGGCCCCTTGTCTCGACCTAAAGTCAACAGCTCTCTCTGCCTGAATCCACACTATGGTTTCCTGCCTCAGGCTTTTCCTCAAGCTCTTATCCTCTTTCTTGAATGTCCTTGGAACACCCTTCTCCCCCTTATCACCCTTTAAGGCTCAAGCTTCCTAGGTGCGCCAGACTTTGTGTTTCTGTTATAAAGTACGTAGGCCAAACTGCCCTGAATCAGACTTATTCATGTGTTTCAATCACCCCAGTCCCTGAAGAACCTTGCACCCATACTGCATGTAGCTCAGTACTTTGTCCAGAGTTGTACACCAACCTATGCCTTTTATCACTACCCTCACTACCCCAACCAGCTGAGCAAAGGAGCCCCAGTGGGTCATGGAGTGGGGCCAGATGTTCTGGCTCCAGTTCCCTCCTCACTCAGGCCTTCTCTTGGCTCTGTGTGCAAGTGACAGAGGGAGATGGTCATAGATTACATCAGAATAAAGGTGAGAAAGTCTTTGGATATATTCTTAGGAGCTTGTCAGAGAAAAGAATGCCTCAGATTTGGTCATTCTTTTAAAGCTGAGTGATGAAACAGCAAACGTGTAGTGGAAAGAATTGTGAAGTTAAATCTACAAAACTGAGCAGGATGTTTAGGCTATAACGATTCATCGCCACATTCAAGAGGTCATTGGGCTGCACTGGGCCAAGAGCAAACATGACTTTAACCAGAAGTAGCTGACCAAAGGAGTTCTTCAGCAATCAGTCTTGGTCAGCTTTTTTGACTTGATTTTGACTGCCTTTGTTTAAGTGTTTAAAGTGTGTTTTGGCCTCCATCCCCCTTTTCTTGTCAGTTTGGGGATTGACAGTCCTGGGTTAGATTACCAAATACTTTCCATTAAAATGAACTTGGAATAGGTGTTGCAGACTCAAATGCCTACAGGGGCTTGACAAGTATTAACAAGGAGCAGATCTTGTAGTAAGAAAAGTCCTAGTGTAAGATCAACAGTAGGGAGTGGTACGGATTGTGGCAAACTGGAAAGCACAAATCCCGTCAAGGGCAGCCGCCTCTACTTTGCTCCAGCTGATTGCTGCCACGCAAGAATGCATGCCCAGGGTCACCAGAGCCTCAAGATAAGCCAGAGTAGATTTTATAAAAATGTCAGCTCATGGCCTCTTTCTTTCTCTCTCTCTATATATGTATACATACACACATACACTCACATGAGCCAAATGATTTGGCCCGTGAACCACAAGCTTTTGGCCTTTGGCTTGACGAGAAAAGAGGAGTAAAATATTCCTCCAAGGTTTCTTGCTGAATGTCAATAGTAGGCAGCATGCTTGATTAATTTTCGCTTTGCCCACAGCAGTGGTCAGGGCACCAGGAATATTTCCTACCCTTAGCACTACTGCCAGGAGCCTGATCCATGTGTTGGTTGAAGTTAGTTTTGTAGAGGGGAGTGGGCATGGGTGGAGAGGGTATGGAGAATGCCCAGAATGACCAAGAAGAGAGGTCACTGACACCTTCAACAATTGCCAAGAACCAGCACAATCTGTAAATAGTAAGGGTGGCTAGGGGCCATTTAATTCCTTTTTTCTTTTGCTCTACAAAACTTTTTATCTACTAGACTAGATAGTGTTGACCCTAAGTTTACTTTAATCCATCCAGATTTGAGAGACCGCTTCCAATTTATATGTATTTTTCCCCTGTAGATTTGATCATTGGCCTTTTAATGATGAACTAGTCAACACTGGCCAAACTGGAAAGAGATAATTAAGCTACATGAACTTGAACACGATTTCATGTAGATTATATTTTGCTGGTAATAACATTAAAAAAGCTCATTTCAGGAGTTGAGGCCTCTCTTGTCCCTGCTAGGACACAAGAGCCCTGAAAATAAGTTACTGCTTTGATAGCCAACTGTTTATGCAAATTAGTAAATGCAATGCCAGCTACTAATTATGAAAATAAACTCATCTGTGCTCTATAAATATCTAGTTATAATAAAATAAGGGCAATATTATATTTCCATCTCTTGCCTCATCTGTTTCTCATCCACCACTGATTTGTCCTCTTGACAATGAATAACATCATTTTGTTTTTAAAAGAAGCCTATTTTCCATGTTTTATTATTTTCTTCTAACGTTTTGAAAGTCTGCAGGGGGAAAATAGGTCTATTTTAAATACAAGAAGTAAATTGCTTGATTTTAGCAACTCTGTGTTTTTGACAGTGATATCTAAAATGGTGCTTTAAAATACGAAAAATGTTTTTTCTCCTTCCCTGTTTAGGAATATTCATTGGACACTGAAGAAATTTTTTAAAAGCAGGTGTTTCTTGGAGCATTTTTTAAAATGTGTAAAGGTGAACAGATTTATTAGTAAAATGAACAATGGATCAATGGGATGTTTCAATTAAGTTCCAACTGGCATTATATATAAAGGAAATATTTCTCAGATTTCTAACCAATATGTCTGTTTCCTCCTTCTCAATTATCTATTTGGATTTCGTATTTACACACAGATTTCATTTCTGTGTGCATATATCATAAAACACTTTCTCCTCCAAGGTGAGTGGTGACCTACGTACGTGTATAGACTTTTGCTTACCAAGGCAAGTTGGTTAATCTTAAAGGACATACAATTTTCAACTTTGATAACATCTACAGGATGTTTTATTAAATTGTATTATCTTTATGAAACATTTATAAAGAATTCAAGCAGAATGCATTTCCTTATGTGCTTAGGTTTGTCTATGCCATGGTGTGTTTTTCAGGTGTGTGGGGCAGTGTATATACATCTGGGTATAGGTACAATTTGTCCAAATACTTATTAATAGGTTTATACTGATTGAGTATGTTATTACACGTAGCTTTCATTTGTAGAGTACTAAAAATAATTCATTCCAGTGTGATATACATCTGAATTTAGCAGATTGTGTACTCTAACACTTGAAAAGCAATGGTTATTCAGCATTCAACAAATATTGACAGAGAGCCAACAACGGGCCAGGCCACTTGCTAGGTACTAAGTACACAGGGCGGACCCAGGAAATACGGGCCTGTCCTCTGACATCTTGCTAACAGTCAGAAGAGTTTGAAAATGGTTTTCAAATGTCACAACCACCTCTCCTTCTAAAGCCTTACATAAATTCTGCTTTCGACTTATGATTATATATGGAGTCTTAAAATGATTTTACTTATTTTAAAGGGAAACTGTCAGGTAACAATTCAGCTAGCTGACTCCCCACCTTTTAACTTCTCAGAATCAGAAAAGAGAACTTGCTTTGTATGTGAAAATGTTAGGCATTTTTCATTTATTTATTTGTGTATCTTTATTGAAGGACAGCATACATAGTGTAAATAAGGCCTAGGAAATCCATACTCTTAAGCGTACAGCTTAAATATTTTTTAACCTATATACACCCATGTTAAATACCATCCAGACTGAGATATTCAATGTGTCCATCAACCTATAAGGTTCTGTCCTGCCACTTTCTATCACTTATTTTTAATAAATATATTTTATTCCCCCTACTTCCTTTAAAACTGTGTGATTCCATGTAGTAATCAGCAGGCAGTCTCCAGATTGCTTTAATTTTCATTAAGAAAGATTAACCTCGCAAGACAATGAGGCATTGTGGTTTTCACTGTGTGTAAATAGAGACAGAAATGTTGCCCTCTGGTGAGGTGGAGCTTTGCCCGGTTTTTGATGATACTCAGTTTTCCCTCTGCACAAAGAGAATATCTAATTGATATCATTGGGTTTTCCTCGTTTTTTTGAAGGCATTTAGTGGTGAATAGAACAGCAGGGGTAGAAAAGACCATATGCTTTGTAAGAAGCCAGACGAATAGCACTTTGTGATGGACGTATGATTTTAACAGTGACACATCTTTCATTAAAATTTACATATAAAGTAAGGGCAGGCACGGTGACATGAAAGCTAATGCAACTTGCACCTCTTGACATAAGAACAATCACAAGAAACTGGAGATCCCAGATGGCAGCTTGGCCTTTGCCATCCTTTTAATAAGCTACTAACTGCTAATTATTTCACTCTTTTGGGCAAGTTAATTTACTGTTGACTCTTAAAGAGATACTGCTCTTTTCTCCCCCCACACCTCAGAAAACAGTTCCTTTCACCTGGAGCTGTGACAAGTGCTTCTGTGCAGGTTGGAAGCTTTCCAGCCAGTTGGAACAATGATGGCAAGCACTGGTGTGGAAAATGTCGCTGAGTAAACAATATTTTCTTGGGTCCTTTGAATATAGCGCATTTAAAAAATTCAGTTGGCTAAGGATCCATTGTGTGTGCTTGTGTATGTATAAGTGTGTAACAGCCGTAGTTCAAGCAGCCAACACAGAAGATCTGAAATTTGGAGCCCATTTAAAAGTGAAAGAACAGCTGCCTTTTAAATGGCTGCTAAT
Organism: Globicephala melas; assembly: GCF_963455315.2. Classification (NCBI taxonomy): domain Eukaryota; kingdom Metazoa; phylum Chordata; class Mammalia; order Artiodactyla; family Delphinidae; genus Globicephala; species Globicephala melas. The sequence continues at coordinate 152,962,160 of NC_083315.2, forward strand.
TCTGACAATTAATGCTGTTTTGTGTGTGTGATTTTCTGTGATAGCCGTTAGGAGGGATGATGGTGTGTAATAGCTCATTTCCTAAGCTTTATGGTAATGTGGCATAGCAAAGACCAGAGAACTGAAAGAGAACCAGGTCCCACATGCTCTGGAGCCCTTTTAAATGAAAAGCCAGCAAAGTATGCTTTTTTTCTGTACTTCGACTTCCTTATGATGATTTTATATTTTAGCCAGACACAGGTTATTGAATGAATGATGTGCAAGTGGGCTTGGATGCATCGGGAGTGAGTGTTTGGAAAAGAACCTTGTTTGCAACGAGCTGTCTGACAATCAAAATATTTACTTAAAGATAAGCTAATGACTGTTTCTTGCAAATGCCGGCAGATCCATTATTGAAATGAGAGTCAGTACTTTGGCTTGATACTATCCAAAAATAAATATCAAACCTCAAATACTAGTGTGTGTGTGTGTGTGTGTGCGCGCGCGCGTGTGTGTGTGTGTGTGAGTGTGTGTGTGTGTTACACTTCTCCCTAAACAAAATAAAATGTGTATCAAACAACAAAGGTAGGAAAATCTCCCAACCCACTTTCTTGAAATATTTAAACTGAACTTAGTATGTTACTATAGCCAGTTGCTCCTAGTTGCTGTTAAGAATCACTGAATGGCTTAACATATGCATTGAAAAAAACATATTCTTGAATTATTGGTGACGTCTCTGAACATGAACTTAATAATGTGAGTTTCATGGTCTAATATATCTATAGTGACTGGCATGTTACACAGTTGATGGGAGGACTGTGGAACACAATCAGTTCTAACCATTTGCTTATTGTTTAAGTCTAGAGGAACTGGAGATGTTTTAAAATGTTATATTTCTTTAAAACTAATTACCTGGTTTCAAAATAGCCCCAAGGAAAAACACAAGTATGTGTGATTTGGGAGAAATTTTGTCATCTTTCAGAATCTGCTATTATATAGTGTGTTAATCCAGGTTGCTATTTTCAGAAAGATTTTTTTTCTTTCTTTCTTTCTTTTTTTTTTTTTTTGCGGTACATGGGCCTCTCACTGTTGTGGCCTCTCCTGTTGCGGAGCACAGGCTCCAGACACGCAGGCTCAGTGGCCATGGCTCACGGGCCGAGCCGCTCCGCAGCATGTGGGATCTTCCTGGACCGGGGCACGAACCCGTGTCCCCTGCATCGGCAGGTGGACTCTCAACCGCTGCGCCGCCAGGGAAGCCCTCAGAAAGAATTTTGACAAGTGCTAATAATATTTCAAGAAAAAAAGTATGGGCAAAATAGATTCTTAAAACACAGATTTAAAACAAAATTAAACAGATTTTTTGACCTTAGGACTTCTCAGAGTCTTTGTTAGGACAATACAAATTTTGAATCTCTAGGAAAGAAAATGTCGTTTTCAAAGTTACCCAAATTTATTTGACGTGAAATACTTTTTTGTAATTTACATTTTGGATGAGACAGCTAGAATTAAAACTAGTTTTCCAGTTGAAAAACTTTGGACAAGATAATTCTAAAGTCCCTTTTGAGTCTAAAATTAAAAACCTTAATGTCTCTAAATTTTGAAAGAGGCTTTTGGATTGCCTTCACTCAAGAATCCTTTTTAACTACATTTTCTGTTTGATTGGGAATAGTTTTTTGGATGGGTTAGTTTCAATAGAAAAATTACTGCTTCCTGGTGAAGTGCATAACACAGATGTTAAAACAACTGTGGTTTTAAAGACACTAGTCTTGTTAAAGTACTCCCAGTTTGTATTACCTAAGTACTATAATAGGTATCCATATAGTGTGTGTGGACAATGCTTCTGATAATGGCCTGCTTAACTCTAGGAAAAGCTGATCTCAGCGTAGGATGGGAAGATTACTGGGAACCTTATAAAGTCTTATTTGCTTTGAAATTTGGAGCAGGTTGACAGTCACCATGGTTATTTCTCTACTGTATAGCTAAGGTCATTCATCTTATCACTCAGAGCTTGGCTATCAATGGCTTTTTTTTTCCAGACAGTGAACATGTAGGTGAAAGAAATTCTTTCTGGTAAGAATTACTTGTATTTTATTTAGAAATCATTGACTCAGCTAAGGATTTTGTGGCTCTCTCATTGCAAGCCTGAGGACTTTTTCCTATTTATGTGCTGCCCGTTCAGTATGAAGTGGCTGCCATTGATCCATCTGTAGTAGACCGTTTGCCTGGGGCTATTAATCTGGCCTTGGAGATGGAGTTTGCTGAGCCAGCCATAATCGCCCTCATTTCCCCAAGTGACCAATAATGGGCATTTACCGATGCATTGGCCAAAACTGTTATAGGTGAGATTCCCAGTTTTAAACTGATTGATCCATGTGGCAGTTGAGCCTGGAACACCAAATATCCAGGTGTGAGTAATTCTAATGCATGTCAGAACTATGGAGTAGAAAGAGCACTGAGGTAAATGTCAGGAGACCTAGTTCAGGGTGCTGAGGAAGAAAACAGGTAGATTAAAGCACTGATGTTAATGCTTGACACTTAAGTTATATGAACTCATGAAGCCTCATATCCTAATGAGTAAAATGGGAACAATAATATTACCTACTTGGGAGGACACTGAGACAATGTATAGAAAAGGCTTATGCTAGAGCTCGGAGCTAACATAAATATTAGTTATCATAAAGATTAATAATAAGCATTAGTTATCATCGTCATAAATACATCTTGTCAACGTACCATCGGTCTGGGAACTTTGAACAAATTAATTAATCTTTTTGATCTTCTAGTCTTTACCTGTGAAATGCCTACTTGGTGGCTTTGTTCTGGGTAATAATTGATATCATGCAGTTAAAAGTGCTGTGCAAATTAAAACGGCACTATACAACATTAAGGAATTAGTAATCCATGAGAATACAAGCCCCACAAAATCAGGGGCAGTATCTGTGTTGTTTGTCGTGGTATATTCAGTGCCTATAACTGCCTGCCTCAGAGTGGAAATGACTTAGTCAATATTTGTTGAATGGGCACTAGGAATCACCGAGTTAGTAACGCTTAGCAGAGTTCAGTACCACGGACAGCTCCAAGCGCCTCCTTGATACTACTGCACTTTCAGTAGAAGGATTTGGGGCGCCTCCATTGCAAAAGGGAACCATTGGCCTCTTCTTTTAGAGCCACCCATAACAGAAAAAAAAAAAAAAAGTAATCCTGTTAAAGCCTGATTGTTCTTTAAGTCTTCAGTGGATGTGCTTGCTCTTTTTCTGTGCATAAAGAGCTATGGGATTTCCTTATGTTACCTGATAAAACCATAAGGGTGATAAAGAAAACAAGAACATTTAGCGAACAGTTACTTTTTTTAAAAGAGCTGATTTGCTTCACCAAATCTTAGAAGGATGTAATTTCAGAGCTGAAAGGGAACTTAAAACTCCTTTAGTCCGTCCTACTGTCATTTTGTGGATGACAAAACATATGCTGAGAGGGCATAAGTGCTGTGTGTGTTGCTCTATTGACAGCGCATAGCGCTGTTGGGATCAGACCCGGACTTCCCGACTCCTGGTGTTATTTTCTTTCCCCTCCCACGAAGTTGCCTCAAGTTTTCTTAGTCATCTTCGCTGCATGAGTGGCATTTGCTATAGATCATTCACAGGCTGCTGAGATCATTATCGATAATGTCATGTAAGAAAGATTCTGGAGATATCGGAGTGCATGCATTCTAAGCAAGGCTGTCTCTTAAATTACTTGACTGCCCTAAGAACTGATGCAACCCTAGCTTTTGAAGTTGTCAGTAAATTGCTCTGACTCTCAGGATTTAATAATGCTCTGTACCACTTATGGACTTGCCCTGTCGACTGCTTTGTCTTGGCTGAAGTAAGATGGTGACACCAGTTCACTTAAAAAAGCTTTTACACCCATTTTTTTTTTCTTTTTACTGTTCCCAGTTGACAGTCTATAACACAGTGGATGCCTGTGAGGAAATCCACTTAGGACTAACTTTCAAACTGTTACTTAATAGTTTTTCCACTTCCTTTCTTCCTTAAGAATAGTTTAGTAATTTTACTTATGATTTTTTTTAACTAAAAAGGAAAATTCATTTTTCTCAAGTAAGAATGTATTTGTCTTTAAGCCAATATCATTTCTTTGTTTTCTTTTAAAAATGAAGTTTCTCCTTCAGTGTTAGCCATGTGTCTGATAGGTTAAGTTTAGTACCCTTCCATGAGGCAACTTTGGGAGATGTTGATCAGTGCATGAAATCAGCTCTCAAATTGTCACGAAATTGCCTTCCTTCAGACTGTTTTGATCACAAGGGCTCTCAAGTGTCAAAGTCACTTGGAGAACTAGATAAATAAAATGCATGAGCACTAAGCTTTTTTTTCCAGGATAGAATAAAAGTGTTTTCTACTATGTGCTTCAGCTTTGATAGTGATTCGTTAAAAGGCAAAAAGAAAGGCAATGATATTAAATATTTACAAGAGTGATTTAGTTGTATTATCTGTGCTCTGCCTCTTTGTTTAATAATGAAATCAGCTAATGTTGAAATAAATGCCATTAAACCAGTGGTGGTGTGAAGGTCACTGCCTTGGCAAGGTTAAAGTAATTTGTGGAGAGTAATGATTTTTGTCAACTTTCCAGATCCCTTCCTGTTTTGGTCGGCTTCGCTCCAAATATAATAAGAAAAAAATACATTTGAGAATTCACAGGCTCACTTTCTCTTTTGCATCCTATATGCCCTTTCTGGCCAACCAATAGCTGGAAGTCTTTTGTGCATTTTTTGTTTCATCCATTTAGTGGACAGAGACAGGCCAATACTCCCTAGAGATGAGAGGTTGAATTTCCATTCACTGACTCTTATGTCAGCCCTTGCTTGGCAGTTTGTTTTAGAGGTGAGGATCACTGCCTCTTCTTTCCTGGAAATGGTTTATCTTGTCTGAAATGATTCTTACATTTCTCTACCAATTCCTTTTTGACCTAAAGCAAAGATTTTCTTTTCTACTTTCTCATTTCCCTTTAAAGAAGAAATCTCTGAATGAATACGTGGCATTATCCCCATTTACATTGACAAGAAAACAGCAGTCCAAGGTTACAAAACTAGTTACAAAACTACAGTTGACCCTTGAACAACATGGGTTTGAACTGTGGGATCCACTTATCGTGGATTTTTTTCAATAGTAAATACTACAGTACTACAAGATCCATGGTTGGTTGAATCCATGGATAGGAAACAAAGGATATAGAAGAACCATGTATATGGAGAGCTGATGGTAAGTTGTACACAGATTTTTGACTCCACAAATGGTTGTGCCCCTAACCCCTGCATTATTTAAGGGTCAACTGTAGTAGCAGAACCAAGATAAACTTAGTTTTTTTAAAAAAATTCATTTTATTTATTTTTGGCTGCATTGGGTCTTCTTTGCTGTGCGTGGGCTTTCTCTAGTTGCGGCGGGGGCTACTCTTCATTGAGGTGGCTTCTCTTGTTGCGGAGCACAGGCTCTAGGCGCGTGGGCTTCAGTAGTTGTGGCTCACGGGCTCTAGGGCACAGGCTCAGCAGTTGTGGCACATGGGCTTACACTTCAATTAATTTTCTTTTGTGTAAAACGGGGATAATGATACATTATAGTATATTTTAAATAATGTACATAAATACTATGATATATAGTGTATTATAAATAATACATTACTTTTGGTAAAATTGAGAAGTAAATGAACTAACATGTTAAGCGCATAACAAAAGGCCTGGCTCTTGCTACAATTTTTTTTTTTTTTTTTTTTTTTTTTTTTTTTTTTTTTTTTTTTTTTTGCGGTACGCGGGCCTCTGACTGTTGTGGCCTCTCCCTCTGCGGAGCACAGGCTCCGGAAGCGCAGGCTCAGCGACCATGGCTCACGGGCCCAGCCGCTCCGCGGCATGTGGGATCTTCCCGGACTGGGGCACGAACCCATGTCCCCTGCATCGGCAGGCAGACTCTCAAACACTGTGCCACCAGGGGAGCCCTCTTGCTACAATTTTAATAAATAATATGTTCCTTCCGCTCTTGACAGTAATAATAAAGTAAAATTGGATTTAACAAGCATTGAGTATAAGAGATACAGGAATAAAAATCAGTCTTTGTTCTTAAGCAGCTCACAATACAGTCGGAGGAAAACATCTATATAATGCATTCCAAAAGCAATTCGTATTTCTTTCTCTTGTCTTGGGCTTTGTCTGTACTAAACGCTACTTAAAATGTGAGAGCCTTTTTCTGGGGGCAAGTAGTTTCCTGTGGGGTGTAATATTATACTGACATGGCTGTGGCAGCTCCTGTGGCTTGTTTCCCCACTATTCTGTGTTTACTTGTTACTAAAGTCCAGAGAGTGGGTTGGGAACAGGACAAAACAGAGAGGTACAGGGAAGTAATGGTGTGTATTAGGGTAGGCTAACTGCTATAACAAATAATTCCCAAATCCCAGTGGCTTAATACTAGCAAAGTTTCTCACTCACATCACAGTTCAGTGCAACGTAGTGGGTGGTGCAGGAGTCATTCATGCACCTGGGCACCTTCCCTCCTATGGCTTTGTCATTTTCTGGAACCTCATCCTTCACTGCATTCACCTGGCAGATGGAGAGAGATGGAATGATGGAGAGATGGAGAGAGGAGAGAGAAAGAGAGGAACATGAAGGATTTTTTTAAAAGGGTCAAGCCTGGAAGTAGTGTGTGCCACTTACTATCAGCCAGAACTCAATCACATGATCCCATCTAATGGCAAAAGAGGTTGGGAAATGTAATTTAGCTGTGTGCCCAGGAGAAAAGGGAAAGGAGTTTGGTGGATACAATGGCAGTCCCTGCCCCAGTGGGTGAGTTGTGTTCTATTCTTACATCATCTGTGTCATGCCTATTAACCTTCTTCAGTTTACCTTTGTTCAAACAAACAAACAAAACAAATTTTAAAAATGCCTCTGTGATTTCTATGAGTTAGAGGGCCCATGTCCATTCCCTTTTCTATAATATGCATATACATGATATTTATTTCAAATAAAACCCTACAGAGTTACAGTAGCGTTTCTCAAATTCATAAGAATCACTCAGGGAACTTGTGAAACGAAAGACTCTTAGTTTTACTCTTAGGACCACAAAATCTGCAGATCTAAGTTATTCTTATGATCAGGCAAGTTTGACATACACAGTGTGGTAGCAAATTCCAAGGAATATAGCAAACCAAAAAGGAAGCATATGAGACTTTACTAAAAGTATTTTGTTGTATTTTATGTAGTTTAAAGCAAGTTTCATATTTATCGTAGCTTATAAACCTAGTTGTTATACATGAATTTTTGTTGTAATCTTTGTTTTAAGAGGTTTAATCTCAATCTGGCATCCATAAACCAAGAGCTAGAAGTGTGGTTGAAATCTTAGCCTGAGTTGAGAGTGGGGCCAAATACCTGATTCACAGGATTTTGTTTTATTCTGGTCACTGGATAGGAACACTTTAGCGTGGTTTCGCCCTCACCCCTTTACCACCTAACACGGGACACCCTTGATTAAGAGAATTCTCTTGTTACATTAAGACAATAAATGAGTCTCTGTTTGATAGGCCTGCTTATTTTTTGTGTCTGACTTGTGCATAGTTAAATGATGGCAGCCTATTTTAGTTTTTAGATTTGTATTATTTTACTCTACGTGTAGAAATCATAAACACCATGCTATTGTGAAATGCGCCCCTTTCCTGTAAAGCTGTGCCTTTATTCCGTGTAGAGAGTGGTTGGCTGCATTGTATTTCTAGAATGAGTGTCAGAGTGTGGATAATTCTGGGCTTGTGATATTTTTTCTTTCCGCTATTTTATCTGCCTCTTTTTGTGTCTTTGTGTGCGAGTCTATGATTACTATTGAGTTTTTCCCCTGAATGCCAGCAATTATCTCACAGGTGGAGGGATTAGGAAAGAACGGACAGAATTGCGCTGGGATTAGAATAAGGTTCCCTCCCACCCCCTGCCCACCCCGAACCCACTTTAAATATAGTGAAGGAGGGAGTGGAGAATTGGAGGACGTAGGCAGAGTGGGGGGGAGGGGTGGACAATTTGCTTCCGATATTTAAATCCCTAGATAGCGGGAAGAAGAAACTCCTGAGGAAAGAAAGCAGATTTGAAAACCTAAGCAGGTCTGGGATTATTGTTTCATAGAGCTGGGGATGCAGGAAGGCAGGGCAGCCACTTTTCTGTTCCTCTGCAAATTGTTTAAACAACCTCTTCATCTGAGAGTTGGTTTTTTTTTCTGTCTGACAATTTATTGGGGGGGAGATGGGAGCCAGGAGGGTCTACTATATGCCCAGCCAAAAGAATTTTGGTGAGACGTTATCTTTCTTCCCGGCCGGGAATTATTTATTTACCTGCTATGTCAGTTAGGATGCTTTCAGCTGCAAATAACAGAACTTTCAGCTCAACTGCTTTAAACAAAGCGAATTCATGGACTCAGTTCTTGAAAAGTCTAATAACTCAAACAATATGACCAAGAACTAGTGTCTCACTTCACCCATTTTTCGGCTTCGCTTTCTTGGCGTTGGCTTCATTCTTGGCAGGATACCTCCTCTGTGATCCTGACATGGCTGATGGCCATTCCCAGGGTGATCTGCTTTTTGATTCATGTAAATAAAGAGTAACTCTCTTGCTCAGCAAGAGATTCAACAAAAATCCTGGAGTTTCCAACTAATTGGACCAATTAAGTCACACGTTTATTTCTGAACCAATCACTCTAATCAGAGGGATCATAGGGCTGGGTTTTGCTGGTATCTTGGGCCTGAGTCATATGCTCGATTCCAGAACTAAGAGGAAGAGTTGGCTTTCCCTGCAGCCCATGGGATTCCGGGGGAGTCCGGATATTCCACCCCAAATTTGGGGAATAGGGGAGTGGAAGCAGAAGCCAACTGCACCTGAATAGGAGAATTTCAAAAGCCAAAGCCAAACCCAATTAAGTCCTTCATCAAAAATCAGGAAACTGGGTGGGTATCATTCACCCTCTGGCTGTCAAGTCGTCCTATTTCATGAGGAGGGGGTGTCCATGGTGGGAGGGGTGGTGTGTGCCCCAGCAGAGGCTCCATTTGGAAGCAGAGAGCTGGGAGGGGAGGGCCGTTGGCATCCTGGCATCTGTGTAATCAAGGTGTCAGCATTTGGGGATCTTAGTTCACTGATGTGAAAAGAGGCAGTGAAAATGTCCGCGGGAATGGAGTGAATGCCAGGCCCAGCTAGCTTCGGGTGAAACTGCGCTGGTGGAGTCTTTTCCTCCTGCCTTGATCACAGGCCTCTGCTTAGGTCACCTGACATGGATTGCTATTGATGCATAGCTGAGTGAGGCAGCCCTCTAGTCTCAAGTGTGTTTTTAACAGAGTAGCTCTCAGTAAATATCTCTTTCTCAAATGCCTTGCCTCATCCACGGAGTCTTTCTTTTTAGCTGCTGCTTAATCAGCTGCTGCCCCTTAACACACTGACCTAATTCTTAGCCACGCATTTTGTCTAGGCTTTTGTGGCAGCGCCTCTCCCGTGTGGCTGCTGCTGTTAGCTCCACCTTGACCTGTGGCCACTACTCTCATCACCTGCCTCACACCCCAGCGTAGCAGGGACCTTTGGCCAAAGGGGCAGCCTGTGTGGCAGGCAAAACAGAATGAGTCTTCAGGGGCAGTAGGTGGACGGACGTGGTTATTATGGTCTCCAAACCAAGCACCACGAGGACAAAGTCCCCTCTTTAACGGGCGGCTGCCCCTAGCAACAAGGTTGCATTGGACCTTTCTCAAGCTGCTTCCTAGGCCAGTGCTTCTCACAATTTAATGTGCGTATGCATCTTCTGGACATCTTGTTCAAATGCAGGTTCTAATTGGGGAGGGTCGGTGGTCGGGATGGAGGCTGAGATGCTGCATTTCTAGCAAGTTACCAGGGAATGCCCATGAGGCTGCTGGTGTGCGGACCATAGTTTGGAGGAGCAAGTCTTTAAGGTCATCACTTTGAATGATCTTGCAAGTGAGACCATCTGGTTCTTTAATAAGTCCGTACACAGTGGAAGTGGAGGGAAGACCTGGGACTCAAATTCTTAGGAATCATTTGTTACCATCAGGCAACTGAGCAGGTGACTGATAAAACACAAGCCTTCTCATCCTCCTTGGATCATAGAGGTGGAGTGATAATCTTGGCCTCTGTTTCCAGGTCTGATGGGGTATGGTGACACTGGCTTATCTCCCAGGAGCCTGGGGAACATTCAATCATGTCATCTGTGATCGGAATACAAGTGCTGTTTCATCAGTCCCACAAGTAGAGAGACATGGGGGACAGAGTATAATTCAATCTCCACCATACTCTACTTCATGTTCCTAAAAAAAGCCTGTGTCTGTAGCAAGTCACTTCCCAGACACATTTCAGGGAGTCTGCACAACTCACAAACTCCCATTCTATGCTGATTGTAATTATCGACAGGTAAGAACATCAAATGTGTCCCAGTCCCCAGTCCCACCCCCTTGCCCCAATTCACAAGAGTTCCCCTTACACACAAGTGGTTGCTGTGGGTCAGTGGTGATGACAATACACATTCTTGCCAACGTGGGGCTGAGGCTGCAGCCCCGCACAGGGGCTCTCCTCTGGGTATGATCTCAATCAAGTTTGCTCCACAAATGCAGTGCTCTGTTCGGCCTTATTTGATTTCACTCTCCCTATTTCCTGTCTGTAAAATCCCCCCAAAAGAATCAGATCTAAACAGAAACGTAAAGGAGAAAATGTGTAAGAAATATAATCTGATAATATAACAAAGCAGGATATTTAACTGTCTGGTTGACTCCATTTTATTTGGACTAGAAGGAGGAGAAAAAAAAAAACCTTGGGATGGCCGCCGGAGGAACAAAAGTGAATTAGGAGCTCTTATTTCACAATAGGTTGCCTGTCCTGTGTTGGCTAATGGATTTATGATGAAGCTTGGCTCCAATTTCCAGCTGGTAGTTGCCTGGGTTCAGGTGTTTAACCTGGTGTCTTCAGGGATGCTGCATAAACAGCTGTAAGTAGAGCTAGTTATTCAATCCGCTCTGAGAAAGGTTAAAGTGTGGTTCTTAGGGCTTCCCCAGGGACTAATCCAGTAGCAGGAGAGTCAGGGAAAACACACACCATTTGTGAGGGGGAGCCCTCGCTGGGATTTTGGTGGTTATTATAGTTACAAATGGAAGTGTTTGAAACTTAAATCTGAATTTAGGCAGCAGGAGGAGAAACATGGATGGAAATGAATTATTTATTCCATCACTGGGGTCCCAGAAGTGTGGAGTGGGCGTTAATCTCCTTCGCACAGGAGCGTCTGAGCAGGCTTGAGGTCATCTGTGTGAGATCTGACTTTATCTGCTCCTGGCCAGACACCTCGGCTTCGATTAATTTGCCTTGAGAGTAATCCAAACAAGACCGTTTATCTCGCTGTTCATAAGATGTGAATATTTACCTAGCATGCGGTTAGAGGAGCCACATGTGTCAGTGATTTCTTTTAATCCCATAATTTCCCAGTAGGTCTGAAGGGAGAGGGTTAGAAGCAGGCAGGAGCCAACTCACGCTGTCAGTCTCCTGGGTGTAGGGGACACGGTGTGGATTTCCCTGCAACATGCTCCAGCTGAATCTGCACAGTAATCCAGGGAGGGAGCTTCTGTTGTTCCCATTTCACTGATGGGAGTTTAAAGAGATTTAGCATCTCACCTAAGGTCACCCAGCTCTGAATTATCATTGTTGGGGTTCAAGTCCAAGCTGTTGTCATCCCCCCACCTTGCATTCTTTCCACTGCCCCAAGGTACCAGATACAATGAAAACATTTAAGAACTTTCCCCAGGCTAGAAAGGTGCAAGCAGATAGTTCAGGGGTTACAACCACACGTAAAGACAGAACAAAACCCATTCCCCGTAATTCACACCCCACTATCCTGTCTCTGTTTCCTTCACGGTTCATGAATATTTGTATGTGTAAATTCTATTTTCCTTTCCTGTTGCCTGCTCTTTAGTGAGCGTGATGAGTTTTATTAAAAGTTTCCCTCAAGGCTTTCTGTTAGGTTTAGCTTATTCTTCTTGATAAAACATTTCTGAGACAGTTGCCTAAAGCAAGGCACGGCAGATCTAGATGCTTTGTACATTTCTGTCTGCAGTCACCAAGGCAGGGTACCTGGTTCTATGGTAGACATAGGGGAGGAGGGGCCAGACGTACTTCTCCCCTCCATAGTTTTGAACTTTCAAGGTCCCTGAGCCAATGTAGACAGAGGCGTGCGTTTGACAGTGCTTTGTGCCTTCGTGGTTTCCATGGACTTCAAAGCATCACTTGTTCCCCTTCTAAATCCACTTGTTGAGTGTCTGTCCTGTGCTGAATGTCAGAGATTTGAAGATCAAGTTATTGGACAACAAAAAGTTGCCTACCTGAAGGGTCCCTGAGCATAGATGAGGGAGGGCTCTGAAGGGACATCAGGTGGAGACTTTTGGTACAGGTTTTCTGCTTGTGACCGTTCACCCTCCTCACTGAACTTAAGATCAAACTCCCGTTTCTTCCACACTTCTCTGTCCTTTATACCTCCGTAGAGCAGCCTTGCTGTTCTTTTAACTGGCTCCTGAATTTCGCTTTAGTACAAACTGAAAAACTTTATTGAGCCTCTACAGGTGATTAGGGGCTGGGTATATAGCATGAATTAGGTAGGCCTGGCCCTTTCCTCTGAATGTGTACAGTTTTGGGGGGTGGGGGGAGGACAGCTGTCAACTGCGTAACTGCACAAGCTGTGGAGGTTAGGAAAGAGCGGTAGAGTGCACTAGGAAGGGGGAATCGGGGCTGCCCTCCCTGGCGTCTGGAGAGGCGTGCTCATTTCCCCTGGATTTTAGCTCTGTTTGAACATGCGTCTCTCGTGTCTGCGCCTTTGCCCTGGCTGCTGTGTGATAATGCACTCTGGAGCCCGTGCGTTCCAACAGCCGTATTGCGTTATGCTGTGTAGCCTTATCAAATTTCTCTTTGTTCTCTGATTGTCCCTGTCGTGTTGCCTGCCTGGATACACTATCTTTTGTAAGACTGCAGACAAATAAATCTTCCCTGAACTCTGTACTCCGTATGTCACTCTCCCAATGAAACACTGTTTTTGATCCCCTACCCCCTTACGGGATAATGTCCAAGCTCCTTAGCCTGGCATTCAGTATGCCACAGTTTGGCCTAACCTCAGCTCCCTTCCCATTTATGAAACCCTTTGCCAGAAACAGGCCCTGCTAACTCGTGACCCTTCAATATCCCAGATGTAGTCTTTCCTCTGGGACTCTGCTCATTCGGTTCCCCTTAGCTTCAATAACTTCTCCCCAGTTCTAGCCATCTGTTGAAATTTAAGTTTCACTCCCTCTGGCACACTTTCCCTGACCATCTCAACTCTTCAGAATGCCATAGTGCTTTCTAGAACCACTAACTGATCACTTACCCTTTATTGTCCCTGTCTGTAGTTTATATCTCTTTCTTCATGTCCACCCAACCAGTCTGTGAACTGTTAGAGGCTAGGCACCTCATTTTCTACTCCTTGTGGTATGACAACCATGGTGCCTTTACAGGTAGATGCCTGATGGTTATAGGATGGTAGGTTGGCTGTGTCTAATTAATTAGTGTTGCACAGAGTTCTTACAGTTGCAGGCATAAATACATAACCAGAGGATGGGGGATAGATAGAAAAAAACTTAAACGTGAATTTCCAATTTTTACATCCTCTCAAATCTCAATCTACAAGCATAGTCAATGTAGTCCTTTCATTTTTATAGAGGATGAGGTAGGGTGGCTTTGGGGAGACAGAAATTGAGAGTGGGGGTAAAAGAGAAGAGTAAAACGGAAGGAGGTGAGTTGGAAAGTACTGAAGGGAATCCAAATCAAAGAGCCCCGTGTGTGGACCGAGGGGCCCAGGATTAAAGTCCTGACTGCGTTTCTCACTGAGTAGCTTGGATAAGTCACACCTGGAGCCTTGTCTGTAGAGGGCAATTAGGACCCTGCCTTGCCTGCTCTTGGTCTGTTGGGAGATCAAATAAAAGCAATTTGCAAACTGTAGGGTGCACTGTGAATGGAAAGGAGTGTTGTTACTATAAACGGCATCATCATCATTTATCGTCTGAATCCTCCCAAAGCCACACTGTGGCAGGGCATGGATCGATGGATAGGTCTTTGTGACAGAAGGGGAGAGACCAGACTGGAAGGAGCCTGTGGTCAGACCCTGCAGGCCCCTGCAGTTGTGCCGCATCTGTGCAAATGTTCTCGTGACAGGGAAGTGTTCCCCCAGGCCTGTGAAGGTGAAGAAGGGTAAGGCGTGTGGGCCCTGACCTTGCCTGTGACAGGCACAAGTGGGAGGCCAGTCCTAACCCAAGGGTATCAGTTACCATGGTTACTGTACACGGTTCCTGGAGTGTCAGTATGAGCCACAGAACTAGCTGAAGACTTGGGCTGTGGTCCCCTCTCTGCACTTGCCGACCATGAATATTACATTCTAGAAATGCCAGAGACTGAGTGCTTTAGGGCTATGATCTTACTTCATCCCTGCTACAAGTGAGGGAAGAGTTTCAGGGATGTTAACAGACCAGCTCAAGGGAACCGACTAGTGAAAATCAGGAGCTGGGGTTGGAACTCAGGCCTCTGCCAATGCTGAGCTCTTAACTGCTATGCTCTGCTGCCTTCAACCTCTTGGAACCTCAGTCTCTTCATCTGTACCTTGGCGATAATGACATCCACCTCGCGCACTACATGGCATGTGAGGATGTGGTGAGAGATTGGATATGGAAGGACTGTGTGCACTGCACTGTATACGATATGTACAGTATTCACTGAGCGTCTACGACATGCTTGGCATTGCTTTGGGTCTGGGGTACAGTGGGGTTAGGATAGCCAGGGCATCTGCTCAGACGAAGGGACATTCTAGTCATAATCTGTTAATAGAGGGACCTGCCAGAAAATGGGAAGGGAAGGAAAAAATGCAGCCCTCTAAGAACAATTGTGTTTTCAGAAAGGAAAAATTCATGTTAATTGCTGTTTAAATCCACCTTCATTCCCAAGTATAAATAACAAAACCAAATTAAGAGATTAAGCAATGTGGGAAATTTACAAAGACCGTTAAACAGAGAAAAGCAAAGGTGCATTTATAAAAGGACAAATCATGTCAGGACATTTTGATCAGTATAAAAAAGCAAGTCACAGTTCTAGAAGGTGAGAAGTATGCCGTGGATGTAATATATCTAGATTTTAATAAAATCACTTGAAGGAGAAATGGCCTGAAATCTTGCCTGAGAAATTAATTCAAATTGGCCAGGGTAGAAGCTGTGCCATTCGGAGTGAGAACCGGCTGGGAGTTGGGAGGGAAGGGGGTGTGATGGCAAATGGCCATGGCTCTCCAGCTGTGATGGGGTCAGGTGAGAAGACCCAATTTAGTCATTGTCACTTAATGATCTGGAAGAACAACTAAGCTCCTGGTAATGACGTTCATACATGATGCTAAATTAGGAGGTGTCACCATGATGGCTCGTGGAAGGAAGCGCAGAATAAGGGGACGGCAGTCAAGGTCAGGAGGCCACGGCGATGCAGGCAGGAAAGGTGAGGGAGGATGCAGGCAAGGACAAATGGAGGGAATTTCCTTGAGGACAATCCGCAAACATTAAAAAACCATATATCTAGTAACATCAGGACATGAATGAGAGCTAGAGATCTTAAGCTGTCCAAGGAATTATCCTTCCATGATTTAAGCTGAACATGAGGAGTGCCCAGGAAGTATGTTTGGGGATCAAGAAGGCACCTGAGACGTGGTGGGTATTTTTTTTTTTATTATTATTATTTTTGCGGTACGCGGGCCTCTCACGGTTGCGGCCTCTCCCGTTGCGGAGCACAGGCTCCGGACGCACAGGCTCAGCGGCCATGGCTCATGGGCCCAGCTGCTCCGCGGTATGTCGGATCCTCCCGGACCGGGGCACGAACCCGAGTCCCCTGCATCAGCAGGCGGATTCTCAATCACTGCGCCACCAGGGAAGCCCCATGGTGGGTATTTTAACAGCCATGGTCCTTCCAGGTTCAGTTCCTTCCTCCCTCTGTAATGTGATGGTCTTAGAGGTAGAACTACTGACTTTTAGAGTGTCATTACCCACTTGAGAGCTAGGGTTCTCACGACACACTGTGCACATTTGTATCCTGGCTCTATCACTTAATCTGTAAAATGGGTAAATAATAGTACTACTTCAGGGGTTTCATGAGGACCAGATAAATGGAATGGGCTAGCACCATATCTGTTATGTGCTAAGTGCTTGATAAATATTACCTATTATTATCATTATTATTTTCATCATCATCATCACCATTGTCCTTAGGGCACGGTCTATACCTGTGGTGGAATATACCAACTTAACAGATAATGGCCTTTCTGGTCAAAGCGGGGGAAAAACACCCAGAGAACATGATTTGAAAACTAATGACAGAGTGAAAAGAGCATAAGGTCAGGGATCTAATTTTTTTTCCAAGCTCTGCTATAGGTGACCTTGAATGAGTCACTTTACCCCTTTGCTCCTGTTTTCACATCTACAAACATCTGGGGATGAACCTGATCACGTGTGAGGTCGCTTCTATCTCAAAAAGTTCATGAGTCTATAAAAGACAAAAAGCGAGTGGGGCTTTGTATTGTTCAAGTTGTCAGCTTTGAAGCATATTTTCTAGCACATATTACCCTGCAGACCTATTCACTACCAGCAATTGCCACCCATGGGTGAGCTGACTCATACACTTTTATCACTGAAAGTCCTGCATCCCAGAAACCTCTCCGCCCCCTTAGTCCTGGGCAAACCAGGATGGCTGGTTAGCCCGCCCAAGGGATAATTGCCAGACTGTAGGAGTATCGCATGACGGTCTAAATACACATCTGCGGGAACTGAGTAGTTCTGTTGAGCTCATGGGAAGCATTCTTAGGAAGCCATTCAACATTTTTCATGATGCATTTTCTTAGCTTGGGCTGCTATCATAAAATACCATAGACTGGGTGGCTTAAACAATAGAAATTTATTTCTCACATTCTGAAGGCTAGGAAGTCCAAGATCAAGGTGCAGATCGATTCCATTCCCGGTGAGGACTCTCTTCCTGGCTTGCAGATGGCTGCCTTCTTGCTGTGTCTTCACATGGTAGAGAGAGATCATTTTTGTCTCTTCATATAATGGTTCTACCCTGATAAACTAATAACCTCCCAAAGGCCCTACCTCCAAATGCCCTCACATTAGGGTTAGGGCTGCACTATATGATTCTGACAAACATTCAGTCCATAGCAGGGGTGGGCTGACCGAAGTTGTGTTATCAGGAGAAGTGTTGCAGTGGAGGTGCCCAGCTGTTCTCATGCCTACTCCTCGTATCTGCATTGACCCAGTCCCACTTAATACTTTTACTCAGGGCTGCTTGGCTGCTTCCAGCCTTGACATCTGCACTGACAGGAGCGTAGTAAGTCTTCAAAGGGCACCACTTCACAGGTTCAATATATGTGAGGCTTCTCCATGGAAAGAGCGAATTGAAAGAAGGAGTTTGTCTTGTTTTCCAGAGCTCTGTCTAGAATAACACGTTCACCTTTGGATTCTTCAGGGATCAGAAAGTGACAGATTGAAGGGTGCTGGGAGGGAGTCATCCAAATGATTGACAAGGTAGAGGAAGTAATTGATTAGAAGGAAAAAAAAGAACAAAAGCCCATGCATCCAGGCAGGGTACACGTGTGTGCGTGCAGGGCAAGAGACGGTAACTAGGACACGAAGGAGGAGAGAGTAGGCTGGGGCGAGGCATCCACGGAGGAATGTGATTGGAGGCAAAACCACTCCAAAGTTACACTTTTACATTTTACATTTATTTAGCATCTACCTCCTCTTTGCCATGATCTATTCTAGATGTGGGGAGTGCACAAAGATGATACCATCCTTTCTTTGTTCTAGTGGAGGAGACAGGCAGTGTGTGTAGTTTGAAAAGCAAGGGTTTTACTTACTAGCTGTGTCGCCTTGAGCAAGTTACAAAACCTTTCCGTACCTCAGTTTCCTTATCTGTAGAATGAGCATAATCATAGTAACTACCTATTAAGGTGTGAGCATTATATCAGTTTATGTATCTAAATCACTTAGAAGAATGCCTGGCACATGGCTCATGTTACTGTTATTATTATCAAATGAACTAACTCATTCCAAGCACCCAGTATAAGACTTGACAGGTAGTAGTCATTCAATAAATGTTAGCTATTATTGTTGTTGTTGTTGTTACTGTTATTATCATCAATAGTAATATTTCAAAATGAGGCATAGCAGAACTATGTTTAAAGTACAAAGGTAACACAGCCAAGGCAAAGCCAGGTTAGGGGGAAGAATTAAGATCATCGAAACGTACTGTCAACCTAAAGGTGATATTTGAATGGTGGGGAAAGGATCTGCAGAGGTTTGCCAGCTGGGAAAAGGGAATCCTAGATGAAGCAAAAAGTAAGAACAAGGGCTCAAGGTCTGAGGCTGTAGCTGGCATTTTTATCAGCCTAAAAAAGCTGGCTAGAGCTCTCCCTGCCTTCTTAGGAGACGTGCGTAGCGATTCCTGCTGCATTTGCTGATTAACGCAGCTGCCAACAGAAGATGCTGCGTGTCCTGCTTATTTTGTTATTTACAGTTCAAATCCCAGGCTTGAACTCGACACATTACCCTACAGTTCTTCAACTACAAGGGATTTTTTTTTTTTTTGGTTGGTAGATTCACTGATTGATTCAATCATTTATTCATTCCACAAATATTTATGGAGTACCTATTACATGCCTTGCACTCTTGTAGCTACTGGGCATACAGCAGTGAGCCAAGAAACTGCTGCTCTCATGGACCTTCCATTCTAGTGGAGGAGGCCACAGCAAAAGGAAAAATATATAATGTATCAGGTGGTGATAAGTACTATGAAGAAAAATAATAGAGCAGGATATAGTGATAGCAGCGAGAGGGAAAAGGTTGTACTGTTTTAAATAGAGTGGCTAGAGAAGGTAGAGACCTGAGTGGAGTGTGGATGATGTGAAGGACAAGTCACATGGATGTGTGAGGAAAGACTGTTGAAGGTGAGGTGCAAAGGCCCTGAGGTGGGAGCACTGTTGTTGTGTTTGAAGAATATCAAGGATGCTAGTAAGGCTGGAGCTAAGTGAGGGGAGGGCAGTAAGGGATGATACCAAAGAGGAAGCAGGGTGTATCAGTCAGTGTTCAACCAGAGAAGCAGAACCACTAGGAGATGGAGAATATATAGAGATAAATGTGTCTCTCTAAATATGAGTTTGTTACAGAGATTTGGCATCATGTAACAGTAGGAGCTGGTTAACCATGTGAGATGTCTCTGTGTCTAATGTCGGAGCCTTTAGTCCATCAGGCAGGTAGTCAGGAAGGGAATAAGAGTGTAAATTAGGGGTTTGGGGGAGACCAAGGGTGGGTTGGACCCCACAGCATAAGCTTCATGAGGGTGGACTGAAACCTCAGTCCATCTGGTCAGTTCTGGTCACCTCTGCTCTTAGTGGTATGGATATCCTGTAAAAGCTGGGGCCCTTCTTTGTAAAAATGAAAACACATACTTGCCCAGGACCAGGAGTTGGAGACACTGAAGGAGGATCCAGGGGAGGGCAGAGCAGTTGCAGGTCCAGCGCTGCTTCATGTGAATGAGGCAAATCAGCAGATCAGTAACACTGTGTATGAGCTGCAGAATAGCTACCGCTTTTCTTCCCTCAGGAATCTGCCTTGGGGCCCACCCAGTGTGGAAACATACAAGAAAGGGAATTCTGGGAAACATAGTTCAGCCTAGCCAACCTGACACATCACAAAGCCACCGCATGGGATGGGTGGGTGGAGGTTCCTAGGAAATCTAGAAAAAGAGCCTCATGAGACTCTCTTGACTATTTGCCCAATAGACAATGACTCTTCAGTTTAAGCTGTTTCTCAGGGCAAGGTCCCTTTGGTTTTCCAGCAGTTTACCCGAGTGCCCAGATGGTAACTAATAGGGAGGAGATTTGATTCATGTTCCCTGGGGAGGAAGACTTTAGTTGCATCAATCATCATTAACCACGGCATCATATTCAGCTATTTGATTGACGTAATTATTCCACAAAATAGAAAAAAAAATTAAACAAGGACTTGGCTCCGGGGAATTAAAAAAAGCACTAACGCAAATGTGGAGACAGCTATCCTGCTCAATTTGATCGTTCATTTGTTTAGTCATTCATTCCCCCAAATATGTGTGCTCAGCACAGGCACGTTAATGGGCTATGTTTGGAGGTGATGCATAAGTTCTGTAAGTAGTGATTGAACTTTCATTGTGCTAAACACCAGGGATACAGAGATGGACCTTGACATTGGGAATTTTCCAGATACGTAATTTTATTCCAGTGTAAACAGAAGTATGCCCAGGGATGGAAATGTCATGAGCAGGAAATGTGTAAGTCTCTCTGGACAAAGCAGCATAATGTCTTACCTGCATATAAGATGACGTCCTCACTCTCAGACTACTTATGGTCTAGTAGAGGAGACCTCATGTATACAAGGCAAGGTAGTATCTCATAAGTGTAAACCTGGGCTATAGTGGAAGCACAGCGGGAGTTGGGTAGGGGGTGAGGAGAAGATTCAACCTCATGACCCAGTCACAGCTTTTGAAACCAGAGATCTTGTGCTCATCCCAGACACTGCACAGCTTCTAGAAACTTGTCGTTTTCACAGGAAATATCCCGCTCAAAAATAGTACGTTTGACGGAGGCCTATTCTCCTGCAATCTTTGCCTTTGTCTGCAGTGTGTTAAAATAAGAGAGCTTCTGATTCAGAGGAGTTATAAAAATAATATAGTAATTACAAAGTTCACTTTCATGACTCACTTTGCTCTAAAGCACGGCACTCTACAGGGAACCCTTCTCAGAGTTAAAATCCCACTTGCTGTTTATATTTCGAAAGTGCCAATGGATCCAAAATTTTGAGATTGAATCATTTGGCAACATAGAATCTGGGGGAAGGGGTGGGTGCTGGGATGATGACAGTTTTCAATGTTTGTATATGTCTCTTTAAAAAAGCAGGACATAAATTGGCCGATTTGTTGTGATTACATCATGTGTAATGCTTGATCACAGAGCACCTTGTTTTGGATTTGTATTTATTTTTCTCCCTCCCGCTCCTGTCTAATTGCCCTCTTCAGAATGGAGGCTTCCACTGCCTTTTGGCTTCATTAATGGCTTTCATTTTCATTAAGAGCTTTGCGCTAATGGACTGTTATAAAATGCAGTTATTCCTGCAGTCACCACCCAATGACTCTCATCCTACTGGCAGTTTCATGCATTAGGCCAAAAAGAAGGAGGGGGCGGGAGCCAGTGGGAATGAGTGAGAAGTTTCCAAACAGAAGATCTACCTGCTTCTGTCCTTGAGGTTCTTCAGGGAAGTTGGGATCGGCACCTGAGATTCCATGAGTGTTTTCTCTCCACTCTCTTTGGAAAGGCCTCTTGGTTGGCAAAACGGAGCGAAGGAAGAAAATTAGGAAGCCCATTTTTCTCATCATATTTTAGAATTTGAGGATTGTTAGGAATATGACTTGTAGAGGCCTCGCAAGGGGGAACACTGATAACACCAAGATTTCATCAATCTTGTTCAAATATACACACATTGGCTATTATTGGAGTTACGAGCACCTAAACAATTGGTGCTTGTTGAGTTTTACTTGGTGTGACATCCCGTGAGCAATGCAAGGCCCAACACTGATGAATGGTTGCAGAATTTGACTTCTTTGTAAAGTAGGCTGGTCTCTGTACTCCTAGTATGATAGCTAAATAGACAATATTTAAAATCTTAGCGCTTTAAGTAAGCGAAGAGATAATTAATTCAACCCCCTCTCCCATTTTCCTGAAGCTGACAGAGATTAAGTGACTGGTAAGTGTAACCTAGATGTTAGCTGCGGCCACTCTGACACAAGGAGCTTTGGTTAGCTTGACAGGAGCTCCCAAAACATGGCCTTACGAACATTACTCTAGAATCCTATCCCCATCCTCTTTCCTGTTCTCTTTCTGAGCCTTTCTTCTCCAAAACACCAGTAAAATTCTTCCTCTTGTTTCACAAAGAATGAGCCCACCCAGTTTTAGGTGGTCCTGGTAAACTCTTCCTCCATTCCAACCTTTTCCCAAATAAATGTAAGACTTTGTCAGGCTACTTATAATGCACACAATTTTCTCCATCACATTACATTAATCTCAAATCTGGTCTAAAACTCAGGTTTTAAATTTTCAAGTTTCTGCTCTTTCCACAACATAATTTATCTACTTTAAATAAGATACGCTGTGTGAGTAGAGCCATCATCACGTGATGATACACTTGTGTTTTGTTTAAATTTGTAGCATCTGTTGCCCTTCACAGGAGGGAGCAAAGATCAGTCAACATTTTAATGGGCCGAAACCTAGAATTCAGGCTTAAAGTCTTTACATTAACTAATTATTAAACTCTTTGCAATTAGATATTTTTATTATATACTTAATATAGATGTTAGTATTATCTAATTAATATCTTTGCAGATGGAATGATAACATATACAAATGTGCTAGCCATTCTTCCTTATTAACTAATACCCATTTCCCCTTATTAAATAAAGGATATTGGTAAATTTCCTAACATTTTTCAGTTTTCTCATATAGTTTAAACATTGGAGCCAGCATCTGTTTGCTTTTGTGTTTGAGCATGCAAATTCTAAAGGGTCAGGGCTCTGGCTCCTATATTTTATGCAAGGTATTTGCCTTGGCATGAGCCTGTAGGGTCAAATAACAACCACAAGGATTTACGAAGCCCAGTCTGAGAAAGGTCACCAAAATGCATAAGTTGACTTTGAGAGTAGATTCTATAGGCTTGAAATGAGGATGATTAAATCTTAAACCTTCACTAAAGTTTGGAAAAGTCTAGCCAGATGTGAGTTTTTAAACACCCAGGGTGATCAGCCTCCTTTTCCCATCATGACCTTAAATTTATTTCCCAGTTCAGCTACTGAGTACTGTCTTTAAAAGGACTGTTCTATCCCACATGCCATGGAGTGGCTGGGCCCATGAGCCATGGCTGCTGAGCCTGCGTCTGGAGCCTGTGCTCTGCAATGGGAGAGCCTGTGCTCTACAATGGGAGAGGCCACAACAGTGAGAGGCCCACGTACTGCAAGAAAAAAAAAAAAACAAAAAAGAGTACTGTTCTTTTTAAAACGAAACAAAAGTTATACCCCGCCAGTATTTAAAACATGTATGATGGGATGGAAAAGAGATACATGAAATGAAAAGACAAATTTGAAAACGTCCCAAGGTCCCAAGATGCAAAGCATCTGGAGTAGAGAGAGCAGGCTGCATGTGGCACCCCCAATCTCAGCTACAAAAAAGGCAGAGTGCTTACCAGATCACTGAAAAAGCTTTATTCCCAGAAAGGACCAATTATAGTTGAATGCAATCCAGAAATTTGTGCTTGAAGGCTACTTCCTGGAACAGGTAGCACAGAGTTCCAGGATTCATGGACTGAGGAGGAAGTACTCTTCACTTCCCAGAAAATGGCTGGCACCTGAAGGGTGATGATTGGCATGCTGGAAATTGAGAGCGTGTGGAGGACGAGCTGTTATTGTATGATGTATCTCAATGTGAGTGTTTGATTACACCACATAAAAATAATTTTGTCTTGAGATCTAGAATTTCGATGTGGTGCCCGTTCATCAGTATACAGTACTACAGGCTACCTTGTAACAAGGGCCACTTAATTATAGCCAGCCAGGCCAACTAGAAGGAAAATCATAAAATAGCTGAGGGTTAACTATCTCTGGAGTTTGTTACTGAGAAATGACCATGACCTTTGGAGCTAAACCAATCTGAAGTCAGAACCCTGACTCTAGCCTAATCAGCTGTGTGATTGGGTGAGTCATTTAACCCATCTGAACCTTATTTTCCTCTTCTAAACTGGGAGTAATAAAGAGGAAATTATCACAGTGTTTTGGAAGTAAATGAGTTCGTGTATGTAAAGAAGGTAGCAGAATACCTGGCACAAGGCAGGCCCTCAGTAAATGTTTTTTCCTTTATTTCTCTTTGATTCCTTTTCTCTTCCCTCCCCACTCTTCTCTTCTCTACATTAAGCCCCTATCCTATGCCACATTTTCTCAGAGCTATGCTCTCATTTGCTGTCACGCTACTCCTCCCGTGGAGCTGCCTGCCAAAGGCTTTAAGTATCATCTAACCCAAGCATAATACCTATAACTTTTAGAGGCACATTGAAGGTTTGAAAACTCATTTTAACCTAAAGGAATGAATCTCTACTGGTGAAATTTCTGTTTTCTGGATTGCTGGCACGGGAGTCAGTTTTGTCTGGGGCCAGTCCCATCTTGGTATCCACAAGTTATGAATTTCTGAACATATTTTTTACCCTTTTCTTCATGTGGCCTTTGCCTACCTACCTGTAAAGCCAGTCTGGTTATGAAACAGGGGGCTCCCCAAGACTGCTTTAATCAGAAGTAAGACTAGCTTACAGTTACTGTGCCAGTGCTCGTGTGCCGGTGTGATTGTGCACAGCTTCATTAGTAAGTTAACTGCACTGGGCCTTTCCAGAGATTGTGCTTCTTGATTTGGTCCCTGGATAAATTTGCAAGTGCTAATCTAGTTGTTGCTGGAGAGCATCCAAGTGTAAGGCAGTACTATTTTCGCTAGACTGTTAGGCATTAGATTGGCAGAGTCTTGGACTCTGGTAAGTTCCCCAGGCCTGGAGCGAGGCTGGTCATCCAGCCAGATGCAGGGGGAAGGAATTGTTGGGGAGCATGTGGTAGGGGAGGCCTATGAAGTCAGTTCCTTGAGGGATTTGCACTGTGACTTCCAAGTCCAAATTCAAGAGAGATTTATTGAGTGCCTACTGTGTGCTGGACACCACTGTAGGCATTAGGGATATGTCAGAGAATAAGACCAACAGAAACGTTCCTACCCATTGTGGGTCTTACATTCTAATGATAGGGGCGGGGCCGGGAAGGGCGGAGGGAGTACAGTAGATCAGTGAAAGGTGGATTGGGAGTGTGTATGATGAATGGAACACAATTTTATATGAGGTGGTTAGAGAGACCTTTCTGAGAATGCAGTATTTGAATGAAGAGTACACATAGAGGGGGTGAACATACAGATCAGGAGTTGGGGTGAGAGTGGTCCCGGTAGAAGAAATAATTTGGCAAAGGCTCTGACGTGTTTAGGAGCAGCTAGGAGGCCCGTGTGCCTGAAGCAGAGTAAACAAGAGGGAGAGAAATAGGAGATAGGCCGGGAGGTAGAGGTGGGGACATATCTTCTAGGAATAAGGGGACCCCTTAGGAAGCTCCCAGGTGAGAGGCGAGGGTGTTTGGGCCAGGGTGGCAGCAGTAGAGAGGATGAGAGTAGTCATATTCTGGGTTTACTTGGAAGGTAGAGTCAGTAGGGTTTGCTGTTAAGTTAAATGTGGGGAGTTAGAAGGCGGGGGTCAGTGCTGACTCCAAGGCATTCGTCCTGAGCAACAGGAAGCATTACCCTTGACCGAGATGGGGAGACTGGGCTGTACGAGGAGACAATTTAAGGGGAAAGAGCCAGAGCTTAGTTGAGTCATGTTAAGTCGGAGATCCCCAAATCTGGATTTGACATCCAAGGGAGATGTCGAGGAGGCAGTTGGGTTTGAGGTTGAAGTTCAGGGAAGAGATTGGGCTGGAGATAGAAATCTGAGCGTCATCAACATACAGATGGCAGTTAAAGCCAGGAGACTTTCCGGAATCACTTCCTTTTAGTGAGATTTTCCTGCCTTTTGACAGAACTCATATTCCCCCAGGGTGGATTTGGGTGTAGCCTCCTGCCATACGTGACTTCTACTTTGTCCATCTATCTGATGTCTTGTTGGATTCAGGTGTCTTTGAAGCAAAGGGTCTGGTCCCCAAGGCAGATACAAAATGATCCACAGAGATGTTAGGAAGAGCAGACTAGAACTTCTTTTTATCTTTGATCTTGCCTTAAAATTCTTCTGTGTGTGTGCGTGTGCGTGTGTTTTATTATATGCTTACTTTGTGTTTATGACACATAAAAGAAGTTTATACCTATTGAGAATGTGTATTTATAAACTTCTAACAAGGTGGGAGATTGAAGAAGTTTACAGACCACCACCTGGATGAAGGAGAGAGAGGACGTCTGTTCATTCAGGGCCTCTAGGGGGATGGTAGGAATCAGGAGGGTCCTGTTTCTTTGTCTCTGTTGGAGTGAGAGGGACACCCAGCTTGCCCATTGTAGAAGAGTTCTTTTTTTTTTTTTTTTTTTGCGGTATGTGGGCCTCTCACCGCTGTGGCCTCTCCCGCCGCGGAGCACAGGCTCTGGACGCGCAGGCCCAGCGGCCATGGTCCACGGGCCCAGCCGCTCCGTGGCACGTGGGATCCTCCCAGACTGGGTCACGAACCTGCGTCCCCTGCACCGGCAGGCAGACTCCCAGCCACTGCACCACCAGGGAAGCCCAAGATTGCAATTTTTTGTTGCAGTGCACGGACTTCTCTCTAGTTGTGGCGTGCAGGCTCCAGAGCACGTGGGCTCTGTAGTTGCAGCACATGGGCTCTCTAGTTGTCGTGCGGGCTTAGTCCTTATTTGACTTTAAGCTGTGACTGCTTTCCCAGGCCTGAGTTTGAACTGGTGTTTTAGAAGGCAGAAAGGACACTTAAATATAATCACTTATTTAGTAAGTGTTTACTGAGGATCTGCTTTGTTCCAGGCCCTGTTCTAGGCACTTAGATTAAACAGGGGTGAATAAGACCAAGACCCTGCTCTCCTGAAGTTTCTGTTCTAGGAGACTTCTGGGTCAATATTTATGGTCACAGAAGGAGTCTCTTCTGTGAAGCTCTAAGACAATTCCAGGGCTTCCAGTTATCATGTGTGTACTTAGCCCTTGTGCAGAGGTAGGTCTTCCACTCCTCAGTTTATGGGTGAGGAGGAAAGGAAGAGCCTGTAGAAGCGACCTGTTTGAGATGGCTCTTCATGATGGAGGTACAACAGGTAGGGTGTGCTTTCAGTTCTTGACTGTTCTAAGCACTTAATGTTTGAAGGGTAAATATTCACATATGACCACCACTGAGTTCCCTTTGATCTGCCCTCCTGTGAGACCACTTTTTGGGGAGATGGCCAGGGGACAGCATCTTGTTGGATTCAATGCATTGCACAGGGACAATGGCTTTCTGCCAAGGTTAAGGCAAGTCATTCAACCCTACGTGCCTCCGTCTTGGTGTTTGGGTCAGATGGATGTTTATAGCCCAGGTCCTTCTCCAGTTTTCTAGAATTTCTAATTTCCAAGAATTTTCTGAAATTCAGTCTAAGCCCTGACTTTTGTCTGTTTGGTGTCTGTCTCATCTATCTTGAGATGTGAAGTTGTAGCTTGCTATAATTTTCACCTCTGGGGATAGATATCAAATATGCCTTCAGAGCAATGGAACATACTTGAAAGTGGAGAGCAAAGAACCAAATGGAAGAGGGAGATAGTGGGTTCCCTGATGGTACAGAAGGAGATGCATGACCTCCCTGTCCTTGACCTTGAGCTCAGGGATACCAGCCATTTTCACACCCTCTAAGTTCTGCTGTCTTGGAGTAAAGCACTGTTCACTCATCCCAGTTATGGATCTTGTTGGGGTGTTAAGTACCAACGATAATTAGTGAAGGAGGCAATGGAGGTTACAAGAGAAAAAGAGGGCCATGGAGAGAGAAGGGGCAGAGAGAAGGCAGAGCGGCTTTGGGGATGATGAAGTAATAGTGGCCTGGGCTGAGAGACCGCTTCCTTCCTTCATCATTGGGAGGGAGTCAGGCAGTCTTTAATTGACTGGTGGCTGTGTGCCTGTGTACAAGGCCTCCTCTGGAGTTGCAAATGCTGTCCAACCCTGCGTCTTGGTCAAAGCACTGGCTCAAGGTCTAAATAAAATTTATTTCTCTCAAGCATCCTTATTTATTTTACACTCCTGGAGCCCTGCAAAGGCCACAGTGTATAGTATTGATATTATTCTCCTAGGAAGTTGGGGTCTTTATGTTTTAATTTCCTTTGTTTAGAGCATCTAGAGTTGAATAGATGAATAAGCAATGTTTGGGGGCAATGAAGTATGTAGGAAGTTGGGCTCACAGTCAAAATCTAAGACCCTGAGGGTCACTTCTGACCCAATTTAGGCTCTCCTGGAGCTTGAGTACTCAGTGGGGAGGTGGGTGGAATGATGAACACCTGCGGGTAGATGAAGAGTGAGGGTGAATATTGTTTATTCCTCTCCTCCCTTTGGTGATTAGGTTGTTATTGCTAAGAGTGAGCTAGACCTTTCTGCCCTCAAAGAATGAATCATTCCCAGGAGAGTAAATGTCATCCACAGACATATTTATGATTCCCACTAGCTCTGCCCTTTAAGCTGCTTCTCTGTAACAGTTCCCTTAAAGCTGCACCATCCAATAGAATAGCCACTAGCCACATGTGGCTATTTATATTTCAATTAATTAAAATAAAATACAGTTAAAATTTCAGTTTCCCCCTCTCACTAGTCACAGTTCAAACGCTTATAGCCACATGTAGCTAATGTAATGGACAGTGCAGAACTGTAGAACATTTCCATCATCACAGACATTCCTGTTTGGTAGAGCTGCCTCAAAGTCCTTGGCGGATTAGAACTCCCTTGGGCCTGTGTTTGCAGGTATGGAAATGGGTACCTTCCTTCTCAGTGAGCCTGGTAGTGGCCACAGATCCAGGGCCACCTGATGGCCAGTCTGGCACAGAGTGGCACAGAACCTGTTGGAGCTCAAAAATGGGTGAAATAAGCTACAGTGGAAGTGCGAGCACTAATCAACTCAGGGATGAATTAGATTTAAAAGAAACAGGAAGAGAATCCAGGCCCAGGAAAATGCAGACTTGAAGGTCTCTTCGTGGTGGTTCTATTTCCCTTATTTTAGAGACGAGGAAGTTGTTTTTGAGAGGTTGAGCGACTTGTGCGAGGCAGTGGAAGTGGTTAGGCTGAAGGTAGGATCTGTAGCTCCTCACCTTGAATTCTTTGCTTTTTGTATTGGACCACATCGCCTCTCAAAGAAAAGAAGAGGGCATAGCCCGATTGGTCATAATGAGTTGCTTTTCTCTTCTGATGAAGACCCCTATCAGAGCAAATGGACTAATTGTCTGGGGGTCTTTGGCCCTACTAAGCCTTGTGACACCCTAGTTGTTGGAGGGGAGAGGGAAATATTATTTTGAATCTCTACCATATACTAGATACTGTGCCAAGTCTTTTTAATATATTGTCACATGAGTAGCAGATATTTTTTCTCATTTTAACAGATGAAGAAACTGAGGCTCAGAGAAAATTTGAATCTTGCCCCAAATCTCAAAGCTAGTAAGCAGATGGGATACAAATTTAGGTCTGTGTTATTCCCAAGCCTGGTCTTTGCACCATTCCACAGTTCTGTAATGAGCAAACCCAGTAGTAACAAGGTGAGACACCTGGGGCCCTGGAGAGGAGGTGCATGTATGGCATTGCCTGTGTCTGAGGATGTGAGTTTGGGAAGGATGTCAGCAGACCCTGGGTCAACCTCTTCTTAGACATAGGATTCTCTCAGCCATGTGTGTGAGGAGAATAAAAAAAGCTTTGGAGTGGGTTGGACAAATGGGGCTGCCAATTTCTTTGGAGTCCAACTGCATGAGTCAAAAAGGGATTGCCTCTTTTACATTGGTGGAAGAGAAGAGTGCCCCACTGACCCCTGCTCTGAGCACATGTGAGCCCTTAAGATAAGTTCCCTGGATGCTGAGATCAGATAACCAAGTTGGCTTCAGATATTAGTGCCAGGGACTTGCTTAATGAGGGTGCTAAGGGGCAGGTTTTGTGGAGCTTCTGAAGAAGGGAAACATAGAAGGAGAGCAGTGAGATGAGTGCCCAAAAAGGGAAGAGAGACTGTAGATTTCTCCTTTTAACCCAGTGTCTTCAGTAACTGAGAAGACAGGTCATATTCTGCCAACAGCTTAAATTCATGGAGGCAGAGAGGGTGAAGGGAAGGGAGAAAAGAATGCTGTTCATGGCTTAGAAAGCAGTTCTCATCCAGTGGATTGAACTGGTTCCTGGGAGAAATACCAGCTCATCAGAAGCTTGGTTTGCAGCTGTGAGCCCAAAGAGGCACTGAGAAAACCAGCCACCAACGTGGCAGACAACAGAACTGCATCCTCCAAGATGGTGAGCCGAGGAAAGAAGGACCATTTTGTCCCGAGAGGACTCAGCCGGTCTTTCTTAGGCCTTTAGATTTGAAGATGGCTATTTCCTTTGCCAGATACAGCCTTAAAGGAAGAGACTATTCCGAGTGAAACCAAGTGTCTAATTCGGGGCAGGGAAAGTGTGTCAGTTATTTACTGCTGCGTAACAAGATTGCGCACAATAGCAATTTGTTACTTCTCATGATTCTATGAGTTGACCCAGTAGTTCTGCCCCAAGTACTCCTACTGGGGTCACTTGTATAATTCATTCATCTGGCAGAAAGGCTGAGCTAGAAGATCAAGAAGGTCTTTCTCACACATCTGGGGCCTGGGTTCTCCTCCACGTGGCTTCTTTTCTTCCAGGGCCTCTCCACATGGCCCTCTCTCCAGCAGGATAGCTTGGGCTTCCTTGTAGAATGGTAGTTGGGTCCCAAGAGACTAAAAGCAGAAATTGTCAGATGTCTTAATGGCTAAGGCTTGTAACTGGCACAGCATCACTTCTGGCACTTCCGTGGATCAAAGCATGTCCCAAGGCCAGCCCAGATTCATGGGGCAGGAAATAGGATATACCTCTTTTTTTTTTTTTTTTTTTTTTGCGGTATGCGGGCCTCTCACTGTTGTGGCCTCTCCCGTTGCGGAGCACAGGCTCCGGATCCGCAGGCCCAGCGGCCATGGCTCACGGGCCCAGCCGCTCCACGGCATGTGGGATCCTCCCGGACCGGGGCACGAACCCGCGTCCCCTGCATCGGCAGGCGGACTCTCAACCACTGCGCCACCAGGGAAGCCCTGGGATATACCTCTTGATGGAAGAAGTGGCATGTGGACATCAGGAAGGGATGAATTACTGGCAGCCATGTTTGCAGGCATAGGAATTGTGAGAGCATGATATAAGGAATCACAATAAGAATTTTATATTTGGTCTTCATTCCCAGTTACTGGCCCTAGAGCTTCCAAAAACCTTGACATTTCCTGAATGACAGGAGTATCTTTTGTTATTTATAAGAAGCCCCTTTCAGCATAACTGAGTTTATGCTAATGAGATGACTCTAGATGCGCCCCTAGATGGCTTCAGGGTGGGTACAGTTTGCCAGAGGCACCAACCATGTGATTAAAAAGTTGGAACTTTTAGCCCCACTTTTCAACCTCCAGGAAAAAGAGAGGGGATGAAGACCGAGTTAGTCCCCAATGGTCAACGATTTAACCAATCATGCCTATGTAATGGAACCTTTATAAAACCCCTAAAGGACAGGTTCAGAGAACTCCTGCATTGGTGACTACAATGAGATGCTGGGAGAGTGGGGCAGCCCTCCCCTCATACCTTGCACTATGCATCTCTTCCATGTGGCTGTTCCTGACTTGTATCTTTCAGAATAAACCAATAGTAAGTAGAATGTTTTCCTGAGTCCTGTGAGCTGTCCCAGCAAATTATCAAGCCCCCAGTTGATAGGTTGCGATATTTAGCACATAAACATACAGGATGTCTAGTTAAATTTGAATTTCAGATAAACAACTCTTTTATTATAAGTATATCCTATGGAATATTTGGTACATTTGGACTTACACTAAAGTACTTGTTGCCTTTTAGAGATTCAAATTTAACTGGGCAGTTTATTTCACAACCCTACCTTGTGGTAACAGTGGCTCTCCAAGGGAGAGATTCTCATGGGGGCGTGGGTGGAGGCTGTAGGAGTGAATTGGCCTCCAGAATTTGTAGTCCAAGACATGGATATTTGGAAAAATCCTCCTAGGCCAGTGCTTCTCAAACTTTAATGTGCACATGAATCACCTGGGGATTTTGTTCAAATACATATTTTGATTTAGAAGGTTTTGGGTAGGACCTGAGATCCCACCTTTCTAATAAGCTCCCAGGTGATGTGCATGACAGCCCATGGACCACACTTTGAAGAAGCTTGGTCTACAAAGTCCAGAGAGAAAATATTTTTGGCTTTGCAGACCACAGGGTCTCTGTTGCAACTACTCAACTCCAGTGTTGTATCAGAAAAGCAGCCATAGACAGTATGTAAACAAAGGAGCATGGCTGTGTTCCAATAAAATTTTATTTACAAAAATAGACGGTGGACAGGATCTGGCCAAGCAGGCAGTAATTTGCTGCCCCCTGAGCATGATGATTCTGAAGTGCCCCCTTCTCTAATGAGAATCCTTTGTGCAAGGAAGGGAAGACTTGTATCCCTTGTACTAGAAGTCTATAATTTCAGGGGTTCAGAAAGGATTGCCCTAAATCTCTCATCCTCAACTACAAATCTCTCTCCACTCACGATTACTTCAAGTCTTCAGCTAATATTTGGTTCTCCATTGAGATGCAAATTGCCTGAACTAGGAATCCTTTTAAGCTGATAAACAGCCTTTACATCCCAGAATAAACGTATTTAGGATCCTTCTTGAAGGAGAATAGAAGAGGACCCCGGAACAGGAAAGTTGCGGCTATAACTCATTTATACTTTTGTCTAGGGTAGGACAGGTGGTCCTTACATTGCTCTCCATCTTTAAAATATGCTTGCCAATGTTGATAATTAAAATATTCGTCTTACTAAAGAGTATTCAGGTGTGTGAAAGGGCAGTCCTTGATCAATTGTCCTGTTTGCCTGGGACAGAGAGACTTCCCGGGATGTGGGATTTTCAGTGCTAAAACAAGGACAGTTCCAGGCAAACCAGGATAGAGCGAGGGAAGGAGGAAGTCAGTGAGCTCTCAGATGATCAATTCCCACTATAATGATTTGGTGACAACACATCTCCCCTGAACTCAAAGACGGTTAAAAGAGTCTCAGAGGAATATCCATTTTATTTTATTTGAACTTGAAATCGTAGACACTGCAACAAGTGACAAAAACAGAGCCTTGACGTCTATGCAGGTTGGGAACTGCTTCTTTGGGCCACATTTCTCAGCCCTCTACACAATTAGGTTTTCAGTGGGTGCTTGTTGGTGGTGACAGTGGTTTGAATGGTGATAGTAATAACAATAATGAGTATAAATAATGGCTAACATTTATTGGGCGCTTAATGTCAGTTAAACTGTATATTTCACATTCTTTATCTTATTAAATGCTCTCACAGCAATCCTGTGAGACAGGTTCTCTCATTGTCTCAAGTTTACAGAAAATTAAATTGTGGTTTAGAGAATTGTTTTGATTTGTCCAGAAAGCTAATGGGGTTCAAACCCGCTAGACCCTTAATTATTCATGAGTCCATGACACCAAAGCCTTCCCTGGTATTTTCTCCAGCTTCTAGGAGCCCTTTCCTGGCCTCCTTCCCTGGTATAGTGGGATGCTTGTCTTTGACAGGATATTTAACTTCACTGAGCCTGTTTCCTTATATGCTTAAAAAAGGGGAAGGTGCAGTTAATAACACTTATCGATTGTCCATTTCTTTCCCCATTTCCTACCTGCCCCCGCTTTTGCCACAAGCATAGTTGTTTCATTCTGCAGGGCAATTCTCTACCACCAAAGAAGGTTTGGTGTAGTTCAGTGGTTCTCCAAGTGTGGTCAGCGAACCAACAGCATCACCTGGGAACTGTTAGAAATGCAGATTTCTCGAGCCCCACCCTAGACCTACAAAATTAGAAACTCGGGGGCGGCATCCCACAGTCTGCTGCACAGTAAGGTTTGAGAACCGTGGGTATAATGGAAAGAACTTGGGGTCTCAAACCAGCAGAACCAAGTTGAATTTTGCTTCTGCTATTTGAGTGATGAACTTTCTGAGCCTTGTTTCCTCTTCTCTAATATGGGACATCATAACCTCACAGTTTTATCTGGGGTGAAGTCAAATTACAGAATGGTGGGAAAATGCATTTTAACCATCATCGTTGTCACTATTAACTGCCTGTGGGGTCAGCTTCCTTGTAGCACATGCTCTCCCTGCCTGCTTCGATATAAACCCTGTAGAAACATTTTGTTTTTGGGCTAAGAAAGGGTACAACAATATTTATGTAGCAGGTCACTATTTTTAGAGTGATTTCAAATGATTTTATTTAATTCTTACACCAGTCTCGTGAGATAGGACCACAAGGAAGCTGAGGCCTAGAGTGTTAATGACTTTCCAAGTTGCCACAGCAAGTTTGGACAAAGCCAAGGCTTAAATTCAGTCTCTTGATTCAAAATCCGGAGGTTCCCACTAGGTCACTGGTTAACACTAGAGGCAAAGGACAGGCAGCCATCAGCATGAAATGTCTTCCAGCCAGCCCTTCTCCTCCTCTGCTGCACACTGCAATCACCTGGGGATATTTTAAAAGAGCCCACACCTATTATTCTCTGGGGTGGGACCCCAGCATCAATACATTGTAAAGTTCCCCAGGAGGTTCAACTCAGGGAAGCTTGAGCGTCCAGCTTTAAACTCCCTGGAAATTATATTAGACAGTGATGACTGACTCTAGCTGCACATTAGGATCATCTGAAGAGCCCTAAAAAAATACCCGTGCCCCGCCCCACCCTAGCTCACAGAGTTGGGATCTCTAGGGTTAGTGGTTCCTATTATATTTTAATTCCTCAGATGATTCCATTATGTAGCCAGGGTCGAGAACCACAGCATTATGCCACCTCTTTGGCTCCAAGCAGGCTCACTGACCATCACGGTGGATCCCCCCTCATCTCTCCTTCCAGCCTCAACAGTGGGCAAAGAACCACCCGTTAAAAACGTCAAGGCATGCTGCTAGTTCACCGCGTGTCCAGCTTGTGGTTTTGTGTTTCTTTCATTATTCACAACCAGAAGCAGTTGGTGGGTGAGGACCACACCCAACACTCTTACCCCTGAGCATCTTGGAGTCCGTCAACCTTTGTGAGCCAAATCACCATTTACCATCAGCCACGGCATTTAGGATTCTCTCACGTAGCAACGTTTCTTAAATAGGTGGCCAAAGCCAGAAGAAGAGATGCTGTCTTTATTAAAATTCCTTTGGGCGTGTCCACTGACTGACAGCACGTGCTCATTAATATAACCGAGCAAGCATCCTCCCTTCCTCCTGCACGCGAGACAGATACTGAGAAGTTGGCCTGGCACCAGCCTTCAGGATGGCAGAAGCTGCTGTCCAGATGTGGCTGCTTTGACCTGAGGCCTTTTGGGGCACTTGGACAACCAAATCTTTTGAAATAAGGACTGAGTCGGCCTTGCTTCGTTCACTGGTGGTGCCGGGGCAGGGCCCTGTCTGTTATCCTGCCCCCAAGTCCGGCCCCCTTGGCTCTTCATGGGATGCCTGTTACAAATGCAGGTTCCCAGACCCCATCCTGCTCTCAGAATCTCCGGAGGGGCTGGGGGCTGGGAATCTGAATCCTTACCAAGCTCCCCGGGCGTTTCCTCTGCCTTCTGAACCTTGGCATAGTTAAGAAAGCCTGGGGCTGCCCTGGTGGCGCAGTGGTTGAGAGTCCGCCTGCCGATGCAGGGGACACGGGTTCGTGCCCCGGTCCGGGAGGATCCCACATGCCGCGGGGCGGCGGGGCCCGTGAGCCATGGCCGCTGAGCCTGCGCGTCCGGAGCCTGTGCTCCGCAACGGGAGGGGCCGCGACAGTGAGAGGCCCACGTACCGCAAAAAAAAAAAAAAAAAAAAAAAAAGCCTGGATCCATCCGTTTTTAGGAATAAACAAATGAGACCCTTGAACTGAAGAGCGAAGAGCCCTGGGTTGGGACGCAATGGCTCAGGAAGGGCAAGAGAAAAGGGGATCGTGGCAGTGTTTACGCAACGTGACACGGAGGGCGTGTGCGTGCGTGTGCGTGCACGTGCATGTTCGTGCGCGCGTCTGCGTGTGCGCGTGTGCAGACCTACGCATGCCTGTAGCCCAGCCTTGGGGGGCGGCTGTTGTCTTTGCTGCTTCCGCGTTCATAGCCAAATGCTTTCATCGTTCCTCACTTTATTACGTTTTGCCAAGGAGTTCAGCTTTTACTAAGAGCACCCGGGTTTATGGCAGCAATGTTTCTCACAGTGTTAGAGATAAAATATCAAGCTAATAACAGACTGCCTGCTAATGTGAATCGCACGAGGAAGGCAATCTCCTTCGGAAAGAAGTCCTACCAGAGAATGCAAAGTCTTAAGATTTTGCGAAAGCGGTTGGTGGGATTGG
Source organism: Globicephala melas (assembly GCF_963455315.2). Taxonomy (NCBI): domain Eukaryota; kingdom Metazoa; phylum Chordata; class Mammalia; order Artiodactyla; family Delphinidae; genus Globicephala; species Globicephala melas. The sequence continues at coordinate 152,998,369 of NC_083315.2, forward strand.
ATACACTTTGTGCTTGCTAAGAAGATGAAATAAATGATTTGTGGTAAGTGGTAGCAGCTGCAGAAAAGAGCGTTTTCCTACACCTGCCATTTCCTAAGGGACTAGGGGCTCCCAGGGGCTTAGGCAAAGGGCCAGAAGCTTAACTGTGGCGTTTAAGGAGAGACTTCTCTGCCCCTCCCCCTCGTGTTAGTGCCACTTCTCAGCCTCGGTGAATGCAGGAAACCAGTTGGTTTCTCCCACGTGTTCTAAAAAGGAGCCCATTAAGGGATAATGGGGGACCTGGGAGGTCTGTTGGCACTGATTTCTGAGATTTCCCTCCCCTCTCAGTTACATTCAGGCACCTGCTGGGCAAACCTACTGCTGCCACTTGTTGCTGGGAATTTTAACAAGTAGGGGCGGGTGCTGGGACTTGAAAATACCACGGGTTGAAAGGATGCTGCTTTTCTGTGCATCAGATCCCTGGAGACAGGCCTTGATCATCGTACTTACTCTGTAACTCTGCAGGGCCAGGGGTGGGTTTTGTCACACAGGAACTTCTGAGAAGGTGCGCATGTTATCATGTGGAAAGGCTGTTAAAGGCTGTGACTCTGTCCTCCAGACCATCTAGGGAGCTTAAGAGGTGATGCTCAGGAGAGGAGAGGCCACTGGTGCCCGCTCAGTAATGAGGCTCTGAAACTGCTGACGCACACCGAGATCTGAAGCAGGAGCAGTAGGGGAAAGGAGCATCGTCTGATGCATTGTTGCCCAGTGCCCAGAAGGCATCAGGGCCACTGGTTGGTGTCCGGCTGCAGCCTTGACCTCTGCTTTTGCCATCTCGGGGTCACCAGAAGCAGATACCCATCTGCCCAACACCAAACAACTGGGCCAATTCTAGGACGAATTCAGTATCCTTTTTATCTACTCCTAGAAGATCGGTCCCACCTTCATAACCTCCCTCCCCACCTGGTCCCCTGGTCCTAGGCCTACCTCAATACCTCACACAGTAACTTGCTTTCCATTGGGGGAAAAAATGGAAGGAAATGTCAGAATTTGTGTGAGTCAAAGTCAGCCTGAGAAATCATCTCATTCTCTGGAACAGTCACAGCGGTCCTGTGGAATAGAGAGGGCAGGTATCACGGCCTCCATTTTCTAGGTGAGGAAACAGGCTCAGAGAGGGTACTTGGGTTACCTACGTTCACACAGAATTCACAGTACAGCTAGGATGAGAAGAAGTCTTCTGACTCTCGAATCTTTGGTTCATCCAACACCCCCCTTAGCCAGGAGAACCTTGCACTGTTACTACACCGTCTGCACAAGCTCAGGTAACTCTGCCCAAACCACCTAACCCAGCAAACCTCCATGCCACAAGACACGTGGTTGGGGCATGGATAGCCCTGAGACTAAACGTCTGCCAGCAAGTGGGCAGGGGCCAGTGGGATCCTCCATTTAGGACATCAGTGGGAGGGGGTAGGAGAGGGTGGCAAGCAGGCAGGGGCTTGTCCACTAGATGTGAGAAGAGAAGCAGTCCCATTTTTGTGTGTAGGGCAGGAAGGAGGACTTTGCTGACAGCTGGGGTGATGGATGGTGAGGGAGAGTGCATGGTGTGTGAGCAGTAATGTGATAGAGGGTGCACATTACGGGCAATTACAATTTGAATAAATTATCAATGGAAAGAAATAGAGGAGTAGAAAGCTGTTTTATTAACCCCCTGAAGTTACGTTCACAGCATTTTGAAAAAGTTTATCAATTGCTGTGAATTACTAGCTCAGTGACAAAGGCGGATGCCGAGAGAATGCCTGATTGCAGCTTCTGTAGCAGGCGATGTTTTATGGGATGATTTAAAACAACAGTCTTATGTATTTTAAAACATCAAAGGAAGAAGAAAAAGAAAGCTCAGGGAGCCTAGTGGATTCACCTGCCCGTGAGCAAACTTCGCTATAAATCCTACCTATGATTTTTCAGTTTTATCTGTTTTCCTTCTTTTGATATTGTACATTTCTCTGGGCTCACTGCCTGGGGCTAAGATGTGTCCTGTGTGTTATCCCAAGGAGTGTTTTACCCGCTCACTGCGTGGATGAGAATAGAGCTCCAGCTCGAGATGAGACGGTGTATAACTACTTTCTAAGCTGTTGTCGTGCTGAAGTCTGCACACTTCCCCCCTCCACTCCCCTACTGCCAATATTTCTGTTTCCAGATAAGCAAAGGTGAGTGTGAGCCACTCATTTCTTCTTTAGGACTCCTGCAGAGCTCTGGTGATCTTGGCGTGTGGTGGCTCTGTTCATGTGTTTTCTCTACCACCAAACTGGAACTGCTGAGGCCTCGGTCCTTGGGGCGTGGGAGACAGCGTTCAGCTTGGAATCAGCATTCAGCTTGGAATCAGGAGCCCTGGGTTGTATTTGAGACCTGCCTTGGGCTGGCTATGGACTTAAGTCTATCAGAAGCCTGTGATTTCCTCACTGGTAAACCAGGTAAAAATGTCTGACCTCCCTGGCTCATAAGCTTGGGTGGTAGGAAGTGACAGAGGGGAGGTATCAAAGAGGGTGGAGTAGTTGCAGAGGGTGTTTGTGGAGGGGCAAAAGGGTGCTGGGATGATGGGTGCGTTTCGGATGTTACTTATCTCATAATTCTATGGGATACGTGTTATTCCCATTTTAGGGATGAGGAAACAAGTTCTGAGAGGCTGAGTAAATCGCTCTAGGGAAAACACATTGGAGGTGATTGGAACCTAGATGCGTTTGGCTCCAAGGTTCATGTTTCCCCCCACACCAGGTCCTCTGTGTTTATGCTGATACAGAACTAATCATCGGCATCACCTGGGGCCAACATCAGCACCAACAGGAAACAGGTTAGAAATACTGCTTCTTGGCACGTCCGCATCTATGCATTCAGAGGCTGCAGTTTAACGAGATCCCCAGGTGATTCCTGTGCACGTTAAAAGTTGAGAAGCAGGAGGCTAGTAGATGAGAAGTGAGGTCAAAGCAAAGCACCAGAACGGGCTGTGTGCTCGGATTATGGTGAGGGAAGTATTTCTGACCAGGCTAGAAGGGAGAAGAGTAAATACCGGCCTGGTTCTAAGAATTTGCACGATCTGTGTGCTTGGGTAAAGGAGCCTCCCCACCTTGCATCCCATTGTGGTTAGGAGAGTCCAGGTAATGGGATAAAACAGGCTCTGGGTGAGGAGTGAAGTGGTACACACTTACTCTCTGCTCGTTTGGACAGTTGTGGATGAAACATGGGACTGGAGGCACAAAACTGTTGTTTGAGTTAGAATCCTCCATGGGTGGGCCAGGCTGACACTGGACAATCCCGTATCTGTTTCCTCTTTTGTCAAATGTGGTGGTAGCACCTCCTTCACTGGGTTGTGGTGAGGATTAATCAAGATGTGGATGTGCCCAGCATAGCATCTGGCTCAACACATGTGCCATGAGGCCCACTGCCCATCTCACTAGATGTGGCCTGGAAGTTTGCTCAGGGAACATGGAAGAAACTTAAGTCTTTTCTTCAATCTTTACCCTTCCTGGGTGCTTCTTGCCCATGGGGAAGGTGTTCGCTTGGAGTGGGGGCTGTGTGTCAGCCTGTAGGACAAGTGCTTCTCAAAGTGTGGTCCCTAGACCAACAGCGTCTGCATCACCTGGGAGCCTGTTGAAAATGCAGAATCTCAGGCCCCTTCCCTTGACCTGCTGAATCAGAAACTCTGGGATGGGATCCACCATTCCGTTTTTCACAAGTTCTCTGGGTGACTTGAGAGCCACCACTTCAGCGGCTTGGAGATCACACACCTGGGAAGTGCCCTGTGGTGGTGGTGGGATGTTTGCGTGTACTTGACTCTGGAGCATGTCCTTTGAGGCAGACCCCAAGAGCTCCGGTGGGTACTGAGGCCATGTTACAATTAAATGATCACTTAGAGGAAGTCACAGGCAGCCAATTCATTAACCAGGAGCAACTTCTTGCAAATTAAAAAATGTTAATGATCAGTTTTGAAGCATTGAGAGTATATCAGGGACCACATGCCTGGAATGAACATTTACCATATGGTGCCTTTGGAAGCTAATATTGATTCTCATTATTTTAAATGATTACAAACATTGCAGGTGTTTTGTAATACTCTCCATTGTCTAATTAGAACATGCGTGTAACGAGCTCATTCCGCTGGCTAACGAATATTGATTTGAACTGCAGAGCCCTGGTGCAGGGGAAGAACTGGGGCTGCCAAGTTGCCAGCTAGTGCCAGCCCCCTTTCTCTGTAAATTGTTAATCCTGGGGATACAGGGCATTTTGACAGGCAGGCATCCACGGGGGCTCCGGCCTGATTGGGGCCTGCTCCAGCCTTCAGGGTCTACTCCCGTCAGGCAGTAAGCTGGGACATTTGGAATGAGCATGAGTACTTTTGTGGCCTTTTCCTCTTTTCTCATTCCCCATTTCTCTTCTTTCTTGTTTCCTACCTCTTGTTGATTTTAGAGCAACTCTATGTCTAAATGCTTTAGACATCTGCTGGAAATGGGTCTTACTTTAGATTTGAGTTACCCACGTCTAGTTAGAGGCTTTATGTCTTAATAGTATCTCTCCAGCAAGACTGGAAGCTCCTTGAAGACAGGCTTATGTCCCATCCTTAGTTTATGTTCTCCTTCAAGGCCTACCAAGTGCATTATAAATACCCCACAGAGGAGGGTATTGTTATTAGTGTTATTCCTAGTCATTGTAGAATGAATAAGACCACTTTTAGGATGATGCCTTGTGCTCCTTGTGTGTTTTCTGTATGCTTGCATATTTTAATTTGTTAATCTGACACAATTTACTGAGCATTCATTGAGGCACAAGGGAAGGAGCTTTATGAGACGTGGTTCCTGCAGACTGGAAGCTTGCAGCCTCCCTGGGGAGAGGGTGATTAGAAGGTGATGTGCTAACTGCAGAAATGGTTTGAACAGGGCTCTCTGGGAGGCTGGGGAAAGAGCCCCGAATGCAGGCAAGAGGTGATGCCAGAGCCCAGTGTTGAAGAGCAAACTAAGTGGAGAGAGAGATGAGTGAGAGGAGAGTGCTCTACAAAGGCTCATAGGAGCTGGGGCTCTGGGACAGCAGTGTGGCCAGAGCACGGGGTGTGCTTGTGGGCGAGGGCAGGGACTGTGGCTTTTGGGGCCAGGGAAGGAAGCAGAGCCTGGGTTATGGAGGCCTTTGTATACCGTGCAAAGAAGCTAGGATTTTATTTGAAGGCTAAGGGTCTGTATTAAGAGAGTTAGATTTGAATTTCCTTTTATAGTTTTTAAAGATTTATATTTCAGAAAAATCACTCTGGTGACACTGTAGAGGTGGAAACTGGAGGCAGGGAGACCAGTAACAGCCTGTCCGAGAAGAGAGTCTGAGCCAGGCAGAGATGGAGGAGATAGAATGTAGACATATTTAGGGTGTGAGGGTTTACATTCAGTATGAGAACATTATTTGCTTTGCTTTCCTTGGTTATAAATACAATATTTACACTTTGTCACCTTTGCTTCAGTCTGTTTTTTGTTATAAAAATTTAAAAACTACAGGTGAAGTTTCTCTGCTTAGTTCCACCCATTGTTAAGAATCTGGTATGTGTCCTTACAGTTCAAACTTTTCTATGTTAATCTCATACTTCAGTATTCATAAACATTATGTAGTATTTATGGAAATGGTTACCATTGTTTCCTGCGAATTGGGGGGGGTGTGTGTGTGCGCGCGCGTTGACACGTTTAGCTCTAGCTTATCCATTTTGTCTACTGAACAGTACTTTATCATATGAATAGGTATCCATTCTCGTATTGGTGTACATTTAGAATGTTTACAGTTATTAGCTTTTACAAACATTTCAGCCAACGTGAACATTTTGCACACTTCTCCTGTGCATATGTACGCGGGTCTTTCTAGGATATATACCAGAAGTGGGATTGCTGGTCTTAAGTAAGACACATTTTCCAACTTAGCACATTTTGCCAAAGACTCTCAGATTTGATTGTATCAGTTTAAACTCCCGCCAACAGTGGACAGTCTCTTTCTCCATGTCCTCTGCAGCACTTGTTATTATGGGCCTTATAAAGGTTGCCACTCTTATGTGAATGATTTTTCTTTGCATTTCTTTAATTATCAGAGATATTCAGCAACTTTTCATGTGTATTAGCCTTAAAGTTTCCTTTTCTGTGGGTTACTTGTTTATACCATTTGCTCATTTTGGTGTCGGGGGCGGGAGGCTTGCAACTCTTTTCCTTCCTGTTTTGTTGAGATATAATTGACATAAGCACTGTGTAAGTTTATGGTGTACAACATAATAATTTGACTTACATACATCATGAAATGATGACCACAGTAAGTTTAGTGAACATCCATCATCTCATATAGTTACAAAATTAAAGAAACAGAAAAAAATTTTCCTTATAAGTTTTTTTTTTTTTTTTTTTTTTCGGTACGCGGGCCTCTCACTGCTGTGGCCTCTCCTGTTGTGGAGCACAGGCTCCGGACGCGCAGGCTCAGCGGCCATGGCTCACATGCCCAGCCGCTCTGCGGCATGTGGGATCTTCCCAGACTGGGGCACGAACCAATGTCCCCTGCATCGGCAGGCGGACTCTCAACCACTGCGCCACCAGGGATGCCCCTTATGATAACTTTTAAGATGTACTCTCTTAACAACTTTCATATATAACCGTGCAGCAGTGTTACTGATACTTATCATGTTGTACATTACATCCCAGCACTTCTTTATCTTATAACTAGAAGTTTGTGCCTTTGACTGCCTTCATCCAATTTTTTAATTGATTTGTTAGAGTTCTTTATATATTCTATCAATCCTCTCTCTGTATATACATACATGCACATGTGTATATAAAATATAAAATATGTATGTGGGTATATATGTATAAATAATATCTTCTCTCATTTTATCTCATTTTCAAACTTTATGATATCTTTTTCTAAAAGGAGGTTTCCAAAAAATTGATGCTGCAAAGGTATTAATTTGGCCCTCCATGAGATGTTATTTATGGCTTGTCCAAAAAATCTTTTACTATTTTAATGTCATAAAGCTAGTAGGCATGACCCTGTATATCCTTCTAATAGTCTTAAAGTTTTGCTTCTGACCATTAGGTCTCTAATGCAACAGTATATTTTCACATGTGGTAAGGGACATAGGGAATAAAATTCTATTTATTTACTTTCTTCCTTTAAAAGTCAATTACCCCACAACATTTATTGAACAGTCCATCCTTTACCCACATAATTATAGTGCTCCCTTCATTGTATGCCCAGATCCTCCATGGGTCCTTGTTTGAGGGCTTTCTTTTTCTGTGCATCAGTCTATGTGTTTAACCCTGAGCAGACACCACAGTGTTTTAAAAAGCTCCACCTACACCGCTATCCAGCACCACCAGTTACCTTCTTCTGGTGACTGTTGAGAGCTCTGGTGAAGTCCAAGACTACCATGACCATTGTTGGGGAAACCTGGTTTCCTTACTGGGCTCCTTGGGGACATTTACCATCTGCACCTTCAACAGGCATTGTGTGAAAATCAGAGCACAAAAAGCAAATTCTGGCTTTTTCACCATCTCAGATATGGTCTTGAGAGAGGTTTGCACTTGGCTGAGGGAGTGAGTGAGGATATAATCAGAAAAAGAGAAAGTCTCAGAGATTGCAGGCCTCTGTGACACCTCAGCCCTAAATGCAAGCAGAGAGCACACAGCTGGCTGCTGGGCCCGTGCTTGGAGAGCTTGCTGCCATCAGGAAGGCTCTGGGAAGCTACAGAAGTCAGACATCACCTTTCTCTACCTCAGGGAGAGAAGACATTGTGGCCTCCTCAACCCTGTATGTGACTCTTCTCACCCGTCTTGGTTTGCACTGACCAAAACTTCCCAGAGTGGCCACTCCTTTTTCCTTCCACCTGCAGAAGGGTGGAAGTCTTGCCTTTCCTCCTGGCAGCTCTCCCCTCTCAACACGGCGAGCCAGCCGCTCCGTCCGTTGGAAGGAGGCTGTGATCTGCCTGGGAGTTTCTGACTTGCTCATGACTGGGGAGGACAGATCCCACTCTCTGTCTTAAAAGTGTGCTAGATTCTTAGGTCTCGAAGGATCTGCCAGGTGATCTTGTCCTTCGTGTTTATACAGGAGGAAACTGAGATGGGGAGAGGTTCAGTTGCTCGTCTAGCCTGCAGTGCTGGGGAAAGGGGGAGGGGGGAGCCTGAGAATCCAGGTGGCCCACTCAAGTTTGCTTTTCAGTCGGCGGTTCTCCTGACTGGAGAAAAAAAGATTCTAAGGGAAAAAAATCTGCAGAACTCTTCTTATGTGTGCCTTTGTGGCCTTGAGAGTGTGGAGGCCTCCATGCTCTGGGACTAAGGGAGAGACTACATTTGCAGAGACGTTGGTTCCCGACAATAGGCAATTTCTGTATCCTCAGAGATGGGCCCCGGGGAGGTAGAGACTGAAATTCAGAGGGGGATAAAATAAACCTGCAACAATCCGGAAGTTCTGTTTTCTCATACAAAAAAGCATTTGGAGTGTCCTGGGAGAGTTTATGGAGGTAAACGTCACTTCACTCTAAAGTTATATTTCTTTAAAAGGTCATTTGTAAATCAGACCTTAAAAAATAGTCTGTTTAGTCCCAGTGATCTGCACTTCTATTTGAAAAGTCTTCTAGCTTCGTTTCTTTTTTTTTTTTTTTTTTCTGCGGCACGCGGGCCTCTCACTGCTGTGGCCTCTCCCGTTGCGGAGCACAGGCTCTGGACGCGCAGGCTCAGCGGCCGTGGCTCACGGGCCCAGCCGCTCCGCGGCATGTGGGATCTTCCCGGACCGGGGCACGAACCCGCGTCCCCTGCATCGGCAGGCGGACTCTCAACCACTGCGCCACCAGGGAAGCCCTCTAGCTTCGTTTCTGACTGATATTAACTTGTTAGTGACTGTTCACGCTATAACTTTAAGTTCTTTTGTTTCAGCAGATGCTATCTAATAGTTGTAAAGAAATTCTGGAAAATCTGTCTGAAGTGGGAAGCATCATTTGATATAAGAATAATCATCCAGCTTCCTTATGTTTATATCTTCAAAACAGGGAAGGCTCTGTAGACTTACGGGGTTTTGAAGAGGAACCAGCACAGCATCGTAGGCATTGCATTCTCCTGTACAGGCATCCCTTGTTTTATCGTGCTTTGATTTATTGTGCTTCACCAATAGCGTGTTTTTTACAAATTGAAGGTTTGAGGCAACCCTGTGTCGAGCAATTCTATCGGTGCCATTTTTCCAACAGCATTTGCTCACTTCGTGTTTCTGTGTCACATTTTGGTAATTCTTACAATATTTCACAGTTTCTCAATACTATTATATTTGTTATGGTGACCTGTGATCAGTGATCTGTGCTGTTACTGAATACTATTGCAAAAAGATTATAACTTGCTGAAGGCTCAGATGATGGTTAGCATTTTTAGCAATAAAGTGTTTTAAAATTAAGGTATGTATTTTTTTAGACATAATGCTATTGCACACTTACTAGACTACAGGATAGTGTAAATATAACTTTTATATGCACTGGGAAGCCAAAAACTTCATGTGACTCGCTGTATTGCTATATTCACTTTATTGTGATGATTGGAACTGAAACTACAGTATCTCTGAGGTCTGCCTGTATTCTGCTGGCACAGAACCCAGAGTCAAGGGCAGGGAACTTGGACCCTGTCTGTTGATGGAGAAGTATTAGAGAATGTGTGGTCGCCACACTTCCCTTTCTACCTCTTTTCATCTGAAAGGCTGTTGCCCCAGACTCTCCTGTCTAGTCCATCAATCTGTTGCAACCAAATCACCCATCTTTGAGAGCTGCAGAAGTCTTACATGCCTCTTTCTGTCCCCTGCCCAGCTGTGTGCTTGGAACTCAGTTAAGACAGGCACAATCTCAAATGATCACCGAGGCAATTTTAAAAGGTATTGTTCCTCAGCTGTTGCAATACTTTGGGCACATGAGGGGTTCTAGGACCAGGTTCCTATGTTTCTAACACAACTTACACTACCTTTTGGCATCCAGTGGTAAGAAGAAAGGATTTTTTTTGTTTATTTTTTAAATTTTTTTTGCGGTACGCGGGCCTCTCACTGTTGTGGCCTCTCCCATTGCGGAGCACAGGCTCTGGACGCGCAGGCTCAGCGGCCATGGCTCACGGGCCCAGCCGCTTCACGGCATGTGGGATCCTCCCGGACCGGGGCACGAACCCGTGTCCCCTGCATCGGCAGGCGGACTCTCAACCACTGTGCCACCAGGGAAGCCCTGTTTGTTTGTTTTTAATCTCACCTTGTCTAAAAGATGTGTGTTTGCTGAACATTCTCTCTTCACTGCATGTGACTGTTGTGAGATAAAAATTTAACCACCAGTAACAAGGTTTATGTGCTTTCGGAGGGAATAAGGACTAGAAAATTCTCCAGGGAGTTTCAGGCTTTCAATTGAATAAGATGTCAGTGCAAAGTAAGAGGACAGAGGTGGTGGCCGTTGAGGGGCAGAGGAAATCCACTCTCCATGGTGAGACATGAACAGCACACAGTGCCTGGGGATGATGCCGAGCAAGGTGACATGGATAAACCAGGAGACCTTACCTGGAACCAGGGGGAGCAGTAAGAGGGCTGTAGCCACCACTCACGTAGGAGCTCTACTCCCCTTTTGAAAATTATCCATCAAGCCAATAGCATCTCTTGCCTGGATCATGACAGTAGCCTCCTGATTGGTTTCTTCATATTTTTAACTAAATTAAGATTTTAAAAATAAAATCTTGTCATAAGACCTCCACCTTTCTCTCCTGCTATGAGCTTCTAAAACTCTTAGGATAAAAACAAAACCATAGCCACTAACAAGGCTTGCATGATCTCCCTCCTGCCCGTCTCCTGCCTGTCCTCCACACACCCCTGCCCCCGCCCCATCTCTCAGTATTCTTACCCTTGCTTTCAGGCCTCTAACCATACTGGCGTTTTCTTTAGGCCTCGTGTTAACCCACTTTCGTCAGCCACATAGCCTGTACATATGCTGTTCCCTTTGCCCGGAATGCTTTTCCCGTTCTCCTTCTCTGAGATCCCATGAATTCATTGTTCATGAATCATTAAAGCACGGTTGGTGAGGGTGAGCCATTCAGAGAATCACACAGGCGTTAATACGAAAGGGTCTGGCAAGGTTACCTCCTGCAGCTGCTCCCAGTACTTGGGCAACAGCAGAGCGTCTTCGTCCCCATGTAGCGTTCAGATTTGTTCCACTGGTGCTGGAAATTGGCCAGACTGATGGTAACCTTTCTCTTCTAGGCAACCTTGGGAACAGGTGGTAGAAAATCTGAACTCAGTCCTGAAGGTATGCCTGAGACAGGAGGGGAGAATTAGAAAATGTAAATGTGGAAGGAAAGGATGGTCGTTGACACAGAAACTGTCTCACTTTGTCATGGGCTGAGTTGGCCCTCTCTCTTCTCAGGTGGTCTTAGCTTTCAGGCCTTAGAAAGTCACTTAATCCTAACTCCCTTGATTTTACCTAGATGTGATTTCTCCAATTCACCCAGTGAGAGCTGGAACTAGAACTCATGCCTCCTGACAACCAGGCCAGTTCTCCCGATGAGGAACGTGGGCAAGTCAGGAGTACGGGATATTCCAACGCTAGGCCTCACCTTAAAAGTCCTCAAGTCTCCAAATTGACATGTTACTCCATCTCAGAAAGGGAAAAGCTTAGGACCCCATCCCAGGTTTTTAGTGACTCCCACACCCCTTTGGACCCTGACCCCTGCTTCCAAATTCTCTGCTTTGGCATTCACCCAGTCTCCCTGCAAGTGGAAACTCACTCTTCAGGGTGATGAACTGTCCCTCTCAGCCAGAGCCTTGTTACTGGGGAAACCATCGCAGGCAGCTGACTTGGGCTCATTCAGATGCAGCTGCAGAGTCCAGGGCCTGCGCGAGGGCAACTGCTATCAGAGTGGTCAGTTTTTGGCAACTCTGGAGTATATTGTACCAAGTGGGACGTGGTAATTATGTATTTGTGGCTCTCATTATGTGCCAGTTTAGTTGTCACGGATTCATTGTAGTTTTTAAAATTTTTATTTTCTCTTTAGATCACTCAGCAAAAGAGGGAAATCGATGCCATAGGGCAGGTTTCTTTCTGGAAGAGGCATTCACTTGGGTGGAATAATACATCCAATGACGTAACGCCATTTGATTGGCCAGGAAGTTTCCCCTAAATGGTAGGGGTACACCCCTGACATGGCTGCCTCTGGGCCCTCCTCAAGGGCCTGGAACTGTGGCAATACAAATATCTACAGCAAACAGTGAGTTGGGCTTGGCTTGGTGGTATATACAATTTCTCCTGAAGAGAAGGGACTTAAAACTTCATTTCCATACTGGCCAATCCCCAGCTGTGGGACTGTAGGTTTTTGAAGTTTGACTTCTTTTCTAAAATTACACCTTTGCTCTGTCCCTTACTCATGACCACTTGGAAGTATGGCTTCTATTATTTTAAGCATAGCCAATACAGGAGGCTCCTAACGTATGCATGGGATAATTTACATGGGGGATTTTAATCAGGGAGAATTCCGTTTATATCGAAGAGCTGGACATTAGGTTTCTTAAGATAGCAAGCTCTTTAACTGAGTCTCCAATATGGTGGATATGGTCAGTTTACATGGGGATTTCCGGGTAGTTCATCAATTGTATGGTGACAATGGGATAGTAACAATAGCTAACGTGATTAAGTGCTTCTGATGTGACAGGCAGCTCTCCTCAGCTTTGTCTACATCACCTCCTTCAGGCCTCACCTAGAGCAAGTTGTGGTGCTGTGCACCACACCAGAAAGGCTGCAGAGAGAGTCTCTGCTTAGTTATCAAGTTGGGTGACATGAGGAAGTTAAGAATATATGATGGAAAACATGGGTTCCAGATCTGACTCTGCTCTTACTGCCTTGTGGAACTTGGAGCCAGTCAGTTAAGCCCTTTGAATCTTGGTTTCACTTTGAGCAAAGTAGGAGAGACGTGAGTCATGTGTGTGTCGTGGAGTGCTGTGGTGCTGGTGGTAATGATGATGGTCGCTAAGGTAACATTACCTGAGTATTAATATGCTCACCGTGTATTAAATACTGTTCTAAGCACGAGGCATGGATTATCTCATTTAATCCTCACAGCAATTCTGTGGTACTTATTAGCTCCAATTTTTCTGGTGATGAAACTGAGGCACAGAGAGGTCATACAACTGATAATAAGTGGTAGAGCCAGGATTCTAATAATATCTACCTCCAAAGCATTTCCTGTCATTCTGTTGCTGATAGGATCAGAATGAAAGATCTTAGTCCTTGCTGTCATACTGAGGGGGCACCACTGGAGGTCTCTGTAATTTGCCTTAGCCAGTATTGCTTGTCTAGAGACCACTATAAAGGAATTGGCTTCCCTCATGCATTTTGGGTCTTAGATTCCTGTGGGGAGCCCCACCTCTCCTCTTCTGTACAGCAGCTCTTCTCCTTAGGTGGCTGGGTTTGTGGCGAAGAACTCTTGGGTAGCTGTGCTTCCGGCTGGGAGCTGCCCACCTATGCTGCTTGGATGACCATCCTCAGTTGATCCTGTCTCTTGGGATAAATCTCCAGCTTTGGATTTGGTGAGGATCAGATCCTCCTGCCTTAACTGAGCATCCCATCCAAAGCTCACTGTTGTTTGGAAGGACCTTGTGTCATGCATTGTTGAGAACATTGGATGAGTTCTGGGCCACTGACCAGACCCTAGAAGAAATCATCTAGTAGAGCCAAGAAAATGCAGGCAGGGGCCTTAAAGGAATTTAGCAAGGTCTCCATTGCTCAAGTTGTCTCTTATTTTTCATTTATATGGCAAAACATGCATTTATTATAGGAAGAGATTTGCATTCTTTTATACGAATAATTTGAGCCAATTTACAGGAATGGATAGCTGGAGAAATGTGATTCGGTAGTATGTCATAAGGCTATAGTCCATTTTGTGGGACCGATATATTTTTTCCCAGATGGAATTTCTTAGTTAAAGAAAATAATTCAAAGCTGGTATTAAGTCAAATTCTGTGACAGGAAAGCAGTGGTTCCTAACCTTGGTTGCACATTGGAGTCAATGGGAAGCTCTAAAAAATTCTGATGTGTAGTTCTCACCCCCAGAAGGTCTGGTTTTCATTGGTTTTAGGTGTGGCCTGGGCATTGGAATTTTTAAAGACTCCCCAGGTGAGTCTAATGTGCAGCCAGGCAGGACGGGCTTCATGGGTAGGCAAACTGTGCAGTCACACAGGGCCCCATGCTCAGAAGGGCTCCGCACTTGGCCTAATGCTCCGCTGTTACCATCTTGGAATTCTTAATACTTTTTGAACAGGGATTTCACATTTTCATTTTTCACTGAGTTCCTTAAATTATGTAGCTAGTTTTTCATCCAGGGCTGAGAGCATCCCATATAAAAGAAGAGGCACCAGCTGGACCACATGCACTGGCTCATGGTCCTCTTAGGAGCAACATGTCATTCAAGCTTAGCATTGCTGCCCATGAAGGTTTGGACATGTCATGGTGGTGTTGTACCCTATGGTACATCTTTTCTTTTCAAGAGACTTTGAAAAACTGTTGCTAAGATAATTATTAACCTTGCTATCCAGTACTGGCTGGGAAGTACACACTTGTACTGCTAAACACAATGCCAAGAGGCCTGGTGTGAGCCCATCTTTCTAGGAGGCCTCTCTTGTGATGGAGAATTTGGCAGGTGGACTCACTGAAGTTGCTGTGCACCCTCCTGCCTTCTCCAGAACCTTGTTCCATCATCAGTTTCCCCCTGTCTTTCTTGAATTTTTATCTCTCCTTTTCTTCTGACACTTTCCACTCATCTAAAACTAACTTTCCTCAAAGTACTACTTTTCACCAAGAAGATTTGGGGAAGAGGAGCTGCCTCTCACCAGCTCCACATCCTTGTAACAATTCTTTTTTTTTTTAACATCTTTATTGGAGTATAATTGCTTTACAATGGTGTGTTAGTTCCTGCTTTATAACAGAGTGAATCAGTTATACATATGTCCCCATATCTCTTCCCTCTTGCGTCTCCCTCCCTCCCACCCTCCCTATCCCATCCATCTAGGTGGTCACAAAGCTCCGAGCTGATCTCCCTGTGCTATGCGGCTGCTTCCCACTAGCTATCTGTTTTACGTTTGGTCGTATATATATGTCTATGCCACTCTCTCACTTCATCCCAGCTTACCCTTACCCCTCCCTGTATCCTCAGGTTCATTCTCCAGTAAGTCTACATCTTTATTTCCATCTTGCCCCTAGGTTCCTCATGACCATTTTTTTCTTTTAGATTCCATATATATGTGTTAGCATACAGTATTTGTTTTCCTCTTTCTGACTTACTTCACTCTGTATGACAGTCTCTAGGTCCATCCACCTCTACAAATAACTCAGTTTCGTTCCTTTTTATGGCTGAGTAATATTCCATTGTATATATGTGCCACATCTTCTTTATCCATTCATCTGTTGATGAACACTTCGGTTGCTTCCGTGTCCTGGCTATTATAAATAGAGCTGCAATGAACATTTTGGTATGTGGCTCTTTTTGAATTATGGTTTTCTCAGTGTATATGCCCAGTAGTGGGATTGCTGGGTCGTATGGGAGTTCTATTTTTAGTTTTTTAAGGAACCTCCATACTGTTCTCCATAGTGGCTGTATCGGTTTACATTCCCACCAGCAGTGCAAGAGGGTTCCCTTTTCTCCACACCCTCTCCAGCATTTATTGTTTCTAGATTTTTGATGATGGCCATTCTGACTGGTGTGAGATGATATCTCATGGTAGTTTTGATTTGCATTTCTCTAATGATTAATGATGTTGAGCTTTCTTTCATGTGTCTGTTGGCAATCTGTATATCTTCTTTGGAGAAATGTCTATTTAGGTCTTCTGCCCATTTTTGGATTGGGTTGTTTGTTTTTTTAATGTTGAGCTGCATGAGCTGCTTATAAATTTTGGAGATTAATCCTTTGTCAGTTGCTTCATTTGCAAATATTTTCTCCCATTCTGAGGGTTGTCTTTTCGTCATGTTTATGGTTTCCTTTGCTGTGCAAAAGCTTTGAGGTTTCATTAGGTCCCATTTGCTTGTTTTTGTTTTTATTTCCATTTCTCTAGGAGGTGGGTCAAAAAGGATCTTGCTGTGATTTATGTCATAGAGTGTTCTGCCTATGTTTTCCCCTAAGAGTTTGATGGTGTCTGGCCTTACATTTAGGTCTTTAATCCATTTTGAGTTTATTTTTGTGTATGGTGTTAGGAAGCATTCTAATTTCATTCTTCTTCATGTAGCTGTCCAGTTTTCCCAGCACTACTTATTGAAGAGGCTGTCTTTTCTCCACTGTATATTCCTGCCTCCTTTATCAAAGATAAGGTGACCATATCTGTGTGGGTTTATCTCTGGGCTTTCTATCCTGTTCTATTGATCTATATTTCTCTGTCTGTGCCAGTACCATACTGTCTTGATTACTGTAGCTTTGTAGTACAGTCTGAAGTCAGGGAGCGTGATTCCTCCACCTCCCTTTTTCTTTCTCAAGATTGCTTTGGCTATTCGGGGTCTTTTGTGTTTCCATGCAAATTGTGAAATGTTTTGTTCTAGTTCTGTGAAAAATGCCAGTGGTAGTTTGATAAGGATTGCATTGAATCTGTAGATTGCTTTGGGTAGTAGAGTCATTTTCACAATGTTGATTCTTCCAATCCAAGAACATGGTATATCTCTCTATCTATTTGTATCATCTTTAATTTCTTTCGTCAGTGTCTTATAATTTTCTGCATAAAGGTCTTTTGTCTCCTTAGGTAGGTTTATTCCAAGATATTTTATTCTTTTTGTTGCAGTGGTAAATGGGAGTGTTTTCTTGATTTCACTTTCAGATTTTTCATCATTAGTGTATAGGAATGCAAGAGATTTCTGTGCATGAATTTTGTATCCTGCTACTTTACCAAATTCATTGATTAGCTCTAGTAGTTTTCTGGTAGCATCTTTAGGATTCTCTAAGTATAGTATTATGTCATCTGCAAACAGTGACAGCTTTACTTCTTCTTTTCTGATTTGGATTCCTTTTTCTTCTCTGATTGCTGTGGCTAAAACTTCCAAAACTATGTTGAATAATAGTGGTGAGAGTGGGCAACCTTGTCTTGTTCCTGATCTTAGTGGAAATGCTTTCAGTTTTTCACCATTGAGGATGATGTTGGCTGTGGGTTTGTCATATATGGCCTTTATTATGTTGAGGAAAGTTCCCTCTGTGCCTACTTTCTGCAGACTTTTTATCATAAATGGGTGTTGCATTTTGTCAAAAGCTTTCTGTGCATCTATTGAGATGATCATATGGTTTTTCTCCTTCAGTTTGTTAATGTGGTATATCACGTTGCTTGGTTTGTGTATATTGAGGAATCTTTGCATTCCTGGGATAAACCCCACTTGATTATAGTGTATGATCCTTTAAATGTGCTGTTGGATTCTGTTTGCTAGTATTTTGTTGAGGATTTTTGCATCTATGATCATCAGTGATATTGGCCTGTAGTTTTCTTTCTTTGTGACATCTTTGTCTGGTTTTGGTATCAAGGTGATGGTGGCCTCGTAGAATGAGTTTGGGAGTGTTCCTCCCTCTGCTATATTTTGGAAGAGTTTGAGAAGGGTAGGTATTAGCTCTTCCCTAAATGTTTGATAGAATTTGCCTGTGAAGCCATCTGGTCCTGGGCTTTTGTTTGTTGGAAAATTTTTAATCACAGGTTCAATTTCAGTGCTTGGGATTGGTCTGTTCATATTTTCTTTTTTTTCCTGGTTCAGTCTCGGAAGGTTGTGCATTTCTAAGAATTTGTCCATCTCTTCCAGGTTGTCCATTTTATTGATATACAGTTGCTTGTAGTAATCTCTCATGACCTTTTGTATTTCTGCAGTGTCAGTTGTTACTTCTCCTTTTTTATTTCTAATTCTATTGATTTGAGTCTTCTCCCTTTTTTTCTTCATAAGTCTGGCTAATGGTTGATCAATTTTGTTTATCTTCTCAAAGAACCAGGTTTTAGTTTTATTGATCTTTGCTATCATTTCCTTCATTTCTTTTTCATTTATTTCTGATCAGATCTATGATTACTTTCCTTCTGCTAACTTTGGGGCTTTATGGTTCTTCCTCTGATTTCTTTAGGTGTAGAGTTAGGTTGTTTATTTGAGATGTTTCTTGTTTCTGGAGGTAGGATTGTATTGCTATAAACTTCCCTCTTAGAACTGCTTTTCTGCATCCTGTAGGTTTTGGGTCATCATGTTTTCCTTGTCATTTGTTTCTAGGTATTTTTTGATTTCCCCTTTGATTTCTTCAGTGATCTCTTGGTTATTAAGTAGTGTGTTGTTTATCCTCCATGTGTTTGTATTTCTTACCGATTTTTTCCTGTAATTGATATCTAGTCTCATAGCGTTGTGGTCGGAAAAGATACTTGATATGATTTCAGTTTTCTTAAATTACCAAGGCTTGATTTGAGACCCAAGATATGATCTATCCTGGAGAATATTCCGTGAGCACTTGAGAAGCATGTGTATTCTATTGTTTTTGGGTGGAATGTCCTATAAATATCTATTAAGTCCATCTTGTTTATATATCATTTAAAGCTTGTGTTTCCTTATTTATTTTCATTTTGGATGACCTGTCCATTGGTGAAAGTGGGGTGTTAAAGTCCCCTACTATGATTGTGTTACTGTCGATTTCCCCTTTTATGGCTGTTAGTATTTGCCTTATGTATTGAGGTGCTCCTATGTTGGGTGCATAAATATTTACAATTGTTATGTCTTCTTCTTGGATTGATCCCTTCATCATTATATAATGTCCTTCTTTGTCTCTTGTAATAGTCGTTTTAAAGTCTATTTTGTCTGATATGAGTATTGCTACTCCAGCTTTCTTTTGATTTCCATTTGCATGGAATATCTTTTTCCATCCCCTCACTTTCAGTCTGTATGTGTCCCTAGGTCTGAAGTGAGTCTCCTGTAGACAGCATATGTATGGGTCTTGTTTTTGTATCCATTCAGCCAATCTGTGTCTTTTGGTTGGAGCGTTTAATCCATTTACATTTAAGGTCTTATAACCATTCTTTAACTCTTTGTAGCTTAGCTTCTCCCACCCCAGCTGCCCAAAAGGACTTCATGCAAGCCCGCTGGTTCCCTCCAAACTGCTAAAATTGCTTTATCTCAGTTCCCATCCTGAACTTCTCTGGTGAGCTTGACAGTGTCAGAAAACGTTTCCACCTTGTTATAAATGCAAGTTCATGGCTCCCACCAGACTAGTTAATCAGAATCTCTTGGGACAGAGGCCCAGCAGTAGTTTTTAAAATATCTTCCAGTGATTTCTGTGCGTGGTAATGTTTCAGAACCACTGCTTTACAGATAATTATTGAAGAAATTGCATCCTAGCCCTTATAAGACAATGCGCTACCTTTCATTTCTAACTTCAGGTGTTTGCTTTATGTTGAAATTATACAGTGCTGAAAGGTGGTTATGATTAATGATTAAGAGCATGGACTCTGGAACCACTCCATCTCAGTTGGAATTTCAACTCTGTTCCTTACTACCTGGGTGACCCTGGATGCCTCAGTTTCTTCTCCTCTACAATGGGATAATAATAGCACCCACTTCACAGAGCTGTGGTGAGATTTAGGTGAGTTAATACATGTAAGGCAGTTAGAACTGTGCCTGTGTTGAGGATTCAACAAAGGTTAGCTTTTTGTGTGTTTAAATTTTATTTCCTCCCACAGCTAAGGTTCCGATGATCAATAGGGGAGCTCCAAATCAGATGGGTTTCTATCTTTGGCAGCTCTCCATGTGGTATAGTTACTGGGAAAGTTGTCCTTTCTCTCTTAGTTCAAAACCGTAGTCCAAAACCATTTTCCCCTTCTCAGGTTCCCCAGTCCACCTAAGGTATCTGTCCTGCTCCCATCCGGGGTAATGATTTCCCGTGGCAGGGGTCCTCAGCCGGCTGGGATTCACTGGCTTACTGTCAGCTAGGACCTTACTCCCAGTCTGGCAGTATTGAGTTAATTTTAACATGGTCAAGAAGAAAGCATTCAAAAGCTGGACAAGAAATAAGACTGTTGAAGTTGTAGAGAACCAGTTCTCAACCTTTTCTGAATGGTGGAATCACTGGGTATTAAAAAAAAAGTATACCAGCAGTACTGAGGTCCTATCCCAGATGAATTAAGTAGAAGTCCCTGGGCCTGAGGCCTGGCACTGGTGTATTTCAGAAGCTCCCTGGATGAATCTAACGTGCTGCTGAGTTGAGAATTAATGTAGAGTAAGACATGGGACTCAATATAGGGAGGGAGGGAATGGGACGCGTTTCTTGGGAAAAGGAACAAGCCCTCATATCTGTTGACCTTTACAACTTACTTCGATAAAGTGGCTCAAATATATTGAAAGAGAGCAGTCTACAAGGGGCCAAGAGGGAGATGGAGATGGACCGGATGATTTAATGGGTTGTCTCTCCTGTAGTTAATTTCTCTAGATCTCTTGAGCTGTATTGATTTTGTAAATCGCTTTTGTCACATCTGCCCCTTCTGCCTGTGGGAACTGGTGGGTCTTAAAAATTGAATGGGGGGGTAGATTAATCAATATCAAGATTTATTGACTTGGAACATTTATATTAACTGTAGTGAAGTCAGGATTAATTTGAACCTTTTCAGTACTTGATTAAGTGGAATAGTTGTATTATATACAGGGTATTTTGCAAATATTATCCTTCATGGATTTGGTATAGCTCTCACCTCCACTTCATGAAATGACTCTCCTTGTTTGTGAGACTATTGGGATTTATACTATAATAGCAATTGAATTGAGATACTTTTCAAAGGCCAAGTCACAATGGTAGGAGGAAATTTTAGGTTCTGCTTGCACATTACTTCCTTCAGAAACACCTGTTTTTTTCACTCTGGGGTTAAATTTTCAGCTATTTTATTTTCAGGAGCAGGAACTAGATGACACATGTATTTAAAAAATTCTGTTCTTTGTGGAAAATTTGCCTATCGCTTTTAAAAAGTCAATAACTACTTTGTTTAATTAAATAATTAATGCCTGTCCTTTCACCAAGAAGGATTTACCCTATCTTTTTCAAAGGGCATACATGAGAACACTTCAAACACAGCCTGTACTTAATGGGGATGTTGTTCATATCATTATGCATGAGCAGGGCTTACCGTCAAGAAAGGAAGAAGTTTGAGTTGTCTAGTCGTGGTGAGGCGGATGCACAAAATCACCCACTTCCCTATCTCTCTTGGTGCTCTTGTGAAAAAGAATTAAATGTGTCTCTAAGAATTACAGCCTCGTTTCATAGGGTATAAGGTGGATCCAAGCTCACAGTTCTCCCTGGGATCTGTACACATGACATTGGACTTGGTTAACAGCTGACAAGACCCTCTAAAATGATGAAAGGATGCTATGTGCACATGGGGGATTGTGGTAGTGTGGGACACTGTTGAGGGAGGCCTTTTGGTTGTTTCTCCAAGGACAGAGTTTAGTGAAATGTGAGCTTCAGAGAGCCACATTGCTCGGGTATGGCTCAAGGCCACAGCTAGTGCATGAGATAAGTTAGATTGGAACAAGAGTGTCCTCTTCCTTGGTAAAGAAGTAAGATCCTCTTGTCAAGGACTTCCGGCTCCTTTTTGCTCTTCACCCACTTCATTAGGGTGTCCTTGAGTCAATAAGGTCATTTTTGCTGCTGGCTGCCAGCTGCCTACCCGCTGTCCCTCCTCCAACCTGGCCAGGGTTTGTTGCTTTGTTTTCACTGCTCGTTACCCATGACTTCTTGGCAAGGACTTGCAGGGCATGAGTATCCACTCTGCGTGACCCACCAGGAAGCACTTCTCTAACCTCTGGGGTTGATAAGCGTTTGCCAAGCCTAACTCTTAAGTACTTGGCAAATGTTAGCTATGCCTCATCTATTTCCTTTTTAAGACGGGCTAAGCAAGGGCAAGAAGAGTGAATGATAATGACAGTGAGGAAGGTAACTATTTATTGAGAACCTATTATGTGCCAGGTCCTGGATTACATCAGGCATAGCTGTTGTTTCATTAAAGCTTCATAAACATAATACAAAGTAACTATTATTGTCCTTACTTTACCTGTGATGAAACTGAGGCATGTACAGGTTGATTAAATTACCTGAAAATTGTCAGTGTCAGAGCCGTAGCTTGAACTCAGCCCTGACTTCAAAGCCCACTGTAATGCTCTGCCCAGACCCTGACTACTAAGCCCCTGGTTAGGTGCTCTGTGCCTGATTGGAGAGTCTGCTCTGCGTTCATTGGAGAGTCTGCTGTGCGTTCATTGGAGAGTCTGCTGTGCGCTCTATACTTTGCATGTATACGCTCGCTCCTTCATGTATCCACTGTGAGCTTACCCTCTCAAGCCTCTTGATTAAAGGAATAAAAATCTAGAATCTTTTAGGGCTTCTCTTGGCCTGTGTTGTCCTAAGCTGCTCTCAAGGTTTCCTGGAAGACAGCGTAGATAACAGGCTCATTGTTTTAGAGAATCTCCCTTCTTAAATTCTTGCCAAGTTTCCCTCTATGGGGCCCTCCTGTAGCCCAATCAAGTTAGGACTGTGGGAAGTCTCTTTGCCCACAGTTCTTTATTTTTATACTTCTTGCATAGCCCCTGGGAAGTGGGTAGGGCAGGCATTACTGTCCCTGTCCCATAGATAAGGACACTGAGATACAAAGGGCTGGGTTGACTTTATTGAAGAGACGGTTCTGGCTATTGTAACTCATAGCCCAAGGTCTTGTGCCCACATCACACAGGCTCCCAGTCACCTCCTTAAGCCATATGTGCTCACTTGTGCGGATAAAGTAGGATTTCATTTCTTCTCTAATTTGTACCCTAACCCAGAGTAAGCTCTCTGTACGTGGTAGCTATGATAATACCACCAATCAAGTAGTAGCAGTTATTAGGAAGAATGATGCTGTTACCCATGCAGGTTACCTGGGCTGATGATTTGCAGAACAAGTTAGATCTGAGAGGACTTTCTCTCTTCTTTTGCTACCCAGCTGGTTATCAGGTCATTGTTGTGCTTAGCAATTTGCTTTTTAATTAAAGTGCCTGTTTAACAAAAAATTATATATTTAAAATTAATGCCTACCTGTTGTTGAAAATATTGATACTGTGGGAAAACATAAAATATTGATACTGTGGGAAAACAAAATATTGACACTAGGGGTACTCACCCATAATCCTACTATTCAGACACAACAACTTTTATCATGTATGTATTGTATTTCCTTCCTGTCTTTTTTCCTACATGGGCTCAAGCTTAGGAAGACACAGGGTGAGGTCCTCAGCTTGACACCAGTTATTCAGGGTCTGTCTACAATCAAAGTTGTCTCTTGCCCCTCCACAGTCCTTTGGGTAAGAGGTTCTCTGTAGCAGCAGGGACAGGTCTTCAAACAACCCAGTGGGCTCTTTGCCACTGTCTGACTCTCATTGCTGATGCTCTCTGACTGGACAGTTTCAGCTCCTTTAATTAAAATGTGCTGAAAAAAAAAATAAAATGTGCTGGAAACTTCTGTTTCCTGAATACTAATGAGCATTTTTCTTGATATTGCTGCTCTGTACTTCTGGGCAGTTGGTAGAACCAGGTATACTTACAAAAATATTCATATCTCAAAAAGACAGAGTTGGTGTCCTGGCTCTTTTTTGCTTAGTTGATAGTAATCTAAGACCTGCCTTGGCTCCTGGAAGTTGCTAACCTCTATGGGCTAAGTAAAACCAATCAATAAATCATTCTCCATCCTTTGAGGGATGAAGAAGCTCAATACTTATGATGTTCTACTAGTCACCTCATTCTCATCCTCCAGTAATATAGGTCGTGTGCTTACAGTTCACAATCAACAGTCATTTTTTGGCCATCAACTATTCTGTGCTCACCTTGTGTGTGATATGTGATGTTATCTCTCAAGAGAAACAGAGACCAAAGCATAAAGGACTTGGTTCAGTTGAAACCAAGCCTTAGGTAAGGTTTTTTTTTTTTTTGAATAAGAAAGAAATAAGCTGCCAGCTGTGCATTTGGAACTTCTTGGTATTTTTCTGATTCTGGTCCTGATTTCATTTGGATTTTCCCTAAGTTGAAGTTTACTTTTGCCTCTCAAAGGTTTTCTTCCAAGGTCTAGATGATGCAAATTGATAATGTAAACAAAGCTGTTGGGAACATGGGTACTTATTGCAACACTAAAGATAAATACTCCCTTTATTCCCAAGACTAAGTAGGTTTTCAACAAAAGTCTGGGGAATGACTTTAAAAGGTCTTATAAGTACCTATTGCTTACAAACAATTGATTTGCTAATTACAAGCCTCTCTTATTTAGTCATTGAAGCTATTACTCCAAAAATTTTAGCAGGTAGCCCTTGGGCAGTTTTAGGTATGGGAAAGTAAGAAAATTACCATTTAAAATACCATTATTTAGTCTTTTTACTAAATTGGGTTGGCCTTCCTTATCCCTTATCCCGTTAAGATTGCTTGAGGATTTTATAATTGGACATGCAAAGTGAAACATGTTTTACATGGGAAAAATTCAAGAGTACTTAAAAAAAAATTGGAAACAACAGCAGCTACTAGGGTGCAGAGCATGGGAATGCTGGGAGCCCAGCCTCAGTTGATGACCAGAAATGCCTGAAGTTAAACATTCACACGCTTCCTAAAATGGAATGTGAGAAATTGGAGATGTAAAACTGCTATGGATATGGCTATCTGCTATGGATTTAGGCAATATTGAACTGTGATGAGCTCCTAAGCCCCTAAGAACAGACTTCTGAGGTTTTAGGGGGTCCTAAGAAAGACTGAGGATATGGTCACGAGAGGCTACATCCCAACCACTAGAACTCCTGGTTGAGCTGTAAATTGGGGCAGAGCCACAGAGTGAACATGATTTGTTAATGTTCTATAAATTACTCCTTACCTGGGATTACATGCTGGTCTCCCAAGTTGGACCAGTGCTCCAGGTAAGCAGATACACTCAATGAATTGGGAGTCAGAAGATCCAGGTTCCAGCCCCAGTTTTGTAGGTTCTGGGGTCCCTGGATCAATCACTTAATCTTCTTTGGATCTCAGTTTATTGCCCTGTGAAATGGATACTCTTCATCCCTCCCTACTTTGTAGATGGGAAAAACGAGGCTCAGAGAGTTTAAACCACCTGTCCGACCTGACATAGCTATTAAATGGCAGAACTAAGTACCAGATGTAGTAGTGCTTTGTCAATAAAGGTTTATGCAAAGGAAAATGCTATTATTATATGTGTGAAGGCAGTCTTCAGAATCCCAGCTAGACTAGACATCTTTATATGTGGCCTCCCTTTCCTGCTTGTAGTCTTCCTAGTACCTCGTACGCACTTGCTGTTCTATCCTTTCACCTTCCCTCATCCCACTCCCTTACCTGTCCTCTCTTGGATCTGCTGCTTTGGGCAGTTTTTGGTTTCTAATTATGCCATTGAGCCCTTCCTGTGTGTTCCTTCAAAATATGTCTTCCTAGTCTGCTCTCTGCTTTTATGATAACTTTGAGTTAGTTTATTAACTAAATGGCTCAAGGTGGGCCATTTGTATTTTAACAGATGTTTATTGGCAATATTTTGACCCAGAGTCCAAGACAGAACAGAGTGTATTTGGGAAGCTAGGAGTTTTTTGACTCCGGTCAGAGTTTACAAGCTCCCATAGCTTCTGTTAGAGGAGATGGCTTCACTTTGCTGTAGGCTCTAGTTAAGTGTAACTGATGATGTTATGGGACTAGTTCAAAGAAGAAAGATGTCTAAGCAAAAGACAAAGACATTGTTAAAAGAATAAAGCGCAATAATTCTAATTAGCAAATTTTAAGCACTAATTGGAAAGGGGGTCTGTGTCCTTACTATCACGTTTAAAAGAAAAAGTCACACTGTAAGTCTGCTCATGTTAAATATATCACTGAAAAAAGCAAATTAAGGTATTTGGGGTCATTTTTTCCCCTCACTGCTCATTTGTCACCAATCCAGCCAATGCTACTTTCTGAGGATCTCTTATAGCTATTCCAGCCTCTTAAGCTATTATCCACAATGCCAAGGCTGAGATCATGCCATTATCCTGACCATGTCTCTTGGTCTTCCATTTCCCTGTCTGCAACCCTTCTTTGCGCCAGTCATTTCAACATAATAATCTGGACTCTAAACTTAGTTTTCCTGTCTCAACTCTTGATACCCACCCAATCAGCTCATGTTCCAGCCACACAAAACTTACTGACTTCATCCTGATTTTACTAGTACACTTTTTGTGTGTACTGCACGTAAGGTTCCCTCTTTCTTTACCTCTCTGTTTTGTAACTGCCTTCTCATCCTTCCAGATGTTGCTCAGATGTTATCTCCTTGGGATGCTTTCTCTGAAATTAAGTGGCTCTTACAACTTTAATTCCATTCGTTATAGCACTTGTCACATTTTATTGTGATTATTTGCTTTAGTCATCTCCACTCACCTCTAGACTCTAAGTTTTCTCTAGTACCTATCTCAATGACTAATAAGAAAATGTGTCTTGTAAATAAACGAATAAATAAGCAAATGAAAGCGTGATGAACAAATCTCAATTTTACATCATTCTCATACTTGGAGCAAATTAAATCATTCTACTAAACTTAAAGTCTATAGCCTACATACAAGAAAAGGAAAGTAATGGGAAGAGGGAGAATCACTGATGTACCTTGATTACCTATAGAGGTCTAAGATGGGGCCTAACTGTAAACTTTGGGAGTAATGCTTACAAGCCTGAGGTAAAGGTATGAATGGATGAAGCTCCTTCCACATTGTGGTTTTTTGTTTTTGTTTTTAAATTTTTATTGGAGTGTAGTTGATTTACAATGTTGTGTTAGTTTCAGGTGTACAGCAAAGTGAATCAGTTATTCAAATACATATATCCACTCTTTTTTAGATTCTTTTCCCATATAGGCCATTACAGAGTATTGAGTAGAGTTCCCTGTGCTATACAGTAGGTCCTTGTTAGTTAGCTATTTTATATATAGTAGTGTGTATATGTAAATCCCAATCTCTCAATGTTATGGTTGCCCCCTGGTAACCATAAGTTTTTCTACACCTGTAACTCTCTTTCTGTTTTTTAGGTAAGTTCATTTGTACCCTTTTTTTAGATTCCACATATAAGCGATATCATATGATTCTTGTTTTTCTCTGTCTGACTTACTTCACTCAGTATGACAATCTCTAGGTCCATCCATGTTGCTGCAAATGGCATTATTTCATTCTTTTTTATGGCTGAGTAATATCCCATTGTATATATGTGCCGCATCTTCTTTATTCATTCCTGTTGATGGACATTTAGCTTGCTTCCATGTCCTAGCTATCGTAAATAGTGCTGCAGTGAACATTGGGGTGCATGTATCTTTTCAAATTATGGTTTTCTTAGGATATATGACCAGGAGTGGGATTGCTGGATCATATGGTAGCTCTATTTTTAGTTCTTTAAGGAATCTCCATACTGTTCTCCATAGTGGCTGTACCAATTTACATTTTCACCAACAGTGTAGGAGGGTTCCCTTTTCTCTACACCCTCTCCAGCATTTATTGTTTGTAGACTTTTTGATGATGGCCATTCTGACCTGTGCGAGGTGATACCTCACTGTAGTTTTGATTTGCATTTCTCTAATAATTAGTGATGTTGAGTATCTTTTCATGTGCTTTTTAGCCACCTGTATGTCTTCTTTGATTGTGTTGTAAACAATGGAAAGGGCATCAGTCAACAAAAGAATTAATCCAGCAAATTACAGAGTATCTACTTTTGATACCAGTGTGAAGGCAAAAATTAGATTACCTTGATTTTCAAAGAGTTTATCTGGGAAGTTAGATTTAACAAAAATGACGAATACTTACATAGTGATTAGTATGTATCAGGTATTATTCTAAGCTATAATTATGTTAATATGTTTGATACTCACTGAAACCATAGATGATGGGCACTAGTATTGTCCCTCATTTTACAGGAAATGTAGGCACACTAGGTGACTGGCCTAATGTCTTGGGTAGTGATGACTAGGCATTCTGCTTTCAGAGTCTGTCTCTTGATACGGTGACATACACACAGGGACATAATTATACTCCACAGAATTGCAGAACAATATGAGAGAATGTGGTATAGAGGAAAGCATATTTTCTATGGAGTCAGATAGTCCTAGATTTAATTTTTAGTTTTATCACTTACAAGATATTGGTGCTCTACATGTTATTAGAGTTCTTTGAGATCATCTAAAGATTAAGGATATGATAACGTATGTTTCAAACATTGTGCATTTAAACACACTTAGTAGCTGTTCAAATATTTATTTCTGACTGTTTTTTTCCTCAATAAACAGTTCTCTTCCCCTTCCTTTTGAATAGAATTAGGTAAAAAATGTGTGCTAATGAAAAATAAATGGCAGTGTATCATAATGCATAAGACATTAGAAGAGGCAAGTAGGAAAGACTAGGGCAGGAAGCTTAGGTGGAATAATGAATCAGTTCTGGGTTAACGCACCTAAGACTCTATCAAATATTCATGGTATTACCATGGCTCTGGGCTTCCTGAAAAGGAAGTATCTAAACTGGTGTTCAGTCTCAAGACCCAGATAACCTTGTCCTGTTTCAACCCTGAACTTTAACATTTGAAGTATGTCAAGTATATTAATCATTAGAGGTCAGGGATGCTACGTGCAAAGGAAAAGGGAGCCTTTATAGTGGAGATGTGTGTTTCTCTGAGGTCAGAGGGGACAGTGGTCGTCAGGAGGGCAGGAGCAAGAGGGCTGAGATGGGAAAGGTGATGCTTAAGAGTGCAGCACCCTAGGCAGTTAGTAATGAAGCAGATGCCGCAGAGGAAGCACAGACAGTACAGCAGCAGCCCGCGGAAACTATCTTTTGCTTTTGGTCCTTAATGTCCTCTTTTTTTTTTTTTTTTCCCTTAAGAAGATCTTGGGGGTAGGAGTTTATTAATTATTTATTTTTGCTGTGTTGGGTCTTCGTTTCTGTGCGAGGGCTTTCTCTAGTTGTGGCAAGTGGGGGCCGCTCTTCATCGCGGTGCGCAGGCCTCTCACCATCGCGGCCTCTCTTGTTGCGGGGCACAGGCTCCAGACGTGCAGGCTCAGTAGTTGTGGCTCACGGGCCTAGTTGCTCCGCGGCATGTGGGATCCTCCCAGACCAGGGCTCGAACCCGTGTCCCCTGCAGTAGCAGGCAGATTCTCAACCACTGCCCCACCAGGGAAGCCCTTAATGTCCTGGTTTTGAGCTGGTGAGCAGGTATTCCACCGGTGTGGAGACAGCTTAATGCAAACCAGCTGTGTTTTAAATATATAAACCCTCACCGGAAATATGTAGTAAACCAGGGACAAAGCCCTGTGGTTGTGTATCCTTGGTGCTTGCAAATTATAGCTGTTCGTGGAGACAGCACTTGTATTATGGGTATCTCCTGGATGACAAAGGATTTGAAAAGTATCCATTCTTCCTCCAGTGTGGTGATCCAGCAGCAAAAGGACTACTAGATGTGAGGGAGTGGGAGTAGGAAGCTGTGGTGTGATGGAAATGCAAAAGCCCAAAGAGGATAACTGGTGCCCTCTGCCAGTGAGAGGGAGCCCTCCTCAATGCCTGGCAGAGCCATTGAAATGGAACTGATGAGGAAGGTGGGAGAACTCGTTACCCACCTTTACGTATTATCTCTATAAGTAGAGAAGACCTGTGTGTTATAGGCTTTTAGCTTGGACCTAAAGGAGACTGCTAACTAGAGCTGCCAGAATAATAATTGCAATATTCTTTTTTTTTTAAATTTTGACTTTGAATGTGTGCTTTTTATTCAGTGTTAAGAATGTGAGTTATCAAGCTTTTGTGATTTGTTTGAAAAATAAAAGATGGGCAGTTTGAACCCCATGTAAGCATGAAAATGGGGTGGTAAAAAATAGATCCCTAGTGGGTCTTAAGGCTTACCACATACTGATACATGTTTATTTACAATGGGCATTAGAATTACAGAATAGTACCATAAATATTAGATATGAATATCTTAGATTCTTTGATCATATACCAGGTTAGAGAAACAACTTCGAAAGTGCTGTAGGTTGAGCCAGAAGTGTTTATGTGCCTAAGGGGGCTTTGACTCCAAGGAGGTCCTTAGTATGAATTTTGTTTATTGCTTAAAATAGGAAAGCTTCGTTAATCAATGGTTGTTGAAAGAGAGCATGTCAAATACTTAGAAGTTTGTCGTTCTTTAAATCGTATCTATATTGTTCTTTTAAATATGCCATATGACACAGTTCATAATTATTTTTAGGGCCTTAAAAAATCCATGTTGACTAAAAATAAGTTCCATAAATATTGTACTACAACTAGTATAAGGTTATAAGATACTTATTTGGGATATGTTGTATAATTACAGTTAACAGCAATTAGTAGTTGCCCAAATCAAAGTCATAGTATCTGTGAGGAAATAGCCTTAAACACACTAATCTTTTAAAACTCAAAGTCATATGGGGAAAATATCTTTATTTCCCATCCTGGTTTCTAAAGAAATTTAATTGTAACACACTCAAGTAAAAATCAGTTATTTCAGGGACTTCCCTGGCCTTCCAGTGAGTTAAGACTTCGCCTTCAAATGCAGGGGGTGTGGGTTCGGTCCCTGGTCGGAGAGCTAAGATCCCACATGCCTCGTAGCCAAAAAGCAAAACATAAAACGGAAGCAGTGTTGTAAAAAATTCAATAAAGGCTCTAAAAATGGTCCACTTCCCAGGGCTTCCCTGGTGGCGCAGTGGTTGAGAGTCTGCCTGCCGATGCAGGGGACACGGGTTCGTGCCCCGGTCCGGGAGGATCCCACATGCCGCGGAGCGGCTGGGCCCATGAGCCATGGCCGCTGAGCCTGCGTGTCTGGAGCCTGTGCTCTGCAATGGGAGAGGCCACAACAGTGAGAGGCCCGCGTACTGCAAAAAAAAAAAAAGGTCCACTTCCCCCCAAAAAATATTTTAAAAAAATCAATTATTTCATATTTCATCCTAGTAGAAACTTAAACCTTTTGATTGGCTTACATTTCTAAAACTCTCTGTAATACAGTCTGTTGTATTTCCTGGAGTTGTGAAAAATGAAAGCCCAGTTCTGTGTCCCTTAAAATATGTTAGAATTGTGGAGTTGGAAGGGGCTCTGTAAGTTACCCAGTCAAAAGTCCCCAAAAGAGTTGGGATTCCTTTTAAAACTGACCCTTAGGATGGTTGTCTAGTTTAGCTTAACCAGCTTCAGTAATTGGGAACTCACTCTACTTCACTGTTGAAGAATTTTTAGTTATTAGAAAATTCTTCACAGTGGGGACAAATTTGTCTCTTTGCAAGGTGACTGTCAGGTGCCATTTGAAACAATGTGGAACATGTTTATCTACTCCCTCTTCCAGTAAACAAAATGTTACATATTTGAAGAAAGTGATCATTTCATCTTTCAGTGTCTTCAACTTCACATCCTTCAGTTGTTCAGCATTTTTATGGTTATAAATTGTTTCACCATCCTATTCCAAACACTTTCTAATTTGTCAGTGTTCTTATTAAGATGTTTCCGGACATGATTCGTCCATTCATTGCACACCTATTAAGCTCCTATTATGTGCCAGGAACTGGGGATATAATGGAGAATAAGACAGACAAGTTCTCCATCTTCAAAGAAATGGGCAATAAACAAGTAAATAGACAAATTTATAATATGTTTTCAGGTAATGTTAAGTGCTATAAAGAAAAATACAGTAAAGGATAGAAAGTTTTGGCAATAGAGAAGGGATATTTTAGATAGGTTATTTTAGATAGATAAGGTAGTCAGGGAAGATCTCTCTGAGTAAGTGGCATTTGGTCTGAGACATGAGTGCAATGCAATATATGTGCAGTAGTCTTGAGGAGGGAAGTTCCAGGTGGGGAAACGGCAATTGCAGAAGTTCTGAGGTGGGAATGAAGTGACAGAAGTTATTAATGGATGGGCGTTCATGACTTTCCCCCCTTCCCATGACGGACAAGGAACCCTTTAAAGCTACATTGACATGGTTCAATCTCATTGCAAATTCTCCATTCTGCCTGTTCAACTTCTCCCCTTGTCCTCAACCACACCTGTGTGCATGTATATACACATATATAAATATTCTCCTAAAGGTAATATCTCTGCTATGTCAGTTTTTAGGAGTTTTGTGATACAGAATTGAAAGACTGAGGAGAAAGAAAGAATTAGAGTGGCAGGAGGAAAATGTGTATGCTTTGCCAGGGAGGCAACATTGGAGGTTGCAAACTCAAATTCTTACAGAAGCTAAGGGTAACATAAATTGAGTCTTGCAGGTTGGGTGTAATGCAATGAAGAGTCATGGCTGCAACTGTGACATACCCTATATAAACAGGTCAGCTGCTGCTCAGCTAGAGAATATCATTGGAATGCATAATGCAAGCTCAGTATTGCCATACACCCCAATTTTTCAAGAACGGTAATATACCTGTTTTTTCATATGAGATTTTCCAATTTTGAAAACACTGCCATAGGAACTTCCACTTCTGGGAAAATGGGGTCGACATACTTGTCCCTGTTCTGTCTATTAAGTGTAACTAAATGGATATTACATGAGAAAAGGGCAAACGTGTTAAGGACCTTGGGACCCAAGGAAATATACTATAGTGAGTTATCTGGGTTTTCTTTTTGCCTCCTATATTCCAGATTTGGAGCTAAGGAAGTTGAAAAGCTAGAAACACCAATGGGAATAGACAAAAGAGCCTAAAGAAAAGCCTATTCTATTTAGCCTCCAAATAGGAAAAGGGAAGCCTAGCAAGACAGAAAAATTTTAGAAATAACTGCTCTGTTCCATCCAAATAGCACAGAAATATTTAATACAATTATGTAAGAAATAGGGGAGGGTAAAGGAAGGTAAGGTTTGTGACAAGTTGTGTATATTTAATGTAATACCTAGAACAACCACTAAAAAAGCTACCCAAAGAGATATACTCCAAAACACTATAGGTCAATCAAAATATAATTCTAAAACAATGTTCAGATAATCAGAAAAGCAGGAAAAAGAAAACAGAAATGACAAAACAGAATAAACAATAAAATGATAGACTTAAGTCTCAACATATGAATAATTGCATTAAGTGTAAATGAATGTAAGTGGTCTAAATACATCATTAAAAAACACAGACTGGCAGGATGGATTAAAAACATGACCCAACTATATGCTATCTATAAGAAACTCACTTTCAGTATAATAATAAAGGCGGGATGAAAATAAAATGATGGGAAAAGATATATCATACCAACATTAATCTAAAGAAAGTAAGAGTGGCTATATTAATATCAGATCAACTAGTCTTCAGCACAAAGACTGTTACTAGGGACAAAGAAGGGCATTATTTAATGATAAAAGAACCAATGCAACAAGAAGACATAGCAATCCTAAATGTGAATGCACCAAACAACAGAGCTGCCAAATGTGTGAAGCCAAAACGTATAGAACGGTAAAGGAGAAGCATACAAATCCACATTATAGTTGGAGACTCATACTCTTTTTTTTTTTTTTAAATTTATTTATTTATTTATGGCGGTGTTGGGTCTTCGTTTCTGTGCGAGGGCTTTCTCTAGTTGTGGCGAGCGGGGGCCACTCTTCATCGCGGTGCGCAGGCCTCTCACTATCGCGGCCTCTCTTGTTGCAGAGCACAGGCTCCAGATGCGCAGGCTCAGTAGTTGTGGCACACGGGCCTAGTTGCTCCGCGGCATGTGGGATCTTCCCAGACCAGGGCTCGAACCCGTGTCCCCTCCATTGGCAGGCAGATTCTCAACCACTGCGCCACCAGGGAAGCCTGGAGACTCATACTCTTCTCAACAAGCTGATAAACAACTAGACAGGAAATCAGCAAGGATATAGGTATGAATCTGCTAGGGTGGCCGTAACAAAATACC
Organism: Globicephala melas; assembly: GCF_963455315.2. Lineage (NCBI taxonomy): Eukaryota > Metazoa > Chordata > Mammalia > Artiodactyla > Delphinidae > Globicephala > Globicephala melas. Next base: position 153,032,222 of record NC_083315.2, read on the forward strand.
ACAGCCTGCGTGGCTTGAGCAAAAGAAACCTTTTCTCACGGTTCTGGAGGCAAGAAGTCAAAGATCCAGGTGTCAGCAGGTTTGGTTTCTCCTGAGGCCTCTCTTTTTGGCTTGCAGATGGCTGCCCTCCCACTGTATCCTCTGTGTGTACGCACATCCCTAGTGTCTCTTCCTCTTCTTCTAAGGATATCAATTTTGTTGGATTAGGGCCCTACCCCTATGACCTCTATTAACCTTAATTACCTCTTTAAAGGCCCTGTTTCCAAATACAGCCACATTGGGAATTAGGACTTCAATACGTGGCTTTTTGGGGAAGGGGACACCATTTAGTCCATAACAGTATAGAAGAATTCAACAACACCATCAACTAACAGGATCTAATTGACATTTATAGAACACTTAGCCCGACAGCAGCAGAATGCACATTGTTTTCAAGGGTCCATGGAACATATGCCATGATAGACTGGGCCATAAAACAAACCTCAACAGATTTAAAAGAATTGAGATCATACAGAATGTGTTCACTAACCAAAATGGAATCAAACTAGAAATCAGTAACAGAAAGATGACAGGAAATTCTCCAAATACTTGTAAACGAAACAAGATTCTTCTAACTAACCCATGGGTCAAGGAGGAAGTTTTAAGAAATCAAATAATACATTAAACTGAATGGAAATTAAAATGTAACAAAATTTGTGGGACACAGACAAAACAATACTAAGAGGCACATTTATAGAACGAAATTCATATGTTAGGAAAGATAAAAAGTCTCAATAATCTAAACTCACACCCAAATAATCTATAGAGTGAAATGGAAAATAAATCCAAAACAAGCAGAAGAAAGATAAGAGCAAAATCAATGAAATTAAAATCAGAAAATACCATTTAGAAAAATCAATGAAAAAAAAGAAATGGTTCCTTGAAAATGTCAAGAAAATTGACAAACCTCTAGCTTGGCTGACAGAGAAAAAGAGAGAAGCCACGAATTATTAATATAAGGAATGAAATAGAGGATATTATTACAGACACTATAGATAACAAAAGGTAATAAAGAAATAATATAAATTACCCTTACACACACAAATTTGACAACTTAGAAGAAATGGATCACTTCTTAAAACATAATCTACCACACCTCAGCCTATATGAAATAGATAATATGAATAGACATATAATGTTTAAGGAAATTGAATCCATAATTTTAAAACTCTCCCAAAAGAAATCTCCAGGTTCAGATGGTTCCACTGGAGAATGCTACCAAACAGAAGAGTTAACAGTAATTGTATGCATTCTCTTCCAGAAAATAGAAAAGGAGAGATCACTTCCCAATATATTTTATGAAGTTAGTGTTAATATCTTTTATGAATATGGACATAAAAATCGTAACAAAATATTATCAAGTATAATTCAGCAATATATAAAAAGAATTATGCACTGTGGACAAGTGGGGTACAAGTCTGGTTCAATATTGGAAAATCAATCAATGTAACCTACCATATTAACAGACTAAAGAAGAAAAATCACATGACCATATCAACTGATGAAGAAAAAGCACTTCACAAAGTTTAACACCCAGTCATGATAAAAACTCTCAGAAAGATAGTAATAAAGGGGCACTTCCTCAACTTGATAAAGAGCAACTATCAAACACCTAAAGCTAAAATTATACTTAATGGTGAGTGACTGAATGCTTTCCACCAAGGTCAGGAATAATCCAAGCATATATGCTCTAACTGCTCCTATTCAACATACGCTAGAAGTTCTAGCCAATGGAATACGGCAGAAAAGGAATAAAAGGCATACAAACTGGAAAGGAAGAAATGAAACTGTTTCTATTTGCAGATGGCATGATTAACTACATAGAAAATCCCAAGAAATCTACCCCATCCCCCCGAAAAAAACCCTTCTAGAGCTAATAAGTAAGCTAAGCAGTGTCATAGGACACAATATAAACATACAAAAGTCAATTATATTTCTATATATTAGAGTGAACACATAGACATCAAAATTGAAAATATAATACTCAAGAAATGAAGTACTTAGGTGTAACTATGACAAAGCATATTCATGACTTGTATGCTAAACACTGCATAATGCTGACAAAAGACATCAAAGATCTAGATAAATGGACAGACATAATGTGTCATGAATTGGAAGACAATGTAGTAAAGATGTCAGTTCTCCCCAAATTGATATCCAGGTTGTGGTGGGTTAAATGATGCCCCCTTCCACCCCCATGATATATTTACATCTTAATTCCTGAAACCTGTGAATGTTCCCTTATTTGGAAAAAGACAAATGTAATTAAGGATCTTGACACATGAGATCATCCTTGGATTATCAAGGTGGGTGTAAGTCCAATGACAAGTGTTCTTATAAAAGACACACAGAGGAGAACACAGCCACAGAGAAGGCAGTGTGAAAATGGAGCAGAGGTACAACCACAAGCCAAGGAATGCCACCAGTGCCAGAAGCTGGAAGAGTCAGGTCCAGAGGGAGTGCAACCCTGCTGACACCTTGATTTCAGACTTCTGGTCTCCAGAACCGTGAGAGAATAAACTCCTGTTGTTTTAAGCCACTAACATTGTGGTCATTTGTTATAGCAGCCACAGAAACTAATACACAGGTTTAACACAATTCCTATCAAAATCTCACCAAGATATTTTGTAGATGCAGACAAGATTATTGTAAAACTTATATGGAAAAGAAGGACAAATAGAATAGCTAAAATGATTTTGAAAAAGAAAAAATGAGAGGAATGAACCTACTCAATTTTAAGATTTATTATATAGATACAGTAATTAAGACTGAGTGGTATTGGTGGAGAAATAGATCAGTGGAACAGGGTAGAGAACCCAGAAACAGAGCCACACAAATACGCTCAACTGATTATTGAAAAAAGTGCAAAAGCAATTCAATGGAGGAAAGATAGTCTTTTAAACAAATGGTGCCAGAACAATTGGATATTGATTCGGAGAAAAAATGAACCTTAATCTAAGTTTCACAACTTATACAAAGAGTAGGTCAAAATGGATCATAGGCATAAATGTAAAATGTAAAAGTATAAAATTTTAGAAAAACTACAGGAAGATTTCTTCAGGATCTAGGCCTAGGCAAAGAGTTTTTTAGACTTGATGCCAAAACCACAGTCCCTAAAAGGAAAAATTAATAAACATGAAAATTAAAAACTTTTGCTCTGTGAGAGATCCTGTGAAGAGGATGAAAAGGCAAGCTATGTAGTTGGAGAAAATACTTGCAAACTACATTTCTGGAAAAGGGTTAGTATCTAGAATATATAAAGAACTCCCCAAACTCAACAGTTAAAAAAAAAAACACCAACAAACAATGTGCAAAAGACGTGAAGAGGGCTTCCTTGGTGGCGCAGTGGTTGAGAGTCCGCCTGCCGATGCAGGGGACACGGGTTCGTGCTCCGGTCCGGGAAGATCCCACATGCGGTGGAGCAGCTAGGCCCGTGAGCCATGGCCGCTGAGCCTGTGCGTCCGGAGCCTGTTGCTCCGCAATGGGAGAGGCCACAACAGTGAGAGGCCCGCGTACCGCAAAACAAAAACAAAAACAAAAACAAAAAAACCCAAAAAAGACATGAAGAAACATTTCACTGAGTGGAATATAAAAATGGCAAATAAACTAATTAAAAGATGTTTGATATCTGTTAGCCATTAGGGAAACATAAATTAAAACCACAAAGGCGTATCACTATATGCCTGTCAGAATAGCTAAAATAAAAAAGAGTGACATACCAAATGCTGGCAAAGTTGAGGAGAAACTGTATCACTTACACATTGCAGGTGGTAATGTGAAATGATACAGCCACTCTAGAAAGCAGTTTGGTAATTCGTTTAAAAAAAAAAAACAAATGTGCAATTACCACATAACCCATCAATTGCAGTCCTGAACATCTATCCCAGAGAAATGAAGATATGTTTACACAAAAGCTTGTACAGAATGTTTATGGGAGATGTAATAGCCCCAAACTGGAGATAACTCATGTCTGTCAATGGATGAAGAGTTAAACCGTGGCACATCTATACCATGGAATATTTTCCAATAGTAAAAAAGAATGAACTTTTTTACTATAAATGCAACAACCTGGGTGTATCTCCAGAGAATTATGCTGAGTGAAAAAAAGCCAAAAGTTTTCATACTGTATGATTCCATTTATATAACATTCTTTAAATGATGAAGTTATAGAAATGGTGAACAGATTAGTAGTTTCCAATAGCCAGGGATAGGGGAGGGAGGAGTGGCTGTGACTATAAAAGAATCCTTGTGGTGATGAAAATGTCCTATATTTTGACTGTATCAATGTCAATATTCTGGTTGTGATATCAAACTATAGGTTTTGCAAGATGTTACCTTTTGGGGAAACTGGGTAAAGGATGCTTGGGACCTCCCTGTATTATTTCTTACAACATGCATGTAAATGTGTAATTAGCTCAAAATAAAAATTTAATTAGAAAATTACTGTTAGGCAATCAGAATATGTTCTGACCAGATATTGCCTGTTCACTACTACTTTGCGCCCCTTGATTTAGATAATAAAGTACAGAGAGGGCAGAGAGAGGGGTGAAGGAAAATGTTGGGTGGGGGAGAAGATTTGTAGACTGGTGGATAGAAAGACGCCAGAACAGCCTGGGACATGATAAAAGTATAAAGAAAAAGAGGGTTTTTGTTAGTGATACATTTTGTGATGTATTGAGGGACCTTTCTTGTTTTCAAGAACTTTAGGGAAAGAAATTAACCAATGCATTTCTTTAACTGTGATATTGCAGTGGGACTAGCTTTATAAAGGTTATAAGTCAGTGTTAGGAGATCTTGTGGTTGTAGTTAGTCCTTGGAAGTCTGTGTAAATAGAGTCAAGGAGAAATGGCTAAATGTACGTATCTAAAAACAGTGGACATTGCTTGCCTTGCAGACCCTTGCTATCCATTTTCTATTGACACGTAGTCATGGTTATTGGTACTTTCTCCTAGTAAGGAAAAACTTAGTTCTGAGGAGATCCCTGTTCCCCATCCTTTACAATTTGTACCCAGAATTCTAAGACAACAGTGCCCAGGGTACATAAGGAGACATTGTTACCTAGAGCTGGTTAGGTTGGATTGAGGTATTTGATAAGGTGCTGCAAGGCCTGGATCATCTCTCTGACCTAAGAGCCACTGCAGAAGCCGGGTGAGGGTACCCTCTCTCCATCTGCTTATCATAGTTAATCTAGGTGTTCATGTGCCATTTAAAACACTCACTGCGGGTTCTGGGCAGAGAGTGAATGAGCTCAGGTGCAGGGAATTGAAAGGTAATGAGAATGATTAATCAAATTCCTCCCAGTAAAGGGTGCCACGTGCCAGACTCTGTCCTGGATAACCCTCCTACATGTGAATCAGGGACCATGCTCTGCCCTCAGGTGTCTGGTATATCTGAGAGTAGACATCTGTGCTTGGAGCAAACTGGGAGTGACTGGAGGCCAGTTTTGGCATGGTGTCTTTGCTTCATCACCTGCTCTGACAAGGTTTGTTCACAGTCTCCTCTGGCCATGCTCATTTAGTTATGGAAAACAGGGTGAACATGAGTAATGGGAAATGCAGTTTGCTGCTGGGGCAAGATGGCCCCAGTGGTAAGTGGTAAGTGGTAAGGCTTCTGCACAGCCTAAAGCCCTGTGTGGTACCTAAAAAAGCCCCATGTGTTTTAAAACGAGTGTAGAGAAATACCTGGAGAGTAAATCACTGTGTTATTCTCATATTCATGTCTAGTTATCTCTAGCTATCTGACTTACCTTTTATCTAATCTAATTTAAAATAAACAGATAGGAATGAGTTGATGTGAGAAGACCTGAGCATAGAACTTTTAGGATTCCTTGATAAGATCTCTGCAGTATGTGTAATAACCTGTTTTAGGGGACAAATCTTATCTACAATGTAAAATAAAATCCAATAAGACATATGAACTTAAATCTGTCCACTTTGAGGTCAGTAGTTTTTGAGTTCTATTCCTGACTCTGAAACTAAGTTAGTCTTTGGTGTTAATTTTCCTCACCAGTAAAATATGGATCATAATATCTACCTACCAGAGGCAGATAGGGTGGACAATGACGCCTGGTGTGTAGTAGGTGCTCAGCAAATGTTAATCCTTGCCTTTACCCAACTTCCCACCTGGAACAACTTTTATATCTTGATTTATAATGTTCCCTGATAAGGAGTCTCTCTCAGTGGGGTCCATTTTCCCCAGTGGATATGTTATGGTTACATGGGATCTACATGGCAAAATGCCAGCTGGCTAAACACAGTGCTTCCTCTGTGGTACAGAGGAAAGCGAAGTGGATTAGCAGTAAGGAGCTCTGGCTTCCAGCACATGTTCTGTGTATCTGGAAGTGCCGTCTGTCTTAAACCCAAACATTGGTTTATTGGAAGAGGACAGAATCACTGAGTGCCTAGAAGAGCAGGTGTTGAATGAACCAAGAGAGCTTTGGGAGACTAAGAGCAGGCCTCTGCCACTCTGCATATATTTGAGAATCATTTGCTTGTGACTCAGAATTGGGTGAAGACCATGTAATTTGTTGAGCCTGTGTCATGTGTTCATGCCTTGGCTGCTCGAGCATGGGAAAAGGGAGATTATCCCCAATGCTGCTTTCATAGCATACTATATGCAATAGGGATTTCCTCCAAGATGGGAGGGGGACAGAATGTCGGATTACCACTTGCCCAAATGACAGGTATCTACTAAGCTCTGATGTTAATTAGCTGTGTGACTATGGGAAGTAATTTCACATTCTTGACCCTCATTTTATTTATCTGTAACATTAGAGTTCTCTACCACACCAGCATTTTTCAGCTTTTACCTCTAAAACAGTCGATCGGTTGTATCAGGTGAAATCTTATTTAGATGCCCAAGATGGAAAGCATGCAAAAGTGGACCTGCTCTGGTTGGGGGAGCGGGTGAGGGTGGAAAGAGAGAACTTTGCTCAGCCTTCTCATTCCCAATCCTCCATCCCCATGCCCTGCCACTGCCTTCCCAAGACTTGGAAGTTCCTGGGGTACTTTAAGGATCCTCCAGGGTTCCCTGGAGCACCATTTGAAAACCGCTGGTTCTGCAGTTGCTCAGATCTCTTTCAGATGTAACCTTTGGTGATTCATTAAATCCTGGATTTAGAATGTCACTAATTTTACCTGTCTTTGTCAGTACCCACTCTTGGAGAGGTAGGTTAAGGCTGGTTATTTTGGTTTTGCATGTAGCAAGTTAGACAGTTTGATTCAACTTGATTTTTTCCCCTCATTTTCAAAAATATGAAACCAGGCCAATAAAATCCTGTGGAAATCCCTACATTTTTTTTGTTTAGTTGTCCCTGTCTATTAGGATGGTTGTCTCTTCATTGATTGGAGGAATCTGCTAAAAAACTGAGGAGAAATGTGTTTCAAGTAAAACGAAGACTTCCCCCTAAAAGACACCATACTTTATATGTACCATATAGTTTTACTCACACAAAGGGAAAACAATAGGAGGAAAGGAAAAAAATCAAAATGCTAATAGGGGATACTTTTGGATAATGAAGTTAAGGGCAAGTTAGATTTTTTTTAACTTCTCTATTTTCTGAACATTAAGCAACACATGTGTACGTAACTCTCCTAATCATAAAGTTATTAAAAATGAACACATTTTCATTCAAAAGTAATTAAGTCAATTAAAAAGATTATTAAGTCAGCACAAAAATTGAAATTAATAGTGTTTAAAAATACCATTTTATTGACTGTAAGCTCAATGAGCCAGTACAGATATCAATTTAAGAACCCACATTTCCTGAACTTATAAGCCCTCTTACCCCTTCATATGGTGAACGTGCCTCATTCTTCCAGGGACATAAGACAAGTGATTGGAAAATATTCTGTGTATGAGGTGGCTGGTGTCCATTCTGCATGGGAAAGGATGCATTCTTTTGTGTTTTTTTTGGGTTTTTTTTTTGTTTGTTTTTTTTTGGTACGCAGGCCTCTCACTGCTGTGGCCTCTCCTGTTGAGGAGCACAGGCTCTGGACGCGCAGGTTCAGCGGCCATGGCTCACGGGCCCAGCCGCTCCGCGGCATGTGGGATCTTCCCGGACCGGGGCACGAACCCGCGTCCCCTGCATCGGCAGGCGGACCCTCAACCACTGCGCCACCAGGGAAGCCCAGGATGCATTCTTTTGGATACTGATTGTCTGGGTCCATGCTGAAATTTAGATCAGTGGCAGATTCAACTTAGACATTTAAGAATCAATCTCCTTATTTCCTAGTACCATATCCTAGACTGTCTCTTAAGGCCCAGAAGGTAAGATACTCTTTGTCCCTTCCAGTTACTGTAGTCTTGGCTAAATGACACCCACCAGGAGCTCTTGATAAATGCCGTGAGATCCCAAGGTCAAGAATAAGCCTTCAGAACTATCTGTGACAATCATTAAAACACACCGTGACTCGAACGCCTGTAAAAAATCAAGGAGGGGGTAGAGCAACTGAAGAAAATTTCTCTGCCTTTTATTCCTTTTTCTCCTCCGTAAGGCACTTTAAGGTAATTCGGTTTAACTGCACCAGCAAAATTTTTTAAACTCCCATTTTCAGTATCTGTTTCCTTAAAGAGAGATGGGAGGATAATAGATGGATAGATAGATGGGGGCAGACAGAAATGGCACAGTAGTCAGACAGATCTATATTCAGCTTATTATGTTTGATTTTCAGAGTTAATTGAGTGTTTTTTCTTAAAATTATCTTTTTTTTTCCTTTTCCTCTCTTTGCTGTAACTTAAAAGGAGATAGACAAAGTTTGCTTTCCAGAGTTGTTCCACGGTCTCATTGGTCATTGCTTCAAACCCAGCACCAGATTAGTCACTGCAGTTGGCTTCATTGTGGCCCCTGTGATAAAGGCTCTTTGTGGCTGTAGGTGGAGGGAAGCATAGCAAGATGGGAGAATGTAGCCTAGAGCATCTCATCAGGAAATTAAAAGGCACATTATAGTTTTCCATATAGTTATATGGGCCTTTTAATGTCAGAGCCCATGTTTCTGCCTAGCACGACAATGCCTTATGTTTGCTTACAGAAAACTTTTGTGTTTGTCTTGTCTTATGTAATCTTCACTTACCTGCAAGTTAGAAATGGTTATTCTCATTTTATGGATGAATACACTGAAGGCTAGAATATATAAGTGACCAATATAGCAAAGCTAGCAGTGGCAGAGCCAGAACTCGAATCCTGGACTTTGGGTTCTAAAGACAGTGGTATGCTTGCTGTACCCCTTAGCCATGATGACTGGATTATATCTTATCTTGTTTTTGAGGTTCTCTGCCATGTTCACTCTCAATACCAATGCAGTACATTATGTATAATAAATGTTAATTAAATGGCATTTTCTTCTTTAAGTGCTTTCTAACTTAATACTGAAGGAAATAATGATTTACTTAGTTGGGAGAATGTCTTTCATCCTCATCAAAAAAGACATAACCAAATTATTTGTTTCATGAACTCCTTTTTAAGTTATGCTAGGAGTGACGTTTATGGGACAGAAGATGATCTTGATTATCTAATGGAAAAAACATTCAGCTAGAAGACCCCACATGACTTTGAAGTGACCTTAAGTAAGTGACTTAGCCTCTTGAAATCTCTTCTCTTTTCCATAATGGGCTTGATAATACCTGCCCTTCATTCCTCAGGGGGTGGTTTAGAGGATCTCAAGTTATGGAAGTGATTGACACTTCCTTGGTGAGCCTTGGTTTCATGTGCAGCATGACTGATTGCTTGCAGGGACTGGGGCTCCTGGCTGAAACATGTGGCTTCTCTCCTGGGAATGAAGGCAATCAGTCTATGAGCAAAGAGTTCCTGGGCAATTCTTTGCCAGACTAGTCTCTCTTGCCATCTTCTAGTCGCATCCCTCCCTCTTCTCTCTACTCCCAGATCAGCTCTGACCCAATAAGGGCTCTTAAACAATGATGTGGAGATTGCTGGTGAGCTGCTGCCTGCTTTATTGTGATATAAATGTTTACAATATAGTCTTATGTATTTTGTTACTGATATAAATTATTTGGCCAGATGAGTAAAAAGCAGTCAACATACGGATGTCATAGCCAGAGCTGCATTCTTAGGTCAGTTGATAGTTTTGCGATGTGGGTGAAGTAGAAGGTTTTTAAGACTTTTTTGTGTGTGTGTGTGTGGTACGCGGGCCCCTCACTGTTGTGGCCTCTCCCGTTGCGGAGCACAGGCTCCAGACGCGCAGGCTCAGCGGCCACGGCTCACGGGCCCAGCCGCTCCGCGGCATGTGGGATCCTCCCGGACCAGGGCACGAACCCGTGTCCCCTGCATCGGCAGGCGGACTCTCAACCACTGCACCACCAGGGAAGCCCCGGTTTTTAAGACTTTTTGACCTGATGTTTGCAACATGCTCTTTCCTCATCAAAGTATAATGGACTCTCAAACCAGAGTTCACTCTAGTACCTTCCAAAGGGAAATGCCACTGATCTCTAATGATATCTGATATGTGTCATCCCAGGGCCAGATACTCTCCTATACAACCTCTTCGAACAATTGACCAGGTGTGGTAGATATTACAGTTGTTATTTTGCAAGTGAAGAAACGGATGCTCTGGTTAAATAATGTGCCTGAAATCACCTAGCTAGTAAGTGATTGAGCCAAGATTTAAACTTTGGGTTTCTGACTCCAAGTGTAGGGCTCTTTGGACCACATTTAGGCTTGTTGGGTATACACTAGCCACAGTGAAATAGAGCCCATGGAACTGCTGTGAATCATTGTGTTAGTCACAAGGAAGAAACCCATTTGTAACCAACGTTGTAACTGGTATTATAAATACATACTTGTGGCAAACACTTCTTTTCTTTTAATTTTATGTCGTAATTTTATGATGTTCTTTGAGGGGCAGAAATATTTGGTTTTTTATTTAGTAAAAACTATCGATTTTTTTCTTTTTATGATTTCTCCAGTTGCCATTTCTGTGTTCAGAAAAACTTCCCCAATTCAGCGATGAGATAAATATACCTTTGCATTTTCTTATTTTTTAAATTTAACTTTTTACTCTTTATAAAATTTATGTTGGGCATAGGGTACTAAACTGAATTACTTCTTTTTGGTTTCAAATTGCAAACTTTCCCAGCACAATTTCTTAAATAATTCATCTTCTCCCTTACTGATTTGTGGATTCCTGTATTACATAAGTTTTAAAATTTTCTTATATGTTAGGCTGTCTACTGTGCTCAGTAATCTTTCAGCAATGCTTATACCAGTTTTACACTGTTCCAGTTGTTATAGCATTACAGTTCAGACTAATACATGGTAGAGCATAATAAATCCTCTTTTATTATTCTTTATTTTTATGCACACTGTTTAAAAAATGTAAGTGCCCATTGGACTTTACCAATAAGCATCTAGAGCAGGGGTTGTTAAACTATGGCCCACAATCCTTAAGTGGCCCACCACCTGTTTTTGTAAATAAAGTTTTATTAGAACACAGTCACACTCATTTGTGTATATATTATATATATATATGTCATTGTGTATGTATTCTTTGCATCACAATGGCAGAGTAGAATAGATTTGACAGAGATTTTTATGAATCACAAAGCCTAAAATATCTACTATCTGGCCCTTTACAAAAAGGTAGCCAACCTCAGGTCTAGAAGATTTGGGATAGGAAGTAGAATAGGAAACCAGTGCCGCTAGGTCTAGGCCCCACTTCTTGGGACATGCTGCAGATTCCAAGTGAGACTTTGGCTCTATGCTCCAATGTATTGCATCTCTGTCTATTCTTCCTCAGTAAGGAGAAAGTTAAGATAGAGCTAACACTCTCTGTCTGCAGTTGGTCTTCCCATTAGCTTTACTGCTGTTTTGATAGAAAGCATTTCTTCCCAGTCTGACTTCTCTCTACAACCCTGGACACTTCTTTTGCTGGGGGTAGGGGGGTAATCAATACACAGTGTTAACCTAAACAAAATAATACAACTACATAAATTGACTGCTTGAAAGATCATTTCATAGCCAGTGAAGTGAGTATTTTATATCATCCACTGCTTTCATGATCTCCTGACATTTCCTCTCCACTTGCCCTGGGGCACAGATGCCCAGATGTTGCCCTCTCCATTTGCCCAGATGTTGACTTTACATCTGGATTAGCTGAGGGCTCAAGATAGGGGAGTCTGAGGCGCTTTGATGGGAGGAACAAGAAGTATGGGCTCATAAAAGGCAGTAAGAGTCTCTGGAAGGTTAAGTCTTCAAGCGTGTAGGTATATCTAAGAGACCCTGCATGACCCTTCTCTGGGGCAGGTATGGGCCATGCACTCATGGAGTGCTTGAGGGATGCTAAAGTGACACTTCCATGGAAAACTGAATAGTGATATCTCTACAAGGACAGACCATACCCCACAGCAAATACACAAGTCACTGTTTGGTTTATTTTATGACAGTTTTGAAACTCTGGCTTGTCTCAGTGGGAAGTGCTAGTCTTCTCTGTGTGGTCTGGAATGGGCTTTTATGCACTCAGCAGTGGGCTATGAAGGATTGTTTTAGCTGGTCAGAGGTCCCTGAGAAGCTGACAGTAATGCCTAAAAAGTTGTGTGTGCACGCTTGCGTGCAAGTGCATGTGTGAGCCTGCACACACACACAGAAGAGAAAGAAAATTAAAAAGAGAAGAAAGAGTAAGCTTTTTAAAAGTCACGTGTATTTTCTGGTATAGTCTCAGAATGCTATAAAGAAAAAAACTGTGTTGGTACAGCTTCATGCAGAAATAACTATTTTCACAAGAACTAAAAATTTAAAAAAATATATTATTTTTCACCATCTCAGAATGGAAGGATGGGGTGTGGTTTTTCCAGCCTCAGGACATTTCCTTCCTTCAAACTGGGCAAGGATTGATTAAATAGGGATGTGACATCTCCTCTGCTGAATGGTAGAAATCAAGTCGATGGGGAAGTCAAGAGGAAGGAAAGAAATTTGAATGTAAATAAAGAGAGAAGAGAGACCAATGAGAATGGGAATAGGAACAGAAGTGTTGCAGAGACCAACTGATGAGAAATGTGGTTTGATGATAATCTTTCAAGAGAATTTTGTCTTAACAAAAAGTCACTGACTGAGAAATATGGCAAGGTGTGCAGCAGAGACTGAGCATAGGTTAGCTATCCAGAGCTCCACGGTGGTGATGCTAGAGGTTTGGCTTTGTTGAATATCTGTGCTCAATGTTGTATATGTACTCTTAACTCTGCCACCAACTGATATTGCAATGCATGCGCACTCCTCAGAGATCATAAACCCTAAGAGTTGATAAGAGCTCAGCGACGAACCTGCCACCCAGTGTAGAAATTTCATCCCATGAGATTTCTGACAGAATGGAATTATCGAATTCGTAGATCTTGAAAGAAGCTTAAACCCTAAAGTAGCGGCTAAGACTGTGGGCTTTAGGAAGTCAGAGGGTCTAGATTTGAATCTGTGTTGCCCTATATCTCGACTGTGTCCTCGAGAAGGTTAGTTCAATCCTGTAAGCCTAAAGGAGCCTGTAACATATGGATGAGAATAGCATCTACCATTTTGGAATATGATGAGGATTAAGTGAAACGGTATAAATTGCTTAACATAATGCTCCACAAATGGCAAATTCTCAGTAAATGTTATGTATTATTAATTTATTATCATCATCTTTACTATTATTTTAGATTATCTACTCTAATTATCTTTTGTATTCTCTTCATTTTAGAAACAAGGATCACTCTGGAGAAAGTAGTCACCTCCAGTAGTGGATTGCAGCAAGATGACCTTGAATCTAGAGAAGTCCAGTAAAAGTGTTTCATGCTGGTATTAAAACTTTGACAGTTGGTTGGGTGTATTTCAGATACTATCTCCTTCTTCAGACCAAAAGGGCATCACGTAGAATAAAAGAATAATATTTTGCTAAATATGATACCCCAGGCTTTGAACTAAAAAAAAAAGGGTGATTTACTTTTGGGAAGAGTGAGGCTAAATATTAAAGCAACTTTATTTATTGAAAGAATAATTGTAATTCCTAGAGTGCTGTAAAGTGGGTAAAAGGAGGAGAGATTCAATTGGCTTTATCTTTGAGAATCTGTGGCCTGGTGATGAGTTAGAAGAGAGAAAGTTCTGCTTCTCAGAGCCCTAGGTTTTTCATTAATCTACTAAAAAAGAGAAAACCCTTCTTTAATGATTATGCTTTGTAAATAGGAGCAAGGCTCATTTTACATCCAGAAGGTTCCAGAGAAAAGACCTAACCTGTAAAATAATCAGAGAATATATGGAACTTTTTCCCCCACATCTTTAAAAATAAAACTTTTTATTTTGAGATAATTGTACACTCACATGCAGTTATAAGAGATAATACAGAGAGATCTGAGTATCCTTTACATAGTTCCCCCCATAGTAATATCTTGCAAACCTATTGTTTGATACCACAACCAGGATGTTGATTTTGATGTAGTCAAGATACAGAATATTTTACAAGATACAGAATATTTATACGTCTTTGCAGAGCCCTATATCCTGAAGTTTTTCTCTTCTGTTTTTTTTCTAAAAAATTTATACTTTATATTTCACTTTTAAGGCCATGATGCACTTTGAGATAATTTTTATATAAAGAATGAGACAAGTTGAGGTTCAGTTTTTGCCTGAACATATGGATGTACAATTTTTCAGCACCATGTTTTGAAAAGTCTATTTTTCCTCCATTGAGTTGCATTTGTACCTTTGTCAAAAATCAGTTGAGCATATTTGTGTAGGTCTATTTGTGCATTCTCTGTTCTGCTCCATTGGTCTGTAAGTCTGTCCCTCCACCAGTACCATACAGTGTTGATTACTATACCTATGTAAGTTCTGAAATTGGACAGACTGATTCCTCCCACTTCATTCTTCTTTTTCAATATTCTTTTAGCTATTCTAGTTCCTTTTCTGTTCCATATAAATTTAAAATAATCTTGATTATATCTACAAAAAAAATCTCACTGGGATTTTGACAGAAGTCATGTTAAACCTGTATATCAACTTGGGAGAATTGAAATCTTTACTATGTTAGGTTTTCTAATACCTGAACATGGTATGTCTCTTACTATTTTTTTCATTAGCATTGTATAGTTTTCAGTGTATAAGTCCTGTTAGATTTATATCAAGTACTTAATTAAGTACAAGTACTTAATTTTTTGAGCAATTGTAAATGGTGTTATCTTTAAAATTTTCATGTCCATGTGTTCATTGTTAGTACATAGAAATACAATAGATTTTTTAAAGATTTTTTTGATGTGGACCATTTTTAAAGTCTTTATTGAATTTGTTACAATATTGCTTCTGTTTTATGTTTTGGTTTTTTGGCTGTGAGGCAGGTGGGATCTTAGCTCCCTGATCAGGGATCGAACCTGCACCCCCTTCATTGGAAGGCAAAGTCTTAACCACTGGACCCCCAGGGAAGTCCCATAATAGATTTTTGTATGTTTATCTTGTGTCCTGTGACCTTGCTGAACTCACATATTAGTTCTAGGTGTGTGTGTGTGTGTGTGTGTGTGTGTGTGTGTGTGTGTGTGTATTCCTTGGGATTTTCTACATAGAAAATCATGTCACCTACAGATAGGGACAGTTTTATTTCTTCCTTCAATTCTGTATGCATTCTTTTCTTGCTTTATTTCACTGGCAAGAATTTTCAATACCATGTTGAATAAGAATGATGACACATCCTTGCCTTGTTCCTGATCTTCAGGGGAAAGCATTCAGTCATCCACCGTTGTTTACTGTAGGCTTTTTATAGATGTTCTCTATCAAGATAAGGAAGTTCCCTTCTATTCAAACTTTTCTGAGAGTTAAAAAAAAATCATGAATGTTGTTAAATTTTTTCAAATTCTTTTTCTGCATCTGTTGATATGATAGTGTGATTTTTCTTTGTGAGCCTGGGAACATGGTGGATTACACTGATACATTTTTTGAATATTGAACCAACCTCATATCCTTGGAATAAACCCCAGTTGGTCATGGTTTATAGTTCTATGTATGTATTGATAAATTCTATTTGCTAATATTTTGTTAAGGATTTTTGTGTCTGTGTTCATGAAGGGTATTGATCTGCAGTTTTCTTTTTTGTACTGTCTTTGTCTCATTTTGGTATCAGAGTAATGCCAGCTTCATAAAATGAATTGGAATGTTCCCTTCTCCTCTGTTTCAGGAAGGTATTATAGAGAATTAGTGTTAATTATTTAAATTCTGGTAGGATTTTCTAGTGCAGCCCTCTGGGCCTAGAGATTTCATTTTGGGGAGTATTTTAATTATTGATTCAATTTCACTGATAGTTTAGTGACTATTCAAATTATCTATTTCATACTGGATGATTTGTGGTAGCTAGTGTTTTTTGAGGAAATGGTCCATTTCATTTACATTGTCAACTTTATGTATGTAGAATTGTTTTTAGTATTCTTTTATTATTCTTTTGATGTCAGAAGGTTTACAGTGACATCTCATGTTTCATTTGTAATATTGATAGTTTGTGTCTTCTCTCTTTTTTCTCTGTTAGCCTCGGCAAGAGGTTTTTCCAATTTTATTGATCTATTCAAGGAACCATCTCTATTTCATTGGTTTCTACAGTGTTTTTTTGTTTTCATTTTTATTAGTTTTTACTCTTCTTTCTTCTCCTTGCTTTGGATTTATTTTGCTCTTTTTCTAGATTCTTGAGGTATGAGCTTAGATGATTGATCTGAGACTTTTCCTCTTTTCTATATATGCAGTTAGTGCTAAAAATTTCTTTCTCAGTACTGCTTTAAGTCTGTCCCACAAATTTTAATATGTTGTATTTTTATTTTCCTTCAGTTTAACATATTATTTGATTTTTCTCAGATTCCTTTTATTACTTGTGTATGATTTAGAAGGGTCCTGTTTAGTTTATAACTGTTTGGAGAATTTCCTGTTACTTTTTTGTTAATTCTCTCTAGTTTGTTTCCATTTTGGTTGGCACATGCACTCTGTATGATTTCAAGTCTTTTAATTTTGTCAAGGTAAGTTTTATGGCCCAGGATGCGGGCTGTTTTAGATGTAGGCTTTCCATGGATACTTGAAAGTAATGTGTATTCTTCTTCTGTTGGGGGGAGTGTTCTATAAATGTCAGTTAGATACTGTTGGTTGATGGTGTTGTTCAGTTCTTCTGTATTCTGTGATTTTCTACTTTACTTGTTCTATCAGTTGAAGAGAGAGGGGTATGTAGTTTTCAAATATAATTGGATTGGCCTACTTCTCCTTTCAGTTTTTACAATTTTTGCTTCACATATTTTGCAGCTCTGTTGTTTGATACAGTCACACATAGGCTTATGTATTCTTGGTAAATTGATCCTTTTTTCATTATACGATAATCTTTTCTGTATATGGTTATTTTTGTCTTGAAGTCCAATTTATATGATATTAATAAAGCCACTCCTACTTTTTTAAAAGTTAATTTCTGCATGATGTATGTTTTCCATCATTTTACTTTCATCCTGTCTATATCATTATACTGGAAATGAGTTTCTTGTAGGCAGCATTTAGTTGAGTCATGTTTTCAATCCATCCTGCCATTCTCTGTCTTTTAGTTCATATATTTAGGCCTTTTATATTTATTGTCATTATTCATATGTTAGGGCATAAGTTTACCATTTTTTTTTTGTTTGCTCTCTCGGTTTCTTTATTCCTCTTTTCTTTTCTCTGCATTCCTGTTGGTTACTTGAGTTTTCTTCTTTAGATTTAGCGTTTTGATTTATCTATAGTGCTTTATGTATACTTCTTTGTGTAGCTTTTTTTAGTGTTTGCTCTACATATTTCACACATACACACACATATACATATACAAAATCACAGTCTACTGGTATCATCATTTTAACAGTTTGTGTGAAATCTCATATAAACCTCCCTTTATGTCTTTTTTACCCATTTATAGTATAACATTAAATAATTTCTCTACATGCATTTAGAACCACATCAGACAGTGTAGTAGTTTTTCCTTCAATTGTCAGACATAATTTAGAAGAATCAAGGGGAGATGAAAAGTCTACTTTATTTACCCGTATTTTTGCCTATTGGGTTGTTCCTTCCTTCCTGATGTTTTAAGATTCTTTCTTTTGTCATTTCCTCCATTTAGAGAACTTCCATTAGCCATTATTTTAATGTAGAGGAGCTGGCAACAAATTCTTTCAATTTTCTTTCATTTGAAAATATCTTGATTTCCTCTAACTCCTGAAGGACATGTTTACTAGATGAAAATTCTAGATAGACAGTTGTTTTCAGCATTTGAAAAATGTTTTGTCGCTTCCTTCTGGCTTCTGTGGTTTCTGATGAGAAATCCACTGTCATTTAAATTACTTTTCCATTATTGGTGAGATGTCATATTTCTCTGGCTGTTTTCAAGATTTTTTTCTTTGTCTTTAATTTTCGAAGTTTGGCTGTGATGTGTTGTCTTAATCAGCTTGGACTGCCATGACAAAATACCACAGACTAGGTGGCTTAAACAACAAAAATGAATTTTCTCACGTTTCTGGAGGCTGGAAGTCTGGGATCAGGGTGCCTGTATAGTTGGGTTCTAGTGAGAGCTCTCTTCCTGACTTTCAGATGGCTGCTGCCTTCTTGCTATGTCCTCACATGGCAGAGACAGAGATCTCTCTCTTTCTTCCTCTTCTTATAGGCCAGTAATCCTACTGGGTTAGGACCACACCCATATGAACTCATTTAACCTTAATTACCTCCTAAAAGTCCTATCTCCACATACAGTCACAACGGGGGTTAGAGCTTCAACATAGGAATTTGAGGGGCACAATTCAGTCTATTGTATATGTCATGGTGTGGATTTTTTTTTTTTTTATTTAATCTGCTAGCAGTTCATTCATCTTCTTGAATCTGTAGGTTGATTTCTTTACCACATTTGGGAAGTCTTAAGTCATTACTTCTTTGACTTTTTTTCAGCCGTGCCTCCTTTCCCCTCTTCTTCTGGGACTTCAATAACATAATAAATGTTACATCTTTTGTTATAGTCCACAGGTCCCTGTGGCTCTGCTTATTATTTTTCTATCTCTTTTCTCTCTTTTGCTCAGATTAGGTAATTTCTGTTGTTCTGTCTCCCACTTCACTGATTTTTTTCCCTCTGTGTCCTGCATTCTACTGTTGTGCCATCCACTGAGCTTTTCATTTGGTTACTGTGGTTTTCAGTTCTAAAATGCCCATTTTGTTCTTATTTATACTGTCTTTTATTGTTTTTTTTTTTTTTTTTTTTTTTTTTTTGCAGTACTTGGGCCTCTCACTGTTGTGGCCTCTCCCATTGCGGAGCACAGGCTCCGGACGTACAGGCTCAGCAGCCATGGCTCACGGGCCTAGCCGCTCTGTGGCACGTGGGATCTTCCTGGATTGGGGCACGAACCCGTGTCCCCTGCATCAGCAGGCGGACTCTCAACCACTGCGCCACCAGGGAAGCCCTATACTGTCCTTTTATTTGCTGATACTTTAATTTCTTTTTTGAGACTTTATTTTTTCATTTGTTTTAAGTGTGTTGATAATTGCTCATCGAAGCACTTTTATGATAGCCACTTCAAAATCTTTGTCAGAGAATTCTAACATCTCTGTCATCTCACTGTTGGCCTCTACTGATGTCTCCTTTCATTCAGTTTGAGATTGTCTTGGTTCTTGCTATTACTCCTAATCTTCAACTGAAATCTGAGCATTTTGTTAGTATGTTATGAGACTCTATATCTTACTTAAACTTTCTGATTTACCTGGCTGTGTCTGACACTGTTCTGTTAGGGAATGGTGCGGGGAGCCACCCCCTTACCACTCAGTCCAGGTGGAAGTGTAGGTTCTCTACTCACCGTTGGTACTTGAGGGGGCTTGTTACTCTTGAGAAGGGTTTGGAGACCCGACTCCCTGCTAACCTCCACTGAGACCAAGATGATAGTGGAGGAGTTGCTTCCTTACTGCAAGATGGTGGTAAAAGACCTCCTCTGACACAAGCCCGGAGGGCATGGAGAGTGGTTACTTATTACTGTAAAAAAAATTCAGGCTCCACATGTGGTGCTCACTTGACACCATGAAGATGGGGGATTTTGTTATTGCATGGCAGAGATGAAAGTTCTGGCAACCACTTGGCCTTTTCTGACACCACCCGGATGGGCAAGTTGGGATGCCTCATTATAGCCTGGCAAGGGTGGAGGTTTAGATTCCCCACCTGCTCTTTGCCGATCTGGGTAAGTGAAACCACTCTTTTTTCTTATGGTGTTTGGCTGGAGTACAGCAATTACTTTGTCAAAGTTTTCTGCCTTCCTAGACCTTTCCTGGTTCTTTGGCTTGATGGGGCTGTTTTTTTCATTTGCACCCTATGGTATTTCTATGTGCAGTTTCACCAGTAGCTAAGTCTGAGATATATGAGACAGAAAGAAAACTCAAGGAACTCACTGATAGGTCATTCTTTAGGTCCCGAGGTCCCTACTCAGTCTCCCTTCTCTCTACCATTCAGAGTCTGTTTATGCTTATTTTACATATCACGTCTAGGGTTTTTAGTTGTACTTGATAGAAGGAATAGGAACAGAGATGTCTACTCCATCTTCTCTGAACTGGAGGTCTGGAAGTCTGTGCATTTGTTTTGAAAACACCAAAGCACTTGATAAATGTATGATAACTGAGGGACCATTTGATGGTCAGTTATAGGCTGACTCTCGAGGGACTCAGGGTAAGGCTCCCAGGGAGCTCTCTGAGGTACTGGACTCTCCTTAGTCTCTGGCCCAGTGGAGGAGAATTTTCCATCTCTCTGTTTTACTGCTTCTAATTGCCTTAAACTTTCTTCTGTTTTCACTTATTTTGGTACCAAATTCTAACTACTCTGTCCTGCTCTATCACACTCAACTTTTAACTGCTGCCTTGTGAACCCATGCTTAACTGGGCCTTAATAACTGGGTATATATTGCCTATTTTTGATAATAATTTGTATTTGCTATCACTGTAGCCATACCCTTCTTTTAGTAGATCCTTGGAAATTCACAGCACTGTCATGGTCTTTAATTGCTTTTGTCAGTTACCTCTAGCCATTGACTTGCCCATTTGTGGAACAAGTCCTCTGGAAAAATGCAAAACAGAAGAGAAGCCCTTCCCTCAAGATGCTAATAGTTTCAGAGGGAAACTAGAATTAATTACAACTAGAGGAAATTTTCTGGTGCCTTTCATCTACCCTACATTCATTGTTTTCTTTTACTTTTAAGGGATAAGGAACAGAAAATAAAATAAATAATTGGCTATATTGAGTTTTGTTCTCTTCCTTTTCCCTCAGTTTTGAGTATTTGCAGAGAAATAACTGCAAAACGTTTTCCTTTATTCTACTAAGAATATTAAAAGGGAAATGATGTGGCCATGGTAGAAAAGATATTTTTCTTAAAAGAAAATTCTCTCAGAAATAGAAGAAATATAGCAGTCTCTTATTATGAGTTGACCCTGGAGCCAAGAAGTAGTAGGTTATTCCTTCCATCCATTCCATTCCTAATGCAATAGGTAAGAGACAGAAAGGTTACATCTGAAAATTTCCCTGACCTCTAAAGAAAGTTTTCGCTTCTTCCTATGTCTGATAGTAATTTTACTGGTTGTGTTTTTAGGACCTAACATCCTCCTCCATCAAAGGGGCAACAGTTTTCCCTTCTTGAACTTCATGAGAATCTTTTACAGAAATTTTACCTAGCTGTCAGTCTATTAACCCTCAAGTACTTAGTTTATTTCATGGGATTACTTTTAATGCCTTGGCCAGATCAAACTAGTGAGTTTGGGAGCGTGGATTTGACCCCAGGTTAGCTGGATTCCAAAGCACACAACTTTAAAGCATTATTGTGCTCTTTAAAATGGTGTTTCAGTCTCCCTGCACGTAGTGAGTGATGAATCTCTGAATGGCTGATGAACTGTTCTGAACAGTATACATCGTGTGCTGTGTGTCACTGACCTGGTAAGGGTCTATGCGTGCTCCTCTGTATATTGATAAGATGAGGAAAATGATACTTTCTATCTGCCCTGAGGATGTTATGAGTATTAAACATCTCTGAAGAAAAGTTCTACAAGCATACCTTTATCATTTGATAACAAGAAAAGTCTGAATTGGTGAAAAGTCAGAATAAGTGATTACTTAAAATTTTAAAAAATCACATTCAAGAACATTCAGTAAAGAGAACAATGATATATTAAGTGGATCTATGTTTTTTTAAAAATTGAGTTTGTGATAATTCTTAGGAAATTTATATTTACATGAATTATAAGCAAGAAGGTGCTACCCAAGTGCATAAAAGCAGTTTGTTCTTTTAAGAAACTTGGTCATTCTCTCTGAGACCTCAAGCATATGATGATATTCCTTCACAAACCCTTTTATATAGCAGAGGAGTAACCTGAAGGTGAGGTACACATAAATGGTCATAGATTTCAGATATGAAAGATATAAATGATTTAGGGTTTACTCTGAGCGCCTCCTCAACGTGGTAGAACAGAGCAGTATTCTGAAGTTAGATGGTTCTGGTTTCTGATCACGTGACCATGAGCAGGTTACTAAGCATCTCCACCACCAGGAATTCTCATTTCTAAAATGGGGAGAATACCAGGTACACAGATCTCATAAAATTGTTGGGATATTGAATGAGATAATGCATGAAAAGTGCTATGAACAGTACTCGCAGCATAACAAAGGCCAACTGCTTCTATTATTAATGTTGTTGTTAACGCTATTAATAAGAAGTAATAAAGATGATGCTCTTTCCCTCCGAGAGGTTTAGGTAACAATTGAGTCTATATTTGTTAGCAACACAAGATGACCAATCCACGTATAGCATCCTACCCCCTCATTTCTGCTTCTTGTCTAAAGTAGGAGCAAAGAAATGACAGATTCAATCTAAAATATTCTTGGGTGGCTCAGCTAACCCTGGGATTAGGACTGCTGCCTCACAGGTCTGAAGCAAGAGGATTTCAAGACCCTTGCATTTATTCCAGAGTATTCCAGATGTTTGTAGCTACCTTGAAACTCTGAACCAGCCAGTAGGAAGAAAGGGCCCCGGGGAACTGTTTGCTGTAGGAAGAAAGCTGGCTTTTGCGCTGACTTCTTTTCTGCTCACAGCAATGGCAACTCCACTTCATAATATCCTCTCTAGTCATGCATTCTGATCAAAGTAGTTATTTAAAGGTTGTTGCTAATAAGAGAGTAGATACCCCCGGTATTTCCCAGAACAGAGCTCGCATTCTGGGAATCTTGGGTCCACGTGACTTCCTGAGTAGGTGATTCACACTGAGCAAGGAGATAGGTTCGGCATGACACAGTCTGCAGATGCGAAGAAATCCCCGGACAGAGGATGAGGCTGCTGAGTGTCCCCTTTGCTGGCTGAAGCTCCCAGTGTATGCACAAAACACCCCATCCCAGGCCCCAGATGTGTGCAGGTTTCTAATTGCCAGCGCTTTACTAAGATTTGAAGGGTGAGAGAGTTGCAGAATCACGAGCACCGAGGGCGGTGTTAGGAAGGCAGCTTCCTGCACACTGTTGTAGGTGTTCGTGAGATTATCAATTGCTCCGGGAGAGACACAGGACTGGAGGGCTTAGGGAATGTGGTGGTCCCCCTCTTCGTGGTTTCTGCTCCCTGAGCTGGTGCTTTCCTAGAGAAATGTACCCTGTACTTCCATTTCTGCAGTGAAATTAACTCGAGCTTGGCAGGTAAGTCTTTCAGGTCACCTTTAAAAAAAAAAAAAGGTGTGAGAGCTGTGGTGGGGTGTGCCGCACCCCGTTCGCTTACAGCAGGCACATTTTATCGGTGCAGAAGTGGTATTTGGAAGCTTAAATGTGGAGCAGAGCTTTGCATCAGCCAGATGAACTACGTGGCCCTGGGGGAAGAGGTAGGGGCACGAACAAAAGGAAGGGAAGGGGACTCGGGCATTTTCTTCCGTTTTGCTTGGAAATTTTATCTCCAGGCTGATGCCTAGCTCCAGGACAGGGTCTTTGGCATGAGATATAGCTGTGATGTTCCCTATTTTTCTCTCTCTTTTTTTTTTCTTTTGTGTTTTTTTCCTGCTTGTTTAGTTACCACTGCATGGGAGCAGGCAGACAGAAGCAGGGTTGCATGCTGTCAGTACAGGCTGAAGAAGTCAGTAAGCAGCCAGACAGGGAGTGAAATGGGAGGGGGCAGCTCTAGATTTCTTAGCTTATTTCTTGTGAGTTTTTCAGAACTCGTGTGATTCAGGCTTGTCAGATGCTATTTTGAGCTGGGCTGAGGCAAACACGTTCCCTTGGTGCACCAGATGTTGCCTGCAGCCTCCCAGTTTCCAGAGGCACCTGGGTTGACTTTCCTGGGGGCAAGGGAATGTCCAGGCAAGGGATATGAATGAGGGACTGGGAAATTACAATGGGGAAGGGAAATGTGCTATTGCTCTGGAGTTTAGTAGAAATCGTAATACGACTCTGGAGATAATTATTAGGATGGCAGTGATTGGCTTGAGGGAATGAGGAACTGTGCCTCGTTCAGTTCACTGTGTGGATCAGAGTGAATGCTTAGTAAATGCATGTTGATTGAATATTAGTACCAAAATGTGTACTTTTTGGGTGAGCTCAGGTTCATATGCTGGGTTATCCTTGAATGTCAAGGTGGAGTAATAAGAAAAGCTAATCCTAATTGGAGGGTAAATTATGAAGAAGAGATGAGTTCTGCTGAATAGTAGAGTAATATCCTCAAGTGGAAGCATTGGACAGGGAGACGCAAATACAGAGCTTGCCTATCTATCTGTCTGTCTGTCTATGTCTATTTTTCTATCTATCTATCTATCCATTCATTTCTCTCTCTCATTTATTAACCACCTGGTTCCAGGAGAATTTCAGGTAGCTTATAAGACAGACTTAATGCAGATTAGCATCATTAGAGATAAAAACGACAAAAGATAAGCCTTCATCCAGAGGTCGATCTTCTGTGGTTCCGCAGTGACATGGCCTACAGATGACTGAAATGTAAGAGTAACTGTAATTCTTGATTTAAGCATTTATTTCAACTTCATCTTCCACCAACCTCATTCCAGATACTGCAAACATGGAGGAAAGTAGACAGACGCTTGGCCCTCCTCTCAGCAAAAGGCAGGTAACAGTGGCACAGGTGATTGAGTCATACATGGAGGGCTGGTTGCACATATGCCCTCGGGAGGTGACAAAGCAGATAGTTGGGTGTGCTTCTCCACTCTTTAACCCGGGCTGCTCTTTTCTAGCCACATGGTGCTTTGCTTACTTTTTCTCCCCATATTTGAAACTGAAACGGGAAAAGTATGGTCTGCGTTCCCATGGTCTCCCTGCTTAATATAATACTCTATTCTTTTCTCAGCTACTAAAATATTCTATTATCACTGACCACTTCCTCCTCTGCTCAGTGTTTTTGTCACTGGCTGCAGTTTACATAAAACGACACAGGCTTGTCAGCTTGAATTGCTTTGAGTGTGAGTGCTGTGGATGGGGAGGGGATTCCGGGTGTGCTGATGAATTCCCGCAGCTGCCAGGGCTGGGAGCCTGCCTGGGAGCCAAGTGGATTGTGGACAGATGCTTTACATGCTGGGTCGACTTGGCTCAGTTCATATTCCCAGGTTCCGACCTGGAGCTGGGGGAGGGACACGTTCATTCACTCGGCCTGCACAGAAATAGTGACTTAGCATCTGCTATGTGTAGGGCATAGAGTCCTTGTGCACTTGAGAGTCAACTGCAGGGGTCCCTTACCCCACGAAGTCTACTCTGTTGCCTATGTAGGAGATGCTGTTCCATTGTCTCATTTATTTATCTTGGGAGGGAAAAGAGTTTTTTCCCGTTTCATGAATGAGGGAACTGAGACATGTTTTAAGCACCTTGCCTAAGATCGCACAGCTAGTGAATAGATGAATCATAATTGAAACTCTGTTTACTTTGAAGTATGGGTTTGTTTCAACAACACCACACATTGTAAGGAAAGACACCTTCAGAAAAGACTCTTTTATAAGACACGTTAAGGGTTGAAAAGTTTGCTTAGGGAGGGCCCATAGAGGAGTAGAAATTAAGGTGGGCCTTGAGCAGATGCCAAAGAAGCTCAGTCCAAACTGGCTTAAACAAAAAGGAGGATTTATTGGCTCACGTACCTGAGAAGACGTCGCCAAGGTCTGGATTTCCTCCAGTGTGTTCTCGTCTCCTTCTGTGTTGGCTTTATCCTCAGGATCTGCCCACTGACTTCTAGACTCTCCCACCCAGTAGCAGTAGCCCCCTTCCCTCCTGGCAGGGGGATGATTGCAGGAGTTGAAGGCCCCCAGACAGTTCCTGAGCTCACTTTCTCTCATTGGACCCAACTGTGGCCGGGGGGAGACAAATAAATGAAATGGGCCGTTCAGCACTTTCCCCCAGAGCGCATAAGTGAGACTAGCAGAGAGGCACGTTCCCCAGAGGAAAGTGAGGGTGGGAGCAGGGGGGATGGGTGCTTGGTGGCCTACCAGCATCCCCTAGCAGAGGACTTAGAGAGGCAAGGGGAACAGAAATACTCACAGCAGGAGCAGTGGTGGCACCTAGGGGTGGGTGGGTCTGGGTCAGGAGTCAGGATACCACTTCTGCAACTCTGCCTTTGCCAGCTATGACTTCTTACCAGTGTCATCTGACCCTTGAACCGCCGTGTTGCACTTGATAACTCCCTCTTGAACTCTAGTGGGCGGGGGATGGGGGGATGGGTCTTAGAATAATGAGGCATAAATAAGTATATCCAGTAGGGTGGGTCATATCAGTGTAAATGGGTGGTGGTCCTTCCCCTGGTTGCTCCTCAGATTCTCTGTCTCTGCTCTGGGGCTGCACAAACCCTGCACCATAAGAGTCCATTGATGTTGGTTCCTGGCCACGCCCTCCAGTGTAAGTTGGGTCTTCTAGGTCACCATCTGCTCAGGGCTAAAGCAGCCTGTAAGGAGACAGAGAGAGGGTCTCAGGGATTGGAAGCCTGTTGAATGGTCCTAGGAGGATGCAACACTTGTTGTTTCACCAACCCTCTATTAACCAACGCCTAGGTTTGTTCAAGGGGCTTATGCATCTGGGGGTTTACGCTGAAGTCTTGAGGAGGAAGCTCAGTGTTTGGTCCATCAAACCATAGAGCTCGTGTGTTTTTCTCTTTCTCAGAGAAGCTTCATGGGTAATGGGAAAGAATGCTGTCCCAGGAGGAATCAGGAGACATAAGCTTGGTCTGTATCTACTGGTCCTCATTTGACTTTTCTTTTTTTTTTTTTTTTACAAATTACTTTAATTTCTGAGCCTTATCTGTAAAGTGGGGGTGAGAGTTCCTTCCAGGTTTGTGAGGATCAAACAAGAAAGTAGGCAACAGCATGCCTGACTGCTAGTAAGCCCCCAACAGAGTTTTTCTTCTCTTCCTTCCTCAGATAGAATTATTTTACATTCAGGCTTTGTTATCCTAGTAGAGAAACCCAGGTTACGCTTTGGAAGGCCATTCCTGCCTGTGTTTGAGTCAAACTAGATTTAGCAGGTGCAAAGGGCTGCAGAAGTGACTTGACGGTTGATGGAATGACAGCCAGGATTCTGACGGGCATCAGGAGTCCTGAGTGTTGACTCTTTGAGTGCCACACTGCAGTCATCCTCTGAGCTTCCTCCACCCGTGCTTTGTTCCTTTGTAAATGATGCCACCCCACACCCAGTTACGCTTGGGAATCACCCTAGCTTCCATGTTTGCCTCTTTTTTTCTGCTGCTTAGCCTCTCTGTTCTGCCTTTACACATCCCATCAGTCAACGAAGTCCTATTGATTTTATAACCAAATCCCGCTTAAACCCACACCATCCTGTTCACCCCTAGTGTTCCAATGCTGCCTCATTCCTCACTGAACTCTTACCATTGCTGCCTTGCCGTACATGGCATAAAGAGGACTCAACAAATGGCTTTTGAATGAATGAGGAATGAGATAATGAGATAGGTAAAATGTAGTGAAACATTTAGACCCTGAGTTCCTAAACTTCTCCTGTTTGTAAGATAGGCATCAGTCGGTATTTCTAGGAATATTTATGGGAAAGAACTAGGTCCTTCTGCCTCTAACCTACCATGTGTCTGAAGTCACGATTTCCCCCCATTTTACAGAGATGTTTAACAAGTACACATCAGCCGAGGTGCTTGTTTCCGCAGGGAAGACCATCCCCAAGTCTTCCCACGTCTTGGGGGAGATATCCTCCCCTACCCCTCTGAGCTCTCATTTCACCATCCGCATGTAGCTGGGCTCTGGGAAACTCAATCTAAGGCTGTGCAATGCTAGAAGTGCCCACCTAACAGCTTGTCAGGGGGCAGAGGCAATTTACTTACCCAACTGAATTACCTGTTTATATTTCTGCTCTCCCAAGCGTACATCAGAACAAGAAGACAATAGAAGAAATTGTTAACACTGTACGGGACTTGTGGTCCACACCAAGAGAAATTTAGCCCATGAAAATGCTTTCTTTCTTTGGTGGGGAATCTCTTTCTCCATCAGAACCGCCTCCCTCCCCTCACTTGCCTTGCAACAGATTTTCTTTTACAGTATCTCTGCTCAAGGTTCTTTTCCTCCGAAAACAGAAACACAGCTGACTGCTCACAACTCTTTACTGATTTGATGGCTGCCTAGGGACTGAAGAACAAGCCTGTTTTGTAGGTGCCTCCGAGGAGCTGACTTTAGGATGCTGCAAAAAAGACAAGTATCAGAAAATTCTCATGAGTGTGACAGTCCTCAAGGCAGGAAGAGTTCCTGGTGGGCCTCCCCTCTGCATGCTGGAGGAATGAAGAAACACGTTACACCATCGTCATAAGGCAGGTTTAGCATGGACATTTCTGGTGGAGCGGGACGGGGATTCCATCTCAGCCTGAGAGCTGTTCCTGAATGGCTGTCCCAACCAACTTGTCTGTTTCTCAGCTTTAATAGAAACTATCATTTGGACTAGCATTCAACCATTTGGCACCTGGGGTGGGAGAGGGCAGAGCCTAAGGGGGCAGAGGGCATTTGGGAATATTTGGGCTTGCTTCTTGATTTTCCCAAAGCCACTTCTGGTCGTGAGGCTGAAGGGCCATGGGCAATGAAGTGGCACACAGACGGAGGGAGACTGTTGGGCAGGTGGACCTCAGTCTCTACTATTCTGACTAGACATTGTGACTGAGCGACCTTTTTTTTTGACTTATGATACTCTATCAGGCCTATTTTGATTGTAAGTGACTGGGCCAACCCAAACTGCTTTAAGCCAAAAGGGAATTTTATGGAGTCCATAAAGAGAAAGTCTAGGAGTTGTTCTGGACTGAGGTACAGCTTGACGCAGAGTCTCATGTGACGGTGCCAGGTTTCATGTTCTCATCTTTCAGCTTCGTTCTGTTCTCCTCTTGCCTTACGCTCACAGGATTAACGTAGCAGCTCCAAATCTCACTCCGCTTAGCTTCTGTCTGGGGGTGGGGGTGGGGTAACATAAGAGCTCCTTCTCTGAATAATCGGAAAAAGAATCCTGGGCTTTTCTTTTATTGACCCTACTGAGTTGCCTGCTTCTTCCTGGAGCGGTCACTGTGCCCAGAAAAAGAAGTTATACTGATTATCTTAGGCCAGTTGGTATAAGGGTGGAATGAGAAAGGGTAACCAGTGAATCCTCAAGAAAATTCAGTTCACCCTGGACAAAGGTGATGACTTCTTCACTGGAAACTTCTCAGGTGATGACTTATATCTTAGGTCCTTCAGACAGTATTTTCTCTCCAGGGCTGGCAGCATCCAGGAGACCCACACCCTCTTATTCTCCTTCTTACCGATCAATATATGAAGTCTCAGCAGTTCCCAACGTGGCTCAGGGACATGGAGAATAAGAAGGAATGGCTCAAGAGACCATAATGCATAAATTGGCTGTTTCAGTGGCCCTGTAGTTCTTTCACTCCTGAGTCAGGGTTCTTATCTAGAGCAGAGGGACCCAGAACATCTTTGCTCCTACAGATGGTGTTGGGTGGGTCACAGCATATGAGGAGGTATGTGGGTGGGAGTGGCTGATGTCAGGAGGGCTGAGTTGGAACATTGGATTCAAGTCAAGAGAAAAGCCCTGAGGTTTCAGTTGATGAAGAGAAACTTCCTGAACGGAAAGATGTGAATTTCTGGCAGCCTCTCTGTAAGGATAAAGAAAAGGAAACCAAACTCTGGAATGACTAAAACTCCAGTGGGTGCTTCCCTGGTGGTGCAGTGGTTGAGAGTCTGCCTGCCGATGCAGGGGACACGGGTTCGTGCCCTGGTCCGGGAAGATCCCACATGCCGTGGAATGGCTGGGCCCGTGAGCCATGGCCACTGAGCCTGCGAGTCCAGAGCCTGTGCTCCGCAATGGAGAGGCCACAACAGTGAGAGGCCCGCGTACCGCAAAAAAAAAAAAAAAAAAAAAATCCACTGGACACAGACTTGAGGCATATCCTATAGGGGCTACTAGGTGGGGAGGCAGGGCCTCGTGCGCTGAGTAGTACTGCTCAGTGATGTTCTTCCCTTGACCCTGGCAAAGGCAACTTGGTAGAGAACACTGACACTACTTACCTACGTGACTTTGGATAATTCACTTACTCTTATCAAGTCTAGCTTTCCTAATCTGTAAGTGGGGATAATAGAAATAGCTACTTCATCAAGAAATCGTAAAAACTGAATTAAATAATGTTATGTAAAGCCTGGCACAAGCTCAGCCCATGGTAGAAAACGTAATATCAGTTTCAGCTTTTTCCTCCCTGTCTGTAAACTCTAATTTAGATACTCAACAACTTGGAAGTTTTTCCCTCAACTCAATACATGACTTCATGACACTAAGCATGTCGATAATGAGTGACCAAAATTAACTTGTCGTTAATGTTTCTTTCTTTTTTTTGGATTTAGTATTTCTTGAGCAGTTGCACCAGACCACAGAAAAATGGAGGCTCAGTGGGCCCCACCCTTCCTGCAGCACAGTCATTGGATCAGAGCCACTTGTGGTGAGGAGTCCCTGCTCTGCCCCTGACTAGCTATGTCATCTTTGGAAGTAAACTGAATCTCTCACCTCAGAATTTTGCTCAGTAAAACTAGGATAATGATACTTGCCAGCAAAGTTACTGTGAGGATTTGAGACAATTCATGTGAAAGCCTGGCCTTGTTACAATTCTTTACATCATTAGTGCCCATTCTGTGGGATTTTACGATTCAAAATGTTACTGCGTGGCAGTTGGTGGAAGGATATAGCCCAAGAGCACCCCATCTGGTGTTGGGGGAGCCCCCTAAAATGGCCATCCATAGACATTTCTGTAAAATCCAAGTCCACCAGAGCAGTTGTTCCTAACGTTCCCCTGTCCAAGCATGGGGCCAGGTTGGCTGCCAGGTTGTTTTTTTTCTAAGGGATGACCCTACTTTCATGCTTCTGTGATTTACTTATAGAACAGATTACCACATTGGGTGAGAGGTTGGATTTCATGGACCTCAAATGTCCTTTTCCAACTCCGAGATTCTGTGTGCCTATGATTTCACTTCCCTTTGGGAAATAACCCTTACAATGGCCAGTGGCGTGGCCTTAAGCAAGTTCCTTAACCCCTCTATGCCTCAATTTCTTAATTTTAGAATGGGGCTAATTCTCATCCCCACATCCTAGGCCGGTTGTGAGATTTAAACAGAACATGTATGTAATTGCCGAGCACAGAGTGGCAGGACTTCAGTGCTGCGCACAGATGGCCAGTTCTCTCCTCATGTGGGTTGTAGTAGGGTGACACTTCCTGGACCCCTTGCTGTAGGATGGGGCCATGTGACTAAGCCCAGCCAATGAGTAGTGGGTCGAAATGAGGTCCGTAACTTCTGGATCAGAGCATTTTATTGCCAGTGTGTGACTTCTGGCTCAGTCACCTTGACGTTTGGGGTGGTGGCTCTTTAGCGTGCCTGACCTCCTACCCTTGGCCGATGCAGTACGAGGGAGAATGACTTTTGGTGTATCGAGGGACTAAGATTTTGGAGGTGTTTTTCCTGCTGCATAACCTGGCCTCTAGGGCCCAAGACCATCGCTAGCATCACGGGCACTTGCTATGTGCCAGACACACGTTACTCCACACGTTATAACGATACCCTAGAAAGATGTATCATTATCATCCTCATATTCATATGGGGAAACTAAGGTCAGAAATGTGAAGTAACTTGCCCAAGGCCACCCTGCTAGTAAGTGGTAGAGTGAGGATTTCCACCCACATTGTCTAACTTTAGAGCTCGTGCTCTCAGTCACTATTCTGCAGACTCCATAGACCAAGCCTGGGGTTTCCTGGTACGATCAGCCAATATTAATTCTGCCCTCCCTTTCTCTTGAACTGCATCCCCTGTAGTTCCATTTGGAAATGATTTCCTCTGTTGGCGTTTACTCTTCAGAGCGGTGGTGAGGCTGAGAAGTCAGCAGGGTGGCCTGCTGTGGTTATCTAACTCTCACGTTGTCACAGGAAGTCTCTCATTTTCTTTGCTTGACCACTTTTTGGTTTTTAACCTGTTACTTAAACCAAAATCTTTGGTATGGAGACAAGAAACTTCTTAAGAATATGGAAGGCATTTTTCCCTATCTTTGCTTGAAGGCATTGAAGTGGTAATCTTGAGTCTTAGAAACAGAGACTGAGATGGGGGTTCTTGTGTACGTGATATGTTATTAATGAAGTGCTTTTGGGAGAAACCTGTAAAGAAATGAGGGAGGCGGGATAGGGCAGGGAAAGAAGCTAAGCAAAGATGTAGTATAGGTGAAGTCTAGCTTCAGCCTGACTCCATGAGGGAGCTACGGTGTATGATTTGTACTATAAAGAGCTTGTTCTGCATTGAGGCAAGGGGACTGAGCCTTCATTCCCCTGAGTAGGTTGGTCACTGGCCTTGGTTGTAACCTCCCAGGTATCTCCAGGTGAGGTGGTTCCCATTGGCTAAAGGCAATCCTCCAAGAAGGATGCAGGTGTGAGCTAGTTACAGCCAACACCTTCAGCATTTTGGAGATGGGGGCACCTGCCAGGTAAAGGGATCTGGAAGATGTACCAAGAGCGTCTACTACAGTTTGAGATCAGTGACTCATCCTTTCCAGATTTGTGCTTTTTCAGGGAGTGATAGGGTCAGGCTAAGGGGAGGCAGCAAAGTGTGTAACACAGTAGTGGAACGTGATCCCAGTGGGGCCTTATTACATGCTTTTTGTTGACATCCAAGAGCTGTGTCTGTGACTGTGAGGGCAAGGTGGTCAAAGACCTCTGTCCTGACCTTTGGACCTGGAACTGATACATGTCGCCTGTTACTTGAGGAAGTTTTCTCTTTACTTTCTACCTTTTTAAATGGGCAAGGTGGCTGCGAAAAATGTTTTGGCAACACTTGGGGTGTTTTCCTTCCGAGTGAAATAGGCAGCTTCAATCTGATAGGTCCAGAATCAGCAACTCAGACTAATAGTATGAATACTAACACCAACACCGACACGATTTATTAAATGCCTGCTATGTGCCAGGGGCTTTAGTTGTATAACTGTTTTCTCTAATTCTCCCTATGACCCTCCAAGATAAGGAATAATAGGATCCTTTTTCTGGTCCAGACAATAAATATCAGGGAAGGTCAGCAATTTTTCCAGGGACACACTGTTAAAACAGTTTGCATGTAAGTAGTAAAGAAAATAAGTCATAGCATCAAAGAATGGAAGATTAAGGAGAAAATGATGAAAAACCACATACTCACCAAAGAGCAGAAAACATCGTACTGTACAATAGGGAAGTCTCACTGTTTTGATTAATATAAAAATCTTGCCGTGCTGAGTGTGGGGAAGAGAGCAAGGCAAGGCTGACGTGCTGTAGATGGGATTCGGTTCTAGTGCGTCTGACTCTGAAGCTGAAACATCTTACTTTGCTATACTGTTTTAATAAACACGTGATTTTAAGATGTCTACCCACTTAGCTCTGAACCATGAATTCTAGTACAGAAGAGTGGTTAAACACTCAGACCTTGGAGGGAGACAGACTTGAGTACTGGCTCTGTGACTTGGGGAAAGTTACTTAACCTCTCTAAGCCTCAGTTTCCCATGTGTCCAATGGGGATAAGAATACTTAGCTTGTATAACTCATGTGGATTAAATGACATCATGTATGTAAAATGTCTATCATATAAAAAACACCTATTTTCTACCAGTTATTATAATGTATCCATGAGGAGCTTTCCGTCTAGTTGGGGAGGAAAAAACAGTTTCAGTCTCTATTGTTTAATAATAAACAACTACAGAAATTGGTGGCTTGAAACAACAATGATTTATTACTTAGCATGGTTTTATGGGTTGACTGGGTGAGCCACCCAGTCATGTTGTACATCATGTCAGCCTGGTCTCTCATGTGGTTGCATTTAGCTGGGAGCTTAGCTGAGCTCCAAGAAGGGATGTTCAAGAAGGCCTCTGGTCCTCACTCACATGCTTCTTATCATCAGTAGTCTAGCTCAAGCTTCTTACATGGCAGCTGGACTCCAAGAGCCCCCAGATGGAAGCACCCTGCCTTTTTAAACGTTAGGCCCAGAGTTAGCAGACTGTCACTTCTATAGATAAAGCAAATACATGGCCACTCCAGATTCAAGGGGGAGGGGAGTCAGACTCTGAGACTTATTGGGCAGAGAGGCACGTGTGTGTTGGAAGAGGGGGAATTGTTGGCAGCTGTATTAGTCAGGGTTCTCCAGAGAAATAGAACCAATAAGAATATATATATATATATTCTTATATATATATATTATATATATATTATATATATATTATATATATATCCATATGTATATCCATATATATATATATATATATATCTCCATATATATATATGGAGATTTCTTGGCTCTTGTGGTTATACAAGCTGAGAAGTCCCACAATCTGCCGTCTACGAGCTGGAGAACCAGGAAAGCTGGTGGTGTAATTCAGTCTGAGCCTGAAGCCCTGAGAATTGGGGATGAGGTGGGGTAGGGCCGATGGTGTAAGTCCTGATCTGAGCCTGAAAGCCCTAGACGAAGGGCAGGAGACGATTGAGGTCTCAGCTCAAGCAGAGAGAGTGTGTTTGCCCTTTTTGTTGTATCTGGGCCCTCGGTGGATTGGATGAGGCCCACCCACAGTGGGTTTTCTTAACTCAGTCTACTGAATCAAATGTTAATCTCTTCTGGAAACACCGTCATAGACACACCCAGAAATGATGTTTCACCAGCTATCGGGGCATCCCTTAGCCCAGTTGACACATAAAATTAACTATCACAGCAGCCATATTTGAAGACTATCTCTTGTGGAAACATTCATTTTAGACCTTACTGTCTGACAGAGTGCCGCCTTTGAGCTACAGATATTTACCATGAAGGCTGATACCCTGTGGAGTGCGTTAGGTTTTTTAGAGATGACTTAACAGAGCTTCAGTTGGACCCTGCATGAAGGATGGGAAATTGCTATGGAAGGAAAAAGGAGAGGGTCTATCTGCTGTTCTGATTTTTCACCCATGTGAACCAGGACAAACTCTGTAAGTTGGGGAGGGAAGATGGGGACCCTGATTTTAACTGTCAAATTGATCAAGAATTGTCAGGTGGAATAATTTAACCCTCAAATGAGGGTGATTTATCCCGTGTATTGTAATCAGATAATCATCTAATTTGTTCCCTATGAGCGCTGGTAAATCACTTTTAGTACATATTGAAAGTGACAATATTGTATTTTATCACCGAATTGCTATCTTACAGTAATAACTAATGCATGTCATTGGCTTTGGCTACAGCACTGAATTACACTCACTTGAGGGCACATAGGTCCAGACGGGAGCTGTCACTTCTGTCTTCTCGTCCATGGCTGGGACCAAGAGGCTGGTAGGGAAACTGTACTGTTGCAACCTTTGCAGATGAGCTGGTTCAGAGATACCTGTGGTCTCGTGAAGCATGGAACTTCTCTTCAGTGCAGTTTGGGTCGATATGATCTAGGGTGGACCTAGTAATTCTATTAAATGAGTGATGAGTGCTTTGATGACTAAAGGTAAGGATCTTATTTAAACAGAGAAATAAGGACTGGTCAGGAATCAGGCTCAAATGACCTCTGCCTGGTCTGGCTCCTGCCCACGTGTCCAGCCTCAGCTTGCTCTGATCCCCACCTTGAACTTTCTGCTCTACCTGTACACACCGTACTCTGCTTCTCTGTACCATTGTTCATTTCCTTTTCTTTGCCTGGAATGTGCTCTCCCAGTTACCCCACCAATTCCCCTGGTCAGGGAAGATGCACTGCAAACACCCCCTCCCGGGTGCCTCACTCCTCTCATTGTTTCATTCGTCACACTGCATTATCATTACTTATTTATGCCTCTAGCTCTGCCACTAGACAGACTGTGAGCTCCTTGAAGCCAGGAACTCATTTTAATAATGTTGGTATCCCAACCAACCAGCACAGGACTGATTGGCCCAGATGCTGAATATGTTTCCCTTTAGCTAGGGGGTTTCCCGTTTTGACGTTACATATCTGGATGGGAATCAGTACGAGTATTTACTGCAAAGGTGAAATTTATGTGGCTCTGGAACAAAAGCCTGGGCAAGGGCCCAGAGATAGATTAGTCTGGAAGGGCTTGGAGGTATTTGTACATTTAGCATTAAGTGAGAAATTAAGCACGTCTTCACACTGATGAATTTGAATCCAGCTTTATTTCTGGAGGCCTTCCTGTGTTAGAAATAAGATTGAATGATCATTTCATTCATGCTGGTGGATTGGGGTGTCAGATCTCACAGAGCTTCCCAAACCATTTGCCTGCAGTTCCCTGTTCCTCACCCTGCCCTTAGAAATGAGGGATCTGAGACTAAGTTCCAGGGGTGGTAGGAGAAGGGAGAATGCATTCCCACATTCCTAGCCCAAGTGCATACACTCCTTCCTTTGAGAGAAGTGGAAGAAAGGTCTCTGAGCCTAGGAACTGGATCTCCCCTTTCGAACTGTAATCTGTAGGCAGATGGGGCAAGAAACCCCACGCAGGTTCAGAGACAGATGTCAGTGTGTGCCTTACAAGGAAACAAGGCGAGTTCCTGAAGAAAGGTGGCAGGGGTCTTCAAAACGATGCCTTCTTCTGTATCTTTTATTCTAGGTGCATGCCTCATGAAAGTTATTCTGGTAGTGATGATAATAGTATTACTATTACTACTACTACTAATGATTTATATATATTGAAAGTTTTCTACATGCTAGGCACCATGCCAGACTTTCTACTTGGCCTCCTTGATTTCAACTCGCAACTTCATGAGAAAGATCAATCTGATTTTCACGTTATGGATGAGGCACAGAGAGACAAAGATAACTTGCCCAAGGTTGCAAAGCTAATTAATGGAGGAGCTGGGATTTGCACCCAGGCAGTCTAACGGAGAACTATAGTCCTAACCTTGGCGCTATATTATTTTCCAAGTAATAATAACAAGGATAACAACAATAGTAAAAAGTGCAGCTAATGTTTATTGGGTGCTAACTCTGTGCTGGACCCTTGCCAGGCTCTTGACATGGAAAGCCTCATTTCCTCTCACCACAGCCTTTGGAGAGGGTTATTATTATTGTCCTCATTTCAGAGGTGGAGTGACTGAGACTTAGAGACTCAGCACCATGTCTGAGGTCACACAGCTAGTTCACAGTGGATCTGGATTCATTCTCAGGCTCTGCATCTCCTGAGACCCCTGCCCCATTTTTTTTATCTTGGTTCAGGAGAAGTTTTCTTTCCATCAATCCAGATCTCCTTCTCAGCAGCCAGTTCTCATCTCCTTCCTGAAGATGAGACCCAGAGAGAATTAACCATCTTCTTCAAAGGCAAAGGCCATATGTCAGTGAAGAGTGTGGTGGATTCTGTTGGGGAGCGTGGGCTCCAAAAACAGTAGCGCTAAAGAACAACTAAGAGCGCGTATCAGAGGGAACAGTTCTAGAGACTGGGTGAATGGGAACCTGTTTCATCCCACTGTATTTGAAGCCAGAACACCATGTCATGACACTGACCTGCACTAGGGGCTATATTGGTGACCAAGGAAAATTGACCCTCTGTAGGCTTTTAGTACCATTGGTAGTGAGGACTTTATATGTGTGTATGTTTATGTATTTGTATATACATGTATGTATATATGTACACACACACGCACACACACGAAGTCCTCACTACCAATGGTACCAATACACAGCTTTGGGGGGTAGGAGGAGTACCTGTTATGTGCAGAGCACTCAACTTACGCTTTTGGGCAGAGGCGATTTACAAAAAAAGATGGAGTGGTACCATTTGCCCTAAGCTGCCCTGGAAGTCTAAGCAGAGAAGTAAGGCAGATACGTATGTGGACAGTGTTTTCATAGATTAGCTTGATTAGCAGATTTGCAAACTTTTTGAAATCATAAAGCCTACAAATATATCTTTAATCCCCAAACATTTATGAAACAGTAAAGTTCTCATAATCTTTATACAGAAAAGGTAATAGAGCAAAGTTTGTATCTGTTTGCAGCTAGTGATTCATGGCTCTACCTGTGAGTGTCGGACTTTTGAAATATCATTACTAATAAAGTTCAGAGGATGTTATGGGAGGGATGCAGTGAAAGTCGTGTGTCCTTTGTCATGTCTTTAGCTGGGTCACACGAAACGAATGTGATCGTTTTCCACCTCCAGGTGAAGCACTTACTCTGCTCGCCTGCTGCTCGCTGTCTTCTGCTGCACTTGGGAACACATGTGCAGCTTCAGGGTGTCGCTGGCAATGGAACTGCCAGGAACTAGGTTAAGAATGGATATTCCTCTTTAAAAACTATGAATTTTGAGATCACACACAATAAGGTCCACCTCAATTTAAGGAATGTGCCGTGGATCTGAAAATTGGTCATTGTAACATCCTGGCCTGACTGGAAGAGTCTCAATGGCTTAAGTGCTGAGGAGTCCCAGGCCAAGGTTTCAGCTTTCATGTGATTTGGTGACCCTGACTTTGGTCCATTGCTGTAGGCAGAACCTCTGGGTCTTGACTCAGGACCTTCCAAATGGGTTCTCGAAAGTGGACCCTGGTGGAGAGTGGAGCCTCCAATAGAGAGCATCCTTTACCCCCAGGGCGCAAAGACTCACTCTGTATGGCTGTTGATAAAAAGTGGAAAGGGGCTTCCCTGGTGGCGCAGTGGTTGAGAGTCCGCCTGCCGATGCAGGGGACGCGGGTTCGTGCCCCGGTCCGGGAAGATCCCACATGCCGCGGTGCGGCTGGGCCCGTGAGACATGGCTGCTGAGCCTGCGCGTCCGGAGCCTGTGCTCCGCGACAGGAGAGGCCACAACAGTGAGAGGCCCGCGTACCGCAAAAAAAAAAAAAAAGTGGAAAGGAGAGCACAGCATGGGGACCCAGCACTCCCACCTTCAGATGGTTTCCTTAGGAAATGTGATCACCTTTTAGATGCTGGAGAATTATTACTGCATCATTCAGAATAGTGACCAGTTAAAAATATCCTAAAGGCCCATCAAGAAGGACATACATAGTTAAATTATGATATCTAATATTTGGAATATTAGGAATATTTTTCAGCCATTAAAAACCATGTTCTTGAAGAGTATTTGAGAGCATGGATGTAGTTAGATGGATAAATATAGATACACATATATTTGGGTAAAAAATGAAGAAGATTTCTTTCTATAAAGTACGATCTTGGTTTTTTAAAGTATCTATATCCATCCCTAGAAAAAATTCTCTAAAGAAACATACATTTTTCAGTGATTGTCTCTGTGTACCAGATGATTTTAATTTTCTTCTTTGAAACTATCTGGTTATTTTCGACAATCACATATTACCTTTCCAACCATAAAACAGCAACAAATACCAGGTGTTTCTACTGTGGCGTGTTCATCCCGTGCAGAACTGCAGTGGGAGCTAGACAGAGGGGCTTGGCGCTGAGAGCTGCATTTACTAGTTGGCTCATGGAGGGCAGGCCTTCGCTTCCAATTCCAGGGTAAGCAAGAAACCCGGCTTTCTTCATGGGTCTTTGAAAGCTGGGAGGAGTGACTCTGTGCTGTCTGAAAGTGAAGGTCTGCAGCCAGGGTGGTTACTCTGCCCCCACTCCTCCCTTTTCCCCGGCGTTACCTCTTTTCATACTTCAGGGCTTGGCTCAGTTGGTGCTTTCCCAGGTAATCTTCCCTGGAATAGGGGTCCAGGTTCCCCTTTTGAATGTCCTTGTAGCACTTTAGAACTATCATCGTTGCAATTTTATATCCATTATTGAGGTTATTAGAGGAATGTGAGGTCCCTCCTCTGAATTATGTGTTTTGTCATTTTTTTTTTTTTTTTTTTTTTTTTTGCGGTACATGGGCCTCTCACCATTGTGGCCTCTCCCGTTGCGGAGCACAGGCTCCGGATGCCCAGGCTCAGTGGCCATGGCTGATGGGCCCAGCCACTACGCGGCATGTGGGATCTTCCCGGACCGGGGCACGAACCCGTGTCCCCTGCATCGGCAGGCAGACTCTCAACCACTGCGCCACCAGGGAAGCCCATGTTTTGTCATTTTTGACTATCCCTCATTACTGGCGTATAAGAGTCTCCCACAAATGTTTGTTAAATGAATAAATACACTCTTCCATGCAAAGGTTTGAATCAACTGGTGGGAAGACAGATCTGATACTTTGAGGTGGACTGGAGGGATGATAGTGTTAATTGAGAGAAAGCTTCCTAGCAGAGTCACTACGCCATTTCTTTTTTTTCTGGGCAAAAGTATGATTCA
Source organism: Globicephala melas (assembly GCF_963455315.2). Lineage (NCBI taxonomy): Eukaryota > Metazoa > Chordata > Mammalia > Artiodactyla > Delphinidae > Globicephala > Globicephala melas. The sequence continues at coordinate 153,072,871 of NC_083315.2, forward strand.
ACACACCAGAGAGCTAAGGCTTTGCATTCTAATGTGGGTCAATCAATCGAGAAGTCAATCAACATCTATTCACCCAGTGCAGACCACGTGCCCAGCACAGTGCTAGAGGCACTAAGGCCTTTGGGAAGCAGCTTTGCCTCTTTCCTTCAGTTCGTGAAATGGGGTTATTAAGACTTGCAGAATCCAGGAGACAGGAACGGCCGGGGGTAGGAGTGACTGATCAATGATTGCAATGACTGGAAAAGGACCATGAAAAGCCAGTGGCATCTGAGCTCCAGCATTTTCGCTATGGGGTCCAGTGAAACCCAGAGTTAATCTTCCCCAAGAAAGATGTGCATGGGAAAATGCCCCAGATGATTATTGCAAAGGTGTCATCTTAAAAACAAACAAAAATCATAAGGTGCCTACCTGAACTTGGAAGCGTGAAATAAAAAGCAAATTGTTCCCATTTGAATAATTGTGGAGTTAATGGCTCTGAATTGTGTTGGTTTAGCAGGTTTCTGCCTTTCAGGGGTGGGATGGGGGGAAGTTTGGTCTAGCTTAATTAATTAGCCTTTCCCTGCTGAAATGTGACAAAACAGCTACCCTGAAATGTTGCTCTCTAAAAATGAAAAAGGAGAATTCCTCCTCAGTCACCTTTATATGGAAACCAAGGACAGGAAGAGAAATAAGACATGGGCTGTTAGGGTAATATGATGTGGGCAATGGATACATTTAGACAGCAAAGTCCACTGCTTACTTTCAGTCTCTAGCCTAATCGTTCTTCCCCTCCTGGAATCTATGAGGGAACTTCATATTTAGGGGCGGGGAGGACAAATGGCTATGCTCATAGCCTATTAGGGACAGTTTATAACACCCGCCCTCCCACCGCTTCCGCCCCACTCCACACACACACTCACACATTGTTTGGGAAGTTTGAGCTGAGCTGTCTTTGGAATGACAGGGCCTCATCCATGTAGCATTTGTAATAAGCTGGTCCTTGGGTGGGCTAGCGTTTGTCCACATAGTGGAGGTAAGGAGTTGGAGGAAGGGAAGGAGAAGCTTGTTAATTAAGACTAAAGGCCAGCAAACTGTTTGCAAGCCTAGCAACCTAGTTACAGCTGATTCTTATCTCCTAGAGCAAACATTTATAGGTTTGCCAAGACCTCTTGCTAGCTCCCTGCCTCCATGCAGTCATTTTCTGTGCTAGACAGTAATAAGTCTGCATTTATTCTTAAATGTCCTTTAATGCCCACTTCATTAGAGCAGTCCAGTTAGAGCCCGTTAGCAAGGTTTTACTGCATTATTTTTTGGAGAAAAAGGGATATTCGCATTGAGAGGAAGGCTTTCTGCTTAAGGAAATATTTTCCCCTGAGGGGCATGAATACACGAACAAGCATATGCAAAATCTTAAGGCTAGGATTCGGTGCCTCCTAAGTAAATTCCAGGAAAGGTGAGTAATGATCTAGGCTCAAGAGAGAAACACATCCCTTGGGGGTTCTTGAACAGAACTAAAGGCCCCTCTTTGGGTGAGGGGATCGTGTGCTGCACTGTTGCTTTCTTCTCCCACGTTGTATCTCCTGCATTTATCTCCTGCTTCTGCCACTTCCTAGATCTTCGATTTGGCCAAGCTACCATCCAGCTGTTTTGCTACGACATTGTCATTGCATCGGTCCTGCATGGGACACTCAAGGAAAGTCTATTTGGATGTCTTCTTTCCTTGTCAGTCTTCATGTCTGTCCCTTCTGAATTTGAGGTCCGTGTCTACCCTTGGGCCCTGGGCCTTTTCCCTTAACATCTCCAGTGTGAAAGCTCTTCCGCAGTGGGTCTCTGTGCTCCTCTCTTCATCCTCCTGGGTCCCAAAGGGAGTCAGGTGCCTGGACAGACTGTCAGAACAAAGTTCCCACTGTCCTCCAACTGTGGGTTTTGATCATTTCTTTCGGTAACCAGTTTAGTGTAATTATTCATGGAAGAACTTCATAGCGCAAAAGGAAATGTCCTATAAAGCCTTTATCAAGGAATCAGTCTTTGCAATCTGAGACATCCCCAGAGCAAAGGCAAAGTATCTGTGCTAATGATTCAGGTATTACCTTTGGGGAGAAACAGGATGAGATATCTAGGGTTGGTGGGGTTTGAATCACTGTGGTTGACGCAATCGATGAGCCTAGAATCTGTGGGAGGTCCAAAGTCTTGTGCCGTCCCAGTCCTCCCAGTGACACAGTGTGGTGCTCACTGCTGTTATCATCACTATACAGTGGGGAAACTGAGGCACAGAGAAATAAACTGCCTTACCCAAAGTTTCTAAAGTAGAAAGTGGAGTAGAGTCCACATTTGGAAAGAGGCAGTCTAACGCCATAGCTGCATTCTTAACGTTCTGGAATCTGGTCACGTACAAGCGGGTCCCTTGATTGGTCACTGTCTCATACTCCTGGCTTATCCGATCCTTTCCAGCTTCCTAGAGCTGGATGTACTGATTGGCCTGAACAGAAGATTCAGAAGTTTATCAGGAGTCTCATTGTGTTGATTTGGTGAGACTGGAAGAAGATGTCTTTAGCAAATAAACCCAGTATCCAATGCACCTAGAATGGGCCAGCCTGCTTCCACCACTTCCTAGATCTCTGACTTAGCCAAGCTCCTTACTTTTTGAAAGTCTCAGCTGTCTCATTTGTAGGATAATAGTAGCCTCTACTTCATACTGGGCTGTAAGAACTAAAGAGAAGAGGGAGTGCATGGAAGGTACTTGGTAAACAGTTAAGAGTTTTAGAACTGTTTATAAATTCTAGCCAAGGCCCTTTGGCTCCTATGGCCCAGAAATCCCGGTAACCCTGGGACGATGTTTCCTAAACTCTAGTATCCGTAGGGATGACCTGGGGGGAGGTGTTAAAAGTGCCGTTTCCCACATTTCACCCCAAGTGATTCAGGTTGGACCAGGTGATGCTGATGCAAAGGTCCAGGGACCATCACAGAGAAACACTGGCTCAGAGGCCAAGGAACCCCCGTTCCACCCCTTGACTAGATCCTCCACATTCCTTCAGTCTCTTCTGACCCCGAAAGCAAGTGTTAGAAACATTCTCAGCAGAATGTCTACTAAAGGCTTTATACGGCCAACAAGTAATAGTTTCATGATTGCGGAAGCAGCCCTCGGAATAGTACATTTTCTCCCCCTCCCCCATTTCCCATGTTGGCTCCAGGCCCCCCTCCCCCCAACCAGCTTCTATTTGCACCATAGTCTGTGGCATTTTTGAACTTCAGGGCTCCTGTCTGGCTTGTTATTCTCTTAGCTGAGGAATTGTAGCACCTAATTAATAGGAAATTAGCTGTGACTGTAACATTTGGCCCGTAGTCAGGGCCCAAGAAGTTATAAATATACACCACGTGAGTGGCCTGGGCACCTGGTTCCTGGCAGCTCCAGAAGTGGCGCTTTCCGTGTTGATCCAGGAAGTGAAACCGTAGGTCACAGGCAGCTGGGAGTTGGGGTCGCTTGCCCTGAGGGCCAAGCGGGGAGCATCCTGGGGAGCACGAGGGCCTGTCTGCCTCATGTGGCTTCCCAAACAGCACACATACTTTCCTCAAGTTAAATGTCTCTTCAAAGGCCAGGCTGGAGAGGAAGCAGAAAGGAAATTGGAGCAGGGGCTGGAGAGGACTTGGAGGAGGGCTCTGAGATCCCTTATAGGGTGTCGCAAACACTGGTCCCCCAGAGACACTGTAGGTCTGCTGTTGTTCCAGGCACATCCATTTGGCTTCTTCGAGAAGCAGGGACCTCGTGCATTGAGGGCCATGCCACTGCCACTCACAGGTGCTGACCATGAAGCTGAGGTCCAGAGAGGTTAAGTATCTTGTCTAAACAGCTAGGAGCAGGGCTGGGATTTGAACCACAGTTTTCTAATCCCCAAGTCCCATGCTTTCTGCAGGACCTCAGAGCTGCCTAAATGCTTCAGGAGGAGAAAATGATTTTTAAAAGCACCAGTGAGGAAAAAGGATAGAGGGGGAGAGGGAGAAGCAGAAGGGTCAAGGGCAAGGTGGGGTGCCTCCAGGGGTCTTGCAGGGAGGCAGAAGGGCCTCCACAAAGGAGGAAGCATTGCCCGGAAATCAGAGCTGCAGCTTTTCTCTGGATTCACCTGATTTAAATTATCTCACTTTTCTTTTTCTCAACTTCCCCTGCGGGGAAATAGAAATTGAGCACCTGTCTCTTCCCTCATGAGAGTTAAAAATCTGCTGATGAAAGGACCTGTTCAGATTCTAAGTCTGTTTGTTACGAGCCAAACCAGGGTGGGAAGAGAATGCTGGGTTCCTTGGCAAAGCAGGTGGGACCAGCAGGGGAAGACAGGCTGACCACGTTAGGAAACAGAAAGCCCAGAGTAAGTGCAATATTTTGCCAGCTTTATTTAAGAGGCTGATCGAAGCCTCTTTAACACAGGCTTCTACCTGAGAGTGATATAATGAATCCAGCATTTATGTATCTCTGGAAGGAGGCTTCTGAAAGAGGAGAAAAATACAAAAGAAATTGCATCTTTGGGAATGCAATGGGACATTGGGAAATAACTCATTGACGATGTCACAGAGCACAAGATAGATGGGGAGGCCACATGTTGTTGAGGCTGAGGGAGGACAGAGTCTTCCCTGGAAGGAAAGTGTGGCTCCAGCCTTGTTCAGGGAAGGGAGTTATAAATCAGAGTCCAGACCGAGAACACAGGTGTCACTGCTACCCTGAAAGAAAGATAATATAGCTTCCTCTTCCCGCCTTTTCCCACTAGCCAGAGGTATTTCCTGACCCTCCACTGAGGAAGGGATCCATCCCATCTGGTTTCTTACCCTCTGGAGGGTGTTACCAGTTCATTACCATCCCAGCCAGTGCTTTGGTACAAAATGGCTTTGGAGTCCGAAAGAGTTGAGTTCAAACATCACATCCTCCACTTAGTAGGTCCTTACTTTTGTAGGCCCTCAGTTTCTTATTGTGTTAAAAGTATGGGGTAATATCTCTTTGAGAGGGTTTTTAAGAGGGTTAAATGAGATAACAGTCCAAAAAAACCCACACAGTTGAGCTTTAAGAACAATTATTGCCATTATCCTCACGTAAATAAGAGAATCAAGAATAACACTTGGTACTTGCTGGTCACTCAGTAATGTTTCTGTTCTCTTTTTCAAGGTCATATCAGCAATAATACCATTCGGAAAAGATGTTCACTGTTTTGTCTCCCTCATCAATTTGTACCCTCCCCCAAACAGTCCTAAGCCACAGCCTGGGCCAAAGCCAACCCCAAGCCTCTGCCCAGATCTAGCCGCAGTCCTAACTCGGATCCCAACCCCAGACCCATCCTAACCCTATACCGAACTGTAACCCCTACTCTATTCCCAGCCCTATTTCAACTGTATTAGTCAGGGTTCTCCAGAGGAAGAGGACCAGCAGGATGCATAAGAGAGAGATAGACACGCGTTATAAGGAGCTGACTGGTGCTCTTATGGAGGCTGGCAAGTCCCAAGATCTGCAGGCTGAGCTGGGGACCCAGGAGAGCCAATAGTGTGGTTCTGGTCTGAAGGCTCGCAGGACTGATACCCAGGGAAAGCTGATGTTTCAGTTAGAGTCTGAAGACAGGAAAGGAGCTGATGTCCTAGTTCTGTGACCATCAGACAGGAAGGATTCTCTCTTATTTGGGGGAGGGTCGTCCTTTTGGTTCTATTCAGGCCTTCAACTGACTGGGTGAGGTCCACCCACGTTAGGGAGGGCAGTTTGCTTTACTCGGTCCACTGTTTGAAGTGTTAATCTCATCCAAAAATCACCCTCACAGAAATACCCAGGATAATGTTTGAGCAAATGTCTTGATACCATATGACTCAGTCAAGTTGACACATAAAATTAACCGTTATACTACCATTATCCCTAATCCTGTCCCCAACCCTCTCTCTAAGCCAAGGCCAAACCTAACTCCACCCTAATCCTACTATTAAATATTGCTCTGCCTTGTTAATGCCTCAGTTTTCTAAGATAGGCTACATCCTATCTCAGCCACCACAACTTGCTGATCAGTGAGATGATTTCACACCATAACTTGATAATTTATCTCTGGAGTATGGAAGGGAAAGGGAAAGGACATGGGAAAATAGATTCTTGCTCAGATGGCAACCCAATATGATCAGCATCTGCGTTCGGCATGAGGAACTGCTCGGACGCGAAGAGCGATTTCCATTTGTTGGCGCCAACTCCTGCCCCGTTCTCTTAGCTAAACCCTATTTTAATAGGGTCTGTGTGAGGTTGGGATGGCCAGGGACAGAGGCATGGGCACTACCCCTAAAGATGTCTTATTGCAAAGAATATAGGTTTATAGACCACTGTGAGATGAAAAGTAGATTGTGTTATCACTCAAATAGGTCACTTAGGTCTGCCACATTCTTCTCTCAGCTTGATCCTATATGATGAGAAAGAAAGCTTCCTGGTTTCTAGAAAGATTCCTGTAGAATCAGAATCTTAGAACTGAAATGAACGGTGATCTAGCCCAGTGGTTCTCAACTTTAAAATCTCTGATGCCTGGGTCTCATCCTGTACCGATTGGTCCATCTCTGGGGACAAGCCCTGGGTACTGGTATTTTTAGAAGTATGCTGTAGCGTACTATTGCCAAGTGGCTCCACCAGTCTAGCCAAAGCCTTTGTTTTACAAATGGAAAAGGTGAGGCTCAAAGATGTCAAGTAACTTTAAAAAAATCAGATACCTAGAGGCAAAGCCAACACCCAAAGTCTCAGGACTCCTAGTCCAGTGCTCTTGTCAGAACACCATACCTTCACTCATCTTATTTCCTCAGATCTATAGCCAGAGAACAGTAGGATCATCTAGGACCCATCTTAGGATCCTCATGGAAGTGGTACTCCCACTCAGCGATCTGCAATTCTTCCTGCCACACCAGAGTAAAGGCTTTCATTCCTCTGCACTGGATAGCTCTTGTTCAGAGAGGTAGGGGCACTGTGGTGGAAACAATTATTTACTAAACCATTTGGAACAATAAAGAAATAAATCCTACTCCAACAACCTTGACCAGACAGCCAAAGGTTGTACTCACTTGGCACTGACCTTGTAAAGATGGATTGCAACTTTGGGGAGTTGATTTTATTGTTGTTGTTTTCCTTCTGGGCATTTAGAGTTTATGTCCACTGAGGAGAATTCTGGGAATTGTAGGTTCCATGTTACTAGCATCTGCTTCATTCCCCTGCCTTTGTGTTCAATTTCATCCTCTTCTGATTTTTAAAAAGTTTTCGGGGCTTCCCTGGTGGCGCAGTGGTTAGAGTCCGCCTGCCGATGCAGGGGACACGGGTTCGTGCCCCAGTCCGGGAAGATCCCACATGCCATGGAGCAGCTGGGCCTGTGAGCCATGGCCGCTGAGCCTGTGCGTCCGGAGCCTGTGCTCCGCAACGGGAGAGGCTACAACGGTGAGAGGCCCGCGTACTGCAAAAAAAAAAAAAGATTTTTGTTTTTTAGTGAACTCATACTAAATGAATTGTTATTTTAAAATGGGTGACAGAAATCCACCTTAAGTCCTGATCTGACATATTTAGAAAACATGGAAACCTCTGAAGCAGGCATTTTCCCTGGGAAATAATTCTTCTTCATAACCCAAAGGGTGCAGGGGGGATTCTGCACTCATCTCGTCACTCATTCAGATGATGTGTATAGCTTCCTTCTAGGTCCAGGGAATTTGATTGGCACTAAGGGAAAATTAAGGTGAGTTGGACTGAGTACTTGACCTCAAGAAGTTTAAATCTAACGAGCAGGGAAGATGAGTACCCTCGAAAACCCGTACCATAAGCAAGGTGATGTTCCCTAAATGTTCTGCAACGGGTGTGCAGGGGTGAATGAGATGACTTCTAGTTGAGGGATAAGGGATGGTTCCAGTGATGATGCGACATTTTAGTTGAGTCTTAGGAAATTGATAGGATTTAGACAAAAATAAGTGTAAATCATGTGGGCAAGGGAACATGTGTAAAGAGAAACAAAGGGGAAGGAAAGAATGTGTATGGGGTGTGTTTGTTTTTGGTATGGTAGGCAGGGGAGAATGATCTGAAGAAATTTAAGTGTAGATCTTATGGACGCTTAAGAGTTGAAATAGGTTTTAGAGATTATCTGGTTAACTTTATTTTGTACATTAGAAAATAATAATAGTGATAATAACAGTGGCAGCAACGTTTGAGTTTACTTATTGCGTGCTTTCTGCAGGCAGCTGTTGAGCTACGTGCTTCACGTGGATTTTCCTCCTTCACATGGATTTATATTGTTTCCTCAGAATATCTCTTGGGCATAAGTGTTATTACTATGTCCCCTTTGCAGATGAAGAAACTAAGGCTCAGAAGTCAGTGATCCAGTGAGGGGCAAAGCTGGGATTTGAGCCCAAGGCTATATGTTCTCCACTGCCCTGATTCTACCATGTTCAGAGAAGGTGGTGGTGCTATTATGGGGGAGGGAGAACTGATGCATTCATTTTGGATGTGTTGACTTGGAGGTGCTCATGAGACCTCCAGGAGGATAGATGAGTTTGGAGACTGGGGAAGAAGTAATAGTAAAGAAAAGGAGTTTGTTTTGGGAAATTACATCCTAAGGTTTGCATATTCAGAACACCAGTCATTTGACTTGCCCTGTGGAATTTCCAGAGAGGAATTCTAGCAGCTCATTGGCAAGGCTGCTCCGTAGTGTGTGTATGGTTTGCCAGACCCATCTTCAGAAGCTGCAGTCAAGGTTTTCTTTTTTGGACATGTCTCAGCTCCTCTCTCCTCCATGTGTACCCGCAGTGCTGTCTCCATTTTTCTGAAGGGACTTTGCAACTTGCTGTCCTGTTGCTGGCTGCCAAGATGTGTCTCTGTGAGGTATCTAGCTGTTCAGCACTGGGTGGAATAAGTGCCTCTGACCCTGTGATCCCAGTAGTGATGAAAAGCTCATTTTGTGGCGGGAGCTGAAGATGGTGAACATGTGCACAGAGGTGGGAGGACCGACCGGAGGGAAGCAGGGAGCTTTGGCAGCCTGGGAGAGCGCTCGTACCTCAGGATAACACGAGAAGTTCAGTGAAGCTCTTACTAACTCCAACTCCAAGTCCTTTGTCATTCCCTGACTTGGACTAGCAGCGTGCCTTCATTATTGGAACTAGGAATGTCCGAGCAGTGGGAAAAGTAAGGCAGGAAAGAGTGGAGTAGACTTAGTCGAGGCTTTGTAGTCTATGGCTTAGAGTCCGGAATTCACATTACCCCATAAGAAAAACCCTCAGGAGAGGGATCTGAGGGTTGGAGTCTAAATTAGTCTTCTGTTGCTGCTGTAACAGATTAATAAACTTAGTGACCTAAAGCAACATCCATTTACTAGCTCACAGTTTTGCAGGTCAGAAGTACTGATGGGTTTGGATGGGTTCTCTGCTTAGGATCTCACAAGGCTGAAATCAAGGTGTTGGCTGGATGGGCTCTTATCTGCAGATTCTAGGAAGAACCTACTTCCAACCTCAGGCCCATTGTTGACCAAAGTTAATTTCTCGCCGTTGTAGGATTGAAGTGACCCTTTCTCTGCTTGCTGTCAGCCTTGGGCCACTCTTAGCTCCTAAAGGCCATCCACATTCTTCGTCCTGCAAGGCCAGCAATGGAGCATCAAATCCTACCTGTGCTTTAAATCTCTGACTTCCTCTTTGTTACCAGCTGGAAAAACACTGCTTTTAAGGGGCTTGTGTGATTAGGGCCTACCTGGGTAATACCCCTTTGCCATATGCATTAATTTGCATGGACTGTCATAACAAAGTACCACAAACTGGGTGGCTTAAACAACACAATTTTATTTTCTCACAGTTGTGGAGGCTAGATGTCTGAAATCAAGGTGTTGGCCGGGTTGGTCCGTCTGTGGGCTGCAGGAAAACAGTCTGCTCCAGGCCTCTCTCCTTGGCTTGTAGGTAACTGTCTTCATGGCCACATAGTGTTCTCCCTGTGTGCATGCCTATGTGCAAATATTTCCTTTTTAAAAGGACTCCAGTCATACTGGATTTGGGCCCACCCTTAAGACAACCTTATTTCCAAATAAGGTCACTTCCTGAGAAACTGGGGGTTAGTACTTCAATATATGGATTTTGAGGGGATACAATTCAACCCATAACACCATCAAACATATCAGTCATAAATGTGATATCTCATCCTACTCATGGGTTCCACCCATACTCAAAGGCGAGATAAGACAGGGTCACAGGTCATTCCTAGGATTTTGCTTGCCACTGAGTCCCTGAACCAGGAGAGCTGCTGAGTGGTTGGGATGTGAGAACAGCCATGAGTAAAAAGGAGATCGCGAGCTTCCCTGGTGGTGCAGTGGTTGAGAGTCCGCCTGCCGATGCAGGGGACACGGGTTTGTGCCCCGGTCCGGGAGGATCCCACATGCCGTGGAGCGGCTGGGCCCGTGAGCCATGGCCACTAAGCCTGCGCGTCCAGAGCCTGTGCTTCGCAACGGGAGAGGCTGCAACAGTGAGAGGCCCGTGTACCGCAAAAAAAAAAAAAAAAGGAGCTCGCTGGTAGCTGTGGTGAGAGCAGCTTCAGTGGGGTGGAGATGGGGCGGAGAGTGTGGAGACTGCTGCACTCAAGAAGCAGCTGTGACCAAGAGGAAGGCAAATGGTGAGAAGAGAAGAAAACAGGGTTGAATAAAAGAGACCTGGACTTGTTTGTTTGATATCTGGAAATAACGGACAGAGAGGAAGCAGTGGCAAGCTAAAGCCTCCAGCTGTTTCTGGTTGTCCACATGCCCCCTTCTATGGGAACCTGACTTATTACCCCACATTGTAGAACTGCACATATTATTAAATGGCCTTTGCAAATAGAGATGTGTGCAATCTGGCTGAGTTATACTTACTTTGGAGACCGATGTTTGCTTACTTGTGGCCTGGTAAATCTCAGCCTTAATATCACAGGAATGCATTTCTATTTGGTCTCCACCTTCCTGATTCTTTTAAAATTTTATGTGATTTTTTTTGGAAGGAAAGTTTTGATAGAACTTGGTAATAGCACTAGCTGCTGTTGATTGAGAATCCACTGTATGACAGGCCTTGTGAGAAGTGTGCACGTACATTATTCCTCATCCCCCTTCTACAAGGTAGACTGTTGCCTCCATTTCACATGTGGGGAAACTGACTCTCCGAAGGGCTTCAGGGCTGTGGCCAAGGTTAGAGAACTAGTGAGTAGTGAAGTTCCATCTCCCACAGCACTCTGGCCTCATCACTGTACTCACAACAAACCCTTTCTCTTCTAAAGTTTGGCAAGTTTCTTCTTTTGAAAACGCTCACTGTTTGTCTAGGATGCACTTAGAGCAGCAAATATTCTGTGAGAACAAACTGTAGTGCTCACCGTTTATCCCCCTCCCAGTCCAAAACTCCTAGGCTTCCCAGCTCAGCTATTTGAGAAATTACTCAAGGAAAAATGTTCATCACCCAGAATAATTCATTGCTGAGCAAAGAACAATACAGAGACATTTCAGCCAATGTGACTTTTTGCAAAGGCCATGCACGCCGGTGCCCAGGGGTTTGTGATGGACACGGTACCCAAGGCACAAGATCACATTTGCTTCTCTTTCTGGATACATTTCGTCATGAAAGGGTTTGCAGTTGCTCCATCTGCTGACATACAGAAGTCTGTTCCCCCAAATGGAGGGCCTGTTCTCATTTACAAAGAGAACTGTGAATCGTAGAAGAAACTTCAAAGGAGCATGTCAGGAGTAAGAACCTAGAGCAATTGGAATTTAGGGTCCTGGAGTGGAGAACAGCTGGCGTAGCCCTCAGACTTTCCAGGCTTGAGAAGAGATGGATTGTACCAGAGGTGAGATCGCTTTGGGAGAAGCGACAGAGAGAAAATCACAAGTTGACTGGGTTTTGGAGGAAGTGTAGGAGTTTGTCAGGTGAGTGGAAAATAGAAGGTGCCAGAGAAGGGCCTCTCAGGTAGAGGCAGGGTACAGGATTTAAATGTCAATGCTTGTCGTGCTAAGTGACTCAAGTATAAATGATAGTGTTAATAATGACACCACTACCCCCATACTAATAAACACAAACACTTATATGTTACCTACTGTATGCCGGGGCACATTAATTATATCAACTCATATATTCCTCAGATCAGCCATATGATGTGGACACTATTATTACCCTTGTTTTACAGATGAGGAAACTGAGGCATGGGTGAATTATCATTTCAAAGAAACTGCAACTATCAGAATCAAGATTTTTTTTTTTTTTACAGTATGCGGGCCTCTCACTGTTGTGGTCTCTCCCGTTGCGGAGCACAGGCTCCGGACGCGCAGGCCCAGCAGCCATGGCTCACGGGCCTAGCGTCTCCGTGGCATGTGGGATCTTCAAGGACTGGGGCACGAACCCATGTCCCCTGCATCGGCAGGCGGACTCTCAACCACTGCGCCACCAGGGAAGCCCCAGAGTCAAGATTTTAATCCAGCAATTTACCTCTAGAGCTGTGCTGTCCATTAGAACTTTCTGTAATGATGGAAATGTTCTAAGTCTGCACTTCTGTTTTAGTAGTCACTACCCACATGTGGCTGTCAGGCACTTGAAATGTGGCTGGTGTGACTGAGGACCTGAGTTTTACATTTATTTAATTTTGATTAAATTTAAATAGGCACATGTGGCTAGTGGCCACTGTATTGGACAAGGCAGCTTGCTAGTCTACTTAACCATAACACTCTGCTGCCTTCCAAACGGGGGAGTATGGAGTTGACTGTCTAATAACAGTGGTGGTACTAATAACCACCACAGAAATAAGGGCTGCCATTTATTTAGCTCTTACTATATGCAGGGTAGTGTGCTAAGTGCTTCTAGTAGGTTGTGTCCTGCAGTCTCCGCGAAAACCTTGTTGGTGATGGCTACGAGCATGGATTCTGGATCCAGACTGCCTGCATGCAAAACCCAGCTCTGCCACTTGTTAGCCCCGCAGCCTTAGGTACATTACTTATCCTCTCTGGGCCTCAGGTTCCTCATTTGGGAGCTGGACTAAATAATAGCATCCGCTTCGTATGCTTGTTATGGTTATTGCAAGAGTCTCTGCATTTAAAGCTTGCAGCAGGGTGCCTCACATGTGGTAAGCATCGAATACGTGGGTGGTATTGATGTTATCACCCTTACACAGTAGATGAAGAAACCAAGGCACAGAGAGTAAGGCCTCGAGCTTAAAGGCACAGCTATGTGTGGAAGAGCTGGTATTCAACCCGTAGGAAGCCTGATTTCAAAGTCCACGTTCTTAACAGCTATGCTGTGGTTTCTGTTCAGAGTTTCTAGAAGTGTCATTTGTGGAGAACTGGTATTAAAATCCTCCAGGGTGCTTGTTAAAAATATAGTCTCTGAGACTCGCTGAAAACAAGCATCTTAGACTGTTTAGGGTGAAGACCAAGAATCTGCATTTTTGTAAGCTTCCCATTTTCAAGTACAATTTAACCAACGAGAAACCACTGAAAATTTTTAATGGGGAGCTAAGTAGAAGGAGAGGACAGGTTTGAGGTGTAGAAAATATGCAGAGGATAAAGTAATTTTGCAAACAGATCTATTTTTAGAAAGGTCTTTCTCACTGAGAACTCAATCTGAAGGCTGGAGAGAGGTCCTCGGATAAACTTGACAAGCTGGACATGTTTGGTACCTTTTGTCACCAGTAAAGTGATGGGGGATGGAAGCCAGGAGAGTGAATGAAAGTTGTAAGGCAGAGGCAAGGAATATAGATTATTCTCTACAGAGGGAAAGGGAAGAGGAAGGATGCTAGTTTGTGGGGAGACATGGTTGACAGAGGGTTGTTTGTAGGGTGAGTGAGACTGGAGCATGTTTATAGGAAGGGGGGACCCAGACCCAGTGGAATAGGGGATCTGAAGATAGTGAAAACATGATTTTGAAGTGAAATCCCAGAGGAGGGAAGAGGGTATCGTATCTTAGAAGAAGTTGGAGTACTTCTTTCTTTGGGATAGGAGGAAAAAAATAGAGAAAAGCTTAGAGGTAGGGGCAAGAATTCATAACTGGAATTCTTGGAAGTGTACTTCTAGATTGTTCCAAATGAGAGCATTGGTGAGGAATAAGGATAAACATGGTAACGTCTGCAATACTTTGAAGGCCTTCTCCTCTGTGCCAGGCATTGTATAGTGCTCTTCAGGAATTACTGTTTTTAATCCCAAGAGGTAAATGCAATAGGCACACCCATTTTACAGCCGACAAGGAGAAGTTAATTGCCTGTGGTCACGTAACTAGTAAGTAGTAGAGCTGGGATTTGACCCCAGAGAGTCTGGGTTCAGAGTTTGATCTCTTAATGGCTATCCTGTGTGATAAAAAGACAGCAGTAATGACGACCTACACTCTTGCGGTACTTAAAAAAACACGTCTCCCCATTTTACAGGTGGGGAAACCATTTACAGGTGTGGAAACTAAGGCAGAATTTGCCAGACTTGTCACACATCTAGGCAGGGCCAGAGCAATGGCTAGAACTGGAGTCTCTTGACTTGTAGTTCTCTTTCCCAGGACGCGGACGCCCACACATAGCTCCTGAGTAAATCGTGTTGCATTTCTGAGCAGTCTCTTTCCCTCTCTCCCTCTTCCATTCCAACACCTGCCCCACCCCTACTCCCACCCTAACCCCAGTCCTGAAATGCCAGGAAGCTGGCCCAGCACCTGCTCCCTCCTTCTGGCTGGAATCCTCCGCCTGGCCAGGTGCCACTGCCCTGCTCTAGTGCGAGGGGCCCCATGCAGGCAGGCAGTGGGTGGAAGGCCACGTTTGTTTTGCTTTTATTGTTAAATATTATAAATCTCTTGGTGGCACCACCCGCGGGGACATGAGTTGTGTGCCTTCCCAAACAGTCGCTAATGAGACAGTTAATCATCTGTTTATTCTGTATGAAGAGAGGTGGCGGCTCTATCTCTCAAACCAGACACGGGGCTCAGGACCCTTGGGGGAGCTGCCCACCCCTGGCACATGAGTCACCTACAGTCCCAGCACAGTCCTGCCCTGCAGGCCCCCGTACCTCTTTCCCCAAAGCATTGGCCAGGATGCAGGCATCCCCTGATGTTGATTAATATTATTTTATTGGAGCTATTATTTTTTAAAAAATACACCCTTCCCTGAGAAGCAAAAAAAAAAAAAAGTAATTTATAAAGATGCTTTGTTGGGAGATAAGTAGTTTTCCTCCTGGGTACAGGGGGTTTATCTCACATACGCAGAGGTTCCTAGAGGTCGTGCAATGCACGAGATAGAGCTCTGGGATCCTCCCTTGGGAAGACAGTCAGCGTTTGTTATTTTCCTAGTTTCAGGGTTAAGGAGGTGAAATCAGCTGTGTTCCTCCCCCGGGCTCCCTGGGGCTGAGGCCACTTTTATTAGAGCAAATCAGGCTTGTCCAGGAGCCATGGGAGGGGGAGAAGACAGGCAGGAGGATGTGAGTGAGGAAGGGGTTAGGGTGGGTGGTGTGCTAGCGTGACTGCTGTCTGCCCCTGGGCTACCCAGTCTGAATGATTGTCTGCAAGGACTCCCATCTCATCTATTTGCATGCTGCTAGCATTCTCATGCTATATTCTTGGTGTTGGGATAAATCCTATTGCCCGAAGCTTATATTTCAATTAACTAGGTCCAACTGTCTGTGCCCTGAGGCATAAGGATCGACTGGGGCTGCTGTGTTTTCTGCAGGACATTGCATCATTGACAGTCTGTCTGTCTGTCTGTAGTCAGCCAGCTCCCATCCTTGAGGCTGTGCCTCTCTGCAGAACTGTTTGCCTCCCAGGCAGGGGCTGAATTACCCAGGGCAGGGCTTATGTTTCAGGAGTAGTTTGGACAGGCAGAGCAGCTATTGTTTTGGACCCCTGGATCAGGGAGCAAGAGTGCATGGTCCTCCATGGAAACAGTGAAGCCGGTCGGAGGGGCAGTGAAGTGGGATCAGCCCCATGCTACGGTTGCTTTTTAGCATTCTCTCTGCTTCACCCCGGGGCCCTGGGTGAGGTGCTTCTACCTTTAAGTCTCCTACCTAGATATATTCTTCTTCATCTTATCCTTTCTTCTCCCTGTTTTCGTCCCCAAATACCCCTTTTCAACCTCTGCATCTTTGCCGTTGCTGTTTCCTCCATAAGAATTTCCTTCCCTTTTCTTTTCTTACCACTCCTTATCAAAACCCATCCTTCAAGGCTCAGTTCAAATGTCACCCACTCCAGGAAGCCTTCCCGTTGTCTTCCGCAGGCAGAATTAACCTTGCTTTCTGTGCCTGGGACTGCTCAGTTCTCACACCTCTCCCTTCTTTGGGTCAGGGCTGGCATCTCATTCTGTGTGTCTCACAGTTACGGCATCACACAGTCCACATGATTTTGTGTCTTTGAGTTTGCTTTGGTTTAACTTCGTAGTGGGTTTAATGGTTTACTCTTTCTCCTGAAATATACGGCACGTTCTAATTTCTGGAACCTACGACTATTACCTTATTGGGAAAACCGGTCATTGCAGATGTAATTAAGTTAAGGATCTTGAGATGAAGAGTTGATCCTGGGTTAATCAGATGGGCCCTAAATCCAGTGACAAGTGTCCTTATAAGAGACACACAGGGGAGATTTGACAGACAGAAAAGAAGGTGAGGTGAAGATGGGGGCAGAGATCACAGTGATGTGGTCACAAGCCAAGGAATCCAAGGAATTCTGACAGCCACCAGAAGCTGAAAGAGGCAAGGAAGGCTTCTCCCTGAGAACCTCCAGCAGGAGTGGCTCTGCCAACACCTTGACTTCAGACTTATGGCCTCCAGAATTGTGAGAAAATAAATTTCTGTTGTTTCAAGCCGCCCAGTTTGTGGTAATTTGTTGCAGCAGCCCTAGGAAGCTAATAACAGGCTAATAAATAATAAACTAATAACAGGTGGGCCGGGGAGAGCAGGAAGAACACAAAAATATCAGTGTGGGAAGTCTGGACCCTTCCTTCCAGGCTGTTGTTTATTACCCCTGATTTCTCCTGCTTCTATTTCATACAATCCAAGCCCTGTTACTCCTGTACCAGGCCTTGTGTGGTTAAGGACAGGCATTGCCATAGTTGGAGGGCCACTACTGAGTAAATAATCATAATTATAATACCAATAGGAGCAGCTGCTGTTTGTAGAGTTCACAGAGTGCTTTGCCTCCCCTCATTTCCTCCCGTCTTTACAGTAGCCTTGAAAGGTGGGTGTTAGCATCCGCCTTTACACGTGAGGAAACGGACAACCGGAGGTGTAAAGGGACTCGGGCATAACCATACATACGACTGGTGTGGCTGAGCCAGGACTTCAAAAACCCTTGTCTTCTGGTTCCAAATCCATTTCTTTTTAACTGGGTATTTGATGTTCTTTGAGTATAAGACCTACTGGGTCAAATCTGCTTTTCATTCTTTCCCAGACAAGAATATACTTTGCCTGAAGAAGGGATGCTGCTTTTCCTTCTTTCCCCTAAGGTGTGCTGAAACCCAACAGGCTTTGGCAGTAGTGGAGAGGCTGAGAGGAAGCACTGTTTGTTCAAGCGTATTTGTTTTAAAAGGAATCTCTGTGTGCATTAATCCTCTGTTATTTTTTGGGTAGGCTACTGGGGAAACTGTGTGTGTGTGTGTGTGTGTGTGTGTGTGTGTGTGTGTGTGTGTGTGTGTGTGTGTGTGTGTGTGTGTGTGTGTGTGTGTCTCTCTGCATACAAGTGCGGTCTGCACTTGGCTGGCACTTATCCCCCTCTGGTGGTCACTGGCATAAATCCATCACCTGATCATCTAAAATTCCAATGAAAGGAAGATCCCTGTGTCAGGAGGACCCAGGGAGAGTCAGCACATTTAGCGTGGTTTCTGTTTGCCTGCGCACCCCTTAAGAGCTTCGGAGGATGATTCTGCTCCTCAAATAAGAGTGTTGCGTAAATGGAAAGAAAGTGGACTTTGGAGGCTCACAGATAGGTTCACACCTTAATTCTGCTACTTAATGTCTACAGTGGTTTGAGTTTACTTAACCTTGCCAATCCACATCTGTAAAATGGGGTAATAGCAAATACCGTCCTAGGAGTATTATAAGGTTATGTGAAATAATGTGCTTAAATTGCCTGGTACATAGTATAGGCACTTAGTCATCATTAATTTTCTCCCTCTCACCCACACATGATTAGTTCTGCTATTAAAGTTATGCTTCTAGGGCTTCCCTGGTGGCACAGTGGTTGAGAGTCCGCCTGCCGTTGCAGGGAACGCGGGTTCGTGCCCCGGTCTGGGAAGGTCCCACATGCCGTGGAGCGGCTGGGCCTGTGAGCCATGGCCGCTGAGACTGCGTGTCCGGAGTCTGTGCTCCGCCACGGGAGAGGCCACAACAGTGAGAGGCCCACGTACCGCAAAAAAAAAAAAAAAAAGTTATGCTTCTATTGTAAATCATACCTTCTTCTAGGGAAAATTGAGTAGTTCTGTCACATTATTCTCTGGAAGATACGAAGATGTCCTTTTTGCAAAGGGGAAGCTAAGGACTTGAACAGAGGAAATTAATACTCAGATGCCAGTTAATAATAAGGGCTTAAACAGACCTAGGGATGCTTGCTTTCCCACTTTAATGAAAGAGGAAATAAACTAATATTTATTAGCCCCCCCTAATATAAGCCAGGTCCTTTACTCAAATATTTTATTTAATGCTTACAGCAGCCCAACAAGGTTGGTAATATTATCTCCATTTTACAGATGAGGAAATGCAGACCTAGGGAATTCTGCTCGTTGTAGGTTACATAGCTGAGAAACCATATTCCTGCCCACGATGCCTAACTCCTGAACTGTGCTACTTCCCTAGGAGCCCTGGGGAAAATACAGCTCCTGAAGAGCCCATGTGTAAGGATTAATCAAGAGGGGCAGCATTATCATTCCCAGTTGCCAAAGAACACAATATGCGATTCCAGGGGACTGGTTTCCTCCTAGTCATTCAGCAATAAGGGATGGAGGAGTTTGCATAGAACCTGACCAGTAATGTAATGCTAGACCCACGAGATTTCCCCTGTCCTACTGTTTATGGACCTGATGCCCACTATCATTTTGAGGAAGGTTTGAGAAAGTCTACCCAAGATCTGTAATATACTGCAGGTTATTATCTGAGTGAGTAGAGTACAGATAGAAGAAATTGTATCAGTTCCCCTTGAACTAAGCACCAGAGCTGAGTCTTGTTAGCCGATTAACTAACACTTCTGGTCGTCCTGTTAGGCTTTGCAGAGCAGTGGAGGGACTTGTGGGGAAATGGGTTTACAAAGGGGACAGAATTGTAAACTCACCAAGGAGGTCAAAGAGCCACATAAGAGATAGGAAAACACTTGTAACGTAACACATTTTCCTGTGTGGTTGTTGAGAGACCTGTGTCCTAGTTCTTGATCTACCAGCTTTGCCACCTAGGAGAAGTTATTCTCTCTCTCTGGGATTTCGGTTTGTAAAATAAAAAGGTCAGGAAAGATGATATCTGGGGTTTCTTTCAGATGAAAGCATATGTTGTTTATTGAGTCTGAGAGCAGTCAGAGGGCCTGGGAAGGGAGAGGAGGCAGAGATCCTGACCAGACTGAACAAGCAGAGTCGCAGCTGGGTGCAGAAGGCGCTTCAGTGGCTGTCTATATATGCAGTGGGCCAAGAAGTATTCCTGGGTGGGGGTGGGTGGCCTTAGGCTTCTCCATGTCCATGCACAGTGCCGTGGGAACTTTTTTTTTCACATCTTTATTGGAGTATAACTGCTTTACAGTGTTGTGTTAGTTTCTGCTGTATAACACAGTGAATTAGCTATACGTATACATACATCCCCATGTCTCCTCCCTCTTGCGTCTCCCTCCCACCCTCCCTATCCCACCCCTCTAGGTGGTCACAAACCACCGAGCCGATTTCCCTGTGCTATGCGGCTGCTTCCCACTAGCCATCTGTTTTACATTTGGTGGTGTATATATGTCAGTGCTATGCTCTCACTTCATCCCAGCTTACCCTTCCCTCTCCCTGTGTCCTCAAGTCCCATGGGAACACTTTTATTAAATCATTCACCAGGCTCTAGTGTCCATGAGCGTCATGTCCCTCACTAGATTATGAGTTTCTCGATGGAGAAGACCAACTAATTTTTGTGGTTATCAGTGAGTAGTGGTGGAAAGAACGGACGCCACAACGAAGCTCTTTTCAATTCCATTTTTCTAGAGACGTTCTTCATACATCAGTTTTGTTTTGGGGATCTCTTCTTCTCAATGGGACAGTAGATTCTAAAGCTCAGATTAGGAAGGGTAAGTAAAGGTGAGTCGATGTTTACAGATATAGGTGAACACTGGAAGTTATGCCTATGGTTCTGGTAAAAAAAAAAAAAATACTACTCACTTTTAGTTCCTTGCCTTCCTGGGTTGTGAACCTGCCTTGAAAATGATGTGAGTGGGAAGCAAAGCCAGGAATGGTGTGCACTAGCTTACAACCTTGTCACAGTCCCTGTTGCCATTGCTGGTCTGTGGTCAGACACAGTAAGTTTGACGGTGTATATACCTGACTTTTCTTGTAACCATCATACACGTTGCGTTTACCATCCTTCCCCTCCTTATACACTTCGGGAACTGCCATTAGAGGCATTATCATTTTTTAGCTCAATGCAGGTCCTACTCTCTTCAGATCTGCGAGCTGATTTTCATTTAACTTACTCCCTTTCCTTTCCCAAATTTTATTTTTATCTTGATGTCAAGCCAGTGAGTTGGAGGTGAAGCCTGGGAAAGGAGGCTAAAGGGAAACCAAAGTTACACATGCAAGATGGGGAAAGGGAGAAAACTTAAACAGTAGTGTCCATCGGATAGTTACTATGTGCTTAACATTGTGCTCTGGGCTTTATGTGCGTTATTTTTAGCCTCTTCAACAACCCTATGAAGAAAGTGTGACTCTGGAATTTTACATGGGCAGAGGCTCAGGCTCAGGGCAGTTAAATAAGTGTCCAAGATCACACAGCTAGTGAGAGGCAGATCTGGGACTTGAAGCAGGATTGTGTGACTCCAGACTCAGTCTGTCTTTTCAATCTAGCGTCTTTGTTTTCCCAGGTACTTTCCTCATGGTCTCTCTATCTTAGATAGAGTTCACACTTACTACTAAAAGGATCAAATGGTGACATAGCATTTAGGTGCCTAGCCCAGGCCCTGACACAAAGCAAGTACTCTGTAGACATTAGTTGATATTGCTGTTATTTTCACATCTGATAGTTCGGGGTTTTCCACAATATCCTGGGATGTGAAAAGGGAAAACAAGGTTAGTTAATTGGAGACAGTCAAGCATGTGGAGACTAGGATAAACATTACTGATCATTCATTAATTCCAGGCTTTATGAGGTATGAGTAGCTGCTCTGTTTGAAGGTTGCATTTGCCTCAGCCTAGATCAGGGTGGTGAAGATGTCTGTTCCAGACTCTGACTTGTTTCTAAGTGATTATTATTGCCATCACTTTTAGGCACCCATGCAGTGTTCCTGTGGTGCATGACATAGTTCAACTTTCCAGAATTCAGTTTGTGAACTTTGGAAACTAGCCCTGTATGCCATTGAAGAATGGCTTCGGGCCCACGTGCCTCTGTCCATGGTGCTGAAACCAGAGCTCCTGGGAGGCAGAAGCAGATGGTACCACGTGGTACGTCTCATCTGCACAGCCTGCCTGAGCCCAGAGGCTGAACTACTGTGAAAAGAAGGCTGGCTTGGGAGTTGAGTGATCTGGGTAAAGTTCCAATAACTTGCTGTGTGGCCCCAGGCAAACCACCTAACCTCTCTGTTTCAGTGTTCCCACTGGTAAAATTGGATTGTTACATTCTGTCATTCCTGCTTCAAAGTGCTGCTGATTTTGTGTGAGTAAATGATATAACAGATGCTAAAGTGGGATACGAATGCATGGTATGATTACTCTGTTATTGCTGCTCAGTCTTTTAATGACACATTTTGACTATATCATTTTAATTCACTGAGGCACCCGAAGGCCTAATAACATATAATACAACAAGCAGGAAATCAAACGAACTGATAAATGCACTGGAAACACAAAGAAATAAGTTTTCTGTGTTGTTTGCAAGCTGCTGTGTAGCTGTATAGCTCAGGGTGTGTCTCTAAGAAGAAGAAAGATAATGACCGCTGAGGAGTCAGCCTCTGTCTGGAAGGAGAGAAGACGAAGGAGATCACACCTGGTTACCTCTACAAGCTCCAAAGGGAAACTCTGTTCTACTGTCACAGGGCCTGAAATATCACCATTAGCCTGGTATTCTAGCTTGGTATTCCTTGCCTTTCACAGAATGGTTGATTGCATTCTCCCTTTTTGAATTAATCGTATTTGCTATGGCCTGGGATTTGGAGACTGAATCCTTGGTCTAGGTTCTTTCCCTAGCTGTAGAATTTTCATAAAGCAAGTAATTTAACCTCTTCTAAACTCAGTTTCTCCATCTGTAAAATGGGCTCAATAGTAATAATACCTGCCTTATGAAATGGTTGAGAAGATAAAATTTTTGAAAGAGGCTTTCTGAAATCATGTGAACATTAGTTGTCATTATTCTCTGACATGCTCTGGTCAAAGTATCCCATGAGCAGTCTTGCCTTTTCCCTGTTCCGTACTTTGTGTGTTCTGTTCTTTCCACCAGGTACATCTTCTCCTCCATCTCCCGTTAAAATCTTCACATATCAGGTCAAACACCACCTTCTGTAACCACCCCAACCATAAGTGATTTGTTTTTTTCTTTCCAGAATTCCTAGAGAATCTATTTTCTTTACTGTTCATCTGTTTCCTTAAAATACGGTAGTGTAGTTATTTTAGTACGTTTTTACTTTCCTCAATGGATTATGAGATCTTGAAAGATGGGATCATATCTTACACACGGTAGATGCCCTGTACCCATTTGAATGAATGTGTAAGATGGATGTTATGCCCATTCCCTTAGGGTCTTCTTTAAAATACAAGTACTGCTGGGGAAAGTGACCCCGTAGGTTATTAGTACCTATATATTGGGTTGGCCAATATATAGGGTTTGGGTTTTTCCATAACATCGAACAAACGCTTTGGCCAACCCAATATCAATTAAGAACACTGGGCTCAAGCGGCCAAATGAGGGTGGAAGGGAAAAGCTGGAGAGAACAAGTTGAATAAGAAAGTGAGAGCTTCTGAAGACATGTTTCATCATTGTAGCAGTTTTTCCTGGCCTGATTTTGGTCTCGGAGATGCCATGTAACCAATGTGTTAGCTTGGAAAGGTACCTTATAAGCTCTAAGGGACAAAAGTTAGAATTCATGGACACAGGAAATTGTGCAATATCTAGGCCCACCAGAAGGTGGCTCACTGTCACTAATTCCATGGTCTGGCAGTTTTGCTCCCGGGGATCCCCCAAATTGATGTGGTATTCTGATGGGTAGTTCTCCTCTGTATTTTATGTGGTTCAATGCTGCCCTCTCCTTATCTCCTCCTCTGTCCCTTCATGATGTAAAAACATGAAACTGACTCCAGTCTGTAGGCTGGAGAATGCCCCCCTATGGACCTTCTTCTTTGAGAAGGTTCCCACTGCGATGGGATAGAGGTGTCTCAGCTTCCTCTCAACTCGTGCTAAGGTGCAGAACCAAACTCAAATCGCACCCTCTGCATTTGTGTCTCCCATCTGGATTCTTAGAGGGTGAACAGTCAGTGCCTTTTTGGACCAAGGAGGGTAAAGGGAGAAAAATCACTGTCTTTTGATACTTTCATTCCTTGCTCCCTCTGTACCCCCTCTATTTGTCCAGATTTCTTGTCTGAATTGCAGGAACAGCACCTCTCTCTGTGTTTCTTCCCTGGATCACCTCATCTCACTATCCGCGTATTTTCACAAGACACGTGGCTCAGGTATTTTTCTCTTTTTAAAAATCATAATGATAGCTTTCATTTTTATGGTTCTTTACAGTTATCAAAGCCATTTTCTCCCATGAACCATTTAATGGGACACTCACAAGGGCTAGGAGAAGTTTGGGAGCACAGCTACTGATATCCCCATTGTACAGATGAAAATACTCATATATAGGGAGAGGAAGTGATTTTCTCAGAAAATATAAGAAATACAAGGTCTCCTAATGAATTCTACCATTCTGCTTCTTACTATGGGTGATGCAGATAAGGCCCCCAAAGGAACATAGAACATACCTCCAGTCCTATAATCAGTAGTAGAAATGGAGCTGGAATCAACATCTCCTGATTCCCAGTTTAGTGCTCCTTTTATCCCACTGGAGAGTCTTTCTCTGTGATCTACCAAACCATTGGCTAGCTATCCAGCCAGTCAGTTTACCGTCTATCCTCTTAGAACTCTTGAGGTTGCATCAATCAAAATCTTGACAGAAGATCCCAGAGGTGAATGGCTGAGGCATTCTGGGAAGCTCATCAGGAATAATTTTTTTTAAGCTAAAAATGGATAAATACAAAGCCTGGAAAGAAATCCATCAAAACATTAACAATGACTGTGCTTGGTGTAGTGGAGTTATGGACAATTTATTTTTATCTTCCTGTGTTCCTGTATTTTCAGATTTTCTTCAGTGAGATTTTATTACTTTTATAATGGAAAATAAACATTAGAAAGTGCGGGAAAACAAGAGGATCTGGGCACAGATATTGCATGCGTGTGTGGTGGCTGTTACCACCTTGTGTTGGATTAAACTGAGGGTGAGTAAAGCAGGAACGATTCTCTGATCTCCTCTTCCAACAGGCCATTCTGTGCCTCTCTGGTTCCCATTCCTCCCCTGAAGCCCCAGACGATGGTTTTGGCGGGGTGCACTCACACCTTTCTCCCTCCCCTCAGCCCTGGTCCACTCCACAAAGCCACAGCACACAACAGGGCAGGCCTCACCCTGTCTTGGCGGAGCTGTGGGCTCCTGCACTCCTCACTCTGCCTGCTGTGGACTTATGTAACACATTCTCAGGACTTCATTTTCCAGTAGATTGAAAGCAAAGACACTTGATTTTCTCCAAAAAGATCTGTTTGGAATTGCAATTGCCTTGAATTACATGGTGGCGCGGGAGGCCAGACCTTGCTGTAAATAACTTTCCTCTCAGCCACACAGGGGCCTGGCTGGCAGCGGAGTCCATGCTTCAGATGATGGTGCTTGATGTGGAGAGAGGGAGGAAGAGAGAAAGCGTGTGTGTGAAAGCAGGGGTGCACAGTCTTGGGGCCTTTGCTCAGTTGCTGCCACTTCTTTAACCTCTGGAGTTTTGCGTCTGAGTGAGTGGTGAGGGCAGAAGGGGCAGAACTGGGGCTGGGCTTCTGGGCTCTTTCATCAGCTGGTTTATAGGACTTCTCTCTCGTTACATCTCCCACCCTGCCACCGAGGGGCCTGTGTGAGGATGAGTGACTCGTGCATGCGGTGTGGGGTGGCACAAAGAGCAAGCTTTAGAATTGGACACATCCAAGTTCTAGTCCCAGAGGTGCCAATTACCGTTTATGGGACCTTAGCAAATTACTTATATCTCCGACCTGTCTTTATCCATTAAAAAACCCAAACAAAGTAGGTGACGGGTGTGGGAGTTGAGAGTATCTACATTTCAAGCTTGTGGTGAGGATTAAAGGGACTAATACTGGAGAAATCACACTGCACAATGCCTGACACTTGGTCTGTTCCCTATAAATTTAGTTCCATTCTGTGCCCTGCGTTTTCTGCCATGACAGACTGAAATGAGAAGCAAAATCAATGGGCTTGGAACCAGGATGGCTCAAGCCAAGTAGTGAAACATGCAAAGTTTGGAATGTTTTACTTCTTGTTTTCATATTCTCTTCCTCCATAGATATCCGTAGCTCACATACACGATTCTCCCAAAAAAGACTGGCATGAACTAGCTTATACTGTGGCATGGCAGATGGGACGTAATGCAAGTCTTCTCCTGGTGGGCAAGTAGGGGGTGATCCTTAAGCCAAGATGCAGCATTTTATGCAAGGTAGTATCTAGATACGGAAGCTGTTTTTAGATTAGGAAGTTTTTCCACTTTGGCTGTTCTTAAGCCTGGCCTTATCTTGCAGGCATCAGAATGGGATCATGCATTAGCTTTACTGGACATTTTTCTCTAATCTTACATGGTATTGTCCTTTTCGTGTTTCTCCATCAAGTTGGGGAAACAGTGGAAATGTAGTAAACTGTGGACTGCATCCTCAGGAAAAGACTTACAGATGACTCTGGGGAAGGCACTCAGCCACCCACCTACTAAACATTTATTAAAATCCTACTCCATGATATAATAAAAACGGCCAATATTTGTTAAATATTTTGCCAAGTTCTCAAGTATGTTATCTCATTTAACCTTCACTACTTTTGGTGAAGTAGTTACTGTTATTATTATGCCATTATGATAGCATAGTGGTTAAGAGGAAAGACGCTGGAGCCAGATTACCTGGTTCAAATCTCAGCTCACTAGTCACTAGTAGTGGGAACTCAGGCAACCTAATTCTTTGGGCCTCAATCTTCTTATATTTAAGGTAGGTATTTAAATAATAATATTACTTCTAGGGCTATAAAGTGTTTAGAAGTGTGCCTGGCTAGTATTGTCTCCACTTGACATCTGAGAACACTGAGGATAAGAGGAGGGGAAGTGATTTGCTTGGTGATGCCCAGGTAGTGACAGATCTAAGTCAAAAATCTTAGGTCTTATGACTCCAGTCTAGTATTTTTTCCTTGCTCTGAGGAAGATATGCAGGATCAGTTATATCCCCCATAATACCATCTTTTTTGACAGCTGTCAGTCATAAGAAACAATGTTTCAGACTGAAAACCTTGGTGAGAACAGTGGAAGCCCTGATGCTTGCTTAATTAAACTCTAGTGCCTGAAAGCATGTAAAAAAAAAAGTCCTCACAAGTTGGAGTCAGTTTGTATGCCCACCCCAGGTTGGCAGCTGTGGCTTCAACAGCAGTTAGTGGACTTGCTAATGAGTGGCACTGAGGCTAACACCCAGGCTAGGGACCAAGTGGCATTAGATACAATAGGCCAGGTCCAGGGAAGCCTCGCTGATAGGTGGAAACCTATCAAGAAAAGAGTCAACTGGTGTGGTGAACATAGGTCAAGCTCTGAGTTTCCATTAGGAAAAAAACCCAAACAGCCACTTCACAGAATATGGGAAGTAACCATTGATGGCATCAGGATAAAATGTGGAGTGGAAGTTATATTTTCTACAGAGTTTTTTCTCACTCTTTTCTAGAGTGACCTAGAATAAACCTTTAGTTGGCCAAGTCCTATAACGCCCCATGTGTTTCAGGTGAAGAGCGTGGGTCATATGGGGAGGGTGCTACCAAGGAGTCCACTTTTGCCCTCCCCCCATTTCTCCATACCTCCCTTGACAAAATGCCTACATCTCTGTCCTTAGGGATTTAGTCTTTTGGGCATTGCTAGTGTTGTTTTTTTTAAATGAATACTCAGTTAAATATCCAATATCCCCAAGAGGGCAATACGTTACACTCGATCACGTAGCATCTTATAAAGAAGTCTATTCCTTCCTGTTTGGATGCTGCAGACAGCTGGATCCCTTAATCCAATTCAGAACTGGAATATAGGCAAGGTGCCTTGGGAGGTGAGAGGGCGGACAATCTTTGCTAATTCACATTTTTCCGAGGGCCAGCCTACTTTGTGCCTTTCTGCTTAGCAGAGGGCTGCTGGAAGAAGTTCTGATTGAAGACAAGTTATAATAGGGAGCTGTGATCCAGGATAAGAAAGCATCCTACTCAACCAAGATAGTTAAGAGTTTGTCCTCCTTTCTTTCCTTCTTCCTTAAGCTTAAGAATGAGCATCTCACTTGCTATGGGTTGGGTGTGTCCTCCCAGAAGATGCTGAAGTGCTAACCCCCAGTACCTGTGAATGGGACCTGATTCGGCAAGATGGCCTTTGCAGATGATCGAGTTAAGATGAGGTCATTAGGTGGGGTTCTGAACCGATATGACTGTTGTCCTTATAAAAAGGGGACGTTTCGATATAGAGACAGACATGCATGCAGGGAGAAGGGCACGTGAAGCTGAGGGCAGAGATCAGAGTGATGTGCCTATTGGCCGAGGGATGCCAGCCATTACCAGCACACCACCAGATGTTAGGAGAGGAGCAAAGAACAGATTCTCCCTTACGGCCCTCAGAAGGGACAGAGCCTGACAACACCTTGATCTTAGGCTTCTAGCTTCCAGAACTGTGAGACAAAGGTGCCACCCAGTTTGTGGTACTTTCTATACAGCCTTAGCACACTAATACACCACTGAACCAGGATAATTAAGAGTTTGTCCTTCCTTTTTTCAGTAAATATTTAGTAATTCCCTACTGTGTGCCAGGCACAATTCCAAGTACTGGAAACAGTATCTTAGGTTAAGACCTTTGCTTTTCAGGAGTTCATAGACTAGCAGGGATGTAGGTTAATAAACAGGCCAATCTTAACAATGGGGTAAGTATTTAATATCTACTCTTTCCCTCTAGCTTGTTGGCTCTCAACCATGGCCAAATACTAGAATCTCTAGGGAATTTAAAAAAGTAATAAATAAAAAACTTAGGTCCAGTCCTCGCTCCCAGACATTTTGATCTACTTGGACTGGGGTGGGAATGCAAGGCATCGGTGTTTTATTTAATTCCGGAGATGGCCATTGTTGAGAAGTACTGTTTTAAATATACCCGTTATCAGGGCCCCACTCCAGACCAATTCAATTGGAACAGTAATGATGGGTTGAAAAAGTTTCCCAGGTGATTCTAATGTGTAGCCAGGTTTGAGGACCACTTTCTCCTATGAGGTAGGAATGACATATCCTTTCCACAGTGCTGAGCTCAGAGAAGGCAATCAGTAAATAATTAAGTCAGGATCTATCATCAGAAAAGTGTAAGATGCTCTTGGTGCATAGAAGAGGAGTACTCAGTGCAGTTGTGGGAGAACTGAGACCCAAAAGGTAAGTCCATTTAGGCAAGCAAGGAGGAGAAGGAAGAACGTTTCTGGCAGAGGGAACAGTGTGTACCTAACAGTCAAGGAGCTGGATGTGGCTCAGCGTGGCTGGAGGCGTCTGTGGGTGGTGAGAGGTAAGGCTAGAAAGGTAACAAGGGCTGGGTCATGAAGAGCCCTGTGAGCCATGGCAAGGAGATTGGGTTCTGCCAGAGGCTTATATCAGTTGTCTTGGGGACATAACCATGGCTCTCAAGGCTGATTTTTTTTTTTAAGAGAGATATTTGAACTGGGTCTTTTTTATTTTTAAACTTGTGGACATATTTTAATTTATTTTATTTTTTAAATCTTTTGCCCACGCCACACGGCATGTGGGATGTTAGTTCCCCCGGCCAGGGATCAAATCTGCACCCCCTGCATTGGCAGCGCAGAGTCTTAACCACTGGACCGCCAGGGAAGTCCTCAAGGCTGATTTTTGGTCTCTTGGCACTGGTGCTCACACACGTCCAGGTATGGGCTTAGAAGCTTGCACTTTTTCTCTTTGAAGACAGAAGTCCAGATAGGATGTGTGTCTTGGAAGCCAAGCCTGCAGGCCCAGCTCACGAGAGGAGCGTCGTCAACTTTCCAGAGAGACCCCCACGTAACACGACTGTATCACGTCCCTAACTGTGACCTACCATCACTAAGACTTAGGAGTGAGACGTTCCCGACACTCTTTCCACACGTCTGCATCTTGGGTGGACACTGGGACAGCTTTCACATCCGTTGTTTAGCATCCTTTCCGATGTTCATTTTAATCCGATTTTACCTGGATAAACGTGGGGGCTGGGGATTGGAGAAAGTTCAGTGTGACTTCCCCCAGCCGCCCTCGTAGGAGGGCCCTTCAGCCAGGTGGGTTGATAGCTGAGGGAAGGACCAAACCCGCCGTCCTGGAGGTTTGTTCAGAGTGCGGTGCGTAGTATTTCTTGGGTGTTTGCTTGTCCGAGCTGCGCTGTTGCCAGCAGTGCCCAATTTAGTACTCTGCGGTTTTCATTAACAGCCTGCCTGCTCCACTCTGAGTCCTTAATGAAGATGTTAAATAAAATTTGACGTTATTATTGCCATTTGTACAGCACTTCATATTTACCGAGTGCCTTCTGTAGGTTTTTATTCTTTCCCAAGCAGTAGGCCTACAAAGTACTGCTGTCCCCATTCTACAGAGAAAGCCCTTGAGAGTTCATTGATTTGTTGAGAGCCCTGTGGCCAGCCACCCCCGTTCTCCAGGGGGGACTCTTCTCCTTCCTTTTGCCCAAAACCCAGCTCACGGAGCTGTACTAGCTTCTCAGGGACCCATCTGGCCCCTCACACCTTCCAAGTTGCAGGCTTCTCGCTCCGAATATTATTCCTCTTCTCCCATCTTGTGGTTTTGTGTTTCAGTTCAGGAAAGCCTTGGTCTTCTCTTAGTCAATTTGAATGAATTTGCAAGTACAATTTCCTGATGGGCATCAGATGTCTTGCTGAACGTCCAAACACACACACAGAGTTCGGCAGGGCCACCACTGGCCCTGCCGCCTCTTCTCAGAGGCCTGTCAGTGGCGCTGTGGATGTATCTGGCACCATCTGTCCTTTGTAAACATCACGGGGCAGACAGCACTGTTGTCTTTCTGCATGTGACAACCTCTCTCTCTTACTGTAGGATACCTCCAACCTCCAATCCTGGTGACAGCATCTCTGTAAGAACTGGGAGAGAAAATACACCTCCTAGAGAAAGACACAGAGAGCTGCTCAGGCTTGCTTCCCTGAGGCTCATTGGAGCAGCTGAATAATGCGTATTAACAGGTTTGCTTAGCTCTGTGTGCCTTGGTTTTCTCATATGTTAAATGGGGACATTGATAAAAATGCAAGTATGTTAAGGGTTTTCTGCTTTAATGACTCAAGCATTTGGGGATGGATTTTTTTTTTGCGGTACGCGGGCCTCTCACTGCTGTGGCCTCCCCCGTTGTGGAGCACAGGCTCCGGACGTGCAGGCCCAGCGGCCATGGCTCACGGGCCCAGCCTCTCCGCGGCATGTGGGATCCTCCCGGACCGGGGCACGAACCCGCGTCCCCTGCATCGGCAGGCGGACTCTCAACCACTGCGCCACCAGGGAAGCCCGGGATGGATTTTTTACAGCACTCTTTTTGACTTCACACTTTTAAAATCTACCTTAATGACTAATTGTCTCCATCTCCCATACTGTTCTATCTGCATGTGGCCTTCTCTATACATACTCCATTTCTAGCTCATTCTTTTTCTGGCTGACTTTTCCTTTCTTACCATCTCTCTCATTTTCATTCATTTTTTTCCTTCTGCTGCTGCACTGAATGTCGTCACCCTGTTGTTCTGCTCTTCATCTCAGCCCACGCAAGGGCCTCTGCTGTTTCTGATGAGGTCATCCCACAGGATGGCCTTTCCTCCCTAGCCCCTGCAGGCTTACTTCCTGAAAGTTCCTGATGGAGGATTGACCGTGCAGTGTGGGTCATCGGGGGCTGGGGGGGTGGGGGTGGGTGGGGAGGAAGGCCCTGAACCTCCTCACATTGTTATTCGGTGATGGGGTTATGGGCTGTGGTGAGGTTGTGAATAACTGAGGGAACTGTGGCTCCTTTGACTCAAGAAGCTGCTTTCTGGTCAGGAGCAGGTGGCACTGAAGTATACAAAATGGGTCAGAATAGGGTTTGGCAACACGTTGCAGTGAATGGAAAGAACATTGAACTGAGAATTATTTAAAGTGAGAAGCTATGAAAAGTCTGAGACTGTAGCCTATTTGCAAGCTAAGAAGTTAGTCTGCCACAGATATATATATATGTGTGTGTGTGTGTGAGCTTATATACACATATATGGTAAATATATGTATTTGTATATATCCATGTATAGTATATACACACATGAATACATATGCGCATATATGTATATACACGTATGTATGTGTATATACACATTACTGTCAGTATGTATATATACACACACACACACGCATATATAAATATATATAAATAAATATCTGGGTTAGAGACAAAGAACATTGGTTACTTATGGCAAAAGCAAACAGAGCAGCCTCTTGCCTCAGTTCTCTGAGTCTCAGTCCCCAGAGGGTGATGGTAGGGGCTGGGTGAAACCGGCACATACGGGGGGGGGTGGTGTATCAAGGAGAGGACCCCCAAATTAGGAAACTGATTTTATCTAGGGCTGCTGGTGACCTGCTCAGTCTCCCCTCCAGGGAGCCAGAGAACTGTACTCTGGAATGTAAGCCAGTCTGCTTGGAAATGTTGGAGTCCTCACTCTCCTGGAATGGCTCTGGGGAGGGAGATGTTGTCTATCTTTGTTTATGGGTGAAACAAATCTGTCTTCAGACCCGGAGAGACACTATCTTAGCTTCCGAGGATGATTTACTATGCAAACACCCTCGAAAAGACTGACGGAGCCCTTTGCCCAGTCCATGCAGAAAAGCGAGATATTCATAGAGAATTGTCTCCTAAGGAAGACCCTCAGGTATAAAATGAGGGGCTTAGACGACTTTAGAGATGCAGAAAATGTGGGATGTGTGTACCACCACTCTCTAAATCTGCGCCCAAACAGACGTCACTAATCAATTGTGGTTTTCTGCCTCAACACTCCCAGCAGTTTCTACTGTGCTGATTATTTCCTCAATTACTCTAGCCGTGTAAAATTGTATTCTTCATATTTTTTCCTTATGTTTCATTTTTCTCCTTTTGTGAATCTGTGTGTGTATGTCCCTCTCTCTACACGGGGGAGGAGGAGAACATGTGTTTTGACGCAATTTCGTGGTCTGAGATTTTCCTATGAGGCAAATAGGAAGGTTCCTAATCCTGCCAGACAGCGTTTGTAGTTTAATTCTTTTTCTGGTTGTCATACTTTTCCTTATTACTGGGAATGTTACTATTATTTTTAAAAATTGAGGTACAGTTGATTTATAACGTTATATAAGTTTCAGGTATACAGCATAGTTATTCACAATTTTTAAAGGTTACACTCCATTTATAGTTATTATAAAATATTGGCTATATTCCCCGTGCTGTACAATGTATCCTTATAGCTTATTCATTTTATGCATAGTAATTTGTACCTGTTAATCCCCTACCTCTGTCTTGCCCCTCCCCCCTTCCTTCTCCCCACTGGTAACAATTAGTCTGTTCTCTGTGAATCTGTTTTTGTTGTTGTTATATTCACTAGTTTATTTTTTAGATTTGACATATAAGTGATATTCAATATTTGTCTTTCTCTGTCCGACTTATTTCACTTAGCATAATATTCTCCAAGTCCACATCTTCTTTATCCGTTCATCTGTTGATGGACACTTTGGTTGCTTCCATATCTTGGCTATCGGAAACAATGCTCCTATGAATGTTTGGGTGCATGTATATTTTCAATTTAGTATTTTTGTTTTCTTTGGATATATACCCAGGGGTGGGATTGCTGGATCATATGGTAGGTAGCTCTACTTTTAGTTTTTTGAGAAACCTCCATGCTGTTTTCCATAGTGGCTACACCAATTTACCTTCCTACCATCAGTTTATGAGGGTTCCCTTTTCTCCAAATTCTCTCCAACATTTGTTATTTGTGTTCTTTTTGATAATAGCCATTCTGCCAGGGGTGAGGTGATATCTCATTGTATTCATAGCTTAATCTTTAATCCATGAGAGCTGAAGCTATTAATCTAGAGAGGCTTCTCTTCTAAACAGGGATTATGAGCAGAATGCCCATTGTAACATCTCCTTCTCACCATTGGCTATGAAGGGAGTCCCCAGATTCCACTAGAATGCTGTGTTGGAACCCTCTGACTACACAGAAAACTCTCAAAGAAATATGGCACAGGGGAATGTGTGCTTGGAGAAGGGGATCCTGTGTCAGAAGACATGCAGCCTGAGGCTTCATCCAACTTTGAAGTTGGGCCAATGATGCTCCCTGGCTATTTGGAAGATGCCCCTTTCCCTTTAGCCAATTTGAGCTCTAGTCCCAGCACAGGCAACCTCCCCCGACCCCTGCATCCTGTGCTTCACCCATGCTTCACCTTCTCCATTTATTCGGTGGATAGATGTAGAGGTACATGGCTAATGTACTGGAGTTTCTGCTGGAGACCTGGTTATGTCTTATTGTTGTTGAAATGAAAGAAATCACGAGAATAATGGGAAAAGCGTGTGAACTTTGAGCAGGGCATCAAAAGATAGGGGATGCTGATTAGCTATGTGACCTCGGACGAGTTGCCTAACTTCTTTGTGCCTCAGGTATCCTTTCTTGAAAATGAAGAAGATAATGCGTTCTTGGCTGTCTATCTCATGGGGATATTGGCAGAGCAAATGAGTACTCTCATTTGTACGAGGTGCTCAAAAGAAAGATGCTGGTGGAATGTAAAGTTTGCTTTTGCCTCACTAAAAATGTCATCCCCCTCTTGTCCTGTGTTCCATGGAAGGGCCGTGGAAGGGCCTCTGCTCTTTCGGACAAGGTCATCCCACAGGATAGCCTTTCTTCCCTAGCCCCTGCAGGATTACTTCCTGTAAGTGCCTAATGGAGGATTTGTGGTACAGTGTGGGACATCTTGGGGGGGCGGGTGACCCAGTGCCCCTTCGCATGGTTATTGGATGATAGGGGTTTTAGGTGTGGTGAGGTTGTGAATAACTGAGGAGATTGTGGACCCTTTGACTCAAGGAGCTACTTTCTGGGCAGAAGCTGGGGCCACTGACGTGTGCACAAAGGGTCAAAATAGGGTTGGGCACACAAATCAATTGTAATGAAAGGGCCGTGGACTGGATCTGAGATTCTGTCCCTCTTGGGTCACTAATTAGTAGATATGTAGCTAAGGTACTAGGAATATGCCTGGTGATCTGTGATACTGGGAATTTTTTTTCTTCTTGCATCCTGTGGACATCTGCAGATAATTCAGAAGTTTACCAGTAGACTAGCCAGTCAGCCTGCCTCCTCCTTTTCTTTCGAACTCCTCTCCTCCCTCCCTCCGCAGATATTTCTTTATATTCATCTGTAATTGAAGATCAGCATCTCTGAAATCAGGCCTGCTGGCATATGTCTAAACATTCATTAACCGAGAGACAGATATTCACAGAAACATTTTTAAATGTCCACAAACCAACACATGGATTGTCAAATCCTAATCACAAGGTTCAAATCAGGATTCTGACACTAATGTTTTAGAACATTCTAGTGTTGATCAGTGTTTTTCCTGGTACAACCCTCATAAGTCTCGTGTGTGTGCATGTGTGTGTGCAGCTGTGTAAGATGTTTTATTAATTAACATTGCAAAGCTAAGCACTCAATGAAAAGGTACTGGAGAAGTATATGTTATTATGACAGAATCGTTTAGAAATATGATCAAATAAAACCTGTATTGAAAGAGGTAGAACTTTTTCCAGCGCCATGTTGCCAAACTCAAATCTACTCCAAGACATAGGGGTTTTGTTCTGAGTGTCCTGGTGGCCACGTGGATGTTCCTTTATTCTCTTCTTTTAGTGCAGAGAGGCTTTTGAAAAGATGCTGCAGATGAATAATTCTGCTGCCATGGTCAATACGCAGCTCATTCCACATGGATGTCCTCTCAGACTCTAACCTAGTTTGCGTTCAGGTAATTCTGGTAATGGGGCGTTTACCTCTCCCCTGGGGGACCATTTCCAGCATCTAGCCGTCCAACAGTTTAGTCAGAGAACTGAGCCCTGATTTAAGGAGGGAAAGAGGTATTTGTAGAACTGTGGGAAAGAGAGAAATAGGGATATGACACATTGACCTATTTTAAGAATGCAGGGTGGCTTCAAGCCTTTCGAATTTGTTTCTCCCAGCTGTCAGGGATAACTGTGAGCTGTGACAACTGCTGAGGCCCAAATCCTAAGTGTTCTTTTCACCTCAAAAAATGCGATTAGCAAATCAGAATAATTGAAGTGCCCATTTCCAGGCCACTTCCTAAATAAAATATGTACATGTGTGAAGTGAGACCTGACCTAAGATCCGTTTTTTTTCCGTTGAACGAGCGGTACTTTGGGGCTGGAGAGAGCCGGTTCCCAACTCCCGCTTTGCACTTAACAGCTGTGTGATCTTTAAATTTCCTTCTAATAAAATGAGGAGAGTAATACTTTCCCCACGGGCTTGCGTGAGAGATAAATGAGATAAAGCCCCAAGCGCAATGCCTGTTGAGTGGCGCTCAGCACATGGTCATTTCTCTTTCTAGGAAGGAGGCTCAGCTTCCTGGGGCTCTGTTAAGCCTCCCCTGAATTCCTGCTGACCCCTTCGGATGCCTCGGTGATCTATGGACAGCTTCCAGATGGGTGTGTTACTATCAGTCTCCAAAAGAGCCACCTTCACTCGTTTCTCTTGTAGAGGCCAGGCACATACAGAAGGGCAGAAGGACAGATCTCCCAGGGTGGCTGTCACCAGATGTCACAGCACTCTGTGTTCGTGGGGTTGCTCTGAAAAGCAGATGGGGGATTTGTCCACTTTTTAAAATTCAGAGTTCAACATATGAGACAAGAGTAGTAATTATACCATAAATTGGCACAAACTGCAATGAGAGAAGACCTTCTGTACTTCTGCTGCCTCAGCCTGCACATCAGGATGTGCTAATTAAAGCATCTGTCTTTCTCCAGCTTCCGTTATCAGACATCTTAATTTATTTACTTATTAAAAAATAAGAGGAGGATTTGCGCTTTGTTGTTTTTCCCCTTTATTTTACCTCCGTCGATTTGCGTGTAATGATCTTGGCAAAATGAATAAATAAAATGACTATAATTAAATACCGTTCTTATTGGGTATGGTGCTTTCCTCCCCTTGGATTGGAAGTTTTTATAATAACGATGACCTTGTAATTTAAAGCATGTCCTAGGGATGTCTGTTCTTTATTTTGAACTGCTTTGAACGCACATCGGTTGAGCAGTGGCAGTAATGAGGCTGAGAATGGCTGGCAGCTGATGCAAGCTTGCCCCACAGGTTAAAAAGCAGGATGCTTTTCCCAGGATAAAGCCTCACGGCCTCAGAATGTGTCATGTGTCATGGACCTTCTCCTCTCAGTAATCAGCTGGAGTCAACACACTGCTTCTGTTCCAAATCGTATTGGGAGTCCCAAGCTATAGATCCAGAATTTGGCATTGATTTGAATCCTTGTGTGTTCAACTCGCTGATCGTCATTCACTTATTAATTCATTCAACAAATGAGTCGAATGAATGAAAGAAGTCTCTGGGAGATATAGCAGTGACCTAGAAAGAGGCTGGGATGAGCCTGGATTGGGTGAGGGTCATGGGGGTCACTGGTCAGATTGGAGGGCTTGTTTGGAGAGAAAGGGAATAAAGTTGGATATATGAATTCCCCCACTGCTGGTATAGTTCTGGTATAGAACTGGTATAGTTCTCTATCATCTATCTATCTATCTATCTATCTATCTATCTATCTATCTATCTATCTATCTATCTGTCTGTCTGTCTGTCTGTCTAATACCTGCCCATTTCTTCTGTTTCAGAGTAGTCAGAGGCTGACTTTTTTTTTTTTTTTTTTTTTTGCGGTACGCGGGCCTCTCACCGCTGCGGCCTCTCCCGCTGCGGAGCACAGGCTCCGGACGCGCAGGCTCAGCGGCCACGGCTCACGGGCCCAGCCGCTCCGCGGCACGCGGGATCCTCCCGGACCAGGGCATGAACCCGCATCCCCTGCATCGGCAGGCCAGGCGGACTCCCAACCACTGCGCCACCAGGGAAGCCTGAGGCTGACTTTTTATTCCCCTCTTGTGACAAGGTCATCTTATCGCATAAAGGGTAGGGTGTAAAAAGGTCTTGGCTTTGAGTACATTTGACCTCAGGGTTTATGTGGCTACAAACCAAACATCTTACTTTTCTTCCACCCTTCGAACAACACCTACTTGCCCCTAGAGCTCTATCCCTAAGTTGGCTGTGTGCTATTCTCCCTCCCTACACACTGTACCCACTTCCTGATGGTTTGGAACATGATTTTTAAAAACTCACTTTTTTAAACCTGTCTCACTGAAGTGTCAACGTATACCGTCTTCATCCCAGGGGCGCTTTATTATCCTTGGTATCAGTCTGTCTAAGTAGTTTTATAGGAATTTAAGAATAATATAAAGATGCTCTTCACCTCAGCAGCAGAAATGTAGTTGGTCTGGTGCCTCAGACCTACAAGCCATTTTTCTGAGGCCTTGAAGAAGTGTTCCTGTGGCCCACCTTACCCTCCTGTGTGAAGGATGGTCTAAAAATGGAAGGACTATGGGCTTCTGCTGGAATTCTCTGTCCTATTTCTTTAAGCAACAACAAACATATACATATAATGATTATTATCACGTCTGTCACGTGGCAGGTCCTCAATAAAGTAATTTTTTCTTTCCTTTCTTCCTTTCTTCCATGATCGTGGACACAGTGTGTGTTCAATGTGCCCAATATTAATTATATTCAAAGCACAGATACCCTTTAGGGGCAACACAGCAGAGAGGTGCCTCGTTTGTGTCTCATGGAAATGGGAGACAGACCAACAGGGGTCACAGGATTCTCTTGCTTCCTGATAATCACTGTGACCACTAGGGAGGTTCTTCTAGATACAGCAGGTACTCAGCAACTGTTTGCTTAGGACCAAAGGAACTTTGCCTCCCCCAGCCAAGTTTGTATAGATCATTATGCAAAATAGAGATGTTCAGTATTGCCCCTTTACAGAATATTCCTTGACCTTTAGCTATAGAGATTGACTATTACTGTTATTTCTCATTTTTTATGATGCCTATTTATTTATTTATTTATTATTTTATTTTCTGTTGGGAAACAGTGATCCTACCTTTTCACATGTAGCAAATATTTTCC
Organism: Globicephala melas; assembly: GCF_963455315.2. Classification (NCBI taxonomy): domain Eukaryota; kingdom Metazoa; phylum Chordata; class Mammalia; order Artiodactyla; family Delphinidae; genus Globicephala; species Globicephala melas. The sequence continues at coordinate 153,111,492 of NC_083315.2, forward strand.
CATGTTCTCTCAAAAAAATTTTTTTTCCAACTCCCATTCTTTTTTTTTAACATCTTTATCAGAGTATAATTGCTTTACAATGGTGTGTTAGTTTCTGCTTTATAACAAAGTCCAACTCCCATTCTTCAGAGAACTCTCCAGAAGCTGCTCTGGTGCCTGAACAGACCTTAAAATTTGCAAAACACTTTTTTCTGAAACTCTTGTTCCTTGAGCTCCCCTGTCCCTTCTCGGGGCTACCAATCCCCTGCTTCAGCCTCTTTGCTGAGTAAAATAAGCCTCAAATAATGTGTCTTTCTTGGCCTACTTTCCGCTCCCTCCCCCGACCCCCAATAATATGATGCCCCAGAGTGGTAGAAAGGGAGCATTTCCTTTAAGAGCTTTGCAGGCTGTGAACATAATCAGGGGGTGCATTCAGAGAACTATGGGTGATTCTTGAACATGGAACAGTTTAAAGCCTCACGTAACCTTTGACCTACTGGACAAGTAAGATGGACACTCCCCTGGATCGCACAGACTTCCCTTTTCTTCGGAGAGACATCTCCTCTTCCTCTCTTAGCTTCCTGAATCTCTCGCTCCCTAATCTTGCTCCCCCTTCCTCCTCCCTCTACTCTCCTGATAACAAGGAACAATGCCAGAGAAGGGAAAGAAGGAACTCAGGTGGAAAAATAACCCATGTATGATGCCTATTTATTTATGTGTTTATTTATTTTATTATTATTTTTTCAATTTGAAAAGGAGAATTTTTGATGAAGTACAGCTTGTGATGGGGGTGGGGGCAAAGGTGATGGGAAGACTGAAAGGGGAAATTAGGGGTGTCTTGTAATCTTAGAATCACGTGGGAAAGAGAATTCAGAGTTCATTGATCCATATCTACTGAAGAGATCCTCTGAAGACTTAAACTAGACAGTCTGATTTAATCTTTCTGTCTCAAAGGCAAAAGGTTAATTATGTTTTTGTCCTTAATACTTTTAAAATTAAAATTATATGAGAAAAGATAAAAAAGAAAAAAATTTATAAAAGCAATTTGTATATATTGTAAAAATATTAAAATGTTTACAGAAGCAATCCAAATTAAAATTATCCCCCCTGAAGCCCAGTCTCTAGTGGTAAAACTTTAAAATGTTCTGTTCTACCACCAGGATTCTAACATACTTTCTTGATTTATGAAATGTAGGCAGTATCTTTTGACTCCTTGCCATGAAGGATTTAGAGCTACATCCCTAAATGCTGCCTTCCATTCATCACTCCTTCTGTCACTCCTACTATTACTTATCCATTATTAAGGTACAGTAACATTCATATCTATCCTCTAAATAAAATTAGGTTTTCCATGCCTTACTGTTGATTATTTTTTTTAATTTTTAAAATTTATTTTATTTATTTAGGTTGTGCCAGGTCTTAAGTGGGCAGGTGGGCTCCTTAGTTGCGGCTCACAGGCTCCTTAGTTGTGGCACGTGTGCTCGTTAGTTGAGACTTGAGGACTCCTTAGTTGTGGCATGTGAACTCTTAGTTGCAGCATGCACGTGGGATTTGGTTCCTTGACCAGGGGTCGAGCCCCCATCCCCTGCATTGGAAGGTGGATTCTTAACCACTGCTAAGAAGTCCCCCTTACTGTTGATTCTAAAAGTTTTGTTTGGATTGAGTGCCTACTATTCATTTATTTGTTTATTCGTTCAACAAATATTACTTGAGGGCCTCTTTGTGTGAGGCATGGGCCTATGTGAAAAGTATGTGCAAGTGTTTATAGTATTGTGTGGAAGACAGTTGAGTAAGTTTTGGGCAGGAAGAGACACAAAATGCATACCTCGACTCTGCTTCTAAGAATTGATTTAAAAGAAAAATCAAATGAAAACATTTACATACAAGGATGTCATCATAGTATTATTTAGGGAAAAAAGTACCCTGGAAATTGTTTAGATGCCTAAAGGTTGGTCAACATTAAATAAATTATGGAACTCACGTGTGATGGAATCACAGTAAAAGCCATTAAAAATCTAATTTTTGAGAAGCATTAAGTGACATGATAAAATGTTCATGTTTTAATTTAATGAAAAATAAGAGAAACAGGATATAAAACTGGATCTATCACATTATCTCTACTGTAAGATTTTTAAGAAGATTATAGATATGGGAAGGAGGTATCACCAAGTGACAGTGATTTAAAGTTTCTTTCCTTAAACCTACTTTCTGATATTGTCTGAGTTTTCTACAATGAGCAACTGTTGTCTTTATACTATAAAAACCCCACCCTATTATCTTCACAAAAATAAAAAGGAGCAGATTCTCAATCTGGTGGGGGAGACACGTTTAAACAAGTCATCACAGTGTCTGATGGAGCAAAATCAGTGCCCCAAAGTCTGTAGGGTTTTGATGGGGTCTGAGCATCAGAAAAGACTCCACAGGTAGCATTTGAGCTGTGCCATGAAGACCCAGGGGGATTTCTATAGGCAGAAGAGAGCATTTCTGGGCATGAAAGCACAGAAGTGAATGGTGAGAGAGGCAAGCTGCCTGAAGATTATGAAATGTAGTGTGGATTGAAAGATGCAGAAAGGACCCAGGCTGACAAAGTGGTTTAATGGCTTGTGGAGGACATTGGATGCTTTGCTGAGGAATTAGAATTTAATTTGAAGGCAATAGAGAGCTATGGAGAAGTTTTTAAAGAGGGAGGTGGACTTGACCCATAACGTAAAGGTGCAGTCTTTGGAATCAGATAGACATGGAGTCAGAATCCCAGCTATGCCAGTGTCTAGGGGTATGTGCTTGGGCAAATCACTTAACCTTTCTCATCATCCATTTCTTCACTCATTACTTAGGGGCAATGATATCAGCTTTACAGTGTGGACATGAGGATTAAACAACTTAATACAGTTGTTCATGTTGAGTAAGTTTTGGGCAGGAAGAGACACAAAAATGCATACCTCGACTCTGCTTCTAAGAATTGATTTAAAAGAAAAATCAAATGAAAAGATTTACATACATACATCACACGTGAGTCCCATAATTTATTTAATGTTGACCAATCTTTAGGCATCTAAACAATTTCCAGGGTCCTTTTTCCCTAAATAATACTGTGATGACATGTTCAGCATTCATGTCTCAAACATGAATGGTGAATAGATCTTTCTTAAAGGTAAAAAAATATTGGCGCACCCCACCTCCAACTCATGTTAAATTATTTTTACAATAATGTTACTTGAATATTCATAAAAATTAAATTTGTTATACATTTCTTATGTTTCATGATCTATTACTGGTATAAAAGCAAAAGAACTTTATTTCTTAAATATTTATTTATTTTTTGGCTGTGTGGGTGTTAGTTGCAGCACACGGGATTTTTCGTTGCAGTGCACGGGAGTTTTCATTGCAGTGCACGGGCTTCTCTCTAGTTGTGGCGTGCGGGCTTCAGAGCACGTGGGCTCTGTAGTTGCAGCACTTGGGCTCTCTAGTTGTCATGAGGGCTTAGTTGCCCCACAGCATGTGGGATCTTAGTTCCCTGACCAGGGATCGAACTGGCATCCCCTGCATTGCAAGCTGGATTCTTAACCACTGGACTACGAGGGAAGTCCCAAAACCAAAAGAGCTTTATACATTACAGATAACAACACAAAAGCAACACAATTTAAACTAAATGATATTAATTATGTCACCAGTTTGTAGTCTATATGAAAATAAATCTTCATGAATAATGTGAATATGGTACAGTCTGTTACAACCCAGGTCATTTAAAGTCTGCCCTTTCCCATACTCTCTGTGCTGTGAGTCCACTCAGTTTTCCCCCAGCTTTTTATCTTCCAATTCCCAGGAAATACTGTATGTATAGTGTGCAGTGGTGTTTGGCCTTTGCTTAGCATGAACACGTCTTCTATGTTTGGGTCCACTTCTGTTTTTTCCTCACTGGCCCATGATAATTAATGTCATACTGTTGGGACCAGTGCAGTTGTAGACACATTTCCAGGTGTGAGCACTAGCAGAGTAGTACTCAATTATGAAGTGGTCATATAGATGATTTTAAAATATTATCATCAGTATGAAAATTTAGACCATACACACACACATAAACACACACACAGACTGTTCTCACCCTTCCTGTGGTTCTGCCCTCCTCTTTGTGAGAATATCTATGTATATACCTCCTAGAAGTCTCATTATTGTTGTTAATGGTAGTCTTATTATGGTCAAAGATTTTTATCAGGCAAGCGTATCAGTTGGCTATTGCTGGGTAACAAACCACACTAAAACTCAGGGTTTAGAACTATCACCCATTTATTATCTCTATGAGTCTTGGGTTGGCTGGACAGATTTGCTCATCTGCTCTGGGGGCACAGTGGCTCATTCATGCATCTGTGGTCAGCTGCAGGTAGGCTCGTTGGCTTTGCTGATCTTGGCTGGGCTGCCTCACATCTTTGGAACCTTAGCAGAAATGACTCAGCTTTGCTAAAAGTGGTCTCTCGCCCTCCAGTAAGTTAGCCAGGCTTGGGTTTAGAGTAGCCTGGACACATTCTTATGGAGACAACAGAGAAGTGAGTAAAAGAGTGAACATAGGCAAGGCCTCTTGAGGCCTGGGCTTGGAGTTGGCACATCAGAATTTTTGGGGTATTTTGTTGACTGAAGCAAGTCACAAGGCTAACCCAGATTCAAGGTCGGGGAAATAGACTCCACAGCCTATTTCTAGGTGAGAAGATCTACAAACTCATAATTCAAAGGGTGTGGTTACAGGAAGATGTGAATGACTGGAGCCATTTTTGCAATCAATCTACCCTAGTAGATATGAGGTCGGGGCAAGGAGGTCTATTAGGAAGCTACACTAGCCTTCTTGGTGAGAGAGGGATACTGCTTAGGAAGGATTGGATACATGTGATGCCCTGCCATTTCTTTGGTGTAGGAATGAGGAAGAGGGTAGAGGGTCGTCAAAGATGACTCCAAGGAACCCAAGCCTGGGTGACTGAGAAGTTGGTGAAGTTTCTAACTGAGAAAAGACATTCAGCAGGAAAAGTGGGGTCAATCTGGGGGTGATCGGAAATTGGAGAGGTCAAAGGTGGAGGTACATAATATTAATAAGTTTAGAGTTTGATATGCTGGAGCTCTTCCCATAAGGAGAATCCTTCTCCACCTGGTTGCACATTAAAATCATGTAAGCAGCTTTTAAAAAATAGTGATAATTGAGTCTTAACCTGAGACAAATTAATATTAAATTTCTGGGAAAGGGGACTGGTGTTATTTTTTTTAAAAAATAATCACAGGAAATTCTAATGTACAGCCAAAGTTGGAAGCTTTATCTAGATCTCCTTCTGTGCATACATTAGAATCACCTGGACTGATACTGGGCCCCACTGATCCCTGAGCCCCACTACCAAAGAGTGTATTCCATTGGTCTGGGATAGGCAACTGTATTAAAAATAAAAAGTCTTTCTGGGTGAATTTAATGTGCAGCTGGAGTTGAGAACTACTGACCTAGATAGTTAATTTTCACTGTGAATAATCAAATGTTTTCAGGTTGCAACCCATGGCAAAGGGGCACTATGACAGAGTCTCCTTAAGCTCTGGGAAGGTTCAGAATTAGCATGAACTTGCTGGTGCCAGCCGGGGCATGGGGACAGGAGCAATCAGAGGATGAGACCAGAAACTTTGAGGACCCAACCTGGATCAACACCTGGCACTTGAAGTACAAGGATGTCTCAGGGTTAATCCTGCTTCCAGGAGAGATTTTGGGAAATCTCCCTGAAATGGTCCAAAATATAAAATGTCATGATGTCATGTGACTCCCCTGTCCTCCAATTCAAATTAGTTTCCTCTGTAGCAGCACTCAGATAATGCAACTTCCATCATTTTCTTTGAGGAAGGGAATTCATAATGTCTTAAATCTCAGTACGTATGTGTTTTCCCTGACTGTAAACCAAATCTGCCTCTTCCTTGATTTCATCCCATTAGTCTGAACTTTGACCTTGTCACATCTTAGATGATTCCTGGACCTTCTTGTTGTTAATGTCTTATAAATATTTGTAGACCCATTGCCTGTCTATAGGCAGTCACTGAGTCAACAACAGAATATTTAGAGATTTTTTCTCATGTTCATAAATCATTCTTAGCAGAGCTTTAATCGTTTGGGTTTTTGGCTGCCTCTCTGACTTTCCTCTTGGCCTCCATAAGCCTCATCTATTTGAGGGAAATACTCAATTGCATAATAGCAGAGTGGACTCCTGTTATCCACTTGTGCTACTGACAATGTCTCGGGGTCAGGTTTCCTCAAAGTGGGCATCGGAAACTCCTTGGGGTGGGGAAAGGCTTGTGAAAAGAGTACATTTCTGAGTCCCACCAGATCTCTGAGGATGGGGCTCAGGCATCTGTACTTTTCACATGTTTTGGGATGGTTTTTATGTATGCAGGGATAGAGTCACCACTGTAGTTATTACTTCAAGTATTATGCTTAGAGAAGAAGTCAAATACATGAGGTTGTTTGTTTTTTGGTTGAAGGAGGCTTGCTCCACAAACCTCATTATAATCAAGACATAGACCCTTCTTTAAAGAGTTTCCAAAAATTTTCTGCGTTAGGAATCACCATTGCAATTCAGTCTTGACTATCAGTGGGGTTGGTCAGCATATATAGATTATATTGCATACAACTGATGCACCTAAGATAAAAGCAGAGGTAAAAGGAAAAAGAGAAGGGTAACAGTGAGTATAGGAAATAAATAGTGGGGCAGATGAGAAGAGAGAAATGGAGATGGAGAGGGAATAAAGAAGTATATGTGTATGAATGGTCTAGTGTCACCTCTGGCGATGTCCAGTATCATAAAGTTCTACATTTTGAAGTACTTTACAGTATTCCAAGCCTTTCTACCTCCTCACAGCTGTCCTAGGGTGACTAGACTAGGCAGGTATTAACTTCTCCATTTCACAGATAGAAAAACTGAGACTCTTGGCTGCACCTCATTCAAGGTCAGATAGAAAGTGTCAGAGATAAGACTAGAGCTAGAACTCAGGACTTAATCCTAAAGCAGGGATTTTTCTGTCACTCCTAATCTGTACTAGGTCTATGTAACCCAGACTGGCTCTTCCTCTGGGTGAGTGTCTCTTTGTGGTATGAGGTAAGGTGGCTCTTTGGAGAGGTTCATGACATTGGCATAGGGAACAGAGTGGAGGATGTCCTGAGGGTCCTTGGAAACATGTATTGACGTAATAAAGGTCAACAAGCTTGCTGAAGGAGCTCATGCTACTGCTTACAAACAAAATACAACTGGTCTGTGCTTCCTGACTGTGTTCCCTTTCTTCACTTTCTTTCCTCCTCTTCTCAGTTCCTACACATGAAACACACACACACACACACACACACACACACACACACACACACACACACACACACACACACACACACACACACACACACACACACACACACACACACACACACACACACACACAAGAAATGCAGTTATGGATTTGGGATCTGAGGAAGCTCCAGGTCATGTAGCACTGACTGTCAGTGTGATTGGGTTTAATGGAGTCAACAAGATAAATTAAGGTCATGGGATCACCACCGTCTTTACTTCAACCGAGCACCTCTTTATTTTTTTATTTTTTTTGGTTTAACCCATTGTGGCTGAAGGTAGGGAGGCCCCTGCTCAGAGCCTGCTTCCCCTGCCTTCTTCTCACCCCTCCAGCACAAACACACACACACACACACACACACACACACACACACACACATACACACTTCTAACATTTTCTTATGCAGCAGACCCTTTTGCTTTAGGTCACAGTTGTTCATCATAGGGCTGTAATGATAACTAACCTGGGTACCATGTCTTAATGTATACAAGCCTTTTCATCCTCTTTATTTCTCTTGATCATTACAACACTGATGTAGATAATTATACTATCCAGGCATGATTATAATAGCAGTAGTCCAGGAATACCTATGTAATTTCCTAGACCAGCCACCGTTCCTCATGAAATACTAAGGCTAATATATGCACAGAGGGGATGAAACAATACAGAGGGACCACTCCGTTGCTAGGTGGGGCTTAGGCCCCCCCAAGCACTGATCAGGATTCTGATGAGCTAGGCTGCACCACATAGAGAACCTGGGAAGACCTGAGAAGCCTAAAAGAAAAGCCAGACCTACATTTCTGATGTTACAATTTCAGATCCAATCCCTGCATGCCTGCTGAGAAGTCCCAGAGAAAAGAGAATGGATGCAAGAGATGGGGCCCAGGCCTTCTGAAGCTGGAACTCTGTAACTTTGTAGAAAAGACATATCAGAAGAGAAAGCCCCAAAGGGCCTTGGAGAATAAGGCCTTGCCTTATTTCTTTTTTTTAAAAAAATAAATTTATTTATTTTATTTATTTATTTTTGGCTGTGTTGGGTCTTCGTTGCTGTGTGTGGTCTTTCTCTAGTTGTGGCGAGCGGGGGCTACTCTTCATTGCAGTGCACAGGCTTCTCATTGCAGTGGCTTCTCTTGTTGCAGAGCGCGGGCGTTAGGCACACAGGCTTCAGTAGTTGTGGCACGTGGGCTCAGTAGTTGTGGCTCGTGGGCTCTAGAGTGCAGGCTCAGTAGTTGTGGCACATGGGCTTAGTTGCTCTGCAGCATGTGGAATCTTTCCGGACCAGGGCTCGAACCCGTGTCCCCTGCATTGGCAGGTGGATTCTTAACCACTGCACCACTAGGGAAGCCCCCAGGCCTTGCCTTATTTCTTAAGGTCAGGAAGGATGGACCAGACCCCTCATTGCTGGAACCCCCCAGCCAGCATTAAGGGCCAGTGGACTAGTTTTTTCTCCTCCTTAGGCAATGCCTATGGGATTTGGAGGTCTGTGGGGCGTGGAGGGAGGGCATGGTAGCCTTGGGGTCTAGAGCCCAAGCAGTATGTCTGGTGGTGCATTTGTACCATGAGGAAGTTGAGGGTCAGAGAAGTTGTCACTTACTCGACCAAGGTCATTTGTTTAATGAGCGGAGGAACCAGGATTTGAACTCTTGAATTTGGGCTACAAGCCCTAGTGATTTTTCCACTGTATTCCCTGGCCTCTAGCAACCATCATCTCATTCTTATGTGGAGACTCATTTCTGCTCTCCTGGGCTTCCTCTGGCAGAAACATTGCCATTAGAACATGAAAAAGAACCCCCAAATAAATTCCTTCCATTGAGTGTTTGCTCAGGGAAGACATCAATGTCCATGAGGTTGTCTGGCTCATGGTTTAGGAGGCCTCTGGTTATAAATGGAGATAGTTCTGCTAGATGGGGCTTAGATTACATGTCTATTTCATCTATTGTTCCTCCTTGAAAGCTCAGAAGATCCAAATGCCCATGCTGTTCCCTAAAAGAGGGATTGGGGTTTATTTTGGAAAAGAGGTCTATTTTAATCTAAAGGACAGGGGCTCCCTGTTCTGCGGCTGTGCTGGCTTATTTCCACTCTGCACTCAGCAAAAATTTAATATTCTCTAAACAATAGGTGACTCAGCCTTTGCTAAATCTTAGGTGAAATGGATTTAGCAAGCAAAGAGAGAAAATGTCTTTTTTTTCCATTTTTCCTAGTCCTGTTTGATGATAATTCTTAGTGCTCAGTGCTCCTTTCATCCAAAGATCTGTAATTAATTAAGCCTCACAACTTCCCTGACAGGTAGAGAAGTACAAGAATGTTCATTTAAAACCATTGATACAGTAGGGCTATTACTAAGGCTCTTTAAAAGAAAAACCTCCCTATTGTGAAACTTCTTTTTAATAGAGTAAATTAAGGGAGAAAGGGATGAAGTAATTTCGCCTAGGATGCCTGTTCAGTTATGGCCACGGAGAAAGCCCTGAGTTTGGAGCTATGATGCCCTCTTGGGTTAGACTAGGTGTATAAGCATAGTCGCAGAGCAAATTACCAAAAAACATAGTGGCTTTAGATCACAGCAAGCATTCATTATCTTATACAGTTTCTGTGGGTCAGGAATCCAGGCATGGCTTAGCTCAGTGGGTTTTGGCTCAGGGTTTCATAGGTAGCAGTTAAGACAACAGCCAGGCCTGCAGTTGTCTGCAGGCTTGATTGGAATTGGAGAATCCACTTCAAGGATGGCTCATTTAGATGCGTAATGAGTTGGTGCTGGCTGTCGGTAGAAGACCTCAGTTTCTCTTCATGTGCACTTTTCTGGAGGGCTGCTTGAGTGTCTTAATGATATGGCAGCTACATCTCCATCGCATGTGATCCAAGGAGGCAAAGGTAGAAGTGGCACTGTCTTTTATTACCTGGCCTTGGATGTCACACTCTATCACCTCCTCAATGTCCTGTTGACTACACAATTCGGCTCTTCATTATGGGAGGGGACCACACAAGGGCCTGCTTGGAGGCCGACTAATATTAAGCATGAGTTCATCTGTGATATTATTGGAATACCCTCCCAAAAAACCAGCTTAGAGGACTGAACATCACACATCTGATAAGAGAGTAAGAGACGGTTAACTTCCTAGGTATCTGTAGATTTAGAATAAATCACTGCCGTTATTCATAGGCATGGTTAAGCGATTAAGCCTATATTGAAGTATACATGACTGTGGTGAATCTTTTATCTTTAGGAGTTGGATATTTGTCCCACACCTTATACTGGATCACTGGTTCCCCATTGTTGGTCTATGGACCTGTGTTGTGTTAACTGCTAACAAGCAACCAAAGTGTTGTTAAAAGTACAGGTACCAGGTTTCTACTCCTAGGGATTCTAAGTACGTACCTTTGGGACCCACTGTTCTGGCTCCTCTTATCAGGCAGTGGTAGGCTTACATTTTGTTGCGTGAGAATCATTATTAATAGCAGTCATATTTGGTTGCTTAATATCTATTCATGATGCTTTTTCCTGACCTCAGAAAACCAACTCAAAATTGGGCACCCAGTTGCTAAGGGCTGGAATTGATAGTTACCAGATGTTTCCACGCTGTATTGTTAAAGGTGGCACCTGTATTAGAAAGCTCCCATATCGTAAGGGCTGCTAGAGAGATAGATAGAGGGTAGGGTTGATGTCCAATAGTGACAGTTTGAAAGGCCATCACTATACTACTATATCAGCATATGCAAGGACTAGTCTCCTTACACGTACAGAAATACTGTCACATCCTGCATAAATTTTAGTCTGGTGGTTCTCAACCATTAGTATCCAGAAGAATCACTTGGGGAGTGTTAAAAATTGCAGATCTTCAAGCCTACCCCTGCGATTCTGATTCGGTGGGTCTAGAATACCTGAGATGGTCTTGCTATAAGTGGTCTGGGGACCACGCTTTGAGATACACTGTCCTAGGCATGACTTAATTTAACTGCTATCTGTTGACTTCATATCTGTTTAGACCCCAGCAGCAGGAGTTTAGTCTGTAGAATGGCTGGCATGGAAGGGATTGCCTTATAGACTTTGCATGGCTGATAGTTACTAGGTGAATTGCTGATGTGCATGAGGGGTACAGTGAGATCTGGACAGGTGTGGAAGGGCACTTTATTAGCATTATATTTACAGATGTTTACCTTTCTCCCAGATAATAAGCCATTAGAGGTAGGATCGAGATGCTGTATAATTTCGCAGCTCCCACAGAGGCTAGCACGGTACACTACTTGTAGCAGTCTCGCAATAGGTGTATTATCACACAGGAGCAAGTTCATTTGAGGTGGCTAGGAATTCTGGATGGGAATTAAGCCATGGCAGCCAGAGCACGTTGCATGTTGGGGTGACTGCTTTAAGTTGAGTTACTCTGGAGTATGGCCAAGCTCTCCTCTCACCTCCTTCTCTCTTCCAAGTATCTTGAGGTAGATAGCAATAGTGAAACCATCATAGTATGGTTTGTGACTTTGGAGAGTAAAACTGTAATAAAAGCTAAAGAGTTGAATAGAGCATAGCCAAGGCCTGCAAATTACTGCTGATGAAGGACAGGGCAGACAGAGTATTTCAGCCATATTGAACATCTCTACTTCAGTCAGCCAAGAGCATCTGGGCATGCCAGGGTAGCAGACACAGAGACAACGACATGGTCAAGAAAAAGACCCTCAGTGTCAAATAGCAAAGGAGCAAGTTGCTTGTGAATTGCTTAGGGAAGACAAAGGAGGGGAAGAGGCATGCTACAACTATTGGCTTCATTTAACAGTAATTTATTGAGCTGCTACCATGCGCTAGGACGTGTTTTAGGTGCAAGCGATATTCAGGTAAACCAAACAGACAAAGAAGCTTACATTTTAGCAAAAGATATAGATAGTGAATAAATACATAATACAATGACACATAGTCATTAGTGCCAGTAAGAAAAACAAAGCGGGGAAGGGAGTAAATACTGAAGTTAGAGTAAATATCATTCCAAAGTAAAGGGCTTTGATATAATAATGATAATAATAGTTACTTTTGTAATAATATTTATTGAGTAGATAAATGTGCCTACTGTGTGCCACACACAGTGCTGGGCAGTGGAGATACAGTGGTAAGACAAGACACATCTCCTGATTTCACGGTGCTTTTTTCTTTTTTTTTTTTTTTTTTGCGCTTTTTTCTTTTTAAGGCATGAAAAAGACCATAAACAATTAAACAAAGACACCCAAGAAATATATGATAGTGATACCCAGAGACCTAAAATAAGAACTGGTAGAGTAACTGGGAAGGCTAGGCTAGTTTAGTTGAGGGAATTCCTCTCCAAGAAATGATATTTAAACGGAAATCTGAATAATGAGGAGGAGCCAGCTGTGCAGCTGAGCATCCCAGGCCAAGTTGAAAGGGCACCAGGGCAAAGGTCCTGGGCTCTGCAGGTCAGGGTATAGCAATAAGGCCAGTGTGGCTTTATAAACCTCAGGGGATTGGGAGACTGGTTAAAGTAATTAAGGAGAAAAATAACCTGCTTTCATAGATCTGACTTTGAAAGCCAATATAACTCCTAGAAAACTGTTTGTCTTTCCAGTTAAATATTGCCTGGTTCTTCCATCAGAGACAGGTGTAACATTTAAATCAATTGATTGGTAATATGAATTTCTTCTTGTAATTAGTTCTCTTTTCTCCAGTACCCTCCGAGAAAATCCAAAATGCAGGACAAGCATTATTATAATAAAATTTCATTAAATAGTATAATGAACAAAAATATCATACCGCGATGCACCAGTTATTAAGTGTGTTGACTCAGGTAGTAACTGGGAATTTGTGGTTAATATTAGTCTGGAGATCCATTTATCTTCTGAAACACCTTTGATACAATGCTTCTTTTCTTGGCTGGTGTTTGAGATCTTGGGGTGTACTTTGTCTGTGGCTAGCTTCCCAGCTACCTGAACTTTGGAGCAGCCGGGGAAGTTCCTTCAGCCCTTAGCTGTCTCTACTTCCTCTTCCTGGGTGCTGCCATCTCTTTCATCCCTGTCCAAATAGTAGGTTTGTGTACCCTGGGCTGCTGTCCATCTAGGGTACCTGCATCACCTGAATCCTCTTTTGTGCCTCTAAGAAAGGAGACAATTCCTTTTGTAGGGGTTCACCATGTTTTTCTTTTCCCTGTTGCTATTCCTGTGCTGTCTAGAGAATCATTCCTCATACCTCTGGGTCCTCTTTTACCCAGTTAATCACAGAAGAGATTCTGCTCGCTCATCCTCCACATTTCACACATCTCTAAGACTCCATTCTATTTACACTGGTTATAGAAATAAATGTGAAGACCGAGGGGATAGATTGTGTTTGCATAGAAATTTACTTACATGCTAAGAATGCAATGAAAATCTTTAATGTAAGCTCACTGTATATTTGAGTGCAGTGTATATTTATTCTCCAAAATATACTTAGTAACTTTCCCATTATGAATCACTAAGCCGTATGCTTCTCCAAAGAAGGGAGCACGATTTCTCAAAAATACAGTATTGTTTTTAGAATGAAAATTTAATATGTTTCATGATGAATTCAAATCAGCTTTGAAAGTCTGCACTACCTCAGCCTTGACCAGCTTTAAAATGCAAATGCTACCCATAAGGAACAAGTGTCTTTTCAATTATAAAGCGTGAATTTCAAGATTTGTAATGGTTTCTAAGATAAAAGTGTTTAAATATATCTGAGAAACAGTTCTTAAATTCTAATAATTAAACAGGACAAAAGCAGAGATTTGAAGGCAATAACAAGAGCAAAGATTGAGTTACAAAAACTAAAATATATTTAATTTTCACAGAAGTTTCAAGACTGCACTAGAAGCATTAGGGTAGGGACACAGTCAGTCTCTCTCTCTCTCTCTCTCATACACACACACACACACACACACACACACACGAGTCAATATGCTTTCTGATCTTTGAGAATTAGGCTCAACTTAGTTACTGAAATTAGAGATAGGATGCCAATCTTAGTTTTGCTTACTAACTTGGAGAATATATCTGAGAAGCCAGAATAATGATTAAACGTTTTCGATGTTTTATAAAATAGGTGTAATGAGAGTCAAATGTTTATTGGATTTCTGCTCTGTGCTTTTTGCCAGAACTGTGCTGTGACTGTGAGGGATATAAAAGAACTAGAAGGTGTGGTGTCTGCCCTTGGGAAGTTTACCAGAGAGTTGGAAAGAAAAAAGCGACTTTACATTACACAACTTGAAAACAATACATGCCATTATACACACTTAAGCATTCAGTAGTGCAGTGCAAGAAACAAATAATGACAGGAATCAACAGAAAGGAACGTTATTAATATTGGAGGGGCCGACAAGGAACACTTCATGGAAGAGGAGGCATATAACTGGACTTGGAGGAAAATGCAGGATTTGGCATCATTTTCTTTTTAGTGTGTAATGATAATAACTCATTTTTATTATAATCACGATTAGCTGTCTGTCAGCTCACAGACTACAGGATGGAAAAGCACGACAAATCCCCAGGGTAACAATGTTTTAAAGTTCTTCTTTAAAGGAGACAGAAGGAAGAAGAGAAAGCCTTTCTAAGAGCCCAGGCTTTGGGGAAAAATGTAGGAGGTGCAGAAGAGAATTAGTGGGTAATGCTTATCATTTTGTACAAAGTAACCTTGACACAAATGGGGCAATTTAAAGGAGGATAAGTGACTCCCAGCCCACTCACCGAGGTTGATGGAGGAAATAATCATGGGGTTGATGGCAGATTGGAAAGAGAGTGCCCGGAGTAGCTTTCCCCGCCTCCATTATGTGTGTCTCTCGTCTAGAGGTAGGGAGCTCATAGCTGAAAGAAATCCAGTGCTTTCTACTTTCAAATCATCTTAGGTAAGTAACTTGATCTAACAACAAATTGGATGCACCTCTTTTCCCTCCTCTCCCAAGCTCTGTGCAGAGATGTGAGTGTCGTTATACCACTGACATCCAAGAGGCTGAAGTGAACAAAACAGGTTAGAGAAACCGAGATAACTGTGAATAATTTTTGGATGACAAAGCAGTGTGTTACAATGGGTGGGTAGGGGTGTGACTATTCCTGTGCTTCATGAGTGAGTAAAGTAGTATTGTTGGTGGTTTTCAAGCATGGCTACCCATTGCAATCACTTGGGGACCTTTAAAAATTACGGATGCCCAGCCCCTCCCTCTGCCCCAGAGATACGGTTGGTCTGAAAAGTGGTCTCGGCACTGGATTTTCTAAAGCTCCCCAGGTCATTCTAAAGTTAAGAACCACTCCTCTAAGTGTTGATGTAAATGAATTGCATCTGGACAGCTTGTTAAACCACAGACTTCTGGGTCTTACTTCCAGAGTTTCTGATTCTAATTAGATCTGGAATGGGACCCACGCATTTGTAGTTCTGAAATGTCCTCAGGGGACGCTGATGCTGCTGGTCTGGGGACCACACTTGGATAAACACTGATACAAACTATTGAAGCCAATCCAGGTGATGCTAAACATTTCCTAAAGTTTGGTCCTTGAACATACTTGTTAAAATGCAGATTCTGAGTACCTCCCTCTACCCACTGAATTAGAATGCCTGAGAACCTGCAATTTTAAATGAGAACTCCAGGTTTTTATCTTGGATTCTACCACTTGTGAACTACTGTATAGCTTAATAATTTTGTTTTTGTTTTTTTTGTATCTTGCTTCAAATGCTACTTAACTACATAAGTTGAATGTGTGACCCTATAAGGATTTTGGTCATTGTTTTATGCTATTTTTATGGGAAAAACTCTATAGAATGGATTCTATTAGATTCTCTGAGATATTAGTAGATCAAACCTGAGGGAAAAGGCTTTATTATGGGGCTTATGGTACAAAAACAGACACACCTGTTCATGTAGTGGCAGCAATCCTAGTTGTACGTGAGGTGTTTCAGAAGTATCGTCCTTTTTCTTTGTCCATTTGTCTGTTGATGGGCACCTAGGTTGCTTCCTTATCTTGGCTATTGTAAAGAAATGCTGCCATGAACATAGAGGGGCATATATCTTTTCAAATTAGTGTTTTCATTTTCTTTGGATAAATACTCAGGAGTGAAATTGCTGGATTGTACGCTAGTTCTATTTTTTTTTCTTTTTTTGAGGAAGCTCCATACTGTTTTCCATGGAAAAGAGTGGTTACATCAATTTACATTCCTACCAGGATTCACGGGGGTTCCTTTTTCTGCACATCCTCGCCAACACTTGCTATTTGCAGAGGTGACTTTTAAAACCATGCTTTGCAAATTCAACATAATTAGGTAATTGTACTCAACACAGGTAGTGTAAAGGTTTGAGAAGCATCTTTCAAATGTTATAAGATATTAGAATTACCAGCAGTAGTTTTTAAGAGTCCCAAGTCACAGTTCCAAAGAGTCTTTTTTGATTTTTTTAATTACAACATAAATGCTTTACGTTTTCAGATATAAAATGTAAATTGCTTCCCTGGGAATCAGAGGTGAGATTAAGGGTTGCATTTTGCTAAAATATTGTGTTCTACCAGGAATGTTTAATAATAGCTAATAGTAGTTATTTATTTAGCCCTTTTTTTTTTGGGTGGGGTGGGACTTCTTCTTTTGGGGTTTTGGTTTTTTTTTTAAAAATCATTATTGGAGTATAATTGTTTTACAATGGTGTCTTAGTTTCTGCTTTACAATAAATGAATCAGTTATACATATACATATATCCCCATATCTCTTCCCTCTTGCATCTCCCTCCCTCCCACCCTCCCTATCCCACTCCTCTAGGTGGTCACAAAGCACCGAACTGATCTCCCTATGCTATGAGGCTGCTTCCCAATAGCTATCTATTTTACGTTTGGTAGTGTATATATGTCCATGACACTCTCTCACTTTGTTCCAGCTTCCCCTTCCCTCTCCCCATATCCTCAAGTCCATTCTCCAGTAGGTCTGTGTCTTTATTCCTGCTTTGCCCCTAGTTTCTTCATGAACCTTTTTTTTTTTTTTTTTTAGATTCCATATATTTGTGTTAGCATACGGTATTTGTTTTTCTCTTTCTGACTTACTTCACTCTGTATGACAGTCTCTAGGTCCATCCACCTCACTACAAATAACTCAATTTCGTTTCTTTTTTATGGCTGAGTAATATTCCATTGTATATATGTGCCACAACCTCTATATCCATTCATCTGTTGATGGACACGTAGGTTGCTTCCACGTCCTGGCTATTGTAAATAGAGCTGCAATGAACATTTTGGTACATAACTTTTTTTTTTTTTTTTTTTGTGGTACGCGGGCATCTCACTGTTGTGACATCTCCCATTGTGGAGCACAGGCTCCGGAAGTGCAGGCTCAGCGGCCATGGTTCATGGGACCAGCTGCTCCACGGCATGTGGGATCCTCCCGGACCGGGGCACGAACCCATGTCCCCTGCATCGGCAGGCGGACTCTCAACCACTGCTTCACCAGGGAAGCCCCATGACTCTTTGAATTATGGTTTTCTCAGGGTATATGCCCAGTAGTGGGATTGCTGGGTCATATGGTAGTTCTATTTGTAGTTTTTTTAAGGAAACTCCATACTGTTCTCTATAGTGGCTGTATCAATTTACATTCCCACCAACAGTGCAAGAGGGTTCTCTGTTCTCCACACCCTCTCCAGCATTTATTGTTTGTAGATTTTTTGATGATGGCTATTCTGACCAGTGTGAGAAGATATCTCACTGTAGTTTTGATTTGCATTTCTCTAATGATTAATGATGTTGAGCATTCTTTAATGTGTTTGTTGGCAATTTGTATATCTTCTTTAGAGAAATGTCTATTTAAATCTTCTGCCAATTTTTGGATTGGGTTGTTTGTTTTGTTAATACTGAGCTACATGAACTGCTTGTAAATTTTGGAGATTAATCCTTTGTCAGTTGCTTCATTTGCAAATATTTTCTCCCATTCTGAGGGTTGTCTTTTGGTCTTGTTTATGGTTTCCTTTGCTGTGCAAAAGCTTTTAAATTTCATTAGGTTCCATTTGTTTATTTTTGTTTTTATTTCCATTTCTCTAGGAGGTGGGTCAAAAAGGATCTTGCTGTGATTTATGTCATAGAGTGTTCTGCCTATGTTTTCCTCTAAGATTTTGGTAATGTCTGACATTACATTTAGGTCTTTAATCTATTTTGAATTTATTTTTGTGTATGGTGTTAGGGAGTGTTCTAATTTCATTCTTTTACATGTAGCTGTCCAGTTTCCCAGCACCACTTATTGAAGAGCCTGTCTTTTCTCCACTGTATATTCTTGCCTCCTTTATCAAAGATAAGGAGACCATATGTGCGTGGGTTAATCTCTGGGCTTTCTATCCTGTTCCATTGATCTATATTTCTGTTTTTGTGCTGGTACCATACTGTCTTGATTACTGTAGCTTTGTAGTATAGTCTGAAGTCAGGGAGCCTGATTCCTCCAGCTCCATTTTCCTTTCTAAATATTGCTTTGGCTATTCGGGGTGTTTTATGTTTCCATACAAATTGTGAAATTTTTTGTTCCAGTTCTATGAAAAATGCCAGTGGTAGTTTGATAGGGATTGCATTGAACCTGTTGATTGCTTTGGGTAGTATAGTCATTTTCACAATGTTGATTCTTCCAATCTAAGAACATGGTATATCTCGCCATATATTTGTATCATCTTTAATTTCTTTCATCAGTGTCTTATAATTTTCTGCATACAGTTCTTTTGTCTCCTTAGATAGGTTTATTCCTAGATATTTTATTCTTTATGTTGCAATGGTAAATGGGAGTGTTTTCTTAATTTCACTTTCAGATTTTTCATCATTAGTGTATAGGAATGCAAGAGATTTCTATGCATTAATTTTGTATCCTGCAACTTTACCAAATTCATTGATTAGCTCTAGTGGTATTCTGGTAACATCTTTAGGATTCTCTATGTATAGTATCATGTCATCTGCAAACAGTGACAGCTTTACTTCTTCTTTGCTGATTTGGATTCGTTTTATTTCCTTTTCTTCTCTGATTGCTGTGGCTAAAACTTCCAAAACTATGTTGAATAATAGTGATGAGAATGGGCAACCTTGTCTTGTTCCTGATCTTAGTGGAAGTGGTTTCAGTTTTTCACCTTTGAGGGTGATGTTGGCTGTGGGTTTGTCATATATGGCCTTTATTATGGTGAGGAAAGTTCCCTCTATGCCTACTTTCTGGAGGGTTTTTATCATAAATGGGTGTTGAATTTTGTCGAAAGCTTTCTCTGCATCTATTGAGATGATCATATGGTTTTTCTCCTTCAATTTGTTAATATGGTGTATCACGTTGATTGATTTGCGTATATTGAAGAATCCTTCAATTCCTGGGATAAACCACACTTGATTATACTGTGTGATCCTTTTAATGTGCTGTTGGATTCTGTTTGCTAGTATTTTGTTGAGGATTTTTGCATCTATGTTCAGCAGTGATATTGGCCTGTAGTTTTCTTTCTTTGTGACATCTTTGTCTGGTTTTGGTATCAGAGTGATGGTGGCCTCGTAGAGTGAGTTTGGGAGTGTTCCTCCCTCTGCTATATTTTGGAAGAGTTGAGAAGGATAGGTGTCAGCTCTTCTCTAAATTTTGGATAGAATTTGCCTGTGAAGCCATCTGGTCCTGGGCTTTTGTTTGTTGGAAGATTTTTAATCACAGGTTCAATTTCAGTGCTTGGGATTGGTCTGTTCATATTTTCTATTTCTTCCTGGTTCAGTCTTGGAAAGTTGTGCATTTCTAAGAATTTGTCCATTTCTTCCAGGTTGTCCATTTTATTGGCATAGAGTTGCTTGTAGTAATCTCTCATGATCCTTTGTATATCTGCAGTGTCAATTGTTAATTCTCCTTTTTCATTTCTAATTCTATTGATTTGAGTCTTCTCCCTTTTTTTCTTGATGAGTCTGGCTAAAGGTTTATCAATTTTGTTTATCTTCTCAAAGAACCAGCTTTTACTTTTATTGATCTTTGCTGTCGTTTCCTTCATTTCTTTCTCGTTTTTCTAATCTGATTTTATGATTTCTTTCCTTCTGCTAACTTTGGGGTTTTTTGTTCTTCTTTCTCTAATTATTTTAGATGTAAGGTTAGGTTGTTTATTTGAGATGTTTCTTGTTTCCTAAGATAGGGTTTTATTGCTATAAACTTCCCTCTTAGAACTGCTTTTGCTGCATCCCATAGGTTTTGGGTCATCATGTTTTCATTGTCATTTGTTTGTAGGTATTTTTGGATTTCCTCTTTGATTTCTTCAGTGATCTGTTGGTTATTAAGTATTGTGTTGTTTAGCCTCCATGTGTTTGTATATTTTACAGATTTTTTCCTGTAATTGATATCTAGTATCATAGCGTTGTGGTCAGAAAAGATACTTGATATGATTTCAGTTTTCTTAAATTTACCAAGGCTTGATTTGTGACCCAAGATATGATCTATCCTGGAGAATGTTCCATAAGCACTTGCGAACCATGTGTATTCTGTTGTTTTGGGATGGAATGTCCTCTAAATATCAATTAAGTCCATATTGTTTAATGTAGCATTTAAAGCCTGCGTTTCCTTATTTATTTTCATTTTGGATGATCTGTCCATTGTTGAAAGTGGGGTGTTAAAGTCCCCTACTATGATTGTGTTATTGTTGATTTCCTCTTTTATGGCTGTTAGTATTTGCCTTATGTTTTGAGGTGCTCCTATGTTGGATGCATAAATATTTACAATTGTTATGTCTTCTTGGATTGATCCCTTCATCATTATGTAGTGTCCTTCTTTGTCTCTTGTAATAGTCTTTGTTTTAAAGTCTATTTGTCTGATATGAGAATTGCTACTTCAGCTTTCTTCTGATTTCCATTTGCATGGAATATCTTTTTCCACCCCCTCACTTTCTGTCTGTGTCCCTAGGTCTGAAGTGGGTCTCTTGTAGACAGCATATATATGGGTCTTGTTTTTGTATCCATTCAGCCAGTCTGTGTCTTTTGGTTGGATCATTTAATCCATTTACATTTAAGGTAATTATTGATATGTATGTTCCTATTAGCATTTTCTTAAATTGTTTTGGGTTTGTTATTGTAGGTCTTTTCCTTCTCTTGTGTTTCCTGCCTAGAGTAGTTCTTTTAGCATTTATTGTAAAGCTGGTTTGGTGGTGCTGAATTCTCTCAGCTTTTGCTTGTCTGTAAAGCTTCTAATTTCTCTGTCAAATCTGAATGAGTTCCTTGCTGGGTAAAGTAATCTTGGTTGTAGGTTCTTCTCCTTCATCACTTTAAATATGTCCTGCCACTCCCTTCTGGCTTGCAGAGTTTCTGCCGAAAGATCAGCTGTTAACCTTATGGGGATTCCCTTGTGTGTTAGTTGTTGTTTTTCCCTTGCTGCTTTTAATATTTTTTCTTTGTATTTAATTTTTGATAGTTTGATTAATATGTGTCTTGGCATGTTTCTCCTTGGATTTATCCTGTATCAGACTCTCTGTACTTCCTGGACTTGATTGTCCCTTTCTTTTTCTCTTCTTCTTCTGGGACCCCTATAATTCGAATGTTGGTGCATTTAATGTTGTCCCAGAAGTCTCTGAGACTGTCCTCAATTATTTTCATTCTTTGTTCTTTATTCTGCTCTGCAGTAGTTATTTCCACTATTTTATCTTCCAGGTCACTTATCTGTTCTTCTGCCTCAGTTATTCTGCTATTGATCCTTTCTAGAGAATTTTTAATTTCATTTATTGTTTGTTCATGATTGTTTGTTTGCTCTTTAGTTCTTCTAGATCCTTGTTAAACATTTCTTGTATTCTCTCCATTCTATTTCCAAGATTTTGGATCATCTTTACTATCATTATTCTGAATTCTTTTTCAGGTAGGCTGCCTATTTCCTCTTCATTTGTTAGGTCTGGTGGGTTTTTGCCTTGCTCCTTCATCTTCTGTGAGTTTGTCTTCTCATTTTGCTTAACTTACTGTGTTTGGGGTCTCCTTTTCACAGTCTGCAGGATCGTAGTTCCAGTTGTTTTTGGTGTCTGTCCCCAGTGGCTAAGGTTTGTTCAGTGGGTTGTTGTGTAGGCTTCCTGGTGGAGGGGACTAGTTCCTGTGTTCTGGTGGATGAGGCTGGATCTTGTCTTTCTGGTGGGCAGTTCCACGTCCGGTGATGTGTTTTGGGGTGTCTGTGGCCTTATAATGATTTTAGGCAGCCTCTCTGCTAATGGATGGGGTTGTGTTCCTGTCTTGCTAGTTGGTTGGCATAGGGTGTCCAGCATTGTAGCTTGCTGGTCGTTGAGTGGAGCTTGGTCTTGGCCTTGAGATGGAGATCTCTGGGAGATTTTTGCCATTTGATATTACGTGGAGTTGGCAGGTCTCTTGTGGACTAGTGTCCTGAAGTTGGCTCTCCCACCTGAGGCACAGCCCTGATGCCTGGCTGGAGCACCAAGAGCCTGTCATCCACACAGCTCAGAATAAAAGTTAGAAAAAAAGAAAGAAAGAAAGAAGATAAAATAAAATAAAAATGTTATTAAAATAAAAAATAATTATTAAAAAAAATTTTTTAATAAAAAAAAGAAAGAAGAGAGCAACCAAACCAAAAAACAAATCCACCAATGATAACAAGTGGTAAAAACTATACTTAAAAAAAAAAAAAAAGGACAGACAGAACCCTAGGACAAATGGTAAAAACAGAGCTATACAGACAAAAATCACACACAGAAGCATACACATACACACTCACAAAAAGAGAAGAAGGGGAAAAATATATATATATCGTTGCTCTCAAAGTCCACCTCCTCAATTTGGGATGATTCGTTGTCTATTCATGTATTCCACAGATGCAGGGTACATCAAGTTGATTGTGGAGCTTTAATCCGCTGCTTCTGAGGCTGCTGGGAGAGATTTCCCTTTCTCTTCTTTGTTCTCACAGCTCCCAGGGGCTCAGCTTTGGATTTGGCCCCGCCTCTGCGTGTAGGTCGCGGGAGGGCGTCTGTTCTTCGCTCAGACAGGACAGGGTTAAAGGAGCCGCTGATGTGGGGGCTCTGGCTCACTCAGGCCGGGGGGAGGGAGGGGTACGGATGGGGGGCGGGCCTGTGGCGGCAGAGGCCTGCGTGACGTTGCACCAGCCTGAGGCGCGCCGTGCGTTCTTCCGGGGGAGTTGTCCCTGGATCCCGGGACCCTGGCAGTGGCGGGCTGCACAGGCTCCCCGGAAAGTGGGTGTGGAGAGTGACCTGTGCTCGCACACAGGCTTCTTGGTGGCGGCAGCAGAAGCCTTAGCGTCTCATGCCCGTCTCTGGGGTCCGCGCTGATGGCCGCGGCTCACGCCTGTCTCTGGAGCTCCTTTAAGCAGCGCTCTTAATCCCCTCTCCTCACGCACCAGGAAACAAAGAGGGAAGAAAAAATCTCTTGCCTCTTCGGCAGGTCCAGAATTTTCCCCGGACTCCCTCCCGGCTAGACGTGGTGCACTAACCCCTTAAGGCTGTGTTCACGCCGCCAACCCCAGTCCTCTCCCGGCGCTCCGACCGAAGCCCGAGCCTCAACTCCCAGCCCCGCCCGCCCCGGCGGGTGAGCAGACAAGCCTCTCGGGCTGGTGAGTGCCGGTCGGCACCGATCCTCTGTGCGGGAATCTCTCCGCTTTGCTCCCCGCACCCCTGTTGCTGCGCTCTCCTCCGAGGCTCCGAAGCTTTCCCTCTCCACCACCCGCACTCTCCGCCCGCAAAGGGGCTTCCTAGTGTGTGGAAACCTTTCCTCCTTCACAGCTCCCTCCCACTGGTGTAGGTCCCATCCCCATCCTTTTGTCTCTGTTTATTCTTTTTTCTTTTGCCCTACCCAGGTACGTGGGGAGTTTCTTGCCTTTTGGGAGGTCTGAGGTCTTCTGCCAGCGTTCAGTAGCTGTTCTGTAGGAGTCGTTCCACGTGTAGATGTATTTCTGGTGTATCTGTGGGGAGGAAGGTGATCTCCGCGTCTTAGTCTTCCGCCATCTTGAAGCTCCTCTCCCAAAGAGTCTTAATCCTGGGTGGCATCTAGGAATCTCCAACGAAAATAAGTGATTCTGTTACAGTGGGTCAAAGAAACTCATTTTAAGTAATAGTGGATTAGGAACTATGAAGGAGAAAAATTGTTTTCATAGTTGATCTGAGTTGCTGTTAAAGAATTTGTTATATATTGACTTCTTTTTTAAGTCAGTGTCCTGTTAGCTAGAATGTTAAAGTTCAGGATATATATTTTTATGTGTGTAATATTATTCCCCCACTTGTCTTTTTACTTTCATTTAGGTATTGTATGGCTTTGCTTTTATTTTGCTCTCTTTACTATTCCTCCTTTTATACAGGAAATGGTTCAAATGAGGACCATGTCGAATTTTCATTTAGATGGATTTTCTTCCTCTTTATCTCCCTGCCTTTATCTACCCCTCCCCCCTTTTCCTTATTGTTCTCTCTCTTCTCTTGCCCACCCTTCCTGGCACGAGTCCATGTTCCATCTTCAGCCTGGGCTGTCTTTCTTCTGTGACCTCTCTTTATTGCCATTTCAGTGGGCAGGAAGGGAAGGAAGGTCCCTGGAGACCTGTCAATCAATGAATGGTCCCTCCGCAGGAGTGGGTGGGAGTGGGCAGAAGGAAGCCTTCACAGCGTTTCCATGACATTTTGCTTAGTGAGTGTGGGGTTAATAAAACTAAATAAAATGATTTTTTCACCAAAACTTAGGATTCCATGGGTGAGAGAGAGATGGGTGCAGGGGTGTGTGTGAGAGGAAATTATACAACAATCAACATTTTGTCAGTGAATGAGGAAAACGTGTGCAAAATGAAGCTTAACTGATTTCAATATGGTCAGCGAGTCCTACCAAGTTAACTCTCAAGTGCTTTAGATCACTGTGGATATGATGGGGGTATTTCTTTTTCTTTCATGTTTCAGACTTCCTTTACCCCCACCTACTAAAATGTTAGCTTTCATGGAAGAATCATCTCCCAGTCAGAAACAAGGAAGGACCCGTTAGAGGAGGGACTTTTATTGATTGAGATGATGGTTGAGGTGTGACAACAAGGTCCATTGTGGTTGGCTCATCAGTTGTCATGGAAACACACCATAGTGGTAGAACCCAGGCAAAGTCTAAGGGTTTTGGTCATCAGAATGGATGACCACAGTGTGTTTTCAATTCCACAGATAAGAGGAGAGGTGATATGTATTCTTTCCACTTTTCCTCTTTCACTCTGGGTTGCCTATAACCTGTAATAAGAGGTTTAGAGCTTAGTTAGTTAAAGCTGTTCTATCTTTCTATTTTTTGCTTTCCTTCTTGAGGCAAGTGCCGAAGTGGAACTGCCAAATCTGAACTAGGACAAAAAGCAGAGGGTGGACACAAACAGGTTCTGTATGAGTCCCTATTGGGGGGTGGGGAAGAGAGATTCTCAAAGACTAAGATTTGTTATTTTGTTGAAATGCATGCATGCGTGTGCACACACACAAGCACCCACACGCGCTCCACAAAGAAGAGAGAGAGCCATATAGAGAATGAACTGGAGTGATCAGTTTTAAGGTAGATGAAGAGAAGAGTGAGCGTGACAGCTAGAGAAGGGACAATTTGAGGGAGAGAAAATAGAGTCACGCAGAGAAAGTCACCTTCAAGGTGTCTGTCTTCATAGCAAGAAGAATACTGGAGGTTTTTCTATGGAGGAAAACTGTAGAAATGCTCAGTTTAGGTTACTGCCCCCAACAAAAAGGGGGTTTCTTCCTAAAACCTTCGAAGAAATCTGACATTTTACTTATCCTGCTCCTGGACTCAAGACTCTTACTTTTCTATTATAGCATTCTTTCAGGAAATATCTGTTTCTTGGGGTTTCCTTTGCTTTTTAAGGTATCTCCCCCACCCTTTTTCCCCCAGAGCCTGAATCACTTGAGCAAGATATATTATCTTTGTAAACAAGGTGATAAAGCGATTCCTTATATCAAGGTTTCAACCAAAGGTTAAGCCCCATGAAACAGGGAAACCACATATTTTTAAATCCTAATAAATTCTTTTGAGTTGTGACCAAAGTTTCATTTCCCACAAATGCAAAACTTTGGATGTATTTATATCAGTGGACTACTGTTTTTTTTCCCCAAACTCCAAAGTTCAAGTGACTGGTATATTCTTATTAATTGGTATTTCCATTTTATAGATCAGGAAACACTATTAAAGTTGTTGTTTTAAAGTTACTGTGTATGCTGTGTCTAACTAAGTGTTACTTATATACCTGCTTATCATATTACCTTGTTCTGTCTGATGGAGGCAGAGAGTGAAGCTTCTAATTCTTGGCTCTCCTATATACTCAGGGCTATGCCAGTCTTGTAACAGTGGCTTGATAAATGTCAAACTGTCTCATTTGTTTTGAGTTCGCAGAAGGAGACAGTGAAATAGCTGGAGCTAGACCTTCCCCTCTTTCCCAAGCTTCTCGACTTCCAATCAGGAGTGGCAGTGTTGGGTGCACTGTAAGCCCTCAGTGAATACCTGTCAATGGTTTGAGGGATGAACTGACTCCAGACCCTATTATATTCTTTAGTACTTGTCCCATATGCTTCAACAAGGACTTTAGACCTTCCTGATTTGATTAGTCATATTTTGACAAAAAGAGTAGATAACATGACTACAGACATAGTGACCTTCTGGATTTGTTTCTGTGGATAACCTTGAGATAAGTGAATGAAGTTTCTTAACTGTTTAAAGAGACGTGTTAGAGTGACAGGCTTCATAGTTAGTATTGCCCCTTCACTCCTTTTAATGTCATTTCTCATGCTTTGCATTGTACGTTCTGTTACCACTCACTTCCCTGCATCCACCCCCACCACCAGCCTCTTTGACCCCTTCTCATTTCCCCATAAGCTTTTTTATTTAAGTTCTTAATGTGCTAAGTCCTATTTTCCAATGCCTGTTACAAACAGCATTTCTAGTGGTCCGAGGAAGAGTGAGCTCACTAAAAGATAGTGAACTAACAATCATTAAAAAACAAAGAACAGGGCTTCCCTGGTGGCGCAGTGGTTGAGAGTCCGCCTGCCGATGCAGGGGACACGGGTTTGTGCCCCAGTCCGGGAGGATCCCACATGTCGCGGAGCCGCTGGGCCTGCGCGTCCGGAGCCTGTGCTCCGCAGTGGGAGAGGCCACAACAGTGAGAGGCCCACGTACCGCCAAACAAACAAGCAAAAAAACAAAGAACAATACGTGTTCAGACTTTGGTTTAAGCAAAAGAACCTGAATGTATCTAGAACCCCTTCTATGTGACTCTGTTTGAATATTTAGCAGGAAAGTTACCTTCACAGTTAACCTGCTGCTCAACTTGTTGGGAATGAATTGGCGACTCTTAAATTCCTCTGTATTTCGTGTTTCTATTAGTAGTCATTCCGTGTCACAGCTAAGCTTTCCTTACTGCCTTCAGCATGGAGACTTGGCTGTGGAAAGAATGAGCACGAGCTTTCTGCCGACTGCATGTCATCAGTGAATCCAAGAAAGAATCCAGCATATCAACTAATAATAATCTTTGCTATTTAAACTGTGTTCTCTGTTTTGCAAGAACTTGGCTCTCTGTTATATCTTAAAACAAATTCGGGCTTCCCTGGTAGCACAGTGGTTAAGAATCTGCCTGCCAAGGTAGGGAACAGCGGTTTGAGTCCTGGTCCAGGAAGATCCCACATGCTGTGAAACAGTTAAGCCCATGAGCCACAACTACTGAGCCCGCGTGCCACAACTACTGAAGTCCGCGTGCCTAGAGCCCGTGCTCGGCAACAAGAGAAGCCACCGCAATGAGAAGCCTGCACACCGCAACGAAGAGTAGCCCCTGCTTGCTGCAGCTA
Organism: Globicephala melas; assembly: GCF_963455315.2. NCBI lineage: Eukaryota > Metazoa > Chordata > Mammalia > Artiodactyla > Delphinidae > Globicephala > Globicephala melas. Next base: position 153,139,544 of record NC_083315.2, read on the forward strand.
GAGAAAGCCTGCGTGCAGCAACGCAGCCAAAATTAAATAAATAAATTTATTTTAAAAAACTCTCAAAAAACAATTCTACCAAGGTAGAATTCACACAAAGAGGGATTCTGATCCCTGCTCTGCAGATGAGAGGCAACCAAAGTTTTGCTCCCTTTCCAACAGAATAGAGAAATTAACAAAATTCAGGCAGAATTAGAACTCAGAATGTTCAGTGTTCTCTAGCCTTGAGAAATCCCAGGTGAGAGAGGAGGATATGAAACTCACTGGCTAAACTCTAAGTAGACAGAACTCTAGAGCTTTTAAAAGGAATGAGAGTTCATCTCATCTAACAATTTCATTTTGTAAATGGGGAAGTCAAGGCCCAGAGAAGTACGGCTGGCCAAGGAGGATGTGAACTAAATTATGGCAGTTTTAGTTCCTGACTTACTTAGACTCACCTAGACTTAGCTAGGCTGCCAGGTGGATTTTCCAGGGTGAGCCTCCTTGTGAGGAAAGGCTAAGTCATTCTTTTTTTTTTTTTTAACATCTTTATTGGAGTATAATTGCTTCACAATGGTGTGTTAGTTTCTGCTTTATAACAAAGTGAATCAGTTATACATATACATATGTCCCCATATCTCTTCCCTCTTGCATCTCCCTCCCTCCCACCCTCCCTATCCCACCCCTCTAGGTGGTCACAAAACACCGAGCTGATCTCCCTGTGCTATGCGGCTGCTTCCCACTAGCTATCTATTTTACATTTGGTAGTGTATATATGTCCATGCCACTCTCTCACTTTGTCCCAGCTTACCCTTCCCCCTCCCCGTATCCTCAAGTCCATTCTCTAGTAGGTCTGTGTCTTTATTCCCGTCTTACCCCTAGGTTCTTCATGACCATTTTTTTTTTTTTTTTAGATTCCATATATATGTGTTAGCATACGGTATTTGTTTCTCTGAAAATGGGCAGAAGACCTAAATAGACTTTTCTCCAAAGAAGATATACAGATTGCCAACAAACACATGAAAGAATGCTCAACATCATTAATCATTAGAGAAATACAAATCAAAACTACAATGAGATATCATCTCATACCGGTCAGAATGGCCATCATCAAAAAATCTACAAACAATAAATGCTGGAGAGGGTGTGGAGAAAAGGGAACTCTCTTGCACTTTGGTGAGAATGTAAATTGATACAGCCACTATGGAGAACAGTATGGAGGTTCATTAAAAAACTAAAAGTAGAATTACCATATGACCCAGCAGTCCCACTACTAGGCATATACCCTGAGAAAACCATCATTCAAGTCATTCTTTAATATGAACCAAGGTGTGCTCTTTGACAACCACCCTCCCACCTCCCCCTTCCCCCCAAAAAAGCCATCGTGTAGATACAATCTCTGTCTGAATTTACTAAGCAGAGTTATTAACACAGGTGGAATGTAAGGAATGTAGAGTGTTAATACAGCTGCTGAATAATATGCTAGTGTCACAGAGTTTAATAATAGATAATAATACCATTGGGGAATTATGTAATTTAACTATAGAGTAAATGACAGGGGGAACACACGCACATTCACGGAAGAGTCTTTCTAATGGGAACACTTAGGTGATTCAGTTTAACTTGCCTCTTTAGCCCTTGGGCCTCCCCATCTGAAAGGTACGCAGGACATTCAGAGATGTGCCAAGTTGGGCCTTTAGTTGCTGTGGTGAAGTTGCGGGTTTCAGGGGCTGAGCCAGAAAGTACAATTTGTGCTCCTCGCGCTGTTATCAGCTAATCCTTTTCATGTATTTGTTATTTTCCTCTGTGCCATGACTGGATATGAGTGAGGGGAGGGAGATGTGCCCAAGGCTGGCCGTTCTCTTCCATCAGCACTCTTTGAAAATCATTGCACGTAAGGGGGTGGTGTCAGAACATTGAGCTTGAAGATGGCTGGAGTCTGGGAGTGGGGCTCTGGGTTGAGGGTGGTGACGGGAGGTGAAAGGTGTCACCACGGCCATGGTCCAGTGAGCTCAACAGTGAGCAGGCTTGTGCTTCCCTTTCCTCATCTGCACTAGAGAAAGCCAGCTGCCAACCGCTATTAAACCTGTATTCTCTCCCTAAGAGAATGGGATATTTCCCTCTTCCGTCTTTTAAAAGAAGATAAAAAGCAGGGGATGGGGAATTAATTAATGTCAGTAAATGAAGCATGGGATGCTTGTTCAGGTTTGATAATGACTGTGAATTAGCGAAGAAGAAGTGGAATGGTAGAGAAAATGAAATGATGTACCAGTACTAATGAAAGCAGTACTGGCACACTGCTTTGGGATGGACTCAGCCACCCCTATAATGCATTAACTCTTCCCTTGCCTCTTGTCACTTTGTCCTGCCTCTTGTCACTCTGGGCCAACCCTCCCTCCCCGCAAAGTCTCTAGGCTACAGTATTATAGCTAGAGGTTCCCAAAGGGAGCCCCGCCTCCAGGAGAGACTGGGGCCAGCTGGTGGCAGTATACTCTTAGAATGTAAATAAAGAACTCCATGTTTACTTATTAAATTAATGAGGCCACAGCAAAAGGAAGCAATTTCTTTGTGTGCCCTGGTTAGGGGAACTGTAAAATGATTCAAGGAGGCAGTAAGCCAGCTAAAGGAAAGAAAAGGGAGTAGTTCCTTAGAAGAGGTTGCTCCCTCTCCCCCAAAGACAGAGTGTACCTTTAGACTGTCGATGACCAGTCTTCACCCCCTCTGCTTTTCCATATGTGCCCCAGGCTGTATGTTGTTTGAAACTGGACATTCCTGTGTACCAGGCACTGTGGAGTGGACATAGCTGAATAGTGCATACTCTGTATAACAGGAGTTTTCTCCTCAAGGGCATGGTATAATAAACACTCAATAAATCATTGCTATTATCAGTATCATTTCATTGAATTTAATTCATTTTGAATTTTTCTCTGGGGGCAGGAAGTTTCAGAGGTTCAGAGAGCCCTTGAACATTGTCTTTACTTTTTGTTTCTTTTTTCCTTTCTTTTCTTTTTTTCTTTCTCCTCTCTGCTTTCAAGTTCTTGGCACACTGGTAAAAGGAAGAAATGAGAAAACATAGTTACAATAACCTTTAAATGTTAACATTTAAGAAATTATTTGTTAACACAAAAATCCAATGCAGTATAGTCACAGACTAGGAATCTCTAAATTTAGAGATGATATTAGTTCACAGTATACTATGGGCAGGTGGCCCAGGAATGGAACTCTAGTTTAGAATTGTTTGTTGACATTTTACATCTTTTTGTATCCCCTTTAGCGTTGACTGTATCTGCAGAATCATTTGGAAGTAATACCAAAAGACTGAATTATATCATGTTTGGTATTTTCTTAAATATACTCCAGAACAACAAAAAGAGAGAGTTAGATGAATCCACGTTGATAATAATTGTTGAATTGGGCAATAGACTGGTGGTGATTCTTACTAGTTTTGTCAGTGTTTGAACATCACCATAATAAAACCAATTTTAAAAGCTAAAATGCTGAGGAGTCCTTTGGAAATACATGCCTGGGCGAATGTCCTCTCTGGGTCCCCCTTGTCCCTGACCCTTCAAGTCCAAGTTGGTGAATGGTGAATGCTGTGCATTCCTGGGATGGTTCAATATACTTTTCAAGGGCATTGTGTTAACATGGGACGCCTCCCATTCCCTCAGGAGGTCTGTGAGCCATTTCTTAAGAGACCAACTTGTAGCCTGAACAGGTGTACCCTCTGCCCCATTCAGTCTTCGCCTTTCTCTTTTCTTTAACCTATTGATGTAGGAGGCAAGTGTAGAGATACTTCCACCTGGGGACAAGGGCTCTCTCAGAGCAAAGCAGAGTCCATTTATGTGGATAGATTTGTTAAGCCACTTGATGGTCTCCCTTTGGATGGAAGAGCTGCTTGTGAGTGTCAGGGTTTGTCTGGTGAGAGAAGGGGCTTAGGAAAAAAGAGAAAATAGGAGCACAGGGGAGATCTCGATACCTGGGTTTTTCCTTTTCCTCCCCAGCTTATTAGAGATAGCTACACCACACAAATTCTATGTGCATCTATGTGAGCTTTTGTGGGCTTGTCTATTACAGGGTGATGTCAGGGGCTATAATCTCCTGCATCAGTGATTTATCTGGGCAAAATCAGGCTCATAAAAGTGGGTGGGGCTTTGGTTATAGTCAAGAGAAGAGCTATTCATGGGCCATTCAGATTCTGTTTCATTTATTAACCACCGAACAGGACTTCTGTACGCAGACCTCAAGACAGTGTAGTAAAGGGGCTTCCAGAGGAATTAATAATTTGGCTTGGGTCCACAAGAATCTATAGGCTGACTAGTTTCTACAGGTGTCTAAGAGCAAACTGAAGTCTATAGGGCCCCATAGGTTGAGTTTTAGTAATTTTCCATTTCCAGTCACTTCCGTGGTCTGGTTGACCTTCAGAATGTATCCAGTACTGCCTTTAGACCTATGATGTAAACATTTTTTTTCTTATTAAAGTTTTGCAATTTTTGTTGTTTTGTTTCTCAAATGAATTTTTTTTTTTTTTGGAGGAATCTGGTTGATGTATTTGGAGCATGATTAAATCAGTTCCAATTCCACTCTGAAGAATTCCTTTTGATACCCAGGTGTCACTGTGTCATGCCAACACTTGGGCAGGCCAGGGCAGGCTTCCTGGGTGTTCAGAACACAAGCAGCCTTGAGGTTATATCTCTGTTTCTGGACCATGTTAGTGGAAAAAAGATGCCAAAGGGCTACTTGTCTTATAGATTTTTTTGTCCTTTTTGCTTTACAAAAGAGTTCTCCTTAAACTTAAAGAATAATAACTTGACAGGCACAGGGTACTTTTTGTCCAGATTCTCCAAATGCAAGAGAATACAGGCAAATACTTCACAAATACCCTATTTACTTCACAGGGTATAATGGTTTGCTAGGGCTGCCATAACAAAATACCACAGACTGGGTGGCTTAAATAACAAAAATTTATTTTCTCATAGTTCTGGTGGCTAGAAGTCCAAGATTAAGATGTCAGCAGGTTTGGTTTCTTCTGAGGCCTCTGTTCTTGGCTTGCAGATGGCCACCTTCTTGCTGTGTCCTCACACGACCTTTTCTCTGTGTGAAGACTGATTGTCTCTTTGTGCATGCAAATTTCCTCTTCTTATAAGGACACCAGTCATCTTGGATTAGAGCCTACCCTAATGACCTCATTTTAACCTCTTTAAAGATCCTATCTCCAAATAAAGCCTCATTCTGAGGCACTGGGTGGTTTAGTGCTTCAAGGCATAAATTTCGGAAGAACAGAGTTCATGGGGTGACACAAGGGTGAGGCATATCTTTTAAAAAAATTAGCAATTGATCCCTCTGCTAACTCTGCGTTCTAAAGACTCCTTCAGAAGCTTGCATTTGGGTATATTTGTAACATCTTAGACATGGGAAATTAATTTAGAGAACTGCCTTTACAATAACAATAAAAAAGATGAGCAAAAAGAATCATGGCTCCATAAACTTTTAACTTGTTTTGGTGTTGCAGAGGGCAACACCAGTAGCATTACCAACAAATTGTGGAGGGAGAAGGGGATTTGGGAGTAGGATAGGAAATAGTCGAAATTTGAAGGAAAACTGTCATGTCAGTTGGAGGAAGGGAGGGGAAAAAGAGAAGATAAGAAGAAAAAAAGATGAGGGAGTGAGACAGTGAGAGAAAGAGAGAACAAGGAGGGCTTCCCTGGTGGCTCAGTGGTTGAGAGTCCGCCTGCCGATGCAGGGGATGTGGGTTCATGCCCCGGTCCGGGAAGATCCCACGTGCCGCCGAGTGGCTGGGCCCGTGAGCCATGGCCGCTGGGCCTGCGCGTCCGGAGCCTGAAAGCAAGTGTGATCACGGGAGAACAGAGAAAAGAGAAATTAGCGTGGCCAGCATTTACCATGGGTTGACAAGAGAGTTCCTTTTCATAGGAGATCCAGGTCCTTTCATGAGGATGAAGCGAATAGATCAGATTTATGCAAACAGGAGCAGAAAGTAAATGCAGCCCTGGAGAGGGAGGGCTTGGGGTTGCTTGTTTGGTGTGGATAGCTGAGGATCATGCAACATTAATAAGCACGAATGTGTGCACAGGCCGAAAATGTCTCTCCAGGGACTCTGAGGACTCAAGCTTTGTTGGTGCCATTGGAAACCATGAATGAGAAAATAACTGACTCACTCTTTCAGGCAATTTGGTTTATGGGCCTGAAGCTCTTAGTTGCTGCCAGGCCATCCATCTCCCCTGGGCCCCCATGAGATATTCTTGAAACGGAACCCAGTACTGTCCTGCTTGCCAAAAGGCTTGGCAATGGCTTTTACCTTCCCCCGAATTCTAAGATGAGGACAGACTGGGTAGTGTGAGTGTGTCTGGTGGATGTGCAATTTAGGAAGAACAATGGAGAAGTGTGTCGTGCACACCTGGGGACAACCCCCCCCCCACAAGGATATTTGCACCTACCTCTCTCTTTCTTGAAGGCTCTTCTGGTTTTATGATTTCCAAGTCTCTTCCTTGAACCCTAGAGTCAAAGCTCAAGCTTAAACATTTATTTCCTCCCCCCCCCCCCCCCGTCCTATGCTAAACAAATTACGTTGACAGACAAATGCAGGATTAAGCGAGGAGATTTGTGAGACAACGGGATTTTGCAAGCTCAAGCAAGCAGATGTTAGCATTAGACCGAGAGGGAACGATTCAGATGGGGTGGAAGGTGACAGGAATAAATCTGCACAGAAACGCGGCCACTTCTGAGGCGAGGCAAGGAGATGAGATGGAGGGAGAAACGGTTTCTAAGATGCCACAAGAGCTCTCTGTTCAGACTCCTACACTTTCAGATAGAGGTGTTTGGCTTTAGACAAGACATCTGGCCTCGGTTTCACCTTCTGTGCAGTGGGCATACTACTTACCCTGCTTACTTCCCTGGTTGGCTTTGAAAGAAAAATCAGGTGGGAAAAATATTCTGAACGCACTAAAGAGCCACAGAACATAGTATTATTACTTTTTAAACATTCCCCTACCAATGTAGGAATTGTTTCTATAGCATCTCTGCCATGGGCTTGTTTCTGTGCCCCTGTGTCTTACCCAGATGAATATCTCTGCTGGTGGGGGACTTACCAGCTTACGACTGACTGCCTTTAATGCAAGTCATTGTTTTACACTTATTTATAATTTTTAGAAAAAAAAATTGTATTGAGCCCAAATCTGCCTAATCATCATCATCATCATCATCTAAATTCATGTCGTGCTCACTCTGCACCAGGCCCATTTACATATATTAATATTTGTTACATTTATTCCTCTTAGCAATCCTGTAAGTTGGGTACTGTTATTATTCCAATTTTACGTGTAAGAAAACAGAGGCACAGAGAAGTTAGGTGACTTATCAGAGGTCATGTGACTATAATTTTTACCCACTAACCCTTGATTTTCTGTCCGTAGCCGATGTGTAGTGTTGGAAGACTGCTGTTTTGTCCTCTCTGAGTCCTCCATTTGTCAGACATCCCTTCTGCATGTGCCTCCTCTTAAAGTGCGGTTCCCAAAGGAGACCCTGTTCTCCAAGAGTGCTGTGACCTGTACAGAGAAGAGTAGCATCGCTGGGTTTCCTTGGGCCTGCTGCTGCTGGTCTGCTAGCAGCTTTGGGGAGGGGGCCTCCTAAGGAAGAAAGGAGGTATTCAAGTTGGGCACCCCTGGAAACTGGTTGGGTAGCACGTGCTGGTCCACTGGCCCCAGCTGCTAGATGAAGGGAATTAGGCTCAGCTATGACCTAATTATGAGTCTCATAAACCTGCATTGTGTCCTTCATTTTCCAGCTCATTGGCCACCCAGAGGGGGAGGGAAAATGGATGGGATTCTGGTCAAGTCCTCCCTGCCACTACTGTGTGGCCAAGGTCACAGGCCAGTGATGTCCAGAGAGAGCTGTGGATGTGGGTTCTTTGTTTCTCTCTGAGCGAAGCTGGTGGGGAACGAGGCAGAAGAAAAGGAGGATTAGCAGACATTCAAGCCTTACAATACCTTGTTGGATTGGAATGTCTTCTCATGACCTTCGCAGAGACAAGAATTCCTGATTTGGCATTCTGTGACTGTGAAGATAGATAGCAAATTAACATGACCTCATACAACTCCATATACGTGAATATACATACACAAAACTATCAATATCTGGCATATATCGTGCATCTTATGATTCTTTGGGAACAAAAACTGAATTGAAGTTGTGCTAAGGATGTAGTTTTATGCTGCCAAAGAGCCCCAACTCCTTACTCTAAATCAAACACATAATCCGTATGTCACATTGACGTGTGCTCTCCAGACTTTCTCCTGTCGAGAGATCGCATCGTGAGTCACTAGTAACGTCTATGGAGTTCTTAGTTGGGAATGTGTCTGAAAAAGTTTCCTCCCTCATAATCCTTAAGAAGAAAGTTAATAATTTCTCTCTGAAATCCAGCCATGGAAGCCCTAGCACGAGTAGGATGTTGCAGAAAGAATATGGCATTTGGGACCTCACAGGTGCTAGATTTAAATCCTGCCTCTGTCACTTACTATTTGAGCAGCACTGGCCCTGGGTACGTTACTTATCTCTCCAAGCCTCTGTTTACTCATCAATCAAATTTGGGAATAAATAATGATAACCCTGCAAGGTTGTTTTGCATTTAGGATGAAATGAAATAGTATATCTGACATACATTATAGCAGGTCTATCACACAGTAACAGCTTAAGAAAAGAGAAACCCCTCCCACCTTCCACTGATCCAGCAGGTACAGTATGAGATGGGTGTGACTATAGGGTGGTAAGATCTTTTAGTGCAGTGATCCCCAGATATTTAGATTTTTAATACTGAGAACGAATTTAGGACTGCTAAGATTTTTGTAGCGCATTTTAAAAACAACTGCCGCCTAGTAACATATTTCAAAAGACTTGCTAACATCCCCAAAGTAAGGATTCGGCTTGCCTCAAAGAGGGTGTGTAAAAATTAAATAAGGTTATGCGTATAAAGTACTTAATCCAGTTCTTAGCATTTGATAAGCACTTAAAAAGTCCTAAGGGGCTTCCCTGGTGGCGCAGTGGTTGAGAGTCCGCCTGCCGATGCAGGGGACACGGGTTCGTGCCCCGGTCCAGGAAGATCCCACATGCCGCGGAGCGGCTGGGCCCGTGAGCCATGGCCGCTGAGCCTGTGCGTCCGGAGCCTGTGCTCCGCAACGGGAGAGGCCACAACAGTGAGAGGCCCGCATACTGCAAAAAAAAAAAAAAAAAAAAACACGTTAGGAAAAGTCTTAAGTATTGTGTTTAGTATACTAGTCTAGTTTTAGTATTGGTGTAATATAAATATTGAAACTCAAGTCCAAATTCCTTAACATGACATATAAATAGGCTCTTACACACAGATATACCATTTCTACCACCCCCTAATATACAGCTAATTATAGACACACACCAACTCCAGCCAGGGGGTCCCGGACATAAATGCCCACAGGGTGAAAAATGTCATTAAGTAAAAAAACTCTGGCATGGGGTCAGCCTATCTTTTGTCTTCCATTGTTGATTTAGACATGGATTAAAGCTCTCAATAATAATAAAAGTCAACATTTATAATGATTAAGAATATCGTCTTGTTATATATCCAAGAATATGTTTGTGGGAAGGCATAAAATTTGCCAAGTGTAAAAATTAGTTGGAAAATCTGTATAGACTGACCCATCTTAATTATTGCATTTCAACCCTCTGGTTTTGTTTTAATGTATGTCTGTGGCCATTTCTGGTTCTGCACAGAGGGTAGTGCCCTCTCAGATGATGCTTCCAGAACCAAAGGATACTTAGCAAGTGATGGGGAAGTACATCACATGGTTGAACTTCATACATTTGCCTGTGTTCTTCCGAGGGTGTTGTACATTTTATGTACCAGTTCCCCATCCCAGCCACTCTAATCTTTTACAGACTGCCTTCCAACCAACTGATTTGTAATTAGCTGGGAGAAATTCTAAAAGAATCTCATCTTTGGATTACCCTCTGTTAGAGGAAAACTGTGGCTCTTCCTCCTGCTGACAGAAAGGGAATCAGCCTTATGTAGCAGATAACATCTTGGAAAAGTATAATTTGACATGTAGAGGTGTAATGACTTTCAGTGTTGTAGTAAAATGGATCTTTAAAAAATTTCCAAACCTCTAAACTCAATACATTCTAAATCATGACAAAATAAAAGCCAAAATCAAATCAGGTTAATATAAAAACAAAACCTACTTAAGATCCAGATTTGTTATGTCAGGATTTAAGGAGAGAAACAGCAGAAGGAAGAAGAACTAGAATCCTGGATCCTGTGGAACAAAAACCACATTCACAGAAATACAAGATGAAAAGGCAGAGGGCTATGTACCAGATGAAGGAACAAGATAAAAACCCCAGAAAAACAACTAAATGAAGTGGAGATAGGCAACCTTCCAGAAAAAGGATTCAGAATAATGATAGTGAAGATGATCCAGGACTTCAGAAAAAGAATGGAGGCAAAGATTGAGAAGATTCAAGAAATGTTTAACAAAGACCAATTAAAGAACAAATACCTAGAAGAATTAAAGAACAAACAGAGATGAACAATACAATATCTGAAATGAAAAATACACTAGAAGGAATCAATAGCAGAATAATTGAGGCAGAAGAATGGATAAGTGACCTGGAAGACAGAATGGTGGAATTCACTGCCACAGAGCAGAATAAAGAAAAAAGAATGAAAAGAAATGAAGACAGCATCAGAGACCTCTGGGACAACATTAAACGCAACAACATTCACATTATAGGGGTCCCAGAAGGAGAAGAGAGAGAGAAGGGACCCGAGAAAATATTTGAAGAGATTATAGTCAAAAACTTCCCTAACATGGGAAAGGAAACAGCCACCCAAGTCCAGGAAGCACAGAGAATCCCAGGCAGGATAAACACAAGGAGAAACACGCTGAGACACATAGTAATCAAATTGACAAAAATTAAAGAAACTCCCATAATGTTAACAGCTGATTTCTCAGCAGAAACTCTACAAGCCAGAAGGAAGTGGCATGATATATTTAAAGTGATGAAAGGGAAGAACCTACAACCAAGATTCCTCTACCTGGCAAGGATCTCATTCAGATTCGATGGAGAAATCATAAGTTTTACAGACAAGCAAAAGCTAAGAGAATTCAGCACCAACAAACCAGCTCTACAACAAATGATAGAGGAATTTCTCTAAGTGGGAAACACAAGAGAAGAACAGGACCTACAAAAACAAACCCATAACAATTAAGAAAATGGTAATAGGAGCATACATATCGATAATTACCTTAAAAAGAAAGAAATCATAAAGATCAGAGCAGAAATAAATGAAATAGAAACAAAGAAAACAATAGCAAAGATCAATAAGACTAAAGGTGGTTCTTTGAGAAAATAAACACATTGATAAACCATTAACCTGACTCATCAAGAAAGAGAGGGAGAGGACTCAAATCAATAAAATTAGAAATGAAAAAGGAGAAGTTACAACAGACACTGCAGAAATACAAAGCATCCTAAGAGCCTACTACAAGCAACTCTATGCCAAAAAAATGGACAACCTGGAAGAAATGGACAAATTCTTAGAAAGGTATAACCTTCCAGGACTGAACCAGGAAGAAACAAAATAGGAACAGACCAATCACAAGTAATGAAATTGAAACTGTGATTAAAAATCTTCCAACAAACAAAAGTCCAGGACCAGATGGCTTCACAGGTGAATTCTATCAAACATTTAGAGACAAGCTAACAGCCATTCTTCTCAAACTCTTCCAAAAAATTGCAGAGGAAGGAACACTACCAAACGCATTCTATGAGGCCACCATCACCCCGATACCAAAACCAGACAGAGATACTACAAAAATAGAAAATTACAGACCAATATCACTGATGAATATACATGCAAAAATCCTCAACAAAATACTAGCAAACAGAATGCAACAACACATTAAAAGATCATACACCATGATCAAGTGGGGTTTATCTCAGGGATGCAAGGATTCTTCAATATATGCAAATCAATCAATGTGATACACCATATTAACAAATTGAAGAATAAAAACCATATGATCATCTCAATAGATGCAGAAAAAACTTTGGACAAAATTCAACACCATTTATGATAAAAACTCTCCAGAAAGTGGGCATAGAGGGAACGTACCTCAACATAATAAAGGCCATATACGACAAACCCACAGCAAACATCATTCTCAATGGTGAAAAACTGAAACCATTTCCTCTAAGATCAGGAACAAGACAAGGATGTCCACTCTCACCACTATTATTCAACATAGTTTTGGAAGTCCTAGCCACGGCAATCAGAGAAGAAAAAGAAATAAAAGGAATACAAATTGGAAAAGAAGAAGTAAAACTGTCACTGTTTGCAGATGACATGATACTATACATGGAGAATCCTAAAGATGCCACCAGAAAACTACTAGAGCTAATCAATGAATTTGGTAAAGTTGCAGGATACAAAATTAATGCACAGAAATCTCTGGCATTCCTATACACTTAGTGATGAAAAATCTGAAAGAGAAATTAAGGAAACACTCCCATTTACCATTGCAACAAAAAGAATAAAATACCTAGGAATAAACCTACCTAAGGAGGTAAAAGACCTGTACTCAGAAAACTATAAGACACTGATGAAAGACATCAAAGATGACACAAACAGATGGGGAGATATACCATGTTCTTGGATTGGAAGAATCAATATTGTGAAAATGACTACACTACCCAAAGCAATCTACAGATTCAATGCAATCCCTATCAAATTACCAATGGCATTTTTTACAGAACTAGAACAAAAAATCTTAAAATGTGTACGGAGACACAAAAGACCCCGAATAGCCAAAGCAGTCTTGAGGGAAACAAAAAGGAGCTGGAGGAATCAGACTCCCTGACTTCATTCTATACTACAAAGCTACAGTAATCAAGACAATATGGTACTGGCACAAAAACAGAAATATAGATCAATGGAACAGGATAGAAAGCCCAGAGATAAACCCATGCACCTATGGTCAACTAATCTATGACAAAGGAGGCAAAGATATACAATGGAGAAAAGACAGTCTCTTCAATAAGTGGTGCTGGGAAAACTGGACAGCTAGATGTAAAAGAATGAAATTAGAACAGTCCCTAACACCATACACAAAAATAAACTCAAAATGGATTAGAGACCTAAATGTAAGACCGGACACTATAAAACTCTTAGAGGAAAACATAGGAAGAACACTCTTTGACATAAATCACAGTAAGATCTTTTTTGATCTGCCTCCTAGAGTAATGGAAATAAAAACAAAAATAAACAAATGGGACCTAATGAAACTTCAAAGCTTTTGCAAAGCAAAGGAAATTACAAATGAGACGAAAAGACAACCCTGAGAATGGGAGAAAATATTTGCAAATGCATCAACAGGCAAAGGATTAATCTCCAAAATATATAAATAGCTCATGCCGCTCAATATTAGAAAAACAAACATCCCAATCAAAAAATGGGCAGAAGGGGCTTCCCTGGTGGCGTAGTGGTTGAGAGTCTGCCTGCCGATGCAAGGGACACGGGTTCGTGTCCTGGTCTGGGAAGATCCCACATGGCGCGGAGTGGCTGGGCCCATGATCCATGGCCGCTGAGACTGTGCGTCCGGAGCCTGTGCTCCGCAACGGGAGAGGCCGCAACGGGAGAGGCCACAGCAGTGAGAGGCCCGTGTACCGCAAAAAACAAACAAACAAAAAAAAATGGGCAGAAGACCTAAATAGACATTTCTTCAAAGAAGACATACAGATGGCCAAGAAGCACATGAAAAGCTGCTCAACATCACTAATTATTAGAGAAATGCAAATCAAAACTACAATGAGATGTCATCTCACACCAGTTAGAATGGGCTTCATCAGAAAATCTGCAAACAAATGCTGGAGAGGGTGTAGAGAAAAGGGAATTCTCTTGCACTGATTGTGGGAAGTAAATTGATACAGCCACTCTGGAGAACAGTAGGGAGGTTCCTTAAAAAACTAAAAACAGAACTCCCATATGACCCAGCAATCCCACTACTGGGCATCTACCCTGAGAACACCATAATTCAAAAAGACACATGCCCCCCAATGTTCATTGCAGCCCTATTTACAATAGCCAGGTCATGAAAGCACCTAAATGCCCATCGACAGATGAATGGATAAAGAAATGTGGGACATATATACAATGGCATATTACTCAGCCATAAAAGGAATGAAGTTGGGTCATTTGTAGAGATGTGGATGGATCTAGAGACTGTTATACAGAGTGAAGTAAGTCAGAAAGAGAAAAATATCGTATACTAACACATATATGTGGAACCTAGAAAAATGGTACAGATGAACTGGTTTGCAGGGCAGAAATAGAAAAACAGATGTAGAGAACAAACGTATGGACACATAACGGGGGAAAGCGGCGGGGGTGGTGGTGGTGGTGGGATGAACTGGGAGATTGGGATTGACGTGTATACACTGATGTGTATAAGATGGATGACTAATAAGGACCTGCTGTATAAAAAAATAAATTAAAAAAAATTAAGGAGGTTGTCAGCATGGATTGAAATTAAAAGGCTGAAATAACTTTCCAGCCCGTGGAATTGTCCTTTTCTAAATGTAAGATGCCTGCAAAGGAAGTAGAAGATACTGCTCTTTTCTTTTGCTCATTGTCCTAGGAGGTGGATCTCAGCACTTCTCTTCCTTAGCCCTGGCTATTTTGAAGAGATTGCTGCCAGGACAGTCATTTAGCACAAATGTGCAGGCCTACTTTCCATCCTTAGCAGAGGTACTTTCCATTAAGCTATGCTTTTTGAGATATCATTGACATTAATGGTTAAAACCAACCTTCATGGAGCTGTTGCTGTGAGAAAGACATTTTGCTTAGGTTGCCAACTCATAGTCTAACATAGGTTTTTGGGAGGTGGTTTTAAACCATTCTCTTTAACTCAGTTGAAATCAGGGTGAGAAGAAGTGCTTAACTCCTAATCACATAGAAACCCACATCCAGCCTGTTTGGCTGCTTGGGTAAAGGGAGTGAGACCACAATGACTTGAAAAAAGCCTTTCAGAGATTTTTGTTTCGTTTTATTTCTGTTCTTCAAACTTAATAATAGGGGCGTAGACAAAATATGTCCGAGTCATCAAAATGGTTTAGCTGTAACCTTAGATAAGGGTTGGAGGGGGGGAAAGAAAGCAATAGATAATGTGGCTGTAGCTACTGAAAGAATATTTGCAAAAATTCTGTGGATTGGTCCGTGGAATTTGGAAGTAATTGCCTAGCATGCTTCTTTTCAGAAGCTCAGGCACCCATTATGAGGAGTCTGGCATTCCCTGAAAAAATTCTTGCTTTTTTTTTTCCTGTAGCCTCCTCTTTATTTTGTCAAACAGTGTGTGTGTGTGTGTGTGTGTGTGTGTGTGTGTGTGTGTGTGTCTGTGTTTTGAGGGCGGAGTGCCATGTTAGCAGACCCTTGAGAGGTCGCTGTACTTTCTCTTGTCTCCAGCTCTACTGGAATGAGCAAAATTGACAACCTCTAGATACCCAGAAGGAGCCTTGAGATCCCATAGAGTGAAATACATATTGTGGCTAATTTTACTTATGATGAAGATAACTAAGAGATTTCTTAAATGCTGAAATAGAGTATCATCTCTTGTTTTCCAAAGCAAGGTGCACAGATCCCAATAGCAACATTGTTTCTACCATGCATGTCCCAGCAGGAAAAGGAGAAGAGAGGGAACACCCTCTATGTATCAGGCTTTTAACCTATTATCTTGGTTAATTTCAGTGACTAAGAAAACTGTGTCTACTAAATTGTAACAAAAACTACAAAGCTTAGAGTTTCTTTAGTGGGCTGGTGAGTCTTCTCAGAGAATGATTGAAAGAGCTCTTGATTTCTTACATCAGGGACTAGGAACAAGCGCTGGATGGGAAGTCTGTGGTTTGGGGGTCATTTTGATGCTCTCTGGAGGAAGAGTCAGGCACTGAGTGCTTTGAGGTTCCCACTACTCACCCCTCACCCCATATTGAGGGTGAGAATTTCCTGAATCCCTGACTGACATCACTATTGTTGGCCTGTTGCTCTCCACCCCATCAGCCTGGGCAGACTCTTCTCCCAAAGAACCTTATATGATTATAAATCATCTATCACTGGTAACTAGACCATCCACTGCACCCACCCATCCTACTGCTTTCATTTCTGCCTCAGTACTGTGTTTTACTCCCATTTACTGATACCACCATCTTAACAAGAGTAAGACATAAATTATAGGAGTTGGGAGGGCTTGAGCCCTCATCAGAACAAATGGAGGGGTGAGAAAGGGATACAGTTTTCACCAATGACCTGGATTGAATCTCCAGGTATTACTTAGGTATTTAATTTTTATTCTTATTTTTTAAAATGTTGTGTGAGAGAATGCCAAAACACCAACCATCGTAGCCTCTTCAACACTGTACCTGCATTAGCCAGAGGGAAGCCTACCTCCTCAGAAGACAGTTGAAGTTGGGAGAAAAAAGTCAGCCTCTAAAATTTCCCCAAGTTTCGATTGATTCAACTATAGATTTTTAAAAATCTGTTTCATTTTGGAACTTTTCCCTCTGCGTTTTGGAGGGTTTTTTTGTTTTGTTTTGTTTTTTGCTGTACACGGACCTCTCACTGTTGTGTCCTCTCCCGTTGCGGAGCGCAGGCTCAGCGGCCACGGCTCACGGGCCCAGCCGCTCCGTGGCATGTGGGATCCTCCCGGACCGGGGCACAAACCTGCGTCCCCTGCATCGGCAGGCGGACTCTCAACCACTGCGCCATCAGGGAAGCCCTGTTTTGGAGTTTTGATGTGAAATATTTTCTTTTGAATTCGGGGAACCACTTCCTAAAAATGGAAAAGTTAAATAGGTTTCTTTTCTTTCCCATTGAAAATGTAAACTGCATTCATTTATTCAACAAATATTTACTGAGTGTCTGCTATGTGCCAGACACTGTTTTAGGGACCTAGAATACATCAGTGAACAAAAAGAGAAAAACATTCTTCCCTTTTGTAGAGCTTACATTCTGGTGGTGGTGGTGGGGGGGTGATAAAAAAATAAACATTACAAGTAATTCACTTTTATAATATGTTATATCGTGATGAGCGCTATAGAAAAAGACAAAGCATATCAGGTTAAGTGGATAGGAATGCTAGGTAGGAGGAGAAGTAGACATTTGATCCAAAGATGAGGGATTTAGCCGTGTAGACGTTTGGGGAAGGTATGGCCAGCACATGTGGAGCAGAGTGAAGAAGGGGGGCAGTTTACTACTGGGAGAGCATGTAGGTTCTATATGGCCATTGAAGGGACTTCAGCTTTTACTCTGAGTTAGCATGGGGAGCTATCACAGAGTCTTGAACAGATGACTAGTGTGAGTTAATATGAGATGCCTGCTTTGGCTTCTGTGATCTTAATGTACCAAAACCAGTTTTCTTGCCCCATGGTTCCAGTTTTCTGTGTGCAATTATGTCATTCGATCAAACAGATCTCACTGACTTTGGCACTGAGCCATGGCTGTACATTCCTGATGAGATTTTGGAGTATCTAGGTCCACCTGCTGTTCACTCTGAAATTTGTTATGGCAAGTTTTCTTGGTAAAATGCAACAGTGTATGGTGCCTAGGAAAAGGACAGTGGAAAAGCAATACGTTTTCCCCCTGAGCCCAGGGTTTGATTACTTTTGTTATTATTTCCAGCCGACACAGCCACAAACATAATTAGTGGTTTTACAGTTATGTACGTTCATTGTCTGAGGCCTCATTGCCCCATAACTCATAAATCTGCCTTGCCGTCTTTCCTTGACTCTCTTAAAGAATGCACCTACCCACCACCTACATAATGAAAGAAGCCACAAGCCCCAGGCTTGGAAGACTTGTATTGATTTGTAAGAAAAGAGAAGCTATCACTTGCTGTTCTCACTAACCTGGAAATAGACGCCACATTTTATATGCTACTCCGTTTCATTTGTAGATCTACATAGTAAATCCATTAATTTATCTGTCTATTCATCCATTCATCCATTCACCCATCATCTACCCATCCATCCATCCATCTGTCCAATTTCTATTCATTGAATGACTACTTTGTGCCAGGTATCATACTGGGAGGCAATATATTTCATGGTTAGATGCATGGACTGTAGCCTCAAACTGCCTGGAGTTGAATCCTGGCCATGGCTTTAGCCACTGGACTTGGGTAAGTTATATTGTTTGAGCTTCAGTTTCCTCATCTGTAGGATGAGAACAACAACCAAAGATATATCACAGAGTTGTTATTAGAATCACAAAGTTAATTGATCCAAGGCCCTTTCCTTTTGTCCTGGAGGAACAGTTTTATTTGTTTGAGTCTGCATTTAATCTTCTCTTCTGTCACTTTTCATCAGTTCACTCCTCACCAGTTCATCCAGCAGCCTATCAAGGCCCCCACATGTGTTACGTGTTAAGGAGAGAGTTGGGGTTTTGTGAGAAATGGGGGGTAGAGATGCATTCCTAGTGCCTAGCATAGTGCTTGGCACATGCACCATATCCGCATACACTTCATGGAACAGATGCACGTCCCTGTCCTTGAGGAGTGTTCAGTGTGTCTGCCCAAGGCCAGTGCCAGATGGGAGTGTCACTGCGGCAGCCAGCCAAGGACAGGGAGCAGAGCAGGAACAACTGAGCACAGGCAGAAGGAGATGATCCTCCAGCTGCTTCCACTGGCCTGGAAATGTAAAGCGATTTCTTCCTGAGATTGGCTCTTTTGTTCTGTGGCTTGATTTGTCTTTGTGTCAATGACTTGTCTGACATTTCTAGGACTCTGTCCTAATACATGGTCCAGACAGGTGGGGATCCCAGTGGCGAACAATGTATGTCTCTGTGTATATTCCAGAAAGAGTTTAATCTTGGACAAACAGGGCTAGTTTTTTGTTTGTTTGTTTTTACTTCAGGAATGTTTGATATTAGCTCTGGCTCATTCCTCCTCACACCTGATTGGCGTAAGGGTAATAAGCACTTGCCTTACAGGACTTGTAGCTTTGCAAGATACAGGGGTGGCGCTTACGTTTAAACTTGCTGCGACCCATCTTAGTGCAAAGGCATGGGAAAGCCTCTAGAAAAATGTCACATTTAAGGTGATAATCACATGGTGACTTCAGCACCTGTGTGGATTAAGTAGAGGGGGACTCTGGAGCCAGATCGCCTGGGTTCAAATCATGGCTCTGTTTTCTATTGGTCATATAAGTTGGGCATTGTTATTAGCTTCTCTGTGCCTTGGGTTTTTTGGTTGTAAAATGGTTTTTTAATAATTATAAACTACCTCATTGGGTAGTTGAGAGGATTGAATGAGATATTTTTAAAGCACTTAAGTTCTCGGCTCATAAGAAATGTTCAGTAAATGTTTGCTATTATTTCTCTTCCTCCTCCTTACCCCCTTTTCTTCTTCTTTTAGCACCACCACTATTACTATTGAGAATAATGTCATTATGAAGATTCAGTTAGATAGTATTTGTGTAGGTAGGTCGCTGCCCAGCACAGTGCGGGACACAGATAAGCAATCAGCAAATGTTAGTTTCCTTTCACAGGGGCCTCTCAAGTCCATCCTGAATCTCTCAGGGGTATTCTCATCATTTTCACCAAACCTAATGCAAAATATTCACATTTCTGGTGCAAAGAAGAATCTCAATTCAACTGAATAACTAGGCCTCTCTTTTCTTCCCACTGCTCCCTGTGATAGAACACAGAACGGGTACCTGTTCATAATTCTTTGTGATTTTGTGTTGAATGAAAATTGTGACTGTCTGTTATCTTTTGCTGTTTCACACGTTACCACAAACTTAGCAGGTTAAAACATCACCCATTTATTCTGTCACAGTTTCTGAGAGTCAGGATTCTGGGCACAGCTTGACTAGGTCCTTTGCTTAGGGTCTCTCACAGGTTGAAACCAAGGTTTCTGCCAGGACTGGGGTCTCATCTGAAGGCTCAATTGGAGAAGGATCTACTTTCAAGCTCACAGGGTTGTTGGAACAATTCTGTTTCTGCGGTGTTGTTGGATTGAAGGTCTCAGTTCCTAGTGACTGTCAGCTGGAGACTGTTCTCAGTTCCTTGCTGTGTGGGTTTCCCCGCCAGCCATGGCAGTTTGTTTTATCAAAGCCAGGAAAAGGTTGGCGGGGGGCGGGGGGCAGGAGGGATGTGGGGAGAGGTTGAGAGAGACAGAGAGGCAGCAACAAGATGGAAGTTGCAATCTTGCATAATCACAGAAGTGACATCCCAAAACCTTTGCCATACTCTGTTAGTTAGAAGTAAGTACCCAGTTCCACCCACACTCAAAAGGAGGCCATTATACAAGGACATAAATACTAGGTGGTGGGGACCATTGGGGGCCGTCTTTGTCTGTCTGCCACAGCATGCCTGACCTCTTGGTTGTCTTTCACTTTTTTTGTGTGTGTGTGGTACGCAGGCCTCTCACTGTTGTGGCCTCTCCTGTTGCAGAGCACAGGCTCCGGACACGCAGGCCCAGCGGCCATGGCTCTCAGCGGGCCCAGCCACTCCGCGGCATGTGGGATCTTCCTGGACCGGGGCACGAACCCGTGTCCCCTGCATCAGCAGGCGGACTCTCAACCACTGCGCCACCAGGGAAGCCCTATTTCTTATGTCACAGTTTCTGTGAGTTAGGAACCCAGGCATGCCTTAGCTGGGTCCTCTGGCTCAATTAATCAAAGTGGGGCTGCAGTCATCTCAAAGGTCTACTGGGGAAAGAGCTGCTTCTAAACTCATATAGCTGATGGCAGGATTTAGTTCCTTGCAAGTTGTTGGACTGCAGGTCTCATTCCTCATTGGCTGTTGGCCAGAGGCTTCCCTCATTGCCTTGCCACACAGACCTCTCTGTAGGGCAGCTCATGACATGGCAGCTTGCTTTATCTGAGAGCAAGTGACAAGAGCCAGAGAGTGTGAACCAGACCAGAGCTACAGTCTTTTGTAACGTAAACTAGGAAGTCACATCCCATGACTTTTGTTGTACTCTGCTCATTAAGAGCAGTTCACCAGAACTAAAAAAGTGGAGACAATTACACTTGGGCATAACTAGGAGGCAAGGATCCTTGGGAGCCATTTGAGAACTTGTCATCTGTGGACAGAGTGATATTTTAATTCTAGAAGGTAGTTGTTATGAGAAGCTTGAGACATAATGAATTACCTATCAGGTACCCCTTGCCCATCCAGAGCTGTCAGCCCTTTTCATATTTTCTGTCTGAGCACATAGAGAGACAGACAGACAGACAGACAGACATGGGATTGGGAATGAGAGACCAAAAGAAATATTATTTTTTACAAAGAATTATCAAATATTAAATCTGGAAAGGACATTAGAGGGCCTTATGCAAATGAAGAAACAGTGGCCTAGTTATCTTTTGTGTAACCCCACACTGGATCTCCAAGGAGGCCCAGAGGCGTTTTCCCAAAGATGACCTCCTTCTTCTTCCAGTCCCTGCCAGAGCCTCATGGGAGATCATGTGACCAACGTTTCCCATCTACTTCCCCCAGCACAGAAACACCTGCCACACTGAAAGACTCACTGCGGAACCTTGTCATCTGCATGCTACCTGTCTAGCAATGCCTTTGTTACCTAGGTTGATTCTTCTTTTTGCCTAGAAAAGAAATCTTGTTTAGGACAAGTATTAGTTTTATAATTAACATATCTGCCATGCTTAGGTCAATAAATTTCATCACTCATGTTCAGGGCTGACTTCCTTCTGGAGACCACTTGATCTGGGGCTGCAGGCTGAGCATACTGCGTGATATAGCTGCAAGTCTGCTTACAGAACAGAGTCCAGTAGTCTATGAATACTCTTTTCTGTATTTGAATAGCAATAGCTGAAAAATTCATAAGGGCTTGATCAAAGAATTTTACATGTGCTGTTTCCATTTTTTTTTTTTTTGAACAGCAGCCCGCCTGTCAAACGTATCAGCGTTTACTTTCCGTTTGCAATCTAAATGGACCCAACTCTTCCTCAGCTACTTTGATATGACGTCAGCCACGTAGGGCAGTTGCAAGAAATGGTACCTGAGGGTTACACTCTCTTGCCTCGCCATTTGTTTTGTGATACTTTTGGAAATCTTGAACTGATCACACAGAGAAGAGGAGGCAGAGGATAAATGGCTACAGCATGTTTGGAGAGGGAGTAATAATGGTAGGCTGCTCCTAAGAGCTCTCTTCCATGGCCTGACACCCTGAGTCTCTGTCCGGCGTAAATCTGAGTAACTTATAAACTCTCTGTGTATTTGTGGGGAGCTCTCTTTTTGCACCAGACAACATCTAAGCATAAATGATATACTAAAGGAGCTGTAGTTACTTGGGAAGGGAACGGCGCCATTTTATTTTATACTTAATGTCGCTGGCAGAAATGTGAGGATGTTACCAATGTAAGATTGGTAACTTATTGGCTCTTACCTGGCTTAATGACATTATTTGCAGTCTGTTTATTTAGTTTATGGCAAGTCTTGGCATATTAAAATGGTACCTTCAGGGGACTTCCCTCGTGGTCCAGTGGGTAAGACTCTGCATTCCCTGTGCAGGGGGCCCAGGTTCAATCCCTGGTCAGGAAACTAGATCCCGACTAGATCCCACAAATAAGAAGTCCTCATGCCACAACTAAAGAGCCCACATGCTGCAACTAAAAAGCTCCTGAATGCAGATCCCGCATGCCGCAGCGAAGACCAGGAGAGCCAAAATAAATAAATAAAATAAAATACTACCTGCAGGCAAAATACTAAATTATTTGTTCACCCTTAGGTTATTATTTTTTTTTAAAGCCACTCTTAGAAATGATCAAATTAAAAAAAAGAAAAGAAAAAAAGGGGGCTTCCCTGGTGGTGCAGTGGTTGCGAGTCCGCCTGCCGATGCAGGGGACACGGGTTCGTGCCCTGGTCTGGGAAGATCCCACATGCCGCGGAGCGGCTGCGCCCGTGAGCCATGGCCGCTGACCCTGCGCGTCCGGAGCCTGTTGCTCCGCAACGGGAGAGGCCACAATAGTGAGAGGCCCGCGTACCACAAAAAAAACCCAAAAAACAAAGAAAGCTTGACTGATAACAGAATGGTGGGATATGTGGCCAGAATGCAAATCAAAAAGGCTAGAAGAAAAGGCAGCAGTTATCAGGTGGGTATCCCAGAAGCCAGCAGGTCCTTACATGCAGTAGACAGAGGCCCAGGAGAAAACAGATGATTGTTCTCAAGGACATCTGGCAGGGATCTAGGATGTGGGATGGGATGTC
Organism: Globicephala melas; assembly: GCF_963455315.2. Lineage (NCBI taxonomy): Eukaryota > Metazoa > Chordata > Mammalia > Artiodactyla > Delphinidae > Globicephala > Globicephala melas. The sequence goes on from NC_083315.2 coordinate 153,162,786, forward strand.
AGTCTTTGGGAGGATCAGTGTGGAGCAGGCCTGTATCAACAACTTGAGGTCAGGGCAAGATAGGGAAGAACGATGAGATCTGAGATACAAGGGCTTGGGCAGGTTAGGACCACAGTCAGCAAGATCAGGATTAAGTCTCATGGGTTTTGAACTTTTTTTTTTCTCCTTGACCAGAGGCAAGGCTGGTCCCAGGGCCTGAGACACTTGCTTGAATTTGGGTTTTATGTGACATCAAACAAAAGGAGGTGCATTATTCTAGAGTCACCATATGTCCTAGTTTCTCTAGGATGGGCCCACTTTATACTTGTTCCAGTATAGTAATTAAGCATGCTCCCATTTCATGTAAAAGTGACTGGTTTGGTCATTTTTAATGATAAATGGAAGGTCACACGGTTATGCTAATCATTTCCCAAAATGTGTTCCATAGAAAATCTGTTTTGTAAACTTGTTACACAGAAGCCACCAAAGCAGAATTCTCTGGTAATATAAGTATGGAAAAGCTGGCACTAACTGGAGTTAAATAGGATTATTCACTGCAGGACTTATCATTGTCTTTAATGTGCTGATGTGGAGTGTAAATCTCCAAGAAGGGGAGAGAGTTCTTAGTTTCCCATCCTAAGTTGATCTGTTGGCACATTTTGGTACCCCCGAGACTACTATTCTATAGGGGCATACTTTGGGGAACTTTAGTTAATTGAATATGGGGTCACAGAAGGAAGTGAGTTATCACCCTTCATGTACTAGGGCAGTCAGCAAAGTCAGCAGCCATCTGTTAAATAAATAATTACTTGAGAGAACAAGTGTATACTGTGCCACAGTCTTCTAGTTTGCTGATTATTCACTAACATGAGCAGCATTACATGTTGTCTGTGACCAGCTAGAGTAACAATCTAAAAAATGACTAGTTCTTAAGCCCTGTGGCAAACCCACCTACTAGTTAGGACATGGAAAGGAAGAGAATTTTCTTTGTTTAGCCTTTCATTGCATGGTGTCCTTGAAGGAAAGGTTATTGAAGAGATAATGGGTCAGCAGGTGTGTGTGTGTGTGTATCTGTGTTCATGGGGAGGGGACCTCAGGAAATACATATTTTTAACCAGCATTTCAGATAATTCTGATAAGGGTGGCCCTGAAACCATTTGCTGAGAAACATTTCATTGTGGGAGTGTTCTGTGGAGGGATTCTTTCGCTGATAAAACACCATAATGATCCTTTCTTCAATTATGTTGAGTCCGTGGATGTGCTGAGCTCCTACTACCTGCCACATCCTATGCTATGTGCTTTCTACATGCATATGCTTACCATTGTATGCTAAATAATCATTCGTAATAACCCTGAAATTCAGTATTATTATCCCCAGATGGATGGGGATACAGAAAATGTTTAAAGATGGACCTTTAGGTGGGCCTGATCTCCTCATATGAGGCTGTCACTTTCAGGCCCCAAGAGAAGGTCTTGGCTGTTACACCTCCCCCTCAGCAACTCTGCAGGATATGGACACATGAGCCAAGACTCCAGTCTGAGCCTTTGCCCTGGGGCTGCCCATTACAAACAGCATCATATACGGACACATTTGATCTGCTGCCTGGTAGAATCGGTCAGTATCAAAGCTAATCCAGGGAGAATGATGAAGCATTGATCTCCTAGGTCTTATCAGGTGGGCAGACTGAAGTCAACCCACACAGAAAAGTTTTCTTGAAATAAGGTAGAGCAAGAAAAGGAGAGATAGGTTTGCTGTGTTTCTGTTACAGTGTTAAAATCCAGACAAGTAGCACAAGCAGCTTTATGTCTTTAGCTGGGCCTAAGAATATCTTTCATTTAATGTTATTGAAAGACCCAGGCTCCTTGTGATTGTAGCGAGGATTTCAAACTCAGAAGCCTACTAAATCTTAGAACATGTAGAGAATGAGGACTGTCTGCTGTGTGGGGTTTGCAATGGAGACCTGAGGAAGTCATGCCCTTTTTACAGGGGACTGCCCTTTTTAGGGTCATTGGATGAATTGCCTCAGGGAAATGTGGTCATCGTTTTGCCAGAAATTTCCATTTTTAAAGAAAAGTTGAAAATCTATATTTTATTTTAGTGTTTCTGATTTTTTGATGTTGCATTTAATTTAAATGTTTAAAGCATTTTATTGGCCAAATAAGACCTATGGACTCCCAGTCAATGATCTCCGTTTTACTGCTATGGAAGTGAGAACCTGTCACTCAAGTAAAGGAACACGATTTTCTGGGTGTCTACAGTGTTTTAGACATTTTATAACACCTCATAAAGTTCTCGAAACAACTCTGTGTTTAGAAATCATCATGCCCATCTTACAGATGAAAGTGAGGTTCAGAGAAGTTAAATGACTGCCAAGTTTACACTGCCTACTAGTGGCTAGCACAGGTCTGAATTCAGGTTGGTTTGACTGCAAAGACCTGCAGCCTTGGTGATGCTGTGCCTCCCATCTTCTGGGAGGGGAGAGTCCTTCTCAGGGTTATTACATCACTATTATGATCACTATTATGGTGTCGAGGGCCATGCCACTGTTCTCCAAAGGTCAGCCCCACTGGTATATGATGCAGATGCTAGACTGGCTCTCCTTTGATTAGCATGAACTACGAGTTAGTAATTGATTACCACCTTTTCTGGGGTTGTCAAGCTTAGATTTATTCCATTGTCTGGAATCACCTTCCATGTCCTTGAAGTCCCTATGTTCGGTCTACATTATCTAGATTCCACATTAGCTAGATATTTCATGTGTGAAATTAAGCTTCCTGAATTGTAACCAAAATGTGGCTATTAGCTTCCAGTTGGAGGTATGTGTGTGTCTATCTACTGATCTGCCAGTTATCTTTAAAATCAAGGTAAATTCTCATTCATTTTATATTGGGAATTTTGTGACACTTCTTGACACACCTTGAATCTCTCTGAGTTGCTACAAAACCAGAACGCGAAGTGGAAGCTTGTAATCTGTGCCTGTCACTTGTTTTTGAATAGATTAGGAACTCCTAGAGGATTAGGCTTGCGTCTACATAGTTCGTTTTATACAGAGATGAAAGCTTTCACTGCATTATCTGTAATTGGGTGTTTAATAAATGCTTTTTGATGAGGATAACGGTATGGGAATAAAACCCTTGAGATCCAGGGTCTGCCTGGATTTCTTGCCTCATTAGGGGATGAAAGGGTGAATGTGGGCACATAGGAATGTGGATCTCATCGTGTGCTCTCCTGGCTTGGAATAGTGGGAAGAGGAAAAACTGGAAGGGTGTGACTAAGAAATCCTGTGGATTTGATCACAACACCAGAGTCCATTTGGAATCCGGCAGTGCATCTCATAGGCCTCAGATTGCTTGACAAATCACACCAAGATTTACTCACAGTCACTGCCATTATGGTGTGTATTCGCAGGCACACCAGTGCCCAAGAGGGGTGAAGGCAGAGGTTAATGGCTTTCTTTATATTTGCATTATTACTTGAACCCTGGCTTTCGTGGTCAGATGGGTTTTATACGCTCTTCCCATCTAGCTTTCTGAAGTGTTTTCAGATTGTCTATTTTAGGGCTGTTTTACAGTTGCCTTTTCTTATATGTTTTGTCTGCTAGAAAGTAAGTAAAGAAAATTCAAGATATGAGCTCTACCATGCACACTAAAGTAAATATTAAGTCTTTTGTTGAGCTTTCTAAAGGCCAAACTGTATTTCCTTTTTATCTAAAGTGTTAAAAAATGTGGCCAATTTTAACCAGCTGCCCTAAATGTATCAAAAGGCCCTTAGAAGTTTTCTTCTTCGCCACCGTGGTGAATTCTTTAAGCAAATTGATTCTGAGCTTGCACATCAATGTGAATATACCTACTGGCAGTGACATGTGCACTTAAAATGTTAAATTCTATGTTTTGTATATTTTACCACAATAAAGAATATTTTATTTTAAGCGTCTAATCAACCCTCGAGATGGTCAGACTGATCCACAGATCACGGGCAGTATTTGCATGTAGTACTGTTAAGTGTATGGGTAGAGAATATTACTCTATAACACTCAAGTGCAAGACATATCATATTATTTTAGTTTCCCTAAATCAAATTAAATTTGGTTCTGAGCTCTCATCTAGTGGAAGAGTATGTGAAAAAATCAATTGCATTATGTTTGATGGAACACGTTGCCTAGATTCTTCAAAAATTCGGGTGAAACTTTCATGAGATCAGGAAAATAGGAGTAGAGGGTTGCCTCCGTCCCATGGGGCCCCGTTGTAATTATTTCTCTATTTGACACATGATGCAGCTCTCCAGTTTGGTCTTTCACTATCTGTCAAGCTCATAGGCCTGCTGCTTACAGAGAGGCTCCTCATGATGGCCCTCTACTGACCACAAACTTGGCCAGAGAAACACTTTCTGCTCTTCTTCAGGCTGTAGCGTTGGTTCTGTAGGAACCAGCAGGAATCCCTTCTATCTTGGGCGTTACTTCAAAGGGGACCTGGGTCTCTATTATTCATAGAAACTCACGAATTCATTATCCCTTTTCTAACTCAGAAAAGCCCATCCCCTCTGGTTGGGCTGTCTACTTCCTTAAAACCTAGCGCTCCATCAGCCTAAGCTCCCAGACAAACTTGTATATGAGGGAAGTTGAATTCTGGGTGTCTGCTAACTTTGAGTCTTCTGCTCTAAGTCACAGAAGTTGTTAGTGATCTGGAGAGTAAAGGATCTGGGGCTCAGAAGAGGATGGCCTAGGATCTTCTTGGTATGGGGAGGTAAAAATGCTTCTCTGTTTTCTGAATGTCCAAGGCAGCTAGGGCAAGAAATGATTATCCACAATTAAAAAAATAAATTAAATGAAAACAAATCAGAAAAAGAAAAGAAATGATTATCCAAGCAGTATTTTTGTTTGTTTGTTCGTGGTTTTTTTTTTTTTTTTGCTATGCAAGCATTAGTATTAGCAACATAATAGTTGCAAATGTGGCTTCAGAGACAGAAAGCTTGAGTTCGAATCTTGGCTCTGCCCCCTCACTGATGACTTTGGGAAAGTTATTTAGTTCCCCATGCTTCAATTTCCTCATCTATAAAATGGAAATAATAAGAGTATTTTTATCATGAACTTATTGTAAGAAACAAGTACATTAATATGTGTGAAGTACATGAAAAAAGTGAGCCTGGCATGTAGAAAGTGCTCAGTATCAGGAAGCTATGATAATAACTATTGTTGTTGTTATTATTATTATTACATAACATCACCAAGACTAGTCATTCAGTTTTAATCCTCTGGAACTCTTTGCTTAGCTCTAATTTCAACGAATCCAAGAAAGCAGAGAAATGCTCTCTACTAAATTTGGTATTGGTTCTGAGATGCTTCCAAAACATCTTTTGTAAGGAGTCCCTCCTGGGATATTGAAGATATCCACATATCTCAGAGGAGTGCTATAAATTTATTGTTTTATGAACTTCTCATCTTTTTGCTTTCGGAATTCTAGCTGGACCACAGAAAGAAAATTACTCAAGTGTGTAAATAATAAAGCCATTTTGAAACTCAGATATGACTTGGAGATTGAGCCAAGCCCTGTCCCTTATTAGATCTGGGTAATTTACTTTTTTTGTTTGATCCCTGGCCTTTAAGTGTTGGTCTCACTTCTTTCCAGGGTTGCTGTAAGCCTTGCCAAGTTTCAGGTATAATTCCTTGAGATTCTTAGCAAGGAGAGGCCGCAACAGGCCAACTGCTATAAGTAACAGTGTCCCATTGTTAGCATTGATTTTTTTTTCTCACCCTGATAATAACTTCCAACCTGATGTGACAGCTGGTAAGCACCACATTTTTGCCTGTCCCTATGGTTATGTGTGATTGGTTGCTTTAGAAAAAAATTGTCTTTCTTGCATGGCTTAGGGTCTCATAAATTATGGAAATGTTTTCTTCCTGGCTTGAATGGAGCAGTAAAGCATGTCCCTGACCTGTCACTCCCTCCACACCCCAGTATCTGCTCATCCTCAATGTTTCCTACTCCGACATCACTAAGATGTTTATTGCCTCACTCATCAGAGAGCTAAGAAAAACATCTAACTACAAGGCCAATGCTTACTCATGCAATTCGCAGGATTCAGCATATGAATATATTGGGTATGTTTTAAACTATAGGCTTATAACCTTTGTGTAATGATTCAGTGGTATGTCTTGATCAGTTTCCTCATCTGTCATCTCTTAGAAAGCATGTAAAAAATTAATCAAAGGAATCTGCTTGTATTAGCTAGATTAAGGCTAGCTGATTAGTAGATGAACCTTAAAATCTCAGTGGCTTCACAAAATAGATGTTAATTTCCCACTTATATATAAAGCTCAGCTGTAGATAGGCAGTGAGAGATCCAGGCCGATGGAGGCCTGGCCATCTTCAACAAGTGGCTTCAAAGGAATCCCTCGGTGTAGACGTCTATCCACAGATGGAGAAAGAAAGAACTTTTGGTAGTTTTTGTTTGTTTTCTTGTTTTTGTTTGTTTTTGCAAAAAAGTTATAGTAAGCAGGTAAGGTGGAACTTCAGATGGAATTATTGTTAACTATGGTGGAAAAGGAGCTAACAAAGGTGAAACTGGCTGCTTTCCTTTTAGCCATTTATCCTTCATTACTTAGAATCATGGAGTATTAGACTTGGAAAGGGTCTATAAATCAACTTGTTCATTTTTCTACTCCCGGGAGATCTAGTTCTAGAACCCAGGACTTCCAACTCCTAGGCGAGTTAATGTGCTTCTTCCACATAGGACCCAGTTTTGTGAGAGCACCCTGGCATCAGTCACTCTGCTGGGTTTAAATCCTGGCTGTGCCACTTGGGAGTTGAGCAAGTTATATTATCTTCAAAGGGATAATTCTAATAACCTCTTCATTGGGTGGTTGTGAGTATTAAATGCACCATGTCTGACACACACTGCATATGAAAGAAATAATATCTATCATATTCATACTCTAAATTTTGAAAAATGGTTACAATAATTCTCCACCCTGAATCCAGGCTCTAGGGTTATATGTTCCCACACTGATTCCGGGCTTGGCCACATGACTTGCTTTGGCCAATGGGACAATATGAAATGTGATGCAGGAGAGACTTGAAAAATGTCTGGAGACTTGCCATCTCTTGCTTCTCCTGGGGATCCCTGCAACTTCCACCATGTACATGAGCCCAGGATAGCCTGATGGATGATGAGGGAGACGAGAACAGAGCACCCTGCTTTGGAGTCAAACTGTCCAGGTTCCACTGCTGCCCCCACCATATTAATCAGCTCCGTGTGATGCTATACAACTTCTGTAAGCCTTAATTACGAGGATCAAAATGATACTTATGAGGAGTGTGGCACACAGTAGGTACTTATTAAATGTTAGCCATTATTGTTATTATCTGATTTTCCTTTCCTTCTTCCTTTTGATTCTTCCCATTAGTCTAACAGGAAAAAGATCACAAACTGGGGTAGAAGGCCTAGAAAGGAAGGGTGGGTGAGGAGACAGTGAAAAATAGAACTTATTTCACCATTGAAATCCTAGCCCATGTTTGTGTGGTAAATTAGTTTTTAAAGGAATTTACCTAGACAGCCTCATTTAGTATGACAGTTCTATGAGATTCATGGAATATGCAGTCTACTTGAGAGATGAAAAGTAAACACATGTGGGCTTCCCTGGTGGCGCAGTGGTTGAGAATCTGCCTGCTAATGCAGGGGACACGGGTTCGAGCCCTGGTCTGGGAGGATCCCACATGCCGCGGAGCAACTAGGCCCGTGAGCCACAACTACTGAGCCTGTGCTTCTGGAGCCTGTGCTCCGCAACAAGAGAGGCCGCAATAGTGAGAGGCCCGCGCACCGCGATGAAGAGTGGTCCCTGCTTGCCACAACTAGAGAAAGCCCTCGCACAGAAACGAAGACCCAACACAGCATAAATAAATTAATTAATTAATAAACTCCTACCCCCAACATCTTCTTTAAAAAAAAAAAAGTAAACACATGGTGAGTTAAGTAACAGCTCAGTTACTGAGACTGCAATAACTTTTTGAACTCACTACCTATTGTGTAAAAAAAATTTTTTTTCAAGTATTTGGGAATCAAATGAGTTGGACTGAAGTGTTTTTTTGTGGTCTCCACCATCAGCTAATGGACTAATAGACCAAATCCATCCCGGCTACTTATATTCAGAATTATCAGTATAATTATCAGTATAATAATTGGTTTAAGGTCCTCATAGTTCGTTTACTCTCATTCTCTGACATGCGTTAGTGCCCCCAGCCCTACTGCCACTCAGTTGATTCAACTGTGAATCAACTTTCCCCGTTTCTCCATATCTAGTCTATTTCCGTAAACCTGGCTTCTTCATTCTTCCTTACTAGTCTTCCTTAAGGCATGTTCTGTCCTGGGTCAGTTTTCCTTCAATCCATGGCCAAGTTCTCGCCCAGATCTAGGAATGTGCCACTCGTGTGCATCTAAACCAAGCATTATTTCTCAGAATGATACCTGTGTTTCCGCTGTTCTTGATAGTCATTTATGGTTTGCAAGGCTAGGGGGAACCAGAGGGTGGCTTTAATAACCAAGTGTCCAGGGTCTTTAGGAGTTCAAGGTCTCTTTAGGAAACAGTTCCAAGACGTCAATGGAAGAGATGTCAGAGTAGCATATCACTAACTAAAATTTAAGTTATTAGCTATAGGAGACTAGAGAAAAGTCACTTTGGGTTGGGGGATCAGGGAAGACTTCGTAGAAGTTACGAGATTTGAGCTGTTATGTTGATAACGAAGTGGAAGATGCCATAACCGAAAGAGTAGTGGTATAAATGCTCAAAGAGTTTTCAGTGGCACAATCAAGTTTCCTACAGGTAGTACAGGAAAGTAGCCCCTTTGCTCTAGGAAATAATTTTGAGAGGAAGTTGGAGATCATTTTGCCTGGAATGGTTTCTGCATGCCAGTTAACTCACTCACCCAACAGATATTGATTGAGTACCTACTCAGTAAATTCCAGGCACTGTTTTAGGCCCCCCAAATTCAGCAATGAACAGGACAGGAAAGGTTCTTTCCTTCATGCTGATTATATCCTAAGTGTGGAGCAAACAAAAATAGGAAGATAATATATATGGTAATGTCAGATAGTCATAGTGTTACGGAACATTAAGGCAAGGGAATGTGATAGAGCATAATTGGAAGAATTAAGCACCATTTTAGAGAGAGAGGACAGAGATGGTCACTTGGAGTAGGTGACATTTAAACTGAGATTTGAATGAGCAGTGGGAGCTATTCATGTGAAAGGTCTGAGAGATGAGTATTCCTGGCAGAAGAACAGCTAGCATGAAGGCTCTAAGGTGGGAATGAGCTTGGTAGGGTCAAGGAAAAGCACGTAGAAATGGGATGGGAGATCAGATTATTCTGTAGGCGGCTGGGAAGATATGCCCAGGTCCAGTCCTACTCTTGAAGAATCAGAATCTCTGAGGTGGGGTCCAGGCCACAGTCCTTATTAACACCTCTTCAAGTGATTCTAATGGGTAGCCAAGGTTGAGAAGGACTTCACTAGAGAGAAAAGCCAAAAGAAGGGCTTTTTTAAATTTTATATGTTTAAGCAGGCAGAGGACACTGTGGGATGTGACGGAGAAGGAGCGATGTGGGGAGAGTAATCCTGCAAGAGTATGCTGGGGCGGAAGGGATGATTATCCTTGACCTGGTGGCCAACGGAGTCCAGAGTGTACTGTTCCAAGAGTGAGGTCCCGATGTTCCTAGTTAGTCTCCCTTGCCAGTTTGCTGAAATTATTCGTGCCAACGATTGCAGGAGCCAGAGAGTTAAGGTTTGGCTTATTCACTTTCTGTAGATCACAGAGATCCAATTCTCAGAGCCAGGGAACAAGGCAGCTGATCCTAAGCTGGAAAGACTCCCCCAGGTACCCCCTTCTGCTTGAGGAGGAGCCTGGTGAAAAGCAATTTAAATAATGAGCCTATAACATAGTTCTACATGCCAAGTTTTTTTTCTATAAAAACTAGATGTTGCCTTACATGTTCTGTATAAAAAAGTGGGAGATTTCACTAATAGGAGAACACAGATCCCACAGAGGAAAAAGACTGGCTTCAGGCACAGATGGGGTGTGAGATAGATGGAGAGCTGCCACCGAGGCTGAGAGAGGATGAGAGTCTTACAAGATAGAGTTCAGAAGAGGAGGCTCTTGAGCTTAGAGAAAATGTGAGGGGGAGAAGAAAGATGGTGTATGATTACAAGGAATAGAGTAGGAAAAGATACAGGATACAGACAGACTTTGTCTCTTTAAAGTCTTAAATAAGAATATCAAATGAGGCAGCATAGTCAAGAACGAGGGCTCTAACATCCAAATGGATGAATTCCTTAAACTCTTTAAGCCTTAGTTTCCTCACTTGTAAAATGGGAATAATAGTACCTGAGTCATCAACTGCTGTGAGGATTCATGAGAAATTGCATGTAAAAGGCTTGGCACAATGCCTGGCACTTAGTAAGGGCTCGCTCTATGGTAGCGCTCATTGTAGTGATCATTACTATTGTCAAAATTATCATTTAGCTCTAGCTTTAACCAAACTATCATGGAAATTAGGAGTTGGGGATTAGAAAATACACACTACTATATAAAAAATAGATAATCAACAAGGACCTACTGTATAGGAACTCTACTCAATATTCTGTAATAACCTATATCGGAAAAAGAATCTGAGAAAGAATGGATATATGCATATGTATAAATGATTTACTTTGCTGTACACCTGAAACTAACACAACATTGTAAATCAATTATACTCTAACATAAAATAAAATTAAAAAACAGAAATTACCATTCAGTGTTTACCATTAAGTTAAAAATGTCAGGAAGTCAAACTATAGTGCCCAGGTGTTCAAAGAGAATCAGGATTTGATTAAATTCACATCAAGTAATATTTATCCGGCATCTACCATGTGCCAGTCACTTGCTTCCCTTGATATACTTTATCCCTTTTAATTGTATGAGACAGAGGAGAAGGAATGGGGCTGGGCAGAGCTGCAGGGGAGAGACTGGCTGTGAAGGCTATAAATGACAAATGTTGGGCACGGTGATCTTTGAGAAAAATTCTAAGTCATCCATGGCTTTGATTGCTAACCTGGGAGTTGATGTAAAAGTTAGATTGCCAGTCCTGGAGCCTAGAAAATCTGAAGTGGTTTTAAAGATAATGATGGTACTAGTAAATAGTGATGGGTGACAGGGGGCTTTCAACCTTTCGCTTGAGTGTCGGTGGGAAGCAGCAAGGTCAGTAGCTACAGTTACAGTGTAGACTTCTGGATCTGTGTCCCTGGAGAGAAAGTTGATGTGAGCTAGTGTGGAAGATTTGGGGAGAACTTGTATAAAAAGTGACAATGAGAACCAAATAAGCAGTTGGGTTCTCTGGGTGGATAAAGTAGGATATTGGAAAGAACTGAGTTGAATTTAAGAAATAACTATAATCAGTGGATCATGAAGAGAGGAGTTAGCAAAGGAGAACACAAAAATCTTATCATTACATTATATATAATAACACTAAACTGGGAATTAGGAAACCTGTGTGCTAGACTGTTATACACAGAGATTGGTATTATCCAGGCCTCAGATTCTTCAGTCTGAAAAATAAGGGGATTGAATTAGGTGATGGCTAATCCACCTTTTTGTTTAAAATACTATTATTCTGGGGCTTCCCTGGTGGCGCAGTGGTTGAGAGTCCGCCTGCCGATGCAGGGGACACGGGTTCGTGCCCCGGTCCGGGAAGATCCCACATGCCGCGGAGCGGCTGGGCCCGTGAGCCATGGCCGCTGACCCTGTGCATCCGGAGACTGTGCTCCGCAACGGGAGAGGCCACAACAGTGAGAGGCCCGCATACCGCAAAAACAAAACAAAACAAAACTATTATTCTGTGGAGTACAGAGAAGCTTAGTGGTATCAAGCTTAAGGCAGCAAGTGAGAAGGTATTTCACCTTCCCAGGTTTTCAGGCCATGTTCAGCTTTGTTTTATTTGCATGTAATTTAGGGTTTCTTTCTCATGGGGTGAAAGGACATAGACATTGTAGAAATGTTTAAATCAATGTGTGTTTACTGGGGTGCAGGCAATGGCTTCATAATAGAAGTGAGAAGGGTTATTAGGCTATTTAATATGTCGATTTAAGTAATGCTGGTTTTTTGTTTTTTTTGCGGTACACGGGCCTCTCATTGTTGTGGCCTCTCGCGTTGCGGAGCACAGGCTCCGGACGCGCAGGCTCAGCGGCCACGGCTCACGGGACCAGCCGCTCCGCGGCATGTGGGATCTTCCCGGACCGGGGCACGAACCCGTGTCCCCTGCATCGGCAGGCGGGCTCTCAACCACTGCGCCACCAGGGAAGCCCAATGCTGGGTTTTGAATGGTAGTAACCAGACTCTTACTAGGATATCACATTAGTTTGTGTCCTAACTCTGCCTTTGCCAAGGACATGTGGGTGACTCGAATTTGGTAAGAGAGGGCTGTCTGCTGAGCTACCCCCACCGCTGTTAGAGCACAGGTGCAGAGATGGAATTTTGAGTATACCTGTTTTCCCTGCCAGCATATTTGTCACGGAAACAGACTCCCTATGCACATTATCAAAAAACTCGTATGTAATCTTCAATTCACATTTTGTTCACCTTTCTCTCCATTGCATTTGTCAAGTTCAGAAACTAGACTGTCAGCTGCCAGACAGGCTGCTCTTCTTCTTAAGAGATAGGTAAAAACCATTTAGTAATTCATTATCAAAGCTTACAGCTCTTGCAGGTGTTTTGGCCTTCATTTTAATTATTCTAAAAAAGCAAGCAGTAAAGAAAGGAAAAGTGCCTGGGACAATTAGATGGGCTCTCCAGTTGTCAAAAATCAAATTTTCACCTCTACCAATGCAAGTTCATATTCTGTTCTTAAGTCATCACAAGGAAACACAAGATGTTCATTGTCAGTTAGACTGTCAAAAAAACTTGTCCAAAATCTGTAAAGTTGTCATTCCACATATATTCTCACTGTAGAAACCAGAGATCCAACTTCCCATGCTTAGACTTTCTGACTAGACAAATGGATCCTCTGGGATGATGTCTTAGATGAATATATGAGCTGGAGTTGCAAATAGAGTAATATACTTTTAAGTTATTGGAACCTAGATAGTATAGAAGATTAACCTATGGAGTATGGAAAAAAGATCTAAAGCATGGTGTCTGCTCATGAGGCCTTTACACCAAGAACTCCAATGTGATGCCTACAGTGAAGGATATAGGAGGTCAGAAAAGACGCTGAGTTTCTGAGGAAATGGTAGTTTATCCGGAGTTTCACCCACCTACAGCAATTGCAGGGACATTGTTTGTTACGTGAGTTCCTCTCCAGGTGGCGATCTAACTCAGCCTGGAGTTCCAGAGCAGGAGTTGGTTAGGGGGTGTGCTTAATCTGACCTTTGCCTCATGGGTGAAGTAAAAGAGAAAAAGTGAGGGTCCTTGAGCAAATGTGGCTTGAGAACAAATGAGAGTCCCTGTCAAGAGGTCCAGCAGAACTAGGAGAACTGGGTTGGATTTAGGCTGTAACCAGGGATAGACATGACAGCTCTCACCTGGTTTTTATCCTTGAGGTGTATGGGAGCAAGTTTCACCAGAAGCAAAATTTCAACCGGAAGCCAGGCTTTTTGAACTGAGGACTCTGTCTCTTCCTCTGCTAGAAAGTGAGGAGGTCTCAGACCCTGCCCTGGTTGGTTCACAGGTGGATACATCCTCAAGTAGGTAGGAGTAATTCTTGTTTTTATTTACTAAAGCACACCTCAGAAAGGAAAACAGTTCATTCTGGAGGCATTATGGGAGGTAAGACCGGCCTGTGATGGGTTGCCTATTTGATCACTGTGAATTTTCTCTCTGTGATGTCTTTTCCACCTGGAGCCTAGTCATGGGAAAAAAGAACCATAACCAGTAACTGTCAGTTTTCAAGGAGTCAGACAGCCAGCTTCCCTCTAGGCTACACAGAGATTGGCTCTGGTATATAGTTTACTGCAACGTGTCAGAGAGTGGTTCAGCAATTTTCCATGCAAGTTGTCTATGTATCAGAGTAGACAAAAAATAAAATCTTTAGTACGTAAAAACCTTACAAAGAAGTTGTTAATAGTGGCAAAGAACCTACGAGGATAATTTTGGAGCCATTTATGAAATATTTATATACCTATGTTAAAGGCCATTTTGGCAAACCAAGGAGTCTCTTCTACCTACCACCCAGAGTCACGAAAACTAGGGCTCTGATAACCATGATTGTAATGACTGAATTCCCCACATCTACTAGCCTACTATAATCATCATGGTGTCTTCACAACAACTGTTCATTTTATTGCATCCCATGGCTACCTCCATTCCCTGTATGATTATTTAAGAAGCATTTTGTTGAGGTGGTTCTTCATTATGTTTAATTTCAGACCATTTATTCGTTAACTCATTTACACAGCACACATTAGTTGAGCATATCTAATGTGCCTGGCACTGGAAAAACAGAATAGTAAATCACCATCCTCATCCTTGAACTCATCTTATTCTATTTGTAAAGGTTAAAAGCAATTATAATACAGAGTGAGAAATACCAAGTCACATGCAAATTGCTTAAGAAGATAGCAGCTAACTGTCTAGGTTGGTTGGAAGGATTCACAAAGAAGGTGACATTTGTTCAGGGCCTTGAAGAATGAGTAGGAGTTTCCTAGTGAATCAGGGGAAGAAGAGGACTTTGTATCAAAGGAACTGCATGCATGAAGACACAGAAGACGTGACACAAGTTCAAATCTGGATTTCACCACTTACAAGCTGGGTAAAGTCATTTAACTGATTTTGAAGCCTTAATATATCCTTATTTGTAAAATATAGATATGTTATTTCCTGTCTACTCACAAATTTGAGACTCACATATCCTCATGTTTTTGAAATTCATTTGAAAATGATGAGGCTGGGAATGATTACTGGATAGGTTAGATGGTTGTGCAACTGGTGCCCTTCATGAGGGGAAGAGACAGTACACTGCTCATCACCACAGTGAAGGTTCAGGGCTATGAGGACCACCGCAGGCAGAGGAGACAGACATTAGTGATGGTGCTGAGAAGTTAATCTGTTTCCCTTTTTAAATAGCTCTGCGTGGAGGCTGTCAGTGGGACTCTCTCCCCATCCAGATTTATGGCTTCTGAATGACATTGTTTTACTTTGCCATTTGGAGGCTAAACAAGGCTGGAGGGAACAAAAGTCTCATTTTCCTATCAGTGGCAAATGCATATCAATCAAGGTAACTGAAGTCCAGATGGAGTCATTTATGGGAGACCCATTGCACACTCCCTTGTGTTCTTTCTCTCTCTCTCTCTGTCCTCCCCCCATACCCCTTTCCCTCCTATTCTTTCCACCATCCTTTCTTTCTGCCCCTTTCTGGTATTCAGACCTGTCCACATGAAAAGCATAGGCCAAGTAGAAAATATTGCTCTCCCTCTCCTCAGCCCGTCTCTCCTGATGTTTAGGTCTGTCTGGCAGCTGTTCTTCTCCAAAGGACACATCTTAAAAGAAAAAAAAAAAGGCATCTCTCACTTTAATGAGGGCCATTTAGATATTAATCATCAGAAGTAAATAATGAAGAAAGATTTCCTTTTCTTGGAAGTCATATACACAGAGAGCTCATTAGCCAGTGCTATGCAGGAGGACAAATGCTCTACCTGTAGCCCAGGGTTGACTTTTCCAATGACCACTTAGAAATCAAGGATGGGAAATGAGGAGCATTTTATAGGCTCTTGTATTAATTATTTTGGGGGAGTGGATGTAAGTTCTGCGGTGGGGCAAACACTCCCAGGTTATTCTTGGGGAGATGAATCATATACTTTAATAAAAACTTGTAAAGGCTTTAATTACAGTGCATGGTTTACTGTGTAACATATAATAATATAACCGGATAAGAGGCTCTCTCTCTGAATAGAGCTTATATGTATATCCTGATGAAATAGAAAGGATGGAATGTACATTTTTTGAGGATATACAAAAGGAACTTGGGGACCAATAGAAGAGAAGGGTGAAACATTTGTTGACTTTTATTGTTTGAAGAATTCTTGTTAAAAAGGATAGTGGTCCACTACTTCTTAATTTCACTGATACATGAGCAGGGAGGAATAGAAAAGAGATGAAGAGGAATGATGTAAGTTGAACTTCAATGAGATATCATTATTGTTTATTTCCTGTATCATAGGTTTTTCAAAGTAGGATGTTTCTTTTCTGGTTGGTGTGATTTAGGTGTCATCTTACCACAAGGAAAAGGCTGTAATGCTGGAGGGAGGGTATGTTCAAGTCAGGGGATTAATATTTATAAAGCGCCTGCTATGAATGAGGTACTATACTTTTTTACATACACTATCTCATTTAACCAACAATTCTATAAATTAGATTATTTCTAAATGTATTTTACAAATGAGAAAACTGAAAATAACAGAGGCTAAGTAACTTGGTCAATGTTACATAGCCATGATGTATCAGTCAGGATTTAAATCCAGGCGTGTCTGACTCTGAATTCCAGACTCCTCATATTTTACTATGATGCCCAATAAATGTTTGTTGATAGACTCATCTTTATTCAAGGCAAAAGGGTGGACCCATTGGCTTCTCTTAGCCTTTTCCATTAATCTATTATCAGAAATAAATTGACTGTAATAAGAATAATTCCTAGTATTATTATAGTAGCAGACATCTTTGTGTTGCCTAACTGGCATCCTTGCCCTTTCTTTGGGCAATGGAATTTGTTTTCGTAATGGGTATTAAAAACTTCATTTATCGGGCTTCCCTGGTGGCGCAGTGGTTGAGAGTCCGCCTGCTGATGCAGGGGACATTGGTTCGTGCCCCGGTCCGGGAAGATCCCACATGCCGCGTAGCGGCTGGGCCCGTGAGCCATGGCCGCTGAGCCTGTGCGTCCGGAGCCTGTGCTCTGCAATGGGAGAGGCCACAACAGTGAGAGGCCCGTGAACCACCCCCCCCCACCAAAAAAAAAAACTGCATTTTTCTGATGAAGGTGGGAACTCCTTCTGTTCCAGCTCGCTTCCAGTTATAAGGTTGGGCACATAATCTAGACCTGATCAATCAGAGTAGCCTATTCTTCTGTCCACAGCTGTTGATTTTTCATGCTTTCCAAGCTGATTTTACCTTTCTGCTAGAGTCATCAGGGAAGACGCTCTCTTTCCACTGGAGTTATTAAGCACGTATAAAGCAAGGCTGAGACTACTAGTAGGATCCTTTTCCATTAATTTGAAATAAAAGAGCTTGTCTGAGATATAAGGAAGAAAAAGAGAGTCAAGCCCTGTTGAGACTCTTTAAGACCCTGGGTGCAGCCACACCTGGACCCCATTTTTTTAATTCTTTAAACGGATGTGACTCTATAATGTTTTTATTTTATCTTGGTTTATGTTATTTGCAACCAAATTAATTTTTAAATACATAAAAATCTGGCAATGTTATCTTATTTTGTGTGAGTGGCTGATAAAACATGTATCTATAGTCAATGAGACAGCGCTGATCACATCCCATAATAGTGGACCCAAGTCTGATCCAAACCTTTTGAAGACTTTGGCACCTGCCCTTGTTTCCCAGATTATCTTTGAACTTCTCTGAAGGATCAACTGGTTGCCCAACAAATACATTTAGTGCCTCAGGCTCTGTGTAATGCCTGGGGGAATGCCTGGATTGGCCTTGATTGGGCCATCTCTCTTCCCTGTGAGGTCCCAGAGGCTGCTGTAAACTCAAGGAATAAAGCCAAATGGGAAATGAGGTGCTGATTTATTATCAGTTGTACGTGTGTTCAGAAGTCCCAACAGCTTTCCCATAAACTTGGTTGGAGCATAGGGTTTAGGTCCAAACCTAAGCCCTCTAATTCAAATCTTAACTCTAGCCAGTGGTAAGACCCCAGTGCCCAGTACCGGTTAGTAAAACATATAAGAGGATGATAAGTAGATCAGAATTTAATCAAGAATCTGAATGTGGGTCAGCTTCCTGCACAGCCAGGGAACAGGGTAGACAGCCACGCCCAAATGAATGAGCTTTCAATTTCAGTGTGTTTTTCCACTAGAAAACATGGCCCAATCAATGTCCTGTTCAATCCAGGGAATCAGATTGGGAAAAAGAAGTATATCATCCACAGATTTTGGTACTTTATCGTCACCACCATCATCATCATCATCATCATCATCATGTATGCTAGTATACACCTCCTAAGTGATTTCTGACATAAAGCTGTACTGCAGACACAGTGCTTGAGAACTGGTCAGCACTGTGGAAATCACCGCACTATCTTCATGTCTGATGCTACTTTGTCTTTACTGAATTTGTTTATATTTCCACCTATATGTGGGCCTGCTCTCCAGGGATAGATCATAGTGGGAAAAAGCCTTTATGTTGTGTTACAGTGATCTACTGAGGAGGAGCACGGCATGTGTGTGTTTTCAGGAAGTCCTGTTACAGGGTGTGTATGTCTATTAACATAATCATTGAAAGAGAGCCAGGGTCCATAGGGACTACTTGAGATCATCTTTCTAACCCAGTGATTTTCAAGTTTAGCTGTATGACAGAATGCCTGGAGAGCTTATTAAAAACACTGGTTCCTGGTCTCCACCCAAGACCTACTGAATCAGAATCTCTTCTGGTAGGAGGGTAAGGCATAGGAATATTTATTTATAACAACTTCCTCAGGTGATTCTTCCTCAGGTGATTCTTACTAGCACTTGGGGATTCCTTTATCTTTTACCTTCAATTTAAAAAACATGACTCTGAAATCTCATGAGCCAGATAAGAATCTAACCTATGTTCAAAGATGTTTAGAAAAATATATCTGCAACCTCTCTCAACAACAAATTCTTTTGTCCAATAAACTTCATTCTCAAAATGCTGTATCCCATCTCACATAAATCCCTGGCATTGCAGAATGAGTCTGTTTCCAGTCCCTTTCCTATTGTTATTGTCGACACTGTTGTGGTTTTGTGCTGCTACTGAGGCCCAGGTGGAGAGCAAGTAAGGCCACAGAATGCTTTCTTAGCTTCTTCTTGGTTCTTTGTTCTAGTTTTTGTTTGTCTTCTGATTCCAGGGTGTCCATGCTTGGGATGTTTCTGCTTCTCTCAGTAAGATCCATTACTTGAATCTCATCTGGATCTAGATAAAGTGGCTGAAAGTGGCATCAAAATGAATCAGATTTGCAGGGGTAGGAAAGAGGGTAGAGAATCATGAAAGGGAACAGAGTGAGGGTCTGGGAACCTGAATGTGAGTTTGAAGAGGAAATGATAATTCCAATAAGTGTCTTTGTGTTTTTTCCCCTTTTGCATTCTCCTGGTACCTAATCCACTTGGCATAATCCTCTTAGCTGCATGTGTTCTGTCAGTATTTTATCTGATCTACTTCTCTGAATATCCTTTCTAAGGTTCGATAGCTTCCTGCTATTTTTGAGAACCTCTAGATATTACATGGGAAAATCAACACTGTTTCTCCATTTTGATACAAATTTGAGTTTAGGGGATGCTTAGAAGATGAGAGCCCTTTGTATAGTTTGGAGTTATTTGAAAAGTCTGGGAGCAATGTTTCCAGCTTTCAAAATTTGGTAGGGAGAGACCTGAACAGTCTTTCTCCTTTGTAAGTTGAATCCTAATTTGTACACTGTTGGTATGGGTCAGGGGACTGCTGGGCTGAATCAGAGGATGGTGGGGTAGAGGGAACTTTTAAAATATATTAGCCTTGGGATTTCCCTGGTGGCGCAGTGGTTAAGAATCCGCCTGACAATGCAGAGGACACAGGTTCAAGCCCTGGTCCGGGAAGATCCCGCATGCTGGGGAGCAACTAAGCCTGTGCGCCATAACTACTGAGCCTGCACTCTAGAGCACGCGAGCTACAACTACTGAACCCACGTGCTGCAACTACTGAAGCCTGTGTGCCTAGAGCCCATTCTCCGCAACGAGAACCCGCCACAATGAGAAGCCCGCTCACTGCAACGAAAAGTAGCCCCTGCTCGCCACAACTAGAGATAGCGCAACGAAGACCCAACACAGCCAAAAATCAATCAATAAATAAATTTATTTAAAAAAATATATATATATATTAGCTCACATGCCTAGGTGCTGACAACATTAATCAGTAGCTGTTAAAGTTCTTTAATAAGCTTGACATTGCTTTTGTTTGTGTCATCAAGGAAATGAGAGCATGATGAGGGACGTCCTTCACTTACCATAGATAAAGGCTGGGATTTTCTTCCTATAGACCCAGCCCTGTCCTGCCTTCTTCAGAGAATGACCTCAGGGCTAAAAAGGCATGACCACTTGCCCCAGTGCTTCAGTCCCTCTGCTTGACATTATACCATAATGACTTCATCCAGGTTGGTTGGGAATTCACATGTCTCTAAATTAAAATATTCCTGAGAGAGGTCTAACCTTAATCCCTTTATCAGCTTACCCTGTAATCATCAATTAATACTTTAGGAGAGATTAGCCTGCAACCAATGGAAATCAAGATAGTGGTCATGCAGTGAGTTCTCCTGGTTTGGGTACTTTTTAGCAGAGTGAACTTGATTTTTAAATTTCTCTAGGT
The DNA here is from genome assembly GCF_963455315.2 of Globicephala melas. Taxonomy (NCBI): domain Eukaryota; kingdom Metazoa; phylum Chordata; class Mammalia; order Artiodactyla; family Delphinidae; genus Globicephala; species Globicephala melas. The sequence continues at coordinate 153,183,305 of NC_083315.2, forward strand.
CCTTAATTCTTCTTTGTTTTCAGTAGAAGGACTAGGTGATAAGCTCTCCAAATGCATTCCTGAACTGCTCCCTGAGAGAGGGTTGAAGAGGCTTCTTCATCTTGTTCCTGGAACTCAGGTCATAGAATTGTGCAGCTAGTGAAACGAAAAGAGAGTGTGGCTAGAGTGAAGCCATGGGAAGCCTAGATTGCCATAAAATTGCTTAGTTGCAAACCCCGAACAGCTGCATCCCAGAGATGAGTTTGCAAAGGAGGAGTATTTTATGGAACGTCACAGCTCAATAGCAGAAAAATAGGCTGATACGATCAGAAAGCATGCCGGGACACTGTGGACATCTGCCGTGCAGGATGACATCAAGGGGCTGTCTGAACACAGTCTGCAATCCCTCTCTTGACTTTGAAGACACCCCTGGGCCTCAAACTTCCAATCTGCACAGAAAGCACTATAGCCAGCAGGCTTGGCTTTCTCATGTCAACATGATGCAAATGTTTCTGTGGATACAGGGTTTGGAGTCATGAGAACTGGATTCCAGTATGCTATCTGCCCCCCAGCCATTATTATTAACGTTGAGCTTTCCTATATCCTAAGCACCGAACTGCTTTTCATACTTATCTCATTCAGGTTGTGACCTTGGGCTCTTAATTTCTGTGGCTCTTCATTTTCGTATCAATAAAAATGATCCATTTCTGCCTTATCCCATAATAGTAACTAACATTTACTGAATGCTTACTATGAGCCCGGCACTGTGGTAAGCGCTTTTTATGCATTAGTCTCTTATTTAATACTTACAAAATCTTAAGAAGTAGGTAGGAATTATGATTATTTACAGATGGGGAAACTTAATTGAACCAAGTGGGGTAAAGCAGCACTGAATGGAGTTTGTAGAAGGAAGGGGCTTCATGTTTCCTGATCTTCCTGAATTTCCAAGTCAGGTGACTGCTTTTGCTGATATAACCTAGAATTACCCCAAAGGGGCTTTCTGTTTTTAGTCCTGGATGTATGAAGCCATTTCATCTCAGTGAGGACCAAATGGAAGACTCTTTGTGCATGGAGGTAGTGAGGTGGTCATGAGAAATATAATCTAACGGATCTTCTAGGACTGAATGGGAACTTCTTGTTTAAGAGTATATGTGGGGGCTTCCCTGGTGGCGCAGTGGTTGAGAATCTGCCTGCTAATGCAGGGGACACGGGTTCGAGCCCTGGTCTGGGAAGATCCCACATGCCACGGAGCAACTAGGCCCGTGAGCCACGACTACTGAGCCTGTGCGTCTGGAGCCTGTGCTCCGCAACAAGAGAGGCCGCGACGGTGAGAGGCCCACGCACCGCGAGGAAGAGTGGCCCCCCGCTCGCCACAACTAGGGAAAGCCCTCGCACAGAAACGAAGACCCAACATAGCAAAAATAAATAAATTAATTAATAAACTCCTACCCCCAACAACAACAACAAAAAGAGTACATGTGAATTCCAGAGTTTACTTATGAGGAGGTTCTATTGGCAAACTTCCAAAAGTCACCAAGAATGGTATCAATACACTGAATCCATCCCTTTACTTCTCCCTGTACCTTTTTTTCTGCATCGTCTTCCAGAGTTGTGCCTTGCTGAATGTTCTAAGCTCCAGTTTTCATGATCTGAAAAATGGGATTAATAATACCTTTAACTGACTAGTGGGGGGGGGGGGTAAATAGGAGAATTAAATAAGATATCAGGCATTAAAGTGTTTTGTCAGTGATGAACTAATATAGCTGTTAGGCCTAATAGCAACCATGCTGATGGCTGATTTATTATTTGTCACTGACTACAGGACTGCATCTCTCTTATTTGGAGGACATGCTTCCCAATATTTATTTTCTTCCTTAAATAGATTGTCATTTGCTAATTTTCTTCCTTCTCTGTGAAATAGAATTATATCAAGGAGAATTGAAAAATTAAAAAAACAATCTGTGCGGTAATTGGTAGGGGAAGGATAGTAAGAAAAGGAGGCAACTGTGCTGTTTAGCATATCTGTGAGTGTGTTAATTTAATTAGAACTGCCCTATATAAATATTAAACTCAATTCACTTTCTTTTATAGCTCCTTTGCTTTTCAAAGTATTCCCAGTTACAGATTATCTTTTTAAAATTCTTCTGTGAGTTTGAGGGAGTTAATAGCAGAAAGACAACTCAAATTTAAATGAACTGAGCGCTTTTGATCTTATCACACTTTGTCTCTCTGTTATTTTGGTTTGCCTAGCTGTGGGCCCAGAGGCAAAAGCAGTGCTTGATTTTCTTGCCTTCCTAGATGGAGGCGATAAAACAACTTCCATTCAGTGGAATACATATTTTGTGTTGTTTTCCTAGGAAGGGGATTGTATTACTTTATGTCTCCGCACTCGCAGTCATCTGTAGACAATCACCCAGCTTTTCTAGGTGATTAGCCAAAATATAGGAGGTTATCTGGACTGTTGTTTTCTTTTGATCCTCCCAACAACTCCGTGAGGGTAGGATAACATTATCCCCATTTTACAGGTAGGGGTGGAGTCAGTAAGTGAGAGAGCCAGGCATGTTTGACCTCTAAGTACAATTCCTAGTGTTAGAAATGGTGGACTTAGTTCCTTCATTAAACTTTTGATAGATTTGGTATAAAGGTAGTGAAAAAATTGCCCATGGAATTAGTCTGAACTGAATTCATGAGAATCATCGAATCCCATAGGCAGAAGGTCCTCTCTTATAGGACCTGTCTTGCAGGATGAGGTGAGTGGTGGAGGGTCGTGCAAGTACGAGTTGGATCCTGTCTTTATTTAAAATTTTGATTTCGTTCATCATGGATTTTTGTGTCCATTAAAATTTTCTTTAATGTTGCATTAAAATATTACTTACCTTGAGGGTTTTTTTGGTGCCCCCTTGCATTTTGTGCCCAAGATGAGTGAAGCACTTGCTTTACCCTAGTGTTAGCCCTGTAGAGCAGGCACACGGCTAGGTAGGCTACTAGTCATATCCCTTCCTTTTCCACATGAAGAAACCGAGGTCTAAAATCACAAAGCTGGTACCAGTAACTCACGTCTCTTGAGTCACAATTCAGTGCTCTTCCTGTTACACTAAATGGAACTGAAAAAACGTGGCAGAAGAGCATCAGGAGGGTGTGACCTCAGAGTAAACCCCGACTGAATGTACCAGGGAAGAAAGAGTAGAGGCCTTGAACTGCACATGTCTGTTCAGTACCAAATCTTCCTCTTAGCCAGAAAGTAGAAACAGCCACAAGTTGCAACAGGTAGAATTTAGATTAGGCAGAAAGAAATACTTGACAGTGTGGGAAGTGATGTGCTGCACTGGTTTCTAGAAAATGACATAAAATAAGAGTGGCAAATGCAAATGCATTGGGTCGTGTGTAAATAAGTAGTGGGACTGTGACAAACTGCGCTGAGAGACCACAAGTAGAAAACAAGTTCTTCAGTTCTGTTCATCACTTAGAGAAGCAATGTCTCTTCTGCTTTCTTTCTGGGTCTCAGGCATCCCCTTCAATTTCAGGTCAAAGTTTATTTTTGAAGCCACTTGAACCCTAGTTTGGTAGCATCCTCTTTTCCCTCCCCACAGAAATTCCTTGATCCTACTTCTGCTTTGTTTTATCTTTGCAGCTCTAATCAGCAGACTGCTTCCCCAGTTCTCTATCCTTCCCTCAGTTATCTGCTCCTATAGCTCTGGGTCCTGGATTACAGCATTTTCCAACCCTTTGAGTTGGCTCTCTTCTGCTCTAAAAAACATTGGCTCTCACAGTTACTGTCCCCATTATGGCATTTCTAGCCTCCCAAGCTGGGCCATCACATCCCTAATCAACAAGTTACCTTGCAACCACATTGCCTTTTCTTGGATGACTTTTATGTAGGACAACATGCATCTAGGCTGGGTGAGAGAAGCACACAGGCAGGGGCTTTACTTTGCTCTGCACTGAATACTCTAGCAAGTAGGAGGTCAACAATACTTACTGAGGCAATAAACAGTGACACCAGTGCAATTCAATTCACTCCAAATTGGGTATCTCCTAAAATTCACATAGGAATTTTCAAAATGGCCAAAAGGCAATACATTTCATAGCAAAACCACAGTGTGGGTAATCAGGGAGATGAAAGAAATAAAAAAAAATCTGTGACATTTTGCATGTGGCCTGATAAACAGCCATGTCCTCCAGCTACCAGGACTGTGGATCCTGCCTTTTTAAACAGGCCCATTTGCTGGTGTGCCCTGTGCTCCTTTGGAGGCTTTCAGCACCACGGATAGAGGCACCGTGTTTCCTTTTATCTGTAACTCACTGAACATCAGGATGAAGAAATACTCAGGGTTTGAGACAGGGCTCTCAGTGACTGGTGGAAATTACCCACTTTTGGCAGAAGAAAATTCCCTTAGAGCCTTTTTATTTCCCTTTTCCCTTGGCAGGCTTGCATTTTCCAGCTGCTAAGGCACTTAAGCTTCTACAGGTTGGTTTTCAGGTGCCTGGAGGATGGGGAGGCGTTGCCATGGAAATTGATATCTTCTGAGTTTGAGGCTCCAGGGCAACCCCCAGTGGTGGGTGTCCCTACTGATGGCTGATGGGCTAGGCATGGCCCTCATCCAAGTAACCAAGTGTACATAGGAAGTAGGCCCAGTTGTTCATTGAGTACTGGCTTTAGGTTCCAACCTGAGGTCATCCTATTGCCAGAGCAAGAATTAGGAAAATTAGTAAATTCCGCCAAGGCTTAACTGATGAAATATAATATACACACTTGTGAGAATAAATCCTTCCCAAACTTTCAAGTTTTATTGGATTTGGTTGTAAAACCCAAAAGCCAGGTTGACTAACTCTCAGACCCTGTTAAATCCTTTTTAGGGGCAATGTGATATACCCTCCCCACCCCTGCCTTTCCTAACGACTCCTTTTGTCTTCTCATTAGCTATATTCATTGATTTTATTTTGTGTGTGTGTTCTTGGAACTCATTTATTTTTATTATTATTAGAATGAAGCTCATTACTCCCCATTACTCTTTTTTTTTTAAAGGGAACGCTATTTATTTATTTATTTAGTCTGTGTTGCGTCTTCGTTTCTGTGCGAGGGCTTTCTCTAGTTGCGGCGAGCAGGGGCCACTCTTCATCGCGGTGCATCGGCCTCTCACTGTCGCAGCCTCTCTTGTTGCGGAGCACAAGCTCCAGACGTGCAGGCTCAGTAGTTGTGGCTCACGGGCCTAGTTGCTCCGCGGCATGTGGGATCTTCCCAGACCAGGGCTCGAACCCGTGTCCCCTGCAATGGCAGGCAGATTCTTAACCACTGTGCCACCAGGGAAGCCCTCTTTTTTTTTTTAATACATATTTATTGGAGTATAATTGCTTCACAATGCTGTGTTAGTTTCTGTTGTACAACAAAGTGAATCAGCCATACGCATACACATACCCCCGTATCCCCTCCCTCTTGAGCCTCCCTCCCACCTTCCCTATCACACCCCTCTAGGTCTCGAAGAGCACCGAGCTGATCTCCCTGTGCTATGCTGCTGCTTCCCACTAGCTATCTATTTTACGTTTGGTAGTGTATATATGTCCATGCCCCTCTCACTTTGCCCCAGCTTCCCCTCCCCCCTACCCGTGTCCTCAAGTCCATTCTCTATATCTTTGTCTTTATTCCTCCTCTGCCACTAGGTTCATCAGTACCATTTCTTTTAGATTCCATATATATGCATTAGCATATGGCATTTGTTTTTCTCTTTCTGACTTAACTTCACTCTTTATGACAGACTCTAGGTCCATCCACCTCACTACAAATAACTCAGTTTCATTTCTTTTTATGGCTGAGTAATACTCCATTGTATATATGTGCCACATCTTCTTTATCCATTCCTCTGTCGATGGACATTTAGGTTGCTTCCGTGTCCTGGCTATTGTAAATAGAGCTGCAGTGAACATTGGGGTACATGTTCATTAGCTCTATGCAAATGCAGAGTTTTACTAAGTTTATCAAAATGACTTTTTTAGTGTGTGGTGGGGGTCTGTCATTTTGGACCCTTTGGGGTCCAGACTGACTTTCATTTATTTTCTAAATTTGATGCCTTTCTTCCATTTTCTTGAAGTGTCTTAAATTTTTGTAGTCTGTCTTTTCCTTTTTGCCCCATTTCTGGCCATCATATACAATCTGAGCTGGCCCTTTTCTCATGATAATAAATGTCCTGAGTTCCTTTGGTGAGGAAGCTCAGGACAGGAGCTGATGGAGATTAGTCAAATGTCAGAGATACCTGCCCTTTGGCTTGCACCTAGGAGCAGATCCATGTGGCTATTTCTCTATGTGTCCCAGCTTTGAAAAATGAGAGTGAGGTTTTCTTCCTACACTCTCGTAAAATCAGAGGTATCCCAGGCTTGGGTATTTGCATACCACAATAAGAATCACTAAAACCAAGACTACGTGATGGAAGGGTAGGAGCAGAAATTTTACCTGAACCATAAATTATCTTATAATGTTGGTTTGAGAAGGGATTCAGGGTTTACTCGGGGACATATGTGTTTTGTTTTTTTTTTGTTTTTACAGAAGGGCTCATGATACAGCTTAGATATTTTCTGCTGTCTGTAAAATGAATCAGAGTGCCATTTCCTTTTATGTTTGTGCTGGTGCCTTCTGTTGGCTTTTTAGAGTCTGACATGGTATTTGGGACCCTCCATGAGATTGGGAAGAGTTTCTTTAGGTGGTAAAGGCCAGAGGCACACAGACTCCTTCTCTGATGCTTACTGTCTTTCTATCATTAGGAGCACCGTGGACACTTTGGGACTCAATTTATTTTATGCTTTTTTTCAAGAAGGTGAATCTTTTGGGGGGAAAGTTTTATAGGTGTGGAAATGGTCTCACTTATATTAGCTGAGGGTGCTAAAATGAAGGGCTCTCCCTTGACTCTTTAGGGGTGGCCTAAATACATGTCATTATGTATTAGCAACCTCAGGTCATCCTAGGATACTATTCATTCTCCCTTGCTCCTGGTTAACTATGATAGCAAATATTGGTCATGTCTGGGTTCAGAGGATGACCAGTGTAGCCATGGCCAAAGCCATGGGATTACCATGAGAAGAGGAAAAGCTCATAGAGCATGGAAGTGCTTTTGTGTTAATAATCATTCTCGGAGGGACTTCCCTGGTGGTCCAGTGGTAAAGAATCCACCTTCCAGTTCAGGGGGCACGGGTTTGATCCCCAGTCAGGGAACCAAGATCCCACATGTGGTGAGGCACAAAGGCTGCGTGCCACAACTACTGAGCTCATGCACCTCAACAAGAGAGCCTGCATGCCGCAAACTACAGAGCCCACGTGCTCTGGAGCCCACATGCCACAACTGCAGAGCCCACGCGCCACAACTAGAGAGAGAAAACGTGCGTGCCACAAAAGACCCACATGCCGCAACTAAGATCCCGCATGCCACAACTAAGACTGGATGCAGTAAAAAAAAAATAATAACAATAAAGAGAAAATAATTATTCTCAGACAGGCTTTTACATACACCCAGTCATTTCAGATCTTCATTATAACCCTGTGAGATGGTAAGGGTTATCTTCAACCTCAGCAAGGGTCTCAACATTTTCACTCAACCTTACTAGAGACTGGTAGTCTCTCCATCCCATCTCCTTCAATGATGATTCCAAAATATCAACACTCTCCTATTTCCCTTATTTAACCCTCAATTTCATTGGAAACTCTTGCTTCTAAATCATGGAGAAAGTTGATGCTATTTTATGGTATCTCCTTCAGTTCTCTGGCCCACTCTTACTTTCAAACTTTCTTTCTGATTTATTCTCATGTCCTTTTCTTCAGACTTAGAGGTTCCTCCTCTGGTATAAGACCAGTCCCTTCTCTTCTATCTTCCAGGACCTTTCTCAGAACTCACCCCCCACCCACCCACCCACCCCCAACTGGATAAATTGCAGCCTTTCCCTTTCTACTTGGCTTCATCCTATCAGAGTAGCCTTTCCCATGACCCCACCTACCAAATATCCCTCTCTTGACCTCACATCCCTTTAGCTCCCATCTTGATTCTTTTTGCTTCCTTCTTCTTTCTTTTTTAAATCCAAATCACCATTCTTACCCAGCTCACTGAAATCTGAATTACCTTTTTTTTTTTTTTGGATCCAGTGAATCTTCCTTAGGCCAATGATTTATCTTCTCACCAAACTTGCTATTCCTCCAATGTTTGCCATTTCTGAACATGGCATTACTGTCATCTAGCTGGCTAATCCAGAACCTTCACCCTGCCCCTTTTCACATCTTATGCAAAGTTAACTTCTACTTATTTTTTTCTTCCTTGACAGCTCTCAATGCCACCTTTGCCTTTGTATGCCTACTACCACCACCAATGTTTGGTAGTGTTTGGTAGATCTATGTAGTTTGCTCTCCCACTGCACCAGCCTCCTAGCTAATATCTCTTCCTCCAGTCCTCTTCTATTCAAGCCAATCCTCCCATATCACTAGAGTACATCTGCCCACATTCACTATGTAAAGTGGAAAGCTAATCTGATTAAAACCCTCATTACCTCCCTGTTGCCTGTAGGATAATGTTACATTTTCTTTAGGAGGCTCTCCCCAGTATGGCTACCAATTTTCCAGCCTTTTGTGCCCACCCACCTTTACCTTACTTTTTACCCTCCAGTGACACCCAGTTGTGGATAGTTCCCTGTATTTAAAATACTGTTTCTCAAACCCATTGTTTGCTTGAGCTTTCCCCTCTGCCAATATTGGCCTGTCCCTATTTGCTTAATTAATTTATACTCATCCTTTAAGAATCAGCTCAGGCATCATCTCTCCAGCAAGCCTCCCAAATGTTTCTGCCACTCTCTCCATCCCTTACCACACTGGGTTAGTTACCCTCCTTTCTGTTGGTATGAAATGCTGTGCATGTGGGCTACTGTTGCACTCATTATATCGAATTATGATTTTCTGTTCCTGTATTTGCTTTCCTCAATATGTCACCATACTCCTTCAGTACATCATTTGCATCTGTAGCACTGAGCAGAGTTCTTGACACACAGGCGGTGCTAAATAAATGTAAGTTTAATACATTTATGCCAAATTTAGAGCAGGTTTGAAAAAACTCCAGCCTTTTCCCATAGAATAAGGGGAAATTGGTGGGGCAATGTGTTAAAAAGTTTTGAAAATTGTTTCTGTAGCCTATTTGTCCCTGTTATGGAAGTACTGATGTAAACCAAATGAATTCTAGACAGTCTTTTTTAAAAAATATTTATTTTTTCATTTATTTATTTATATGGCTGCACCGCGTCTTAGTTGCCATACACGGCATCTTCGTTTTTGTTGCAGCATGTGGGATCTAGTTCCCTGACCAGGGATCGAACCCAGGCCCCCTGCATTGGGAGCATGGAGTCTTAACCGCTGGACCACCAGGGAAGTCCCTAGAGAGTCTTTAGTTGTTCTCTACCACTGGGAGATGATGAGGCAACACGGAGTTGACCTCCTCTCTTTTGAATAACATGGAATCCATTGTGGAGACCTTTAAACATATGGTGGTATTTTCTATCAAAACTGAGATAAATATGAAGGAGTGTTCACTGACAATAATGACTATAGATAAATGCTGTCAGTTGGAAGAAAATGTCAATCACAGATGTCACTGGATCTGTGAAGGCCACACTGAATTTTATACAAATGTAAATTTTATAAAGTAAGATTTTAGAGAAGGTTATAATCATATTCAGAAAGTGAGGTAGGAATGAAATGTGCTTTTGAGTGGCTGCCCAACCCCTAAAGAATATAAGGCAGTAGGGAGCAAAGGTATTGCACAAGAGCTGGCTAGATGCAGTCATTCTCATTTCTTTAACCTTAATTTCTAGATCCTGTTTTCTTTGACTGATTGTCAAGGCATCCCTCAGAGTCTTTACGTTCTTGCTTTCTCTTTAAAATGTAAAGTTCCAAACCAGATTCTCATACAGAATTCTGAGATGGTCACTATGCCACATTCCTGTTCAACATTCCTGGACTACATTTTCCTTTATAAAGGGTAGCATTTTTATTTTCCACTAGGACCCCTAGATTCTCCTCTTTTTAAAAACTTGATACTTACCAGAAACAGGTGTGCTCCAACCTGTATTTGTGCAGTATTTTTTGTAGTAGGAAATTACATGTACTTTTAATGATAATGGTTGTTTGTACATTAACAATAGTTGCACTTTAAAGATTAGTTTTTCCCCCCCTTCCTTCCCCATATGTGTATGTGCACAAACAAATGCACACAAGGGCAGACCTGATTGTTCCTTTGTTATAAGTAAAGACCATCTAATCATAATAAAGCACATTTAATAATTGTGTGTAATGAGCAAATTAAAGCAATAATGCAAGGAAATAAGAGCCAGTTCCTTGAAATGTTTGTCTTGTCTTGTAATTGAAAAAAAAATAATTTCCCCTGAAGTAGGAAAGACTGCTGAGCTGCCTTGCTTTTGCCAAATATGAGGGTAACTGACACTTTGCTGCTCTAATGTTTACTGGCTGAAATCCTGGAGGGAGTGTGGGAAGGGGAAAGGAGAAGATCTATTGAATTTGGGGTTTAGTTTTACTCTGGCTTATATGGCAGGTTGATTTCAACAGACACTCAACAGCAGGCATGCATCCATTCATAACTGTGTTACTCTTAGGATTATGCAACAAAATAGTGTAAGGATCAAGAGCTGGAGCTTTGGTGTTAGAAAGACCTGATTTCTGGTCCCACATTTGTCATTCTACTAATTTGTGATTTTAGGAAATTAGTTTTCTAAGATCTAGTTATTCCAACTGTACAAAGGGGTTAATGATGGCACACACATCACAGGGTTTTTTTATATGTAAATTATTTATTCATTTATGTATTTTTGGCTGCGTTGGGTCTTCGTTGCTGCACGTGGCGGGCTTTCTCTATTTGTAGCGTGCGGGGGCTACTCTTCGTTGTGGTGCGCGGGCTTCTCATTGCGGTGGCTTCTCTTGTTGCGGAGCACGGGCTCTAGGCGCGCGGGCTCAGTAGTTGTGGCTCACGGTCTCTAGAGTGCAGGCTCAGTAGTTGTGGCGCATGGGCTTAGTTGCTCCGCGTTATGTGGGATCTTCCAGGACCAGGGCTCGAACCCGTGTCCCCTTCACTGGCAGGCGGATTCTTAACCACTGCGCCATAAGGGAAGTCCACATCACAGGGTTCTTGTGAAGCTTAATGTGCTAGTGCTTACTTTAGTGGCTGCTATATAGTCAGGGTGCAGTGAATATTCTCTATGAGAAAAAGGAGGGCAGGAAGTGACTAAGACGTCCAAAGGATGATATGATGTAGTTGAAAGAGGATGGGGTTAGACATTTGAATCCTGTGTTCATTTTTCACCAGCTATATCATGTTGGATAAAGCAATTTGAACTTTGAGGGCCATCATTTTCCAAATCTCTCTCTCTCTGTATATAAAAAGGGATATTAATGTCTATTTATAGGTCAGTTCTGAGGGTTAAATAAGACAATGTATGTGTAAGTGCCTAGTTGCTGAGTGCCACATCTTTCTGTTAGTAGGAGCTAACTACATGCCAATTGTGGTGGTATGCTACTGATGCTGAATAGCACTTAGCTGCGATTTGTGTCATTCCCAAGTGACTTTTTTATGGTATGAATCCTGTATGTGTCCTGTTCTGCTTAATGTTCCCATCAGGCTCCTGATTCCTAATTTTTAGAGCAAAGTTTGATGCCTGAGAGTATTTTATGGGATAGCAGTTGCTGTCAGGGTCCCTCCCATATCCCCTTATTCTTACCAGTTCAGTGCATACCAGCCCAACTTCTGCTGGCAAGTGCATTTCTCTGCCTGAGGGCTTTTCCTTGACATTGGACCCTACTTTGAGTCCTTGCTGTAGGCCAGAAGTGCAGAGGCATTAACGGCCCCCTTCTTCAACATCCCTTAATCGAAGTCTGGCGGTGTTCTTCATTAGCTCCTAGACTTTCCTCAGTGAGTTCACGTTCCATTTTTCCTTAGTGGTAGCTGGATTGATAATGCACCCTGAGGTGGGGGCTGTCTTATCCTTGTGTCACGCTCCCACGACACCTTACAAGTAAATTGCTTGCACTCCAACCCTGATCTCAAAGTTTACTTCTGAAGAAACTCAAACGAAGACTCACAGCCTCCTCGACAAGCCCAGTGATGCTTATGGAGAATTATTACGCATAGATCTTGATACCTGGATTATTACTGCAGGGAGCTTTTTACAACAGAACTAGTTTCGTCTGGTCCAAGGCGTAATATGTAGCTTGGAATCAAGACGACTGGGGCTGGGAGCGGGGGTGGGAGGAATTAGCAGATTGGGATTGACACATATACACTATTGATACTATGTATAAAATAGACAACTAATGAGAACCTACTGTACAGCACAGGGAACTCTACTTAATACGCCGTGGTGACCTAAATGGGAAGGAAATCCAAAAAAGAGGGGCTATATGTTTATGTATAGCTGATTCATTTTGATGTACAGTAGGAACTAACACAACATTGTAAAGCAACTATACTCCAATAAAAATTAACTAAAAAAAAATGACAGGGGCCAATTAAATCTTTTCTAAAATGATACCTGTCCATGTGCTTAGGTTGGTAGGGGCTATGAGAATCTTATTTGACCTTCTTTATCAGAAGGATGTTGTAGGTTTTAGGATGAGAGTGGGTGAAAGAGGATCAGCACATTGATTCCAGGGCTAAATTTGGGGCTTGAGACCTCCTGGGGAGGTCTGGGTTTATATGAGATTTTGAGGGCCATTCTAGCCTCAAGGGCACACACACATCAGTGTCCTTCCAATTAGGGATTCTCTAAAATTGGACTCCCTGATTTAAGGTGATCTGTAGTCTATGATTAGCTGAGGACAAGGTAAGCCCTGGGGAGAGTGGAGACAATTTGCCCAGATTTCCATTTCCTATAATCTGTCTAATGTGGCCAACTGGGCTAATGCAGTTGTGACCTGAGGTCATGAATGGGTTTCACAGGGTCCACGAACCTCCTGATATTTTATTAAACACTCTGTGTTTACGTGCATTTTTTTCTGGGGAAGAAGTCATGAGTTTTTGGATTTTAATAGGGGTTCTCAAAATATTAAAAATTTTATTGCTAAAGATAATCTGAAGGAATATTTTTGAGCACTGATCACATCAGTTGTCTTGAGAGTGCTCCTTGGGGCCCCAGGTGGGCTCAGACCTGGAGCTGTGGGACCCAGAAGTCAACAGTTGTCTCATGGGACGTTAACTCTTATATACCCTGGTTTGCTCATAAGCTCTGCAACTTCCTGCAGGCTTCCCACATGTTGGTGGCAGAGAAGCCCCAAGACACAACATGAGAGATATATGATGCAGCAGAGGCAGAGTGCTGTGGCGTTATACCTAAACACAGCTGTTAGCAGGAGCAGTCACTGGCATGTACAGGTGGGCAGAGTGGGCATGAGGCGGGGCACAGCCGTGTCTGATATGCCTTCTCCACTCTAGTTATCTCTCCTCATTGAGACCATGTTCATCTTCACACTGTTGCCACATATGGATCATAAGGATAAGGAAATGTGGTGGAGAATTGAAATGTAAAATTGGGAAAAGTGTACTTCCACAGGCTCTTTTATTTGATTCTCAAACAGTCCTCTGGGTTATATAGGGTGTATAGTGGAATTCCTGCTTTTTCCAAACAAGAAAATTAGGGCTCACAGAGGCTATCTATGAGAATCGGCTAGGGTCCCACAGTTAAAACATCATGGAGACAATTTCTTCTTCCCTCAGAGTTTTCTATGACATCATTCTGCTCCCTGGCAACACATCGTCAGAAAAGTAAAAGACAGCTTAAGGCAAGACATGCTGATGGGGGCTCTGTAGTTTCACCATCTTATTGAGAGGATACCCGTGTATGACCTGACAAATCTTAACCACAAGGAACTTCTGCTTGCAGCTGGTTTGAGCTACAGCATGGGCAGAGGTGGCAGTGGAGAGATGACTGGGGAGAGGTCACCCAAGAGTCTGCATGGGGATTCTGGGTGTAGGTGTTGGGTTCCCAAGTTGTCAGCTAAGCATACCTTTGCTGTTGTGCTTTCACAGGTCGCTATGGAGACCAGTTGATTTTAAAAACTCATTTCCATTGTTTTTTCCCTTAATAATAGTTTTAAATATTGATTTATTGGCATTGTTACAGCTGTAAATTGACTTCCGTGATACTGATGAACTGACTCTTCTCTCGTAAAATTTAGAAGGAAGATGGAGAGTCTAGGAGAACCAGGACATACGGGAGCAATAGGCTGCACTGCTAATGGGTACCCTGTGCTCTGGAATCAAAAGAAAGCACGTGCAGGGAGGAGGTCTCTGAGAATAAGCCTATGAGATACTCCTACTTGCATCAGTTAAGGCCCTTTGGTTGCAAGCAACAGAACCCAGTGCAAAAGGGAATATATTGGGATGCTAGAGACTGAATGGAAATGAACTTCAGCTATTTTCTTCCTTCCTTGCACCCATCCCTCTGTTCCTTTTTCTTTCTCTTCTACATCTTCGTCCTTAATTACCTGTGCATAACCACACACACATGATTTTACATAAATGTGTAAATGCAATGATTTAATTCATATTTGTCTAAGTGCAGTCTTCCTTTCCATTTTTGCGTGATTTCCCCTCTTCCCCACATTGCCTATATTGGTCCCCTAACTCCACTCTAAGACAGCTTATATAAATAACCGTTTATATATCTGCCATATTTTTCTCTATACTCATATAATTTATACATATAGACATATATACATGTTTTTCAGGTCAGTGTTTTATAAAATGGGGTATTACATGCTTATTTGGTACCTTGATTTCCTTTCTAGAGAGAAAATTTTATTGTGAAATATAGAATAAGTACAGAAGAGTTTTAAAAATGTATTTACATGGTTTAAAGAATGATAAAGCAAATATTCATGGTGAACCTACCCCTTAAATTAAGAAATGGAAAATTACTGGTGCTTTAGAATGTGCCTGTGTGCCGCTCTGCAATCTCTTCTTCCTCTTCCCCTTGAGAACATTACGCTCTGGAATCCATCCTGTGCTTCTCTTTATATGTTTTGTTTTTCTTGCTCAGCTTCACCTCATGGAAATCGCGCTGTCAAAAGGCAGAGCTCTAAAAAAAAAAAAGAAAAGAAAAGAAAAAAAAAGAAGAAAAAAGGCAGAGCTCTAATTGATTCTTTTCTTAATTTTTAATTTAATTTATTTTTTTATATAGCAGGTCCTTATTAGTTACAGCAGGTTCTTATTAGTTATCCATTTTATACATATTAGTATATACATGTCAATCACAATCTCCCAATTCATCCCCCACCACCCCGCCGCTTTCCCCCATTGGTGTCTATACGTTTGTTCTCTACATCTGTGTCCCTGTTTCTGCCCTGCAAACTGGTTCATCTGTACCATTTTTCTAGGTTCCACATATATGCATTAATACACGATATTTTTTATTCTTTGTGACTTCACTCTGTATGACAGTCTCTAGGTCCATCCATGTCTCTACAGATGACCCAATTTCATTCCTTTTTATGGCTGAGTAATATTCCATTGTATATATGTACCACATCTTCTTTATCTATTCATCTGTCGATGGGCATTTAGGTTGCTGCCATAACCTGGCTATCGTAAATAGTGCTGCAATGAACACTGGGATGCATGTGTCTTTTTGAATTATGATTTTCTCTGGCTATATGCCCAGTAGTGGGATTGCTGGGTCATATGGTAATTCTATTTTTAGTTTTTTAAGGAACCTCCAAACTGTTCTCCACAGTGGCTGTATCAATTTACATTCCCAACAACAGTGCAAGAGGGTTCCCTTTTCTCCACACCCTCTCCAGCATTTGTTGTTTGTAGATTTTCTGATGATGCCCATTCTAACTGGTGTGAGGTGATACCTCATTGTAGTTTTGATTTGCATATCTCTAAGAATTAGTGATGTTGAGCAGCTTTTCATGTGCTTCTTGGCCATTTGTATGTCTTCTTTGAAGAAATGTCTATTCAGCTCTTCTGCCCATTTTTTGATGATTGTTTGTTTTTTAAAAATTGATCTGCATGAGCTGTTTATGAATATTGGAGATTAATCCTTTGTCCATTGATTCGTTTGCAAATATTTTCTCCCACTCTGAAGGTTGTCTGTTCATCTTGTTTGTAGTTTCCTTTGCTTTTCAAAAGCTTTTAAGTTTCTATCCTGTTCCATTGATCTATATTCCTGTTTTTGTGTCAGTACCATATTGTCTTGATTACTGTAGATTTGTAGTATAGTCTGAAGTCAGACACCTGATTCTGATTTCTCCAGCTCTGTTTTTTTCCCTCAAGACTGCTTTGGCTCTTCGGGGTCTTTTGTATCTCCATACACATTTTAAGATTTTTTGTTCTAGTTTTGTAAAAAATGCCACTGGTAATTTGATAGGGATTGCATTGAATCGGTAGATTGCTTTGGGTAGTAGAGTCATTTTCACAATATTGATTCTTCCAATCCAAGAACATGGTACACCTCTATATTTGTTTGTGTCATCTTTGATTTCTTTAATCAGTGTCTTATAGTTTTCTGAGTACAGGTCTTTTACCTCCTTAGGTAGATTTATTCCTAGGTATTTTATTCTTTTTGTTGCGATGGTGAATGGGATTGTTTCCTTAATTTCTCTTTCTGAACTTTCGTTGTTAGTGTATAGGAATGTAAGAGATTTCTGTACGTTAATTATGTATCCTGCAAATTTACCAAATGCATTGATTAGCTCTAGTAGTTTTCTGGTGGCAACTTTAGGATTCTCTTTGTATAGTATCATGTCATCTGCAAACAGTGACAGTTTTACTTCTTCTTTTCCAATTTGTATTCCTTTTATTTCTTTTTCTTCTCTGATTGCCCTGGCTAGGTCTTCCAAAACTATGTTGAATAATAGGGGAGAGAGTGGACACCCTTGTCTTATTCCTGATCTTAGAGGAAATGCTTTCAGTTTTTCATCACTGAGAATGATGTTTGCTGTGGGTTTGTCGTATATGGCCTTTATTATGTTGAGGTAGGTGCCCTCTATGCCCACTTTCTAGAGAGTTTTTATCATAAATGGGTGTTGAATTTTGTCAAAAGCTTTTTCTGCACCTATTGAGATGATCATATGGTTTTTATTCTTCTGTTTGTTAATATGGTGTATCACATTGGTTGATTTGCGTATATTGAAGAATCCTTTCATCCCTGGGATAAATCACACTTGATCACTGTGTATGATCCTTTTAATGTGTTATTGGATTCTGTTTGCTAGTATTTTGTTGAGGATTTTTGCATGTATATTCATCAGTGATATTGGTGTGTAATTTTCTTTTTTTGTAGTATCTTTGCCTGGTTTTGGTATCGGGATGATGGTGGCCTCATAGAATGAGTTTGGGAGTGTTCCTTCCTCTGCAATTCTTTGGAAGAGTTTGAGAAGGATGGGTGTTAGCTCTTCCCTAAATGTTTCATAGAATTCACCTGTGAAGCCATCTGGTCCTGGACCTTTGTTTGCTGGAAGATTTTTAATCACAGTTTCAACTTCATTACTTGTGATTGGTCTGTTCATATTTTCTATTTCTTCCTGGTTCAGTCTTGAAGGTTATAGCTTTCTAAGAATATGTCCATTTCTTCCAGGTTGTCCATTTTATTGCCATAGAGTTGCCTGTAGTAGTCTCTTATGATGCTTTGTATTTCTGCAGTGTCCATTGTAACATTGTCCTTTTTCATTTCTAATTTTATTGATTTGAGTCCTCTCCCTCTTTTTCTTGATGAGTCTGGCTAATGGTTTATCAATTTCGTTTATCTTCTCAAAGAACCACCTTTAGTTTTATTGATCTTTGCTATTGTTTTCTTTGTTTCTATTTCATTTATTTCTGCTCTGATCTTTATGATTTCTTTCCTTCTGCTAACTTTCGGTTTTGTTTGTTCTTCTTTCTCCAGTTCCTTTAGGTGTAAGGTTAGATTGTTTATTTGAGATGTTTTTTGTTTCTTGAGATAGGCTTGTATAGCTATAAACTTCCCTTTTAGAACTGCTTTTGCTGCATCCCATACGTTTTGGATCATCGTGTTTTCATTGTCATTTTTCTCTAGGTATTTTTTGATTTCCTCTTTGATTTCTTCAGTAATCTCTTGGTTATTAAGCAGTGTATTGTTTAGCCTCCATGTGTTTGTGTTTTTTACGTTTATTTCTCTGTAATTGATTTCTAATCTTATAGCATTGTGGTCGAAAAAGATGCTTGTATGTGATTTCAGTTTTCTTAAATTTACCAAGGCTTGATTTGTGACCCAAGATGTGATCAATCCTGGAGAATGTTCCATGTGCACTTGAGAATAAAGTGTAATCTGCTGTTTTTGGATGGAATGTCCTATAAATATCAGTTAAATCTAACTGGTCTATTGTCATTTAAAGCTTGTGTTTCCTTATTAATTTTATGTCTGGATGATCTGTCCATTGGTGTAAGTGAGGTGTTAAAGTCCCCCACTATTATTGTATTACTGTCGATTTCCTCTTTTATAGCTCTTAGCAGTTGCCTTATGTATTGAGGTGCTCCTATGTTGGGTGCATATATATTTATAATTGTTATATCTTCCTCTTGGATTGATCACTTGATCATTATGTAGTGTCCTTCCTTGTCTCTTGTAACATTCTGTATTTTGAAGTCTATTTTATCTGATATGAATATTGCTACTCCAGCTTTCTTTTGGTTTCCATTTGCATGGAATATCTTTTTCTATCCCCTCACTTTCAGTCTGTATGTGTCCCTAGGTCTGAAGTGGGTCCCTTGTAGACAGCATATATATGGGTCTTGTTTTTGTATCCATTCATGGAGCCTGTGTCTTTTTGGTGGAGCATTTAATCCATTGACGTTTAAGGTATTTATCGATATGTATGTTCCTATGATGATTTTCTTAATTGTTTTGGGTTTGTTTTTGTAGGTCCTTTTCTTCTCTTGTTTTTCCCACTTAGAGAAGTTCCTTTAGCATTTGTTGTAGAGTCGGTTTGGTTGTGCTGGATTCTCTTAGCTTTTGCTTGTCTGTAAAGCTTTTGATTTCTCTGTCGAATCTCAATGAGATCCTTGCCGGGTAGAGTAATCTTGGTTGTAGGGTCTTCCCTTTTATCACTTTAAATATATCATGCCACTCCCTTCTGATTTATAGAGTTTCTGCTGAGAAGTCAGCTGTTAACTTTATGGGAGTTCCCTTGTATGTTATTTGTCATTTTTCCCTTGTTGCTTTCAATAATTTTTCTTTGTCTTTAATTTTTGTCAGTTTGATTACTGTGTGTCTTGGCATGTTTCTCCTTGGGTTTATCCTGTATGGGACTCTCTGTGCTTCCTGGACTTGGATGGCTATTTCCTTTCCCATGTTAGGGGAGTTTTCGACTATAATCTCTTCACATACTTTCTCGGGTCCTTTCTCTCTCTCTTCTCCTTCTGGGACCCCTCTAATGCGAATGTTGTTGCATTTAATGTTGTCCCAGAGGTCTCTTAGGCTGTCTGCATTTCTTTTCATTCTTTTTTCTTTATTCTGTTCCGTGGCAGTGAATTCCACCATTCTATCTTCCAGGTCACTTATCCATTCTTCTGCCTCAGGTATTCTGCTATTGATTCCTTCTAGTGTATTTTTCATTGCAGTTATTGTATTGTTCATCTCTGTTTGTTTGTTCTTTAATTCTTCTAGGTGTTTGTTCTTTAATTCTTCTAGGTCTTTGTTAAACATTTCTTGCATCTTCTCGATCTTTGACTCCATTCTTTTTCCGAGGTCCTGGATCATCTTCACTATCATTATTCTGAATTCTTTTTCTGGAAGGTTGCCTAGCTCCACTTCATTTAGTTGTTTTTCTGGGGTTTTATCTTGTTCCTTCATCTGGTCCCAAGTCCTCTGCCTTTTCATTTTGTCTATCTTTCTGTGAATGTGGTTTTTTTTCCATAGGCTGCAGAACTGTAGTTGTTCTTTCTGCTGTCTGCCCTCTGGTGGATGAGGCTATCTAAGAGGCTTGTGCAAGCTTCCTGATGGGACGGACTGGTGGTGGGTAGAGCTGGGTGATGCTCTGGTGCACAGAGCTCAGTAAAACTTTAATCCCCTTGTCTGCTGATGGGTGGGGCTGGGTTCCCTCCCTGTTTGTTGTTTGGCCTGAGACGATCCAGCACTGGAGCTACCTGGCTCTTTGGTGGGGCCAATGGCAGACTCTAGGAGGGCTCACACCAAGGAGTACTTCCCAGAACTTCTACTGCCAGTGTCTTTGTCCCCACAGTGAGCCACAGCCACCCCCAACCTCTGCAGGAGACCCTCCAAGACTAGCAGGTAGGTGTGGTTCATCTCCTATGGGGTCACTGCTCCTTCCCCTGGGTCCCGATGTGCACACTACTTTGTGTGTGACCTCCAAGAGTGGAGTCTCTGTTTCCCCTAGTCCTGTTGAAGTCCTGCAACCAAATCCCACTAGCCTTCAAAGTCTGATTCTCTAGGAATTCTTCCTCCCGTTGCCGGACCCCCAGGTTGGGAAGCCTGATGTGGGGCTCAGAACCTTCACTCCAGTGGGTGGACTTCTGTGGTATAAGTGTTCTCCAGTTTGTGAGTCACCCACCCAGCAGTTATGGGATTTGATTTTATTGTGATTGTGCCCCTCCTACCAACTCATTGTGGCTTCTCCTTTGTCTTTGGATGGGGTATCTTTTTTGGTGAGTTCTAGTGTCTTCCTATTGATGATTGTTCAGCAGTTATGATTCTGGTGCTGTCACCTCTAATTGACTTTTTAAGGGGTGCATAATATTCCATTGTGAGGCTTTATTACATATGTGTTATTCCCCTATTGATTGTAAATTCATTTCCAGCTTTTCATTCTACCATGTACAATGTTGCAGTAACTCCTTGTGCATTTGCACTGGTGCTTTTATAACTCTGTGGTATAGTGCAGGAGTGGGTTGATGAAGAGAAGGAGATATGTTCTTTTAATATGAATGGATGTTACTGTATTGCTTTCCAAAATGTCGTACCACTCACAAGTGTTACCTCAAGCAGTGTGAGAGCACCCTTTACATGCACCCCAAAGAGTAATGGGGCTATTGCTCTTTTTAATTATGCCAGTCTGAAGAGTATCAAGAGCTAGCTCATTGTTACCTTAATTGCATTTCTCAGACTTGGTGAATCTGGGCATATTTGCTTTTGTTTGTAATCCATTTAGCTGAGCATGTCTGTGAAGGGACTATTTGTAATTTCTGCTCATTTCTTCAGTGACGCTGTTTGTCCTTTTTCTTGTCTTTCCAAAGTCTATTACTTTTTCATTTTGTTGGGGGTATAGTTTGCCATCAAATATGTTGCTTTTTTATGTAGTTAAATGTGTCTGTTTTTAAATTTTATAGCTTCCGGGTCTCCAGTCTTGGTAGAGAATGTTTCTCCCATCCCCATCTCTAAGGAGTGTGATTAGTTTTTTAGATTGTCAATTTTTTTTTAATTTGGCTTTACTTTTTATATTTAAATCTTAACTCCACGTGGAAATTTATTTTTCTGTTTAGTGTAAGCTGGAGGTTCATATTAATTTTCTTCCTAACGATAATTGTAATAATAATAATAGGTAATACTTATTGAGGGTTTACTGTGTGCTGCACTATTACATAGGCACTTTACATGTATTAACTATTTTAACCCCTGTTCTTCACAACTCAAATCATAGAGTTTCTTACTTAAACCCATTTTCCAGATGAGGAAAATGAGGCACATAGTCTAAAGGTCACATAGTGGATAAAGTGGTGAAACTGGTTTTAAACCCAGAGAATGTGGCACTGAAATCCACACTCTTGCTACAGTGATTCTTGCTTGGCTAACCAGTGAGCCAGGACCATTTATTAAGTAATCCATTCTTTCACACTAAATTCATTACTTATTTTGTCATTTACTAAATTCTAATATATACCAGAGTCTCTTTCTAGATTCTCTATTCTGTTCCCTGATCCATTCATCTATTCCTATAATAATTCCTTATTGATTTGATTATAGTAGCTTTATAATAGATAATTATTATTTTATAGTCCAATCCCCAATCCTCCCTCCTAGATCTTTTTTCGTTAATTTATTGACTATTTTCAGGCATTCATTCTTCTAGAAGTTATGTTCAATTTTATTCACTTAAAATAGCTGATGGGATTCTTATTGAAATTATATTACATTAAATATTAATTTTGGGACAATTGGCATGTTCATGTTTACTATTCTCATTTAAAACATAGTACGCTTTCTCTTCATTTAGATATTATTTTATATTTTCAAGTGATATTTTATATTTTTTTTGTGTTGCTCTCTGCATATTTAAGTTAAATTTATTCATAAATATTTTAAAGTTTTTATTGATATTGTAAATAAAATATTTTTCTTATTTCTATTTTTTGTGATTATTACTGAGGTAGACAAAAGGTATTGATTTTGTATATTTATTTATTTTATTTTTTTTTTTGTGGTACGCGGGCCTCTCACTGTTGTGGCCTCTCCCATCGCGGAGCACAGGCTCTGGACGCGCAGGCTCAGCGGTCATGGCTCACGGGCCCAGCCGCTCCATGGCACATGGGATCTTCCCGGACCGGGGCACGAACCCGTGTCCCCTGCATCGGCAGGCGGACTCTCAACCACTGCGCCACCAGGGAAGCCCTGAATATTTATTTTATATGCAATCAATATGAAGAAAACTATCAAGATAATCTTTTTTATTAGCTAATTAAAAGAGAAAAAATGATCATCTCAATACAGGCTGAAATAGCATTTAATAAATTTCAGCAGCCATTCTTCATAAAATCTAGGTAAAATGGATATAAGAGATGATTGCTTAGCTACATAGAGATTATTTACTAAAAACAACAGCAACTCTGACAAACATGGAAATCATTTCAAATAAGATCAGAAAGTATTCAGGGATGCCCATGTTACCAATAATAACCATTATATTTGCTAGAAACTCCAAGGTAATAAACAAGAAAATAAAATAACTGGTATAAAAATCAGAAGAATTAAAACCATCTCTTTTTGCTGATGCTGTGATTATATGTCAAGAAATTTAAGTACTATAGTTTACTTGCTAACTGAATAAGATAATTTGGTAAGCTGGTTGGTTACAAGCTAAGTATATAAAATCAATAGCTTTGTCTATCTGTCAATAATTAGCCATTTTTAGTTCTCAAGATTCAAATTCTAGAGAGGGAGTATCTGATTGCCTTAGCTTGGATCATTTCCTGCCCCTTGGCTAGGGAGGTGAAAGGCCCTTAGGACAGCTCCACTAGACTCTACTCAGTGGAACAAGGGTGATTCCCTAAGGGGAAAGATTTGAGGGTGGGATTTTGTTTTGTTTTTTGTAAGCCGTAATACATTTTATTTTTTTCATTCAGAGAAGCCAGGTCCAACCTAACAAGTTCCATCCTCTTTGCCTTCTTCGCTGATTTAACTCTGCACAACATCCAGGACCATGTCTTACACCTAGTAAGTAGGTCTTTGTTCATCCAAACTTACCTTGAGTTCTCACCTTTCTGCTTTGCTGTTGGTATTCCCTTTCTCCAGAATGCCCTTCCTCCTATCTCTCTGTTCACTTGCTCACTCTTATGTTTTAAGCTTCAGTTCCAGTGTCATCTCCCCTGGGAAGCCTTTCCTGAGTCCACACTCCCAGTCTACGTTAGATATCCCCCCCACACCTTCACAAACTGCTACAAGCTTACCACATTGATGCAGGTGATTATCTGTTCATGTGTCTGTTGGCGTCTGTCAGACTGTCAGTGCCTCATCAGTGTGCTCTAGAATAGTGGGTGACCCCAGTGAGCCATCAGTGGGGTCCACTGTAACCCCAGTGAGTATTTTCTAAATAAACAGATGTATGAATGAAGTAAGCAATGCTTTGTTAGCAGTGATGTTGGTCATATCTTTTTATAATTTGCTATCTAATTTTACCTTTTCTTTTCTAATTCCATTAACCTTCCAGCTCTTGTCTCTGAATGGGGCTGCTGTGTGGATGCTTGGCGAACTTTGAGACTATAATACATTTTTTCCTTGCAACCTGGGCCTAATCCCCTTCTCTTGTCTGTTATTTTGATCTTATTTGAACATCAAGCTGGTCCCGTCGCCTTTACCTTATCACCCTCATTCTCCCTGTTGGACAATTTAGTAAAATAGGAACCTCTAGGAATCCTTCCTAAAGGAGAAGATGGAATTGGTCCTGTAAGCTTCTTCCTCCATGACCTTCTGTTTCTCTTGGTTTCTCCCTGACAGTCACCCCTTTGTACACCCATGGTGCAACTGAGGTGTTGGTGCCCCAAAGGAGACTACCTACTAAAGTCACTCACACACAATTATTAGGGAGGTTCAGGTAGCTACTCTTTTTTTTTTTTTGTGGTACGCGGGCCTCTCAGTGCTGTGGCCTCTCCCGTTGCGGAGCACAGGCTCCGGACGTGCAGGCTCAGTGGCTATGGCTCACGGGCCCAGCCACTCCGTGGCATGTGGGATCTTCCCGGACCGGGGCACGAACCCGTGTCCCCTGCATCGGCAGGTGGACTCTCAACCACTGCACCACCAGGGAAGCCCTAAATAGCTACTATTTAGATGGCAATTGTGTTTTAAAAGAAAACCAGAGAAATAGTTTAAAAAATAAAAAACTATGCGAGAGTTTCAGGTAAACATCAGTTGGGGAGATGTTTTGGGGTGAGCAGGCCTTTATTAGTAAGGTTCAGCTTGCTGTATGGAAGGGACTCAGAGTTCTGTCTGAGATGCCTGAGGACAGCCTTGCATGGCCTGGGGATTAGACTGGAGGTAGCAGAGGATATCTGGATTTGGAGATTGGGGGGACAAGTCTAAGTTCCATTCATGTACCAATTATGTGACATTAAGTAGTTCATGGGGCCTCTCTGAGTCTCAGTATCCTCATTTGTAAAATGAGGACAGTAATATGTATCTTACCTATACTGTCACTTTGTTAAAAGAAATAAATGAGATAAGAGATGTAAAGCCTTTAGGAGTCAATATAGTGCGATGGTGGAGCATAAGAGTTGCAGGGTCTGAATGGATTGGATTCAAACTCTGGTCCTAACACTAATTAGGTGTCAATGACCTGTGTAACTTGTTAACCTCTGTGTTCCTCCATTTCTCTATCCATATAATAAGGGTCCTATAGAAGACCTATCTCGTAGGGTGGTTAAAGAGAGATGAGATAATTTATATGAGAGCACATACATGCATGGCTCATAGCACTCAGTTAATGAGGCTCTTATCAATGTTATAGTGCAATAGAGGCAAACGTAGGGACCTGTGTCACCAGAGAAGGGCCAGTCTAAGCCTCTCTTGGTTTTAGCTGAAGGATCAAGATTTGCTTTATGCTTATTTATGAATAAATGAACCTGTGAAATTAAAACCCCTTTCCAGTTTATTTTCTCCGCCTTCTATCTATGTATGCTTTCTCTCTTTTGCCCCCTTTCTAATCCACATGCAGAACTTGGCTTCCTACTGATTTCTGCAAGAAATTCCACACTCACTTCCTCTTCTATTTTCCCTTTACCAGCCTCCTCTCCCTCTCTTTGCCCTCTATCTTCTTCCCCACTTTCCTCCTCCCGTCTTTCTTCTCCCCTTCTGTCCTCCCCCCGACCCTCCTCTATCCCCTTCTATTCCTCCCTGGGGCTCTCACTTCTTTCTTTTCTGTAAGTGGGCTCATCAAAGCACCTTTTTGTTTTAACAAAGGCAAGTCTCTCCCTAAGAAGAAAAAATTCATTCTAGCTGCTAAGAAAGACATTTTCTCCTCATTATAGAATATTAGGGCTGGAAATGCCCTTGGAGATCAAGCAGCTCAGAGGTTCCCAGACATGCCTAGTTGGTGATGATACCCTGGGCAACATTTAAAAAGCCTGGCCCTGCCCTTAGTGATGCTGGATGAGAAAGGTCAGCATTGGGACTTGGAGCGATATTTGTGTGGGGTGTCCCAGAATATTTTTATTTTAATTCAGGAAGAGTTGGATTTCAGCCCTAATTTCACCACTTACTAATGGACTCGTCTTGGCTGAGCTATTAAAACTTGTGGATCCTCAGTTATATCTGTTAGAAGTGGAAGATAACACCTTCCCTAAATAACAAGGAGCAGTCGGCAGATTGGTCAGCACATAGTAGGCGTTAACAATTGTTTCTTCTCTCCCTTCCCTTGGGAAACAGTACAGACTCCTGACTGCCTCTCTAAACGCACAGGATGATGATTGAGGAAAGGGGCCTAAACACTCCTGGGCCTCGGAGCACATCTTAGAAAGGCAGAATGGCTGGTCAACATCATCGTTCCCACTCAGACCCCCACACACCTGCCTCCAAACTTGGTCAGACACTGGCATGGAGTCAGGAAATAAAAATATATAACATTTATTGTGAATTCACTTTCTCAGGACTCTTTGAATTAATCTCCACAGCAACCCTATGAAATCAATACTATTATTCTCCTTAACCACATGGACTGTAAAATGTCTGTAGGCAGAGCTTTTCTTTTGGGTGGGGGGCTACTGTTTATAAGTCTGGATTATTTACTCCATCCCTTGTCTATGTTTTCAGATCCCAAATAAGTATTTGGTATGCTTGGATATCATTCAACCACTGTGTACTGAGCACCTGATACAGAAGAGCTAGTGGCTAGTGTGGGGAGACCAAGAATACAGAATGTGAGGCTCTGGCTGTCTGGGGTTTGTTTTCATCTGCTCCTCCAAACACCAGAGCACTGGCTGGTGAGCCCCTCTGCAGTCCCTACGAATTTCCAGGCCTACTCTTTTCAGGGGTCCACAGATTGTGTTTGCCTTCCAACCTTAGCTCCAGAAGCTTTGTTCCTCCTACTGGGGGGCCTCAGTCCCATCTACCCATCCCATCTAAGAGTTTCAGAAAAGGCTTCTATCAGCAAGAATCCAGGAAGGTTATTCATCCATGGGAGGCCTGACAGTGGTGTTTGTTCTTGCAGGAGGTGGAACACTTGTGATTTCATGGTAAAAAGTTCCAATTTTGGTAAGTATGGGGAGTTGAGCTTCTCTGTCACAAATTCTTTTATTTATTATTTATTTACTTATTTATTTATTTATGGCTGCATTGGGTCTTCATTGCTGCGCACAGGCTTTCTCTAGTTGCGGCGAGCGGGGGCTACTCTTCGTTGTGGTGCGCGGGCTTCTCATTGCAGTGGCTTCTCGTTGTGGAGCTCGGGCTCTAGACGCGTGGGCTTCAGTTATTGTGGCACGTGGGCTCAGTAGTTGTGTCTCGCGGGCTCCAGAGCGCAGGCTTAGTAGTTGTGGCACACAGGCTTAGTTGCTCCGTGGCATGTGGGATCTTCCCAGACCAGGGTTCGAACCCATGTTCCCTGCATTGGCAGGCAGATTCTTGACCACTGCGCCACCAGGGAAGCCCTCTGTCACAAATTCTATATCTCTACCCTTCTTCACTTCCCCGTGCCCTGGCCAATTTATCTAAATCTCACTCCTTTTCTTTCTTCATCACCCGTTTAATTTATCTTTAAACTCATGGTCCATATAAGCCCCCAGGTTAGCTGTGCCCACAGCAACTGGCTTATTAACTCTTTTTATCAGGCAGTAGGGTTGGGAGAGAGTGGATAAGTGCACCCTCTTTGGGATTTATCAGGGTTGAAAAAAGAAGGGAAAAGACGTGCGTAACATTTTAAAAAAAGAACCCGAAAGGCAGGGAGAGAAGAGTGTGTAGAGCGAGATGAAGGGTGCTCTCTGATGGGAACAGATTGCCCAAAAGGCAGGTGGGTGGCAGAGAATAAAAATAACCAGGGAGTGACCAAGCCTTCGTTTTCTTTGAAACACGCACACTTTAGGGAGATATTGAAACTGCTAATTTTGTTGGCATGTTGACACCTCCTCCTAATTAATGAAGGGCTTATTAGGAAGACAACCAAGCTGCTCACGAGAAAAGAAGGGAGGACACGTTGAGCTTACTCGGCTTGGCAGTCAGGACCCGGTGAAGTGCCGCTGGGTGTGTGGTGGGCGAGCTGGGACAGGAGCCTCCTGCTGGGTTCCGGTCCTCCTGGCTCCACTCGCGTGCTACTGCCCTCCCTGGTCTACCCACAGAGAGGCATGGCTGGAAACAGGCTAGGGCGGGCTCTGTGTAGGACAGAGGCTCCAGAATCTGGCCTCCCAAGGAAATGATAAAAGTAAAATTCTCATGACATCTGCACACTTTGTCAAACAAAAGCTTCTGCACTTCTGAATCTTCCAAGTTAGCTACACGGGGGAACAGCAGCTCTGGCTGCTAGTCTGTGATTCGAGGTCTCCAGCATCATCTTTGATTGTTAAGCTTTTTCACCTTCAGGATGCTCAGAGCACCAGGAGCTTGAACAGAGGGGAGTTGGATGCTGACATTTTAAAACTGTGGGCCAGTTTTCTGACATCGGTAGAAGGGGTGGTCCAGGGAGTGTCTTCCAGCATTTTTTAGACTTGGAACAACTAACTCCTTTTTTGGGGGGGTGACAGTCTGCTTAATGTCTCTGGATCCCACCTTCCAGCCATCCATCAAATCCATCCATTTGTCCTTTCAAATCCCTACGCAGCCTATTATATATGCAGCATAGAGCAGTCAAGAGCACAGGCTCTGGAGCTGTTAAGGGCTCATCCCTTAACTCTGACACTCACCAATTTGAGTTGTCTTGAGCAATCACCTACAATCTCTGTGTCTCTGTTTCCTCATCTGTAAAATGGAGATCCTAATGGCATCCACCACAAAGGACTGTTGTGAGGGTTAATAAGATAACAGATATAAAGTGGCTAGTACTGTGCCTGGTACATACTGAGCACAAAGTAAATAGCACTGTAAGGGTCAACTTTTAAAAAGCTTTAATTTAGGGACTTCCCCGGTGGTGCAGTGGTTAAGAATCCGCCTGCCAATGCAGGGGACACGGGTTTGAGCCCTGGTGCGGGAGGATCCCACATGCCACAGAGCAACTAAGCCAGTGCACCACAACTACTGTGCCTGCGCTGTAGAGCCCGTGAGCTATAACTACTGAGGATGCATGCCACAACTACTGACACCCACGTGCCTAGAGCCCTTGCTCTGCAACAAGAGAAGCCACCGCAATGAGAAGTCTGCGCACCGCAACAAAGAGTAGCACCCCGCTGGCTGCAACTAGAGAAAGCCCGTGCGCAGCAACGAAGACCCAATGCAGCCAAAACTAAATAAATGAATCGATCAAAAAAAGCTTTAATTTATATTGTGGTAACATCCCTATACATTGGGCAAGGCAGAGTTTTTAAGATCATTCTTTAATAAATGGGAAAATTGAGTCATGTAATGGATTGGTGACTTTCCCAAGATTTACAACTAAGAAGGGACAAAATTGGCTCCAGAGCCCAGGTCTTCTGGTTCTAGTTCATTTATTTATATTTTTTGGTTTGACTGCAGACATGCTCATACTATCCCTTAGCATCCTTCATCCTGTCTCCACTAGTACAACAGGGTGCAGAGGAGGTGGGAAATGTCACACAGCTGCCCTATTCCAAAGATGTGTGGCTCAGAGGAGAGAACCCTTGACTTGGATAGTCGCCATGCTTTGTGATCTTGGGCAAATCATTTCATCTAGCTGAACTTTAAATCTCCCACCTTTAAAAGAAACCCAGTGATTATTTCCCTTTATGTGTGCATCTTAGGTATATATTATGTAGCTGAAATAGAAATTCAGAATGAAATATCACTAAGGGCCAATGATAGAATGTTGTTGATCCTGGAGAAAGAGAAGAATATTCTTTCTAACACCGTGCAAGGAAAACAAACGTGTGTCTTAGAAGAAAACAGAAGAGGTTAAGTTATGTCTTTATTCTTTTGTAGTTTTAGATTTGGAGGTTGTCTTTTTAACAAAATGAATAATGCAACTGGCCGTTATGGAAAGATGTTAAATTTTGATGATGTTGAAATGAGAGACTGGGAACCTGTGTGTGAGGAGCTCTGATTTCCATTTCCGAAGGGAAGGTTCCCATGTGTGTATGGACCAGCCCTGCTCCCATTGACTAAAAACTCTTCTCTAGCTCAGACTGCTGCTGATTAAGTGGATATAGGCCATTTCCCAAGAAGAATGCAAAGGAAGTGATGGTTTCCATTGGTTCCCCTTATTCTTTAGCCTGCCCAGGCTTTCTGTCACCACTGATCCATACATCTATTCCATGATGCAGGTCAAGAGGCTGGTTAAATTGGAAATTATTCTGTAATTTGTTAAGTAATAACAGTGTGATGGCATTTCCATTTTTCATCTTGAAACTCCAGAATTCTTAAAAACTCAAGCAAATCTTAAGAGGTGTAATATCAGGCACTGTGTTTTACTGACTCTAAAGGAAATGTGTATGTGAGGGTGGACTTCCCTGGTGCTTTTTAAACCAGCAGATATCAATCAACCTTGGTGCGGGGACATGTTGATGTGTCATGATCAATCACTTGTAATATGTCAGTAAATAATAATTCATATACTGAAATTTTGCCAAACATTTACTAGAAATTTAAATTAGATCAGATTCAGGGTTATTGCTAAAGCATCACTTCTACCCACTTGCATTCTGATTGTGCTCTCTGGAGATTCTTTGCCATGGGAGTGTGCCTTGCACATTAATATCATTCATCATGTTGGTTGCACTAGAAAAAGAAAGGAATAAATCAACTTTAAGCTCCTCTGTGTTAACAAATGCCTAATCTTCATTTTCAAAGACCCTTAAGGGTAGAATTGTGGTCATTGAGTTTCTTCCTAGCAGATGATGGCAAGAAAAGACATCAGGAGATCTCCCATTTTAACACTCCTCTTCCCCCCCCACCCCTGTTTAATTGGATAAGGAAGAGACAGTATAAGTCAGTGGAAAGAGCACAGGGCTTGTTTGAGCTAAAGTGACTGACATTTGCTAGGCTGTGTGGCCTTGAACAAGTCACCCAACCTATCTGGGCTTTAGTGTTCTCATTTGTAAAATGGGGCTAATGATAGTGCCTACTTTGTTTCCAGGATGAGAGCTAAGATGCATGAAAGTCCTGGCACAAAGCCAGGCAACAAGTGGGCTTCAGTTATTATTATTTTTTTTCTGGTGATGCGTTTTATTTTTATTTATTTATTTTTTACATCTTTATTGGAGTATAATTGCTTTACGGTGGTGTGTTAGTTTCTGCTTTATAACAAAGTGAATCAGTTATACATATACATATGTCCCCATATCTTTTCCCTCTTGCATCTCCCTCCCTCCCACCCTCCCTATCCCACCCATCTAGGTGGTCACAAAGCACCAAGCTGATCTCCCTGTGCTGTGCGGCTGCTTCGCACTAGCTATCTATTTTACATTTGGTAGTGTATATATGTCCATGACACTCTCTCACTTTGTCACAGCTTACCCTTCCCCCTCCCCATATCCTCAAGTCCATTCTCTAGTAGGTCTGTGTCTTTATTCCCGTCTTACCCCTAGGTTCTTCATGACATTTTTTTCTTCATAGATTCCATGTATATGTGTTAGCATACGGTATTTCTCTTTCTCTTTCTGACTTACTTCACTCTGTATGAAAGACTCTAGGTCCATCCACCTCACTACAAATAAGTCAATTTTGTTTCTTTTTATGGCTGAGTAATATTCCATTGTATATATGTGCCCCATCTTCCTTATCCATTCATCCGATGATGGACACTTAGGTTGTTTCCATCTCCTGGCAATTGTAAATAGAGCTGCAATTAACATTTTGGTACATGACTCTTTTTGAATTTTGGTTTTCTCAGGGTATATGCCCAGTAGTGGGATTGCTGGGTCATATGGTAGTTCTATTTGTAGTTTTTTAAGGAACCTCCATAGTGTTCTCCATAGTGGCTGTATGAATTCACATTCCCACCAGCAGTGCAAGAGTGTTCCCTTTTCCCCACACCCTCTCAGCATTTATTGTTTCTAGATTTTTTGAAGATGGCCATTCTGACCGGTGTGAGGTGACATCTCATTGTAGTCTTGATTTGCATTTCTCTAATGATTAGTGATGTTGAGCATTCTTTCATGTGTTTGTTGGCAATCTGTATATCTTCTTTGGAGAAATGTCTATTTAGGACTTCTGCCCATTTTTGGATTGGGTTGTTTGTTTTTTTGTTATTGAGCTGCATGAGCTGCTTGTAAATTTTGGAGATTAATCCTTTGTCAGTTGCTTCATTTGCAAATATTTTCTCCCATTCTGAGGGTTGTCTTTTGTTCTTGTTTATGGTTTCCGTTGCTGTGCAAAAGCTTTGAAGTTTCATGAGGTCCCATTTGTTTATTTTTGTTTTTATTTCCATTTCTCTAGGAGGTGGGTCAAAAAGGATCTTGCTGTGATTTATGTCATAGAGTGTTCTGCCTGTGTTTTCCTCTAAGAGTTTGATAGTTTCTGGCCTTACATGTAGGTCTTTAATCCATTTTGAGCTTATTTTTGTGTATGGTGTTAGGGAGTGTTCTAATCTCATACTTTTACATGTACCTGTCCAATTTTCCCAGCACCACTTATTGAAGAGGCTGTCCTTTCTCCACTGTACATTCCTACCTCCTTTATCAAAGATAAGGTGACCATATGTGCGTAGGTTTATCTCTGGGCTTTCTATCCTGTTCCATTGATCTGTATTTCTGTTTTTGTGCCAGTTCCATACTGTCTTGATTACTGTAGCTTTGTAGTATAGTCTGAAGTCAGGAAGCCTGATTCCTCCCGCTCCGTTTTTCATTCTCAAGATTGCTTTGGCTATTCGGGGTGTTTTGTGTTTCCATACAAATTGTGAAATTTTTCGCTCTAGTTCTGTGAAAAATGTCAGTGGTAGTTTGATAGGGATTGCATTGAATCTGTAGATTGCTTTGGGTAGTAGAGTCATTTTCACAATGTTGATTCTTCCAATCCAAAAACATGGTAGATCTCTCCATCTATTTGTATCGTCTTTAATTTCTTTCATCAGTGTCTTATAATTTTCTGCATAAAGGTCTTTTGTCTCCTTAGGTAGGTTTATTCCTAGATGTTTTATTCTTTTTGTTGCAGTGGTAAATGGGAGTGTTTTCTTGATTTCATTTTCAGATTTTTCATCATTAGTATATAGGAATGCCAGAGATTTCTGTGCATTAATTTTGTATCCTGCTACTTTACCAAATTCATTGATTAGCTCTAGTAGTTTTCTGGTAGCATCTTTAGGATTCTCTATGTATAGTATCGTGTCATCTGCAACAGTGACAGCTTTACTTCTTCTTTTCCAATTTGGATTCCTTTTATTTCCTTTGCTTCTCTGATTGCTGTGGCTAAAACTTCAAAAATTATGTTGAATAAGAGTGGTGAGAATGGGCACCCTTGTCTTCTTCCTGACCTTAGTGGAAATGGTTTCAGTTTTTCACCATTGAGGATGATGTTGGCTGTGGGTTTGTCATATATGGCCTTTATTACGTTGAGGAAATTTCCCTCTATGCCTACTTTCTGCAGGGTTTTTATCACAATTGGGTGTTGAATTTTGTCAAAAGCTTTCTCTGCATCTATTGAGATGATCATATGGTTTTTCTCCTTCAATTTGTTAATATTGTGTATCACGTTGATTCATTTGAGTATATTGAAGAATCCTTGTATTCCTGGAATAAACCCCACTTGATCATGGTGTATGATCTGTTTAATGTGCTGTTGGATTCTGTTTGCTAGTATTTTGTTGAGGATTTT
Source organism: Globicephala melas (assembly GCF_963455315.2). Classification (NCBI taxonomy): domain Eukaryota; kingdom Metazoa; phylum Chordata; class Mammalia; order Artiodactyla; family Delphinidae; genus Globicephala; species Globicephala melas. Next base: position 153,216,896 of record NC_083315.2, read on the forward strand.
TGCATCTATGTTCAGCAGTGATATTGGCCTGTAGTTTTCTTTCTTTGTGACATCCTAGTCTGGTTTTGGTATCAGGGTGATGGTGGCCTCGTAGAATGAGTTTGGGAGTGTTCCTCCCTCTGCTATATTTTGGAAGAGTTTGAGAAGGATAGGTGTTAGCTCTTCCCTAAATGTTTGATAGAATTCGCCTGTGAAGCCATCTGGTCCTGGGCTTTTGTTTGTTGGAAGATTTTTAATCACAGGTTCAATTTCAGTGCTTGTGATTGGTCTGTTCATATTTTCTATTTCTTCCTGATTCAGTCTTGGCAGGTTGTGCATTTCTAAGAATTTGTCCATTTCTTCCAGGTTGTCCATTTTATTGGCATAGAGTTGCTTGTAGTAATCTCTCATGATCTTTTGTATTTCTGCAGTGTCAGTTGTTACTTCTCCTTTTTCATTTCTAATTCTATTGATCTGAGTCTTCTCCCTTTTTTTCTTGATGAGTCTGGCTAAAGGTTTATCAATTTTGTTTATCTTCTCAAAAATACAGCTTTTAGTTTTATTGATCTTTGCTATCGTTTCCTTCATTTCTTTTTCATTTATTTCTGATATGATCTTTATGATTTCTTTCCTTCTGCTAACTTTGGGGTTTTTTTGTTCTTCTTTCTCTAATTGCTTTAGGTGCAAGGTTAGGTTGTTTATTCGAGATGTTTCCTGTTTCTTAAGGTAGGATTATATTGCTATACACTTCCCTCTTAGAACTGCTTTTGCTGCATCCCATAGGTTTTGGGTCGTCGTGTCTCCATTCTCTCTTTTTTTTTCTTTTTTTTGCTGTATGTGGGCCTCTCACAGTTGTGGCCTCTCCTGTTGTGGAGCACAGGCCCTGGACGCACAGGCTGAGCGGCCATGGCTCACAGGCCCAGCCGCTCTGCGGCACGTGGGATCTTCCCGGACGAACCTGTGTCCCCTAGCATTGGCAGGAGGACTCTCAACCACTGCACCACCAGGGAAGCCCTCCCTTGCTGCTTTTAGTATGTTTTCTTTGTATTGAATTTTTGACAGTTTGATTAATATGTGTCTTGGCGTGTTTCTCCTTGGATTTATCCTGTATGGGACTCTCTGTGCTTCCTGGACTTGATTAACTATTTCCTTTCCCATATTAGGGAAGTTTTCAACTATAATCTCTTCAAATATTTTCTCAGTCCCTTTCTTTTTCTCTTCTTCTTCTGGAACCGCTACAGTTCGAACATTGGTGCGTTTAATGTTGTCCCAGAGGTCTCTGAGACTGTCCTCAGTTCTTTTGTTTTTTCTTTATTCTGCTCTGCAGTAGTTATTTCCCCAATTTAACTTCCAGGTCACTTATCCGTTCTTCTGCCTCAGTTATTCTGCTATTGATCCCATCTAAAGTATTTTTAATTTCATTTATTGTGTTGTTCATCATTGCTTCTTTCATCTTTAATTCTTCTAGGTCCTTGTTAAATGTTTCTTGCATTTTCTCTATTCTATTTCCTTGATTTTGGATCATCTTTACATCATTATTCTGAATTCTTTTTCAGGTAGACTGCCTATTTCCTCTTCATTTGTTAGCTTTGGTGGGTTTTTATCTTGCTCCTTCATCTGCTGTGTGTTTTTCTGTCTTCTCATTTTGCTTATCTTACTGTGTTTGGGGTCTCCTTTTTGCAGGCTTCAGGTTCGTAGTTCCCAATGTTTTTGGTGTCTGTCCCAGTGGCTAAAGTTGGTTCAGTGGGTTGTGTAGGCTTCCTGGTGGAGGGGACTAGTGCCTGTGTTCTGGTGGATGAGGCTCTATCTTGTTTTTCTGGTGGGCAGGTGCACGTCTGGTGGTGTGTTTTGGGTGTCTGTGGACTTATTATGATTTTACGCAGCCTCTCTGCTAATGGATGGGATTGTGTTCCTGTCTTGCTAGTTGGTTGGCATAGGGTGTCCAGCACTGTAGCTTACTGGTCGTTGAGTGAAGCTGGGTGCTGGTGTTGAGATGGAGATCTCTGGGAGATTTTCGCTGTTTGATATTATGTGGAGCTGAGAGGTCTCTTGTGGACCAATGTCCTGAAGTTGGCTCTCCCACCCCAGAGGCACAGAACTGACTCCTGGCTGCATCACCAAGAGCCTTTCATCCACACGGCTCAGAATAAAAGGGAGAAAAAGTAGAAAGAAAGAAAGAAAGAAAGAGAGAGAAAGGAAGGAAGAAAGAGGATAAAATAAAATAAGAAATAATCAAGTTATTAAAATAAAAAATATTAAGAAAAAAAATTTTTTTAATTAAAAAAAAATGGACGGATCGAACCCTAGGATAAATGGTGGAAGCAAAGCTATACAGACAAAATCTCACACAGAAGCCTACACATACACACTCACAAAAAGAGAAATAAGGGGAAAAAATCATAAATCTTGCTCTCAAGTCCACCTCCTCAATTTGGGATGATTCGTTGTCTATTCAGTTACTCCACAGCTGCAGGGTACATCAAGTTGATTGTGGAGCTTGAATCCGCTGCTTCTGAGGCTGCTGAGAGAGATTTCCCTTTCTCTTCTTTGTTCTCACAGCTCCCAGGGGCTCAGCTTTGGATTGGCCCCGCCTCTGCCTGTAGGTCGCCTAAGGGCGTCTGTTCTTCGCTCAGACAGGACAGGGTTAAAGGAGCCGCTGATGTGGGGGCTCTGGCTCACTCAGGCCGGGGGGGGGGGGGGGCGGGCACGGTGTGCGGGGCGAGCCTGCGGCGGCAGAGGCCGGCGTGACTTTGCACCAGCCTGAGGCGCGCCATGCGTTCTTCCGGGGAAGTTGTCCCTGGATCCCGGGACCCTGGCAGTGGCGGGCTGCACAGGCTCCCTGGAAGGGGAGTGTGGAGAGTGGCCTGTGTTTGCACACAGGCTTCTTGGTGGCGGCACCCGTAACCTTAGCGTCTCATGCCCGTCTCTGGGGTCCGCGCTGTTAGCCGCGGTTCGCGCCCCGCTCTGGAGCTCCTTTAAGCAGCGCTCTTAATCCCCTCCTCGCGCACCAGGAAACAAAGAGGGAAGAAAAAGTCTCTTGCCTCTAAGGCAGGTCCGGAGTTTTCTCCGGACTCCCTCCCGGCTAGCCGTAGTGCTCCAATCCCCTGTAGGCCGTGTTCACGCCGCCAACCCCCGTCCTCTCCCTGCGCCCCGACCGAAGCCCGAGCCTCAACTCCCAGCCCCGCCCGCCCCGGCGGGGGAGCAGACAAGCCTCTCGGGCTGGTGAGTGCCGGTCGGCACCGATCCTCTGTGCGGGAATCTCTCCGCTTTGCCCTTCACACCCCTGTTGCTGTGCTCTCCTCTGCGTCTCTGAAGCTTCCCCCCTCTGCCACCCGCAGTCCCCCCGTCCCCCGCGAAGGGGCTTCCTAGTGTGTGGAAAGCTTTCCTCCTTCACAGCTCCCTCCCACTGGTGCAGGTCCCGTCCCTATTTTTTTGTCTCTGTTTTTTCTTTTTTCTTTTGCCCTACCCAGGTACGTGGGGAGTTTCTTGCCTTTTGGGAGGTCTGAGGTCTTCTGCCAGCGTTCAGTAGCTGTTCTGTAGGAGTTGTTCCTCGTGTAGATGTATTTCTGATGTATCTGTGGGGAGGAAGGTGATCTCCGCGCCTTACTCTTCCGCCATCTTCCCCACGGGCTTCAGTTATAATAGTGACAGGATTACTGTGGTTGCTGTGATTTTACGTCTCCCTCCAGTGCTTGGTAAAAAGAGTATATTTTATCTGTGTGAGAATACAGGCTCAGCATCTAACTGTTCACAGGAAACAACTTTGCCTTCCTCACAGCTGGTATTTAAAGCATCAAAGAGTATCTGCACTCCAGGTACTTGTTAGATAATTCAGTCAGAATCTACTGCAATTCAGCACCTGCCAGAGGTTTGCCTACCGCATCTGATACTTACTGTTTTTTTTAACATCTTTATTGGAGTATATTGCTTTACAGTGTTGTGTAAGTTTGATACTTATTTTTTCATTTACTTAGCATGTGCTCATCTAGCTCATGTAGTGCTTTCCATGTGCCTTAAGAATACTCATTTAATCCTCACAACTCTGTGATTTAGGTACTATCACCCTCATTTTACAGACGAGAAAACTGAGGCACAGAGTGGCTAAGTAAGTTCTCCAAAATCACAGAGCTAGTAAGTGGCAGAGCAGGATTTGAACCAGGTGGTTTGGCTCCGGAGCTTGTGAACTTGACTACTATACTATGTGAGAAAGATTGTCTTAACAGTCATGTTCACCAGCCATTTTTCCAGATTCATCACATTGTTTCCCTGGGTTTAGTGAGATTCTCAGAAAGCAAGAGACCCAAAATTAGGATTCAGCATCCCCTTCCCCCTTCCTAACAATTTAAGGCCCAGCCCTCAGTGCATCAGTCAGTCACCTGTTTAGGTAGAACTTTCTGTGTCTTTTCCAAGCCCGTTGCAGTTATTGTGTTCCATGTTATCCAATAGTCCTAATGTGAAAACCCAAGTGATAAAGTATCTAAGCAGAGTGTGTTTCTGCAAAGGATTTTGTCAGTTTTACTTGCCATGAAATGAAAAGTACGAAGCTCATACAGTTCCCTTTCTACCTCCATTTCCATGGCTTTTGGGCCCAATGCTGTGCCCAGGTGCAGTTACCAGCTCTGTTCAGGTACTTGCTGATATTTACTTTTTCTGCTTCCTTTAGAGGACATCTGCTCTGTTTTTATCCCTGATTGTTCTGTTTTTCTTATTGATTAATCATATATAATTCCTCCAAATCTCTTGGATGTAGGGAGGATATAAACCATAAGCCAATAAGAAGCTTATGATGATTTTCTTACCATGTAAAATGTTTCAAGGTGTGTGCACTAAAATAGAAGGGAGATAGAAAAAAACAACAAATTATATTACCTATTATGAATAGCTACCATTTACTTATTGCTTGCTTTGCAGCAGGCACTGTGCTAAGTGCTTTACATACATTATCTCTTCTTAATCCTTGCAGACATGGTTAATAAGCGATAGGGTTCTAATTCAAAAGCAAGTCTTTCTGACATCACTGCCTGATCTCTTAAATCACTACACCACACTATGTATAAATTTAGTTCAAACACAAATCTCATATTTTGCCCAAATCAAGCAAAATGTTTTTTCTCCTTTTGACCTCGGGTAAAGAGAGTTTATAACACAGTCACTGGTAGTGCAGTGCCTTCCTGGTTTTATTTTTCCCCTTCATCCTTAATCATACTTTCTATGCTGTTATATATAATGGAGAATACAAAGTATATACACACACACACATATATATTTAAATATTTAATATATTTATCTATTTAAATATATAAATATACATATATGTATTTATGTATATATTTAAATAAGCATCTACCTTTGTAAGATATGTGAGTTTATTGGTATACATTTTAAATTTTTGTTAATAGCAGTGGGCTATACCTCTTGATGTGCTTGTCATCTTGATGTATTTTTTTCATTCAACTCTTATGTTTAAGATCTTTTCATGTTGCCATGTTTTCCATTTAGTTTCTCCTTTGTAACTGCTGCAGAGCATCGCCCTATATGCATCCACTGTCTTCCATATGTAATATGTTAGTGCTGAAACTGTGCTCCAACTCTGCTCTTACCAACAGTGTGGTACATGGTGCCCAGTGAGAGCTTCTTGGGGCTATATTTCCAGGAGTGGTGTTGCTGGGTTAGAGGGTTAGGCATGCGTAATTATACCAAAGGCTTCCAGATTGCTTTCCAGAAGAGCTATACCAGTTTAAACTCCCAGCAGCTATGCCTAAGGAAAAGTTCCGAACTGCCACATCCTTGACATACTTGGCATTATCCACCTTTTTCTTCTTCTTCATTAGCCCTTTATTACAAGTCAGTTTCTTATACAAGTACATGTGGACCTATGTGAAAAAAATCAATTGTATCCAAGAGTAAAACACACAGCACATAAAGTAATACATGCTTTCCAGTGTTGGCGCTGGAGGCAGCGTTTGCCCAGGAAAAAGCTCATCTAGAACGTCCTGGCTCCAGGTGGCTGGGTGCGCCCGCTTCCGGGCGGCACGGGCGGGGAAGCATCAGCTCCTGGGGCCTCGGGCCAAAGGAGCGCAGGCCTCGGAGCGCGCGCAGGCCAGATCACCTCAGGCCGCGGCAGCAGCCACGACATCACCAGTCTCTCGGGCTTCAGGGTCAGCCAAGGGCACCCTCAGAAGCCCTCCACTTAATCGGCCTTTTCAGGAGGATCTCGCTCACAATGACCCACGCGGGAGAGTCTGTGTGGATGGAGAGGCGCAGCACTTCCAGGGGGCCTGAGGCAGGGTCCCCGCCCCACGCGTTAGAAGGAGCCCATCTGGAGGGGCCCCAGGGCTCCGAGGCCCCCTGGTCCGGCAGGGGTTTCCAAAGCGAAGGTGAAGGACTGTCCTCCGGGGGCTCGCTGCTCCGGCTGAGAAAGAAGAGCCGCCGCGCAGACGCAGCGGCAGAGGAGGAAGCGGAAGCGGAAGAGGGTGGAGCCTCCGGGAGCCGGAGCGAAGGTCCAGAAAGAACCTCACGCAGGTGGGCCTCCTGCAGGAGGACGGGCTGTGCGTACTGAGGCTCGTGCTCACCTAGGCCGCAGAGCCTGCTTCCCAAAGTCCCTGTGCGTCAGTGTCTGGATCTTGCCCGCCAGCGAGGGGTGCCCACGAGCCGGAAGAGGGGTGGCTTGAAGCGGATCCTCAGGTTGGCCTTGTGCCTGTCCCAGTGCTTCGCGACCCTCTCGGCGTCTCAGACCTTCACCCATAGAATATGGTACAGGAGCCAGTGGATGGGCTTGTCCCGGTAAAATATTATCCGCTTTTGTAATTACTGCTATTCGACATATGTGAAGTAATATCGCATAAGTAAAAGCCTTCTACAAGGTTGGAGGCCTTGAGCACGCCGCGGAGGCAGCTTGGAAAGCAGGTAAGCTGTGGCTGAATACCGGGCAGGGGAGCCGAAGCCTTTCCTCAAACACCGCCTCCCCACCCACCAGCGTTTGGTTTATGTGTTTGTCGTAACATTGCTTTGCTTCGGACGATAGCTGTATGTATACCTGTGTCTAGTGACCACCTTATGCGTTGTAAACTGTCTTTCTTCCTCACCTTTGCATGTCCTGCAATGCTTAGCTCATAGCAAGACCCTCAGTAAGTGTTTTCGAAAATGAATTATCCTGAGTTTCTGAAGGTACTGCCTGCCAATAAGAAGCCTTTGGCTGGGAAAGGGTGGGGTGGAGTTAGGCGGAGAAAGCCACAGGTGATCCTTTTCTGTTCTAATGGGTGATTCAGTCTGTCTTTCCTTTCCTGGGCTATTTCCCGCCTTCTGCCTCCTACGTTAGGATAGATGAACTCTATGAAACTGCTCTGGTAAAGCCAGACTGTTAAGCATACAGGATGTTTTCCCCTAAATTGACACCTAAACGTTATGCCAGGCTATTAACTCATTGTCCTTTATGGTAACATTCTGGCTGGGCTTGGGAAGGGAAGTTCCCAGAGATAGCAAATACTTTTCTCTCAATCAGGGACTCAGGTCCCAGCCTTGCTGTGCAGAGTGGGTGATGTGTTTCATAACGCATGAGTGCTTATTAAACAAACAGCAGCATTTTCTCATTAGACTCTTGGTGAAGATATAGCCAGTGTAACCTTTCTCTCAGGCTTGAATACTCACTGGCTTTTCCAAGATGCGGACCCTTCACTCGCCCATAGGCCTCTAGGCACATGCTATGGGAGTTACTAAGAGTAGGCTGGGTCAGTGTGGCCACTTCTGTTGAATCATTCAGCAGCTGAAGTCCAGGCTGTGGCTTAGAGTTTGTCTTCCTCACCTTGAATTTCTCTTCATACATAAGCTTTTGGAATTCAGGCAAGTGTGGAGACCCTAATACTGGAATTTTGGGGCAAAGAGAGTTCTAGGTAAACTCCTGGAGGAAGCTTCCTACAACTTCTGGCGTTAAGGAGTGGCTAGTGATTCTTGCAAATCTCATTCAGTCACTTCAGGAACTGCTCTGAAATATAGTTGCACTTAGATTTTAGGACTTCAGTTATAGAGCTGAGTCCCTAAAAGATTAAACATGTTTCAGAGTTATGCCTTCTCAGGATGCTTTTCCCCATGATGATTATATTAGCGTAGACTTGATTATGCTGCAGCAACAAATTAACCCCCAAATCTTTGTATCTTGAAACAACATAGGTTTACTTCTCACTCGTATTACATGTTGAACACTGGTAACAGTGGGGCTTTGCTTATCACAGACTCTGAAGCTCCACCATTTTATGATGGGGCCATTTCCACATGAGTCTTTAGAAGAAGAAGAGATCAAGGAAAATGTGCACTGGCTCTTCAGTGCTTTCATAGCTTCCATTGGCCAAAGCGAGTCACATGACCGTGCTTAATTACAAGGTGCTGGAGAAGTGTAAATCTCCTGTCTTCCCAGAGAGAAAAGAGGACTGGAAATAATATAGATTTTTAAAAAAAATTTGTTTATTTAATTTATTTATTTTTGGCTGCGTTGAGTTTTCGTTGCTGCACATGGGCTTTTTGTGGTTGCGGTGAGCCGGAGTACTCTTTGTTGCGGTGAGCGGGCTTCTCGTGGTGGCTTCTCTTGTTGCAGAGCATGGTCTCTAGGTGCATGGGCTTCAGTAGTTGTGGCGCATGGGCTTAGTTGCTCTGTGGCATGTGGGATCTTCCCAGACCAGGGCTCGAACCCGTGTCCCCTGCATTGGCAGGCGGATTCTTAGCCACTGCACCTCCAGGGAAGCCCTGGAATATTTTTAATGTTTACCACAGTGATGTTGCTTATGGGAAAATGGTGACAGCTTTGTTAGATGCCAGAAAATTTCATACAGTAAGCATCATATCCATTCCCTCACAGAGAAGAGAACCATAGACTTAAAATGTAAGTATCTTAGAGGGGACCTAGGCCAGTGGGTTCAAACCGTACATCGGGAGGTCCAGAGGTTCACATCACAGGGGACCCAGAAGGGAAGAAGTGAGAAGCTCAGATGGGATTTTGTCCACACATCTCCTTCAGGTAGACCAACATAAATATATGTTCTATATTTAGAACATATACTACTAAAATGATATGATTTTCAGCTCTCCACTACCCTGATCACTCTCCCCAGGACATGCCCCAGTTTTTCATTGGCCCTTTGTAAGTTCAGCACTTAGCCATGAACATACTCTTCCTTCTGTATGTGGTTTCATCAGTGCAGAAGGCAGAAGACCTGTTGGTTTTCCTTGTTTTGGCTTCTTACTTTGGCAGGTACTATTTCATTAGTCTTTCTGACAATCGTATCGTACCTTTGGCTGATTATAAGCCTCATAGAGATTTTTCTAACCCAAGGAGGGGTATGAGCTTTTTTTTTAAGGTAGTTGGTTGTGGTAGATTGTATTTTTCAAAGATGTCTACAGTAATATTTTCTGTCCCATACACTCTTCATTAACTTCAAGAGGTAGAATCTCTCTCCCCATACTCTTGAATCTGGACAGACCATATCATGGCTTTGACCAATGGCATATGGTTGTCTAATGCTGAGGCAGTTCTGGGAGTAGCCATTCCCTGGCCTGGCAGCTTCTACTTTCTGACTTGGAAGCCAGTGAAGAAGTATGACTGCTAAGAGAAGCCCAAGTTTGGTGGAGGGGCTTTGGAGAATGAAGTGCAACCTGGAGAAAGAGAGAGAGGCCAAGGAGACACCAGGTGTGTGAGAGAAGAAGCCATCTTGGATGCCCTCGCTCAGTTGAGGCTTCATCCAACACCAGCTCCAGCTGCGACCGGACTGCAGCCACATGGGAGACCCCAAGATTAAATCACCCAGCTGATCTTTGCCAACTCACAGAACCATGAGAAATGATACACTGTTTTAAGCCATTACATTTTGGGCTAGTTTTTTATGAAGCAATAAATAACCAGAATAGAATTTGTTACCGGAGGTAAACTCTTAAGGTTCTTAAAAGTCATTTTGTCTGAAGAGTGTCAGAAGATATAACCTTATGATTCTAAGAAGTCGTTTTTCTAGTTGAGAGAGTCTATAAGGCATCACCTTACTCTTCTTAGGTGTAAACAAAATGTCTTAGGTTGTACCTATGATCTAAATGTAATCTAAAGGCTCCATTTTATAGGAAGGGTCCTGAATTTGATCTATATACTGTGAGCCTATTTCTTATTTTTAGAAAGATTTGCTGGTTGGAAAGACTGGGGATGAAAAATACTTCTATTTTCAAATACTTTAAGTCCTGACTCCTCCATAGTTCCTCTAAATTCTGTTTGAAAATTTAACAGTTCCTTCCTTAGCTCATCTCTATTTGTACCTTGTCCTAAAGAAATGAAAGAAACGAGTTAGCACTTTTGATAGTCTGCCTGGAAATTTCCTTAGCCAGTTCCACCAGTTCAGGGAGTATCTTTTCAGTTTTCATGTTACTGCAGGTGACAGTGTGGCTAAACTTCCTGCCACTTCATAATGCTTGTCATGTTCCCTCCAGCCTCCAAAAACAAATTTCCTCCCGTACTTCTGGAGGCCCTTCAGGCTCTGCTTCTTGCCTGCTTCCAAGGCTGATGCTAAATGTTTCAGGTGCTTGTTTTGGCAGCACCCCACTTCTTAAATCATTTCTGTTCTGATTATTGTGACAAAACAAACTGCTCTAAAACTTAGTGGACTAAAACAACAGGGTTTTTATTCTGTATCACCGTTCCGTGGCTTTACTGTGATCAGTTGAGGCTTTTTCTTCTCTGCGATATCACCCAGGGCCGCAATCATCCGGTGTCTTGATCAGCTGGGACATCAAAGGTATTTTATTCACGTACATGCCTAGCAGTTGATGAGAGAACTCAGCTGGAGAGAACCTACACGTGACCTCTCCATGTGATCTAGGCTTCTCACAGCAGGGTGGCTGGGTTCCCAGGGGAGGTATCCTAAGGGCAGACATTCTCAGAAAGCCAGATGGAAAGTACAAGACTTCTTATGACCTAGCTTCAGGAGTCACTCCGTGCCACTTGCATCATATTCTGTAGATCAAAAGTGAGTCCCAGGGCCAGCTCATATTCAAGGAGAGGGGACTGTACAAAGGCTTAAATACTTTAAGTCATGGTTCATTGGGGGCCTGTCCTTGGAGACCAGCTACTTAGGTGGGTAAAGACATGACAGAAACAGCTTTGATGAAAATGTGGTTAATATGAATTGCACTAGGTCTGATTGTTGGTTGGCAAACTGTCTTATTCTGGATCTTAGGTGAAGAGAATGAGTGGTGAATTAACCCTTGTCTAGATTCATCCTTTGAGCAGTAACAATATCCCAGTTAGTAATGGACAGGGCTTGCTGGCCATTAAGCACAGATAACCTTTAGTGTCTCACCATGTTTCTTGCATAGTGGCATAAAGCAGTGTTTTTTTTTTTTTTTTTTTTTTTTTTTTTGCGTTACGCGGGCCTCTCACTGCTGTGACCTCTCCCGTTGCGGAGCACAGGCTCCAGACGCGCAGGCTCAGCGGCCATGGCTCACGGGCCCAGCCGCTCCGCGGCATGTGGGATCCTCCCAGACCGGGGCACGAACCCACGTCCCCTGCATCGGCAGGCGGACTCTCAACCACTGCGCCACCAGGGAAGCCCAAGCAGTGTTTTAATGAGACCTGTTGAGATGTCCTGACAGATGTTTTTCTTTCTTTTTTTTGTCTGGCCTATCCACCTCCTTGTAAAAGCCTTATCAAGAAATAAGACCTAGGATTTTGAGATGGGTATGTAAGAGCAAAAGAGAACTAGAATGATATTCTTTTTTACCTGTCCCTCAGCATTCCCAATGCCAGCAGGGTGGGGTACTGAAAGCAGAATCGCACAGCAGAGGATGTAGGGAGCTGGGCAATGGCGGGGGGCCAGGAGGGGGAGGCAGAGCCAGAGGATGTTTCTATTCTATGAAAGTGGCTTTTGCCTTTGAGGCAGCAGCAGTAATATTTCATGTCTTCCATGGTGTCTCCTACTTTTAAATGTCAGTCTTTGCAGTCGCCTTATCTCCTGTAGCACATTTCAATTAGGTATTCCAAATCACACTCTTTTCTCCTAGGACAAATATGCTGGAGGCGATATTTACTGTTACAGCAGCATTTTAAATACTTAGGGAGAAAAAAAAAGGCCCAGTGAATACCAGTTTCTCCCTTATAATAATAATAAAACACAGTAATAATGGAGAGAAGAGGTGAATTCTGGGTTTGATGCCAGTTAACTGGCTAAGTGAACGTCTTTTGTCTCTGCCCTCTTTTGTCCCCCTCCTCCCATGCCTGGCTTAGTGTGAAGGTTGCAAAGTTCGGCTCTGTAAGAGCAGCCTCCCACGTTTTCTTCATTGGAGGTTCATGAATATCTCCTTGAATTCCTTCTATCAAGAGACAACTGGGCTCCTACTTCACCCGCTACCTGTTCCTTCTTTCATTTTGAGGCATGTTTGCATAAAATCAGAATCACTGTTTCTCTAGTAATTTGCCAGGGGCCATTGCCTACTCCTTACCTCTGGGCATTTTCAGCTCTCAGTGGAACAGCCTCAACCCCAGGAGGCATATAGTTGAGAAACTTGTGCATTACATGTTTCTGCTGCTTAGAATCCAGTCTCAGTTCCTTGACTTGGTATTGAAGGTCCTTCTGTCTGGTCTGCATTTCTCGCCCACCGCTTACTGGTCCTTCTATCCCCTTGTTCACTGGGCTGGTGTTTTCATTGCCTCGCTGGTAGGTTTTGCACATTCCTCCATCCAGACCTCATGCAGGCCGAGCACAGTGCTTGACACGTGGTGTAGTAGGGGGTTCTTAGTCATTGTTCTCCCCCATGTTGGGAATCCTTCCACTAGATCTCCTCTCCATACATCTGATTCCCGCTCATACTTACAAGAACAAAGTGGGTCCCACTTCTTCCGGTAAGTCTTCTTTGACCTCCTTAGCATTCACTGCTGCCCCCCCTTTACAAAAAAGTGCTTCTCATCATCACTGCTCATTTGGCACTTGGCGTGGACTGTTTTATGCTATTTTGAATGTCCATATGTTGTCTACCCAATTACATTGTAAATGCCTTACAGGGACGGATAACTTTGCCTTGTGCTTATTTCTTACATCTTCAGAGTCCAAGATAGTTCCCTGAACATAGAAGGTGTTGAGTTAATATTCCTTGACCAAGTGATCACCTCAAGGAGTAAATGAAAGCCACGATCCTCGGAAGCCTGCTTTTGATGCCCGTCTACTCAGTTTGGAAATCATAAATGTGCCTAAAACAAGGCCTTTCATTTTACTGTTCCCCCTATACACATAGGTATGCTGCTTGGATTCTTCAGAGCTAAAGGCTCTTGTCCCAGCCTGATCCATGAAACTGATCATTTAATTGAAGAGTTTTCTTAGTGTCCGAGGTCTGCCACATCCAGTGCTTTGATAATCAAGGGATCTTGACCATTAGAGTGAAGGGGATTAGAATATCAAATTTAAGTCCATAGCAGACTGGAATAGAATCTCACACAAGTATCAGTTTTGTCTCTGTCATTTACTAGTCAATCTCTCTATGCCTCAATTTCCCCATGCATAAAATGGATTTAATAATTGTTGTCTACCTTATGGGGTTGCTGGGAGGTGCCAATGTGATAATAAATGTAAAAGTATTTTGGGCGTCACAAAACACTCTATGAATGTCAGCAATCAACCTGGCAGCATCTTCTAACCTTCAGCTAATATTTACTGGAGGCTTGCTATGTACAGAGCTCTGCACTAGGTCTCCTTGCACAGTTATAGACCAGCTGAGGAATTTGGTATTCCGTAGGGCCTGAACGCTGATCCTCAGGTAGATGAATGCTGGAAAAAGGATTAGAGCCTAGCAGGCACACCTGAAAGTTCAGCAGCCACAGGAAGAGCCTAAGTGTGTGGCAAACATTTGGCCTGGGCACGCCTCGAACACTTTGGATTTCCACACGTTTCTACCCCTTACACATTTCAGAACACTCTGATTTTGCTCCACTCACTGCAAGTTCTGCCTCTGTGAAGACTTTTCAGTTTCTTGGTTGATCTGTTTTATCCAACTTCCCGACCGTACTTGTCCCTCCAAAGTAATCCTGGGAGGCTGTGCTCAGCCTGCTTCCTCCAAAAGGATGCTCTGAAAACCGGATGCCGCTGCCTGGTCTCACGCTGCTGCTGGCTCTGGCGGCAGCCCAGCAAGGACAACGGACAACGGTGACTTTAGACCCAGGGAGTCTGCCATCCTAGGCCCTGTTTTCATGTAAATGTCGCCGCCTTAAAAGGAATCCAGTGGAATGTAGCAAATATCTGCTGTGGAAGCAGAACTACTTCTGACTCAAATGTGGTGGGACATTTTTTCTCCTTTCCTTTTTCTTCGAGTTTTCCATGTGGCATCAGCAGCTGAGTAAGGGAAAGCTAAGAGGTTTAAGTGTGCTGGTGTTTGCTGGGCCAGATTAATAACACAGAGCCTTCCTAACTGGCCATTCAGGGTGAGACAGACTTGCCAAAAAGCACTGGGCTGTGGGGAGCATTGGCTAGAAAACCAGACTCCACCAGAAGTGCGAGCTGACAGCAGAGTGATGGGGTGGCCAGTGCTCCGTGCTCCCTCCACGCCCTCACGCTGCCTCTTCCCTTGCTTCTCTTTCCTCCCATTTTACCTGACCTGCTTCTGAGATGGCTGCGCACCAGTAGCTCCGGCCTCTGACGGCTGCTGCCCTCTGCTGGGGAGAAAGCGTCACTGGGGTGGGAAGCGCTGAGCTCTGTACCAGGAAACCGGCCTCAAGGCAGACCAGGTCCAGTCTGTGGTTACTGTGCGATTAGGCTTGGAGGGAGGGCAGAAAGAATCAGAAAATCCCTTGCAACCACGGTGTTTCCTGAGTGGTCTCAGCTGGGCGCTAGACTTTGGAATCCAACTCTTAGGGATTCATTGCTTTGGATCCTTTGAATTCCCTGTTCAGGAGGTGCGTCCCTGGGGATGGTGACCCCTGGCTGCTTCTTACCTAAGTCAGACATTGTGATATTGAGCTTTTCCACTATGGCTGGCCTTAAACACTGTGGGTAACTTTGCTTACTGAGTTAGCTAGACACAATCCTTTCTTAAGGGAAGGTGACAGAGGGACGGTGAGTCTTGAGGGGGCTGCAGAAGGGTGGGTCCAGAGGTGGTCTCTGGGCTGAAAAGGAGCCATCAGAGAGTGGGCGTTCTGAGTGTCCAGGGGGCAGAGGAAGAGCAGGGAGAGCCAGATGAGAGTGGAGAATATGGCCCATTACGGGGGAAGAGCACATAGGAAGGTAGGTGATGAATGGCCTGTGTCACTTCTCAGCTGCCCCCAGAGCTGGCTGTGCTGGTAACGCTGTGCCCAGTTGGCTTCAGAAGGTAGAGGGACAGGAGGATTCTTGTCTCCAGCATAACCATAGAGTGATCCTGGTGTGTCTGTGGATCTCCAGCCTAGAGTACAGCCTAGCCAGACGGGAGCTGTGACCTCATTGACCACACAGTAATTCTACCTGAGGGATTTATTTTCCTTGCAGGACCTCCTGCCAAGATTCTTGGTTAGAGTTAATGGGCCTCCCCTAGCTAGCGAGTGTCTCCTAGTGATGTGCATAAACAGTGCCAGGTAGGAAATAGGTTTCCTGTTCTTAATGGGCTTGTTAAACCTCTTATTGAATGGGGTTTAAATGGCTTCATTATAAATAATAATAATAATAGTAAGTAAGCATTATTAGTAGTAGAAAAATGATGATGTCAGCTCTGACTGCCCCTTCCCATTTTAACCTTGCCAACCTGCAGGTCCTTTTGCCAATAGTGCCCGGTGATGTGTGGCAGGTGACACTGGGACCAGTAACTGGAGCAGATGGCAGACTTTGTTTCCCGCAGCTTCCCAGTTCTGAGCCCCTGCCCACTTCTGCAGTCATTCCTTCTCTCTGTGCCTTTCATTCAGGATTCTAGGCTCTCATCCTATCAGATGAGATAGAGCCACAAACTCCTCTGTCTTAATTTTGACTGAGGTTGAAAGCTATGGACAAAGGTTCTAAGGTTAAGTTTGGGTATCAGGTAGAAGAGATTTTAGAAAGGGGAGTGGATCCTGAAAGAAGCTCAGTTGGAGGTGGGATTCACGTTCTTATCGCTAGTTTACAGCTGGGACTGGGGGTATGAATTGTATCCTAGACTTTAGTAATTTATTTATCAGCTTCGCCGATCTTGCCGTAACTTTCTACAACTGTGTTGGTTTTCTTTATACTCATGCTCTTGTGTGCATTAAGGAGGTTTGGCATCTTCTTAAGCAGTATGTCTGTGAAATCATGGGTTTAATGTGTAAGCCAGGTTTTTTACCCAGTCCATATTAAAAGGAATATGTAACAGCTGTATTTTTTAAAAGTTCATCCATGTGGCAAATGTGTCATACCCTCAAGGGAAATCATACCACACTTCTGGAAACACTGCTACGGAGTAGTGGTTCTCAAGCTTTAGTGGGTGTCGGCAGAACTTGTTAAACTGTAGATTACTGGGCCCCTCCTTCCGAGATCCTGATTCAGCAGGTCTGAAGTGGGACCTATGACTTTGCAATTCTAACAGTTTCTCAGGAGATGCTGACATCCAGGGACCACACTTTCAGTAGCACTGGCCTGGAGGATGAGAGTCCATTCTCTGTTTCCTCATCTGACAATGGGCATAGGACCTATTTCAAAGGGTTTGTCTTAGTTCATCCAGGATGTATGACAGCATACCATGGACTCGGTGTTTATTATGTTTATTTCTCACGTTTCTGGAGGCTAGGAAGTTAATGTTTATTTCTCACGTTTCTGGAGGCTAGGAAGTCCAACATCAAGGTGCTCGCAGATTGGGTGTCCTCACATGGCCAAGAGAAAAATCATTCCTCTTGTGTTTCTTATAAGGAATCCTATTCGTGAGGGCTCACTCTCATGACCTCATTACCTTTCAAAGAACCCATCTCCGACTATTATAACGTTGTAGTTTGGGATTTCAAAATATAAATTTTGGAGGGATACAGACATTCGGTCCATAACAGTGTTTATGAACATAAAACGTTACCTACCATATGTAGAATCCCTGGCACAGAGCGGATGCTGTACAAGGTGGCATGATTTTTTTTGGAGCCGTTCTAACCATTTGGAGTTATTTTTTAAGCTTTAGAGCTTTTTGTGGTTCAGTGTGAAGCTCAGATAGGAAATACAGGGAATTCTGTCAGGTTAATTCTGGTTCTAGGTTCTAGTGCTAAATTTAAGTTCGTTATGCAAGTCTGGGTGGCTAAGCAGTCCTGCAGCAGCATCTGGACAGTCTTCCATCTTACAGAACCCTGGCAAAAAGAGACAGTGGGGTCTTCGTTTCTCTGCGTCTGGTCAAGAGCTGTGTTGAGGGCTAAGAGCTGCGTGGGAGTGCATCCTGTCGTGCTTACCGTGTTCTGAGAGATAGGTGGGCAAAGAGTAGCTTACAGTTTGATGAATGATTGTATTTGTGATTTTTTGAGGCTGCCTAGTAGTTGAGTCCCCTTTCTGTGTACGAGGAGTTTGCCGGTGTGAGTCTGAAAGGGAGCTGGGACCCTCATTCTGTTACTGAAGCTCCAAAGGCTAGTTTCACTTTCCCCAGCCTCAGAAAGCCCTGCGAGCCAGGCTTAGTGGGTGGGAGGAAGAACCTACTCTGGTGATGGCCAGGTGGGGGCGGCAGCCCAGTGCCTGCAGCACGGGACCCCATCAGGCAGTTCCTGGGACAGCATCCCTGCTGCTGTGGCAGCCTCCTGGCATCTCTGCTCATCTTCCATGTATGGTTCTCAAGTTCTTTCATCAAATCCATTTCTACTTCACCTCGTAAATGATGCTGAGCCAATGGTGGTTTTTGGAGCAGTGAAGTGGCATATCACAAACTATTTTAAAAATAACTCATCCCCATCTGGAGCATGGATTGTAGGACAGGTGAGAAGGCAGGGAGACGAATAAGGAGGCAGTTATCTGAGGAAGTGAGGATGGAGAGAGAGAGAAGTGTTTAGGAGGTAAATTTGACCAAATCTGATGATTGGAGGCCCGATTTTATCTTTGAACTCAGAAGACAGAAATGAATTTTTGGTTTTGTGTGCAGCATTAGTTGCCTTTTGGGGATAAGTAGTCATTTTGTTGTCAAGTTAGATAGCCCCAAATGGGTGAAGAAGCAAGATAAAATTTATTGAGTAAGGTTGTGTTGGGAGTATAGCTTGGCTGTGGCCATCTCCATTTCAGATCTTTTCAGCTCAACAAACATTGAGCACTTACTAGATGTTAGACATTGATAGTTATTTAAGAATACCATTTCTTTTGATTTTGGTGTTGAAAAGGGGTGGGAGTATGGAGGGAGAATCTCACGTGATCTTACACAAACACACACAGTGACACAACGCAGAGAGCATGCACGTATTGGTCTTGAGGTTTCCTCAAGGGCCCAAATGAGCCCATGTGGAGCCTGTACTAGAACAGGGTGTGATCTTGGCTGCTTTTATAAACCTTCTCTCTTCTTGCCTCTCACTTACAAGTAACCCCCCTGAGCTGTCACCTCCCAGTGAGTTGAAGGGTTCCCAATTAAATGTTCCCTATGCTGACTGGATGCGTACACCGCCGGAGCTATGCACTTGCTCCTTGCCGCGTGTTGATTGGGAAGCTGCCACCACCGTCTTCTCCACTCTTTAAAAGATGGTGATGGGTAGCTCCAAAGTGCCGGCTAGTTACGTACCTAGCTCCTGCCTGCTTTTTCAAGGCTCTTTGTTCAAGTGTCAGTACTGGTTTGTAAAACACGAACAGAGTTAGGTGGAAAAAGTAATTACAGTTCACATCTGGTGTTTCTACTGACACGATGCTGAGCTGCCTGACTGCACTGCTTTCCTGTCACTTCTCTCATTCTGTCTTTTCAGTTCTAGGCTCACCCTCCCTCTCTTGTGCTTGCTCTTTTGTATGTCAGAGAGTCACACATCTGAAAGGTAGCTGGCTTCTCATGGCCACCAGGGAGCCTGGTCTAGAGAGGCTGCTCCCCTTTAATGTATCAAGATGCCAAGGCCTTGGCTGGCTACACAGGGACATCTCTGGTGTGTTCAGTTCCTAGTGCCATGATTGGCTCTCCTCTGCATCTAGATCTGAAACCAAACCTTCCTTTGGATCAGACCAAACCAGGAGCTTTATTACATGGTTATTTTAGATCCTGGAGACTTTTAATCTTCCTGAAGAGCGTGTTTGCTCTTTGGATGCTGTTAATTTCTCTCTCTACATGTAATGACGTAATATATCAGGACTTGATGACAGGTACATCCACAGCCATATATCCTAAGATAGAGGATATATCTTCCTTTTCCAATGGTCACAATTCCACTGTTGGTGGTGGAAGGTAGCGTAGAGTGGTGATGGTCTGACTTTTGGTTTCAAAATCACATTTTAAAATTAATCATGATGACCAACATGATATTGTCAACTAAGGATCATTTTTTAAAAAAATTTCGCTGGGTGTTATTACCATTGTATCATAAAAGAAAGGGACAGTTTAGCTCCAAAATGTAGGAGAGACATTCTTTAGTATAAAGGAAGGTTCTTTACAGTAAATAACTGTAGGTTAATTAAAAAAAAAAATCTGATATCCCTTTGAGAGGAAGAATATTCTTTCTTGAAATAGTAGAAATGATGCCATGTAGCTCCCCAGACATGGGGAAGGGGCAGCAAGGGAATGTCTTCCTCTTTCTGTGTGTCTGCGGCAACTTCTGGCACAGTGCTCGGCATGTCGTGGCCCAGCCTGTTTCATCTCCTTTCCTAATCGCTTCTCAATTCCTTCAGCCTTAGGTGCTCAGTACCTGTTCAGGTTTATTCATCGAATTCAGTGAACCTTTACACACACAGATACACACATGTCGTCTTTATTTCTTAAACATACAAAAATACTTCTCATTTTCATTTTGATTTCCTTACTGGTAAAAAAATCATGATTTCTCTTTTTTGTGATTGCTGTGGTTTTAATCAGTGTGACCATCTATAAAATGTTATTTACTAAATAATAATGATTCATGCTTTTATTAATTAATGTTATTGACCACATGCCATTTTCATAGGACAATGCTAGGGAAGAAAGTTTGGCAGATATATAGTAAGTTCAGTTTGGGGCATAGCAGGTTTGAAGTTACAGCAGCACTTCCACATGACATCACATCCAAAGTTTTCCTTTCTCCAACCAAAGTTTACATTTTTGCTATCAGGGGCTATGCTTTTTCTCCTTTGTTCCTCCTTAGTGATATGTGATGTGATGAACACATTGTGGATTATGAATAAATGCTTGTTGATTATTTTAGGAACTATGTAGTTGTAGGTTGGTGAAAATTTCCAGGAAACATGGCGGTTGAAAATTGGTGATCAATGAGTGATTATGGGATAGTTGTACAGTAGACACATGGCAGGGGCAGGGGCGTGCAGTCGAGGGTTTTCAAGAGTAAATATGAAATGGGAGATGAAAAATTAGTGCTTGAATGATGCAGCTTTTTGGAAAGTCTATTTTGTAATGGATCGTCCTGTAGGTCACTAATAACTTGGGAGTCAAAAAATCATTGTATGGTTTAAATGGGATAAACTATTTGGCTAGAACACTTTACCTCTGGGGATTCTGAGAAGTCCATTCATGCAAAGTGATTCTTTCATTCAACAAATATTTGTTGAGCACCAATTATGTGTGAGGATTATTCTAGCTGTTGGGAATATAGCAGTGGATGAAACAAAAATTCCCACCCTTGGAGAACTTATAATAGAGAGTGATAGGCAATCAACAAAGTAAGTAAATATACCATATTCTGGATGATGATGAGTGCTCTGAAGAAAAATGAAACAAAAACTAGAGATAGGGCCGGCCAGGGTTCTGGTGATGATGTAAAGTTTAAGTAGGATAAAGAAGAAGGCAAGGGTAGACAGGGAGCCCTGGTGCAGTGTAGTTTTCCAGGGGCCAAAGCAAGATGTTCAGGAAGCAAGTGGCGTCAGATGCTCTGAGTGCAATCTGACTGTGCATCACAATTAACAGTGACAGCTTACTGCTTTAAAATAGGAAATAAAGTGGAAAGAAAGCAAATGCTTTTGACCTGACATTCACTGTTGCAAGATTGGGAACGTACAATAAATGTCACTGATGGAGCAATATTCATGAAGTAAAAATGTCAGTTTTCAATTTGGCATGAGGGTGGTTTGACATGTATTAGTCGCACACAGACTATTATCATAATTAATGCATTAATAATGCAGCTGTCCTTTTTTTTTCCCCATCCCAAATTAAAAAGGAGGAAATGGAGAGAGTCAGGTGAAAGAGCAGTTCTCACCCTGCTCAGACCTTTTCTGCTAGCATTTGTCTCTTGCTATGCCCTCCCATCTTTGTGGCATTGGCTTCTGATTGGTATCAGTCCATATATATCCATCTCCATTCGTCACTCACGTTTCCATGAACAACACTAGTGCCCTTGTCTGCTGAGGTCTTTCTTCTTAATTTTCAACAGTACTTTAAAAAGAATTTCTAAAGATATACATATTTACTGTAGAAATGGCATATAAACTAAATCAGGAATATAAAAATCTCCCACAAGCACACCACCCAGACAAAATAACTACTAATATTTTGGTGTTTATGCTTCAGTCTTTTTTTCCTAATTATACATATTTACAAGTACAAGATCATTCTATATATAGTTTGATGATCAACTTAGTGCATAGTAAATATTCTTTTTCATCTTACTGCTTTTCTGCAGCGTGGCTGGGTGGTATTTCATTGTACAGATGTAGCATGTTATGATTAACTAATCCCTATTATTGTCATGTAAATAGTTTCTATATTTTTGATATTATAAACAGTGTTGTGATGAGCATATATGTAGCCAAATCTTTGTATGTATCTTTGGTGATTTATTTTCGACAAATTCTTAGATACGGAGCTGATGGAAGTATTAGTTATCTATTGCTACAGTGGTGCTGCAAAACAGAACTTCTGTGGCACAAAGAGTAAGCATTATTCACAAGACTGGGATCAGCTGGGGGTCCACTAGCTGGCTCTGTTGATCTTGGCTGGGCCCGCTCTCATGCCTAAGCATCAATTGGCTGGCTGTTGGCTGATCTAGGCTGTCTGGGGCCTGGTGACTGGGGGAACTTGGCTCTGTTCCGGGGTCCCCAACTCTCAGACCATGGACTGGCACCAGTCCGAGGCCTGTTAGGAACCAGGCTGCACAGCAGGAGGTGAGCGGTGGGTGAGTGAGCGAAGCTTCATCTGCCGCTCCCCATTGTTCAGGTTACCACCTGAACCATTGCTCACATTACCGCCTGAATCATCCCCCCAATCACTTGCATTACTGCCTGAACACTCCCCCTCCTTCCGCCCCATCTGTGGAAAAATTGTCTTCCATAAAACCGGGCCCAGGTGCCAGAAAGGTTGGGGACTGCTGCTCTATTCCATTGCTTCTCATTCTCCAGCAGGCTGGCCCAAACATGTTCTCATGTCATTGGCAGAGACATAGCAAGCTCATTCTTCCACATGCTTTTCACGTTTCTTCTTATATCACATTTACGGACCTCACAAAGTAAGTCATGTGACAGAGCCCAGCATCAAGGGGCAAAACAGTTGCAGGGTACTGCAGAGTTACATGGCAAAGTCATGGATTCAGGAAGGGTGAAAAATTGGGGCCAAATTTGCAGTTTCCCCGGTGGGGTCGAAAGGCATCCTTAGTTTTAAAGCTTGTGATAGATGTTTCCAAATTGCTCTCCGGCAAGGCTGAACCAACCCCACTAACGGTATTAAGAGACTTTGCAGTTTTCCAGTTCTCTTTACTCTTGCTGACTCTGGGAGTGATTTATGACTTTCCATCTTGGCTGTTTTGATTGGCATCTCTCCCTGTCCTCTGGGTTGCACATTTTCTCTTTGTGCTGATTCTTTCCCTGCAGAGTGACCCCAGAGCTGCCCTATTCTCTGGTCTTTTCCTCCTCTTCATCCGGTCTCCTGCCCACTTTACCTTGCACCTGTGCTGACCACCTCTCACCTATCTGGAATATTCAGTGATCCATAAGGGCCCTTTCCCCAGCCATTCTGAGTCAGCAGGCATTTACTCCATGTCTCTGCCACCTACACCAAGCAGCAGGGCAATTGTTAGTCCTCTTTATTCCCAGCATCTCAGAGTTTTTTAGGGCCAGAAAAAAGCTAAGAATTCAATCTTGTTTTTTTATACAATTTTGTTCCAAGAAGATAGCTATTAATATGGTTATGTGTGTGGTTGAAGACATGGATGTAGATAGAAATTTGTCTGCAGAAAAGGCTGGAAGCTGTTAACCACTGTTAAGTGTTTTAGTATATCTCCGTGTAGAGGAATTATGGGTAAATTTAAAAAAACTTCAACACTGTGTATAGCAACTGAACGTCACAGGAGTTAAATGACTTGCCTCCTGTCCTAAAGATAAATAATAGCACGCTGTGATTACAGCCCAGTTCTGCTGATTCCTGTTTTAATGCTCCCTTGAGACAATACCACAACAGGAACTCTGGGGCCCAGCTGTCTTTTGTTTGTTTGTTTCCAAGCAGCATTGGTAGTTTGGTTTGGTTTTGCAAGAGTGCTTTGCTTTTTGTGGGTTCACAGGGAAATTGAGAATATTTTTTAAGTGGTTGAGTCATCTAAACCAGCTACGTGAATGTTGTATGCATATGTTCAATACATATGTCTGGGTGCATAAATTATGCTGGCTTCAAAATTTGACAGATGATTCAGGTGAATAGTGGACTTTATCAGTTAAATCACATTAAGGCTCCCAAGCAGATACATCTCGAATCCTGAGCACATAATTTATCACAGGTATCACATGGAGTCCATGCAATTATATTAATTATTTAGTATATACAAAAGGTAAGCTCTGCAGATTTAGAGTAGAATCAGATAAGCTTTTTAGGGACATCTCAGTTGGTTAGATTGATTAAATTTCTTGCTGTGAGCCAATTAAGGTGGGTGATGGAGTGTTTTTCCCTGGAGCTTACCTTCACTAGAGTGATTCTGAAAAACTGGAGGTTGGTTAGGAGACCAGGGCATGGGCCTCTGTCCATGGAAATGATGGGTTGGTCTGCTCGCCAATGAGTCTTTGATTTGTTTTCTGCTTGCCCTTTGTCTTATTTCCCTTTCATCCAAGCTCTGTCTCTAGGATATCCATAAAGAAAAAGAAAGCTTTAGTTATTCCTCTGAGAGTAAGGATTGGGTCGAGTATTACTGTGGTGATGAAGAAGAGAGAAACATACTTTGAAGAGCCCTTGGCTTGGTGAATACCGAAGAGACGTTGGTGTCTTGAGTGTATTGTTCTGAGCCAAAGCCAGATGTTAAATTGAGGCATTTGGGGCCTGGAAACATGTCACTGTTGCTAAATTAGTACCTTTTACCCACTTAGGGCTTTCTGTACGCCTTCTTGGATCACAGAGGGTGCAGATACTCAGAAATGGACACAAACCAGTAGGGACAAAGAGACTGGGATCTGAGGCTTCTTCACCAAGCAATAGGAGGAAGAATCCAAGCTCCTAAAAAATAAGCATCTATAGGTTCTCTTTCCTAGTGCTTCCATGGTGTTGGTTTTTCTTTGTGCCAGTTGGCTTGCAGAGAAAGACTGCCTTGGAAGCTGAGTTTTTGCAAGCCTGTTGTAGAATTCAGGTGGAGATTTCAGCCAGTCAGTGAGGGTCTAGGTATTCTGTGTCTGGATGGACTCCAGCGACCCATGCTTGTTTATACTAGGATTCAAGCATAATACAGTTGTCACTGTTAGCCCCCAATCCCACATGTACCCCGACACATGCTCCTGTGGCATGCACATATGCACCTGGGCTCCATCTGCTAATGTGCCTTGCTTAGGAGTATCTTGGAGGTACCTAAGGTAGTTGTTGGCTGCTTCTTGATGGAAAATGCTCAGTTAGAGCCAGTTGACACAAGCATGCTACTAAAACTGAATAGATTTTGATAAAACAGTTTCAGTTAATATGTCCCTTAGGGTGAAGTACAGTCTTCTCTACTTCACTTCACTTGCTAAGAAAATCAGTAGCCTCATTTCCAACCTGTGTTCAAACTCAGATTTAACTGTTAGAAAGTGTTTAAGACCACAGTGAGGCCCACATGGCTACTAATCAATGTGTGATTAAGATACTTGTTGGGGGCAGGTGGGGGGGTTGAATAGAGGCGAAGGGCAAGGAGATGAGCTGGAGGCACATGGCAGCACAAGGAGGGAACCAGTGGTGGGCACCTCGTCACCCTGCTCAAGGTCAACACGGTGGCGCCGCAGTGTCTTTGCTCCATCATCTCAACTCTCTAGAAGAGAGTGCTGATGAGACCAAGGTAGGAGCATGAGAGCTCACCTAAATTGTTTCCTTTGGTTAAGTCTCACAGCCTGTTTGCACTGTAACCTGCAGCTCTGGTTGGAAAATAACCAGTGTGGGGCATGAGAAGGAACTTGAATGATAGCAGTGCACGTTTATCAAAAAGTTCTTCAAAGTCATCCCAGCTTCTTACTTCACCTCTCTGTTTCTGTTTCTTCTTATGAAAAATTATAGTAATATTACAATAATAGTATCGATCTCATAGGCTTTTGGGGAGGCTTCAATAAGTTAATACTGAGAAAATATTGAAAACCACGCCTGGTGTATTGCAGGTGGTGTTTGAATGCTGATTGATTGCTGTTGCTGTTATATTTATTAACTGCCATGCCCCTGTTGGACTGGAAGCCGCATCTTAGTCTTTAACGTTCCCCTGTAATTTTGGAGCTGCTCCCGCCCCGTGGAAGGAACAAGGGAGCCTTTGGGACCTCTGGAGCCTGTGATGAGTGTTGGGAGGTGGGGACACCTTGACAAGTGCTGGAGTGCACCTGCGCCATCTTGCCCAGCCTGACTGCAGTTAGCGGCCTGAACTCAGGGGCTGCCAGTCTCTTGAAGCACCAGGTTTCAGGACTAGCCTCCACTTAACCCTCTCCCACTGCTGCTCAGCGCTCACCCTCCACTGACGCCATGCTCATTCATAGCTGTGGACTCACTCCTCTCTGAAATGTTCTTTAGTTGGTTCCTCTGGGACCTTATCTCCACTTCAGCTGTGAGCTCCTTTCAGTGGAAGAACGACCTCGTGTGTCATTCCCCTCCCCCTCGCTCCCTCACCGTTGGCATTCAGTTCAGTGTTCTGCACACATGGGACCCTATTCCCAATTTGGAGCAGGTCAGGATTTATTCACCCTCGGGCTGCCCTTAGCAGCCAGCCCAGACCCGTCGGATGTGTGACGATGGAAAATGTTTGTGGGAATGACTCTCAAACAGTGCCCTTCTGCCCAAGTCCTTCCTTGAATCCCACCCACCACATACGTGGCTTATGTTAGAGGGTTTGATAACTGTACAGAAGGAAGTAGCCCCGCCTTGGGGCCAGGTCAGGCCTGAGGGTTGCGAAGGGCTGTTTATTCCTCTTGGGTTGGAGGTACCTGATCTGTGGTACATTGGAATGCTTACATCCTTGTTCCTCGAGAAGGGAGAAAGTTCTGCTTATCCTCAGCCTGTTACCATGACACCCCTGCCACAGGCTCCTCTACAAACACAGCAATACTGGCCAACGTGGATAGACATCTGCTGTCTGTCAGGTACTCCATTAAAGTAGGGGACTCGCATACGGTTTCCATTTGATCCTATGGATTAGCTATTTTACCCCATTTTATTTATTTTTTTTAATTAAAAAAATTATTTTATTTATTTTGGGCTGTGTTGGTTCTTTGTTGCTGCACGCGGGCTTTCTCTAGTCGCGGCGAGCGGAGGCTACTCTTTGTTGCAGTGCACGGGCCTCTGATTGCGGTGGCTTCCCTTGTTGTGGAGCATGGGCTCTAGGCGCGGGGGCTTCAGTAGTTGTGGTGTGTGGGCTCTTGAGCACAGGCTCAGTAGCTGTGGCACACGGGCTTAGTTGCTCCGCGGCATGTGGGGTCTTCCTGGACCAGGGATCGAACCTGCGTCCCCTACATTGGCAGACGGATTCTTCACCACTACGCCACCAGGCAAGTCCCACCCCCATTTTTATAGTTAAAGAAACAGGCTTAGAGAACTACGTGACCGAGATCACAAACTTACTATGTGGCATAAACTGTTGATCCAATATTAAGTTGGACTAACTGGCCTTGTTCTTAATTTCTCCTCTACAGGTTTATATCAATAAAAATACTCTCTGTCTTTTAATATTCTTAAATATTTTTCCTGCTTGAGCATCTGTTTTCTTCTCTGGAGACGGGGACACTGTTGTTAACATTTCTTCCTCTGCTCTCTGGTGTTGCAGTGATTTCATCATGCACACATGTACTCTGAGAGTGTACAATTGGCTAGACCCTGCACCCCGCATGATAGCTTACTGGGGGCCTCGTTACTCCAGAACAGGAGGAACTGAAGAGAAAGAGCAGGAATCAACTTCAAAGGCGCACACACCTGTTACAATGTATACCTTGCTTACACCTGAGCTCAGCCCATCCTAGGACGAACCCTGGTAGGGCTTCAAAGGTCTCAGCGTTCATATCTCTTCCTTAAAGTCTGTTTGTACCTTTCTTTGGTCTAGTATCTGTCCTCCATAAAGTGTTATTAATTTCCACAGCATCCTGCTTGATGTTCGTATGTCCGTTTTCTGTAAGACTGGAGTAAAGAAAACAAGTGTCTCCCTGGCAGTGAGGGATAAGTTCAGGGTGTTTGTGGATGAGCCTACGGCTGCTCCCATCTGAAGGGCTTGAGAGAGACACTTCAGGATATCAGGATCTTCCGGATTTTGGAGATCTGGAGTGTAGGGAGCTTGGGAGGTCTTGAGCAGCTGCCAGTCAGCTTAGGCTGCAATTTAAAAGCATGTCTGTAGTTTTATGGTGTGCTCTGCCCCCCACCACAGCCCCCTCTTCATTACTGCTTAGGTGAGTGAGAAGTATCTCTGCTGATTCTTTATCTTATCATCAGACAGTATCTCTTTTTAAATGCTTATTATCAGGAGAATAATACACATGATATAATAGATGGTCTAGGAAGCGCTATATAAGTGTTTGTTAAATAAATAAATGAAAATAAATGCAATGGAAAGAAGGTCTCATTTATCCCACTCAGTTCTCTTCTGTAGAGGTAACAACCATTATCAGTTTCATGTAGTTCCTTCTAGAAATTTTCCAGGTGTACACAGACATGTCTGCATATGTGCATACCACCCCATTTTGCCTTCACATGTGGGATTGGCTGGAAATGTTGCATAAATCCCACTGCTTACCCTCCTGCAAGGCACCCTGTGGTTCTGATCAAGGCCTCTGGAATACAAGCATCCACACGGGGAAATACTTTCCCTTCCTGTCATCTCTGGGGCCCACCCAGGGCCACCAAAGGAGACTCATCAAAGCTTGGGAGACCACTTCCCACATAGATCCAGAGACATGGTGCTCTCAGAAAGATGACAAGACAGAATATGGAGTTAAGATTTACTCCTCCTGAAGTTCACCAGAATTTTAATAGAGTTGTGGGATGGGGGAGGGAAAACTGTGGATAATTATTTTCTTCTTTTTACATTTCCTTTTAATAATGATCCTATATTAATAATGAAAAAATTATTTATAATGAAAAATCCCAATGCACTTAAAAAATTATTTCAGGGGCTTCCCTGGTGGTGCAGTGGTTGAGAATCTGCCTGCCAGTGCAGGGGACACGGGTTTGAGCCCTGGTCTGGGAAGATCCCGCATGCCGTGGAGCAGCTAGGCCCGTGAGCCACACAGCTACTAAGCCTGCGCGTCTGGAGCCTGTGCTCCACAACAAGAGAAGCCACGACAGTGAGAGGCCCGCCCACCGCGATGAAGAGTGGCCCCCGCTTGCCGCAACTAGAGAAAGCCCTTGCACAGAAACGAAGACCCAACACAGCCAAAAATAAAAATAAATAAATTAAAAGAAGGCTCAACATTAAAAAAAAAATAAAAAAAAGGTATTCCAATTCCCCCTGAAGTGGAGTCTTAAGCTCTCAACTTATTAAATGTACTAGTACAATTTTTACTGGTTACAAAACAGATACAAAATCCCTTTATAAGAACCCTCAGAGTACAACTTCCGTTGTTTTGTTATAATAGAATTGGTTCTTAATGAGCACAGTGCTAGAAATCAGTCTGCAGAAACTAGAAATGAAGTAGAGTTGGTTCTGGTTATTTCTGTATGGTGCCTTGAAAACTCTCCTGGACCAAGATACTGGTGGTGAGTGACGGCATCTCCCAGGGAGCTTTTTTTTTTTTTAATTTTATGTATTTAATTTATTTATTTTTGGCTGCATTGGGTCTTCGTTGCTGCACGTGGGCTTTCTCTAGTTGTGGCGAGTGGGGGCTACTCTTCATAGCGGTGTGCGGGCTTCTCATTGCAGTGGCTTCTCTTTGTTGCGGAGCACGGGCTCTAGGCACACAGGGTCAGTAGTTGTGGCTCACGGGCTTAGTTGCTCCGCGGCATGTGGGATCTTCGCAGACCTAGGGGTCAAACCCGTGTCCCCTGCATTGGCAGGCGGATTCTCTACCACTGCACCACCAGGGAAGCCCCTCCCAGGGTGCTTTTAAAGCTGCACCTGACTGCCATTCTTCTCCGTGCCTCCTTGTTGAACGTCAGTGCTATAGGGCAGTGGTTCCCGCACTGGGGGCTTTGGACTCCCCTGGGGCTGGGAGATTACAGCAAGTGGACTCTGGACCCTTCCAAACATAGCACACTGTCTGCCTCAAATAATACAGTTACCACTGATTGAGCATTTCTCATGTGCCAGGCACGGTTCTAGGAACTTTCATGTATTTACTCATTCAATTCAGTGACCCAGTGAAGCCAGTAA
Organism: Globicephala melas; assembly: GCF_963455315.2. Taxonomy (NCBI): domain Eukaryota; kingdom Metazoa; phylum Chordata; class Mammalia; order Artiodactyla; family Delphinidae; genus Globicephala; species Globicephala melas. The sequence continues at coordinate 153,246,645 of NC_083315.2, forward strand.
CATTTTAATCTCCTTATTGATGAGAAAACTGAGACCCAAAAGGGTGAAGTGAGCTATCTCAGATCTCTCTACTATTAGGAGGTAAAGTCATGGTTCAAATCCATGCCATCTGCTTCCACAGCCCGCTTCTAATCACTAAACCACACTCCCTCAGAGAAGCAGATGGTTTCATCTGTGGGCTGTCTGTATGTTGTGTGTAGTACTTTTTCCCCAGATGTTTGTAGATGCTGTTGGGATCGATCAAAGAAAAATCCGTGTAAAAGTGATACTGAATTTACATGAGCATTTTTTCATCAATATTTTTTCTGTCATTGGCTCTAAAATTTGACTTTTCTCCTGTGGTGGTCCTCCAGATCTTTAGATGTTCTAAGAAGGCTATAGTCCAAAAGGCTGAAAATCACTGCTCTAAAGGAAGAAGGTGGGAATCAAATATATGCCATACTTGCTTCTTTTCCAGCCAGCTCCCCGCTAGCTCTGCTCATCTCTCCAGTTCTCAACCAGAATCCATGGCAGGTACTCTCATTCTTTGTGTTGTGGACAGGTGCTGGTGAATAACTTGATTGCTCTGGGAGTCATCTGGTAAGATACGAAAGTAATCTCATAACATAATCTCCTTTTCCCTGGAGGCATTCACTGGGAGAAATTTATGTGTTTTATATTCTGTACGGGAGGCTGACCAGACCTTCAATCAGAAGGACCGTGTTCTAGTGCCAGCTCACCTATGATCTGTGTTACTCTCAGCGAGTCATTCTGCCTCTGTGCCTCAGCTTCTTCGTCATTAGGATGCCCTGCCTTACGGGAGAGTGGTTGCAGGATTAAGTGAGATGATAGTTCTTTGTATTGTTTTTAGTATGCTCGTTTGTTTATTGTAAAGAATGCTGAATGCCTAATCCATACCAGGCATTCCTCCAGGTTCAGGAATTCCAGCAGTGAGCAAAACAGACAAAGCCCCAGTCCTCATGGGGCTGCCGTTCTATGTGGGGAAGAGAGACAAAAAGGAAATAAATATATTATGAGGTGGTGATAAGTGCTATGGAGAAAAATAAGACAGGGTACGGGGAATAGGGAGGGGGGCGGTTAATTTGTTTGAAATTCAGGAAAGGACTTATGTTGAAGCTGTCCTTGAGCTCATTCCTGACGATGTTAAAGAGCCAGAAGGATACCAGGGGAGATGCTGTCAGGCAGAGGAAACGGCCAGTGCAAAGGCGCTGAGGTGGGGATGTGCTTGGCAGTTTGGAGGCACAGGAAGGGACCTGTGTGGCTGGGACAGAGGGAGGGAGGCTAAGAGCAGAGATGAGGTCAGAGCTCTAAAGGGGCCAGGTAACAGGGTGGGTCTGGGAGTGAGATGGAGCCATGGGCAGATTTGAGCAGTGAGATATGCTATCACTAGCTGATCACTCTCGCTGCATGTGGAGAATGGACATGTAGGGGACAAGAGAGGGAGGAGGCAGAAGGAGATTGGTTAGAGAACTATTGTCATAATCTAGATTAGTGATGATGGTGGCTTGGACCGTGGTGTTAGTGGTGAAAGAGGTGGGAGAAGAGGTCTGATTCTGCATGTATTTTGAAGGTAAGCCTGATAGGATTTGTTCAGACAGGGGGCAAAATTGACATCAAAAACATCAAGGTTTTTGACCTGAGCCCCTGGTGTGATGACTTGTTACTCACTGAGACGGGTAAACCTGAGAGAGAAGCAGGTTTGGGAGGAGGGTTGAAATTAGTTTCAGTGCCTGAAATCCCCAAGGGGAGAAGTGAAATAGGAGGTTGGACCTGTAAGATAGGAGTTTAGGGGGAAGTCTGGGTTGGAGTTCAGAATTTGGGAGTCATTAGCATAAACATATTACTTAGAGGCCTGAGACTGGATGGGGACACACAGATTTGAGTGTAGATAATAAAAAGGTTGAAAGGGCTGATCCAGAGGAAGGCCTGGGGGACCTGTTGTTTCGAGCAGGGGATGGCAGACAGCAGCTGGATTGTTGTCCCTGTTAGTAAGTAAAATTTTATTGGAATACAGCTCTTTGCAATCCTTTATCCATTGTCTATGGCTGCTTTTGAGCTGCAATGGTGGAGTTGAATAGTTGTGACAAAGGCGTGCAGCCCGCCAAACCAAGAGAATTTATTATCTTTTTACAGACAAGTTTGTCCAACTTGGATTAAAGATCAGGGAGATGATGGGGGTCCAGCAAAGGAGACTCAGAAGGAATAGCCAGGCATGAGGGAAGGACCCCAGGATTCTGCAGTATAGGCCAGGTGGTGTAAGGCTTTTAATCACCGGCTTTAAGAATGTGTGCCACTGGGCAAGTTACTTCACCTATGAGGACAGTAGTAGTGCAGGGTTGTTGTGAATGAAATGGGATGATATAGGTAAAACCCTTACAGCTGGGCCTGGCATACAGTAAGTGCTCAGTAAATATTCTTACAGCATCCACTTCTACGGGCTTAGCCACAGTCCTCAGCCTAGGCTCTGTACTAGAGAGAAAATTCAGAGTGATGACCACCCCCAGCCCCCTTGAGTAAGCCCCGTGACCTGTGCTCAGGCCCTGAAGAAGCAGGAGGAAGGTGAGTCAGGGCCCCCTGTCCCCCAAGGGAACGTTGAAGGAGAGCACTGGCCCTGCAGCATCTGCTTTTACCTTCTGTCTTTAAGAGACAGTCTTTACTGAAAGCTTTTGAGCAAACGGCAAATCCATTTTTATGAAATTACCAATGTTAACACGTTCCATGTGTCAGGATTTGATAGGCTCCTGTGGGGCTGTGCCCGTGACAACATTGGCTGGCAGCTCTCACCTGGGGAGTTATACCACATACCCCTAATGCTGGAGAAGGGCCTTGGTATCCTGCTCAGAACCAGGATATTTTCTCCCAGGAAGAGCCTTAGAGGAGAAGCTTGAAGAGGGAGTGAGATAGACCCACTGGGGCTCTTCTAAAGATCCTAGCTCCAAGGCTTGGATAAGGAAAGAATTACTTTGCATCATGTGCTGGTTCGGCATTCAGCCTGCCAGCTTCACCACTGGTCCCCTCTGGGTCCAGAGTCATGGGAGCCCACAGGAGTGTCTGTCCTTTTGGGGAGGTTATGAAAAAGAATCTGGCCTTTCCCATTCACTTGTTTTTGCATGTGTTATTGGTCCCCTTCTTTCTATCAGGGCTACTTTCCCTGGTTAGCCTCTAAAGCAGTGGTTCTCAGCGTGTGATCTGTGGACGACCAGCATCAGCATCACCTGGCAACTTGTGAGTGGCGTTTGGGGCACTACCCCAAACCATGGAATCAGCAGCTTTTGGTGTATGACCTTGGGCAAGTTAGTTAAGCTCTCTGAAATGTGGTTCTCCCCTTTGGAATACGGGAATAATAATGGCACAGGATTGTTTTAAAGATTAAATGAGATGAACAATCCACTGAGTTTAACAAGTCCTCCAGGTGATTCTGATCATGCTAAAGTTTGAGAACCACTCCTCTAAAGATTCTTCTAAAAGATCCCCATTTGGGGACAGTAGGAAATTCCTGCTAAGAGAATTTTTCAGATTTTATCCTTTTATACATCTCAGACCATTTTTATTCCGAGCTCATCTGTCAATCATCTTTCCAAAATGAATACTTTCTCATTTTCTTAAAAATGTGACAGGATACCAATCATAGTTTAGCTTTTCCATAAAGACTCAGGGCATAATCGTGAATGAATATAATTATTGCTATGTTGGGTATAGGGCTTTTGGCACCATACTTCTATGTCTGTGTAATTCTTTACCAGTTGTTTAGCTTAAATTTTTTTTTAGTTGTATGTGGCTTTCTTCTTCATTGTCTGCATATCAGCTGTTATTACCATAAGTATACCTAGTAGGAGCCCTATCACTTTCTAATTTTTTATTTTTAAATTGATTTTGTACAGGGGCTGAAATAATCAAGATGGTTAATAGGGTGTGCAAAGCAAGAATAAATAAGTAAAAAATACGAGTAAATAACCAGATAAAAAGCTGAGGGAATGTTTTTTCAAGTATAAACTTCTGTACCTGAATTTTGTAGTGTAAAATTTGGATTCTTGAGTGCTTTACTCTTTACTTCTGATCATGTTCTCAATAACTGGCCTTTTTTTTTTTTTAAATAAATTTATTTATTTATTTTTGGCTGTGTTGGGTCTTCGTTGCTGTGCACGGGGTTTCTCTAATTGTGGCAAGTGGGGGCTACTCTTTGTTGTGGTGCGTGGGCTTCTCATTGCTGTGGCTTCTCTTTGTTGTGGAGCATGGGCCCTAGAGCGCGCAGGCTTCAGTAGCTGTGGCACGTGGGGCAGGCTCAGTAGTTGTGGCTCACGGGCTCTAGAGCGCAGGCTCAGTAGTTGTGGCACACGGGCTTAGTTGCTCCACGGCATGTGGGATCTTTCTGGACCAGGGCTCAAATCCGTGTCCCCTGCATTGGCTTAGTTGCTCCACGGCATGTGGGATCTTCCTGGACCAGGGCTCGAATCCGTGTCCCCTGCATAACCACTGCACTACCAGGGAAGTCCCAATAACTGATGTTTTGAATAACAAAAATTGTCGTACAATACTTATCACTCCACACTTCTTCTGAACGTTTACCCCCATGTTATACTTTTGTTTGTTGCATCTCTTTCTGTTATCAACATGTGTATTTTCCTAAAAGATATAATTCATAACGTATCATTCATTCACATCTAAATTACTGCTCTTTGGAATGAAAGGTAATCAGTAAATGTGAGGTACCCCCTCTTCCACTCTCCTTTTTTCTGGTGTTTTACTTTCCTTGGGTTCCTAAGTCAGCCTGGGAGGAAGTACACAGGGCTGACATGTGAAAAACCCCGCATCCTAGGCTTGTTTCTGCCACTAAGTGACTGCATGGAATTAGGCAAATCACTTGGCTTCTCTGGGCCTGGAGCTGCAACAGTATAAATGCAGATGATAATGCTTGCTCCTCTTTCCTTGGAGCAGTGTAGCAGGAATCCGAATAAGTAGTGCAAGTGGAATTGTTACACTCTCTACACCTGGTAGGCATTGCGGTAAGGTGCGTCCAAGGCATTCTGGCTTCATGTGGGCCTACAGGCTGCTGCTTCAGGATCCCTTTCCCCAGGATCCAGCCGCCTTGGCTCAGAGGCTTTGGGACCGTGCTATATTTTTTGTCCCACTTCAGAGCATACCGAATCAACACAGACGTAAAATGAAGTCACAAAGAGGGAGCGCATATTCACTACAGAAAACGTTGGCGGGAAAGACAAAAACACTCAGTGACAACACCACAAAAAAGCCTGTATTGTGGGATGCAGTGTTTTGGCTGTTCTCATTGCTTTGGAATCTGGTGCATTCTGAGATGTGGGACACGCCAGGTGTTTAGACAGCATGCCTGCTTAACCCCTGCAAGTTCCTCGAAGGGACCAGGGTGTTTCAATCTGGACCTACCAGCCAGGATTCTCAGTTAGACAGAGGCATGCCTTCCACTGGTTAAGGCCACTCTGGAGCTCAGTGGTGAATAGATGCAGGGCCCCAAGAAGGCCCCCAGGAAGCCCACCACTGAGATCGAAAGGGACACCCACTTTCCTGAATAGCCAGTTCCCTTCAGTTGAGTCTATTTGTGTGTCTTCCTCTCCCCTGGAGAGGATTCTGACAGCTATGTCACCTGAAGCACACCTAGGAAGACTTGCACCCTCTGCAGGAAGCGTCTGGAAGAGTTAATTCAGTTCACTTCACCTTTCTGCTAATCCTATCCCTATCCACTCTTTAAAGCCCAGCGTAAGTCCGACCTTCCTGGAATCACCAAATCCTTCAGTCTTCATGACCCTCCCACCTCTGACCTCTGCCAGCACTTCTTGCATGAGATTCTCTTTGGCACTTACCATCTGTTGCCTTGTTAGGTAAATTTATTAAGGGCGTGTCTATCAACATCTTGAGAGCAGTGCAAGGTCTTATCTGTACCAGTTCTGCTCTTGGGCCCAGATGCACCTGGAGCAGTAGGACGTCTGCCCCAGCTTCGCTGAGGAACTGTGTCCTTGGGGCTGGGCTGGATGCTGCAGGAAGTTGTTCAGCCAAAGGCAGCAGAGTGAGAAGGAAGGATTGAGTGCCCTTAAGGCCCGAACTTCTTATCCAAAGGAGGAAGGAGGTCAAAGTCAGGGACACAGTCAAGGTTAGAAGTCAGGCAGACAAGTGGCTCAGGACCGAGGCTGTGAAGAGTCCCCTGCCAGGGTTAGGAGACCTTGTTGCTGTTGCCTGGTGTTCTTTTTGGCGTGGAAACAGGCCATTTCTTTTAAAGGATTCACTCAGGTTGGATATTTACATCACAGTCTGATCCCAGGGGTGGGGCCTGTGGAAGTGTAGATCTCACTTCTGGTCCCTGTCCACAGAGGCCACAGTGTCCCACTCCCCTCACCTGTGAAATGCAGGAGTTGGAATCAGTCCTTTCTTGCTGCATGGTCCTAGCAAGTGAGTTGAGGGAATTGGGAGTGGACCAATCTCTTACGTAATGAATGGATGTTCTAAGGAGTACCTTTTTAAAGTATTTTAGACGTAGAAACATCTCCTGTCTCAAGCAGTGGAGGTTTTGAGACCAAAAGCTAGACCATCCCTAAAGGGAAGTTTAGTGTTTTCTTCATTGGGAGTGAAGATCCTATACATTTAAGGGCAGAAAAGGAAAGATTGCATGGGTTTGGGGATGGAGGACTGGGCCGATTTCTTCTAAGGATAATGAATTGCAATAAATTAAGAGGAGACGGAACAAAATGGTGGGTAGTGACTGTTATCAGAGAAGTAAATGCTATTTATGCAAGAAGACAAGGTGGGGGAACCGTGATATAGACAAACCTCTGGCTTTAATTAGCTGATGGCTTAGTGATACTGGTACTTGGGAAATCTGCTTCTCAGTGGGAAAAGGTTTGTTTTCAGAGGTAGTGAGCTGTGTCCACATAAAAGCATTTCAAAGACCAGTTCAGAGCGGGAGGGCCAGTGGGAGTTGAGTGGTCAGTTGCCATGGTGAACAGATTCCCTGCTGAGAAGTTGCCCTCCCCCCCATCTGTGCACAGGGACAGTGCTGGGTTGGATGATGCTTCTCAAACTCTAACGTGCATACTAATCACCTGGGGGTCCTGGAAACTGTGAATTCTGATACACGATGTCTGGGTGGGCTCAAGACTGTGTTTCTAACCAGCTTCCAGGTGATGTTCATGCTCCTGGCCTGTGGACAGTGTTTTGAGTGGCCAAGGTCCTAGTGGGCGTTGGAGGAAGAAGCAGTAAACCTGAGTTGTGGCCCTGGACAAGTCACGGACTCTCTGAGACCCACAGTTCCCTCAGCAGTAGCGAAAGAGGGAACTGGACTAGACCCTCTCCAGTTATATAGTGCATTGTTTCTGTTACAGACCCAGAGCGAATGGAGACCTCTACTTGTCCTTCCTTAGTAGCCTGTTGGCCCTGGAGGTTGTAGTGGTGGTCTTGCAACGTGGGGATTTGCATGGTTCCTTCACTATTTGTGGGTGGTTTGGTCAGCCTCCGCCCAGTGCCTTTAAGAGTGTAGCCCAGGGACTTCCCTGGTGGTGCAGTGGTTAGGAATCTGCCTGCCAATGCAGGGGACATGGGTTCGAGCCCTGCTCCAGGAAGATCCCATGTGCTGCGGAGTAACTAAGCCCGTGCACCACAACGACTGAGCCTGCGCTTCAGAGCCCGCAAGCCGCAACTCCTGAGCCCGTGTACCACAACTACTGAACCCCGCGCGCCTAGAGCCCATGCTCCGCAACAAGAGAGGCCACCGCAATGAGAAGCCCGCACACCGCAACGAAGAGTAGCCCCTGCTCGCCACAACTAGAGAGAAAGCCTGTGCGCAGCAATGAAGACCCAGCGCAGCCAAAAAAAAAAAAAAAAAAAAGAGTGGCTACTAGATTCTATTGTTATTTGTAAGAAAAGAGAAGAGACTACAGTTCAGTGACCCCTGTCCCATATCCATCCTCTAATGGTTCAGAGGTGACTTTCCCCTCTCCCCTTAGTACACGTTTAGATTCATACTGTGACCCCCTAGGATTCTCCTGTCCTTTCTGCCTGGGAAGCTGGCTCACTGGACACCCTAAAAGAATGCCTAGGCCTCAGACCTCTGAATCCATTTCTCTGAGATGAGATGTCCAGTTTGTTCATTACAACAATAGCTGCTGGGCCTATTACAGTTATGCAATAGGTTTCTTTTTTTAACCAGGTCTTGAAAATGTGTGCATTATCCTTTAGGTAATAAATGAAATAAAAAAGGCTGAAAATAAATCAGCTTTGCAAAGTGGGACTGAAGCTTTTCTACTAACTGCACCTTTTTTTTTTTTTTTTTTTTTTGGTTCTTGTTTTTTAAGCAGCTGATGGCAAGTTGGCAAGTGATTTCTTTTTAAACCTTTTTCAGGGCCCGCCTCATCTTTCACAATTGGCTGTTGGGACTTTGGCCTGTTGCAAAAGGGGCGCCCAGACAGTTACTCTGAGAATGGAGGGCAATTTAAAAGACATTATGTGTCTTCTAACATGGGGTGGCTTTTGTGCATTCCCTGACCTGTTTCCATCTCAAAGAATCACTTTCCAATTGTCATGGTGGTTGTATTAAAGGAAAATATGTCTTCCTACCCAGCTGTATCAACTGAGGGCTGGAAGGTGAGAGAATAACCCTACCGTCTAAGCATGGCACCAGGATCAACTTCATTTTGACCTTCTGAGGCCGCTACCTCTTTGCCTCCATAAAATTTCATTAGCACTTTAAATGCAGCACATTGGCTTAGGAATTATGCAGTCTGCTCCATGTGCAGCAGGTCCATGATTCTACTGTAATCTGACTGTTCCTCTGATGAACATGTTTACGATATCTCCTTTCTGGACATGGGGTGTGACAGCTGGGCAAGATGATCTCAAACATGGATCCCTTTACCCAGCGAGGGGCTGACGGCATCACAACAGTCAAGTCTATTCGGGGATGCCCTCTTGGCTTGCAAAGGGGAAAGGAAACCCACGTGGGAGGCGGAGGTCTGACGTGGGCAGGAAGCGACCCCTGCCCCTTGTGTGTGCACAGACACGTTGAATGGAGATTGTCTTGAATCATCTGATTTCGCTCCTCATTTGTATTTCTCCTCCATGTTCCCGGCCACACTTCCCCCCGTGGTGCGCGGAAATCTATTAACAGTGCTCACACATGGCACATCTGCGGAGCCATTATTGCTGCTGGAGAGCTGTGTTTGTGTAAAATTTTGAACACCCTGTGAAGATTTATCCTGGTCTCCCATTCTGTCCCCTACACTCCCCCCTTTTCTCTACTTAAAGATATATTAACATCTCTGGTTCTATCTGGAGGAAAAAGCTTTGAAGTGAGACAGGATGAAGATAAAATGCCCTTGTCTGAAAGTTTCCCTCTAGGATGAGCTTGGAGCCTTCTAAGAAGACGGAGGGCTGCCTGCGGCATGGGGGTGGTGCAGCTGCACTGCAAGGCTGTGGACCCCATTCTCTCTCTGGTCCCTGTCCCCCTGGGAGCCAGCTCCCCTGAGCCCAGGCAGGGTACACGGGGACCCACACGGTTAGCCAGCTCTAAGTCTACCTTGCTAACTCCCTTCCCAAGATCCACTCTCTCACTTCAACAAATTGGGTATGTGTTGGCCTTCCCTGGTGGCTCAGTGGTTAAGAATACACCTGCCAATGCAGGGGACACGGGTTCGAGCCCTGGTCTGGGAAGATCCCACATGCCACAGAGCAACTAAGCCTGTGCGCCACAACTACTGAACCTGTGCCCTAGAGCCTGCGAGCCACAACTACTGAGCCTGCGTGCCACAACTACTGAAGCCCGCGCACCTAGAGCCCTTGCTCTGCAGCAAGAGAAGTCACTGCAATGAGAAGCCCGCACACCACAACAAAGAGTAGCCCCTGCTCACCACAACTAGAGAAAGCCCGCACGCAGCAACGAAGACCCAACACAGCCAAAAGTAAATAAATAAATTTATTTAAAAAACAAACAAACAAAAACACCTTGAGCATGTCTTGGTTGTAAGGGACCCTCTGATTTCCTAAAATGTTAGTCTCTGCTCTTCTGTTTTGTCGGTGGAGATGCCAGTGGCTGAAATTTGGTCCTGGGCACAAGTGAGCCAGAGCTGGAGTCAGTAAGTGGGGAAACAGTCATCCTCACCCGGTGCGGAGCTGGCAGGGGCCTGGTTTAAAGGCGTTTGCAGACCATTGACCTCATCAGTCCTCTGAGGGTGACTTAGAGCTCAGCTGCTTCTAAGGTTGCTGAACTCTCTCCTCACCCCTGTTCCACCCTCTTGCCACTCACAGCCCAACTGAGAGGGGCCTGGACCTATCGCACTCCTGTGATTCTAACATCATATGCGTGATGGAGGAGAACCGGGGGTTGGGGGGTGGGTAGAGGCTGCTGGTGCCCCTGGCTCTGGTGGCCTTCCCTCTCTTTCTGCCGCCTCCTCCCAGGCCACCCCACGCCGGCAGGCCCTGGGCGCAGCGTGCTCCAGGAGTGGAGAGTGACACGAGGCGATGTCTGTGGCAAAGGGGAGAATGTGTGCTGAGCCTGGGGAGGCACGGATTGGCTGGCGGTGAGGTAACACGATGCAGTCTAAATGCGGAAGCAGCAGTCCCGGCATCGAGGGCATGCCTCGTCGGCAAGCTGAGTTGCCTGCCAGCCACCTGGAGGACAAGGTCTCCGAGGGGTTCTGCAGACCTCGTGTGCCTGGCTGGCTCCCAGGGCAGGGTCTGTGTGGCGGAGACCGGATGGCAGGATCTGGGATGTCATTGCTGTTCCCTAGCCCTAAACCCACTGCAGTTCTGACCTCTGCTCTTAAACAAATGGGGCTCTCTTAGCAAAGGTGTGTGAAAACGAGGGACTGGGCCTCAGGACTACCTGCGCAGGTAATGATGAGTAGCCATCAGTACTACTCTTGAGGACCTGGAGGGTTTCTAGGGCAACCAGCAGTTTAACTCCTTTGAGTTAAAGGACCCCCCTGGGGTCCTTTCTAAGTACAATTCTAGGTTCATAATTGGGCCAGGAGTCCACACCCGATCTCCCAATTCCAGCCCACTTCCTAATACTTAGCGTCAGTGGCAAATTTAGCCATGAAGGATTGAGGACTTCAAGAGGACACTGTGGGCTATGCTTTCTTTCTCTTCCTCTTTAAGGACAGAGCTGTCCTCTCAGCAAAAGTTTTCTGAGGCTTAGCAGCTTCCAGAGATCACAGTTGGTGCTCCACAAGTACTAGAGGTCAATTAAATAAATAGTAATTGAGCATCTACTGTCAACTAGTGTCAGGTTTCATGGGAGTTACAGGAACATGGGACTTGCCCTTGAGGAGGTCATTTAATCATTTATTCAACAAATATATTCTGGACTGTTTACTATGGGCCTGACACTGTTCTAAGTGTTTAGGCCACAGTGGTGAACAAAGCAAAGCCCTTGGTCTCTTGAAACTAACATTGTAAGGGGAGATACAGACAAGAAAACAGGAGAGCTGAGATGAAAGTGAGGGAGGATAAGGAGATTGAAGGTGCCTAGAGGCTGAGGCTACTTGGATTTGGTAAGCCAAGAGCTCAGTGTAGGAAGGGAGATAGAGAAGTTCTAGGGGCAGATTGTTGCAAGCAGAGGGAACTAACCGTGAGACCAAAGCCAAGTCAGGGCCAGCTTGGAGGTTCCAGGAACAGAAAGAAGAGCAAATGAGAGGGAAAGTAGAAGTGGTAAGGATAGTAAAATGGGCAGTAGCCAGATCCTGTAGGGCCTTCTATGCCACAGCAGGTAATTAGAATGTCAAGCTTTGGGTGGGTCATAGAGATGAATGGCCGAGGATAAACATTCTAGCCATTAATGACGACTGCTCTGTCATCCAAGGAGAAGCAGAGACTGTTAATGGGCTACTAAGTCCTATGTATTCACAGTGAAGTCATTGCTCCTCCCCCAGATGGACAGTAATTCTGCTGGGTCAGAGTGGCAGTGCCTTGTAGGCAGGTGGACAGAGGGGGCAGCTGGAGCAAACTCTACCTGAAGAGGTCATCCTCACTTACATGCCATCTAGTCCAAATCCTTTCCTTCCTCCAGAATAATACTGGCTGTATATTATTGGATGCTTAGTTTGACCCAGACCTCATGCTCAGCCTGTAGGTACATCATCTCATGTAATCCTCATAAAAGCCATGGAAGGAGGTATAATTCACATTTGACAAATGAGGAAACTGAGGCTCCAAGAGATAAGATAACTCTCCCAAGATGGCTCATCTAGGAAGAGATAGAAACAAGCTTCAACTCATAAGATATGGACTTCTGGACAATCTTAGTTGAGGATGACTTGCCCAGGAAAAACCTCCTAGGGCAGGGGTATGGGTGGGGTGAGAAGGAGGGAGAAATATTGAGAGATAAGCTATGTATCATAATGTTATGGATTAAACCAAGAGGAATTTTGCACCCCAAGGAGACAATTGGCAATATCTAGGGACATCTTTGCTTGTCACACTGGGAGGTGAATAGGGAGTGCTACTGACATCTCGTGGGTAGAGACCAGAGATGCTTCCAGATACCTGGTGATGCACAGGACAGTCCCACAACAAAGAGTTGTTGGCCCCAAATGTCAATAGTGCCAAGGCTGAGAAACCCTGAGTGAAAGTCTTACAGTGAAAACTGCTCTTTGCTTCTTTTCTCTTGTATCTCTGCCCTGGGGGTTACTGCCACATGGTATCTCCAGATACCAAACTAAAATCACAATGGCTATTTGCGATTCCATCGGGATGGTGGTTTTTCCCAGGTCTCTTTGCCATTTAAGCTCTTGTTAGTGATGGGAGATGAAGAGCTAGATCTCAGGGTGAGTGGGCCCTGGTGTGGTACTGCATCAGGTCTGTGGCCAAGAGGAGGCATTAGTTAACTGTCTCGTGTGGTTTCCCCACCAGTAAAGCGGAGGTGAGAACTCCTCCAGCCGCCTCTCAGGTTTGTTGTGAGAATTCCACGAGACAATAGATGTGAAAGTGCTTTCATGAAAGTAATATATAAATGTGCTATTACCAGTCCTTATACCACTAGTAAAACGAAACCATCATTATTCTGCTTCTGATGACATCAATTTGCAGAACCATTAGAGTTCTGTACATTATAGTCTAAAAGAGCTGTAGAGAGAGCTGCCAGGGACCTAAAGAGGTTGCTCAGAGGAAAACAGCCAGGGATACACCTGGGAATTGTTAAAGTGAGGTGGGGAGATGTGTGGTTTCTTATTCAGTTACTCAGATGTCCTTTGTTCACTTTCTTGCATCATGATTACCTCTAGATGTAGTATAATAACTTTATTAATAAAGTTGCTGCCCTCCTCCCACCCCTGTCAGAGCTCTGAGGGCACAGTCGAAACAGAATAATTAATTAATGGAAACGAAGAGAAAACAGCTCAAGTAATGGCTACGAAGAAGATCAAATAGCAAGGAGGGAGCTGCAAAAATTTCCCCTCTCATTTGACATTGGCCAATGAATGCATAGGAGGCTGGGGAAGTCCTAGGATTCCAGATCAACTGGCAGAATATCTTGGGAATACCCTCTTACTTTCTTTTTCACAGTGAAAGGTATAGAAGATACGAGGGCAGCATCGGGACCACTATCTGATGCAGCCAGCACATTGCTGAAGAAGATTTTCTGGGGGGTGAGGCAGTCTTGGAGGCTGTAACATGTGCGGGGTCAGTCTTACAGGAAGGGCTGAGGTTAACTTAGTGGTCTCACTTCAGAAATATGTAGATGAGCCCCTTATAGAAAATCTCCCTTCAAACTGTTCACTGGCATCTGAAATTCCTTTAAGAGGGAATAAAGCTTCCCTTTCTATAATTAAAGACAAAATCCTGTTCTTCCTGAGAGAGAGAAGTATTGGGTTGGCCAAAAAATTAGTTCGGGTTTTTCCATAAAATCTTATGGAAGAAGCTGAACGAACTTTTTGGCTAACCCAATAATATTGTCTTAAATTTATCCCAAAGGATATCGTATGATTACAAAAGCAGAGGAAATCCTTTCCCTAACTCTACATGGTTTGAGTGTGGGCTCTAAATAAAGGCTGCCTTGCACTTCCTGAGTATCTAAGTTAACTGGCTATAACCACATACCTTCCCTGGGATGTCACTAGTTAACATCTTTCTCATGACCCTAAGGCCTTTGCTGTTTCTTTTTGGGCATCTGAATCTGGTTGCACAGGACTTGATGAATCCCCTGTTTTTTTTTTTTTTTTTCCAGTTTCTATCTACATCCCTATCTTTTGTCTGACAAAGAGCCCTGCAAAGGGTAGAGGAAAGAATACTCCAGGGACCAGGGGACCTCAGGGGTAGGCCAGGCTCTGTCATTAAGTAGCTTAACCTTGGACAAGCCATGAAAACTCTTTGGGCCTTTAGTTCCTCTGCCTGTTAAGTGGGAGGACGGGATTAGATATCTCCAAGGGGCTTTCTTACTACAAGATTACAGATTGGCTTTTCTTCTTTTCATTTTGTTCAGGGAAGCCTCTCCTTCATTACCAGCATCTCTCAACCCAAGTCAGTATTTTCTCATCAATCTGAGTCCTTTCAAGAGAATATAAGGAGTGGCCGTGATTCAGGGTGATGCAAGGGGTGCCCATAATCTAAGGGGTTGCCTGGTTCAGGGGGGTGCAACAGTGTCCGTGAGTCAAGAGGCCACTGTTGATGTCTCTTGGCAGGTTGTTGCCACCCCAGAAAGACACGGGCAGTGGGTTGCACATGCCGGCGTCAGTGGAACGGGGAGCAGGACTTTAAAACTCACCCTTGAATATGCAGAGCTCAAAGGGTCACTGGCTCACAGCTGTGGGCCAACTTGAATAGAAAGTTGACAAGATAAAGCAGAGTTTGGACAACCTTACAAAGTAGCAGACCCTGAATTCCTCATTTTCATGGATAATTGACCGTAGACTTCAATTTTAGGAACATGGCAGTGTATCTGTGTACAGTTTACTCCTCTTTCAGGTGATGGAACCAGAGCCCGCGGAGTGCGTGGGACTCTGTTGCCCTCTAGTGGCCGGAGTGGAGCAGAACGTGCAGCAACTCCCCCAGAGTCAGACTTCTGTTGGCTTGGCGGTGCAGCTGAGCCTGAGCCAGGGTTCACAGAGTCCCCCTGGAGCACAGAACATCCAGGGGGCTCAGGGAACCCTTTCAGCACACCTCCTGACTTGAGATGATGCAGAGGGTCTGCCACCCCTCCTATTTCTGGGGGTAAGATCGGCAGCACAGAGAGGTTCTTGTTTTGCCCAGAGTCATACAGTAGCCAGCTGCAGGGCTGCGACGTGAGGTCAGGTGTCTGTGTTTTGTGGGTAGCTGAGGCACCTGGAATCTGCTGTAACAGTTACACCTTTGCTGTGTCACTTCTGCCTCAGTCAGATGTCGTCTCTAGCAAACAGACATCGTTATGTGGTTTTCCAGTTACTACTTCCCAAGGGGAGCTGGTTGATGTGGATGAGGCTTTCTAACATCTGGCTTTGAAGAGAGCGTTATATGCAGCTGTAGCAGAAGGAGCCAGCGTCTTAGTAATTGGCCAGGGGTTGGGAAGGAGCAAGGCAGTCTGGGGGCACTTGTCATCGTTGGGACTCAGCAGCTTTGCAGAATATGTTATCATGGTTCATATTTTTTTTTTTTTTTTGCGGTATGCGGGCCTCTCACTGTTGTGGCTTCTTCCCGTCCCGGAGCACAGGCTCAGCGGCCATGGCTCACGGGCCCAGCCGCTCCGCGGCATGTGGGATCTTCCTGGACCGGGGCACGAACCCGTGTCCCCTGCATCGGCAGGCGGACTCTCAACCACTGCGCCACCAGGGAAGCCCCATGGTTCATATTTTAAATGATTTTTTAAGTAAAATTGAAGGTGGGTCTAGGTGGAGATTATTCCAAGAAGGCTAGAAGCCTAGACACTAGTTGCAAAAAAAAAAAAAAAATGAAATAAATTGCTGAAGGTCATACTCCTGTTGTTGATCTTGGGCTCAAGTAGAGGGTTCTTAGTAGAGTTCCCTTACTCTAACTTTTGGCCTTGGTAATAGGCAATTAAACAAGAGGATTAATTTATGGAGAGGCTGAAGAACGTAGTAGGATGAGTAGATTATGCAGCATGACCTCTACTGCCAGGAGAGAGTCCAAAAGTCCATGAGGCATGGTCAAGGCTATATCTGGTATTCCAGTGCCCCTATCTTTTGGACAGGAATGCCCAAGACCCAGCAAAACTCCTCTTCTTTGACTTCCCCTTCCAACAGTATAAGTCATGGAAAAGGAATGGGTGGAAATAAGGCATTTTGTGGTGTTGAACAGGGGGTGCTTGAAAACACAGTGGCTTTCCATCGATGGACTTTTGGAATGTACCTTATGCTGGTAAAGCTATTGAGGGCTTAAATGATCCTCTTTTATAGCATGTTGCAATTCTTCCTTTGAACATGAGGAGCTTGAATTACCTTTTTTTACTTTATGATAGAAATGTAATCTTATTTCTCACTCCCTACTCTCTCCATTACACAGTTAACATATAACAGTCTGGTGCCTTCTAAAGACATTTCACCTAAAAGTACACATTTTATACTGGAGCCCATGTTCCTTGCCCGTACACTTCTTGTCTTCCAAGCTTTAGAATCACCATTGATTATTCCTCTTTTATTCATACTTCTCCAGCCTCCATCACTACCCCAAACAGCACCAACCTCCATTTCAGTCATTCACTCAACCCTGCTGACTTTTTGTTCTAACAGCCTGAGATTAGGTTTTTAAAATTTTTTATTTTACTTAAGTATAGATTTACAATGTTGTGTTAATTTCTGCTGTACAGCAAAGTGATTCAGTTATACATATACATATTCTATTCTGTTATGGTTTACCACAGGATATTGAATAAAGTTCCCTGTGCCTGTACAGTAGGACCTTGTTGTTTATGCATTCTGTGTATAATAGTTTGCATCTGCTGACCCCAGACTCCCACTCCATCCCTCCCCCACCCACCCCCAGCAACCACAAGTCTGCTCTCTACGTCTGTGAGTCTGTTTCTTAGATAAGTTCATTTGTGTCATATTTTAGATTCCACATGTAAGTGATATCATATGGTATTTGTTTTTCTCTTTCTGACTTATTTCACTTAGTATCATAATATATGTGTCCATCCATGTTGCTGCAAACAGCTTTATTTCATTCTTTTTTATGGCTGAGTAGTATTGCATTGTATATATGTACCACATGTTCTTTATCCATTCACGATATTAGTTTTTAACCAGATCACTCTGTTTTCACTCTATGCAAAAATCTCTTTAGCTTTGGGAGGCCCTCGTGAGCTAACATGCCAAAAATACCTGTGGTGATTCTAAGGTATTTGCTGGGACAGGGTTAAATGTTGAGGAAAGAGAGGAAGAATAGGCAGGGGGGATGGGGGTCCCATGAGGAGAGGCTTGTTGGGTGGTGGTGGGAAGCTTGGGCCTCGCAGCTGCAGCTACAGGCTGGGCCAGGCAGTGGACGGCAGGAGGTGTCTTCAGAGACTTCTGGGTGCTGTTCAGTGCACTGCATGTCATGCCCTTCCTTTCCAGCTCACAGATGGCTGAGGTACCACCTTTAACTGGATTCCGTCATGTGTACTTTAGGAACAAGAGAGGGAGTGGCACATAAGAGGAGTGTATAGGGGTCTACTTATTACTCCGTTTTTTCCTGCATTGACACTGGTCCTGGGTGCCCAACAGTGAAGCCACTAGAATTTGACCCACTACTTACCCAGCTTTCCCACTCCCAATCTGTTTGTTACACAGCAGCACAAATAGGGGGAGATGGCTTGGGCTTACGGGAGAGCAGGTGGCTCCTACCAGCTGGTGCTAAAAATGCCCCAACTTATAGATATTTATATTTCACTCATGCAGCCTTCCCTATCACACACACTGTGACAAAGTCAGGAATGTGTGCTACTTGTCCTTTGGGGCCTCCCTTCCTCTTCTCCATGTAATGCTGGCCTCCGTGTTCATACCTGATTACAGAGTTGAGAAGCCTTAGAACACCCTCCCTTACAGGTGGATCTCCTTTCTGTGCCTTTGGCTTCTGTGACATCTGAGTGCCCCCTTCTTTCATTCACTTTTAGAGGTTTACTTCCTTTGGCTGCTTATGAAATGCTTGTGCTCCTGAAGGTTCTGTCCTTGGCCTCCCTTTTCTTCTCCTAACATCTTCTTTCTGGACAAGCTCAAGCATCTTCTTAATGTTAACGAACCTCAGATTCAAATCGCCAGCCCGGATCCCTCTCCTGGGCTTCACACCAGCTTCCTGTGAAACATCTGAACTGATTTGTCCCCCAAGTACCTCAGATAACACATCTAAGTCTGAATTCATTCTCTGCTGCACAAAAGGTGCTTCTCTGTTTCTCATTAGAAGAGTAGAAATAAATGGAGAGAATGGAAGACTTCATTTACTTCGATAATTACCTACACGTCTTCCTCTTGGTCATCCCGTCTGCCCCTCTACCTGTTACCTCTAATTTGTCAACAGGTCTTGGAATTCTACTTCTCAAGTATTTTTCCAGGCTGACCCTTCCTCTCTCTCTCTCCACTGCCCTCGTTCAGGGTTTCATCAGCTTTATTTGGCCTCTGACATTGGCCTCCGTGTGTCCAGGAGCTGCATAGGTTAGTCTCTAAAAGAAAATCTGGGTACAGTTTTTAAACAAAATGTTATTTCAATAGAATCTGCATTCTTACAGAAAGTCTTCAAACACACTATTACAGTACCATGAATGAGTATAGGAAAGGCCGACAAATACCTTTTAGTGGGTTCCTAGTTTAAAAGAAATCCATCTGTGAGATAACATCACTTCCTGAGGTTCTCAAACAATGCCCAGAGCCATTATTTTTGGTCCTGTGTTAACTTTGTGAGTAAAATACAGAGCTTCTTCATGGTAATTTCCTATTATGTTTAGCTAACGAAGGTAACCCTTCATGAAACTTTCTTGTCTCTCTATAGCCTGAAGAGTATGTATACTTGGAAAGTAGATTCCTTTTGGCACCTTCATCTTCTTCCATCTTGGTCCCTCCTACCAATAGTTGTAGATTTTATTCCATTCCTGCTTCTTCCCGTCTGGGTTTCTGACATGCTCAGTTAAATTCTCCCCTCCTTGGGCTTCTCTTTGAAGATTAAGATCCTATCTCAGAAAATCTGGTCATTGAGAAGGTTGGGAAAAGGCTAGCAGTTACTTTGGAGTTACCTTTGCCTAGCTCGGGATGGTATTGATAGGTGGCCACAGCTTTAAGATTTGCTGTTCTACATGAATCACAATGCAGTCGTCTGAGAGGTGCTGCTGACCTGCATGAGGAATCTCAAGGTCTCCCGTCATCCTCCTTTCAGACACTCACAGTGATTAATTCCATAGAAATCACTCTTGGTGCTTCACCTTCAGAAGACAATTTTCTTTTTTGAATACATATGGGATACCGAGGCTTCTCCCTGGAAAGAAAGTCTGGTTTGCTTTTCATATTAGCTATTTTTTTAATTCCAAGGAAATCTACCTCCAAAAGCAAGCAAAACATCCTTCTCCCAAGTGACCGTGCCTTGGGTTTTAGATCCTGACTCATTGTTTTATCAGGCCTGCTCTCCTCTCTTCTTGGCCTTCAATCCAGGTCACCTGGGTTCTTTTCTCTTTACTGGCTGTCAGCAGGGACTGATCTGCTGAGCGAGCAGGGATGACATGCAAGAGAAAGTGAACTGAGCAGTTGTCCTAACTCTTCATGTCTGGTACATCACTCAGGGTCAGCGCAGTGAACTGAGGAACAACCATAGGGTCTCCAGAAGACTCTAAGGGATCTCCAGTTTCAGGGTGACCATTTTCTGGTCTGTGAGTCATGGTCCCATTTGCAGGGGGGTTTAGATCAGATGGAGTTGGATCCCTACTCTGATTTCTCATCACCCTGAACCCCTGGCTAGAGCTAGGAGTGTTGAGTGCCATTCGGGACCAGCCTGGTGTCTTTGGAGTCCATGAGTAAAGACAACTTGGGTCAAGTCATGTCTTATAAACCCACTGTGGTGCTGCATCAGAGAAACTCCTTCAGGATGACCTTGTCTGGAGAAGGCCCTTCATCCATGGCCTTCAGGCTGGGAATTAGGGTCAAGGGGCCTCAGGAGCCTGCAGGCCTGTTCTGTACTCAGCATGGGGTGACAAGGCAGCAAGTTGGCACTCTGGGGTCTTCCAATTCCAAATTCAACCATTTGTTTGCAGTTTTTTTTTTTCTCTTTTGAGGGGTAGTGGGCAGTAGACTTAAAAAAAAAACAAAAAAACCTAAACTTCCAAGCAAAATTGTTAGAAGCAGCATGCCCCTTGCCCATGCCTGGAATTGCTTCATACCCTTTGCCTGTTTCCGGGATGCTCAAAGGTTTTCTCCATTGCCCTCTATTGCTTTCCCTTCTGCCCTGTTTGTTCTTATGGCATTAAAGGGCCTACGTGCTTACTTCACAAGGACCCTCATTTCTTTATCCATCATGTTTTCTTTTCTTTTTTTTTAGTCTTAAGGTCTGCAGTCGAGCATTTTAACTGAACGCCTGGGCTGCCTGAGGCAGCTGTGGGGTTCCCAGTCAACTGCCTTGTCCTCTAAAGAATGACTTCCCTTTGACAGTACCACTTGTGGAAAAACAGAGCCAGCGTAGAGGATCTTGCAGATAATTCAGGAAGCGAGAGGAGTTATTGGAGGGTGGTAGGGGAGGACAGAAGACGGATTAATATTTTTTTCTTTATCACTTGGCATGTTAAACTTAATTATATTCCTTGGGAGACCTGTAAATAGTCATAATTAGGAATTATGATAATAGACGCTGCAGCCTTACACGTGTTCATCTTACTGCTTGCCTCTCTGTGACTGTGGGCTGTGATTAATACCAATCAGCATCACTAGGACAAGACCTCACCCTGCCTGTTGGGACCTTTTTGACTTTGGACGGCCAGTCTCAAGGGTCAGGAGCCCCTACACTAGCCCCATGAGCTAAAAAGAGTGACCTTCGCAGACTGAGTGCAGTCCTAGTTGTTGGCAGTGTCAGTCATGGCTATGAAAATAAGAATTTGGTTCCCAGATTTTCTACTTTCTCTCCTTCTGCCTTTGCCATTAAATTTTTTTTTTTTTGTGAACTTGAAAATACCACTTATTCATTTATTTTTGTGCAGAGAGGAAGGAGGGTTACCAGGATAACTCTACATGCTTATGAAATGATCATACAGAGGAAAAACCCCAAGAAGAGTGTAAAAAGGAAATCCCCTAATTAAGGGTCTCAGCTGAGTACCAGCCACTCTAATAGGAAATGTAATTTTAAGTCAAGGCAAAATCCTGTTCAGCATTTCTGAGATCCATTCTCCTTTTGATTGTCAATGTGAAAAAGTGAGAACTAGCTTACTTTTAACATAGCTGCTTGTCGGCCCTGAAAAGGATCTGAGAGGTCCTCTTTGTTCTGCAGATTTTATTGGAGAGGCGTTTGAGTCTAGGAGTTAAGGCACTAATTGGGCAAAGAGGCACAGCCACTCATGTGCCACTCAGAGGCCTGGGACTGGCCGTCTCCAGTGGGCGTATCAGAAGAAACCCTTAGGCTCTTCAGCCTCAGACACTTACAAGAACCCCTTAGTAGCCCAGTTTAGAATAACAATATAGATCCATGTTTAAAGTCAGCCCTATTTGCAGTACCATCCTTGCAACATGGATGTTATGACACACCAGAGACTTGAATACCAAGTCCCACCTTTCAGGATAGTCTCAAATGATATTCAAGACCAGATTCAGAAAATACATGATCCTGAGCTTTGGGGATTCACAATCAGAGGTTTTTCTTGAAACCTTTTCCTGAAAGCATGGTTCTAAAGAGACCCGGCGTTAAGGCAAAGGATTTTGATTTTCTTTGTACTGCCTCTTCACCTTCCACCCCACAAGATGACTCCCAGTTGTCTTTGCTGCTTTTAAGTCCTAGTCTTCCCTGAGGCTCAAGAGGAACTCAGGCTGTATTTTGATGCGATGAGTCACCTTTGATGTCACAGTCCTCACTCTCCAAGAACAAGGAATCATTAGTATCTTGACGTCTAATTGTATAAGTTAAAGCACTTCCTTGGAGCTCAGAGAGAAAAGCTGAAGTCTCACACACAGATTCTGCTGGCAGTAAATGACTGTGTGCTTTATAAAAGGAGAGAGAAATTCTGTTTGCGTGATGCCATTGGAATGTTAAAAGAAATCCAGAGGGGAAAAAATCCAAGTGAATAATACATATTGGGTCTCTGGCCCCTAATTTGATATTCAGTCAGATCAAAACTAACCCTGTGAGATCTTGGAATATAATGTCATATAAAAATGCTCCTGGGCAAGGAGCTTTATTAATACACAGTAGTAAAAAAATATGGGAGGCGCCATGTCTGGGTATTTTTCTATAAAATCTTTACTCATTTCACACCCTTTACAAGCACAATCCAAAACTGCTATGTTTAAACATCTACATTTGTTGGGATTTCTTTAAAAAAATAAACAGAAGAATCACATTTCACATGTGTTAAGTGGTGTAATAGTAAATCGTATTTAACAAGTTGGGAAAGGCTTCAGTTTTCATCGGTGTACAAAATGTCTACATGTAAATATTGGACTCACTTTTTAAATGAAGGTGCTGCAGTCAGCCTTTTAAAAAATAATAAAATAATCATGCAGGTCAGCATTGAATCTTCACGTGACTGCAGGTGTGTGAGTGTGTATGTGTGCGTGTCTACATGTTTTTAATTCCGTAGGATTAGCAGAATGACAAAATGTGTGAAGGAAGATAGCTGATGACTATTTTAAGCAGCACAAAAATGTGAGGAGGAGGTAGAGGATGAAAAGGAGAGAGAGAAAAAAAAATGATCAAGCAGGAAGAGGGACACGGGTATAAGACTAGAAGAAAAGAGAATTTCTTTAAACTAGAAAAATCAAAGGGATGTGTTTTCCCCTTATGGCAATAACCACTTTTTTCTAGGGCTTTATACATTAACACCTAAAAAATAGATTTGTGCTATAAATACAAGCTGTCTTCAATGCATATGTTTGGAATTATTTTCCCCTCTGATTCCTTTGTGGTCTTATGCCCTCATCTGACATTTTTAGTTAGGAAATACCAACCCAAGTTTTCTTTGATCGTGCTCCTTCCTTTGCCTGGAGACTTTGTGCCTTTTTCCCATAGCCAGTTTTTACTCATTCTTCCAGACTAGCTCAGCTGTTTCACCACCCAGAAAAACCTCCTCGTCTATCTTTGCCCCCTTTGTTTCTTGCTGTGTCTGCCAGCTCTGTACTCTGAGAGCACATTATATTTAAATGAATACTTACTGTCTCTCCCACGAGGCTGCTAACTACTAGCCCCAGAAGGGTATGGCCATGTCTTATTCCAGTCTGTATTCCTGGAGCCTAAGTAACATGGTGTCCTCAGTGCTCCCTAAATCCTCTTAAGCTTCAACGCATTACCATTTTAATGTTCCAATCCTCAGGGAAGCTGAGGCTTGCTTTCAGAGGAGACAGTCAGCTAGGGGTCATTTCTTGTTTAGCACCTGACCATGTGTTGGCAAACATTGTACGCTGTCTGTTGCAAAGTCAAAACATGTCCTTTCCACACATGGAGTAAGCCCTTATTGGGGAATAAACAATGATAATGACTGTTGTCAAGTAATGTGTCTGTGTAAGTGTCTGAACTGCTATTGTGGTTCTTTGTTTAAGAGGAGGAAGCGTTTTCCTTAACCTTCCATGGCTTTAGGGAGTCTTCCTCATTTTCCTGCTTCCCATGTTCCTAGGATGAAGTCCCTGAGATCTGAGATTCTGGTGGGCGTGCCTCGAATTTTTTTTTTTTTTTTTAAGAAGGAACTAAGTTTATTCTTGTCTAATGAAATTCACTAAGAGCCCAAGATGATAAAGACCCACACATTCAGCAAACCCTTTTAAATTAACCAAGCCACCAGGCTGTTTTGATCCCTCCACCGAGCACCCTGGCAGTGAGATGACCAAAACTGGCCTTCTGTTATCTTCCAGCATTCTTAACTCCCTTCGGGCAGAGTGGCCTCTCCAAGGTTGGTTCAGAACCATACTGCCAAAATGTCTTTCAAAGCCCCGGGAGGGTGAGCTTCCTTCAGCAGTCATATGGGAATAAGTAGGTTCATGGAAGACCAAATGGTTCAAACGGAATAAAATCTCTTCTAAGATAGTTTTCAAAAAGGGACACCACAAAAAAAAAAAGGGTAACAATTTAAGGCCCCGTTTAAAAGGTTCTCCGTCAGGTTTAGGCTTCTCGTTTAAAAAACAAAGACCTAAGAGGAGGGGCCCGATCAAGAGGTAAACTGGTGGAGAAGGGGCGAGGTGCAGGAGAAAGGGAGGCAGGTGGCCGAGGAGGGGACGGGCTGCGACAGGTGAACCGGGAGGACGGCGGGGGCGCCCGCACAGGCGGCGGCAGCGGCGGGGCCGAGCCCGGGACTTAAGCCTTCAGGAAGGCGGGTGCGGACAGAGCGCTGGGGTCACCGGGGAGCAGCGCAAAGGGGAAGACACGGAGCGGGAAAGGCGTGCGATGGGAACGGACTGGTTTCTACAGTTGCCCTTTTTCCTCACATAACTCACCAAGAAAATCACACCGAGAAGGCGGTGGAAAGGAAAGGAAAAGCGAAGGAGCATCCGCAACCCCACACCTCTTGGGCTCGCCTGGGCCCCGCACAGCGGCCCATGCCTCGAATTTTTATGATCGTAGCCACATGGTCTGTTGGGTCTTAGGCTGTTATCAGCTTTTGTGAGGAGCCTTTGGTAGGTTTTAGAGGTGTGGAGAGAGAGCTCCATCAACCCAGGGGGAGCACCGCTTTCCCCCTACCTCAGGGTGCCCGATGATGTCTCTATTAATGAAAAGCATTCAGTGAAGTGGCATAATTTTATTACAAGGTCAGTAGTTTGAGGATTCAGAGATGAATCCTAAAATACGGATTCCTTTCCTGCTAGGCTTCCATGGCTAGTACCCTATTCTCCCTGCCTGCCTCTTGTGAGTGCCTTTATTAATCCCAAGGGACCAAGAACTCAGACAGGACAACTGCCTCTTTAGGCAAACCTCAGCTCTGGCCCACTGTCCTGAGACGGTGATCTTGCTTCCTTACGCTCAGCCCCCTGTGTCCTCACTGGCTCAGCCATGAGGAGTCTGCAGGTCCTCCTAATCCCCTCTTTAGGCCAGTTCTGTTATTGTGCACTTGACTATGTGCTTGGAATTGTGCTAGAGGCTGAGGATACAAGTACTGAGGGCAGAGTACGTGCTTAGTGACCTTATCAAGGAGCGCTTTCCAATCAGATTTATTCCTATCAAATGTACTATTTGAGTGAAACTGGAGAGTTCCATTCTGGTAATTAATGGTAGAGCTAGGCGTGAGGTGTTGCTCTTCTCCAACTAAAGCCTCGGTTTGTTGAGGTTTCTGTGACTGTGTGTGTTTATTTAAGGAAATGGCAGTCTATCCTTCTTATTCATGCCCTCAAGTATTCACAGCCCCTCTGCTACTAGGGAACATTTTTGGCCTAGCATTTTTAAGATGCTAAAGTAAAAGAGCTGGCTTACAAATGGTCCCAAGTGCTTTTCTGGGCACCATGAAGGAAGTGAGAGCATGGCTATTAGGGGAAGCTTGAAGTTGGTTAGTATATAAGCAATGTGGGAAGATTTTGCTTTTAAGCCTTTGAAATGAAAAACAGAGACAGGAGTGAAATGGCCCTTTGCTAAGAGAAAAATGTTGAGGCATAAAAGGCACCAGAGACAAGAAACAATAGTTGGACCCTGAGGATGTTGGTAGAGATGGTAGTAATTCTATGTATGTTTTGGATGGGAGTTACCTGCTGTCCATTGGCATCAGAGGTCACAGTTGGAGTCCTTGATGTGGGTCTGAGATGTCAGAACTTCCCATACAGTTGTATTCTGGACACCCTAACCTATAATATACCTTCAGCCAAAAGAGATGTGCTACCAATGTGGCCATCCAAAGCCACTGTGTAGAACAGATATATCCCAGATGTCACTGTGTGTTAAAGCATTTCTCTTTACTGTTTTAAAATAAATAGATCCACTCCTTGATGTAAGCATGTATTTATGTGCTTACTTATATACCTATTGCACGAAAATCTCACTAGTTGGAACGTGGTGATTGACAGGGAAGCACTGTTTTAGGAAGCCCGGTGTGTAGTGTAGTGTGGGCAAGGAAACTCTTCTTATTGATCCCTTTGTCACTGATCAATTGTATTTAATGTCAGGGAGGGAAGTTGGTACAGATTTAGAAAATAACCTTGTTTCTTTGTCAACTGAGATGGGTAACTCATTGAATCAGTAGTCATTTATGACAGCCAACAGTGTGCCGGGACATAGAGGTGAGTGACCCAGGCAGGGTCCCTGACCTCACGGAACATCACAGCACGGTATGATAATACTACCACTGAGGTATCGAGGGCTGAGAACACTTGGAGAAGGAGCAGCTGACTTAG
Source organism: Globicephala melas (assembly GCF_963455315.2). NCBI lineage: Eukaryota > Metazoa > Chordata > Mammalia > Artiodactyla > Delphinidae > Globicephala > Globicephala melas. The sequence goes on from NC_083315.2 coordinate 153,273,047, forward strand.
ACTAGACCTCACAAAGCTGCCTGGAGGAGGCAGGGCTTGAACTGTGTTGTGAAGGGTGAGCAGAGCACAGATAGACAAGGGGGAGGGGGAGAGGAGTTCCAGGAAAAGGGCTGAGCACATGGAGGCAGGTAGCCATGTGCAGTAGCTGGGGGGCTGTGGGTGGATGGGGACTGCAGGCACTAAGGCTGCTTTGGGGGGAGTGACTGGGGATGAGGCTGCAGGGGACAGCGGGGGCCAGATCCCAAAGGAAGTCAGACCATGACGGCTTTGAATAGCTCAGTTAGGAGTGGAGGTTCATCCTGAAATGGATGACTGGAGGCTTTGACTTACGGGAGGAGGATGACACGGTCATCTCTCGACCTGGAAAGATCACTCTGGTTGTGATTTGTAGGAGGGAGTGGTTAAGGACAGGATGGAGGCAGGGAGAGGTCAGGAGATGATCTCAGTGAAAAGGAGTGAGATGGCACATGTGAAAGTAAACTTTAATAAGTCAAGATTCTAATGGAAGATGCTATTAATTAAACTGACTGTGTATGAGGATGGTACAGTAAGCCAGACCCTGGGAAAAGCAGTCAGACTGCTTTCAACTTTGGGGTGAAAAAAGGAAATGAGTAGAAGATGATAAAACTAGGCTCTGTGATATTCCTATATTTTATAGGGAGACAGTACAACTTAATGGTTAAGTACTAGAGCTTTGAAGTGTGACAGACTTGGATTTGATTCCGGGCTTGGCCTCTTACCAGGTGTATGACCTTGGGCATGTTATTGACCCTCAGTTTTCTCATCTGTTGAGTGGGGTAATACCAACATGTGACTCAAAGGGTTCTTGTGAGAATTCAGTGAGAATGTACATGTTAAGAACTTTTTAGTACCTAGGAAGTGCTGAGTAAATGGCCACTTTCTTATTTTTGTAATTTGTAATTAAAAGCCAGAAATGTAGTAGAAAAGGCATGGCACAGGTGTTTATGGGTTTTGAGTTGACAGGAAACTAAGCTGTAGTCTCCTTCTGACAGCTAGTGCACAATTTTCAGGGCTCTTGGAAAGGATCTGTGTCATAAGCAAATTCATGCATGATACCAGTAAAACTGGGGATCCCCAGAGAAGTGAATTCACAGCCGTGTTTACCTTCCACTGTGTAACAGGACGAGAGAGAGAGATTATGGAAGGGAGAATTATATTTGGGAAGACGAAGAGATTGGTCTAACTTCTTAGCCTTTCTAAGCCTCATTTAAAAATGATGTTCAACTTTAAGCTGACAGCCTGTGTAACCAACATGCAGAAATATATATATATATATTTTGCGGTACGCGGGCCTCTCACTGTTGTGGCCTCTCCCATTGCGGAGCACAGGCTCCAGATGCGCAGGCTCAGCGGCCATGGCTCACAGGCCCAGCCGCTCCGCGGCATGTGGGATCTTCCCGGACCAGGGCACGAACCCATGTCCCTTGCGTCGGCAGGTGGACTCTCAACCACTGTGCCACCAGGGAAGCCCCCAGAAATATTTTTAAAAGTTGGGCCAACACTTAAAAATTGGAGATTTTACTCAAAAATAGAGATTCCTGGATTCTGTTTAAAAAAATCAGAGGATCTGGCTAACCAGGTTCCTTCTCCTCCAAGGGCACAAGGGCTGCTGCTCCTCTTGGGTGAAGAGTCAGTCTTCCAGTTCTCTCCAGGCCCATCACTCCGGGGTCTGTGCTAGTCACTTATGATGGCTTCACTTCTCTTACATGTAACTGGACTGATGCAGTGGTTTCTAAAGTCCTACATAAATTTACAAATCCATAATTCTGTGAAAAAATAAATATGTTCTAGAAAAAAATACACGGATTGGGCAGAGCCCAGCTATGAATGTCCTTTGTGAAATTGGTTTCTCTGTTCTGAATGCTGAACATTCAGAGGTCTAAAACCATTCCCTAGGGTTGGCAGCAGGGTGGAGGTGAAGCAGTGTGGAGGCCGGGGAGTGTGGGGGAGAAGAGGGTGGAGTAAGGAGAGGAAGTCTGTGATGATCTCAGGACCCCAGTCTGCTGTGCTCCTGCAGAGCCTGAGTTGAGAGGCAGTGTGGAGGAGGGTCTGCTGGGTAGGGCCACTGGAATATAGATTGTGTTTGCGAAGTGGCTGATTTATCAGGTGCACAAACAGCTCTGTGCTGTCCTTCCTTCTGTCACAGTCCCCTGGCCCTCCTCTCTTTCCCCCTCTGACACCCCATCCCCTGGAAGCATTTGCCCCCCCCCCACCTGACTCTCCCACGCTTTCCTGGCAGGTTCACCAAGAAACAACCGGGTCTCCATGGCAACGTGAAGACAGCTGAAAAATGGCAGCTAAATGCAGCTGCCCCTCATTTAATATCGACTCTGGCACTGACAGAACAGATAATGGGCAATAACACACCATTATGTTGTGGGAAAATGAAATGCTTCAGCAGAAGGCTGTCATGCTGGGGGGATTTATTTGTTACTGTACCAGCCCAGATTTCTCTTTACTTCCCTTCCTTTCTTTTTATTCCTCCTTTCTCATGGCAGAGTGTTTTTTTTCCTCTCTTCCTCATTTCTTTCCCATTCCTCTCTTCTATAGCTTCTCTTTTTGTACTTCTTCTTTCCATTTTCCCTCCTTTTCTTCCCTCTCTGAATCACTTATGAGTATATATGAAAGCATACATATATAATAGTAATAGCAATTACTTGCATAATGACTTACAAGTTACAGAAATGTTCAAGTATGTCTTCTTTTTCCATTTGGACGATGAGACAACTGTGTGAGATGAGTAAGGCTCGGTTACTGATATTTATTTTACAGATTTTAAAAAGGGCTCAGAGAAGTTGAACGATTTGCCAAGGGTCAGGTAAGCATGGTAAATGTCAGAACCTTCATTCCACCCCAGATTTCCTGGCCCATAAAGAGGGTTCTTTCCTCTTTACTTAGTGGAAACTTGAGAGTTACCAATCCCTACTCACTTTATCAGGGTCCTGTTTCTAACTGAGTAATCCTCAGCCCCAGAACAAGGCCCCCAGGCTTTGGGACTTAGAAGGAAGGTCTTTAGATCTTTGCTTTAACAGCCTCTTGCAGATCCTGCCTTGGGTTGTTGATAAGTGTGGATTTATGTTTGTTTTTATTTTTTTAAATCCAATACACCTCTCTCTGCTTATTACCTATCATTGTATCATTGTGTAATCACATAATCTTGGCACACAGAAGGGACACAGTGTACTCTCTGAATTGAAAATAGGGGCATTTTGATGGGTGTCAGCTTTCCCTTTTGCCAAAAGACCACACAGTCCATTGAGAACCAACGGGCATCACTGATGGGCTTGGAGCCCTCCTCTAAGCTGTTGCCATTGATTAAGATTTCTTTCTTAGACCTTCTTGGTTGGATCTACATACAGCTCCTGTCTTGTCTTTTTTAAAAAATTAATTTATTTATTTTTGGCTGCCTTGGGTCTTCGTTGCTGCCCGCGGGCTTTCTCTAGTTGCGGCAAGCGGGGGCTACTCTTCGTCCCGTCTTGTCTTGAATATTATCTAGTGGACTCGAAAGTATAGAGAGATCTGGGATCAAGTTCCTGAGTTCATTTGGTCTTGGGAGGTTTACAAATAAAACGAGAATGGATATTTGAATTATGTTTTCATTTCTGGTAGTGGTGGATGAGGAAAGAACTGAGTAACATAAAATGTATACGGACATCTAGAGGAGGTACAGTGTATGTAATAAATATAGTGGCTTTTTAATCCTAGGAAAGAAGGCTTTGTGCTGATGAAGAGAGCAGTGCTTGTATTTCACAGCAGGGGTTTTTAACCTAGGATCTCTGAACTCCTTAAAAACGTTTGCAAACTTTTGTATGGACACGGCGGTGCAGTGTAGTGGTTCAACCCACCAGCTTTGGCAATACCAACGTCTTTGCTTTGCCACTTGCCAGGTCTGTAGCTTTGGAAAAGTTACCCTCATGAGGTGTTGCATTTTTCAACTTGTCTGTGACTCAAACAAGAATTGCTGTTTTGTATTGTTCCTCTTCTGTCTTTCTGTCTGTGATGTTTTCTTTTTCTTTCTTTCTTTCTTTTTTTTTTGAATTCCTGCACGCTGAAACTCTTCTTGCAGATTCTATTCTCTGGAAGGCAGACCCATTTTTAGCTGTGGAAATTCAAATAGGCCTCTGGAAAAATGCTCTCCAGGTGGTGAGGAAACTAAGGAGATCAGGCTGCTAAAATTATGGACAGTCTCTGGTTGCTGCTGCGTAGTTTCAGTGCCTGTGCAGTTATATACTGTGGATGGTTCCTTAGAGTGAAATGAACCTTCATGGCATATCATGCAATCATGGAATGTTAGAACTGGCAGGAGACAGAGATTTTTCCACTGCTACGGTCTCTCTGTCCAAGTCCTCACTGCTTGTAAAGCAACTCCTTGGCCAAAGGCTTCCTTTGCTAACCAACCCCCTTGCTATATGGTCTCTCTGCCCCCTTTAATTTGCTTGACTGCTTTAAGTTCTTAAGTGGATTTATTGCCATCATTCACCTAAGGGTGTATAATCTAAAAATAGAAAACATTTATTCAGTATTTATACTATTTTAGTAGTTGTATTTTCTTTTTAAAAAGCAAACTTGGCTGGCTCATAAGATGAGTGCTTTGAGGATTGAGAAATATTTGTAAATGTTTTATTTTGATAAAGTTTAAAATTAGATTTTAGCATTTAGAAGACTGTTTAGAAATTGCCCCATTATCAGATTTTGTTGTTGTTCATTATTCAAAGAAATGTAAGAATAATAAGTCCTTTCTCCAGCTGTTGGAATTTTGGAACCTCCAAGACAATTGCAAATCTAAAGTTAACAAGAGAAAAGGGTGTGCAGCCTTATACCAGAGGAAGAGTTGCCTCATGGCCCATGAACTTTCTTCCATAGGAAAGGCATGTGACTAGCCAGAGAACTTAAGACTTAGTTTTTGTATCAGGCAGATGAGCCAAGAGCTGGGCTAGAGACAGCAAGTAGAATTAGTGGAGAATGTTGGAAGTAGTCAAACATGCTGTGAGGTGAGAGGGCAGAAGCAGGGACAGAAGTTCACCCAAGGGAGGCCAGAGAAGAAAATCCTAACAGACTAGCTCAGGAGACCAGATCTTTTAGGGCTTAAGCAAGAGCCTCAAGAGAACGCAGGAGAATCGAATGTACTCTTAAACCAGAAAAGCTCAGACATCACAGAGGACTCAACATTTCTTAGGGAACTAACATTTCTTAGTAGCATCATTAAAGCATCGGTGAAATAACTGATGTTCATCAAGATCATAAAATCCTAGACCCTTTGGGTTGGATGGATCTTAGACATCATCTAGCTCTGGGCTACTCAAAGTGTTTCCTACAGATCAGTGCTGTCCAAGACTATTACTCATCCATAAGAATAAAATATGGAAACTGAGGGCTTCCCTGGTGGCGCAGTGGTTGAGAGTCCGCCTGCCGATGCAGGGGACATGGGTTCGTGCCCTGGTCCGGGAAGATCCCACATGCCGCGGAGCGGCTGGGCCCGTGAGCCATGGCCGCTGAGCCTGCGCGTCCGGAGCCTGTGCTCCGTAATGGGAGAGGCCACAACAGTGAGAGGCCCACTTACTGCAAAAAAAAACCAAACAAAAAACACCTTGTTTTACATAAGAGAAGATAGAGGATTTATCTAACAAAGTCTAGAAAAGATAGTGGCAGAACCACAATAATACTGTACCAACAATTTTTTTTAATTAAGAAAACTATGCCCAACATACTCTGTTTTCTAACACAAGGAAAGCATGGAATACATTTTAGAAATATTTCATTAAAAATATTAAACATTTGAAGTCTTTGAGCTTTTAAAGGTTTACTCTTTCCTCTGCAGAGTCCACATTTCAAGTGAGGTTTTGCTCTGTATATAGACACAACTGTATCACCCTACAGAAAACATATTTTACACTCAAAGTTTTGTTGCTCTCTGGAGGCGTTACTTTATTTCTGGGAATTCTTAAAGAATATAGGGTCATGCTAACTGGCAATTTTATGGGTCAATTTTGCCCAAGGCACTCTTTAATAGTGAACTAGGTACTGAAAGAACTTTTGTGGGCCCTTCTGATGCAACTTAGGGCACTATTGTGATAATAGTCTAGATGGGGACTCCACAACTAATGGAATGCTAGGGGCCTCAAAGCATGTGTAAGCCTCCTTCGGTGCCCAGTTTATTCCGCTGAATGGTGTGGGCCCAGGTAGAGCAGAGCCCAGATGTGCCCTTTGGACATCCCTGTACCCACTTCCATGAGGTTCATGGACAGATAAAACAACAAATGTCTGGACACTTCTCCCACTGCCCTGCTTAGGTTAGACTGGTTTTCTCTTACGGGTTGAGGTTTTGAACCAGCTGGAAGTAGAGACTATCATGGTCATCACAATACCACACCTGTTTTACATGTGAGATAATAAGAGCATCTCATCTGTAAAACATTACACTTTTATCTCATTCGGTCCTCACCATAATCCTATAGAATTGGCAAGACAACTACTATTAGATCCTTTGTTTTAAGGAAGGACAATAAAGGCCTCAAAGAGATGAACAGATGCTGATTTTATCCCCCAATTAAAACTCAAATCCACCCACATGTGTCCTTCTCCATTGTCACTGTCCGATTCTACACCTAGCAACAGTCTCCTTGCTTCACTCTTAGACCTTCCAATTGATTATTTACATAAATGTCAGAGAGCTTTTTTTAAAAGTATAAATCATATAATATCACTATAAGCTTAAAATCCTTTCATGGTTCCTATTTTTTTTTTTTTTTTTTTTTTGGCGGTACGGGGGCCTCTCACTGTTGTGGCCTCTCCCATTGCGGAGCACAGGCTCCGGATGCGCAGGCTCAGCGGCCATGGCTCACGGGCCCAGCCGCTCCGCGGCATGTGGGATCTTCCCGGACCAGGGCACGAACCCATGTCCCCTTCATCGGCAGGCGGACTCTCAACCACTGTGCCACCAGGGAAGCCCCCTATTGTCTTTTTAGATTAAAGTCCAAACTTTGTGGCAAGGTTTGCAAAGCCCACCACGATCTAGCACTTGACCACCTTTGCAACCTCATCTTATGCTGCTCTCCCCTTACTCCTGATACATTGCCCCCAACAGCTTTCAGACTTATCAGGCTCTCGCCCTTGCCAGTCTCTCCTTCCCCGTTCTCCCAATGGCTAACTTGTGGTCATTTGCAGGCTTCAGTTTTAATTCCGCTTCCTCAGGAGGACATCCCTGAATCTTCAGTCTAAATGAGCCCCTCCCACTTTCTCTTTGCTATTATACCAGCCTGACCTTGTCTTCACAGAGCTTGACACAGTTCACAGTTATGTTCGCCTGTGGACCTCTTTGTTTGAGGGCTGTCTCCCTCACCTGACTGCAAGGTTGATGAGGACAAGATCCAGGGAAACTTGGTTTACCAGTGACTGTTCAGCACATAGCTCACTGCCTGCCTCAGAGCCGGACTGCTATACATATTTGTTAAATAAAAAGCAGAGGTGGGGGGGTGATGATGGGCCGAAGAAGGCACAGATGGGCAAGAGTAGTGTGAGGCAGTGCCACTCTGCCTCTGAAATAATTCCTAATTCCCTTTGGTTTTGTTCATACTTAAGACACGACCAAGGGTTCCCGGCAGAGCATGCAGCTAGACACGTAGTGGGAACTTAGTACACGTTTGAATATATGAACCAGTGTGTAATGAAAGAATGAATGGTATGTATGCATCAGAACAGCTTCCCCTGCTGGGCTTTCTTTATGTATATGGTGTTAGAATGTCACTGTCCCCAAGTTGCACTATCCTCTTCCCTGCTTTCAGTGGACTAGAGACCCCCCTCCCCTGCACCCACTGCTGCACTTGAACCAGATAGCCTCTGACCTATCATTTTCCCTTTCTCTTGCCACTGCAGAAGTCTGTTCTGAGTGAGGAAGCAGCTTGGTTATAAAACAAAAGCTCTGATTTTTTTTTTTTCCTGAAAAATACCATCAGGACGAAGGCTATGATTAATACACATAATTGAAATAAATGGCAGCTAACTGCAGAAAACCATCTCCCAGCTGTTGGAGGAAGGAAATTGCTGACAGCCGGTTCCCATTGAGTGGCTACCAAAGGAGAGGGGCCCATAGGAGCAGGAGAGACTACACATCACCATCCCGCAGCGCTCCAGGGCTGCTGCTTTTTTTTTTTTTACATCTTTATTGGAGTATAATTGCTTTACAATGGTGTGTTAGTTTCTGCTTTATAACAAAGTGAATCAGTTATACATATACATATGTTCCCATATCCCTTCCCTCTTGCATCTCCCTCCCTCCCACCCTCCCTATCACACCCCTCTAGGTGGTCACAAAGCACCAAGCTGATCTCCCTGTGCTATGCAGCTGCTTCCCACTAGCTATCTATTTTACGTTTGGTAGTGTATATATGTCCATGCCACTCTCTCGCTTTGTCACAGCTTACCCTTCCCCCTCCCCATATCCTCAAGTCCATTCTCTAGTAGGTCTGTGTCTTCATTCCTGTTCTGCCCCTAGGTTCTTCAGAACAATTTTTGTTTTTTAGATTCCATATGTATGTGTTAGCATACAGTATTTGTCTTTCTCTTTCTGACTTACTTCACTCTGTATGACAGACTCTAGGTCCATCCACCTCACTACAAATAACTCAATTTCGTTTCTTTTTATGGCTGAGTAATATTCCATTGTATATATGTGCCACATCTTCTTTATCTGTTCATCCGATGATGGACACTTAGGTTGTTTCCATCTCCTGGCTATTGTAAATAGAGCTGCAATGAACATTTTGGTACATGACTCTTTTTGAATTATGGTTTTCTCGGGGTATATGCCCAGTAGCGGGATTGCTGGGTCATATGGTAGTTCTAGTTGTAGTTTTTTAAGGAACCTCCATACTGTTCTCCATAGTGGCTGTATGAATTCACATTCCCACCAACAGTGCAAGAGGGTTCCCTTTTCTCCACACCCTCTCCAGCATTTATTGTTTCTAGATTTTTTGATGATGGCCATTCTGACCGGTATGAGATGATATCTCATTGTAGTTTTGATTTGCATTTCTCTAATGATTAATGGTGTTGAGCATTCTTTCATGTGTTTGTTGGCAGTCTGTATATCTTCCTTGGAGAAATCTCTATTTAGGTCTTCTGCCCATTTTTGGATTGGGTTGTTTGTTTTTTTGTTATTGAGCTGCATGAGCTGCTTGTAAATTTTGGAGATTAATCCTTTGTCAGTTGCTTCATTTGCAAATATTTTCTCCCATTCTGAGGGTTGTCTTTTGTTCTTGTTTATGGTTTCCTTTGCTGTGCAAAAGCTTTGAAGTTTCATTAGGTCCCATTTGTTTATTTTTGTTTTTATTTCCATTTCTCTAGGAGGTGGGTCAACAAGGATCTTGCTGTGATTTATGTCATAGAGTGTCCTGCCTATGTTTTCCTCTAAGAGTTTGATAGTTTCTGGCCTCACATTTAGGTCTTTAATCCATTTTGAGTTTATTTTTGTGGCTGCTGCTTTTACCATATCACCATCCTGCAGTGCTCCAGGGCTGCTGCTTTTGCCAGAGATGCCCTGAGGGCTCTGTCTCATGTGTGAGCTTCTCCATCAAATTGTAGTGTCATTGGTTTTTAGGGCTGGGACTTGGAGCTGGGCTTTCTATGTCTGGGGATGACTTGGCAGTAGGTATCTCTGTCCTACAGAATGGGCTTTTAGAATCCTTCTGTCGCCGGCAGCATTACTGCAAACCCCAGGCTGAATCTCCTTATAAGGAGACAAGATGCTTCTTGACCTGTTTCATTACCTTCTTCTCCCCTTTCCTTGTTCATCCATCCTATGCCAGTGGGATGGGGAGAGCAGTGGGGAGGAAGAAGATCTGGATTCTTGCTATGAGCCTGCTCTGTGATCCTGACAGACCTTTCACCTTCCTAGGCCTTAGTCTGCTCAGTCTATGTAATATGAGATATAAGACTGGAAGATTTCTGTCCTCTCAGTTCTAAGAGTCTCTTAGAAAAAAAAAAAGATATACTTACAAATTATAAATGTATATACATTACATTTATCTATCTATCTATCTATCTAGATATTTATCTCCTACTGCCCTTCTTCTCAGCCCACTGTTTTACATTCAGCACCCCAAAAGTTATATGGCCCTTGTGACAGTGTTCATATGTGTCTGGCTGAACTAGTACCTAGATCAGGTGAAGGACTTTATGAACACATACATCAGAAGACAAGAAACCTGAAGCTAGACATTCACCCAGCACACCCACACCATTATTACCAAGAATGTGAGTGCAGAGCTCAGGCCTGTACATGCTGGGAAGTCAGCTGAAGGACAGTGTCAGCACACCCCAGCTTTGGAGTTCAAGGCACCGCAATTCCCATCCCTCTGGAAGATCGTGTGCTCTGTGAATGCTGACTCTGGAAGTGCACACTCTTAACATCAGGGCCTAGAGAATAGCTGGGAGAGAATGTTCTCCCAGAAGAGCTCTCCTTCGTGAGCTTCCTCCGTGTGCTCTATACTGTTTCGTCGTCTCTTTTTATCCTCAAACAATCCAAGAAGTAACGCTCTCTTCTTTATATGAATAAGAAAACCGAGGATCAGGGAAATTAGCTGCTTTTATTCAAGGTTCCCCTGTTAGTTGCAGGCATCAGTAGTAACATTTTTTTAGTGCTTTGGTGCCAAAGAAGAAAAAACAATTTCTTTCTTCAAATAGAAGGGGACTTCTGGAGGGGTTAAACGGGGAATATAGCATTATTAGAACTTCAGGAATTTTACTTCTCTCTCTGCCCTCTGATTATCCTTGTGACTTTCATGTGTGACACCCTAATGCAGTGGCTGTGTTCTACCAGTCAATTTTGGAACCTTATATAATGGACCTTTAAACCCATTACTGTTGCAACCAAGATTATCTCCTTGAGGGATTCCATCAGGGAGGGAGGGAGGGCCATTATCCAGAAGCCAGAAGTCTTCACCTGCTGCCTGCATTTTCTGCAGAGCTCCTCCTCTCCCTCAGTTGAGAGTCACAGGATGTTAGTGAGATCAAAAGCCATTGAGCACTGGGGAAAGGTCGAGGACCCCTGCCCTCTCATCACACCTTTTCATATGGATGACCCTGCTTCTAAAATTATATTTTGAATTTTCCATTTATTCTCGCTGCTATGGACTAAACGTTTGTCCTTCTTCCCCCAGTCCCTCAAATTCATATGTTGAAGCCCTAATGCCCAATATGATGGTGTTTGGAGGGACTTGCCTGGTGGTCCAGTGGTTAAGAATCCACCTTTCAACGCAGGGGACATGGGTTCAATCCCTGGTCGGGGAACTAAGATCCCACGTACCGCAGGGCAACTAAACCCGTGCATTGCAACTACTGAGCATGTGGGCCACAGCTAGAGAGAAGCCCACGAGCCACAGCAGGGGATCCTGCGTGCCGCAATGAAGATCCCGCATGCCGCAACTAAGACCCGATGCAGCCAAAAATAAATAAATAAATAAATGTTTTAAAAAATGATGGTATTCAGAGATAAGACCTTTGGGAGGGATCAGGTTTATACAGGGTCATGAGGGCAGAGCCCCTGTGGTGGGATCAGTACCTTAAAAGAAGAGAAAGAGAGCACACTGGCTTTCTCCATCATGTGAGGATACAGCAAGAAGATGGCCATCTGCAAACCAGGACCTTGATCTTGGACTTCCCAGCCTCTAGAACTGAGAGAAACAAGTGTCTGTTGTTTGACGCCACCCAGTCTATGGTATTTTGTTATAGCAGCCCACGCTGACTAAGACACTTGCCTTGTAGGTGAAATAGGGCTAGGAGATATCTTACAGGCATGGGATTTCTTATTTTTATTCTCTTGGGAATCAGTTAGCAAGTTGGCATACTGGTGGTAGGGCCTGAAGAAAGGAGTAAAACACCAAGTGCATTTGAAACAATTCCAACTTTGAGACACTTTTTATCATTTCAGACAAATGCAGATAGAATGTTTACCCTGGCCCTTTACGTAATATTTGGATAGCACAGTTCTTAGCTGCATGCAGATAATGTGTTAGATGGCTAGAAAAATAACCTGCTTGAACTGCTTCTGATTTATTCCCCCTCCCTCTCATGTCTTTGTTCACAATAAGCACATCAATGTAGAGCAGCTAGAAAAATGAACACTTCTTTATGAGAGGTACAGGTGGGTTCTGGTGGACGCTACTGCATCTCAGAATAGCATATATGGCAGAAGGGGGGATCATTGAAAAATCAGGCCCACCCTTTCCCAGAGTGGATGGTGGTGGTGTTTATTGGTGTCTGGGAATCAGAATATGGAGGAAGATGAGAAGACTGTCTTAGTTTATGGTTGGAGATTACATTGAAAGCCAAGTAAGATGATGATGATGATGATGATTTGTCAAGTGGTTACTGTGTGCCAGGCTCTGCTCTAAATGCTTTACATGTGTTCATTTGTATCTCACCACAACCCTAGGTGAGACTTGCTGTTATGATGTTATTACACCCATTTGATAGGTGTGGAAACGGAGGCTTAGAGAGTTTAAATAACCTCCCAAGTTCACATCGGTTAACCATGAGAATCAGGATAAGAACTTTCCTCAACTCCCAACGAGTTACCGAACAAGTTAAGAGTCTCCATCAGTTTGGGAAGGATTGTGATTCTGGAAGGTCTAATCTTTCTCTCAACTTCAGAAGGACCTGCCAGTATTTTAAAGGAATGTTTAATTCCTTTGAGTCATAAGCTGTCAGAGTAAGGAAGAACATGGGCTTGGATGGAGACTGAATCTGAGTCGTGTTCAGTCTAGTTCCTGAACTAGAAAGGCAGAGAACTAACAACATGTAGAGGAGATATGTTTTGGAGCCCTGTTTGCTCTTGCATTGTCCCCCAGTTATGTGAAGCACCTAGAAAAATTCCTTTCTGTTTTTCAGATGAGAAGCAGGAAGGAATAAGAGCATTTTCTTCTCCTTAATAAAATCCCTTAAGTGTTGACTTCACTAATTATGTATTTTCCTAATTTAGTTATGTTAAGCTAAAATTTACCTTTGAACATTGTGGGTTGGGGAGGATTTATGAAACAAAATGAGAAAATGGCTATTCTGTGGGGTCGGGTCAGTAAATTAGTACCAATCCCAGCTACTTCAGAACAATTATTTGTATTCAAGTAACAAGTGCACTAATTTCAAAAGAATATCCATTTTTAAGTCTCTTGCAAGATTCTCACATACATATAGCAGAGCTCTTTCTTCCCTTATATCCTTGGAGATAATAAATGAGCATTTCTTTCAAAAAGCATTTGTTAATTTTTAAAATTCAGTCATACTGATCTTTCTTCCAATTAGGATGAATTAGTGAGATTTTATTCTGTTACATTGTGTGTAAGTACTGTTGTCCTCATTTGAATCATTGGCTTTTACCCCAATGCCGTCTGTCTGTTTTGGTTGATGCATTTGCTTACGTCTGTTATTTGGGATAGCATTTAGGAAGCTGGCACTTTTGAGTGAGGTGGACTGATCTCCGAAATGAATTTGGACATTTGGACACTTGTGACGGTGGGGTTGGCACTATACAGGTGGTAGACTCTTACAGATTTAAACACAGAGTTCATACTTACAGCCTATTCTAAAACATTTGTTCTCTGAGATGAGATTTTTCTGGTTGGCAATAAAATACTTCATTTTGTAATTTAAAGTTAAAAGGTGAAATGGGATGGAGCTGGGTCAATGCCCTGTGGTCCTTCTGAATTAGTGATTACTTGGAAATCCCCACCCCCCAAGAGATCCCAGGTTGAACAACCTTTTTTTTTTTTTTTAAATTGTTATTGTTGTTTATTTCCTTCCTTGAGCTTATCACAATCTGTAATCATTTTATTCACCTATATGCTTGTTTATTCTTCATCTCTTCCCTTATATATTATAGTATATAATCCCCACAAGGGGCATAACCTTTGAGATAGCATTCACTGCACTCAATTCTTACCCAAGACAAAACCCTTGTGTGACTTAGGACAATGAACAGACATGTTTCAAAATGGTGATGGCACAAGTATTGAAAGGATACTTTGGTATATCTCATTCACTTTCTGTAGGCCTTTTGTTCTGTGATGGTTACTTTATCATGTAAAATTCAGCTGATATATCTTGTGGTCCTGCAGAAGCCTTTCACTGTGGCCAGAGGACATGCCTGGGAATCTGGGGCCTGGGAATTCCCTCAGAGGATTTTTCTCTCTTCCTTTTGGCCTCACAAAGTAATCTTGAGCTTTGGAAAAAAAATCCTAAGAGAACTGAACAGCCTTCTGCTGACTTCCCCACTCTCTTGGAGCTTATAAACAGCACAGCTTCTTAATGTGGTACAAGACCCCCTCCCCCCGCCCCTCCTCTCCCATGAGTGCAGGATGATTCGGGTACAGAGTAAGGAAGGCGCTCGGGGTTATTAGCAAGTCCTCTTCTTCCCGCAAGGCCACGAGCTCACAAGATTTGTAGGAGAAATGTTCTGGATTGTGTATTTCTTGACCTTTACATATTTTCATCTTTTAAACTTTGCAAGGCAGAAGTTTTGTCTTAGAAATTGTTGTTCTTTTGTACTAAGATCCTTTGAAGTAACTGATATGACTTGTTTTAATATTTAAAGTGTGATTTTTCGTAGGCTGCTAATAGTGAGCATTACCGTTTATTAATTACTTACTAATGACCCCAGCACAGTGCTAAAGGCTTTCCATATATTATGTCATTTAGTCTCGACAACAAGCCTATGACTTACAAGTTATTACTTTTTTCTGATTTGCTGATGAGTAAACTGAGGCTTAAGGAAGTTAAGTAATTTGCTGAAAAATCAGATGACTTCTAAGGAAAGGTGGGATTCTGTCTGACTCCAAAGCTTGAGCAATGTTTCAGCACTGCCTTTTTTTTTAAAAAAAAATATTCTGTATGTTAACCCTATGTTTTCCTTATTACTGGGCTACAGAACTCAGATTTCATGAGAATTTGTGGTTCTGATCTCTCGAATCCTTCAGTAGCCTTGATTATTGACCCTTCTCTCTTTCCAGTAGAGAGGAAGAGTTGTTTTAAAATGGGTGTCTGTTTACTTAAGAAAGGCCTTTGGCTACCTCTAAAGTGTGGAGAATTCTTTTTGTCCACCAACATGTGAATACTCTCAAATGGTTAGTTGATTTGTTTGCTGACATATTTTAGTCCCCCTCTCTTTCTGCAGAGAGCATAAAGGACTGGCTATAGTAGATTCCATTTTCTACACTAGCACACATGCCCCTCACCGTGCAACGAGGGGAATAACAAGAACATGATGGAAAGGAGGTTCATGGTTATAGGGCTGGACACCCAGTGGGCATATAATGAATCCTTGATTATATCGTGCCCTCTCCTTGGCTTTCGGCCCATGTAGATTTTCTCTGGGCTGTAGCTGAGAGCTGACACCTGCAGATTTGTTTACTTTACATATGTAGCTAATAGTCAAAATGCTTTCTCCACGTCACATGGAGGCAGGGCAAGCATTATGCACAGTCAGCATTGACAGTTGCTAGGAGATGGGATTTGAGGGACTCCATGGAGTTACCCCAACCAAAACCAAAATAGTCCTTCCGAAGCCTGGAATATCCCAACTGGGGCTTGATTCCATTGGATTGAGCAACGCACCTTTCTAAAATGCAAATTTTTCTCACACGGAGGGGTAACTGTTATGTTCCTAACATAATATTATAATCTTTGGTGCCCCCAAAGGATATTAAGTCTAATAAGAAAGATGCATTATGCTTTGTCAAGGAAGGTTAGGGTTGTGTTCTTGTTTTTCGTTTGATGTTTTTGTTTTACAGTTTAGCCTTTGATGGATAGGACACCAGGGATGCCAATATCCCATGCCAAAGGAAAGTCACTGGCAACCTCCTTGCTCTCTCCAGGGAGGCAGGCAAGCACCTTTTCCACTTAGCCTGGATTGCCTGCATCTGGGAAGGACTCAGACAAAGAAGACCCTACCTGCAGGAGATGAAGGGAGCCTTTCTTACCTCCAGAGCTGCAGGATACAGTTTATTCCCCCACAGGAAGTGAAGCAGGAATGATTCTTGGCATGATTCTTGGCCATAGCTTTAAAGCTTCCTCAAGCCTGAACCCCTGGGAGGCTGAAGGAGGCTTGGAGGCTTCAGATGAGGCATCAAGCGATTGATCTCACTCCACGTGTGCATGAGGCTTGAGGTACCCGGTGAGGCAGTGCAGGGCGGGGGTAAAGAGTGGAGGCTTTTGGGTCAGCGGAACCTGGTTTTGAGCCCTAATGCTTCCCCTTACCAACTGAGCCACCAAAGACAGATTACAGAGCCTCAACCGTCATGTCTGTAGAACAAAGACTGTGAGAGCGCTTGCCCCTCAGAGTTGTCACAGACCAGAGAAGGAGGTGAGCGTGGTGCTCAGCGCATGGCCAGACCTCCAGAACCAGTTGCTGCCATTATTATTAAACAGTGAAAAGCTAAGTATAAGGGAACAGATCACTTGGAGTTACTGCACCTGGGGAACCACTTAGAACCCCGGGAAAAGGAACTTGACCTCCAGAAACACTCAACTTTTCTCAGATTCCCTTCCCTTGGTATAGCTTGTTAGATGGGGAATTCTAACCATAGTGTGTAGGTTTCCTTCACTTCTCTAACCAGGGGCGTCACCCTGTCTGCATAGTTCATGTCATGTTCAGTATGGACAGAGAAATGAAATGCATCTTTCACAAGTCTGCAGAAAACAGTCATCATGGGCCTTCCTAAAATGTCCTGAGTTAAACAGGTGTATCATTATTTTTCGCCTTCAAAATCAATGTCAGAACTTAAGAATTCTCTTTTGTCTGTAGACACGTATGTTTGTTTACAATTCAATCGCAAAATACTGAGAATGCGCTGATCTCTCTGTGGATGGATTAATATATTCGTCTCCCCAAAGGTGTTTTAAAGTCAGTGTCAGATAAAAGTTATCCATGTATTTCAGATGAGATGGGAAAGGTATGCTGTTTTCCAGGCAGGAATGATACAAAGAGTGTGTTTGTGGGGACTTCAGAGGCCCTTGAAGGGTCGGTCTGAGGCTGTTGCCAGGTGCTGGGCTCACCTGTGTTACTGAGACAAGGGGCTTCTCTTTCACAGAGCACCTGGACCACTTGTGATGCTTGTCAGGCCTCAAGGAGAGTGGAGGGACATTTGATATATCACCAGCTATTGCATGCCATCACGTCTTCTTTTCTGGTCCTCTTTATTTTCCCTCACCAGCATGGTTTCTCAGATTTATTAACAGCCTTTTCAATGACTTCTGCAGCCATCAGGAAGAGAAACAAAGAGGCCTAGGAGGATCTAATCTTCTTGTGCTTGTCCCTCTTCACTGTCTTGGTTTTTCTTTTGCTTCACCTCCTTTTTTTCTTCCTTCTCTTTTTAAGAAAATTCTATGTTGCTCCTCTGCATTAAGCTAGAGTTTCTTTTCCCCTCCTTCCTCCTCTTTTTACTGCTTTTAATTGTTATGGTGCTTTTGTTTTTCCCTGGACCTGAGAACGAGGGGAAAGGTCAGCTGTCAGAAGAGGGGCTGTACACCGTTGATAAGGCTTTCAGGAGATTGCATTGGAGTCATTAAGCAGCATTCCCTCCCTGAAGTCCTAGAGTCTCCACTGCTGCAGGGGGAAGAGAAAAGGAAGCTCAGAGAGTAGAAGAGGTAACCCACATGGAGGGACTGGCTTCTTACCCAGAGCCCTTCTCCAGGGATAGGCATTGCCCAGTGCCAGCTCTTGTGACTCTGGGACATTGATGTGAATATGCATCTGGATGAGACACACATGCAGGAGGCCTTGGAGAAAGGACTCAAGTGAGAATTAGGCATCCAGCATCCTGGAAGTCAAACTTCTAGGGTTGTCCCTTCTGTTATCGGGTTCATGTGTCCACCCCATAGTTATTTCGCAACTAACTCACTTATATAAAAATCAGAAAGCCTGGGTTTTGGTCTTGCCTCTACTGATAATTCTTTTGGACAAACACTGAATTGTGCTAGGCTTGTAAAAAGAAGTAGAAAAACGTGATTTCAAAGTACCTTCCATCGCTAATGGCTAGGTTTCACCTTACCAATTCTACCTGCCAAGAAGCAGTGAGAAGCATAATACCTTCCTCAGACATGGATGTGAAAACCAGTTAATTCCTTTTTCCCTCAGTGCCTTGAGGTTAACCCAAAGTCAGGGTTCTGTGTAGCCTGTTCGTCAGGAAATTCATGGTGTAATACTACAGATCATTTAAAGAAATGGTGGACATCTTCTGGAATGGGGAAAAAAGGGAATAAATTATATGAATTACACCATCAGGTTGCATAATTCTCTGTGTGTTTTCAAAGCCTGTTCACACTTCAGAATGACCTGGTTTAAGGATACTCTCTAACTTAGCCTACCCTAGAAATGTGACATGCTAAAATTTGAAAGGACTCTTCTGTTTTCACTCTCAACCTACCACATTACTAGTGCTCTCAAAATGTGGTATCCAAATGGATGATTCAATGATCAAGTGAGTGGGTGACTTAAAGGCATCAGGTAACACATAGTCAGTCAACTCTGTTCATTTGACTCTCAGTAATGATTGGATACAATGAGGGGTTTGGGTAGATAATGCCGGACATGAAGGATATATAATCAGGTTATACTGGTAGGTCTGCTGTCTTGCTATAGAAACCAAAAGGAAAATGATTAGAGCATAGCCAGCTTGAGAGAGTCATCAAAGAGGGTCACTGTCCAGACTGGCAACCACAGAGACACTAAAGATCACACAGTGGGTCGCTTCACTCTTGATCTCAGGAGAGTGGCTTTTATACAAAGCCTGACTCTATTTTTAATTGAAGTATAGTCGATGTATAATATTACGTAAGTTATGGGTGTACAATATAGTGATTCACAATTTTTAAAGGTTATACTCCATTTATAGTTATTATAAAATATTGACTATTTCCCTGTGCTGTACAATATATCCTTGTAGCTTATTTTATTTATTTATTTTATTTTTGGCTGCGTTGGGTCTTAGTTGTGGCATGCGGGATCTTTGTTGAGGCATGTGGGATCTTTCTTTGCGGTGCGTGGGCTTCTCTCTAGTTGTGATGTGCGGAGTTTTCTCTTCTCTAGTTGTGGCGTGCAGACTTCAAAGCACATGGGCTCTGTAGTTTGCGGCACATGGGCTCTCTCATTGAGGCACGTGAGCTCAGTAGTTGTGGCGCGCGGGCTTAGTTGCCCCACGGCATGTGGGATCTTAGTTCCCTGACCAGGGATTGAACCCGTATACCCTGTATTGTAAGGCGGATTCTTTACCACTGGACCACCAGGGAGGTCCCTATCCTTGTAGCTTATTTTATATATAGTAGTTTGTACCTCTTAGTCCCCATTATATTGCCCCTCTCCAGTTCCCTCTCCCCACTGGTAACCACTAGTTTGTTCTCTATATCTGTGAGTCTGTTGCTTTTTTGCTGTGTTCACTAGTTTGTTGTATTTTTTAGATTCTACATATAAGTGATGTCAATACAGTATTTGTCTTTCTCTGTTTGACTTATTTTACTTAGCATAATGCCCTCCAAGTCCATCCATGTTGTTGCAGGTGGCAAAATTTCATTCTTTTTTTATGGCTGAGCAGTTCTTATATGTATATATAGCATATATATATATATATGTATATATGTATGTATAGCTATATATATGTATATATAGCATCTTTATCCATTCATCTGTTGATGGACACTTAAGTTGCTTCCATATCTTGGCAACTGTAAATAATGCTACTTTGAATGCTGCACGTAGCGTTTTGAATTAGTGTTTTTGGTTTTTTTGGATATGTACCCAGGAGTGGAACTGCTGGGTCATATGGTAGTCCAATTTTTAGTTTTTTGAGAAACCTCCATACTGTACAAAACCTAACTCTTGTTGCAATAGAGAGAACAATGAGATTGAAGTTCGACCCAAGTCTAGCCTCATTCTAAATTCCTTCCTTGACAATTATTGTTATTCTAATTGGATAGCCTTGAGCCTATGAATCTCAGCTCCCCCCTTTGAAAACTGCAGATAATAATACCTGAATAGATTATGGTGAAGATTATATTAAATGTCATCTGCATAACAGTAAGCCAGAGCTAAAGCCCCTGACACACAGTGAGCTTCAAATATGGTAGTTGGCATCATCACTGTCACCTGCATCTCAGGGACTGTGGACATTTTCTGGTATGTAAAACAGGATAACGCCCACTCTTCTAAGGTCATCATAGGATTGAAAAAACAATATTTGCAAAGTGACTCTCACTGTGCTAGGCACATAGTAGAGGAACAGTAAGTACTGGCTTCTTTCCTTCTCCTTTCTTTGATGATGTCTTCTTACTTTTCTATTTCATTTGAGGGCAGCGGGGCACTATTGCTCTTTTGTGAAGTGGCCCAGTGTCATTGAGGGGTGTTCCAGAGGCCCCAGAAGGTGACTGGTCCTTGCTGGTTGAGGTGTGGGTAGTGGGGTAGCCGGGAGGGGAAGGAAGAATGCACAGCACTCGGGCAAACCCGAGGGCACCAGAGGCTGGGATTCTGAAGCTTTTGTAAAGTTCTGCCTGTGCCTGAAATTATCCTAGTGTCGCCAAGGGAATGCTACTGTTTGCATAAATCATTCCATACAACCTTATTAGTTCTAATACAGAAGACACTAATGATCCCTAATTCAAACAGTAGGAGGTTAAAGCTGTTTATTTGTGGTGATGTACAATGGTAATCAATGAGGAGTTAGATGGCTCTGAGGTCCATGGAATCGCAAAGAACGTTTTGAATCCTCAAAGGAAGTCCAGGTTATTCTTAGGATGACTTTAGTTTAAAGTTCTAGAATATAATATACCACAGCAATGAATACATTACTTGCAGTGTTAATGTGATCATTTGTTCTTCAAAAACCAGAATGTCAGGTTGGAAATGGCTAGGCATTCGTCGCTAACAAAAGCATCCAACTAATTCAAGCCTCTTTTTTCCTTGAATTCTAGGCGATTGAGAGTTTTTATTTGATCTGCTTAATTTTTTTACTTCCTGACATGTGACCCATGTAGAGTTAACAACCATCCTGGTTTCCCAGGGATTGTTTCCCTTTTAGTACTGTAAGTCCCATGTCCTGGGACTCTTTCAGTCCCAGGCAAACGGGGATGGTTGGATACCCTATCTGAAACACCTGGTAAACCCCTTTTCAGGAGAATGCCGCATTTTGGTCAACATCTGACTGACAGCACACCTAGAAAACATTCTCTGGTTCAGTGGTTCTTCAAACTTTTGAATTTTTCTGACAAGTAACATTTTTACAGAAAAGGGAAGGAGCAAAATAGGAGTGACTGTTTATTTTGCCAACTGATGACATTACCAGATTTCATCTGTCATCATCATTACTTTATAAAAGAGGAAATTCCAAGATGAGAAAGGAATAGAATGAAAGTGCTATCTTCCCAGTGCCTACCACGGTGTTGTATAGAGTAGGTCCTACCCAGATGTGTGTTGCATGAGTGAGTATTGCATACATTTAGCTTTTATTAAAGAATGTACAGCATTGTTCTTATCTTCCTGATTGTACTATGGATTGGTAAAAACTTTAACTGAGACCATTGTTTGGGAACCAATGGTTAATTCCAAATCTGTGGACTATAGGATTTTTTGATGGTAATTTTTCATTGTAAATCATGATAATGACATTCTGCTGTCTACCTCAGTCACATGTTGATTTTAGTTGGTGTAGTCAATCTCTCATTATAGGATCACTCCTGGAGAGAGATAAAACCACATTTCTGGGCCTTTAAATCAGACAGTGAGATTCAGTCAACTTCCTCTCAGACTTCAGCTGCCACCGTATCCAGATGCATCTTTGCTGATATCTGTTTGGGGATGCCACCATAGCTGGCAGGAATGAGCCAGCGGTTCTGCTTATTTTCTTAAGTCTTGGATGGTGTTTTTGTATGTTCTAAGTCTCCATGCTTTTCTTTGTTCTGATTCATTCACCTACAAAGTGTGGTCCGAAACCTTGACCACCTGGTGATAATGTACAACTATCATAACCTCTCTAAGTCTGGGATCGCCTATGCAACATCCTCATATCATAGCTGGATATCCAAATCACTCCTTATTTTATCTTAACCCATGGATAAAAATATCATTGAGAAATCTTACCTGCTACCTAATTTCTGGAGAGGGTTAGGATGTTAGTTTTATCAACATCATAGGAACTATAAATATTCATCGTAAATGGCTACCCAAGAAAGCTAAACCAATTCGAATAACTATTTCAGAGAGTCTTATAATCTCAGTTTTGTGTGCTCTTTCTAATAACAAGTCAAATAATTCTTCCCCCTCTGCAAGCCTTGAGCATACTTCTGACTGTACCCATTGGTGTTATAACTCAGGGTCCAGCTGTATGGCCCTGGAGCTTCAGTGAGCTTGCTGGGGTGATGGTTTGTGAATCATCTGACTTAGAAGGTGGGTTGCCATTTTAGATTCAGTGCATCAGAAGGGGATTTCCTTTTTATGCTCTCATAATTAAGGATTTTTTAAAGCAGTTATATATTTGCAGTGTTGCAAATGTAGAGAATTCTTACAATTTTCTCCATCGTTCTAATGGTCTATATTCATATCCAGTGTATGTGGTTAATATATCTAAATGTTTGCTGAAAATCTACCCTTGTTGAGCAGATAGAGGTTCCTATAAAAGCTGCAGAAGGATGCTTTACAAAATTAGGTAATGTATGTGAAAGCAGTTTGGAAAATATGACATGCTATGCAAGTGTATGTGTGTGCACGCACGCACGCGTGCATGTGCATGTGCGTGTTTAAATTAATAGTTCCTCTCCCACAGGAATACTGTTGACAGAGGTCTTTGGAAAAGATACCCAACCCTTAGTAGGAGGCAGCATGTTCTAATGGAAAGCATACAGTGTTTAGAGGTTGACCTTGCTGTGTATTTTGAATCTGCTTCTTACTAGCCATGGTGTTGTACATGTATTTCACCCCTTGTGAATGTCAGTTTTATCATCTGTGAAATGGGTCTAGTAAAACTTTATTTCACAGGGCTTTTGTGAGAGTTAAATAAGACACATACCAAGTATCCTAATAAAAAAGCTCTCCTTTCAGATAACATATGAACACATATATGTTATTTCTATTAATAATACATTGGTTCTGGTGGTTAGTATTTTGAATTCTTGTAGCTCAAATCACCAAGACAGGTCTTGGTTAATTCTTGTCAAATACTACGTGTATAGTGTTTGTGTATTCAGACCCTCTCTAGATTAAAGCCCAGAGCATAATACACGTTCAATAAATGTTAATTTCCTGTCCTTTTTATACTATGGCACAAAAAATCTTCTGTTAAAGAACTCTGCTAATAGTCTGAGGTGAAGAAATGATGAAAATGAAATAAACACTTTATTCTAGTTCTATTTAGTTCTATAATTGAATTTGCAATCACTGAAGATTTTCTCCTAAATTAAGTCACTGATTTGTAAGTCTGCCTCCATTTTAGAGAACTTTCCCTCTCTACCCCTTTTAGCATACCCCATCCTCATCCATCCCCAGATTCAGACCCCTTTGTTTAATTACGTAGGACTGTGGGCATCATCAGTCCCTTCTTGAGAGCCCTGGAATGGGGCGGTTTTAATTTTGGGCAGAATCAGCCCCATCTCACTGGCACGCTTATTTCTGTGGGAGGTAAAGGAAATGCATACCTCGCCATAAAAGAAGACGCAGCCCACGTCTCTAGGATTTGTACCTCTGCATTGGCCAAGTTCCCCAGTTGTGTCTCTAAACAGGGTTTTAATCACCATGGCTTGAGTGCTCAGCACTGAAAGCTTTAAGGGTACTGCAGAAATGGTAGCTTAGCTGCATTTAACAAAATAGAAAGTTTTCATTGTGTCATAAAAAGCCTTATTGATCTTGTCCAGGCATTGACTCCAGGGCCTTTTAACCAGCCACTCTGTCTAGACTTTCAGGCTAGAGCCCTCAGTGCTAACAAAGGAGGGCTGGGCTGCCTGCTGCCAGGGAAGGCCAGAGGGATGGGCACAGATTCAGGTTTCCCAGTGGGGATTTTCTTAAAGAACTGGGATGATTTTATTCTGCTATTGGGAGGCTTGTGCAGAAGCTTGTCACACCCCCCAGACCTCAGCCAGCCTTCTCCCGCTCTCAGCATTTGCTGTGGAGCTTTCACACGGCAGCAAACACAGGTGTCTTCTCTTCCCTCACTTCCATCAGCATTTCTCCTCTTTCCCCCCGCGAAGCCAGGCTGAACTCTGGGATGCTGAGGTACTGAGCAGTGGGTCTCCAGAAGGAGTGGGGAAGGCAGGAGGAGAACTGGTAACTTTAGCGTCACTGCGATCAATTCAACTTCATTTCAATTCAATTTGGTCTTTATTTAACACATTTTGGGGTACGTGGGAGATTTTGAAAAGGTATGAAAAATTGCTGCTCACAAGATATGGTCAAGGAGTTGACATCTACGTGTAAAATAACAAGAGAATTGTTTAAGATTTATTTGCTGATTAGGTATTTTATCAGAATCATCTGCAGGGATTTAACTTTTTAAAAATGAATGCTAAATTTCAAACATAAAAGAGTATAAACCTGTAGTAGAGGATATTGTAAACATTGGCTTAGTTATTGCCCATATTGAACAAATCTCAATGGTTTGCCATTTTTGCCTTATATCCTTTTATAAAGACTTAGTCTTGTTTGAATATCTCCCTGGTTCCATTTCTTCTCTCCTTCCCCAGAAGTAAACACTACCTGAAGTTGATGGGTAGATTTTTTTTGCATTCTTGTTACAGACGAATAGCACTGTAATATATAATGGTTAGTGATCATTATGTGTGTGTGTGTGTGTGTGTGTGTGTGTGTGTGTATAAATTAGTGGAGGTAAAGTTTATTAGCTACCCACAGTTTTTACTCATTATTCTCTGTATATCCTGGGCTGAATGAAGGAAATATTTACGTCCCTGTTGATCACCCAAATGGAGCCTGGCAGTCTCTCAATATGCTTTCCTCTTTTTGGACCAGGAACCATTTGAGCTCCAGAAATGTCTGTAGGAAGTTTCACATAACACCAAATTATCTTGTTTTCTTTGGATACTTAAAGGTGGAGAGTTTCACCAGCAAGATGATTTAGATGTAGATTTATTGAGGTAAGAGGTATATTAGGTCATCTTCCAAGGTCTCTTCTGATGCTACAGTGATGATTAGTTACGAAGGAGTTTTTACTTGTTTTCATCTCAGATGAAAAGAGAAATTTTACAGAAATAAATATTTTAAAAGTCCATATGCGTTTAAAAAT
This sequence comes from Globicephala melas, assembly GCF_963455315.2. Lineage (NCBI taxonomy): Eukaryota > Metazoa > Chordata > Mammalia > Artiodactyla > Delphinidae > Globicephala > Globicephala melas. The sequence goes on from NC_083315.2 coordinate 153,298,330, forward strand.
CTATGTATTGCTTCTAAATATCTTAATATTTGTTTGAGTTTTACCAGATTCTGTGAACCTTTTATGACATCTATATTCCTTTCTGAACAGTATGTGTGAATACAGTGAGTATTCAGTTAGGGTCAGTGTATGTGCCACTGTAAAAAAAAAAATCATTTCAGATGATCTGCTTCCTGCTGCAGGATCACTGTAGATATATTTCATTATTATTAATTTGGTTTTTATCAAAATCGCAGTCTTCTCCTCTCGTCTCCTGCTGTGTGTTTCTAGTGAATGTTTTTGTCCTCATCAACTCTGTAGAATATAGTCTCACAATGAGCCATTAGGTACTCCAGTACAATTGCCTTAGTTGTTTTGTAACTTTGATAAAAGATGCTGGTTGAAGAAAAATAAACATGCAGATTATTCTTTTTGGACTGGACCACAGGTGAAAGGTTATATAGGTTTGCAGATGTGTGTATTTTCTATAATTTTTTATTCAAAAACATCAAAACTCAATCTAAAACTTATCTTCAGGAAGGCGACCCTGGTTAAATTTTCACCATTCTAGTCATCCATATCCTTGGTGTAACTTTAAGAAATGTGTTTTAGTAACACTGTGGCACAAAGCTGGCTTTAAAATTATTGATATAATTGATATATTTACTTATAATTGACCTCATGTAGTTTCAGATACGTCTGTTATCTTCCCAATCAGAGTGAAAGCAGTCCAAGGACTGGTTGTCTGAGGTGACAGGTGACAACCATATGTTCTGAATTAATTGAGGAACAGACACAAGACTCAAATTGGCAGTCAGATTAAGGATCCAGGTATCAGTTCTGTTGCTGGTAGAGCTGCGTTAGAGAATGTGGCTTTGATCTGCAGTCCTACTGGGCTTCCTAGTAATTTTGCCCTGAATTAAACTCAGCCACACAGCCATAGGCAGAAGAGCTAGAAAACCAAAGGCCTTCTTATGCAGGGGCAGAGTCTACTCTGATAGGTTTCACTGCATGGGGCAGCCTATAGGAGAACTCACAATCCTTGTAGGAAGGGCAGAGCTGAAGGGAAGAGAAAGGCAAGTCATATGGAAACAGTACCTAAATAAGAAATGTGGACCTCTGCGTGTCAGACCCTTATTATATCACCAAGGAGGTGAATTACTTCTTTCATTGGAGCGGGTGAATGAGTAAGTGACAGAAGGTCAAAGTGTTACTCCAAATGACCCCCTTCTGGAGGGTGGGGAGGAAATGCTTTCCTGAAGTCGTGGATGCAGGGAAATGGAATTCCCTCTACAGGATAAGACTGCAGCATTTGTGTTTAACGATTGTCTGATTGACTGACCCACAATTAAAATGAGAAGCCGATAGTAAAAGAAGCATAATTACAGTTTGACTCATATAGATTTGGTGGTTATGGGAAACAAAATGTACAACATATTGCATAAATTATTATAAGTGGGCAGGCAGATGTAGCACAGTTGCCTCAGGCCAGGGTTTCTTAGCAATCTCCATTCCACCTTGGAGATGTCTCCTGGATTCCTCTTTACCTCTCTAGCCTTTAGTCCACCCACTGGACCCCTGATACAATACAAGTATAATTGTGCCACTCACAAGCCGAAGTTCTCCTATGCTGGTCCTCCATCCCCAGAGCCCCAAGAATATGACACATAAGACCCCAACCTGCACCTTGAGTCTCGCATGCCTGCTACTTTAGCCACATTGAACTTCTTACCATCCCCTGGACACCCCTTGCTTTTCTAATGATCACACCAGTGAATACATTGTTTATTTTAACTAGAACTTCATCCCTCCTTTTGTATGGTGAACTCTTACTCATACTTCAAGACCCAGATTAAGTTTGACCTCCTGTATGGAGCCTTCCCTAACACCCAGGGTCAGTTATTCCTTCTTCTGTGTGCCCGTATCACCTATGAAACATTTACTGCACTTGTAATCGCTTGTTTATATGTGCATTCTCAACAACAACAGCAACAGCTAACACGTCTGTGGCTGGGAACTGGGCCAGGAACTTTATCTGATTCATGTCTGACAGTAACTCTATGAAATATATACTATGGTTATGCTCATTCTATAGATTAGGAAACTAGCTATTAGAGAAGTTAAGTAATAAGCCAAGGTTCCATAGAGTTAGGTAAGTTCCAGAGCCGGATATCAAACCTAGGTCTGTCCAGTTCAAAGCCTTATTATTAAATTCCATGTAATCAAGTCCACATTTCCACTACACTCTGAGCTACAGGAGGATGCCCTGTTTAATGTGAGTCCATGTCAGGATTTGGTGCTTAGTAAGCATTTGAGTTTTTTTTAGATTTATAATTTCTCTTCTTCAGTAAAATGTCAGCTAATTATTCCTACTCACCATGTTCCTGGGTGGTTCAAGTGCATTCAACACTGGACACATCACCTGGTGCATAGTAGGCGCCTGGAAATACTTATTCCTTAAATGAATGAACAGAAATTTTAACTTTTATTGTAATACAATTGAGAGCAATGCAGTCTTTAGGATACCATTAGCTTTCTAGTGATTTCAGTGAAGCATGATTTTCCAGGCCATTCTTTTGTGGACTCAAGGCAGCTTCCCTCGCCAGGGTGCTGGCTGTTTTTTTTCCCAAGTGACAACTTGATTTACTATTTTCTTTCTCATCACTCTCAAGAAGCATCTGCCGGCTAGTGAGTGACCAGGGCAGCGTGGAAAAGTCCACTTATTTCTCTGCTGCATCTTTCCTACAGAGTCTGAGGATAAGGGTTGGAAATGGCCTTAGGAGGTCAGATTTCCTGTGTGTTTTCTTTTGTAGTGCAGGATCACTCATAACGACACAATTTGCTGTCTGCTGGTACACTCTGCTTTTAAAATACCTGTATGATGGGATGTGGCATGTAAAGGTTCACTGTTTCTCCTTGGGGGATGACTCTGCAGTTTGATCTATTCAAATGCTTTCTTTGGCCCTAAAATACATTGTAAGGGAAATGGGACAGGAAGAAGCAAGAGTGTAGTCACTTGTGCAGTCTTTTTCCTTTTTTACTCAGTGTGTTCCTTCCCTAATTCTGGCAGGAAATGTCCTTAGATGATGTATAATAGAATTCCATGTAGTAAAAAGATTTCTGTTTTTCCCTCATTTTTGCAAATACAATAATCTCACAGCCCAACAGCTAACTTGGGTGTCTTGTCTACGCATAGCTTGTAAGAAGACTTTAGAGGTGGAAATTGTTCTGGATGTTGCATTCTTAGCAGGTTGCATGGAAAGAAAACAGAATTGTGCAAGAACAAACTCACATTTGCCTTAACTTGTTCCTTTGCCAGCAAACAACCCAAACTGGTGTTGTAGCTCAAGGCGACTTTCAGAATTGAGTGGATATGTGGTCCCTGTGGGAGTGAGTAGAACAACTGTGGAACTGTGGCCATCTCAAAAAGTTTATTTCTGCTTTGTGTACCCCTTGCCTTGGGCTTGTGCTTCTCCCATCATCATCATGGCTTCTTTGCCTGCGTATAATTGGGTGATATGTTAGTTTACAACTTAAGAACCTGAAACCTCACATTGCGGCTGCACCAACGGAGGAGGGACAGTGCTGTCCCTCCTGAATTTGTGGGTCAGAGGAAGGGAGTCAGCGGGCCAGCCCCAGGACCGTAGGACATCCCTTTGTCTGGCAGGGAGGGCAGCAGTAGCTCGTGTTTTTGTGCCTCATTAGCTCCAGGGTGGGCCGGCCAGGATGGCCAACCAGGGTTATCTTTGCATTGGTACAGACTAAAGTACCGTGCTGCTGCGGAGGCCAGTTGAAGGACAAATGATTCAGAGATGAGAACAGTTTTGCCTCTGTCTCTGGGGCGCGTCCTCAGAAGCTGGCTCCCCCTCCCTTTCTAGAGAACAGCAGGTGTTCTGCTCAGGACCAGTGCCTGCAGCCACTCCAGAGGGGTTGGCATTTTCATAGGCTCTGCTAAGGGGTACCTAGAAATTCCATTTCTTGGGCTCTCTGTCTGATGACGGTGAGGAGTGTGATCTCAGTTTGACTTTTTCCAACCTGCTACTAGGGAATTTTGGAATAGAGCCAGCCCCACTCCCTGATGCCCCTGCGTGGGCTCCTGTTGCCTGAGTGGGCTCTTACCTGTCATTGTCAGTGTTTTCTCCTTTTGACACATGGAACTTCATGCAGTCACAGGATGTCAGATACAGGGTCCTAGATACCTATTCCCTGAGAATTTGAGCTCCTGGCGAGGTGGTGTGATGTGGTGGCAAAAGCAATGGACTGAGAATCAGTGGGCTAAGGGTTTGGAACTGGCCTAAATGCTTCCAAGCTCCTTGGATGCCCTATGTAAACTGTGTGCCCCCTCTTCCTTACATTAATATAATCATAGCAAAGTGACCTCACAGAGTGTTGAGGGAATACAAACAACAATTAAGAAAGCATTTGAGCATTTGGAAATATATATTTTAAAAACTGTGAATAGAATCCTTTACCCATTCCTGACCTGTTCTCACCTGAGCCCTTTCATGCCTAGTGCTGTGTCCTTGTCCTCAGTTTTTACCTCTGGCCCTTGGTTTTCCTTGGTTGCATTTGGATCTTAAGTATCCTATGGTCTCTGGTTTTCCAGAATGTCTGCCTCTCAGTTCCTTAGGTTGTCTCTTCTAGGAACTTTTGCTTCCATTCTTGCCCAATGAAATGCAAATCTCACTGGGTTATATCAACATTCAGGTTGAGCCAGTTTCAGGCACCCCCTGGAGAAGTGGTTCATATGCGTTCTCTTCTTTTAACTGGGCTCTCTGCCTTCAGCTCTCATTTCTTTCCAGTTCACTCTCAACCCAGCAGAAGTTGGGCTGCATAATCTTGTATTTTAAAAATACAAATCTGACCCTTCATCCTCTCAGTAAAATTATGCAGTCATTCCTCAGAACCTTCAGAGTAAGGTCCAAATTCCTTGATCTCACAGCCTAAGGCGCCAAGCTATCAGGAACCACAGACCCAAGTCAACAGTGTTATGCATTTCTTCATACTTCTTAGGTTGTATAGTAATAAAAAAATGACACAGAATATTTTAATCTGTTTTGGAATTTCTCAGAGAAATAGAATTATTACATAAATCAGTAGTTGGGTGTTTTTTGGGAGAGAGTGGAAAATAGGACTGAATAAATGCTTGTTAATGCGACGTACATATCAGTGCTTGGATTAACAAGCCATTTGAAAGATCAGTGCTTTATGTCTTATACACACTGATTCAAAACCTTGAGTTATACTTATCTCGATTGCATCTAGTGTTTAATCAATTGGACACTTACAAATAATGGGTAAACGGTTTGTTGTCATACAGGGTTGAGCTCTGCTTTTCATGCAGTGAGAGTAACATTTTTATTTTAATGCTTATGCAATTGATTGTAAACTTTGGGGTGATATAATCTCAGTGAATCTAAACAGTCCATCAGCCATGTCAGTGCCTCCCCTTTTGCCAGGCTGTAGCTTTGTGCTAAGCTCTTGTGTGTTACTGTGTTACATAATCCCCTGCATGCATTTTCTCTACCTATTTAGCCCGAATACATACAAGGTGACTGAATTGTCTCTTCAACCTCCTTCTCAGTGGAAACACTCAGTATAGAAAACAGATTTGGGGCAGTCTTACATTTTTCTAATGGAGAGTTTGGAGAATTGAGTGGGCTTAGAAATGTGTTTGTCACTATTTGGTTTTGCACCTTTTAGTTATGTTCACTATCAACTTGGTATGGTTTTCAAGGTGATAAGAGAATGCTCAAGCTTTAGCCACTGGAAGGAAATTAAGACAGATTGGGACCTTAGGAGAAAAATGTCAGTTGTGAGAGTATACAAAGGAAGATCTTGCAAGTCCCTTATTTGTTCTTTTAAAGACTGGGTCATGCACTGCCAATGCCTCTCCTTCCTGTAACAATCAGGAGGAAGGTATCCCATGAATTAAAAATGATATGATTTTGCTTATCTAGAATACGATTCAGAGAGTAGCTTTCAGTGGTCTATTGTTTGTTGACATGTGAAGGAGACAGCCAGCATCTGGGGTGATGCTGCTCTGGTGTTTTTCTCCAGCCCAGGGAAGGGGAAAGGGTAAACTGGGAAAATTCATCATTGAATGAAGAGATTGGGAAGGTTGTGAACCTTGCAGCAGTTTTCATTAGATATTTGCAAAGGAATGTACTCTCAAGGCTACATAAAATCTTCATTGATTAATTTGCATGTATATTAGCATAAATATGCATGTGATTTACATAAAAATTTTTCCTACATTGGTTTTATTTGTTATTTATTTACTGTGATAGCCTCTTCTCTTAATGATGTCATTTTTCTTCTGTGGCCTTCCACATGAAACACGTTCTTTTGTTTTAAACACACTGATTCCCGGGGGTGGGGATGCAGGGAAGGGAAACATTTCTTTTGGTGAGTAAGTGTGATTTACATGGGGTAGGAGGAATAGGTCTCTGGCTCAGTTTATTAAAGGTTTGTGATGGTTTGTAAGTAAGTACATGGTTCAGTGGAATCATTCATGCCCTTTGAGAAGCAGAGTAGGAGCATGTGCTATATCCAGAATGATGGGCAAAAGAAAAGGTAACTGATATTTAGAGAAAAGTCCAGAGGCAGTAGAAGTCCAGAGTAGAACTAACTGTCTGGTCTTGGGCAACTCACTTATTCCTAGTCATCAGTTTCTTCCTTAATAAAATAAGGGTGTTAAATCAGGCAATCTCTAAAATCCTTTATAGCTCAAAATTTATTATTTTGATAGACTCCTTAGTCTAATTATGTAAAAAATATTAAGCACCACATAGCACATTAAATAATATCCTGGTGCCTTGCTGTTCTGTGTCAGGCCGTTCCCCCTTTGAAGGGTACTCAATGATTAATTGAGGTTTCTCTTAGAGGCATTCCTTTCCTTGCTCATTTATCTCAGTTCACTGGGCACACAAGGTATAGCTTAAATGTTTATAGAAGACTCCCACTAATACACCATGTGGGTTGCCAAGGACAGGCGTAGTAGTTGGCTGTGTGTACATTTGCTTTGTTAGGAAAAGAGCTTAGCGGTGATAACTGAATTTGATTTGCTATCTTCTGCTCTAAATCAGGGTTACGTCCAGTCTACTGAACAAGAGCTTGTCCAGTTGAATTTTAACAAAACCATTTCTTTAGAAATGAGAGATCGTGAAAATAGGGCAGTAGGGGATTGCATGGATGAACCCGTTTCAAACATACAGATAGTGCCAAATTTCTGCTCTGTGATTTTGGGGGAACTAATTTTGGTAAAATGTATCTGGCATGGGTTATGTGCTGAGTAGTACTCGCTACTTATATGTGTAAAACAACACTGGTCCCCTAGAGGTGGACAAGTCCCTTTTGCTTATACCAGTGTGTGTGCAAACAGAAATGTGTAGGTGTACACACATCCTTGAGGCCCTCTGGAAGATATGGGACACACTTAATCTCTTCTAACTCTCTGGAGTGTGATGTTAAGGCTCATGTTTTAATGATGTGATGCTACAATGAATTCAACAGTATATGTTGGGTGGTCACCTCTTCACGTTGTAAGAGTGACTCCTTTACCTCATGATGAGAAAATACTTATTTGATTTTACTTAGGGAACTTACCAAGGACTATGATGGTCGATAAGGATATGAATTAATGTGGACAAGCTTTGGTGACTAAGGCGGAAGTGTAGGTCTAGAAGGGAAAATAGAGTCCCCTCAACCTTACTTTGCAGACCCTGCCACCCCTCTTTAAAGGGAAGCTGCATATCTAAACTTGTATTGTCGCCCATTTCTTTTCATTGAGGAGGTGCTTTTGACCAACACTGATATGAAGTAGGCCACTCTCTAAATGAGGCTGCCAGACAAGAGGACAAATGGAGGTGTACATGCTGAATGTCTACGTTATAAATCAAATCAACAAATAATTAAATAAAATACATTCTTTTCTCTTAACCTTGAAAAGTAGATCTTTGACACTACCTGGTTAAGTCAGGTTCTCACTTAGAGTTTTTGGATTCCTAGGAGTTCTGCATTGGGAAATACCAACACAGGGAGAGCCAGCCCCTCTGGTCCTCAGCCTGTGGCCTTTCCCCTTCCTCTGCCCACATTCAGCTCCATCCTGTATCACAGAGGTCTGGTATAAATGCACGTGGATGCCTTGACCCACATGGCAAAGCTCTGTCCAAACCTGTGCAAACAGTCCCTCAGGGCTAGCCCTCAGACCTTGAGGTATAAACACTGATAGCATGATTTGCCTTCAGAAAATGGTTCCAGGAAGGAGGATTGCACAACCCCTGGAAACAGACTTGGGGCTCTTTGGGTAGGGAATTACAGGACCCCAGGGTCTCAAATATGGTCTTGAAAGAGAGTATGAGTCCCAGTGGAATGCCATGTTGGCTCTGTGGACCCCTGGTCCTATGGAGAGAGATGTTCTGTAGGATGGTCAGACCAGGCCATCTCAAACAGGAGACCTCTAGGGCAGAGGTCCCTTTGACTCTAAGGGAAGTATTGTTGTCTTATCAAAACATATTACCAAATTCCATTCTGTTCCCTTTTCCTCATCTGCTCAATCATTTCCTCAGGTCCAACCTCCTATTTAAAAACCCAGTCACGTTCCACTGGGCACAGGACTCTACCATGGAAACCAAAGTTAGCTGGGTTATTAATGGATGGAAATTAGAGCCAAATCTTTCAGGCTAATTGATTTTTAGTTATTGTTCAATAAAAGGTACCTAGAGCTAAAGAACCCTTTGTCAGAACAGTTAATTATCCATTCTAAACCAGCTCTTCTACAAGCATTTAAAAGCCAATATTGATGCAAAAGCAAGTAAACCTCACTTTACCGTTTTGCATGAAATTTCCCTTTAGGCTTTTCTCTGAGAAAATTTGAAGGAAAGGTAGCAAGCTTTCCTGCACCATCCTGTTAGTCTTCTACCCCTGTGTGGACGTATAACTTCTCTGCAGTTACCTTCTCTGCTAGTTTCCCTAGTGCTTAGATACGAGTCTTGTGGAATAGTTGGAGGGGGTGTTGTGCTGGTATCAAGCCTCTGGCAGGGACACTGCCCTGTGTGCGTGTGTGTGCATGTACGTGTGTGCCTGTGTGTGTGTGTGTGCGTGCGTGCGTGCGTGTGCGTGTGCGTGTGTTCTGTTTGGTATTTGCATAGACCTGGCTCATGCCAGTCAAGTGTTGACTGCTTTCCCCTTTTCTTTCTCTGTAGCTCGAGAGGAGAATGTGGCCACTTTCCGAGGCTCAGAGTACCTGTGCTACGACCTGTCTCAGAACCCAATCCAGAGCAGCAGTGATGAAATCACCCTGTCCTTTAAGACCTGGCAGCGGAACGGGCTCATCCTGCACACGGGCAAGTCGGCTGACTATGTCAACCTGGCTCTGAAGGATGGCGCAGTCTCCTTGGTCATTAACCTGGGGTCTGGGGCCTTTGAGGCCATTGTGGAGCCAGTGAATGGAAAATTCAATGACAACGCCTGGCATGATGTCAAAGTGACACGCAACCTCCGGCAGGTAATGGCTGAGGGGAGAGAGTGCCCAGAGGCTCCTCTTAGGTGGCTGGGGAGGAAGTTTGTGAAGTAGGTGGTGGGTTAGGTTACATGGAGAGGGGTAGAGATACCCTATGGGTTTGGATATGTTGAAGTCAAACTTTCTCCCAGCCTTTACAATTTCACAAGGATTATTATTAAAATATGTTTCTTCTCTTACTTCAATTTTCCATTTGTGCTTGTTATTTAAGAAAAAAATTCAGTTGTATAGATAAAAGTTAGAAATACTTTCCTTTTGTTTTGCTTTTCTTTGTATCATTTTCTTGATTACCTTTGAATATTGTACTATTGCTAAATCAATTAGGGAGAGCGTTTTGTTTCCTCAGCTTGGTAGATTTTTCTCATTCTTTGAATATATGTTTTTCTTTTTAATTAAGTTAGCCATGGCCATGATGCCATAATTTTAATTCCTTCCAGAAGAAGTCTTTCTTTTTCTCTTCCTTTTAATTTACCAACCCCTTGTCCACTTTTATTCTTTCTGTTGGGTCGTTGTGGTAACCTCTAGCCTTGGAGTGAATTAGCTGCGATCTTTCTGAATTCCTTTGTTTCTCTGTTCCTTGGTGTTGTGGTATACTTTATTGCCCCTGTCTCTACCTCTGACACTCTTCAGTTGACTAGGAGGCCTGGAAAGTGGAAGGACCCACATAAAAAAGTCAACTTTGGAGCAGCCTTTCCTGGTTCTGTACGTGCTTGAGAACTCCCATCGCTTGCTGATTCTAAGCAGGCAACTCCGTCAGGTGACAACACTCTCAGAAAGCCTTAGCCCAGTGAAGTTGTTTTCCATTTCATAACTAATAATGGTGATAACAATAACAACAGTAATAATACCTCACCAGCCCACATCAGGAAAAAATTACAAACACTTCCTGTAAAAGTCAAGGTCTGTTCTGAGACTGCCTTTTCCAGGTTCTGTTTTCATTTGGATTTTCTACTTGTGAATTTGTCATTAAACTCAGTGGGACAGCATTCATCCTTTATTAAATCAGAAAGCATTATGTAAATTTCCAGAAGGTGCTTATCAAATTTTCTTCTGCAGTGTGATTGATTTAATGCCTCCTAATGTAAACATGAAAGCATGAGAACTGACAGGTGTTTGCCTATGTTTTCTGTTTGATAAAAGTGTAACTCCTTAATAATGCTCAGTAAAGGGAGAAGCCTCCTCCACATTGGAGGCACACAATATTCGAAATACCCACTTCCACACTTAAGCATGTCAAGGAAGCCCCGTGGTTGGAGATGCTATTCTATCTGTGATGAAGTTGCCAAATCCTAAGAGTTAGAATCCCCCGTCATCTTCATACACACAGGTCGAACATTTTTGAATCACCGTTCTGTGTTTTTCCTGCAAGGCCGAAGAATCCTGTTGCTTATGTTTCCTTTCATCATTCCCCACCTGTACTTACAGGAGAGTCCCCCTCAGCGGCCAAGAGAGCCCACATCAAATTTTCATTTGCTAACATATAAGGACTTGAAAGGTTTGAGTAGCAGAGACTAGACCAAAAAGGAGAATATGACCTTTTGTCGGTTTTGACTGGCAGTTGCACAGTAATACCCTTCTGCCATTAGTCAGTTAAGGGGGGATTTTCACGTACTGGGGAGCGGAATCGGGTTGTGGTTCTCACCAGCCAGTCTGTTTCTCTCTCGCTCTCTCCCACCCCACATGCTTCTTTGCCGTTCTAGAATGATTCCAATTAGCCGGAAAAGGCTCACTTTCATTTCCACTAAAAACACTTTTCTAAAATAGAGTTGGGCCCTAATTCAGTCCTTTACACTGAAATGGGGATGAACCAAACTGTAATTCAAATATTGGTTGTGCTGAGTTAGTCTGAACAAGCAGAGGAAGGCAACACTATAGGGTTTCTCGTCCAAGTTCTAAGACCCGACTCCTCTCTGTGCCCTTGGACAAAGCATTTAACCTTTCCACACCACAGTTTCCATTTGTGAGATGGTGATTACAGTCCTCCACGTGTGGTGGCTAAATGTGCAAAGCACCTTATGTTCCAGAAGGATTATGAGCTCATCCATGGTCTGGGTGCTAGACTCGCTGGGACGTGCACGTGATTTACATGCTGAGGATTCTTCCAAAGGTGACTGCCTCTGTCTGTCCCCGTGGATGCAGCTAAGTAGAGCTCTCAAGACAAGGCTACTGAGGCCCTAGGGTGTTGGGGGCATTTCTCGGCAGAAGGAGTATGAATCTTTTAGAGAAAATGCACCTAAACTTGGACCTCATCGGAATCTGCACTGAATTTTGCATCCAAATGCAATTTATTGAAAGAGGAAAAAAATCTCAGAAAAGCAGAGTTGATTTTGCAAATACAATCCTTTCAACCCTGAGTCAGCTAAGATTATTATTTTTCCCATTAAAAGTACATTTATAACATCTTTTTGAGTTCCCTAGGATACATTTGAAGGGGTGGGAAGCCCCTGTCTATTTCAGTTAAACTGTAAATCATTTCATAAATATTTGACAATAAGCTGGTGGCAGTCTCGCCTACTCTTTTGGTAAGGTTGAATGGCTTCTGTGGTAAAGATGCATCTGAGGAAAGCTTACTTGGGGTTTCCTTACCAAATGGAGCAGAACTTTCCCCCTTTCTTCCTTTTTGGTCATCTGCTATGGTTCTGCTTTTGGGCCAAGTCAGGCCAAGGTCAGGTACTTTATTGGGGGTTCTGATTAATGGAGGGAACGTGGATTATCTGTTCTAAATTATAACCAGGACCTGAGTCCACGGTCATGGCCATCACAGGAAGTGCTTTACTTTTATATGCCACTTTAGTCAAACCGCAAACACAAAACTGGGGTTAACCATCTTCTAGCCTTCCAGCCTCCCAGCTCAGGGTGTGTTGGCAATTTAACATTTGAAAACAGCGAAGAAAAGACTAATTGTAGGGCTTCTCTAATCATGTTTAACCTGCCAGTTCTCTCGGCTATCCAAGCAAGAAATTGCTTAAAAGCTTGAAAAGCATTCTTAAAGAGGAATGAGGGGAGAGTGATTCTAACAGGAGACATTCTGGCAAAGTAAACAAAGTAACATTATTGGCTAGTGAAGGAGACTCCAACTCTTTTGATGCATTCTAACGACACAGTTATTTAAACCTGAGAGAACAGGAAAGAGGAGAAAGTTGCCCTCCTGCTGCACAAATCCACAAAATCAAGGGGGTCCTGGATCTTTAAATTACCCGTGGAAACCCAGAGTAAACTACATATGTAGCCTTCCTGTGCTAGATGTGATCTGTAAATGTTTTAAGATCTTTTTGTCCTAGGAGAAAATCATGATTGTCCATGCATGTAATCAGAGTCAGATGTGAAAAAACAATCCCCAAAGTATTGGTATTTCAGCTCTCTGTATTTATCTACGTGTGGAACGATAAACCTTGGGGGTCTTTTCTTTCAGGACAGATGGATTGTGTTTGTGCTAGAGGGTGGGAAGGGAGCAGGGCGGTGTTCTTTCAGAACAGCTCTTGGAAAGTAAGTATGATGCTAATTCTGACTGGGGTGAGGTCTGGTCTGAGTGTATTTGGGAGAAGAGGGGAGTTACAAAGACAAGGTGGACTGCAGCTCCTTTCCTGGCTGTGCCCCAGGTCCCCAGGTTTTCCATAGAGTCTTGGTCTCATTGTCTTCCCCCACTCTCTTTTTCTGTGTCGGGTGCCTTTTTTTTGAAAAACTAACACAAGATCATTCATGCAATGTGTCATTTTACTAACCGACGAATGTACTAACACCCTAACGACTCATCTTTGTTTTTAGTTTTTTTAATTAACAATCGTTCTGTTCACAATTTTTAATTTCCTTTCTTCCCCCTTTTCCGCAAAGCACTCAGGCATCGGACACGCTATGGTAAACAAACTACATTGTCTGGTAGATATCATTCTTATTGTCTCTTTTTTTGGGTTTGCCGTGTGTTGCCCCCCTTTTCCTCCCCAAACCCCCCTTTTATCCTCTTTAGAGTTGTTTCTTCTTTTAAAATTTTCTGTTGAATTAAATACGAGCCTTTCTTTTTCTTTAAGAAGAAAATGGAAGGGGATGCACCTGTCCTGACAATATTTGGATGAGTTTGGTTGGGACAGTTTTCCTTTTCTCTACTTTGTAATTTTTTTTTCCTAAAAAAAAAGTTTTTTTTAAAGAAATGTTCTTTGTTGAGCTAAATTCGTTTTGTTTTGTTTTCTTATTTTGCGAGTTCCAAGTTACCGACTAGGGACAACAGAGATTTCTATTGAGGACTTTCTTCTCTCCGTGTCTTCCTACCCCTCACTTGTCCTCCTTTCTTTTCCCCCTTCCCCACTCCCGAATCCCTTTTTTCTTTCCCTTTTGTGTGGCCACGGCTGCCACAGGTGATCTGGGGAGGAAAGTACTCGACTTCCTGTATTCTTCCTTTCCCTCCTTTCACCGTACTTCCCACCTTGGCCAAAGGGAGCTGTGCCAATTTGTGTTCTCCGTACAAACTCTGCATGGCATGTTCCTGTCTCGTGAATTTCCCCATGGGCATCAGAATCTGTTCCCTTGTTTTCCTCCTCAGTACTAACAACCTACCAGTCATCAACCCCACTCCACGTTCTCCTCTCTCTCTCTTTTGTCTCCATGCTTCTTCATGCTCCTCTCACCCTTCATATATTTTGGGGTTGGGTTTGGACTTTTTCTTTTCTTTTTTGTTAGTAAGGGAGGGTGGCAGGCAGGGGAAAGACTCCCCTTTAGTTTTGAGTCTGTGTTCTTTTCACTCCCATCTTGTTTTTCCGTTGGTTTAGTGCATGTAAGTGTGAAGTGGATTTTGATTCTCTTCTTTAGCGCTCTTCACCCTTGTCCCACTTCCCTCCCTTTATTCTTCTGCCTTCTCTCTTGGCTCCAGATGGTTTTCGCATGGGTGTGTCAGTGTACGGTGTGTGCACGCTTCGAGGCCCCATCTCTTCTCTGTGCCCTCTGCTCCTTTCATGGATGTTGGGTGTTCGGGTGCTGTCTATTTCCTGTGGGCATTGTTATTATTTTGGCTATTACGCCTCATCATTCTTTTTGTTAGCGTTGCCTTTTTTGGTTTGGATCATTTCTTCTCTGGCTGGTGGTGATGGCACACAAGGGAGGACAGGGGTTGGTGTCCTGGGTAGTCCGTGGCATGTATCACCCGTGACTCATCAAAATCAAGACCCTTTTCCTTCCCTCCCTGAATGCATGTTTGTCAGCGTGGTGTGAGCCCAAAAAGAAACAAATAAAAAAAGAAAAAGAAAAGAAAAAGAAAAAAACCATCAAAGACCAACCCCCTAACAAACCCCATTGTCAAACATCTCCTTTGCTGTTTCTCACGACCACTATAAATGACAATCTTTCAAAAGTCAATGCTCATTTTACCAATGAACTGAGACGTCTGAGGATAGTTCCATTTTCTAGCCTGACTGAGTGAAGAGGGCAATGGGTAGAGCGAGTTGCTCAGCTTGGCAGTTCCGGAAAAACTCTCCCAGGAGTCTGCAGGGAGACACTGGAGGCTTGGGCCGCAGGGAGGCAGACCAGAAAATGGAACTTGGCTGCACATACCAAAAATCAATCCAAATTAGAGAGAATACCTCACCCAAATCTTAATGAAAGTGATGCCACTGGTAGGGGAAGCCCCTGGATTTTGATAGGACTGTAAGGTCATTGTTGGGATTTTTTTTTTGTCCCTGTGTCCCTCCACCAGGTGACAATCTCTGTGGACGGCATCCTTACCACGACTGGCTACACTCAAGAGGACTACACCATGCTGGGCTCAGATGACTTCTTCTATGTGGGAGGAAGCCCAAGCACCGCTGACTTGCCAGGCTCACCCGTCAGCAACAACTTCATGGGCTGCCTTAAAGAGGTAAGGTTCACCCATTCCATTTAATGCACTGACTGTCTAAGAACAAATGAAATTTTCAGGTCAGTGACTGGATCTGTCCTCTGATCTATTCTGTGAGGCCATAGGTTGTAGCAGAAAAGACTCTGGACTTAAAAGTAGAGGCCCTAGGTTTTGATCCCAGTTTAAGCTGGTTGCAGGACCTTGGGTTCGCCACTTAAGTACCCTGTGGTTCTGTTTCCTCATCTAACTAATGAGGAAACTGATCCCACAGGAAGCTGTGCTTTATAAATTACATGAAATAACTCAGACGAAAGGACTTTGAAATCACAAGGAACTAGACCTGTGTGAAGTTTGATTTTGTAATTTTGACTTGGCAAGTAGGGAAGCCTTAGCTAAAAGTGGCTCAATTTGTGGTTGTGTGTCTTGTCTGAAACATAACTTATGTATTATTTTACCTTTGCTAAGCTTGGTGTTCCCAAGAGTCTCATTATTCGAGATGAAGGAAAGTTCTCAGAATATAACATTAAGGCCCAGAAGACTCGTTTTTCCTTTTTTTTTTTCCTCCCTGAGAGCTAGCAGCTGTGAGAAAGCAGTGGAGCTTTACCATTACTCATTTATTACTATTGTAGCTAATGTGTTGAGACCTCTGTCTGAGAGCAAAGGAGCTTCAGTCAAGTGTAAGTTCAATCTCTAAGGTCAATTGTTGAGGCAAAAAAAATCAGACTTGATTTGCTGGAGTTCTTTCAGCACACAGTGTCATCAGAGCAGTGCACTGCACTTTTTTGTTTAATCTAAACTAAGCTTGATTGCCTAAGATAGCTATACCATTTCCCTGTGGAAATTCCTTGAGAAGCTAACAGTGTTCTTTCTTGTAGATAAAGATCCCTTGTGACATGTTATGAGCCTCCTCTCAGGGCACATGTTTTATTCTTATTATGGTTATTTGAAATTTGTTGCACATCAGTTACATATGAGATGGCATCGCACGTGCATTCACTCACGCCACTCGGCTGTGAGCTGTGTCTAGACAGGAGTTGCGTCTGTTATACCTGGCATAGAGCAGGTGCATAATAATTATTTATTGAATGGAGACATTTATCAAATAATCATTGGGTACCTTTTTTGTGCTGTAACTAACCTGAATGGCTCTTTGCAAACCACGGTCTCCGTGTTTGAAGACTTTGTAATCTGGGAAGAGAGATGAGATCTGTAAGGGAACAATTATAGCTCAGGGCACTGTGTGTTCAGTGCCACAGATGAAGTGATCTAATTGAGCAGAGGAAACAGATACATTTTAGGTGGGAGTCAGCATTGGAGAAGAATTGATATTTGAGCTGGGCCTTGCTGCAATAAACCATGTGTGCATTGAGGGAAAGGGGGAGGAAGGAGAGACATGACAAAGGAGGGAAAAATCCAATTACAGCTTTGTATTGTTCTTGTTCTGAAGGAAAAATGACAGGAGAAAAGTCTTAGAGAGTTTTCCTCTCTCTGCTGGACATTACCTAGGCTTCTGCTGGCTACAGGGTCTCCACAGGTCATTCCTGACGGAATTGCAGTAGACATAGCACACTTCTTCCCTGGGATTTACTCCTATTTGAATAGAATAACGGTATAAACTACTCTGTCTAATGAACCCTGAAAGATTCTTAAACACCATTAAATCACACTCCATTGGAATTGCACTCTCATGAGGTATGCGGGCCTCTCACTGTTGTGGCCTCTCCCGTTGCGGAGCACAGGCTCCGGACGCGCAGGCTCAGCGGCCATGGCTCACGGGCCTAGCCGCTCCGCGGCATGTGGGATCCTCCCAGACCGGGGCACGAACCCGTGTCCCCTGCATTGGCAGGCGGACTCTCAACCACTGTGCCACCAGGGAAGCCCAGATAGGAGCATTCTTGTTCCACGTTTGTAGCTCAGGAATGAATTAGGCATTGACTGCTGTGGAGAGCTCGTCCATTTTTGTCGTGAAGCAGCCCTGAGCCTGGAGTTTCTCCTGGACTGGGTCTAGGGGTGGCCTCTAGGACTAATTTTCCCCTGCACACAATTATGTTGAACTATCTCTCCATTATGTATTTTGAGACAAAGGAGCAATTTCCCAACCGCAGATCTATCAATCAGGAAGGATGCCCGTGAATATTTTGAAACAAGTCTCATAAAAACATGAAGATACCTCTGATGATTTTATCCATGCAGAACCTAAAGTAAATAAAATCTGCACACACACGCACACCCATGCACACGTACTCACATACTACACTGTCCAGATGGAGAGCAGACAGCTTCAGAAGTCTGTGAAAAGTGGCACTTAATAGCTTAAAAATTAAAGGCAGTTCTGAAAACCAGTGTCAGTGACAGAAATAACAGTAATAGTAATAAAAATATGCACATATCTTAGCTAGCAGCTAAGCAGAATTTAAATCCAGATCAAGTTAGAAGAAAGAAAGTCCAAAACAGTGAAGGAGGTGGTAGGCGAAACAAGAACTTAATATAAACTTTTGCACCATCTCTCCTTTACGCATATAGTATGGTCTTTCTAAGGGAGTTGGGAGGCCTTCTCGTTTGTCTGAGTGCTTTAAACAGATAGCTTTGAGTTTAATGAAATCCTGGCATAGTCTTTCTTTCCATTTAATCATAATTCACTTTTCTGTGGGAAAGTCTAGGAAATTCTTCTCTTGTTCCTGGCATTTCTCTTTGACAATTTCGTAAACAGTAAAAGCTTCCAGCTATGTTGGGACTTCCCTCCTTGATAAATCCCACTTACACACTTTAACTATTTCCCCTTAGAACAGTCAGCCGTTATTTTACAGCTCTTCTTCCCTTCCCTATCTCTTTCTTTCTCTTTCTTTCTTTTTCTGTCACCTCTGGCCATTTGTGGCTCTAAGCGGCCTTAAGCTGAGCTGGGTGCTTTTATGTTTCATTTTTTTCAAAATGGGGACATGGTGAAGACCTTATGGGATTTCTCTTCCAGATCGTTGATACTTTGTGTGTGGCACAAAATAGTTTTTATCTTTGAAACTACAGTTACTTCACACCTGAAAGTTAAGTTCTGGCTCCACTCTTTTATCTATCTATCTGTCTATCTATCATATCCTTATTGGAGTATAAATGCTTTACAATGTTGTGTTAGTTTCTGCTGTACAACAAAGTGTGAATCAGCTATATGTATACATATATCCCCATATCCCCTCCGTCTTGTGTCTCCCTCTCACCCTCCCTATCCCACCCTCTAGGTGGTCACAAAGCACCGAGCTGATCTCCCTGTGCTATGTGGCTGCTTCCCACTAGCTATCTGTTTTACATTTGGTGGTGTATATATGTCCATGCCACTCTCTCACTTCATCCCAGCTTCCCCTTCCCCCTCCTCATGTCCTCAAGTCCATTCTCTACGCCTGCGTCTTTATTCCTGTCCTGCCTCTAGGTTCTTCAGAACCATTTTTTTTTTTTTTTTAGATTCCATGTATATGTGTTAGTCTACGGTATTTGTTTTTCTCTTTCTGACTTACTTCACTCTGTATGACATTCTAGGTCCATCCACCTCACTACAAGTAACTCAATTTCATTCCTTTTTATGGCTGAATAATATTCCATTGTACATATGTGCCACATCTTCTTTATCCAGTCATCTGTCGATGGACACTTAGGTTGCTTCCATGTCCTGGCTATTGTAAATGGAGCTGCAGTGAACATTGTGGTACGTGACTCTTTTTGAATTATAAGGTTTTCTCAGGGTATATGCCCAGTAGTGGGATTGCTGGGTCATATGGTAGTTCTATTTTTAGGTTTTTAAGGAACCTCCATGCTGTTCTCCATAGTGGCTGTATCAATTTACATTCCCACCAACAGTGTAGGAGGGTTCCCTTTTCTCCATACCCTCTGCAGCATTTATTGCTTATAGATTTTTTGATGATGGCCGTTCTGACTGGTGTGAGGTGATACCTCATTGTGGTTTTGATTTTCATTTCTCTAATGATTAGTGATGTTGAGCATCTTTTCATGTAGTTTTCGGCCATCTGTACGTCTTCTTTGGAGAAATGTCTATTTAGGTCTTCTGCTCATTTTTGGATTGGGTTGTTTGTTTTTGTGATATTGCTGGCTCCACTCGAGTCAAAGTGATTGTGGATTTCACCTGTGCACACAGCTTCTAACTTGATTCCAGAGTAAAAGTGTGACAGAGAGGGTCCATGTTATCATCCAATTATTGAAGTACTCTGCATGCCCTAGTTATCAATTCAATATTTTTGTCCACTCAAGCATCACAAAAATCCCCACCTTGTACCTCTTCGTGCTTTTGTGTTTTAACATGTCTGTCATATTTTTGTTCTTGTTGTGTCCCCAGCTCTTAGAATTGTTCTTAGCACCTAGTGGGCGCTCAATAAATATTTGCCAAATGAAATCACATGTTTGTAAGTTTAAAAAAAAGCTTTTAGATAAATGCTCTTAGGCACTATTGACAATGTGACTTTCTTGGGATCATTAAAGAACATCCTGACATGGCAATAGTTGAATCTTTTAGGAACCTCCCAGCTATCTGAAATGAGTGAAGTATTACATAAAAAGGCCCAGCAAGACTAAAAGAAATGGGTTGGAACCCACTCTGAGAAGAACGGGATTGAAAAGGCTTTGAGGAGGCATCATAGTATAAATGAAAAGAATACTGGGTTTAAAATCAGAAAACCTGATTGGGAATACCAGCTTTATTACTTTACTGGCTATATGGCCTGGAATAAGCCACTGGCCTTATTTGAGCCTCAGTTTCCTAACCTATAACATGGAGATGATAAGACCTCTGTTGTGTTCTTAAGAACAAATAAAATAATACACGTAAAAGTGAAACCATACATAAATATACAATGATGTTTTGCTACAATAATTATGGTTAAGAATTATGTAATCATTCTTATAAAACAGTTTATGAAATAAATTTAAGAGTAAGTGAATATACATTAGCACGTGCATATGTTTGTATTTCCCACGTTACCAAATCACTATCTGGGGGAAAAACACAACTTTATTCCGAGGTTTGCCTTACTAAAATTCTCTCATCTTCACTGAAGTTGGAATAACCCATCCTACCCACCCTCAGTCATTACCTAGTCTGTTTCCTTTGGACACTGGTTTATTTGACAACTGTCAATCTCCCTTCTACGACAATGTAAGCTCCCTGAGGACAAAGGCCTCATCTGTTCACAGGTGTTTCCCCAGCACCTAGAAGAGTTCCTGGCATAAAATAAAACACTCAATAAGCATGTCTGGAACAAATAAATAAATTAATTCATTACTGAGCTAACCTCATGGAGCTCTAAAATGTGGCAGAGTTTAGATCCACAGGTATATGCTGAAAAGATACAGTATGCCAAGGACTGTGCTAAGACACAGAGATGAATCAGACACAGTTCTTGCCTCAGAGGACCTCACAGTTAGTGGGAGACACACAAATATAATTTCAAGGAAAAGCAGTTAATGCACAAAAAAAGAGGCATTCACAGGCGCGGTGGGGCTGCTGAGGAGAAGGACTTAGTATATCATGGGGTTCAGGAAAACACTGTGGAGGAGATGATGCCCAAGGCTTGAAGGCAGGTAGAAATGAACAGGGAAGAAGTGATGCTTCGGGGTGATGGGGCAGCATGAGCAAGGGCCCAGAGACAGGGCACGTCGTGGTGTCTGGGTGAGGAACTTACAAACAGTTTGCCAATGTCAGGGCACAAAATATAAGATCAGGAGTTCTGAAGATGTATCTGAAAAGTTAGGTAGGGGCCAGGTCATAGAGAGCTTTATATCACCCTCTACCCTTGGACTTTGGGTAATGGAGAGCCATTGAAGGATCTGAAGTAGTAGAATGACATAGATTGACAGCTTGTCCGTCAGGCTTTAAATTCCTTGAGAACTAAAGTTAGTCCATCTACTACTTCTACTTGATTCATCTTTTTGTCCTAGGGAGATGAGGAAGAGTTGGGAAGGCTGGTCCATTGGCTTTAGCACTGGGCCAGGAGAGTGCCTCTCTCAATCTTCAGGTTTCTGCAGAAAAGTGCTTCCTTCTAACTCCCATTTCAGTTTCCAATGACCCTCCTTGTCAGGACATTTATTTCTCCTTTCCTCTGTCCTTGACATTACTGAGCTACTATTGTTGGATGAAGCACAGTGCAGTAGAGGAAAGCCAAATCAAGGCTGAGTTGCATGAATAGTTTCTCTATTATGAGGACCAGGGAGCTGACTAAAGCCCATCACAATATCCTATGTGTTGGCGTCTTCTGTGTTGTTTGACTTGGTTCTTTCTACACCATCTTCCTTTCCCCTCAAACTGTTACTTCTCCGCTGGCATGTTGGTTCTCCATTTGGCTCTCCATTGCCCATGGAGAAGCTCACCTGCTGCTGAGAACTCTGAGACCGACTGGTCTATCCCATCTTTCTTTTCTCATGGCATCTCTAGTGGGGAGGAAGGAAAGCAGGAGAACGGGGTGAGTGGAACACATATTTAAAGGAAAAAGGATTGGGTAGAACATCATTGTGCACATTACAATCCACATCCCTTTGTGATTATTAGCCATTTAAAACTGAATGGGATTTTGCAGCCAGAGATAGTCTCTGGACAGATGATTAATGGTTTAATCTGTAATAACTTTACATTTTATAGAACCCTGATAGGAGTCCACATCTGGTGAGCCAGGCTATTTAAGGCTGTGTTAATTCTGTTAGTTGCTATATGTTTATTTGAATTGCTGGCACCTGTGGGCTTTAGGATACTGTGTTTGTTGTTGCTTTTCTTTTAAAAAAATATATGCCTATTTTGTCCTGTCTCGCTGTCTTTTCTGCTATCTGTTATGCGATCACAATTTCTCTTCTGGTTATTCTTTTGTATTGTCCTCTTTTTCACTCGCTATACTTTTTTTTAGCCCTGTTCTCATTTTTCCTGCCTCTGTGCTTCTCAGGCTCTTGTTTTGGTGTCCTTCCTGATTTCTCAGGTGGGGATAAATCACTCTGTCCATTACTAGGCAAATTTAGGTCATGGCATTGGGCCTAAAAATTTCCTTTTTCCTAGAGCTTTGAGAATACTGTGTGGTCCCATGATGAGCAAGATCCAGTGAGGGTTTTAGGGTCCACATGGAAGATGAGAGGAGGGTTGACTTTGGAAGCACAAGTCCAGGGTTTGAGTCTTGTGTAGACTCATTCATTACCAGCTGCAAGACTCTTAGGTAGCCACTTGACTGCTCTTAGCCTCAGTTTTTTCATCAGATAATAATACTTACTTCAGGCACTTTCATGTTGGGAACAAATGGGATAAAAAAGATGGAGGTGCTTTATAAACTGTAAAGCACTGTGCAAATGCTAATGCTACTATTTATGTTAATAAATGAAACCAAATTGATCAGGTATGTTTAAGGAAGCACTTACTGCTATTTGCTGTTTCTGCAATTAAAAAACTGCAGAAGTTAGGAGAATCCAATGTATCTTAAAAAAGAGCAACTGAATTAGAACCTGGCTACCAGATGCATTTCTGGTACTAATTAGAAAACCATACAACCTCTTTGAACACCCATGTCTTGATCTGTAAAATGCAGATCGTTATCATTGTCAAACCAAACACACACTACTGTGGAATACTTCTAACGTAGAAAGACAAGTTGGATAGCAAAGCAGAATTTATTTCCCCATCCTTAGGAAGATACGCACAGTGTGAGCTTGGAGGGAAGAATGCCATGGCAGAATGGAAGGGCCAATGCAAAAAGGAGACCAAGAAGGACAAGATTCCAACAAGGCAGAAAAAAAAAGTAGAAACATGAATCAGAATCTGGGAAATTGGAAGAATGTAGCAGAAGAAGACAAGAAAGAGGAGAAACTGTGTCTCAGGAGAGGCCTATTGGGTTGACCATAGAAATTGCCATTTTTCTGGGTAAAAAAAAAAAGTCAAATATTGGCAATGTCATGTGAGTCAGTTTAAGAATGAAAATTTTTGAAGAGGATAAACTGGATCTTCTTGAAAAGAGATTACCTTCTGGATTACCAGGAGCTGAAATGGGCAGGGGAGAGAATGGCATTTGATGCCACAGAGGAAGAGGAGACAAAGCCCTGAGCTACTGGGGATGTATGATGAATATGAGGTTTATTTCACAGAGGAGGCAAGGTGTGAGCACTTAGCCCAGGGTGGCTATAAGAAAGTGGTGTGTACCTGAGGAAGAGTGTCAGCGGGGCTGAAGCCGCAGGATATTTAGTGTTGCAGGGCTGTGGCAAACAGAAAGACGTTCTTCAGTTAAGGCCTGAAGAAGATATTAAAGAATGGTTTGCTACTTATAATTGATGGGCTATTGATGGAGAAGTGAGATACAGTAAACATTTTTTTAAGAGATCTGGTATTCATTTTCCCTTATTTCAATAAATGTTTCTTGATTTTTATTTTCCTTCATGCTCAGTCCAGTGATGTAGTGGCATTGACTCCATTCCTGGCTCACCTGATGAGCATGTGAGATCTAAGTCCATCAGGAACTTCCATTACTCTGGCTGTGGTTATTTTGTTCATAGCTGGGCACCTAACCCACACCTAATGTCACAGTTTGGATCAGTGACATTCAGTCTCAGGACTCTGTTTATATCTTGTAGGGGGGTACTTCTCCTTCCTTTGAGCTACAACTTGGGATGGTATAAAACTGACCTTCTGGCCGCCATCTTGCTGCCACAATGGGACTAAAAATGAAGCTAGAATGGAGAAAAGCAGAGCTAAAATATGGGGAGAAACTAGGTTCTGGTGACATTTTAAGGCCCTGGATCAAACATTCTTCCACCTAGACTACCTCTGCCTTTCCAGCCATGATTGATTACATTCCTTCTTCTCTCTAAGCCAGCATGAGCTAGATTTTCTGTCATTGGCAACAGAGCCCTAAATGATGTGAAAGAATTCCTCACTCCTATTTTACCCCTGTCTTCTCTGACAAGAAAATAGGTCTTTGGCCGGGAAAAGATAGACAAAGTTAGGAAATTTAATATCAGAGCCTGTTAGAAAGCACCTGATTGGTCTGCATTAATTCAAATTTATTGACTTAGATGAATGATACAGAGAGAATTTGAAAATAAGATTTTTGAAATCCAGTTGGTTTTTGAGAAACTGTAGAGAATGGGGGAGGTTTGTAATGACTAAAGATGGAAAAAGTGTAGATAGTGCAAGTTATGGGCTTACGAACTTCATTGGCATCTGGGAAAGATTTTGGATTGCATGATGAACAGAAGATATGAGCCCACCGAAGAAAAAAGAGAACCATAGTCATTCACTAAAAACACTAAAAACAAGCCATATAAGCAAACTAAACTCACATATTATTCAATATTGTTACTATACTTAAAGCTCAGAAAAGTACCGTGGGTCTAGCATAGCGAAGTATCAGCAAGGTATTTGGCAATACCCTTTGTGATATCCTCATCCACGAGATGGGGAAAAAGGGATTGGATGTAAGAGCTATTCAGTAAAGCAGTGTCTATTTAAATATACCACTGGGTCCTGGTAAATGGGTCCATTTTGACTTACATGGAAGTTTCTGGTGAATGTCCAATGCTTTGTCTTACTCGCCATTTATTAGGGGCTTGAGGGAAGGTAAGAGAGCATGCTCGTCAACTTTGTGAATGGCAGGGAGCTGAGAACGATAGAAATTACGTGCCTTAATGTTCTGAGACTGAAGTAATAAAGGGATGAAAACAAAGGAGGTGACAGTTCTATAGTATAATTTATTGGCGAAAATAGTACGCTCTGGAGCGAGAGTTCTTGGCTGCAAAACCCGTTTCTATTCCCACAATCTGTGGAATGCTGGGCAAGTTACTTAACCCTCTCTGTACCTCACTTTGCTTATTTATTAAATGGGTGGAATAATTATACCTACTTGATAGGGTTGTTGTATTAACTGAGATAATAATTTTAAACCCCTTAGAACAATGCCTGGCATATAGAAAATGCTCGGTAAATTGTGTTTATCAACACCATCATCATCACCACTGTGTGATAATCTGGTTACTGGGAATATTTCTCTTCAGTTCTGAATGATAAGCACTTAAAAGGTTAGCTGACTAGTTGACAGAACATGTTTAGAGCCGAGCTACGAAACAGATAGCAGTGTGCTCAAGAGTCTGACATAAAAAGAGTTGACTGATGGATCCAGGAACATTTAACCTGAGGGAAAGATGCCTGAGCTCATGGGTTGAGAGTTGTCTTCGTATGTGAAGGACTGTCTTATGAAGTGTATTTGGACATGGTTCATATATCTTCAGGAAGAAGAACTGGGGCAGTTGAGTGGAAGCTGGGTATTAAATACAAGGAAAACATTTCAATGAGAGCTGTCCAAAGTTGCCTTTAAAATAATGTATTTTCTGTCACTCAAGGCATCCAAGGAAAGTCTGGGCAACCGTCTTGCTGAGGTTGTAGAAGAGATTATAGCGCAAATGACTAGACAGTCTTGATTTTCTAGCTTCCTTCTAAACATAAGATCCTATACATATACATACTCCATTCTTTTTTTTCAGATTCTATTCCCATATAGGTCATTACGGAGTATTGAGTAGAGTTCCCTGTGCTATACAGTAGGTTCTTGTTAGTTATCTATTTTATATATAGTAGTGTGTATATGTCAAACCCAGCCTCCCAATTTATCCCTCCCCCCTTTCCCCTTTGGTAACCATAAGTTTATTTTCTACATCTGTGACTCTATTTCTGTTTTGTAAATAGGTTCATTTGTACCATTTTTTTAGATTCCACATATAAGCAATATTATCATTTGTCTTTCTCTGCCTGACTTACTTCACTCAATATGACAATATATGTATCAAATTATCACATTATATACCTTAAACTTACAATGTTATATGCCAATCATATCTCAATAAAGCTGGGGAGAAAAAAAACCCACGTAAGATCCTATAGTGAATGAGCCTTCTGAAAAGAAAGAATGGGACTTATTAATTAGACCAGGTTCATTGTGTTGAAGACTTTCCTGATTAATCTCCAGATCAGTTGACTACACATGTCGCACCGAGACTCACAGAGTTGCCCTTGCAGTAGGATTTGAGGTTCCCAGCCACTCTCATCACTTATTAGCCACCTATAATTATTTCTCTTTCCTCAGACCTTCACTGGCATCATCTCCAAAACCATGATAACCACAGCAGTTATAATCATAACAACAGCAATAGCGACTACCAGTTATTGAGCACTTAACAGTGTGGATGCACGCGAAGTATGTCTCTGTGGCTAAGTGTTTCGTATGTATTCCCTAATTTAATTCTCAAAACAAACTTATGAGGTGGATTCTGTTACCATTACTAATTTGAATGTAAAGGTAGTGGGCGTCGTGCCCAGGGCCACTCAGTTAGCAAGGATTGGAGCTGAGCTCTAAATACTGTTGCCGTCGTGACTCCTGCTGCCATCTCTATCAACTCAATCGAAAGACTTGGTGAAGAAGAAAAGGAAGAAGCTTTTCAGGAAAAGGTTGGTAATTCTGTGGTTAAAGCCACTCTAGGGAGTGGTCTCTCACTACTATTTAGAGGCTTCACTTCAGAGGAGAGGTCATTTAATCAGGCAAAAAATGTCCTGCTGGGAGACTGGATACAGTTACGTATTTCTTTCA
This sequence comes from Globicephala melas, assembly GCF_963455315.2. NCBI lineage: Eukaryota > Metazoa > Chordata > Mammalia > Artiodactyla > Delphinidae > Globicephala > Globicephala melas. Next base: position 153,325,250 of record NC_083315.2, read on the forward strand.
CCTTGCCGTTGGTTGTTCTGAGAGGAAGGCAGTTTTTGCTTGATTTCCGACTCTGGGCAAACTGATATTGCTCAACCTGTTAACGGAGGAATGATTTTTATTATGGGACCTGAGTGGGCAGTAGCTCCTCTTGGTATAAACGCCAAGCAGTGGAACACCTTTTTCTTGAGATGGGCAGCACATCTGTACTTTTGTTCCTGCCCAATATTTTCTGTGAAGTTGGAGCTATTTGCCTCCAATACCCTCAGAAAGCCAGAATGAGGAGATTTCTGGGCTTATGGTGAATTTTCAGTCTGATTCTGGGAGTCTCTCATTTAGCTTTGCCATTTGTTTTTTCTTCAGGATAAATTCAGTGGAACTCATTGCTTTCTAAAAACGTTACTTATTTACAGCAAATGTAATCTACCACAGCATTCCCACTGAGACAAAGTCTCTTGTGTCTTCAAATGCCTCAAAGGAGACAGAAAAAGTAGTCCTTGTACACATATATACCTACAGGATTAAAGTCATCATTGAGCTAATTAATTAGCTAATGTTTTTTAAAATTGCTTTGCAAATGCCAGAACGACTCTGACATTAGCATTATGTGCTTTTGTAACCTTGTGTTCCATCCCCCCATGTGGACAGTATGCCACAACTAGTTGCTGCATAAATTTCAAGAGAGATAGAAGGACACATTTTTCACTTTGAAAATCAGTGAAGATGTAGCGTAGCGCAGCAACATTGCACACCAATTATCAACCAGTAAAATTCTCCTCCTTCCCTTTCCCCCAGCTTCTCCCTCAGCAGCCAGTATTGGCAGATGGTCGATCTCATACTTCATGGAGAACATAGAAAATCTTTAGCTTATGCTTGCTAAAACTCTTCTCCCTCCACTTTTAGATTTACCTTCAAAGATAGTTATTGCTACCTTCTCTTCTTCTGTCTTATAGGATGAGCTGTCCTCCTCTTCTCTGAGTGTAACTGCTATTCTCTTTTGCCTCTTCTGAGATTTAGCCCCTTTAAGGAATCCCTCCCTTTTCGGTTACCTTAGATTTTCTCTTCACCTCTTTTCTATTCCCTCAAACTAGAGACATGCTCAAAATAATTTTCTTGATTCTGTTTCCTGATGAATTTGCATCTTAGTTCATTCCTTATTTCAGTGGAAAACTTCTTGGGAGAGTTGTATGTGTGTCCCACCTTCTCTACCTCATGGTTACTCCATACCCTCTGCGATTGCAGCCACCCACCAAAGCGCCACACCTGTCCTCAGCACTTTAGTAGAATTGTGTCTTCTGACTTTGCCTTGCTTAAGTTAGGAGCACTTTATTGTATGCTCTCACAGCTCTCAGTTCTTAACTGCCTTGCATTATAAGTGCTATTATAGTTTATAGTACATTGTATTTTAATGATCTGTGCTCATATGTTTCCCTAATAGTATGGGCTTTTGTAAGCAGGGACTAGGATTTTTACAGATTGAGTATTCCCTTTAGAGTTGCATAAGTCCTGGCACATGAGTAGATGGAAAATGTTCTTCAAAAAACTAATAAATACTTGTGAATATCAGTAATAAAACGATTGCTTTAAATTTCCATTTCTGCCTGTATCCATTTTCTCAACAGCATATCATTCATTGACTTATTCATGAGTGCAGTGTATATTCGTGGAGCGACTACTCTGTTATCAGATCTGCTCTAAGTGTTGGAGTATGTGGTGAATGAGACCATATATAGGGTCCCTGAGCTTATGGAATTAATGTTATGGTTGAAGGAGACTAATAGCAAATGTGTAAAGACCTAATTAAGATACTTTGCAATAATGATACGTGGTATGAAGGAAGTAAAAGAGAATAACGGGGTAGTGAGTGGCAAGGAGGTTGGGTCTCCATTATTAGACTGAGTGGTCAGGGAATTATCACCTCTGGGGAGGTGATAATTAAGCTGGGACCTAAGATGCAAGAAAGAGTCAACTGCACAAAGATCAGGGAGAGGCTCTTCCAATCAAAGGAAGCTGCGAGGATGAAAAGGACCCCAGGCAAGGGAAAGCTTGACATGTTCAAGACATGGCAAGGAGACTGATGTAGAAAACAAGCTAGTGGTTACCAGAGGGGAGTGGGGCGGGGGGAGGGGCAAGTTAGGGGTATGGGCTTAAAAGATACAAACTACTCAGTATAAAATAGATATGCAACAAGGATATATTGTATAGCACAGGGAGAATTACAGCCATTCTCTTATAATGACTTTCAGTGGAGTATAATCTGTAAAAATGTTGAAACACTATGCTGTACACCCGAAACTAAAATAGTATTGTAAATCAACTATACTTCAATTTAAAAAAAAGAAATGGTAAGGAGACCATTGTGGCTGTGGCTCAGGGAGAGAGGGGGTGAGAGGAAAAATGTTTATGCTTAGACATCCGGCTTGTCTTAAAAGGTCCAAGTTAGGCAGTATCAACATGTCAAGCTTACCTCCACCTTGGAGTCTTCATTTGCTGTTTGTCTCCTATCTAGGTTGACTTTCTCTCTCCCTTTATTCCAGAGGACAAGGTGTCCCTCCAGGTTTCTAAGCTCACCTGCTCAACTCTGCTGAGCATCTCCTTCTCTCCCGTCACCTCCTGGCATCTACTCTTCAATTATCCCCACGCTCTCTTTCACCTTTGATCCTTGCCTCTCTATTTGTTTTTCCTTTGCAGGCTACAAACATGTGCTAGTCTAGCCTGTCCTTACAAGAAATCCTTCCCTTGACCAGTACTTTCTTAAACTCAGGGAGAGGAAGAATTGCTTCTTTCCCAGAGATGGTAGGAAAGGAGACAAAACACAGAATGGTTTTGAGGTTTGAGAAAGGAACAATGAGAAAACTCACATGGGATGATCCATATCTGTCTAGAAGAGAGGAGGGGCAGTGTGTTAAGTGTGAGAAGAATGCATGGTTATATATAATCCGGTAGGTTTAGAACAGCTGACACTACTGTCATCACACATTCACTCAAGTTGGAAACCTCAGGGTGAGCTCTGATCTTTCCTTCTCATTCCCCTTCTTCCCCTCTGCCCTCATCGTATCAGCCCCAAATCCCATTGACAATCCCCTTGTTGTATTTCTCGTTCATTTCTTTCCTTTCTGGACAGTCGGCTCTCTCCTCCCCCTCTGCCTTCACCTGTTGTTGTGGTGTCATAACGAGTTTCCCCACCTCCATTCTCTCTGCCTGTCTCTGTAGTCTGCATTCTGCCCCACCTTGCCTTCTGTGCTGCTTTTCAGTAACATTCAGTGTCCACCAAGAGCCTGTGTTCTTCAGCTGCCCACTCATGGCCTTCCGTAGTTTGGCTTCAACTTTGTCACCTCTTCCTCGTACTTCCTCTCTCTAGTTAACCAGAGTGGCTATTTCATCTTATTCTAAATATGTGTTCTGAGTTCTTGCTTCTAAAACTTCTTTATCTGGATATCCCAGCCAAGGATTTCACCCGTTCTCTGTGCCATGTGACTCTTACACATTCTTCCAGGACTCATCTCATGGTTGCCTGCTTGACCAGTCACCCTGGTTAGCAGGGGTCTTTGTCATTTCTGAATTCCAAGCACGTTTATATGGTATGTTGTGTGGGAGCTCAGATTTTGGAGGCAGACTTCCAGGCTTAAAGTTTTGTTCTGCCACTTACTATCTGCATGCCCTCGGACAAGTCAGTCAGCTTCTCTGAAACTCAGTTTCTTCATCTATAAAATGGGTTTCTTTTTCCTTTAAATTGAAGTATAGCTGATTTACAATGTTGTGTTAGTTTCTGGTATACAGCAAAGTGATTCAGTTTTATATATATATATATATATATATATATATATATAATATATGTGTGTGTATATTCTTTTTCATATTCTTTTCCATTGTGGTTTATTGCAGGATAGTGAATATAGTTCCATGCTATACAGTAGGACTTTGTTGTTCGTCTGTTTTATATATAGTAGTTGTATCTGCTAATTCCAAACTCCTAATTTATCCCTCCCCCACCCCCTTTCCCCTTTGGTAACCATAAGTTTGTTTTCTATGTCTGTATATTTCTGTTTTGTAAATAAGTTCATTGTGTCGTATTTTAGATTCCACATATAAGTGATAACATATAGTATTTGTCTTTCTCTTTCTGACTTACTTCACTTCGTATGATAATGTCTGTGTCTAGCTATGCTGCTGCAAATGGCATTGTTTCATTTTTTTATGGCTGAGTAGTATTGCATTGTGTATATATACTGCTGCTTCTTTTTCTGTTCATCTATTGATGAACATTTAGGTTGCTTCCGTGTCTTGGTCATTATAAATAGTTCTGGTATTAGCATTGGGATGCATGTACCTTTTTGAATTATAGTTTTCTCTGGATATATGCCCAGAAGTGGGATTGCTGGATCATATGGTAGCTCATTTTTAGTTTTTTAAAGAACCTCCATACTGTTTTCCATAGTGGCTACACCAATTTACATTCCCACCAACCGTGTAGGAGGGTTCCCTTTTATCCACACCCTCTCCAGCATTTGTTATTTTTAGGCTCTTTAATGATGGCCATAAAATGGGTTTCTTAATAGTACCTACCTCATAGAATTTTTATGAGAATCAAATGAAATGAGGCAGTACCAGCACATGGTAAGTGCTTAGTAAATATTGGCTATTCTTGCCATTTATTTGGTCCTTAAAATGACCTGCATTTGTTTGTTAGCTTTTCTGGCAGACATATAATCCCTTTGAGGCAAAGAGGTTTTTGTAGTTTCAGCAGTGCTGTTTATATCATAGGTTTATTAATTAAAGGGAGTGGAAAGTAATTTATATCCTTCAAATGAATTTCTTGGTTGACTATAAGGAAGTTGCTGTTTCTCCATACCATAGTTTGACCCCAATTGAAATGATCCCATCTGCAAAATGAAAATAGTAATTTCTTCTTTATAGACAGTAAAAAAACTTCATTCATGGATTAATGAAAGGTATGTGCATACATGAAATGTGAATTCAGTGATTTCATATTTTTAAATTCCTGGTAATCAAATGGTATTGTGATGGTGTTAACATACTTTTTGTTCACAGAAATTTTAAATGAAACAGTTCTGAAAGTTGATGTTTAAAATGCTAAAGGAAATAAAACTTATCATTTATTAGCTTGACGGCCACCAATGTCCCTTTCAAGTCTAAAATTCTTATAAATTATAAATTGCTTTGAAATGTCTTAAAATCCCCCAACTACCTTTAAATGATTGATTTAATGAGCTTCTGTTATGTTCCAGGTATAGTGTCTGGAATACAAAGTGAACTGGGCACAGTTCCTTCCTTGGAAGATCTTATATAGTTCAGTGGTTGGCAACTTTTTTCTGTAAAGGGCCAGGTTAGTGGCTCTCAAATGGGGACAATTTTGACCTCAGGGAACATTTGGCAGTGTTTGGAGATATTTTTGGTTGTTAAGACTGGAGTGGGGGCTGGGTAGATGGAGTGAAGCAAAGGGGTAGTGAAGTGGTGGGGTAGGAATGCTCCCGGCATTTAGTGGGTAGAGGCCAAGGCTGTCGCTGTCCATTCTACCGTGCATAGGACAGTCTCTCTATGGCAAAGAATTATCCAACCCCAAATCTCAATAGTGCTAAGATTGAGAAATTCTGGATCAGATAATAAATAGTAAATAGATAGTACAGATATGGTTTTGTGGGCCAAGGGTCTCTGTCACAACTACCAAATTCTGCCTTTATACCAGGAAAGCAGCCACAAATAATATGTAAACAAATGGATAAGTCTGTGTTCTAGTAAACTTTATTTACATAAGAAAGTAGAAAGTAGGTTGGATTTGGCCCTAGGACAGTGCTTCCACCGTAGCAGTTAGGCAAATAGAACAACTCCAGGAAGAGGGAATAGCATCAGCAAAGACATAAAAATGTGAAACATGTGAAATAGTGTGGGAAACTAATAATAAGAATAAAGGGAGTGGGAGTGGTGGTGGTAGTAATAATAATAATAGCAGCTAACATTTAGGGAGCACTTACTGTATGCCAGGAACTCTTCTTAGTATTTCACATGTGCTAACTCATCTCCTAGAAACAGAGCTCAGTGTGGCTGGGTGATGTGAGATTAGGTAGGAGCTGTGAGTGTGTACTGGAGCTAGGATATTATTCTATACATGGGTGAAACTAGATATGAGAAGAGCAGCGAGGAAACAGTAAGACTTCTCAACTTGATTGGATGTTAAGGGTAAGGGTAGAGAGAGGTCACAAGTTTCTGGCTTGGTGACATTAATGGAATATAGAGCTACTGGAGGAGAGGCAAGCTTAATGGGGAAAATGCTAAGTTTAGTGTTGAATGTGTTGTGTTGGAGGTGCTTATGTTATCTGGAGTTCAGAGTCAAGTTCAGATAGTTGGAACTGTAACTGTAATAAGAATATAAGGAAATATTGTTAAGTTATTTAAAATCGATGAACCCAGGTAAGAAAGCACATCCTATAGAACAATGGTTTAAAAAAATAAAAGAATCCTGAGAGTCACTAATATTTAAAAGAAGAGTAGGTTTAAAAGGAAAAAATCAGGGAGGTAGGAGGAGAATCTGAGAAAGTGGTATCACGGAAGGCAAGAAAGTAGAAAGTTTCCGGGGCTTAGTGCCAAAGAGAGCACCAGTAGGTTGAGAACTGAAAGGGCCCTTGTAGCTGAGAATTCAGAGGTCATGGGTAATTTTATTTTGTTTTTGAATCAGAGAAACTTAATTGTTTTGAAATTCAGAGGCAAAAAGCCAGTAGAAGTGGAGAAGCTAAAGATATAAGAAACATAAATGTTGAAACAACATCCCAGGAGATAATTCCTAACTTGCATTAAGTATTCATTAAGTAAAGTATGTACAAGAAATCTTATATTTTGTAAGCTTATATTTTGAGTTGTAGTACATTTTTTAGAAATGCATTTTTATATAATCTTTCAGTGATTCATGTTTTATAGTTATACTCTCCTTCCCCCAACTGTTTAGCTCTATCATTAGATTTTACTGAAGTTGTGGGCTGGAGGGGCTTAACATCTATTTGTTATAATAACATTTAAAAGCCATAATTGTAGGACAGTAAAACTTTGGGGATATTTTTATGTATATATGTATATACATATATGTATATATGTATATATATACATATAATATATGTATATATTTTTATGTATATATATTTTATGCAAATAGGACACCAACCTCATAGATGTGAAATTTTAAGACACCAAAGAATATCTAGAACACAGTGTCAATTCAGTTGAGTTCAGTTCAATTTAAGTCATTCGTTGAATGCCATGCATTTTTATTAACAGTGATATGACAGAATGTTTTGCTCTCAAACAGCTTACCATCTTATCTGTTTTGTATGTTTATTGCACAAAGGATTTACAGCAACTAAGGATGTCATTGATGAGAAATGATTTACATACACAAAAGCACTTGAATCTAATCATGAAGAAATGTAATGAAATGCTATTATCACATGTAGAACCAGTGGTACAAGCAAGGTGTACTTTCAGGAAGGGAGAGTCTAGCATGTACTGGAATATTGGAAGCATCTCCATTTACCAGCTCTATATGGTGTTCTTCTCTGGAGAGAATTTAACTAAAGTACTCTTAATAGAAGAATAAATGCCAGTGATAAAGTACCAAGGGGTGATCCAAGCCATCAAAATACTGTTGGCTCTTTGAGGACAGACTGTGTCTTATCTTTGTATTCCCCTGGGCCAAGGCACCATGGCTACCATTTATTAAGTGCACAGTCAGTGCTGAATTGATTATGTTTGGCCATTAATGCAGTGGAGGCAGGTTGCACCGTGTGCTTTGTGGACACTCTCCAAATAAGGGTGCCAGTGACAAAGAGCTTCAAGGTCAAGAGAAAGTGAATTGTAAGAACTCCACCTGTAGAGGACAGGGAGTGAAAATGTCTTTATAGGAGAAGAGAAGGCTAAGTGTTGGATGCATTATCAATGGGAGTTGGTCACACCCCCTGGGTTTCTTCCTACCTTACAACAGTACTTGATTCATAAAAACATGCTTCCTGTGTGAATGAATGAGCCAATTCTGGCTTAAGGTAGACAAACAAAAAAGAAATAACCAGTGCTTCCACCATAGCAGTTTCTTATGAAAGAAATTTAAGGTTAAGATAAAGCTTTATGAAAAAAATAAAGTGAAATCCATAAGACTTTTAGTTCTCACCTCTATGGGTTAATCACTCTGGCAGTTTCACGAAAACAGCATTGAGAATGACTGCTCTGTGATTTTTGCTAGGCTTTTAGTCCCTATAGGCAAAAAAGCCTTTCTGAAAGAGATTTGAAAGTTGTGGAGTCTGATAACACTGGTAGTTGTCAGGTTTTTCTCTAATGAACAGCTTATCAGTAAATGTGCTCAGTGGTTAATTACCACATTAGGGCTTATTGGCATAAAGTGTAGTAGAATGCCCATTATCCTTATGCAAATTTGGATTTACTGCAGGTTAAATCCTGTGACCTGAAATCTAAGTCACCTGTTATAAATTAACAGACCTATGTAGTAGCCCTGCTGGGATTGGCAGTGACAAAGGACCCCAGGAGTGGGGTGAATGAATCAAGCCTGGGTGGGTTGGACTTGCTCTTTGGAATGTCTCACAAAGGCTGGTGGAGCTAATTGTGCCACAGAGGCTGTTGGGTGTTTTTGCTTTGTTTTGATTTTGTTTCATTTTAAGGGCGACCACGTGGCCCAAGCCACTGTTGATGCCAAGGGGTGTCCTCCACCAGGTGGCCTGGGGCATTTGGAGTTGTAGGATTCAGGTAAAGCTGTACTGTAGTTTCAAGAGACCTGTCAAATTAGGGGTGGGGATCCTAAGATAAAGATTCAGATTCCCAGGTGTTTTCATCAGCTTAGACTGCTATAACAAATACCATAGACCAGGTGACTTAAACTACAGACATTTATTTCTCATAGTTCTGGAGGCTGGGAAATCAAGGTTTCCACAGATTTGATATCTAATGATTCTCTTCCTGGTTTTTACATGGCTGTCTTGATGGACAGAGAAATCATCTCTCCTGTGCCTCTTCTTATGAGGGCACTAATCCCATCATGAGGGCTCGACCATCATGACCTCATTACCTTCCAAAGGCCCCACCTCCTAATGCGATCACACTGGGGATTAGGGCTTCGACACATGAGTCTGGGTGGGGGGGACACAAACATTCAGTCCACAGCACCTGGGAAGGCTTGGAACTCAAAGCAGGGAAGGCCAATCTAAGCAGACTGAGGTTCACAGTTGTCTCGGGTATTTCAAAAGGAATGGAACACAAGGCAGCATATTCAAGAGAAGGCAGGCCTGCAGTAGAGCAGGAATGAGTGTCACATAGTGACCATGTGGGAGCCCATTGCTCAGGCGTACCCCTGGGTTTACAGACCTACTCCCACACTCTGGGGCAGAGGTGGCTACTCCTGTCCCATCGGGACTGACTCAGGAAAGAAGGGAGCCTGGGGCCCTGTGGGTCTCTCAAGTTACACTCTGCTGACTTGAGGTTAAAACAAGGCAGGAGCTGGTCTGACATAGTCAAAGCCTCATTCAAATCTATTTGCTTATAAAAGCAAGTTGGTGTTTAGGGACTTCTAATACATTTATGGGCACTGATTGATATTTCTGCAAACAATGGGGGACCTTTCTGAAGCCCTAGAGGCCTGGCTACTGTACCCTACTTCCAGCATATTGAAATCCGTAACTAAGAACAAGAGGCTGTCAACATCTCAAGGATAGGAAAATCATTACTTCAGAGGTCTCTTCAAATGAATCATTAGTGCTCAGAAAGGGAAATAGAGCCTTTCATGCCTAGGGCATGTGTCCAGGTAATTTTGGCAGGGAACAACTTTTCTTACCACACTGTGAGTGTTTACGTGGCTGGGGCAGAATACGTTGTGGTGTCAGTACTGCTCCATTAGCAGTGAGTGTGGTGGGTGAAAGTTCTTTCATTGGTCCCCAGGGTGAAAACAGCCTGGTATTTATAGGCTATTAGAGGCAAGGAGTTTAGGGAGGCAGGTGACTTGTCAGCTTTTTACACCAATGACTTTTCTGTCTTGCAGGTCACATTAAAATATTTCACTTGAATAAGGAAAATAGTTCTTTTCTGTCCCATCCTAAGTTCACTGTCTTAGAAGCATCCATAGAAAGCATCCCTCACTCTTCAGAATTTCCCATTACAAAAGAGGAGCAAGGCTTTCTCTATTTAAGGACAGTACAAACTGTTTTAGCTGTAAGATGTAGTCCACGAATTAGCGAGGCAAAGAAGAACATGGAGCAGCAGTGTGTTCTCCACACAGCAAGTACTCACTGTAGGATGATGAGCAATTAGAGTGGCTGCCAAGTAGGTGGGGCCAGGCCCAGAAGAAGCACTTATTCACTGTATAGAAAATGTCAGACCAAATGCAGCTTTGAAGCTCTGTCTGGTCTCACTGTCCTGTGAACTGACTTAAGGCCTAGATGAGAGGCACAGTTGAGAGGCCTTCTTTCCTTTGAACCTCACCTTCTTGACCACTTAGCCTTCTAAGCATTGGAGGCAGGAGAGGTCTCCCAAATGAGAATCAGCCCAAGGTTATCTTATAGCAACCAAAACATGAGAGACAAGAAATAAAGGGATGAGAGGAGTCTAAGTCTCATATAAGAGAAAGACCCAAGAGGTGGTTCTTCTGAGAGCCCATCATATAGAAAAGAGACCCAAGAGGAAAGCTGTGTGCAGAGATCCAGGAGAGTAAGTGGCCCCCTTTATTTCCATTTATTAAAACGTTATCCCTCTAAAAGCTTTCAGTCCTTCTTGAGTAGGTCCATTGGGTCACTGATGAGTTATTTTGCCCTCAACCAATTTTAAAGCTTGAAGAAAGGGTGAGAAGACAAGCTTTGAGCTATCGCTAGTGAAATTATAGGAAAAAATAAGTTTTATTATTATGCCAGCTCAGGTATATTGGTAATGGTAGAGTTACGAAGGAGTCTGGCATCACAGGAAACAATTACCCTTGAGTTGCTATTTTGCTTTCTAGTTCATGTTTTACAACTTTATGTGTTTCTGTCCTTAAGCAATATATACTATAATTTGAGTGTTTGAAATTTGTATAAATGATATCTTACTGTACATATCTTTGTATAACTTACTTTTTTATTTAACATAACATTTTCAAGATTTATCGTAGAAGATTCATTTTAAGATGGAAGATAGTAGAGTTCATTTATTCATGTTAACTGCTATTTAGTATCCCATTGTAGGAATATACTTTGTTTTACTTATTCTTGCCCTTTTCTAGTATGGCTCGATATTTTTGTTGTTCCCAGTTTTCAGTATTTCAGTTAAGGCTAGAGTGAATACCCCTGTATGTATTTTTACTCACACCTGTGCCAGAGTTTATCTAGGACATATACCTAGAAGTGAAGTTGTCTGCTGAGTCATAAGCTGGGTGCATCTTTAACTTGACCAGATATTGCCAAATTGCTCTACAAAGCGGTGTGCAAATTTGCACTCCCACTAGCAGTATGTGAATGTTTCTGTTTCCTTGATCCTTGACAATATTTGCCATTGACTGTAAATCAGATTATACAGTATAAGCCAACTCAATGGAGTTTAAGCCAGATTGACCCTATAAAATATATACCTCCAATCTTCTCTCCGTTTAAGTTCCTTATTCCAACTGAGAATCTACAGACCTTAAGGGGGTATAAATTGCATGTTTCTTACCTTTTTCCTTCTTACTCTGCGAAGCCCCAGTGAGAGGCTGCCCATTCAGGTGTCAGTTTGGAGCTTGTCTATTTATCAGAAGAAACTTGCTGTCTTGCCACTTAAAAATGTGTAGTTCTTCTAGTGCTTACAAAATTTTATTACCCAACCGCAGTATTTCAGATGTACTGCCTTTATAAAAAATGTCAGGATATATGAGAAGATCACAGTCTGAATACCCACATTCAGAAGATAAAGCAAAAGGTACATGCTACTATATATAAAATAGATAAAGGAGCCCTGAACAAAGATGGTGGAGTAGAAGGACGTGCTCTCACTCCCTCTTGTGAGAACACCAGAATCACAGCTAACTGCTAAATAGTCATCGACAGGAAGACACTGGAACTCACCAAAAAAGATACCCCACATCCAAAGACAAAGGAGAAGCCACAGTGAGACGGTTGGAGGGGTGCAATCACAATAAAATCAAATCCCGTAACTGCTGGGTTGGTGACTCACGAACTGGAGAACACTTATACCACAGAAGTCCATCCACTGGAGTGAAGGTTCTGAGCCCCACGTCAGGCTTCCCAACCTGGGGGTCCGGCAACGGGAGGAGGAATTCCTAGAGAATCAGACTTTGAAGCCTAGTGGAATTTGATTGCAGGACTCTGACAGGACTGGGGGAAACAGAGACTCCACTCTTGGAGGGCACACACAAAGTAGTGTGCGCATCAGGACCCAGGGAAAGGAGCAGTGACCCCAGGGGATACTGAACCAGACCTACCTGCTAGTGTTGGAGGGTCTCCTGCAGAGGTGGGGGGCGGCTGTGGCTCACCGTGGGGACTGGCAGCAGAAGTTCTGGGAAGTACTCCTTGGCCTGAGCCCTCCCAGAGTCCACCATTAGCCCCAGCAAAGAACCAGGTTAGGCTCCAGTGTTGGGTTGCCTCAGGCCAGACAACCAACAGGGAGGAAACCCAGCCCCACCCATCAGCAGTCAAGCAGATTAAAGTTTTACTGAGCTCTGCCCACCAAAGCAACAGTCAGCTCTACCCACCACCAGTCCCTGCCATCAGGAAATTTGCACAAGCCTCATAGTAGATAGTCTCATCCAGCAGAGGGCAGACAGCAGAAGCAAGAACTACAATCCTGCAGCCTGTGGAACAAAAACAACATTCACAGAAAGATAGACAAGATGAAAAGGCCGACGGCTATGTACCAGATGAAGGAACAAGATAAAACCCCAGAAAAACAACTAAATGAAGTGGAGATAGGCAACCTTCCAGAAAAAGAATTCAGAATGATGATAGTGAAGATGATCCAGGACCTCGGAAAAAGAATGGAGGCAAAGATCTAGAAGATGCAAGAAATGTTTAACAAAGACCTAAAAGAATTAAAGAAAAAAACAAACAGAGATGAACAATACAATAACTGCAATGAAAAATACACTAGAAGGAATCAATAGCAGAATAACTGAGGCAGAAGAACGGATAAGTGACCTGGAAGGCAGGTTGGTGGAATTCACTGCTGCGGAACAGAATAAAGAAAAAAGAATGAAAAGAAATGAAAACAGCCTAAGAGACCTCTGGGAAAACATTAAACGCAACAACGTTGGCATTATAGGGGTCCCAGAAGGAGGAGAGAGAGAGAAAGGACCTGAGAAAATATTTGAAGAGATTATAGTCGAAAGCTTCCCTAACATGGGAAATGAAATAGCCACCCACGTCCAGGAAGTGCACAGAGTCCCATACAGGATAAACCCAAGGAGAAACATGCCGAGACACATAGTAATCAAATTGGCAAAAATTAAAGACAAAGAAAAATTACTGAAAGCAGCAAGGGAAAAACAACAAATAACATACAAGGGAACTCCCATAAGGTTAACAGCTGATTTCTCAGCAGAAACTCTGCAAGCCAGAAGGAAGTGGCATGATATACTTAAAGTGATGAAAGAGAAGAACTTACAAGCAAGATTACTCTACCCGGCAAGGATCTCATTCAGATTCGATGGAGAAATCAAAAGCTTTACAGACAAGCAAAAGCTAAGAGAATTCAGCACCACCAAACCAGCTCTACAGCAAATGCTAAAGGAACTTCTGTAAGTGGGAAACACAAGAGAAGAAAAGGACCTACAAAAACAAACCCAAAACAATTAAGAAAATGGTCATAGGAGCATACATATCGATAATTATCTTAAACGTGAATGGATTAAATGCTCCAACCAAAAGACACAGGCTTGCTGAATGGATACAAAAACAAGACCCATCGATATGCTATCTACAAGAGACCCATTTCAGACCTAGGGACACGTGCAGACTGAAAGTGAAGGGATGGAAAAAGATATTCCATGCAAATGGAAATCAAAAGAAAGCTGGAGTAGCAATACTCATATCAGATAAAATAGACTTTAAAATAAAGAATGTTACAAGAGACAAGAAAGGACACTACATAATGATCAAGGGATCAATCCAAGAAGAAGATATAACAATTATAAATATATATGCACCCAACATAGGAGCACCTCAATACATAAGGCAACTGTTAACAGCTATAAAAGAAGAAATCCACAGTAACACAATATTAGTGGGGGACTTTAACACCTCACTTACACCAATGGACAGATCATCCAAAGTGAAAATAAATAAGGAAACTGAAGCTTTAAATGACACAATAGACCAGATAGATATAATTGATATTTATAGGACATTCCATCCAAAAACAGCAGATGGAATGGACATACACTTTCTTCTCAAGTGTGTATGGAACATTCTCCAGGATAGATCACATCTAAGGTCACAAATCAAGCCTCAGTAAATTTAAGAAAATTGAAATCATATCAAGCATCTTTTCTGACCACAACACTATGAGATTAGAAATCAATTACAGGGAAAAAAAACGGGAAGAGCACAAACATAGGGAAGCTAAACAATATGTTACTAAAAACCAAGAGACCACTGAAGAAATCAAAGAGGAAATCAAAATACCTAGAGACAAATGACAATGAAAACCCTACAATCCAAAACCTATGGGATGCAGCAAAAGCAGGTCTAAGAGGGAAGTTGATAGCAATACAAACCTACCTCAAGAAACAACAAAAATCTCAAATAAACAATCTAACCTTACACCTAAAGGAACTAGAGAAAGAAGAACAAACAAAATGCAAAATTAGCAGAAGGAAAGAAATCATAAAGATCAGAGCAGAAATAAATGAAATAGAAACAGAGAAAACAGTAGCAAAGATCAATAAAACTAAAAGCTGCTTCTTTGAGAAGATAAACAAAACTGGTAAACCATTAGCCAGACTCATCAAAAAAAAAAGGAAGAGGACTCCAATCAATAAAATTAGAAATGAAAAAGGAGAAGATACAACAGACACCGCAGGAATACTAAGCATCCTAAGAGACTACTACAAGCAACTCTGTGCCAATAAAATGGACAACCTGGAAGAAATGGAAAAATTCTTAGAAAGGTATAACCTTCTAGTACTGAGCCAGGAAGAACTAGAAAATATGAACAGACCAATCACAAGTAATGAAATTGAAACTGTGATTAAAAATCTTCCAGCAAACAAAAGTCCAGGACCAGATGGCTTTACAGGTGAATTCTATCAAACATTTAGAGATGAGCTAACACCCCTCCTTCCCAAACTCTTCCAGAAAATTGCAGAGGAAGGAGCACTTCCAAACTCATTCTATGAGGCCACCATCACCGATACCCAAACCAGACAAAGATAGTACAAAAAAGAAAATTACAGACCAATATCACTGATGAATATAGATGCAAAAATCTTCAACAAAATACTAGCAAAGAGAATCCAGCAACACATTAAAAGGATCATACAGCATGATCAAGTGATATTTATCCCAGGGATGCAAAGATTTTTCAGTATACGCAAATCAATCAATGTGATACAGCGTGTTAACAAATTGAAGAATAAAAACCATATGATCATCTCAATAGATGCAGAAAAAGCTTTGGACAAAATTCAACACCCATTTATGATAAAAACTCTCCAGAAAGTGGACATAGAGGGAACCTACCTCAACATAGTAAAGGCCATATATGACAAACCCACAGCAAACATCATTCTCAGTGGTGAAAAACTGAAAGCATTTCCTCTAAGATCAGGAACAAGACAAGGATCTCCACTGTCACCACTATTATTCAACATAGTTTTGGAAGTCTTAGCCACGGCAATCAGAGAAGAAAAAGAAATAAAAGGAATACAAATTGGAAAAGAAGAAGTAAAACTGTCAGTGTTTGCAGATGACATGATACTCTACATAGAGAATCCTAAAGATGCCACCAGAAAACTACTACAGCTAATCAATGAATTTGATAAAGTTGCAGGATACAAAATCAATGCACAGAAATCTCTTGCATTCCTATATACTAATGATGAAAAATCTGAAAGAGAAATTAAGGCAACACTCCCATTTACCATTGCAACAAAAAGAATAAAATACCTAGGAATACACCTACCTAGGGAGACAGAAGACCTGTATTCAGAAAAGTATAAGACACTGATGAAAGAAATTAAAGATGATAGCAACAGATGGAGAGATATACCATGTTCTTTGATTGGAAGAAGCAAATACTGTGAAAATGACTATACTACCCAAAGCAATCTACAGATTCAATGCAATCTCTATCAAATTACCAATGGCATTTTTTACAGAACTAGAACAAAAAATCTTAAAATTTGTATGGAGACACAGAAGACCCCAAAGAGCCAAAGCAGTCTTGAGGGGAAAAAACGGAGCTGGAGGAATCAGACTTCCTGACTTCAGACTATACTACAAAGCTACAGTTATCAAGACGGTATGGTACTGGCACAAAAACAGAAATATAGATCAATGGAACAAGATAGAAAGCCCAGAGATGAACCCACACACCTATGGTCATCTAATCTATGACAAAGGAGGCAGGGATATACAATGGAGAAAAGACAGTCTCTTCAATAAGTGGTGCTGGGAAAACTGGACAGCTACATGTAAAAGAATGAAATTAGAACACTCCCTAGCACCATACACAAAAATAAACTCAAAATGGATTTGAGACCGGACACTATAAAACTCTTAGAAGAAAACATAGGAAGAACACTCCTTGACATAAATCACTTAAGATCTTTTTTGATCCACCTCCTAGAGTAATGAAAATAGGAACAAAAATAAACAACTGGGACCTAATGAAACTTCAAAGCTTTTGCACAGCAAAGGAAGCCATAAACAAGACTAAAAGACAACCCTCAGAATGGGAGAAAATATTTGCAGACGAATCAATGGACAAAGGATTAATCTCCAGAATATATAAACAGGTCATGCAGCTCAATATTAAAAAAACAACCCAATCCAAAAATGGGCAGAAGACCTAAATAGACATTTTTCTGAAGAAGACGTACAGATGGCCAAGAAGCACATGAAAAGCTGCTCAGCATCACTAATTATTAGAGAAAAGCAAATCAAAACTACATCGAGGTATCACCTCACACCAGTTGGAATGGGCATCGTCAGAAAATCTACAAACAATAAATGCTGGAGAGGATGTGGAGGAAAGGGAACCCTCTTGCACTGTTGGTGGGAATGTAAATTGATACAGCCACTATGGAGAACAGTATGGTGGTTCCTTAGAAAACTAAAAATAGAATTACCATATGATCGAGCAATCCCACTACTGGGCATATACCCAGAGAAAACCATAATTCAAAAAGACACATGCATCCCAGTGTTCATTGCAGCACTGTTTACTGTAGCCAGATCATGGACGCAAGCTAAATGCCCATCAACAGAGGAATGGATAAAGAAGATGTGGTACATATATACAATGGGATATTACTCAGCCATAAAAAGAACACATTTGGGTCATTTGTTGAGACGTGGATGGATCTAGAGACTGTCATACAGAGTGAAGTAAGTCAGAAAGAGAAAAACAAATATCGTATGTTAACACATATTATGGAACCTAGAAAAATGGTACAGATGAACTGGTTTGCAGGACAGAAATTGAGACACAGATGTAGAGAACAAAGGTATGGACACCAAGAGGGGAGAGCGGTAGGGGGATGGGGGTGGTGGTGTGTTGAGTTGTGCAATTGGGATTGACATGTATACACTGATGTGTATAAAATTGATGACTAATAAGAATCTGCTGTATAAAAAAATAAATAAAATTAAAAAAATAAAAATAAAATAAGATTAGGACTAAAAAAAAATAGAATAGATAAACAACAAGGACCTACTGTATAGCACAGGGAGCTATATTCAGTATCTTGTAATAGACTGTAATGGGAAAGTATCTGAAAAATAAAAAATATATATGTAAAACTGAATCACTTTGCTATATACCTGAAACAGTGTAAATCAACTATACTTCATTAGAAAAAGAAGATAAATCAAAACATAACCAAATCCCCAAAGCAGATATAATTACTGAGCAACTGAAAATGAAGGCATCAAAACTGTTAGAAAAGGATGTTTTTATGAAAAATATTGTTCCCCAAATGTGTTCATTCTTTTCCCACTTTAGGCCTTCCCATTCTGTGGTATTGATGGGTAGATGGGAAATCCTTGTGTTCTCCCTAGAGTTTAAAATGTGTGGTCAGCATTTGAGTCTCTCAGACCTATGACTCCCAACGATTCCTCTCATGGAAAGTCATAAGGTTATGTCTTATAGGGGACTATGTAGTTGACCTCACCTATCATTACTATTAGTGTTGACCCTTTCATGTATAAGTGTTTTTCTTACATTTTCTACAATAGTTAAAGCAAAGTATTTATTTTTGTTGTTATGTGCAAAGAAACAAAACTTGATCATGTAGTTTAGCCTGAAGACCCAGACGTGAGAAAAACAAATTCCTTGTTCTTAATTAATGGTTAATTTCAATTTGATGAATTAATTTCAATAGCATACCAATGTATAGAAAACAACCTGATTTTTCAGGATCAGTGTGTTGAGATTTTTCTACCAAGAATGGTGTTAGTTTTGCTTCAGTTCTTTGTGAATGAGAAGTGAAGTTCAGTGCTACAGTGGCCTTACAGACAATTGAAAGAAGTAGTTTGACAAGGATGGAAAGTTTGCGATCACTGAACTATTGCGCTTGAATAAACTGAGCATTCCTTGATTAATTTATCAAATAACTATTAAGTGCTTCTGTATGTCAGGTACTGTGCTAAGTGCTGAAGATAAAATGATGATCAGATAGAAGATATCCCATACCTTGTCGAGATCTGAGGTCTAGTTTTCATCATCTTTTTAATCAATGTGGTTTTTAAGGACATGAGATTCCATAGCCAAACAGGAGGATCCCTGTATCTCTATGGCTTTAACATTTAACTTGAAAAGTAACATTAAGGATGTGTGATATGTGACTTAAGATTACATATGTAAGTGTTGTTATATTCTAAATATTTTTACTGCAATATGAATTTGTATTATAAATGTGTTTTGTATTCAGTGTTGAAAAAGAGGACAGTGGGGATAGAGACACAGAGGCACACAGAAAGAAGTCATAGCATGAAGTGACCATTTTTAATATGCAAGTGCATAGAAAGAAGTTGAAGCAAAGAATGAAAAGTGTGATAAAGTCTATAATTTTTGTAAGAAAAAATTAATTTGTCTTCAAATAGTGTTAAAAAGCTGAAAAGGCATTTCTCCCTTGGTGATATTCTCATTGTCTCTTTCTCCAGTTTAATTTAATTCATTTTAGCCAATGTATATTAAATATCTATTATTATTAAGCACTGTGCTAGGCACAGGGATACAGAATTAATATAAAATGGTTCCTTCCTTCAAGGGGCCCACAGACCAGTGAGAAATATTGGCAAGCATGTTGGAAATAATTGTAGTAATTATGATGAAGAATTAAAGATGCCAAATTAGAAAGATGTTTAAAATACTGTGTGAGATTTCTGGTTATGACGGATAAGCTTTTATCAGAGTGACCCTGTCACTAAGGACAACTAGAAAAGCCAGACAAAACATAAAAATGATCAGTCTGTAGACATCAGAGATCTACCAAGGGAGAGAGGACTCAAAGGGCCAAGATGCTGAAAAAAGAGAAGGAAGGCACAAAAATGTGAGACCAGAAGTCTCACCAAAAAGCATATGTTTTCCCCTCAAGACATTTCCGAAGAGGCAGGAAGTGCCACCAAAGAGGCTGAGAATGTGAGCAGAACCTTCAGGAGTTTAATGGAGCTGGAGACAGAAATTGAGTCCAGATTTATCAGTAAGGAAGGGCCTTGACAATATTCCATTCCTAGGCATATGCCAACAGAAATGCATACATATTACATCACAGTATCTATACAAAAATGTCGATAAACACACTATTTAAAATAGTCCCAGACTGGAAATAACCCACATGGCCATGGACAGTAGAATCAACAGACTGTGTTATATTCACAGAATGGAATGTTATACAGTAATAAAAATGAATGAACTATCTACAACAACATAGATACATCTCTAAATATAATAGGGAGTAAAACAAGCCAGATACAGAAGAGTACATATTATAATTTTCCTTTTGTAAGTTTTTGTAAGTTTTCAACAGTATAAACTATTCTATGCTGTTATAAATCAGTTATCTTTGAAGAAGAATGGGGTGAGTGGGGAGCAAGAAGCAGGCTTCTGGGGTGTTGTAATTGTCATATTTCTTGGTCTGGATGGTGAGTACATATAGATGATCACTGAATATTACTCGAGCTCTTGACTTTTGATTTGCTTACTTTTCTGAGTGTGTGTTTTTATTAAATTAAAAAATATGTCAGCCCAGAGAGGAACAATATATTTTGCTTGAGAAGGCTTGAAGCAGATTTGAAAATTGGCCATGATTATTTTGGAAAAGAATGTTCCATTAAAGGAACAGCCTAAGCCAAATATACAGAAGTGGAAGGATTTATTTTCAATTAACAAGTGTTTGTGTCTGGAATGTTGATTATGTATGGGGAGAAGGGTAGGAGATTAGGCTAAAGATACAGGTCGGATCCTGTTTGTAGAGTGTCATAAATGGATTGCAAAACATAAAGAGATGACAGGTTCTTGAGCAGAAACTGTAACATGGACTTTTGGATTGGACTGCATTTGAAATACCACCAGCTAAAGACTGGTTTTGCCAGATAATTTTGAGTTTGGAATTTAACTTCCTTTTTCCTGGAAACCCGTTCCTTCTCAGCTTATACATGAATGCAGAGTCTTCCATCTCCTTTTAATTAGTTCCTTGATCTATAGCAACACAAAGTGGAGTGGTTTGGTTTTTTCAATTTGCATAAACAATACCTTTTTTGTAACTGTTGGCCTGTTGTTGTCTCTCTCCTTTATAGATGTCATTAAGTGAATTCCCTAGGTTTAAGAGGGCCTACAATGAGGATCTCAGTGCCTGCGGTGGCTGGCCCACCTCTTGAACCAGCTTGTCCACCGTCTGAAGAGTTACACCCTGAACTATACTCTAGTATTTCAAGTGGGCTCTGGATTGGCAGCAAGAGACCGTAAACACACACTTCATTTAATTTCTCAATTTCTCAGGGATAAAAGTACTATCAGAGACATGGTGACCACATAGGGGAGGAACAGATGTAGTGTTTCCTAATACAGCTTTGCTTGGCACCCAGAGTCCTTCATAGCAGCGAGCAGCAACAAGAGACACTTCACTTGAGATTGAGTCCTTTCAAGTCTTTTTTTTTTTTTTTTTTTGCGGTACGAGGGCCTCTCACTGTTGTGGCCACTCCCGTTGCGGAGCACAGGCTCCGGACGCGCAGGCTCAGCGGCCATAGCTCACGGGCCCAGCCGCTCCGCGGCATGTGGGATCTTCCCGGACTGGGGCATGAACCCGCGTCCCCTGCATTGGCAGGCGGGCTCCCAACCACTGCGCCGCCAGGGAAGCCCCTTTCAAGTCTTTTTGAAAGCTCAGGTCTTATTATGACTCTGCCTTGTATGATTGGGACTTATGTCACAATCTAAAAGAATTGACACCAATAACCTATGCATGTCCATTTAAAGGAATGTTTTCAAATTCTGGACTATCTTGGCTGTTTATCCAAGTGTGGCATGGCAAGGCCACACCTTCACCTGGAGGGGCAGTCAGCATCCACGTGCTGGATAAGTAGCTTTGCTTCCAGCTTTGTGGTGTTCTTGAAGACACTTTTCCAGACAGAGGCAAATACCATAAGAGAAAATAATAGAAAAATGGAATTCTTTTTCCTGAATCTTTACTGTAAGATCCTTCCCATGTTTTCAGTTTTCAAAATCAGTGAGATACTTCAGGTTAGTGGTGTGTAAATGGTTCCATGCAGATTCCTTGATAACAGCAGA
This sequence comes from Globicephala melas, assembly GCF_963455315.2. Taxonomy (NCBI): domain Eukaryota; kingdom Metazoa; phylum Chordata; class Mammalia; order Artiodactyla; family Delphinidae; genus Globicephala; species Globicephala melas. The sequence continues at coordinate 153,347,204 of NC_083315.2, forward strand.
GGTGGAAACAGAAGTATTTTTTTTTCTTTTTCGGGGGCCAAAGTCATTCCCAGGCAGTGAAATTTCAGTGAGGAATGGACTTGGCTTATTTTACTAACTGCTTGAGCCTAAAGGAAAGTAGCTAGACCTCCCAAAGCAGCTGGCTGATTTGCAGGAAATGTTTTCGGAAAAATGGGTCTCCTACTTAAGTTCTCATTCCATTCCCATCCCATGTGTGTCCTATTGGCAATGATGGAGATTAGAAACCACTCTGGGTAAAAGATGTGCAGGAGATCAGGACATACTCCTTCTCTCAATCCATAATTGATACCCCTTTGCTGGTTCATTCCAGTGTTGGGAATTGGGAGGGATTTGCCAGAACCAATCTGGAACTGGTTTCCATGCTCTGTGATTCTGTTTCAATTGTGTGTTTATTCACTGCCCTGTCTAGTTCTCCTCCAGAACCATAGATGAGTGTGAGTCTGTCTGCATCACAAAGTGACAGTGGTGGGAGGAACAGGAAGACAGGCAGGTGCTTATACTGAAGGAAACAGGCAAAGACCCAAAAGAGTGTGGCAGCTCAACAGTAAGTGGGCTGTTGGAGTCTGGGCCTTAATAAGGTGGGTGCCTGTTCCCTTGTGGAATTACCTTAGCCATAGTCTGATCCGTATCCCTGTGGTCTCAGAGTTTCAATTTTAGCTAATGATGATGATGATGATGATGATGATGATATCATCAACATTAATTGATCACTTACTATATGCTAAGCAGTGTCCTAAGTGCTTACATTATGAACTCATCCAGTCTTCATACTAACTCTTAGGAGATAGGTACCACACTGTCATTGAAGAGAAAAAAATGAAACCAGAGAACAAAGATAGTTTGCTCAAAAGCCGTACAGCCAGTTAAGAGTTGGAAATGAAATTAAAATCCATACAGTCTGGTTTCAGACAACACTACTATAGAGACTGAAAAACATGAATAATCTAGAACACCCTTTTCTTTCTACCTGTAAAACTCAGTCACTGCCCTGGATTAGCTTGTGGTCAGCTTGGGGCAGTTTGTCCACTGTTTGAGTTATGGGATCAGAGCAAGAGGTGCTGGTCCATTTTAGGGATATTTCATTTGGGCTGTAGAAGAGCACACTGAACTACTCTTATTCCAACAGAGTTCCCTGGCTTTACAGAGCAGAATATAGAAGGGTAGATTAAGTGAAAATAAGTGAATACAGATACATAGGTATTGACAGGTGGTTGGGATTCAGACAGGTGGAGCACAACTGCAGGTTGTATCAGTGACAGTGAGTATATTATAGGGGAGGGGAGGGGCCTTATGTACGGTTAAGGCAGCAGCGGGACAAGGTGTAGGGAATCTTGGACGTCAGGAAAAGGAGTGCCTTTAGACTGATGAAAGTGTACTTTCCAAGTGTCCTTGTAGAATTCTTTATTGATCAACAGACTGTTTTGTCATGATTGGCCTCATAATTTATGATATATTAAAATTTCCATATTTGGTATTTATGTTAGTGACATGTTAGAGTAAGGATTCCCTGGTGAAATTTAGAAAGACAACTTAATCACACCAGCGACCTTTATATAAATGCTTTCTAAGGATGGTTTACTTGGAGAACTCCCAAAGATGGATATTGCCATCCATTGAATAAAGATTCTCATTTTTCTACTTGGGGGTCTTGTTCTCTTCCTAAACCTTTGTCCCTTAGGGTTGATAAAGGACTGTATCTTATTTGGGGGCCTCTTTTTATTGGCTGTGTTAACCATACTGATCCTGGAATTGGAAGACCTTGGAAATATGCCAGATTCTAACAGTCGGGGTCTGTGGATCTTGGGCATGTGTTATAACCAGGCTGTGGCTGTGTGGACTAATGGAGGTCTCTAGAGGGCTGGCACAGAAGAGGCACAATTTACGTGGAGATTACATTTTAAAATTGGCACATGAGGTTAAAAAAAAAATGCTTATAGTCAACTTTATCCTTAACAAGTCTTTAAAATCACTCCCTGGAGTCCAGGAGCCTTGAAAGTTCCAAAACCAAGAGTTAGCATCCTTGATTTCTCTCTGCATTTCTGTTAAGGCAACTCTTTCCAGGAGATATGAAGGCCAGGTCTACTTGGAATAAGGCAAAACATTAGGTGGTAAATAGACAATTTTCTCACTCCCTCTCATTTCCCCCTGAGTATGGGCAACTGAATTTGTGTAAGTTACATGTAAATATGATGCAACTCTACTGTAGTTTATTGTGTTAATAAATAAATTGACTCGTATTATGCTTTAACTGTTTCAGATTGATTCACTTTTTTGTGACGAATGTGTGAAGACAATGTTGAAAAAGCAGTTAAGACATGTCTTTTTTTATTGAAGAGCTCTGTCTCAGGTCAGGGAAACAGACAAGTAAACAAATTCTTATTGTGCAATTTGTGAAGTGCTTTAATGAGGCACTGCCTCAGTGTTTCAGGATCATAGCGAAGGGGCCAGTAAAGCGATCTGGGGGTCAGGAAGGAAGGGCTGTGAAGTGGGACATCCTGGTCCAAGGCACCGTCTTTTCTCACTAGATTGCAGCAACAACCTTCTAAATGCTCCCCCTGCTTCTGTTTTCACCTCTGGTTTTCCCCCTTCCCCAAGTCTATTCTGGCTCCCTAGCATCCAGAATTTTCCTCTTAAAACATAAAAGGGGGCTTCCCTGGTGGCGCAGTGGTTGAGAGTCCGCCTGCCGATGCAGGGGACACGGGTTCGTGCCCCGGTCTGGGAAGATCCCACATGCCGCAGAGTGGCTGGGCCCGTGAGCCATGGCCGCTGAGCCTGTGCGTCCGGAGCCTGTGCTCCGCAACGGGAGAGGCCACAACAGTGAGAGGCCCGCGTACCGCAAAAACAAAAAACAAAAAACATAAAAGGAACATACACACCCCTCTGTTCAAAACCCTCCAGTGGCTTTCCATCTTGCTCAGAAGCAGAGTTTAGGTTCTTAGGAGGCCTGTAAGACCTTGTGGGCTCTGGCCTGTACTACCTCTCTGCCCTCATCTCTAGTTTGCTCCTCACCATTCCCCCTGATCCAGCCACATCAGCCTGTGATGTTCTTTGAATATGTCATACTTGACTGCTTAGGACTTAGGTAGTTGCTGTCTGTCTGCCTGGAATTCTCTTTCCCTAAATGTGTACGGGGCTTGTTCTCCAGTGTTTCCAAGTCCTTGCTGAAATATCACAGTATTTTAGAGGCCTTTCCTAGCTATCCTGAAAAAATAGTAGCAAGCGTCCAGCCCATCCCAGCACACACATGCTCTTTTAGCTTGTTTATCAGCTGACATACTGTAAGTTCACTTATTTATTCGCCCCATCAACTTAGATCGTAAGGTCCATGAGGGTAAGACTTTATCTTTTCCACTTTGGGACCATGCCTGTGCATATAGTATTAATTCAATAAATATTTGTTGAATGAGTAATTTATTTTTCTTCTCCTGCAGTATCTTTCACATATATTTGCCTAGTAAGTGGATGGATAGATGAATGATGAGTATATTCTCTTGGCACCAGCAGAAGCGATCATTCCCCAATGGACTGTTTCTCTGGAATGACTTTACAGTTTGTAATGGGGACACAAGATTTAATCAGAACTTGTCAGGAACTCTTGGGTTCTGCTGAGATAACATCTCAGTCACAGTTGTGGAAAGCAGGGTTTGGTACTGGGCAGAGGGAGTAGGAGAGGATTGGGCTGGCCCAAAGAGCCTCCCTCATGCTGAGAAATTTCATTGGTAACACCTGGTTAGCTGTTAGATTAAAACTGTGTGTGTATATATGTGTGTGTGTGTATGTGTGTGCACCCACATACTTTGTGTATATTGTACGTTTACATAAGTACTTTTGTATATGTAACCGTAAATATATGTGACCTTAAGAATCAAAATAGAAGATCCCGAAAGTCCAAAGATTTGAACCCCACAAAGAACTCTGAAGGTTCGGTGGAACCCTTGATGCTTGGGGAACTAGAAGTATGGGGAAGGTTTATAGAGGTTTATATGGGGAAGGTTTCCCCTAGTGCACTTGTAGCTCATTAGTTACTACTTTCTGCTGAGGCTAGACATACAGCAGTGAGAAGCAGCAACAACAACAACAAAAGTCCCTGCTTTCATAGGGCTTACCTTACGGTAGGTGGAAAGAACATGTAAGAAAGTAAATCTGAAGTACTATATATGGTGATACAAATGCTTTGAGGAGAGGAAACAAAATATAATGTGGTGAGGGAGTGGAAGATAATGGAGTGCCATTTTAGAGAGTTGGGTTGGTAGGGAGCTGATGTTTGCTTGACAAGAAGTCAAAGGATCAGTAATTGCAAAGACCTGAGAAGGAGGTGCTTGTGGAATTCAAGGGATATACAAGCGAATGAATTAAGCGAGACCAAGTTGCATGGAGCCTTTAAGCCCTGGTGAGGGATTTGGGTTTTAGTCTGATTACAGTGAAAGCCACTGGGCACTTTTTAGCAGGGAAGTGATGGATCTGAATTTAGAAGGTCCGTGGGGGGATGGGCCACAGTGCGCACTAGTAGAGAGAGAAGATGGGGAGGTGGCTGCTACCAGGCAGGCTGGAAAATAGAACAGTGTGAATGAGAGAGCAGCAGTGAGGTGCTAAGAGGTGGATGGATGTGGGATGTATTTTGGAGATAGAGTCAGTAGGCTTTATTGATGAACTGGGTGTTGGGCGTGAGAGGTGAGTAATTGTGGATATCCTTATTAGTCAGGATAAGCTAGGTTGTGTTGTGGCAACAAACTCCTCCAGAATATCAGAGGCTTAAAACAAAAGAGGTGTATTGTTCACTAACACTTCATATCCTTTGTGTGTTGGCTGGTGGGCCTTGATATTTTTATTATTGTTCTCACTCCGGGACATGGGATGACAGGTTAACCACTCACTGGAACATTGGTGGTTGACATTGAAAAGGGAGAAGAGAAATGAATGAATGAAATGTTTGGCCTGAAATGACACACGTCACTTGTGCTCAGAAGGAATTGGTGAAAAGTAATCACACAGCCTCACCGACTGCACGGTGGCCAGGAAATACAGTCCTGTCTCATGTCAGGCAGGTAAAGGGTCAGAACTACTCAGACAGCAGCACTGTTAACTCCATGATGTCTTCCAGGTTTGGATAACTGTTAATAACATTGGCTAAGTGGAGATGCTTGGGGGGAATGGGCTTGGGAAAGGTGAAATCAGTATTTCTCTTTTAGCCACGTTTAATTTAAAAGCCTGTTAAGTGGAGATGCCAAGAAGGCAGCTGGAAATGTGAGTCTGATGATCAGAGGAAAGCTATGGCTAGAGATGTAAAGTTGAGCATCAACCATATACATATAATATACATATATATATATATATACACACATATATATATAATTTTGAAAATAATGAGACTCACAGAATGTAGTTGGAATCAGGAAGAGGGCCAAAGACAGAACTCTTGGACTCTTAACAGGTAGAGGTCTTATAGAGTAGTAACCAGTAAAGAAAACAGAGAGATTATTTAGGTAGGTAGAGACACAAGAGATTATGGAATCTTACAGGACCTTGAGAAGCAAATATTGCAAGAAGAATGTTGAGAGGTCAAGGGAAATGAGAATTTATTATTGGTTCTGGCAAGCTATTGACCACTCTCGTGGTGTGACGTGGGCAAGAGATTAATCTGAAGTGGATTGAGGAGAGAATAGCAAGTGTGGGATTGATGAAAGTAGGTACAGACAACTTTTGGAAGGGTTTTTCTCTAATCAGAGCAGTCAAATGGAGTCTGTAGTGAGGAGGGACAATGGCACCAAGAAGATAAGAAGTTAGAAGGGGGAGCAGATTTGTGGGCAAGAGGATGATTTTGTCTCTTGAAATGTTTTGACCTAAAAGAAAGTCAGCCAAATGAAAAATATTCAGATAATAGTTGTAGATATGAATCTGAACATAGAGAAGAAGCAGAGCTGGCATAAATATTTAGGAGCCCTCTGCATAGAGAAGAGTTGGAACTGGGAACGTCAGTGAGCTCTGATAGAAAATGTGTAGAGAAAGAAAAGCGGAGAGACCAAGGTTGAGCCTTAGGGAACACACATTAATAAAATCAGGAGAAGAAAGCGTAGCTAGTTAAGAAATGGGAGAAAATAGGTTGACTAGATTATGTCGTACAAATCAAAGAGAGTTTCAATACCTGTTCAAGAGGTTTTTCTTCTATGTTCTCATAAATATGTAGTCCACATGCTATGATTTCAGACCAGATTTGCTGTAGACACTATTGCAGTTGGTTAAATACATAGGTAAGAACTGTGGCACACGTGGGATAATGGACTTTTTTATCTCAAATACATGGGATTGATGCTTTTCACTTTTCTTTTTGCTATTGTTTCTTCTCATTGTTCTGAAATTTCTCTAAAGCTTACTTAAAAAACATATTATTAGTGCCTTACTCATCACTATCTTTTTCTTCTCCTGTTTCTCTTCCTCTTTCATCTTCATCATCATCAGTTGTCACCATCATCATTATCAAAATAAGTATCACCATTAGACCTCATTGGAGCAGTTATTTTGGTATTTTAAAAATTTGGCTAGAACTCCTGAGAGGTATGCATTTTAGAATAGCAGGGTATACTGATAGCACTTTCGATTGTATGTTGAGTACTTACTGAGTGCTTATTTCAAAGATGAACATGATTCCTGCCCTAAGTTCTTTCAGTTCAGTTTCCTAGGAAAGATAACAGAGAATCAGGAAGGAGAAGAAGTGCTCAGAGGGAATACAGGAGATTAAGGCTTCATATATAGGTGTCACTAGAATACTTCGGAGAAGTTTTTTCTCTATTCAGGTTAGATATAAGAAGCATATGTAGATAAATAGTACTGGCATGTGGATGCAGGGTGAAGTGGTGACTACATATCTTAATATCAAATGGAATAAAAGTGGACTGTCTTTTTCTTCAAGCTAGGGATAATGTGGTTTTATGACACACCTTCTCTGGAGTATAATTTGATTCATTTTCAGTTCTGGTGGTATGTTTGGCTTCTTGGTCGAACCCTCCCACCCTCTGCTTCTCTCCCCTCTCCCTCCCTTCTTTCTCTCTCCCTCTTCCTCCCTTCCTTCCTTCCTTCCTCCCCAGAACTTATTATTCCTCCTACTGAATTTGTTCTATCAGTGACATGATATCTACCTAGTTACCCAAGCCAGAGACCTAGAAGTCATTACTGCTTCCCCTTCTTTCCTTAAACACTCCTCCAAGACCCATCTGTCCCTAAGGTATGTTGACTAGACTCATCTCTGTCTTACCCATTGCCACTTTCTTAGTACAGCTGTTCATTCTTTTCTGGATTGTTGTAATGCTATGGACCACAGACCAAGTGTAGGACAGCAGTATGAAGAACAGATTGAAGGAGAAGACATCGGAGTTGGAATTATTACTCATTAGGAATCTATATCATACTAGTCCATGTGAGACTTAATTCAGACTCCAATTCTCCAGGGAAGAATTGACCATTCTGCCTTGAGAATCTACTGCAGCCCATACATATTCCTCTTCTAACATCACTGTACATGTATGTTTCCTTGTGAAACAGCTCTACTAAGAGGAAAGTTCCTTAAGGTCAGGGACCATACCATTCCTTACAGAGCCTAGCATTTAGTAAGTTCTCTATGGTTGTTCAGTGGATGATTAAAGAAAATGGAGGCCTGAACAGAACCAGTGGCAGCAGGGATGGAGTAGAGAAAATGAATGTGAAAGACTTGTTGGATGTGGAACCACATGGACTTGGTAACAAGTTGATACTAGGGGCAATGAGGAGGGAAGGATCAGATATATCTTCAAAACTTTGAACTTGGGTGACCATTAACAGAAATAAGGAATCTGGGAGGGGAGGAGTTGATGAGTTTGTTTTTAAACAGGTTGATTCTAAGGTTCTTTGAAGAATTTTAATTTTAGGTAGATGATTGTTCCAGCAGACAATTCAGTTTGGATTGTGGGGCTTTGGAAAGTGTTTGGTCTAGAGATGAATATTTGTGAGTGGAGGATGTTACCAATTGAGATAGAGTAGTGAAAAGGAGGAAGAGAACCTTCATCAGATGCTTGGGGAAAGCTTCTTTTTAAGCACTTTGGAAAAGATGCTGATGACAGAGGCAGAAAGTGAGTCATCAAAGAGTTACTTGGAAAATGTACAGTCACGAAACCCTGGAAAAGAGAATTTTGAGAAGGAAGTGATAGACAAAAAAAAAAAAAAAAAAGCTATTTCACAGACATTGACTGTTCTGAGGACTGAGGCCTATTTAAATTTAGTTAATAAACATTAGTAATCTTATTTCAGAATTATTTACTCATAAGTTTAAAATGGTTTATCTTAGAAAGCCAGTAAGTTAAAACACAGTATTTTGAATGCTGCAAAGACAAGGTGGTAAAAATTCTCTCCTCTTGCATGTGTGGTTAAATAAAATACCTTTTATTGGTTTTTCTTGGAACTGTATCCTCTAGCCACACAGTCAAGTGGAATCCAGTGAAAGAAGCCAAAGAGATAAAAGCTAAGTGTCTCGATTTATCCCGTTGCCACTTTTGACTTTCTCTGTTCATTGTAAGGTATTAAGCAGTAGATTTAGGGTTACTGATATAATTCAAATTGATGCCTTGTCTTTTATTTGCCCTGGATCTAGAGACATTCTAGTCTCTCTTGATTTTTTTCCCTTTCTGTACATTCATAGTTTGAGTAAGAGTAAGAGAGCCCTAGATAGACCCCAACAATCTTTTAGGTGCAATAGGGCCATGCTGTCAGCATTTTCTTCAGGGCAGCCCATAAGGAGGCCAGGGAGAAGGATGCCACTATTCATGTCATGTCTTCCTCAATCCTTGGATTGTGGTAAATACAGAAGACACTTGCTGGTCAGAATTATGTCAGGCAGGAAAATAAACATTGTCTACCTTTGGGATGAAAGAAAACATAGACAAGGGCACGGCCAGTTAAATGGTACGTTAGAAATGGGGAAAATAGTGACCATGTGGTCAGTGCTATGAAAGGTCCAGGAAAGGTCCTTGGTAAACTCTGCAACCATAAATTTAATTTTATACTGTTTGCTTTGTTTACAGGTAGAAACACTTCGCTATCCTTTTTTAGTGTCAGCACCTCCTTAGGAAGCATTTAAAGAAACACATGATAGTGGTCACTTTCATGCCAGCCCCAAAATAAATTCTAAAAATCAAAGAGGCAGAGGTAAAAGTGGGTAGGTTTTTCCAAAGTCTTAGCTTCCTCTCACGGTATCCATTAGACCTTTGGTTACAGGAAGGTCCCCCAAATGCCATGTATTCCCTAGGCTCATTGCCTATTTTTTGTTTCCTTGATCACTCCAGTTTGGCCTGATGAGATGGTACCAAGCTTTCCAGCTGCTGATTTGGATTTCAAGGAAAGTTGGTAAATGCAGTGACACACTGATTCATATATACAACAGTATATAAGTCTTTGTTGTGGTTTTGTCTGTGAACAGAGGAGTTCCTAGGTGGGGATGATTTCCTGAGAAGTAGTAATAGCATTGTGATTGAAAAGGTTGTTTCTAAACTGTTTTGTCCAAAGTAATTGGAATATACGGGCCAACCATGCAGCCTAATGTTTTTTTTTTTTTTTTAAACATCTTTATTAGAGTATAATTGCTTTACATTGGGAGCCTAATGGTTTTGAAAATCCATTTGGGAGTCAGATAGACTTGAGTTCAAATCTTTCCTCTGCCAGTTGAAAGCTTTGTGAGCCTGGGTAAGTCATTTTGACTTGTCCAGGTCTCAGTTTTCTCATCTGTGAAGTGGGACAGTGATGCTACCACATAGAATTGTGATAATTACAGGGGATTCTAAATATAAAGAATTTATCACTGTTCTTGGCACCTAGTATCTGTCCTTCATTATCAGTGTCAGATGGAGAGCTGGATGCCTCAGCCGACCCAGCCAGTATAGCCTTCCCAGGGCCTCCAGCAAGTCATCAAGCCCTCTCAGCTTTACTTCTGAAATTTTTCTAGAATCTTCCCCTCCTTCCATTTTCATCAGCACTGCTCTAGACCTGGAAATTACTTTCTCTTATTTGGATATTTTTTTAATATGCTGCACACAGTTGCCATATTGTTTTTCATAAAACTTGGTTTCTGATTATGTTTTTCCTGCTCTGGATCCTCAGTGCTTAGCTTCTTTTTTTTTTAAGTCTTTATTGAATTTGTTACAGTATTGCTTCTGTTTTATGTTTTGGTTTTTTGGTCCCGAGGCATGTGGGATCTTAGCTCCACAACCAGGGATCGAACCCACACACCCTGCATTGGAAGGCGAAGTCTCAACCACTGGACTGCCAGGGAAGTCCCCTTAGCTTCGTTTTTAAGACTGTGATTTGGCATGAATTTATTTTTTCAGCTTGATCCTTTCTTCATTTTCTTTGCTCTTTTCTCTTACCTGACACATACATCACCAAGCCATAATAATTCTATTCATTGCACTTTTTATACTTTTGGTCTTACATATGTCATGATGCTGTAGATTTTCAAGTTGTTTTTTGGCTTTTTTAAAAATTTGCTTCCTTTTAATTCATTTCCTATGGCCACCAGATTAATCTTTTATACAGTGCCAACCTGACCTCATGACTCTCCCGCATGAGTGGTTCCCCACTGCCTTTAGGACCAAATTAAAACTTCGCAGCCAAATGCAGGAGGTCTTCTGGGGTCTTAGCCAGTTTCCTTTTTTACCATCTTCTCTGCCGTCACCTCCACCCCTCCCACTACTCTGTGTGTAATTCAGCCATACTAATCACTCTTCATTCTGTGAATATGCCAAGATTTTTTACCCTTGTCTCTCTTTCCGCACGTTGTTTCTCTTACTTTCCTCTTTCTCCTGGCTGATGCAAGTCATTTATTAAGTCTCACCTTAGTACTCTATCCTTTGGAAGGTCAATTTTTTGATTGACCCTTTTTCCCACTCATAGGTTGAATTAGGGCTCATCCTTGCTTTCATGGTAGGTAGGAATACTTTTTAGAAACCTTTGTCATGCAAATTGCTAACTTTTCTGACTGTCTCCCCTTCTAACAGAGGACTTATCTTTTTCATCTTTGTATTTCCACAGAGCATGACACTGAATGAATAGACAATGAGCATATGAATAACTGAATAAATGTGTATGTATCTGTTTCCTTTAATAGAGTAAAAAAAAAAAAATCTCTGAGGGAAGAGCCAGTGTCTCTTTCTTCTTTGTATCCCTCACACTTCCCAGCATGGTCCTTTGTATATAGTAGTTGCAAGGTAAATGCTCAGTGAATGGATAACAATATACATGTCTATTTTCCCCAGAACATGCTAAGTTCTTCAGGAAAGAGATTGTGTTATAAAAATTAGATGGCTTCTAGCACAGTGAATTGTACATAATTCATGTTTTAATTCTTATATTAATTTTTGCTTTGATTTGAACTCCAGCTATGGTTGGTTATGAGAGTCAGGCAGCCTCTCTTTATTATATAAGCACATACTTGATAAAGCTATGGGATCAAAACCTGATAGCTAAGCATAGCTGGTAATTTAAACTTAAAGAGACAGTGCATTCTAGGATTGGATTACTAGTGTTGCTAGGCCAGGACAATTTTCCACTCTTGCTTGGGTCTTCCTCTTCAAACCTGAGAAATCCATGTATGGCAAGCCTCAAAGTAGGCAGGCTTTGCCTTGAGGGGGTTATTGCAAGTCAAACTTTAATAGGGGCTGGGGAATGAGAAGAGAAAGAGTGTATGTATTTCCTTCGGCTACTGTAACAAAGTGTCAGAAACTGGTGGCTAAACACAGCAGCAGCAATTTATTCTCTCACAGCCTTGGAGGTCAGAATTCCAAAATCAGTTTCCAGTTTCACCAGGCGGAATTCAAGAGGTCAGCAAGGCCACGCTCCCCCTGGAAGTTGTAGGGTAGAATCTGTTGCTTGCCTCTTCCAGTTTCTGGTAGCTGCTGCTATTTCTTGACTTGTGGCTTCATCTCTCCAAGCCTGCCACCACCTTTACATTGTCGTCTTCTCTCTGTATGTGTAGTCTCCCTTTGCTTCACTCTTATAAGGAAGGATACAGGTGATTGCATTTAGGGCCCACCTGGATAGTACAGGATAATCTCATCTCAAGAGCCTTAACCACATTTGCAAAGACCCTTTTCCAGTAAGGTAGTATTTTACAGATTTTAGCCATTAGGACCTGGTATCTTTGGGAAAAATTATTCAGCCTTTCAAAGAGACAGATGTTTTTCCCCTTGGCAGACTCAAAGTGCTTATTCTTCTAGGAACTTGGTTTGCTTACAGGCATACCTCATGAGTAAACCATTTTCAAACTGATGGCCCACTTAAAAGAAGCCAGGGGCTACTGTGAGGATGGGGCTAATTTAGGTCAGTCTCATGTCGCTGGACAGGTGGCCATGGTAACATTCCCAGCTCTCATTATGAAAATAAACAGTTAATACTTATTGAGGATCGGAGTAAGCACCAGAAGAGCTGGTTGGAGTTCTGGGCGAGTCAGCAGTGGCAGCCAGTTCCTGGCCCTGTTTTGGATGGATCACAGTCTAGTTCTGGGGGAACAGATGTGCTCAGCTAGCCTGGCACTCACTCTCCTGTGTCCAGCAGTTGCTTTTGCCATCTTTTTCATTAGGAGGGTCACGAAGGATGCAGGTGGTCCCTGGGAGGGAAATTCAGGTGGGAGCTCTGGATCGGGCCCCGTGTGCATGTTTGGAGCCGGGTCCCCAACAGGCTTTGAATTAGCGAACTTCAGCAGTTGAGTTTGGGAAGCAGATTCTTCCTGGCTCCTCCGCACCTCCTTTACACCTCTCTCATATAGCCTAAGGAGGGCATGGGTCCCAGGAGAGATCTTCCACAGGGCTGTGACGGATGCCCTGAGCATACTTCATTCAGTGTGTCTTCTTGACTGTAACCTGCTAGCCGAAGCCTCAGGCAGGAGGGACTCCTATTTCTGGTGGTTCTCTTATAGTCCAGCTAGTTGGAGAAGCTGGATTACAGGAGGGCTCTTATGGAAACACTGTTTGTTTTCTTCTGTTGTACAGAGGTAGGATAGTAATAGAGAGCCTGAACACAGGCTCTCAAGCCAGACTTACTCCTAATTGATTCTGGCTGCGCTACATAATAGCTGTGCGACCTTAGACAGATATTAAAATCTCTGATTCCCATTTCCTCTTCCGTAAAATGAAGATACTTGTAACCAACACTTACAATGTGCCAAGAGCTATTCTAAACCCCCTACGTTTACTTAATCTTCTAGTCCTCCCAACAACCCTATGAGGTAAGAGTACTGTTATTATTCCCACTTCAAAGATGAGGAAGCTGAGGTACAGAGAGGTTCAATAACTTGTCCAGGTTACACAATAACAAGAAGCAAAGTAAAGATTTGAACCCATGTAGTTTGACTTCAGCAAAAGTCTCTTAACCCTAGGTATGGTCAGACCATTCAAGATGGACATTCTCTTGCTCTCTGTGCATCCCCCTACTCGACCACGTCCTGCTTCACTCACATGACCATCCAATCCTGTTAATTATAGGGCTTAATCAGTAACTGCCTGCATGTTTGCCCCCTGCCCCAGCTGCTGGTTTCCCTGGTAACTGATGAGCCAACCTGATGTCAATTCCCCCTATAAGTGGTAGCCTCTTTCCCCACCAAGTAGCAAAGATGGCTGCTATGGTCTGCTTCTCAGCTGCCGTTCACAGTGGGGTGTCACTCCAGGACCTTTTGCTGTGGACCAGTAAGATCCCCTGTCCAATGAACCGTTAATGTCTCTGTTCCTGTCTCCGGGCTCTTTCTTCAGTATCCAGACTGGGCAGTTACAAGGCTTGCAGGCCCTCGGGTGCAGCCCAACAGTTGAAGAGGCAGCCAGGAGGCTGAGAAAACTCCTGTGAGCGCCAAGATGTCAGGAAATAAGAATGGGGAATGGAAAATTGCAGGGGTGATCCTGAGGTGGCCGTCCACTAGCCTGAGGGGCCCCGTGGCAGCCGACTGCCATGGGAGATGTCTTTCTCTTCCATTAGATTGATGATATCCTGTTAACCTTGGAATCTCTTACCAGTTTAAAAGTAACAGCCCTGTGCTTGTGGTTCCTCTGACCGCACAGGGATCCCTGGTGAATACAGAAAAAAACGCAAGGACCTGGATTATCTATCAGATACTTGGGTGTTGTCTGACCCTCCACCCCTAAACAGTTACAGACACAGGCTTTAGGGATATTAACTCAGGGACAGACTTGTGACTTGGACGTGGCCAGTTACCTGGAAGGGTTTGCTTGGGGCCCGTGGCAACGGCAAACTAGTGAGAGTGTCCTTGGGCTCCTGATCCCAGCTACGGAAGCGGGCAGAGCAACCATATAGTGCGATGGACCAGCAGCCATGTGCATCTGCACAGCATTATAGCAGGTGGGCGACCTTACAAAAGGCCTACCCGAGGCCTCGAGCAACGCCCAAAACCACCATTCAGGGTCTAGAACAGCTGTGCGTGATGTACAGGACCCCCATGGACATTGGACAGTGACCCAGGGATCCACTTTACCGGCCATGAAGTTCAGGAGTGGGCCAATAAAAATGACATACGCTGGCATTTCCACCTGCCCTACAACCCCGCTGCTGCCGGCTAATTGGAAGGATGAACAGGCTACTTAAACAACAGCTGAGACGGGAAACCGCTCTCTCAACACGAGGACCAGGAGGCTAACTGGAGCCCTACGAACTATAACTGAATATCCCAGGAGCGATGGTCCCAGTGCCTACGCCGCGTTAACCCAGAGGCAACTAGGCAACACCATCCGAGTACAAACGTTAACCGCAAAGGACCTCGGCCAGCTGTCGGTCAGGACAGTAACTCACTTTTGCCCTTGCCACAGGATCTACCCGGGGGACACATTATAAAAAGGCCCTGGGACTGGCGGTAAGTCCTCGGCTGTTTGGGTGTACCACCCCGTGGGGAGCAGGATTAGAAAAGAACTTAGATTTCACCTGTCTTCTCCCTGCCCCACTTAAGACGACTGAGGTAATTAATCCAGGCCCCCTACTGGAGAAAGGCACCATTATATTAACCTGTGGTCTGTTGTTAAACCGCCTTTCCAGTATTTGGCCTCAGCTGTGGGGACTGAGGACTAAGGGTGGTATCTCAGGATGCTGCTACTGCTTGTACTTTGCCTGATGGTAATGATCTCCCCCGTATCGTGCCTGTTAAACATCTTACATTTCACCCCTAGTCTGAGCAGAGGGAGATCTGTTTGCAGACTGGCCTAGAATGGCGGCCTCACTGTGAAATGAGTCTGATTGCTGGGTCTACAGTGAGATGCCGTTGTTGTCCTCCTCTGGACTTCCATGAAAAATGGACCCAGTAAGCACCTGGCTTACTCTTTAGCGGCTGTCTGTGTTGCACTTGTGGTATCCGGTTGCAGTGCCCCTCTGAATGACCCCAGGCGTGTCGCAGAAGAGGAGTGGACCAGGATTGTAAGGGTTGTGCAGGGTGTGCAGGGATGAGGTGTGTAGTCAGGCCACTCGAGATGGCTGCTCTCTTGCTCCTTGTATGTCTTCCTGACCAGTCCCTGCTTCACTCACATGACCATGCAGTCCTCTTAATTATAGGGCTTAATCAGTAATTGCCTGCTTGCTCTCCCCCTGCCCCAGCCCTGGTTTCCCTGGTAACTGATGAACCAACCTGACGTCATTTCCCCCTATAAGTGGTAGCCGCCTCCTCCCCTGAGTAGGGAATATGGCTGCTGTGTCCTGCCTCCTGTCTGCTCGACACAGTGGGGTGTCGCTCCAGGCCCTTTTGCTGCAGACATGTAAGATCCCCATCCAATAAACTGTTGATGTCTCTGTAGCTGTCTCTGGGTTCTTTCTTCAGTCTGGAAGCTGGGCAGCTACAAGGCTTGCAGGCCAATACCTTAGTTATGCTGCCTCTCATGCCTCAGGTTGTTGTGAGGATCAAATAGGGTGACCATCCAACTCAGGTAGTCTTGGAAAGTTCTGGGTTACCTGTTGTCCAGGTGAATTATTAAGTGCTCTCTTTTACTCTCAAAAGTAGTGTCAGGGCTTCCCTGGTGGGGCAGTGGTTGAGAGTCTGCCTGCCGATGCAGGGGACACGGGTTCGTGCCCTGGTCCGGGAAGATCCCACATGCCGCGGAGCGGCTGGGCCCGTGAGCCATGGCCGCTGAGCCTGCGCATCCGGAGCCTGTGCTCCGCAACGGGAGAGGCCACAACAGTGAGAGGCCTGCGTACTGCAAAAAAAAAAAAAGAAAAGAAAAAAAAAAAAAGAGTGTCATATCTTGGTTTGGGTTTATATCTTGATTTGGATATTTGCCATATGAGGATTAAGTTATTTTATGTAAAATACTAAGAACAATACCTGGCCCATGGAAGGCCCTCCATTAGGGTTAGCTGTTGCTACTTTTGCTACTTCTACTACTACCGTCATCGTTGCTGCCATCACCCACGGTCATCCCAAGTCCGGGAGGCTTAGAACTGTGGGTTAACTCAGGTTCTGCAAATGCATATCATGGGAGCCACCATGCCGCATTTTCATAACCATATTGGATGTTTCTCATTATTGTGCTTGATCAATCTTTCCTATTTTGTGTCCTAGGCAGTCACTCTTAATTGATCAAACTTGATATGTGAAATTAAAATTATTTGCCACACCTAATTTCATTGAATCTAACATTCCAATATATGGAGACTGAATTTAAGCTTAGCTTGTGGGTTTCTCCAGTTATATTGAAACTTATTTGATTCCTAAAAGTGATAATGAATTTTGGATCTCTTTAGACACCCTATATCCCTTTCCTGCAATACTTCTCTCTATTTCTCTATCATTTCTACCTCTAAATTTTAATTCATAATAGTTTCCTGTTCTCTACCTGTAATTTAATATTTCATCATAAAAGACTATCGAAATACTGTAGAAATGAACAAAATATAAATAAGGAGAAGGAGTGAGTTGTAATAGGAGTTATAGCTGACACCTAAGATCCAAGACTTAGAAAGGCTTTTCTTTAAATATGATTTGTGTAACTGGTAGTGAAATTCATCTCGGGTTGGTTTTATGTGGTATAAGGGCCATATAGATCTCTGCAGATTTACTAAAGGTGAAGTCACAGGTGTAAGTACTGGGGCTAAGGGCCATCACCTTGAAAGGGAGCCCCTATAAGGAGGTTGGCCTTGTTTGTTGCACGACTCTTTATTTTGAAATTAACCAAGGGTAAAGGAACCTGTTTAGAAAAAATTAATTTGAGTCCTAGCATTTCTGTCTATATTATTGTCAGTTTGAACCCAACTCTTTTTGCTGTCTTTTGCACAAGGCTGGAAATGATTATGTTATCAGGTACCCGCCAGCCTGGCATATTCTTCCTATACTTTCCTCACCTCTTCTGCTGGTTGCAGAGGGGCTCTTTGGATCACTTTGAAAAGCCATCTGATTAGAGCCTTTATTAGGCTGGAAGCAGAGCTGCTTAGCAGGCTAGGCAAGAAATAGTTGATAATTGCTTCTGACAGGCAGATCCCCTTCTTAGAAAGTTGGGTGACCATCAGGAGGCCATACATCTCTGGTCCACATGTAGTTTATATGAATGAATGGGCTTCACACTGTAAGAGGGTGAACTGCAAAGCCCCTATGTGAACTTGCCCTGTTAGCCTTAGATAGTCCTCCTGGAGCTTGTGCGTTGGTCAGCACCTCTTGCTATAGTCTGTCCCTGGCCACGGTTCTGAACTCACTGCTTTCATTTTTCTGGGCTGCATTGGAATACTTGGCTTTCCTGATATGCTACTGTAGTTTCCAGCCAACTATGTTAGACATCTTGAAGGTTCTGTTTCATTGAGTCCTTTTATAGTAGTTCTCCCTTGCTCTTTTGCCTTTGGACTGTTCATACAATTTTTCTTCAAAAGCTGTCTGGCATTACTCTTGTAATCTATATTCTTGCAGGGTAGTTGGTGGCGGCCAGAAGTTGCTAGCCATGGCCAAAGACTTCATTGTTGGGGATTCATTCTTGGTTTTTTGACTCTGGGTGCAGGGGATAAAAGACTCTGAGGTATTGTTTCAAAATATGTTTTCTATGACAGTCCAGGCTACATGGTCGTAAAGAAGTGTACAGTAGTCTCCTAGCTGCTACAAGAGTGGGAGGCAGTGCTGGTGTTGAGCTTGGTCAGGCAGTCTCCCAGAGTACCCTGCTAGAATTAGTGATTGGGTTTTTTCACTGCTGCTTCTGTTAGTGTTTGGCCAAGACACACAGGCTAATGACAGCTGCCACTCTGGGGTGCAGAACTTTCCATATTTATAGGCTTAAGATGTAAACACACTTCTTAAGCATGCACACTAGGGAAAACAACTATTCAATGGTTCTATCAGATTCTTTTTAACTGTGATACTTGAGCTTTCTACATTCTTGTCTCATCACTGTTAAGCAGAATGAATGTAGAGGCTTCTTTCTGTATTTCAGTCCTCCTTGACATAGAGGCATCAGGATGTAGACTTTGTGATCTTCCTTGCCCTTCCTCCTCTCCATTCTTCCACATCCTCCTGAAAACATATACTGACTTTGTGCCAGGCACTGGGATAGACCATGGGAGACAGACAATTACAGCACAACTTGATAAATTCTGATAGCAACTGGAATATGGAGCTTTGGGAGCAGAGGGAAGGAAATCAGCCGTGAGTGGGAGTGAAATGGGCAAGAATGTTGGGAAAGGCTTCCAAAGTAGGTGATACCTCAACTATGCCTCTCATGGTGAGCAGTAGTTATTCAGATAGAGAATCCAAGTGAGCTTTATCCTGGGTTGCGGGGAGTGGTGGCAGTGGTTTATTGGAAGAACTGCAGAACTTTAGCAAGGCTGGTGATGATGAGGAGGGGGCTAGGTCAGGAGGACTTCTATATAATGCTTCAGAGTTTGCATTTGATTCTGAAGTTGGTAGAAAACCATTGAAGGGTTCTAAGCAGGGGAGGGCATGTAATCCCCAGGGAAAAAATAAGGTGATTAGAGTCACGTCTAGTCCTCAGAATAAAAATAACAGTAGGGCTTCCCTGGTGGCGTAGTGGTTGAGAGTCTGCCTGCTGATGCAGGGGACACGGGTTTGTGCCCCGGTCTGGGAAGATCCCACATGCCGCGGAGCGGCTGGGCCCGTGAGCCATGGCCACTGAGCCTGCGTGTCCGGAGCCTGTGCTCCGCAACAGGAGAGGCCACAACAGTGAGAGGCCCGTGTACCGCAAAAAACAAACAAACAAACAAAAAAACCAGTAGATTCCTAGTGATTCAGGAAGGCACCTTTTAAATTTTGTCATCTTTCTAATGAAACCACTAAAAGCTTCCTGTCTACTCTAATGGTTCCTTTTTTCCCAATTGCGTAATGACTATATTTTTAGAGCTTTTCATAATCAGGTACCACCTACTCATCTGATCTTAGTTCCTCTGCTTTGTGACATGTAACTTTCACTGTAGTCAGGTTGGTGCCCTCATCACATATTCTAATACAGAAGGAAATGTAGGTGTTCACTGGATAGGTCAGTGTAGTACTTAAGAAAATACAAGAATTTAGAGTGTATATTTGTTGAGCCTCAACTGTGTGCCAGACACTGGAGATGCATTGGTTACACCATCAGAAACACACAGGCTCTTTGTTTATAAAGTCTAGAAGACCATAACAGTGCCATTCCTAGAAAGCAGAGGGAAGAGAAATACAGTCTGGGTCAAGTTTCTGATTATAGGTCCTTGCATGTTCATTAACTGCAGTGACAGATATCTTGCTCCAATTCTGATATAAATGATAAAACATCCTCCAACATTTCTAAGCATGTTGGATGCTTAGAGATTATTAACAGAGATTATATCTCATGTTACTTTGTGTCCTCCATGGTCTAGAGCTAAAGTTATCTGACACAGTTACATGGATTTTGTTTTGTTTGTTTCCAATGTTTTTAGCTTACATTAAGTTAGCTTAATTAATATTCTTTTTTTAACATCTTTATTGGAGTATAATTGCTTTACAATGGTGTGTTAGTTTCTGCTTTATAACAAAGTGAATCAGCTATACATATACATATATCCCCATATATACTCCCTCTTGCGTCTCCCTCCCACGCTCCCTGTCCCACCCCTCTAGGTGGTCACAAAGCGCTGAGCTGATCTCCCTGTGCTATGCGGCTGCTTCCCACTAGCTATCTATTTTACATTTGGTAGTGTATATATCTCCATGCTACTCTCTTACTTTGTCCCAGCTTACCCTTCCCTCTCCCCGTGTCCTCAAGTCCATTCTCTACATCTGTGTCTTTATTCCTGTCCTGACCCTAGGTTCTTCATAACCATTTTTTTTTAGATTCCATATGTATATATGTTAGCATATGGTATTTGTTTTTCTCTTTCTGATTTACTTCACTCTTCGTAACAGACTTTAGATCCATCCACCTCACTACAAATAACTCAATTTCGTTTCCTTTTATGGCTGAGTAATATTCCACTGTATATATGTGCCACATCTTCTTTATCCATTCATCTGTCAGTGGACACTTAAGTTGCTTCCGTGTCCTGGCTATTGTAAATAGAGCTGTAATGAACATTGTGGTACATGACTCTTTAAATTATGTTTTTTTTTTTTTCCAGGGTATAGGCCCAGTAATGGGATTACTGAGTCATATGGTAGTTCTATTTTCAGTTTTTAGGGGAACCTCCATACTGTTCTCCATAGTGGCTGTATCAATTTACATTCCCACCAACAGTGCAAGAGGGTCTCCTTTTCTCCACATCCTCTCCAGCATTTGTTGTTTGTAGATTTTTTGATGATGGCCATTCTGACCGCTATGAGGTGATACCTCATTGTAGTTTTGATGTGCATTTCTCTAATGATTAATGATGTTGAGCATTCTTTCATGTGTTTGTTGGCAATCTGTATATCTTCTTTGGAGAAATGTCTATTTAGGTCTTCTGCCCATTTTTGGATTGGGTTGTTTGTTTTTTTGAAATTGAGCTGCGTGAGCTGCTTATAAATTTTGGAAATTAATCCTTTGTCAGTTGCTTCATTTGCAAATATTTTCTCCCATTCTGAGGGTTGTCTTTTCGTCTTGTTTATGGTTTCCTTTGCTGTGCAAAAGCTTTGAAATTTCATTAGGTCCCATTTGTTTATTTTTATTTCCATTTCTCTAGGAGGTGGGTCAAAAAGGATCTTGCTGTGATTTATATCATACAGTGTTCTGCCTCTGATTTCCTCTAAGAATTTTATAGTGTCTGTCCTTACATTTAGGTCTCCAGTCCATTTTGAGTTTATTTTTGTGTGTGGTGTTAGGGGGTGTTCTAATTTCATTCTTTTACATGTAGCTGTCCAGTTTTCCCAGCACCACTTACTGAAGAGACTGTCTTTTCTCCACTATGTATTCTTGCCTCCTTTATCAAAAATAAGGTGACCATATGTGTGTGGGTTTATCTCTGGGTTTTCTATCCTGTTCCATTGATCTATATTTCTGTTTTTGTGCCAGTACCATACTGTCTTGATTACTGTAGCTTTGTAGTGTAGTCTGAAGTCTGGGAGTCTGATTGCTCCAGCTATGTTTTTCTTTCTCAAGGTTGCTTTGGCTATTCAGGGTGTTTTGTGTTTCCATACAAATTGTGAAATTTTTGTTCTAGTTCTGTGAAAAATCCCATTGCTAGTTTGATATGGATTGCATTGAATCTGTAGATTGCTTTGGGTAGTATAGTCATTTTCACAATGTTGATTCTTCCAATCCAAGAACTTGGTATATCTCTCCATCTGTTTGTATCAACTTTCTTTTATTTCATCAGTGTCTTAGTTTTCTTCATACAGGTCTTTTTTCTCCTTAGGTAGGTTTATTCCTAGGTATTTTATTCTTTTTGTTGCAGTGGTAAATGGGAGTGTTTCCTTAATTTCTCTTTCAGATTTTTCATCATAAGTGTATAGGAATGCAGGAGATTTCTGTGCATTAATTTTGTATCCTGCTACTTTACCAGATTCATTGATTAGCTCTAGTAGTTTTCTGGTGGCATCTTTAGGGTTCTCTTTGTACAGTATCATGTCAACTGCAAACAGTGACAGCTATACTTCTTCTTTTCCCATTTGGATTCCTTTTATTTCCTTTTCTTCTCTGATTGCTGTGGCTAAAACTTCCAAAACTATGTGGAATAATAGTGGTGAGAGTTGGCAACCTTCTCTTATTCCTAATCTTAGTGGAAATTGTTTCAGTTTTTCACCATTGAGAGCGGTGCTGGTTGTGGGTTTGTCATATATGGCCTTTATTATGTTGAGGAAAGTTCCCTCTATGCCTACATTCTGGAGGGTTTTTATCATAAATGGGTGCTGAATTTTGTCAGAAGCTTTTTCTGCATCTATTGAGATGATCATATGTTTTTTCTCCTCCAATTTGTTAATATGGTGTATCACGTTGATTGATTTGCGTATATTGAAGAATCCTTGCATTCCTGGAATAAACCCCACTTGATCATGGTGTATGATCCTTTTAATGTGCTGTTGGATTCTGTCTGCTAGTATTTTGTTGAGGATTTTTGCATCTATGTTCATCTGTGATATTGGCCTGTAGTTTTCTTTCTTTGTGACATCTTTGTCTGGTTTTGGTGGCCTCATAGAATGAGTTTGGGAGTGTTCCTCCATCTGCTGTATCTTGGAAGAGTTTTAGAAGGATAGGTGTTAGCTCTTCTCTAAATGTTCGATAGAATTCGTCTGTGAAGCCATCTGGTCCTGGGCTTTTGTTTGTTGGAAGATTTTTAATCACAGTTTCAATTTCAGTGCTTGTGATTGGTCTATTTATGTTTTCTGTTTCTTTCTGGTTCAGTCTCGGAAGGTTGTGCTTTTCTAAGAATTTGTCCATTTCTTCCAGGTTGTCCATTTTATTGGCATATAGTTGTTTGTAGTAATCTCTCATGATGCTTTGTATTTCTTCAGTGTCAGTTGTTACTTCTCCTTTTTCATTTCTAATTCTGTTGATTTGAGTCTTCTTCCTTTTTTTCTTGATGCGTCTGGCTAATGGTTTGTCAATTTTGTTTATCTTCTCAAAGAACCCGCTTTTATTTTTCTTGATCTTTGCTATTGTTTCCTTCATTTCTTTTTCACTTATTTCTGATCTGATCTTTTTGTGATTTCTTTCCTTCTGCTAATTTTGGTATTTTTGTTCTTCTTTCACTAATTGCTTTAAGTGTCAAGTTAGGCTGTTTATTTGAGATGTTTCCTGTTTCTCGAGATAGGATTGTATTTCTATAAACTTCCCTCTTAGAACTGCTTTTGCTGCATCCCGTAGGTTTTGGCTCATCATGTTTTCATTGTCATTTGTTTCTAGGTATTTTTTTATTTCCTCTTTGATTTCTTCAGTGAGCTCTTGGTTATTTAGTAGCATATTGTTTAGCTCCCATGTGTTTGTATTCTTTACAGTTTCTTTTTCCTGTAATTGATATGTAGTCTCATAACATTGTGACTGGAAAAGATACTTGATACGATTTCAATTTTCTTAAATTTACCAAGGCTTGATTTGTGACCCAAGATGAGATCTATCCTGGAGGATGTTCCATGAGAACTTGAGAAGAAAATGTATTCTGTTGTTTTTGGAAGGACTGTCCTATGAATATCAATTAAGTCCATCTTTAATGTATTATTTAAATCTTCTGTTTCCTTATTTATTTTCATTTTGGATGATCTGTCCATTGGTGAAAAGGGGTGTTAAAGTCCCCTACTATGATTGTGTTACTGTCGGTTTCCACTGTTATGACTGGCTGTTATCATCTGCCTTATGTATTGAGGTGCTCCTATGTTGGGTGCATAAATATTTACAATTGTTATATCTTCCTCTTGGGTTGATCCCTTGATCATTATGTAGCGGCCTTCTTTGTCTCTTGTAATAGTCTTTATTTTAAAGTCTATTTTGTCTGATATGAGTATTGCTACTCCAGCTTTCTTTTGATTTCCATTTGCACGGGAAATCTTTTTCCATCCCCTCACTTTCAGTCTGTATGTGTCCCTAGGTCTGAAGTGCATCTCTTGTACACAGCATATATATGGGTCTTGTTTTTGTATCCATTCAGCCAGTCTGTGTCTTTTGGTTGGAGCATTTAATCCATTTACATTTAAGGTAATTATCGATATGTATGTTCCTGTTAGCATTTTCTTAATTGTTTTGGGTTTGTTATTGTAGGTCTTTTCCTTCTCTTGTGTTTCTTGCCTAGAGAAGTTTCTTTAGCTTTTGTTGTAAAGCTGGTTTGGTGGTGCTGAATTCTCTTAGCTTTTGCTTGTTGGTAAAGGTTTTCATTTCTCCGTGGAATCTGAATGAGATCCTTGCTGGGTAGAGTAATCTTGGTTGTAGGTTCTTCTCCTTCATTACTTTAAATATGTCCTTCCACTCCATTCTGGCTTGCAGATTTTCTGCTGAAAGGTCAGCTGTTAACCTTATGGGGATTCCCTTGTATGTTATTTGTTGTTTTTCCCTTGCTGCTTTTAAAATTTTTTCTTTGTATTAAATTTTTGATAGTTTGATTAATTTGTGTCTTGGCGTGTTTCCCCTTGGATTTATCCTGTATGGGACTCTTTGTGCTTCCTGGACTTGATTGACTCTTTCCTTTCCCATGTTAGGGAAGTGGTGTGTTTTGGGGTGTCTGTGACCTTATTATGATTTTAGGCAGCTTCTCTGCTAATGGGTGGAGTTGCTAGTTGTTTGGCATAGAGTGTCCAGCACTGTAGCTTGCTGGTCATTGAGTGGAGCTGGTCTTAGCATTGAGATGGAGATGTGTGGGAGAACTTTCGCTATTTGATATGACATGGAGCCGGGAGGTCTCTGGTTGACCTGTGTCCTGAACTGAGCTTCCCAACTTAGAGCCACAGGACTGACACCTGGCCGGAGCACCAAGACCCTGTCAGCTACATGGAAAAAGAGAAAAAGGAAAAAGAAAATATATATCATTGCTCCCAAAGTCCACCTCCTCAATTTGGGATGATTCGTTGTCTATTCATGTACTCCACAGATGCAGGGTACATCAAGTTGATTGTGGAGCTTTAATCCGCTGCTTCTGAGGCTGCTGGGAGAGATTTCCCTTTCTCTTCTTTGTTCTCACAGCTCCCAGGGGCTCAGCTTTGGATTTGGCTCCGCCTCTGCGTGCAGGTCACCTGAGGGCGTCTGTTCTTTGCTCAGACAGGACGGGGTTAAAGGAGCAGCTGATTCGGGGGCTCTGGCTCACTCAGGCCGGGGGGAGGGAGGGATGCGGATGTGGGGTGAGCCTGCGGTGGCAGAGGCCAGCATGACATTGCACCAGCCTGAGGCACGCTGTGCATTCTCCCGGGGAAGTTGTCCCTGGATCATGGGACCCTGGCAATGGCGGGCTACACAGGATCCCGGGAGGGACGGTTTGGATAGTGACCTGTGCTTGCACACAGGCTTCTTGGTGGCTGCAGCAGCAGCCTTAGCGTCCCATGCCTGTCTCTGGGGTCTGTGCTGATAGCCGTGGCTCGCGCCTATCTCTGGAATTCTTTTTGGCAGCGCTCTGAATCCCCTCTCCTGGTGCACTCTGAAACAATGGTCTCTTGCCTCTTAGACAGGTCCAGCCGTTTTCCTGGACTCATTCCTGGCTAGCTGTGGCACACTAGCCCCCTTCAGGCTCTCTTCATGCAGCCAACCCCAGTCCTCTCCCTGGAATCTGACCTCGGAAGCCCGAGCCTCAGCTCCCAGCCCCTGCCCGCCCCAGCGGGTGAGCAGACAAGCCTCTCGGGCTGGTGAGTGCAGGTTGGCACCGATCCTCTGTGCGGGAATCTCTCCGCTTTGCCCTCCGCACCCCTGTGGCTGCACTCTCCTCTGTGGCTCTGAATCTTACCCCCTGCCACCCCGTATCTCCACCAGTGAAGGGCTTCCTAGTGTGTGGAAACCTTTCCTCCTTCACAGCTCCCTCCCAGAGGTGCAGGTTATGTCCCTATTCTTTTGTCTCTGTTTTTTCTTTTCTCTTTTGCTCTACCCAGGTACGTGGGGAGTTTCTTGCCTTTGGTAAGGCTGAGGTCTTCTCCCAGCGTTCAGTAGGTGTTCTGTAGGAGTTGTTGCACGTGTAGATGTATTTCTGTTGTATTTGTGGGGAGGAAGGTGATCTCCACGTCTTGCTCTTCCACCATCTTGAAGATCTCCTAATATTATTATTATTATTTTTTTGCGGTACGCGGACCTCTCACCGTTGTGGCCTCTTCCCTTGTGGAGCACAGGCTCCGGACGCGCAGGCTCATTGGCCATGGCTCACGGGCCTAGTCGCTCCACGGCATGTGGGATCCTCCCGTACCAGGGCATGAACCCATGTCCCCTGCATTGGCAGGCGGACTCTCAACCACTGCGCCACCAGGGAAGCCCTCTCCTAATATTCTTAATTTACATTAAGTTGGCTTTTGTGTTAGAGGATAGCCAGAGTGGAGATAAGATTCACCGCGAGTTCCAGCTCTGGGACTGGTGGTAACTTCATAGAGCACTACCTTGAGAATTCTGAGGCTTCATCTGGGTTTAATGAGAAAGGGAGTAGAATAGAATTACATCAATTCACAATGGATTCCATCATTTAGGAAGGAAGAGTAGAGAAATGTATTTGCCCATATGGCTCTAAGAGGTGGGAAAGTTTTCTATCTAGGTGTGGCTAAAAAGATCACCTGGAAAACTTCTCTAAATTATCTGGAAACTTTTTCAGTATTTGTTAAGGCCGGTCTTGGAGAACTATGGCCCATACATGCGCATTCATGTCTTATTTCTTTGCCTGGTTCTGATTATGCCAAGTCTGTGGTTCATTAATTTAGGAAAAGCTTAGCAGGCTCTGTGAGGATGATGCAGCCTGAACTGACACATCTTATCTCCTGTGACAGACTGAACCTTGACAGTATCCTAAATACCCCACAAATTGGATTGGCTGAAAATTTTTTCTACAGAATACATAGCCATATATTCTTAATCAGCCTTTTTAGCTGAATAAAAGTCCTAAGAAAGTTCTTCTTGAGAAGAATAAAATTGAGACCTTCATGATGCCAAAGGTTGGAAGTCTTAAACTTCTTAGTGTTTCTGTCTGTAGTTGAGCACAGACTTACCTGATCGTTGCTTTCTCACAAAGAATCCATCAAAATAAACGTTCGTCTAAGTCTTGAGGTCTTGCGTGTAAGTGATAATGACTTGCATCATTAGTGAGGCTCCTAGGCTGGCACCCATCGCCCTGGGTTTATGAGGTTAGAGTAACTGGCTGGTCCATAGTGCTTGCTTGTGTGCTGTCTCTCTCTGGACTGCTTGCATGGCCAGGTGACAGATGGCTTTCTTTCTTTGTTTTTTAAATGAGGAAGGGACTGAGGACTTGGCTGGTTCAACTTCAGTTCTCAAGTTTGTCTGGATCGTTCCTACTACTCCTGCTTGCTTTCTGTCCCTTTTAGCTTTGCCTACTGCTCTCTTACAAATTAAACCATAGATCAGAAACTATCAACTGGTAGTCTTTGGTGAGACCCAGCTTTCAGATATGTTTTGTTTGACCCACAGAGTGTTGGATCACACAGCCTTTTTAAAATTTAATTAATTGCCAACATTTCTACTACTGGTTTCAACTTTACCTGGAGTCTTTTTGGCCTTTATTTTGAACCCTAGAACTTAGACACTTTTTGGCTCCTGCCTTGCACGTCTGAAACTCAATTCCCATTTTCTATTTCTGGTGCTTAGTTTTCACCTTTGGCAGATCCTGACCACTGTGAACAGAATATAAAGCATGAAAAGGGTGGTGTCCCTGCTCTGCAGCAGTGGGGACTCTGGGCCCCAGGTTGGATGTCAGCTGTAGCTCATCAGGCAGAGTTAGTTTACTGATCCCTGTTAGAAAGACCAGAGATGTAGATGTGGCCCCAGCCATGCCAAATATTAGCTTCTTCTGACTTTGGAAGCTAGGGGGACCATCTGCTGCCCCATTTGTGCTTGAACTTCACTGTTGGAATTTGGTCAGTGGAACACTGTGATAAATAATGATGTTAATGCTAATGAGCCCTAAATCTGTGCAAGTGCATGGTGTGAGAGGCGGAATAGCTACCATTAGGCATCTTCACGTATTATAAAGGCCACATTAGGCGATTACATAACTTTTAATTCTTATTTTAACTTCAGAATTTGTTAAATGCAGAGTCTGTCACTAGTCTCTTGAGCTGACAGCTGGCTTAGAACTTAGCCTCCGAGGCAGTCTTTCCATTCTAATGACTCCATGCCAGGCTTTCCTGTCTGGTGATCTAGTTATGGCTTCTCAAAGAGAATAACAAAATTAATCGTGATAACTACCATTTATTGAATGCTTATGAAGTGCCAGGAGCTGCTAAAGTACCTTTACGTATGATCATACTATCTCATTTATTTCTTAAAACGCTGTGAAGTGAGGCTTGTTACCTGTAGTCTACAGGTGAAGAACCTGAGGCTGAGGCACTTCAACTGTTGTCCAAAGGGTGGAACTGAGCTCAGACCCCACTTACGGTGGCTGTGAAGTCCGTGATCTTAACCACTACCCTGTGCTGCCACTTGAGCCCAACATCTAATTTAATGGAGATACAAGCGTTTATTAAGCACCTGTACAACTAGGTGCTGTTTCAGATTTTAAAAGCTGTAATGTGTATTGTTTGCTAATAAGGTGTTTGAGGTTTGCTTAAAAGATAAGACCTGTGCTTATTCAAAGATAACAAGGTTGAGTGTTTTGAGTGACAAATGAGTGGAGCAGATAATTCATAGGAAAGAAAATCACAGCCGACCAGAGTCGTCAGTTGCCTGAAGGACGGAGGGGAAGTGGTGGAGAGAAAGTAGGATGTGTGATTCTGTGGCGACCGCAGAAGCAGGATTCTTTCACAGGGCTTCTTATTTATTTACCGTGAGTAGGAATGTCACATGATAAGAAGATTAGCCCCCCCCCCCCCAATTTATCTAGAAGCTGCACCATCCTGTAAGCTGAAGAGAATAAGCTCATTTTGTTATTATCTGTTGTCCAAGGATTAAGTTGGGGTGGGGAGCACATCTTTGTCTTTTGCTTGTTGTATGTAAACTGCTCCACACATAGGCATAAAGTTGAAAGGCTTTATTGGGATTTGTTGTCAACACTGTTCCACATCAAGACCCCCTGACACTGGCTTTTTGCCACCGTTCTGCTTCGTCTGGCCTAGATACTCCAGAGAATGTCCCCCAGTGTCCTGACTTCAGATATCCTCCACTGACCTGGATCAGGTGCTCAGACATCAGGTCACAGGCCTGTAAATCATGGTCCCATAAGCCCATCTGGTGGTTTTTATTGAAATTGCCCTATGTGTAGACACATAGAGGATTAAAGGTGCTTTAAAAACAAGAGAAAGGAAAGGCCACGTGGTAAACCTTCTCTTCCTGGACAGGAGAAACAGTACTAAGAGGGCATCTGGACACTGCGGGGCACACACACTCCCTCCATTCCTTCCGGATCCCTTGCTGAAGTGCATAGGAATGTGGCATTTACAGCAGAGTTTGTGGACATAACGTTCTCAGAAGGCTGAGAACAGGGTGTCCTGGGATAAGATGGAAGAGGGAGAAAAATACTCCTGTGAACTGGGACTGTCTCTCCCCCTTAGATTCACTCTCATGGACCTGCTATATGCCTCGAGCACCATGGAAGAGTTTAACATGAAAAAGCACATCTTGTAGATTAGAACAGCCTCTCCTTTTCCAATCAGGCTTAGTGGTTTGGCCAGTAAGGCAGACAGCTTCATCATAGGCAGGCAATGTAAGAATTCTAAGTTTATCAAATGGTGGGCATCAGTAAGAACCAGAGTCGTCAGAGAGGTCCTGGAATGGGTTTGGATATAGATCCTGGTGAAGGGGCACCATTAGAGGCTGGAGACCAGAGGAAGGCACTGTAGGCTGGGAAACCTACAAGGTGAGCAAGTATGTAGAAGTTCTAATACTGAGTTCACACAGAGGCCTCCAAGTTGCCTTGGAGTGGGGAGGAGTAGGGATCCGACAGAGAGGAGAGACCAGGTATGAAGGGCTTAACACCTCTGCACGGAGCTGGGTGTGTTTTATGTGCCTGACTTAAGAGGTTTCTGCTTTGTGGGTAGGCATGTGCTACCGGAGAGCTTAGAAATTGCCACCTCTGGAGGGTGGCCTTGCCCCCATGCAGTCAGAGAGGTCTGGGTTCAAGTCCTGGTTATGCCCTTAAGGGGCTATATGATCTTGGGCAAGTGCCTATCACCTCTGAGCTTCTTTTTTGCAAAATGGTGCTAATGCTTCCTATTTCACTTCCTTACTTTGGATGATATACATTCGGGTTTTTATTAAGTGGTACCTAGTAGGCTCTCAGTGGGTGGTAGCTGTTTCCGTTGTATTGTTCGTGTTGTCATGGCTTGCCTTACTCCTGGTATTGTTCCTGTGCCTCTGTATCAAAGATTAGGGAGACATACAAGAGTAGCTGTTCCAAGAGAGTCTGTCTTAACCCTGAGACTCTGTCCCCAGCTGTTTTACTGTCTGGCCTTCTAAGCGTGAGCTGCAAGTCCAAACAGCAGCTTTTACAAGCCCAAGGCTGGGGTGGTCAGACCTGCTTGTCACTCTCTTGACTCTACCTCTGTGCCTCCCAGGTTGTGTGTCATCGTGGGGAGCTGTTACCGCTCTGTCTTTAATTGCTCCTTGTTGGGGCCATTGTCAGCCAAGGCTGCTTTCCGTCACTTGCCGCCACATCTCTTCCTAGTTCAGTCATCGGGTGCGGGGGGGTGGGGGGAAGCGTTCATTTAGATGAAAGTCTGAATTTATGGAAAATACTATACCAGATACTGATTTGCCTTGTAAGGGGGTCCAGCAGGGTGTTTCTTGCCGCGACGCTCTGCCCAAAGTACTACTACACTTCTTCATGGCCATGCCGTGGTCTTGCGCTGGACAGGGGGTAGGGGGGAAGGTGAAGATGCCAGCCATGGAATTTCTCAACTGAGTATCACTGGGCTACAAGACCCCTGCCCTCCTGTCCCTTTCTTATTGATATGAGATCCTCAGAAGAGCATCAGTCCAGGCCCCTGTCAGTTTCCGCCAGTACCCCAGTACTGCTGGAAACCAAGGTATACTATTGCTTGTTCCTAGGTTTGTGTACCATTGAGGATTTTCTGTGTTCTACCATGTATAATATCCCATTTCATCTCGATAACTGCCTGGGGGGTGGGGAAGGGAGCAGTTTCTAGAATAGGTATTGAGTCGCCTGCCTTTGGAAATAAATAAAACGGGACTCAAAGAGGTTACCCAGCCGTCAGTGGGAAAGGTGTGGAAACTGCGTATAAATAGACAAGTAATTTCAGGGCCGTGGAGTAGATAGAGAGCTCATTTTCAAATAGCTTCTGAGAGAAGTCTTTGGCAGTTTCTGGCCCGGATTCTCTTGTCTGTCTCTCCAGAAATCTGCATTGTAGTTATTCACTGTGTGTCCCAGTCTTGGTCATATACCCATTTCACGGAAGAGTTCCTCCTCATAGGACGCTGCATCCTTTTAAAAGGCCTTTTTCTTTTTATCCTTCTGCCTCCTGTAGGGATGTTTGAGCTCTTTCTTCACTTATAGTTCAACGAAGCCAAGCCTTAGTCTGTCCCTTTGGGATGAGCTATTGTTGTACATTAATAATTAACCTTTACAAGAGCTCTGGTCGTAGGCATTTAACCCAGATTCAGAGAAAGTTGAAGTTTGGTTATGGCAGAGAGATCTCACATGTTGGGGAGTGGGAGTTAGAAGGGAGAAGCTGTCGGTCATTAAACGTTTATCGTTTGTTTTCTCGTTTAGTCACTTGAGTGTTTGCCTAAGGCTCTTGCAATTTTTCCCCTTTGCACACGGTCAGTCCAGTAGAGCTAAGATGAGAAATTTAGCTTTTGAATTGGGAAGATGAATATGCATGATTTTCTATGTATTATTAAAGATGAGCTTCACGGGTGCTGGTAGTAACTGTTGTTGTTCTGAGTGTCCACAAGTGGTAAAGCACGTGGACTCCGGAGCCTAACTCCTGGGTTCAAGTCCTGCTCTGCCAGTTACTGGCCATGTGACCATGGGCTGGTTCCTTAACTACTCTCCATGTCTGTTTCTGCATCTGTAAAATGGGGGAATGATGGTAGGTATCTCAAACGGGTGTTGTCAGGATCTAATGGGATGCTAGGCTTCAGATCCTTAGCACAGTGCCTGGTAGTAGGTGCTCAGTAAATATTAGCATTGTTATTATTTTCAGTGTTATTGACTGTGGTTACACCCATGGTGAAGGTCATCTAGTAGGTGAGACATTTTCAATTCTTTGTTGTTAGTTAGATATTAAAAGGCAGATATCTCTGCTTGCTTCTCTCCTGGTGTTGGAGAGAAGGGAAGCAGTTCTACAGCTGGATGTTAGGGATTAAATAGTATATACTGGAATGACTCATCCAATTAACTTTTTATCACTGAGATGGATTGTAAGACTTTAGCACTTAAGTCTTGTTACTTTATTAAAAAAGGAGAGGATAAGACAACCTTCTCTGTGGAAGGGATAAAATGAGTTAACAGCCACGACAGCCACCCCCAAATAGCTGAGATTTTTATGCCCATACCATGTGCCACTTCTAAGTGCTTTGCGTGTATTAACTCATTTCATACTTAAGAAATAGTCTACTCCTATATTCGCATTTTCAGAGGAGGAAGCAGACCCAAGTAAGTTAAATAACTTTGAAGTTCACACAGCTTAGAAGTAGTGGATGTGGGATTTGAACCTAAATGGGGGTCCTCATCTAGAATTTGAATAAGACAATGTGAAGGACGTAGCAACATGGTTTGTACAACCCATACTCAAATGCTAGCCCCTTTGCCTTCTGTTTTTGCTTGTTTATTATTATAGTATGGATGTGACATTGCATGGAGATCAGAGGACCAAGACCTATCCAAGGATACTGCATCAAAATTCAGTTCTACTAACAGTAAAACCTTTTAGAAATTCTGATCTTGGGGAACAAGTTTAATCCCTGCTTTTATATGGATTATACCGGGTTTAGAAAGTCATAATAGGTTTTTAAAAAATGTTTTAGGGTGTTTCATTCTCTCACTGTGTGTATATAGAGGACATGTGCAATTGTGCAAAAAAAATATAGATCTCCTTCTCCACCAGCGCTTAACACTCAATAATCTTCTTTAAAAAGAAAAACAATACAACAGGGTAGAGTGAAAAGTAGGTCTCCCTCCACTCCTGAATATTAATCCCACAAATCCTCTCCCCAGTGACAATTTTATAGCTTCTTGTCTTTCCTTCCAAAAATGTTTTATGCATTTACAAGCATAAATACATGTAACACACACTTCCCAACACACACACTCTTTGCACAATGATAGCATAATGCACACTGTCCTGTTCCTTACTAATTTCACTTAATGTTACTCAGAGTATCTATGTCAAAACTGGGAGCGCTACCTTGTTTATTAGGGCTGCATAATGTTCCATTTTAAAGATGGGCCAGTCTGTTACTGCTGGTCATTTAGGTTGTTTCTGGTCTTTTACTGAGGACATTTCAGTAAATATCTCTGTAGGTAAGTATTTGTGTCTGTGCAACTCAGTCTCTTTTGATTTCTACTTGCAAGCTTATATTGTTTAACTTTCTGACAATGCAAAAAATTGGCCAGAAGGAATCAGACGAAAGGAATATAATGGAAATATAGGGGCTTATTCAGGGCTTGTGGGCACCTCAGAGGTCTGTGCAGATGCTTTTTCAAGTGCTGTATCTCATGTTTCTCATTGTTTCAGACTGTTGTGTCCTGAAGCTTCATTTTGGGCCTTTTCCCTGGGTGCCCAGTGAGCGATGGATGGTTACTGTTTGCAAGATTGATTCATGTAGCACTTGTCTGGCTTTTGACAGGTTGTTTATAAGAATAATGACATCCGTCTGGAGCTGTCTCGCTTGGCCAGAATTGGGGACACCAAGATGAAAATCTACGGTGAGGTTGTATTCAAATGTGAGAATGTGGCCACACTGGACCCCATCAACTTTGAGACCCCGGAGGCTTACATCAGCTTGCCCAAATGGAACACCAAACGCATGGGCTCTATCTCCTTTGACTTTCGCACCACTGAGCCCAACGGCCTGATCCTCTTCACTCACGGCAAGCCCCAAGAGAGGAAGGATGCTCGGAGCCAGAAGAACACCAAGGTGGACTTCTTTGCCGTGGAACTCCTCGATGGCAACCTGTACCTACTGCTTGACATGGGCTCAGGCACCATTAAAGTGAAAGCCACTCAGAAGAAAGCCAACGATGGGGAATGGTACCATGTGGACATTCAGCGAGATGGCAGATCAGGTAGGAAGAAGCAAGGTGTGTGACTGAGACTAGGGGAAAGCTTCTGCTTCCTTATATTATTTTATTTTAGTTTTTGTGACTTGTTTGCTTGTTGATTCTTTTGCTGTTCTCCTTAATGCTTGTTATATGATTGTGTAAGATTATGTTTCTGAACCAGACACCTGTCTCATCGATGGCTGACATTCTCCTCATCTCCCCTGTCACTCACTGCACAGTGGTCTCAGTGATACCTCCAAGACCCTGGGGCTAAGGATGTTTTTACAAGCAGCATTTCCACTGCTACCAAAGTGACTGTCATGTCACTCGTGTGATGGGTTTTTTCCCTCTTTATTCTCCTTTTTCCATCACCATGGAAACCAATTGTGACATCACAGATGCTGCATTATGTGATTACTCTGTAGGATAAGCTGCACTGTGCAAGAGTTTATGCAGTGAAACACCCTTCAGTAACTGGCAAGAGTCATATTGCAGGGAAAAATTATGACAAGAAAGGAAAAGGCAAATTGATTTTTCCTAAAGTCATGTTCAATTTAAAGCCTTCCTTTGGTGTGAAAGCCTGTATTTCACTCTTTGCTCAGACCTTACTAACTTTCCCTTCCTCTTCATAACCTTTTACATTGGGTTTAAACGGCTTTGTTTGTTTCCGCAGCTGCAGACCAAGCAAGCTAGCCCCAGGCAGTACATAGCCACTCTGGAATAGTAACAAAGCGGGGCAGAGGAAGGAAACACAAATAGAGAGTCTGAGGCTTTTGAATGCCTGAACAGTCTGCCTCACTTTCTGTGGACATGTGGCAGTGAAGGTCACATTCTGTGCATCAGAAAGGGCATTTCACCCAGAGAAGTAATTAGAGCATTTGAATTTCACACTTATTTCCTGATTCTCCATTTAGGTAGTATTGTACTCAATAAGGGTCTTGGCTATATTTTCATATTTTTAAGGATTTACTCTCCTGGTAAACACAAAAATGTCTTCCTTTTAGGCATTTTTGCATTTGGCCAACAATAGAAAGCAATAGGTTCCCCTAAAAGGCTGTAGCCACTAATGGCTGAGCTTGCGGGGATGGCTTTTCTGCGTAATTCCAGAGCTAGAGGGGTGGCGGAGATAAGCAGTGTTGCCCTTAGGTAAGCAGCTGGTTGGGTTCTGTGCAGAGGGCAGACAGGTGGCAGATTGCAGACCTGGATGGTTTATTGCCCAGCAGGATGCCTTATCAATTGCCTGAAATTTGATCAGAATCAAGAGGCTTCAAATTAAATGTGCTTGTTGGGCAAGAATGAACATTTTGTTCTTTTTTTAAGAGAAAAATACACAAAAAATCATTTCTGAGGCCAAATTTTTTGAAGTTTATCCATTAAAAAATGTCAGCAGGGGCAGAGAGCTAGAAAGCTGTCTCAGAATTATAAGGGACACACTCCTGTTGGTTTTTAAGACAATGCGTTTTGGGTCTCTGGAGTTCGGACATGGTTGATGGGTTTCATGATTGACTAACCTAGACCTTGGCACAGCTGAAATGTCACCTATCTGTGTCATAGGCAGGCTAGAACATGTAAAATCGCCACATGTCTGTTTCTGATATTCTCAACACGAATTGCTTTTTCAAGTAGGGCAGTTGTTTCGTTTTGTTAGAACCATCAGTAGACGCATTTTTTGACAAATAAGTTTGGATTACAGAAGCCTTAAATTTTATACCTGGGTGCTACGGCATTGGCTAATACTTTGAAATACTGATACATTTGATCAAAGCCTATAAAAATTTACTGAGTAAACAAGTCGTCACGTAAAAGCAGCATAACACAATTTTAACATGATATACTAAACTTCATTTCTTCATGAGGGTATTTTCTGGTATGTTCTTACAGACCTGTATTAAAATGACTAGTTATAAAAACACAAGTGTATCTAATTGTGGTACCTCCTTCCCTGCTCATCCTGAAGGATATGACTGAGAGGTGATCTCAGGAAACTTTCATCTTCATTCCCCAGCTGAGGGACTGATTCTCAAAACAGTTGTGGTCCCACACTCTGAGGATGAATTTTCCTCAGGATGTATTTAAGGGTCCACTATTTAAATCCGTTCGGGTACTGTTCTTACTTGGCAATAGATGCTCCTCCCTGTTAGTTGGTGATCAGATTAACTCTGTGGACATGTGGTAGGTAAAGAAAGCAAACTGCAAGAGAGAAGAAAAGTACCCAAGCCTCAACTTCCTCATTTGTGAAATAGGGGAAATACGAATGCCTACCTCACAGGATTGTTTTGAGGATTGAGTCCAGAAAAGCACAGAAAGTACTAAAAATGGTGGCTGGGACATTTTTATTGTTATGTAGGTTTTTAAAAGATTAAAAAGCAAAAAGGCAAAGCAGATTTCTCCAGGAGAAAACTTCCAGGGAAGAGTAGGGGGAAGCACGCCTAGCTGAATCCTCCAGAGACCCCTCATACTCTTTCTGCTCTTCTACCCCTGGGTTGACTTTGTGATTTAGAGTGTACTTCACTTTCTTGATCTCATTTGATCTTCTAGGCCCTTCAGGCTTTCCCCTGTCATAGCTGAGGGAATTGAGACTCAGATAAGTGAAAGCTGGCTGATGGATGGCCCAGTTATCTTGGTACAATAAAGCACTTTAAGAATACTAAATTTCTAAAATTTCTGGCATGAAGTTTAGATATCACTCTGATTTAACAGTTTAGGAAATTGAGCTGTTGAGGAAATCGAGGGGTTCAGTGACTGGTACAGGGTTAGAAAGACTAGAATCCCTGTTCCCAAGTTCCCAGGTCAGGCTTCAGGGTTACATCTTCTGTGATTTCTTGTGCCTGGTCTAGCTCTGATCTCATCTCTTCTTGACTTCCTCTGGCCTCCTGTACTCTAGCCACACTCCCGCCTGTCCCAGGGCCTTTGTAGGTGCCATTCCCTGTGCCGGGCACATTCTCCCCCTGGGACTTGGCATGGTTAGATCCTTCTCAACATCCTGGTTTCAACTTACCTCTCACCTGGTTAGAGAAGCCTTTATCGACCGTACACTTTAAAGTTGAACTTGTGGGCTGCTGTAGCACCCATTTTACTCTCTTCCTCCCACTTGCCATTTTCCAATTTCTGTTCATTGGGTGATTTGTTTATTTTCTGTTCCTCTGCTGTGGAACATCAGCTCCATGAAAGCAGGCACGCCTGTCAAGTTCATGTATATGTCTAGAACTATACTAGAGACAGAAAAGGTGTTCAATACATGTTTGTTACATGAGTACATAAAGAAACATGTTCCGAAGATGATGGAGGAGTAGGACTTGGAGATCACCTTCCTCCCCACAGATACATCAGAAGTACATCTACATGTGGAACAACTCCTACAGAACACCTACTGAATGCTGGTAGAAGACCTCAGACTTCCGAAAAGAAGGCAGACCACCACCTAAACAAGCTCCAGAGATGGGTGCGAGCCGTGGCTATCAGCGCAGACACCAGAGACAGGCATGAAACGCTAACGCTGCTGCTGTAGCCATCAAGGAGCCTGTGTGCAAGCACAGGTCACTATCCACACCTCCCAGGAGGCTGTACAACATGCCACTGCCAGGGCCCTGTGATTCAGGGACAACTTCCCCAGGAGAACACACAGCGCGCCTCAGGCTGTTGCAATGTCACACTGGCCTCTGCCACTGCAGGCTCGCCCCACATTCCAAGTATAACAACCGTACCCCTCCCTCCCCCGGGCCTGAGTGAGCCAGAGCCCCCTAATCAGCCTCTGCTTTAACCCCCTCCTGTCCGGGCAGGAAGAGATGCCTGAGGGCGATCTACACACAGAGGTGGGGCCACAACCAAAGCTGAACCCCAGGAGCTGTGCAAACAAGAGAAAGGGAAATTTCTCTGTGCAGCCTCAGGAGCAGCGGATTAAATATCCACAATCAACTTGATGTACCCTGCATCTGTGGAATATCTGAATAGACAACGAATCATCCCAAAATTGAGGAGGTGGACTTTGGGAGCAGCTGTAGACTTGGGGTTTACTGTCTGTGACTGATTTGTTACTGATTTTTATGTTTATCTTAATATAGTTTTTAATGCTTGTTATCATTGGTGGATTTGTTTATTCATTTGGTTGCTCTCTTCTTCTTTCCTTTTATTCCCTTTGTTTTTATTATTACGTTTTTATTTTAATAATTTTTAAAAATTTATTATTTTTTTTTCTTTCTTTTCTTCTTCTCCCTTTTCTTCTGAGCCTTGTAGCTGACAGGGTCTTGGTGCTCCAGCCTGGTGTAAGGCCTGAGCCTCTGAGGTGGGAGGGTGAGTTCAGGACATTGGTCCACCAGAGACCTCCGGGCCCCACGTAATATCAATCGGCGAGAGCTCTCCCAGAGATCTCCATCTCAACACTAAGGCCCAGCTCGACTCAACTGCTAGCAAGCTCCAGTGCTGGACGCCCCATGCCAAACAACTAGCAAGACAGGAACACAACCCCACCCATTAGCAGACAGGTTGCCTAAAGGCATACTAAGTTCACAGGCACCCCAAAACATACCACCATATGTGGCCCTGTCCACCAGAAAGACAAGTTCCAGACCCACCCCCAGAACAGAGGCACCAGTCCCCTCCCCCAAGAAGCCTACATAAGCCACTGAACCAACTTCCCCCACTGGGGGCAGACACCAAAAACAACGGGAAGTACGAACCTGCAGCCTGTGAAAAGGAGACCCCCAAACACACTAAGTTAAACAAGATGAGAAGACAGAGAAATATGCAGCAGATGAAGGAGCAAAGTAAAAACCCACCAGACCAAACAAATGAAGAGGAAATGGCAGTCTACCTGAAAAAGAATTCAGAGTAATGATAGTAAAGATAATCCAAAATCTTGGAAATAGAATGGAGAAAATACAAGAAGTGTTTAACAAGAACCTAGAACTAAAGAGCAAACAAACAATGATGAACAACACAATAAATGAAATTTTAAAATCTCTAGAAGGAATCAATAGCAGAAGAACTGAGGCAGAAAGTGGATAAGTGACCTGGAAGATAAAATAGTGGAAATAACTGCCACAGCAGAATAAAGAAAAAAGAATGAAAAGAATTGAGGACAGTCCAGAGACCTCTGGGACAACATTAAACGCACCAACACTCGAATTATAGGGGTCCAAGAAGAAGAAGAGAAAAAGAAAGGCACTGGGAAAATATCTGAAGAGATTATAGTTGAAAACTTCCCTAACATGGGAAAGGAAATAGTCAATCAAGTCCAGGAAGCACAAAGAGTCCCATACAGGATAAATCCAAGAAGAAACACGCCAAGACACATATTAATCAAACTATCAAAAATTAAATACAAACAAAAAATATTAAAAGCAGCAAGGGAAAAACAACAAATAACATACAAGGGAATCCCCATGAGGTTAACAGCTGATCTTTCAGCAGAAAATCTGCAAGCCAGAAGGGAGTGGCAGGACATATTTAAAGTGATGAAGGAGAAAAACCTACAACCAAGATTACTCTGCATAGCAAGGATCTCATTCAGATTTCACAGAGAAATGAAAACCTTTACAGACAAGCAAAAGCTAAGAAAATTCAGCACCACCAAACCAGCTTTACAACAAATGCTAAAGGAACTTCTCTAGGCAAGAAACACAAAAGAAGGAAAAGACCTACAATAACAAACCCAAAACAGTTAAGAAAATGCTAACAGGAACATACATATCAATAATTACCTTAAATGTAAATGGATTAAATGCTCCAACCAAAAGGCACAGACTGGCTGAATGGATACAAAAACAAGACCCACATATATTCTGTCTACAAGAGATGCACTTCAGACCTAGGGACACACACAGACTGAAAGTGAGGGGATGGAAAAAGATATTCCATGCAAATGGAAATCAGAAGAAAGCTGGAGTAGCAATTCTCATATCAGACAAAATAGACTTTAAAATAAAGACTATTACATGAGACAAAGAAGGACGCTCCATAATGATTAAGGGATCAATTCAAGAAGAAGATATAACAGTTGTAAATATTTATGCGCCCAGCACAGGAGCACCTCACTACACAAGGCAAATGCTAAGAGCCATAAAAGGGGAAATCGACAGTAACACAATCATAGTAGGGGACTTTAACACCCCAGTTTCACCAATGGGCAGAACATCCAAAATGAAAATAAATAGGGAAACACAAACTTTAAAGTACACATTAAACAAGATGGACTTAATTGATATTCATAGGACAGTCCTTCCAAAAACAACAGAATACATTTTCTTCTAAAGTGCTCATGGAACATTCTCCAGGTTAGATCGTATCTTGGGGTCACAAATCAAGCATTGGTAAATTTAAGAAAATTGAAATCATATCAAGTATCTTTTCTGAGCATAATGCTATAAGACTAGATATCAATTACAGGAAAAGAAAACTGTAAAAAATAAAAACACATGGGGGCTAAGCAATACGCTACTAAATAACCAAGAGATAACTGAAGAAATCAAACAGGAAATCAAAAAATACATAGAAACAAATGACAATGAAAACATGGCAACCCAAAACCTATGGGATGCAGCAAAAGCAGTTCTAAGAGGGAAGTTTATAGCAATACAATCCTACCTCAAGAAACAAGAAACATCTTAAATAAACAACCTAACCTTACACCTAAAACAATTAGAGAAAGAAGAACAAAAAACCCTAAAGTTAGCAGAAGGAAAGAAATCATAGAGATCAGATCAGAAATAAGTGAAAAGGAAATGAAGGAAACAATAGCAAAGATCAATAAAACTAAAAGCTGGTTCTTTGAGAAGATAAACAAAATTGACAAACCATTAGCCAGACTCATCAGGAAAAAAAGGGAGAAGACTCAGCAGAATTAGAAATTAAAAAGGAGAAGTAACAACTGACACTGCAGAAAGCATCATGAGAGATTACTATAAGCAAATAGATGCCAATAAAATGGACAACCTGGAAGAAATGGACAAATTCTTAGAAAAGCACAGCCTTCTGCGACTGAACCAGGAAAAAATAGAATATATAAACAGACCAATCACAAGCAGTGAAATTGAAATTGTGATTAAAACTCTTCCAACAGGGCTTCCCTGGTGGCCCAGTGGTTGAGAGTCTGCCTGCCGATGCAGGGGATGTGGGTTCGTGCCCCGGTCCGGGAGGATCCCACGTGCCGCGGAGCTGCTGGGCCCATGAGCCATGGCCACTGAGCCTGCGCGTCCGGAGCCTGTGCTGCGCAACGGGAGAGGCCACAACAGTGAGAGGCCCATGTACCACAAAAAAAAAATAAATAAAATAAATCTTCCAACAAACGAAAACCCAGGACCAGATGGCTTCACAGGCGAATTCTATCAAACATTTAGAGAAGAGCTCACAGCTATCCTTCTCAAACTCTTCCAAAATATAGCAGAGGGAGGAACACTCCCAAACTCATTCTATGAGGCCACCATCACCCTGATACCAAAAACAGAGATGTCACAAAGAAAGAAAACTACAGGCCAATATCACTGATGAACATAGATGCAAAAATTGTCAACAAAATACTAGCAGACAGAATCCAACAGCACATTAAAAGGTTCATACACCATGATCAAGTGGGTTTTATCCCAAGAATGCAAGCATTCTTCAATATACACAAATCAATCTCATTATCAAACTGAAGGATAAAAACCATATGATAATCTCAGTAGATGCAGAAAAATCTTTCGACAAAATTCAACAGCCATTTATGATCAAAACTCTCAGAACGCAGGCATAGAGGGAACCTACCTCAACATAATAAAGGCCATATATGACAGACGCACAGCCAATATCATTCTCAATGGTAAAAAACTGAAACTGTTTCCTCTAAGATCAGGAACAAGACAAGGTCACCCACTCTCACCACTATTATTCAACATATTTTTGGAAGTTTTAGCCACAGCAATCAGAGAAGAAAAAGAAATAAAAGGAATCAAAATGGGAAAAGAAGAAGTAAAACTGTCACTTTTTGCAGATGACATGATACTATATACATAAAGAATCCTAAAGATGCCACCAGAAAACTACTAGAGCTAATCAATGAATTTGGTAAAGTAGCAGGATACAAAAATTAATGCACAGGAATCTCTTGCGTTCCTATACACTAATGATGAAAAACCTGAAAGAGAAATTAAAGAAACACTCCCATTTACCACTGCAACAACAACAACAAAAATACCTAGGAATAAACCTACCTAAGGAGACAAAAGACCTGTACTCAGAAGACTATAAGACACTGTGAAAGAAATTAAAGATGACACAAACAGATGGAGAGATATACCATGTTCTTGGATTGGAAGAATCAACATTGTGAAAGTGACTATACTACCCAAAGCAATGTACAGTTTCAATGCAATCCCTATCAGACCACCAATGGCATTTTTCACAGAACTAAAACAAAAAATTTCACAATTTGTAAGGAAACACAAAAGACCCCGAATAGCCAAAGTGATCTTGAGAAAGAAAAACAGAGCTGGAGGAACAGACTCCCTGACTTCAGACTAAACTACAAAGCTATAGTAATCAAGACAGTTCAGTACTGGCACAAAAATAGAAATACAGATCAATGTAACAGGATAGAAAGCCCAGAGATAAACCCATGCACCTGTGGTCACCTTATCTTTGTTAAAGGTGGCAAGAATATACAGTGGAGAAACAACAACCTCTTCAATAAGTGGTGCTGAGAAAACTGCACAGATACATGTAAAAGAATGAAATTAGAATACTCCCTAACACCATATACAAAAATAAACTCAAAATGGATTAAAGACCTACATGTAAGGCCAGAAACTATCAAACTCTTAGAGGAAAATATAGGCAGAACACTCTTTGATATAAATCACAGCAAGACCCTTTTTGACCCACCTCCTAGAGAAATGGAAATAAAAACAAAAATAAACAAATGGGACCTAATGAAACTTCAAAGCTTTTGCACAGCAAAGGAAATCATAAACAAGACAAAAGGACAGACCTCAGAATGGGAGAAAATATTTGCAAATGAAGCAACTGACAAAGGATTAATCTCCAAAATTTACAAGCAGCTCATGCAGCTCAATATCAAAAAAACAAACAACCCAATCCCAAAATGGGCAGAAGATCTAAATAGACATTTCTCCAAAGAAGATATACAGATTGCCAACAAACAAATGAAAGGATGCTCGACATCACTAATCATTAGAGAAATGCAAATCAGAACTATAGTGAGGTATCACCTCACACCGGTCAGAATGGCCATCATCAAAAAATCTACAAACGATAAATGCTGGAGAGGGTGTGGAGAAAAGGGAACCGTCTTGCACTGTTGGTGGGAATGTAAATTGATACAGCCACTATGGAGAACAGTATGGAGGTTCCTTAAAAAACTACAAATAGAACTACCATAAGACCCAGCAATCCCACTGTTGGGCACATACCCTGAGAAAACCATAATTTAAAAAGAGTCATGTACCACAATGTTCATTGCAGCACTATTTACAATAGCCAGGACATGGAAGCAACCTAAATGTCCTTTGACAGATGAATGGGTAAAGAAGATGTGACCCATATACACAATGGAATATTACTCAGCCATAAAAAGGAGTAAAATTGAGTTATTTGTAGTGAGGTTGATGGAGCTAGAGTCTGTCATACAGAGAGAAGTAAGTCAGAAAGAGAAAAGCAAATACCGTATGCTAACACATATATATGGAATCTAAAAAAGAAATGGTTCTGAAGAACCTAGGGGCAGGACAGGAATAAAGATGCAGACGTAGAGAATGGACTTGAGGACACGGGGAGGGGGAAGGGTAAGCTGGGACGAAATGAGAGATTAGCACTGACATATATACACTACCAAATGTAAAATAGCTAGCTAGTGGGAAGCAGCTGCATAGCACAGGGAGATCCGCTCTGTGCTTTGTGACCACTTAGGGGGTGGGATAGGGAAGATGGGAGGGGACATGGGGATATATGTATACATATAGCTGATTCACTTTGTTGTACAGCAGAAACT
The DNA here is from genome assembly GCF_963455315.2 of Globicephala melas. Taxonomy (NCBI): domain Eukaryota; kingdom Metazoa; phylum Chordata; class Mammalia; order Artiodactyla; family Delphinidae; genus Globicephala; species Globicephala melas. The sequence goes on from NC_083315.2 coordinate 153,391,407, forward strand.
AACACAATAAACGTGTTACAAACATTAAAAAAAAAACTAAAATATTTGATTTATAGTCAAGAAGAAAAGAAAGAAAGAAAGAAAGACGTTCCAGTTAAAATTTATCAAAGGCAATGAATGTCAAAAATATGCCCTGGCCGGGCTGGTGGCTAAGGCCAGCACAGAGGGTAGCAGCTCATGGAGAGAGAAAGAGAAGAGCAGGTTCCATCCTTCGGGTGATGGTGAGCCAGTGATGAAGACTCAGGCAGGACCTACAGCCTGTGTCCCAGGTACAGAGTAAGAAGCACCTTACATGAATGAGCTCATTTACTTATCACACCAACCTGTGAGGTGGGGACAGTTCTTTTCCCATTTTACAGATGAGGAAATTGAGGACTAGGAAGGAGAAGTCACTTCTTCAAGGTTATCCAGCTAGTACGTGGCGGGGCTGGGATTTAAACACAGGCACCGTCTGTGCTGCTGTCAACCTGTGTGATGTGCAACCTCTCAGCCAAAACTTTTAGGTAGAAAAAAAGATAATCATACTAGGTGCTAGGCCACGGAGATTCCTCTGGGCCAGGCTGTCTTAGCTGGCAGGGATTGGAGCCAAATGGCCTACATTGTCCTTTTTACCATTTTGCGGCATTTCGTTCCCTTGCTTACATTGTTCCTTCCTGGCCAGGCAACAGTGATCTCCCATCTCACCTGCTAGGCTCCTTTTGTTTGGTTCATCAACTGGCAGCCTCACCTGTGATGCCAAGAGGGCTGTTAGCTCACTTTGTTTCTTTCCTCCCATTCCAGGTACCATATCAGTGAACAGCAGGCGCACGCCGTTCACCGCTAGTGGGGAGAGCGAGATCTTGGACCTGGAAGGGGACATGTACCTGGGCGGGCTGCCGGAGCACCGTGCTGGCCTCATCCTCCCCACTGAGCTCTGGACCGCCATGCTCAACTATGGCTACGTGGGCTGCATCCGTGACCTGTTCATTGACGGGCGCAGCAAAAACATCCGTCAGCTGGCGGAGATGCAGAATGCTGCAGGCGTCAAGTCCTCCTGTTCACGGATGAGCGCTAAGCAGTGTGACAGCTACCCCTGCAAGAACAACGCCGTGTGCAAAGATGGCTGGAACCGCTTCATCTGCGACTGCACGGGCACCGGCTACTGGGGCCGAACCTGCGAGAGGGGTGAGTAGGCCCTCGTGGTGGCACGCTGCGTCTGAGTGGGGGTGATGTGCTGCAGCTGTGTCCCTGGTTGCACCTGCCTGTACTTCCTTTGCTACTACAGGCTCTCCCTTTGGACCTCCCTGTGCTTGCGTTCTTCTGGAGAAGCATTTTCTAGGGTTCACTCCTTTCCAGATCATACCCTTTCTAGTTCTGGATGCTTGGATTTGTTTGGCTAGGGTTGGGCTGCAGAGAGGGAAACTGTAGAGTAAATATTACCGTGATCATGCTACTTTCTTGATTAAGTGTTAGACATCTATTTGAGAAGGTGAATTCTTTTGGGATTCTGGGTGGGCTCACCAACTGGCTGTTTCCTTTGTTCATTTAACTCATGCTTTTTTTTTTTTTTTTTTTTTTTTTTGCGATACACGGGCCTCTCTCTGTTGTGGCCTCTCCCGTTGCGGAGCACAGGCTCCGGACGCGCAGGCTCAGCGGCCATGGCTCACAGGCCCAGCCGCTCTGCGGCATGTGGGACCTTCCCGGACCGGGGCACGAACCAACGTCCCCTGCATCGGCAGGCGGACTCTCAACCACTGCGCCACCAGGGAACTCATGCTTTTTGATGCTTTCTTTCGTGCTAGCTCTTGGATTAGGCTTTTGAAATACACTGTTGAACAAAATAGCCCCAGCCCTGTTCTGTGGAGCTTGCTGCCTAGCGGAATGCTTAGCTGTTAAATAATCACAGACATGTTGAGTTTTATAAGAAGCAGTGTCATGTGTTGGTTAAGAACATGAATTCTGGGGCCAGACTCGGTGAGAGATGTAGCCCTCATGGAGTGATACAAACTTTCTCAAGATAATATCTTTGAGACTTGATTTCCTCATTTGCAAAATGGAGATAATTAGGTACCTACCTCACAGGATATTAATGAGGATTAAGTGAGTCAGTAGGTTCCTGGACTATGGAAAGCATTTAGTAAATGTTAATGATTGTTACAGTCATAATTATTGTCATCAACATCATTAAAGGAAAAGCACAGAGAAGTTTGGGAGGCCTTTGCAAGGGGACCCAACATACCGTAGAGATTCATAGAAAGCTTCTTCAAGAAAGAAATATACAGGTTGAGACTTGAAATATAAGTAAGAGTTAGCTTGGCAACGAGGTGGGAGGAAGCCGGGTGTCTTTTACATGAGGGCAACGTATGCCAAGAGGTAAGAGACCATGGCACACCAGGACTTCCCTGGCGATCAGTGGTTGAGACTTCACCTTCCAATGCAGGGGATGCAGGTTCGATTCCTGGTCGGGGAGCTAAGATCCCACATGCCTCGCAGCCAAAAAACCAAAACATAAGCAACAGAAGCAGTATTGTAACAAATTCAATAAAGACTTTAAAAATGGTCCACATCAAGGAAAAGAAAAACTTAAAAACAAAAATCTCCTCTAAAAAAAAAAAATCAAAGGAGACCATGGCGCAGTTGAGGAACCAAACAAAGTCCATAACAGAATGGAGTGTGTAGTGAGGTGGGGGGAAGGGTGTGAGAGGTAGCTGAAGAGTTGGGGGACAAAGAGTGGGGGCTGACCATTTACAACAGGCCAGGATGCTGGGGGAAGCCCCTTTCTCTCTACCGCTTTAGGATCTTACACTTGCACTGAATTTACAGTTTGGGTAAAGGGCAGAGATAAAGGTAAGCAAAGAGACAACATCAAGACAAGGAGATCCTAGTCTATAAGCCACATCCAGATTGCAGCTTGGTTAATTGTTTTATATGCCAACCACACCGAATCTGGTTGGCTGTCCATGAGTTGTCAGTCTCTATTTTGTATGAAAGGATAATTTGCATAGTTATCAAGTTTTGCTGAGGGCGTAGTTCTAGGGCTTTGAGGATACTGTGTGTGTAGTAGAGGTAGTTTCTGTCTACAGAAGCTTATCATTTCTTTAGCTGAGGAGTTGACACATCGATATAAGAAGCAGTAATAAAATGATACAAGGCCACAGCATGGGCTGGACCACTAGGGGGACATGGAAATTTAGTGAAGACTTTCCTGAGGAGAGGGACATGCAGGGTCACACCCTTAAAGACTACCAGTGGCCAGAATTGTCCAGGTATCAGAAGTCTGGTGATAAGGAGGGATCCCGGAACATGCTTGGATAACCAGTCAAGAATTTTCAAGGAGTCATTTTTGTGAGATCAACCATATTGCTAGTTAAAGTATATTTCAAGAGAACTGCAAACCTTCCCTACAGCTGGACCAGAAGGAGGACACAGGATATTGGAGTAAAAGAAAAGGAGCTTTTTTGGGGCTCATAGAAGTGAAATTCAGATTCACTGAATTTTCAAAGCAGCCACCCCAGAACATGAACTAAGATGGGGAGGCGGCCATCCGGCACAGAAGTGGGTCTCATTTGGCTGGCCAGTCTGTCAAGCTCCTGAACTCTTTCCAAATCTCTTTTTGGCGTAGACTATCCTGGTTGCTGGTTTGGGGAGATAGAAAAGTCATTCGACCTCTGGGATGCATGAGACCATTTTGATATAAGCCAGGAAATTGTGGATCATCCACTGTCTAGGAAGGTAGTGTAAGAACCAAAGGTCCCTTCAGGCATGTCACTTCTTTCTCCTGGGTATCTTTCCAACTCAAGGGCCTGCAGCAGGGACTGGAGACCGCTGAGCAAGGTGTCCCTGAGATCAACTGTTCCAAGGGCAAATCAATGGGAGTTGGTCCAAGATTTGCCAAGTACAGTGAAAGTCACTGCACCTTTTACGCTGTCACTTGCTGACTAGTCATTAAAAGGCAGCTGATTGGGGATATATGAGGGACAATTATTCCTGGTACAGTGCAGCCAAGAATCATCCATTGTGGCCAAATGAGAAGGAGCCTGGCAAATTTAAGACATTTAATCTACATGTCGCTCAAATCCCAGATGGTTCAACTGATTGTTTTGTTCCCCCGCTAATTGTTTTCTGGCCCTGTATTGTTCCTGACACCATGTTCAGAATGGATCAGTGGAGTGTAAAAATGATAGGACTCTACTTTGCTGGCAAAGAAAACTGTTTCCCTATGACACTGTTTTTCTTTATTGAAACTGATTCGTCAGTGGAGATGGTTTTGACTTTTGTTCATTTTTCATACATGCAGCAGACATTTATTGAAACCCTAATTTGTTCCAGGCACTGTATTAGATGCTGGCAATGCAAAAAAAAAAACCCCAAAAAACGGACACAGCTTCTGGTTTTGATCAAGGGGTGTATAGTCCTACTGGACAAGGAAAGGTGGGAACTGTGCTAATGTTTGGTAGATGTCATGCCTGATCTTTTAGGGGAATAGCAGGGCAGACAGATGGGAGAGGCCATGCCTACATGGGTGAGTGATGGTTGGGAAAAGGGGACCTGAGGTTTCTTAGATTTTCTTGTCTGCTATTAATAATAAAACTATGGCCTCTCTTTACCTCCGACCCTCAGTGTCCATTATAGGCACTTCTGAAGAGTGGTAAAGGAAGAGCATTAACATTCTTTATGCAAGAGCATGATCCCCTTTGTCAAGGAATGCTGCCCCACGCACCATAACACCATCAACAAGTTCACTCAATTTACCATTCTCTAATTTTTTTCTAGAAGCATTAACCCTAAGCCCACTAAGTGACGCTTAGTGGGGACCAAGTGTCAATAGGCAAGGCTATGGATTTAATTTATTTGTGGACTATCGAACTTCAATTTGAGGCCACTGCAGATTCTACCCCCTTCCCTAGATGGCTTTTCCTGAATGTATGCCATCATTTGTTTAGCAAGAAATAAAATAGGACTCAGCACAGGTTCATCCCTATGACAAAAATAAACTACACTATAGCACTTAGAGTCAGGATGGCCTAGTGGTTAATGGCGTGAATTTTAGTCAGATGTACCTTGGTTCCTGAGTTGGTTCTGTCAGTAGCTAGGTAATATACAACAAATTTTTTATTTTGTCCAAGTCTTAGTTTCCTTATCTGTAAAATGGGGACACTGATAATTACTAGGTAAGGTTCCCTTGGTTGCAAGCTACAGAATTGACAATGACTAACAGAGTAAAGGAAGAAGACATATTGCATGATTACCTAGAGAGTTATTGATCAAATAACGATCTCACCAATTACATCTTGAAAAGGGAAGCAGAACAACTCTGGGGATCCCAAGGCACTGTGATTGAAGTGATGCATCTCTCTTGACCTACGGGTTCTGGAGTTTTCCATTCACAGTTTACATTTTCCAGAAAGAGAGCCCAATTGGCCCAGTTTAGTTCATCTGTCTGTTCTTCTACGATCAGCTCTGTCCAGGTGGGCAGTCACCTAGAATAGATATGAAGGATCACCTAATATGTAAATATATAATCTTACTGAACCATTTTCTTAGTGTTCCTTCATGGTGAAGCTTGGGGTGCCCTGATCCGTAAGGCCATGTCCTGTTATAGATGCCCAGCCACATGGACTACTTGCGTGTGCTAAACAAAAATATTTCCTGGGGTCATGGATATTGGATGCCTTTGAGAATATTAAATTGTAGAACTAAGAAAATGTGATACAGAGGGTAGATCTGCTCTTCTCACTGGTCCCCGGGATTCCATTTATCTGACATAAACACCAGCTGAAAACCAAGAATGCAGATATTATGAGTTCTCTCAAATGACCCTGTTCCAGCAGGAAAGGCTTGCAGGCAGCAGCTGCTCGGGGACTGTGCTTTCAGCCAGCCCCTCTGATGGCTGCTGTGTGCTCCTGGGGCAGCAGTACATCCTGCTGGGGAGGGTGAGACAATGACTTTAGAGGAGGCTAGAGTGTGTCATTTGGATGCCACATGGAAATCAAGACATCAGGATGTAGCAGGTCTGGCAGATTCAGTTGATGTTACCTGTACCTAATCCTTATTTCAGCAAGGGAGCAATTGGAAGCCCTGAAAAGTTAATCTCACTTTAACTTGGAGCAGCTGTAGAATGGTTAAAATTCATGGATCCTGACTCCTAATCCACTGTACTTTCCATTACATTGAGTAGCCTTTCCTCCTCTTATATATGAAAGGGGTTGGATTATAAGGTCATTGAAGGAAAAACAGTGCATTAGGTATTTTTGTTTTCCCACAGTCTCCAGCACTGTGCTGTACACATACTACGAGGTTATTAAATGTTGGAGGAAGGGTCCCAGTCCTCTGTCCTGGGTCTCCTCCTGGTCTGCACGTTGCCCTTTGTGCCCTCATCCACTGCCATGGTGTCAAAGGTTATCTATATGTCAGTGACTCCCAAATCAGTCTCTCTAGCCTCGAACTCTCTCTGGAGCCCCAGATTTCTATATCCAGTTGTCTGCTTGACGTCTTCATTTGGATAGCTGATAGATATCTTAATCATAACATTGAAAAATAGAAATCTTCAGTGCCTCCTCCCTGCCTTAGACTTTTTTTCTTTTCTTTTTTTTTTTTACTTTTAGTTTTTCCCATCTCAGTAAATGGCATCACCATTGTCCTTGGCATTTTCCTCGATTTTTCTTCTCCCGTCTCATTCAGTCTGTCTCAGCAAGTTCCTGTCGTCTCCTTATCTAAACCCATCCTGCATCTGTCCACTTCTCTCCCTCTCCACTGCTATCATCCTAGGTCAACCTACATCGATCTCTTCTTTGGAAAACTAGGTAGCATGTCATATGTTATGAAAAGCTCAAATTCATTTTGCGCCTTCCTCAGAGTATTGAAGTGAGATTATTAAAATGTTTAAATATTCAACACATTCTTAAGTAGCTTTAGTTTCAGTGGCTTTTGGTCCCTCAAATTGCAGGAAATGAAGCTATGATACTTCTTTGGAATTAACTTCAACATTCACATTTCCATTCCTTTTCTCTGTACCAAGCTTGGTGAGCTCAGTTGTGAGGATACAAATTTGTAGAAGCCATAGTTTCAATTCTTGAGCTCACAGTCTAATAATCTGCAAATTGTAATGCAATCTACCAAGGGCAATGATCCAGGAATATCATAGGAAAGAATGAGATAAAAATTAGAAAGCAAATTATGTCCAACATGATATACCACTTTATAACCAGTTCTGGATCTACTGGGGTCTGCTCAGACTGACTCACTGGTGTGGGAACAAAAGAAACCCTGGCTTCCAGGGTCAAATATAAAAATGCATGTTGCTTTCCCTTGTTCCCGTGCCATTGAGGCTCTGCTCTTATTCCCCTAGGAACATCCAGGCCCTTTATTTAGATATGTGACCTTGAGATTCTTACTGGGATCCTCTGGCCTCTCTGTTCTGCAAAAACAAAATGAGGCAATTGGGTTTCATGCTCTCTCAGGGCCCATCCAGTTATAAAACTCTGTGATTCTCAAATGTCATCAGCTTGGCAGTGGCGTCCCTTATCCTGAGTAGAGGGGTGAAGGTGAGTGAAAGGCAGGGCAGGGATGCTAGTCCTTGTTTCTTGCAGTCTGCAGTACTGTCTGGGTTAGGAGGCTCAGTTTAGTCATATCAGCACTGCGATGAAGTTGTCACGTCTCTTGGTTCATTCATCTAAAAATACGAATACCTTGATATGCTGGGAATACTTCAGGTCCATGACTTAAAAGTTTTAATTGCTGGATTAATGAGTAGAGCCTTGGATTTCTTAAGATCATTAAAAGACTGTCTCTTTTTCGGTCCATTGTTTACCCCCTTTCAAGGGTAAATACATGTATTAGAGAAAGAGGGCCCCCAAGAAATACATAATTCATCAACATCAACCAACATGTCCCCAGTTTTTCTTATCCATTGGTGCTTTTTAAATTTTTATTTTATATTGGAGTATAGTTGATTAACAATGTTATGTTAGTTTCAGGTGTACAGCAAAGTGAGTCAGTTGTACACATACAGGTATCCATTCTTTTTCAAATTCTTTTCCCATTTAGGTTATTACAGAGTACTGAGCAGAGTTCCCTGTGCTATATAGTAGGTCCTTGTTGGTTATCTCTTTTAAATATAGCAGTGTGTATATGTCATTCCCAAGCTCCCAATCTATCCCTCCCCTCCCACACTTCCCCCCTGGTAACCACAAGTTCCTTCTCTAAGTCTGTGAGTCTGTGTCTGTTTTGTAAATAAATTCATTTGTATCATTTTTTAAGATTCCGCATGTAAGCAATATCATATGATACTTGTCTTCCTCTGTATGACTTACTTTACTTAGTATGATAATCTCCAGATCCATCTATGTTGCTGCAAATGGCATTATTTCATTCTTTTTAATGGCTGAGTAATATTCCATTGTATATATGTACCACATCTTTTTTTAAAAAGATTTTTATTGAGTATAGTTGCTTTACAATGTTGTGTTAGTTTCTGCTGTGCAGAAAAGTGAATCAGTTATACGTATACATGTATCCCCTCTTTTTTGGATTTCCTTCACATTTAGGTCACCACAGAGCATTGAGTAGAGTTCCCTGTGCTATACAGTAGGTTCTCATTAGTTATCTGTTTTATGCACAGTAGTGTATATATGTCAGTCCCAATCTCCCCATTCATCCCACCCTGCCACCTCCTTGGTATCCATAAGTTTGTTCTCTACATCTTTGTCTCTATTTCTGCTTTGCGAATAAGTTCATCTGTACTATTTTTCTAGATTCCACATATAAATGATATTACATGATATTTGATTTTCTCTTTCTGACTTACTTCACTCTGACAGTCTCTAGGTCTGTCCATGTCTCTGCAAATGACACTATTTTTCATGTCTGAGTAATATTCCATTGTATATATGTACCACATCTTCTTTATCCATTCCTCTGTTGATGGACATATAGGTTGCTTCCATGTCTTGGCTATCGTAAATAGTGCTGCAATGAACATTGGGGTGCGTGTCCCCTTTGAACCATGTTTATCTCCAAATATATGCCCAGGAATGGGATAGCTGGATCATATGGTAGCTTTGTTTTTCGTTTCTTAAGGAAGCTCTGTACTGTTCTCCATAGTGGCTGTACCAATTTACATTCCCACCAGCAGTGTAGGAGGGTTCCCTTTTCTCCACACCCTCTCCAGCATTTATTGTTTGTAGACTTTTGATGATGGCTGTTCCGACTGGTGTGAGGTGATACCTCACTGTAGTTTTGATTTGTACTTCTCTAATAATTAGTGATGTTGAGCATCTTTTCATATGCCTCTTGGCCATCTGTATGTCTTCTTTGGAGAAATGTCAGTTTAGGTCTTCTGCCCATTTTTTAATTGTGTTAAGACACACAGCTATATCCCTGGTGATGACCGTAGCGTTGCTCAGATTCAGCCTCTTCTTGTTTCTCTTCCTGTTCTCCTTTCCACAGGCCCAGGATTGTATGATCCCAGGAAATTGTCCTATAATCCATGAACCCTTCCTAAGTGTTATTCTGCCAGGTTGGGGTCTGAGATACCCCTGATCACAGCTTCTCCTGATGGTCTAAAGAAGAGAGTAAGGGAGGAAGATTCTAGTCGTTTGAGAAGCTTGAAGCTCCAGGGGTCTCAGAAGGACAGGCTGGGGACTTTGGCGATCTTTGGAAACTCTACAGCTAGGCCTGTGTTTAGCCTGAGAATGTGAAGGTCAGCATTTTGAGGCAGAGCGTGACAGCTGCTTAGAACTGTGGCACACCTGCTGTTGGCTGTGATTCTGTCAAATGCAGAGACATGGTGGCCGTTTATATTACTGCTTTGTACCTTTATTACTGCCTTTGCTAAAAGCTGCTTAACTGCCAGCAGACGTCTGCCCATTATAGATGCAATAAACTGAGATGCTGCTAAATTATGAGAAACAAGTGCTTCAAAATGCAACACAAGGGGATTGTCATAGCATTTTTTAGCTGCATCTTGGGTCTTTTCACAGATAGATGAATCCTTCCTTGCTCCAGTCTAGATTAAGAGGAAAGGAAAGTTAACTTTTTTGAGAGAAATTATATGCCTGCTTTGTATTCTTAATATACACTGGGCCATTTAACCCTCACATCCATTCTTCAGGCTGTGTAATCTTAGCCTCATTTCCTAGATGAAGAAAATAAGGCCCCAAGTCATTCATTCCAAAGCACCTGTTGAGTACTGTGTGCCAGAGGCCGCTTTGATCCTTAAAGGTACAATAGAATTGATTGTGATGTTCCTCATAAACATATCAATATATTCTGATACCTGAGGAAAGGACATAAATGCGAGGAGAAATATCATGGACAGTGTCAGAGATTGGGTGACACTAGAGCTGAGGCTTGGTGGAGTAGCAGGAATCTCCCAGGAAGACCAGGCAGGGAAAAGTATTTCAAGCAGAAGGAACAGATATGCAAAGATGACTTCTGTAAACAGGAAGTTTTCCTCGTGGATGGTATCTAAGTCTTAAATTTGAGGGGATGTTTTAGAAGGTGTGGCTGAAGAAGTGGTAGGGTCAGTTGTGAGGCGCCTTGTTTGTTCTCCCCAGAAGTTTGGACCTTACCAAACTCGTAAGGGGGCATGCCAGTTTTAGCAATGGGATAACAAAGTCAAATCCCTCTGGCAAGGGATGATTGGCACGTGGGAGACAGTAGGCCAAGAGGCCAGTGTGCGTTAGTTCAGTTTGCATTTATATTAATTCAGGGTGGGAAATAAGAGTCCTAACTGTGATAGGGAGAATGGAGGTCGAGTTCTGGGGACACATCCAATAGATATTTAAGGGGTAATGTTGATAGGATTTACTAACCAGCGGTACACAGCTAGAGAGTGGCCGAGACTGGATTAGAATAAGGGTTTGGTCGGAGAAGCCCATTGTTTCTTCCCTGTGCTACTCAAGCATCTCAGATCAGTTGGAGAGTCTTGGGAGGAGTGGGGAAGAGTGAGGTAGCAATTAAGGGGATATAGCTAGGAGTCGCCTATATATACTGGTCTCACTCTGAACATATGTGACTTATTCTCTCTCTGTGCCTCAGTTTCTGTATTTACCACTGAGAATATCAACAGTGGTTGCTTAATTGGCTTTTTGTGAGCCTGTTTATTATAGAGTCAAAGTGTATGTTGTGTTCACAGAGATCATAAGCCAGCATGTCCCTTTCTGAAGCTAGAATTCTGCAATTCAAGAATGAAAAAATTCTCAGACTGGTGTTTTTTTTATTCAGTTTTTTCTTGTGTTGTAGAAATGACCTAGATAATGATTTCTGTGTTTAAGTATATGATATAGGCTAGAACTTAACAGGGGGAAGGAAGGTTGCACCAGAAGGGAACATACCAAAGCATGCTTTTCTCCATACTCCACGTGGTTTGTATTTGGAATCAAGACATGACTACTGTAATCCCAGATTTTGAAGAATTATGCTAAAATGGTCTGTTGTTACTGTGATTATCTCAACCAAGCTTTGCATGTATTTGGTGGAAAAATGAATTGTTTCTCTTTCTCTTGTAAAAGTGGCCATATTTGAAATTAAGCTAAAAGATTCTTTCCCTATAGGTAGGAAAAATCGTATTTTTAATTTCTCTGTATTCTGGTCTCCCATTAGGACTTCACATCAATGACACCCAATGCTGGGGATTGTGTACGTGTGAGTGAGAGAGCACACGTGTAGTTTCCCTCTAGTTTCTGAGATGTTTTGCTGTTCTGTTTTTAATATAATCAGAGATTATTTAAGGAAGAGAAACGCAAACATGTAACAGTCATGAATAGAAGGGCCAAACTGAAACCTAGACCTGGATTGATCCAAAGAAAACCAGATGAGTGTAAAGCGCTGTAGAATTATTTACCTCGCCAGAGGCCCAGATACCATCTCGCACAACCACCCTACCCCCAGTTCTAGATCAGGAAGCTGAGGGCTCCAGGTAGGAAATAAGTTGCCCAAAGAATAGAATATAGTGTTTCTAGCCCCTCCTTTTGGTTCTCCTATCATTGGATTTTTCAAAGAAATCCGAAGATACTGCAGGAGCAGTATTTGTGCATATTTTATGAAGATGTATGTTTATGTCCCCATGGATTACTAAGCAGTACAATCATGCATTGTAACAAAGGTATTTGGTTAGTCTCCAGTCTTATTCTTGTTGGTAAATTTATTTAGAATGTTGGCAATTGATTTAGAGAAAAGAAATATGAAGGGAAAAGACATGTGTACATGTCTCTTATTTCATCAACGATCCCATATTACCCCATATGACAAATAAATCCAGCCCAACAGAGAGAATTTTGGAGTGACAAGTGCATTTGGGACTTGGGGCCGGAAACTCTGGGTATATAGCTCTCAAAAGGCCCCCTTCTGTGGAATATTGGCCAGCTATGTCCCTGGCAAGGAAATGCAAGGTTTCTTGGAGATCACTTCATGCTTCTTAGCATGTTTAACCTTTACAGCAAGGCATTCTCATCAAAATGACAAACCCCCACAGAGCCTTCTGAGAGGCCAGTTAATCAGAAACCTTATGAAATCTGTGGGGTTAGCACGCTCCCCATCTTTTTTCCTCCAGGGAAAGAAAGCCCTGTGTCTTTCAGATTTCAGTCTTCTCTGCAAACCCCTTGTCTGCAGCTTCCTGCTGTGACCCACAGATATTAGAGTATCGTTTGCCTGTGGTCTCCCAGGGCCACATACTGACACCAGCTAAGGCTAGTACATTTTTAATCTCCATCAGTGACATTGTAAGGAAAGATGACTGCTCTGATGTTTGCTTACTTGAATTCTCCCTACTCCAGAAGTCTTCAGACCCCCAGAAAGGATCTGAAGATAGTGGCTCACTCTTAATGTCACCGCATATGGTGGCAGGCGGTTGCTGACAGGGACCTCAACTCCAGCTGGCTGTCTCTGGTCCCTTTGCCCCATTTCTCAGGCTGTAATGAAACTTATTTCACAAGCATCCCAGCTTCTCCAGATACTGTAAGATGGAGCCTCCTGTGGAAATCCACAAAGTCAGGTCTATGTTGAGAGCAGAAGTAGAAAGAGAAAAGATTGCTGAGTAAAAGTCAGGTAGCTGTACAGGTGATAAAAACATTGATTGGGATGAGGGTGGGGGTGACTCTATCAGAATTTAGATTCATATTTAGTTGGAAAAGACCTCTGAGGTTTTTGAGTCTGACCTAACATCTGATGCATGAACACCCTTGACAAAATCTCTGAAATGCTGTATGGACTCTATGGGAACATTTTCTGTTTCCATATGCTGCGCTAAGTGCACAGCAGTGGGTAGCTTAATCATTGCGATAACTGTGTAAGTAGGTGCTCTTTCATTCTCAATTTACATCTGAGGAATGGAGGTCACGGCTACGTTAAATAACTTGCCTAAGGTCACTGAGTTCTTCTGGACCTTTCACTCCAGAGCCTACTCTTCTGTGATCAATATATTCTACTGCTCGCAGTGACAGGGGAGCTCGCTCTTCAAGAAGCTGCTGTTTCAGTTTTGGAGAGCACCAAATACAGACATACCCCAGAGATATTGCAGGTTTGGTTCCAGACCACGTCAATAAAGTAAGTATCACAGTAAAGTGAGTCACATGAAGTTTTCGGTTTTCCAGTGCATATGAAAGCTATGTTTATGTTATACTGTAGTCTATTAAGTGTGCAGTAGCATTATGTCTAAACAATGTGTGTACCTTCATTTAAAAATACTTTATTGCTAAAAAAATGCTACCCGTCATCTGGGCCTTCAGTGAGTTGTCATCTTTTTGCTGGTGGAAGGTTGGAAATATTGCAAGAATGACCAAAATGTGACACAGACACACAAAGTGAGCAAATGCCATCGGAAGAATGGGGCTGATAGTCTTCTCGTTCAACACAGGGTTGCCACAGACCTTCAATTTGTAAAACACACAATACCTGCTAAGCACAATAAAACAAAGTGCAATAGAATTAGGTATACCTTTATTCTGAATATCTCCCGTTTACTGTAAACTGAAGTCTCTCTTCTTTTAATATCTTTCTTTCGATCTTGGTTCTGGCTTTGGGAACTATACAGGATTTAATCCCTCAATTAATATTTACTTGGTACTTACTGCCCCTTGGGCACCTGGGATATATAGAACTATCAAACCTAAACGCTCTTCTGTAGTAGACCTTTAGGTAGTTAAAGAGGTCTGTCATTGTTCCACTGAAAGGTTGTCAGTCATTCTCAGGATAAACTATTAGTTTCTTCAAGTAGTCCTCATCTGTTGTGGTCTTGAGTTCCTCCATCATCCAATAGTCATTGAGGGAATGAAGGAGGGTGAGGAGGGGCTGTGTATTCACTGAATGCAAGGATGGCTTCCAGGACCAGGGAACTTTGTGGCTCTGCCCCTTTAAGCAGCAGGCATTTGTTACTAATGCAATAACCGATATGATCATTGGACATTGTAACGTCATATGGACTATGGATTTGTGAGGCCAGTGGGATTCACTGGTGTATTTCTGAGAGGTGATTGCTAGTAGTATATCCTGAAAACAAAATATCTTGAGCCCACAATAGGCAGCATCACATTTATTTCCTAATCTTATTGCTCAAAATAGTCCTAGACTGAGTGTGGTTAAATCACATACTTCAAAAGCAAGGCTACATTTATCTTTGGCCTTAGGAATATCTCAGGGTATCATTTGACAAGGAAACCGTGGCTTTGACAAATATCAGCTGATATAGAATCATTGAATGCTGGAGTTGGTCAGAAACATAAAAATCGTATATTCTGGTGCTGATAAGTTACAAAGGAAGAACTGAGGTTCGGATGGTTATGTATTACACAGGTGGTCCAAAGTCATACAGGTAGTCATGGTGGGACTCGTATCTCAATATTTTGAAACCTGGACCATAGCTCTCGATCCTAAAGCAATGTCAGGAGGTGCTCTAGCTTTGTGCCTTTGGGGTGGTCTTCCTGTGTAGCTGACAGTTAGATCCTTGTGCAATGCAGCTCCGAACCTTTCTGCACAAGATCAATGGGTACTTGTGATTTTTTTTTTTTTACACGTAATAGTCCCTTTATTTACTGCAAATAGACTAGGCAATTAATTCAGTTAGAAGCTTATGGCCTGGGAAATCTCATTACCCAAACCTTACATTATCAACACATCTGTTTAAAAAGAGATGCTTAAAGAACTGGTCTGAACATTCAGATTTCTGATCATCTCCAAGAATAGGGGAACTACTGAAAGGCAACTTTGGAGAGAGTGTAGGGTCGTACCAAGGTTATCAAACCCACTGAAATGCACACCTCAGGAGGTATAAAAAGGGAATTTACATTTACTGAGTACCTGTTATATGCCAGGTATAACTTGAAGTTTAAGGTGCAGGAGCTCTGGTGTGGAACAGAGCCGGATATGAATGCTGATGCCATCACTGATTATTATATGATCTTGGGTGTGTTTTTAACCTCTCTGAACCTCAGCTTTCTGATCTATAAAACAAACTCCTTGGGGTTGTTGTGAGGCTTAAATAAGATGATTATGTAAAAATCTTAGCACAACGCCTGTAACTTTGTGTTTAATACCTGGAGGAGTATTAGTCTCTCATTTAAATTTAGAACAAGCTTATGAAGTTTGAGGTATCATTCATATCTTTTAATTAAACCAAGGCTCAGAAAGATGAAATAACTTGTCATAGTCACAACGTTAGTGAATACTGGAGGTAGCATTTGTAAAACCCAGTCCATCAGATTTTCTATTATGCTTTGCCATTCCTTAAAATGGGAGGTCTTGGAGGTGGGATCTGGTATCACATGAGGGAAGAAGAGCTGTGGGGAAATGGAGAGATCCTTGTTTATCTTCCAACCCTGTCTGTTCTCTGCTTCAGGACTTTCAGGGGTGAATCTAAGGAATAAGCAGTGCTAGAAGCTGTGCATTTGAAGTAAATTCAGGATTTAGAAGAGTGATCAGCATCTTCCACATCCTCTTGCCTGCATTCTTGATTCCTGAGTAAAGGAGAGGAACTCTTAAGTTTCCATGGGGCTGCTCCAGAAAAGCACAAAATCTCTACAGCTTGGGCTGGTGAGATAGACTTTGCCCTATCACAGTTTATCCAGGGCCGCCATGTACCCAAACTCACACCTACGTTCATACCCACATGTACACACAGACATACCACATGCTTCAGCCATAAACCTGGACCTCTCTGTATTTTGTTTTGCTTGTCTGTCTCCTGCCGTCAAGCATGTATCAAGTATCCCACTGCCAAGGATAGAAAAGCAGTTCACTCCGTGTTTGCGGAGGGAGAAAATGAAAGGCTGAATGAAAGCCTAAATGAGTGGGGTTAGCTCTAAGAGTTACTCTACTGAAGTTAGAATTGTGGTTTACTAGCAGATAAATTTGGAGAAACGTGGGGCCTGAATGTCCCTCCTCTCTACCCCCAGACACACACACACAGATTGGGATTTTCTGGCGGGCAGAGGTGGAGATGTGCCTGGAGGAGAGTCGTCCAGCAGCTCCCTTAGGCTGAGGCCTAGCGTCTTTGCCCCGTAACAGCTGTTGCCAGCATTATCTGTAGAGAAGCAAGAGTCAGTGTTGCTTAGTGGACAGATGGGCAGGCGTGGAAAGAACGAAGCTCGGGTAGAAGGAGAAGCTGACTCGTGCATCCTGGGCAGGCACTTCTGCCATCTGAAACAATGCACTGACCTTGGTGAGAAGAGTTTCCAGTTCCCTTTTGCTCCCTCTCACTCTTTTCCCTTGCCTTTCCCTGTCCTCCTTACTCTTCCCCCTCTTTCCTCTTCTTTATCCCCTCTTCTTTATTTCTTCCTGATCAGTCTCACACAGTCCTTTCTTCCCTTGTCTATCCATCTTTTAGGCTTGATATAGCAATAATGTCTACCTTTTAATGGACAGTTCCTTGCCAGAGGGATGAAATTGACCCTTGTTTGTTCAAAATGATTGGCTCGGAGGCTGCCATAAAATGTGGGCTGGCACCTATGTCTGCCTAGACAGGTGACAGAGGTAGAAGGGAAGGACAGGCCCCCAAGGCCTCTGCAAGCACATTGCCTAGCCTGGAAACAATCTCTTTTTGAACTGTGGGAATGAGAGGTGGTCTTGGCAAGAGGGGGTCATGACTCTGAAACCAAATGGCTAAAATTTTGTGGGGAGCGCAGAGCAGTGCACTGGGATATCAATCCCTACTCGAGGGTATGACTTGGCTGCTGCAGAAGAGGCTCTCTCTTTCTGATGTTGGGTCTGCCCCCTGGGCCTTTCTGTACATGGAGGTTGATGGCAGTGGTGTGATGGGGAAGCAGTATGTCCTCAAATGAAGCTGAACAGAAAGGTTTCTTTGTAAGTTTTCTTTTCCCCTTTCTTCCTTCAATTCTCTCACTTCTTGCTCACCCTTCTTTCACCTTCCTGCTTTTCTTGCCCTCAGCCCTTTCAGAACACTTGTCATTTTTTTACCTCTGTGTATGACATGTTTGACCCATCCCATTTTTTTTACTGCAAAGAAGTGTTCCTGGGGGCTCTGATGGAACAATTGAAATAACGAACCTTGACTTTGGTAGGACTCTTAATATTATGTCTTCATAAAATGCTAATCAATAAACCAATCTCCAGGTTATAGTTCTGTTAGGAGTGTTTACCACTGCTGGGAAGAAGCCTCATAAAGAATTGTCACCATTGGATTATTACCAATATTCTAGGTCATGGATCTCCATTTTTAAAAATAAACACTTGTGATTACAAAAGCGATATATGTTCACTGTAGAAAATTTGGATATATGGAAATTTATTAGTTCAACTTTTTATTTAGCCAATATTGAGTACCTATTTCATGGCAGATAATAAAAAAAGCTAAAATCAAGCATAATTATACCAACCAGAGATGGTCATTGTTAACATGCTGGAATGCTTTATTTTATTCCTTTGGGCAATGTATGTCTAAAATATGTATCTTAAAAGTAATTTTCTATCCTGAGTTTTTCAGTTAGCTTTCATAGATTCAATTATATGATAATTTCAAAATTATATCATAATGTCAGTTTAGCATTATGTTATAACCTTTATCTCAAATTATAAAAAAAAACTTAAAAGTTTTTTTTTTTTTTTTTGCGGTACGTGGGCCTCTCACTGTCGTGGCCTCTCCCGTTGCGGAGCACAGGCTCCGGACGCGCAGGCTCAGTGGCCATGGCTCACGGGCCCAGCCGCTCCGCGGCATGTGGGATCTTCCCGGACCGGGGCACGAACCCGTGTCCCCTGCATCAGCAGATGGACTCTCAACCACTGCGCCACCAGGGAAGCCCAAAAGTATTTTTTAATGACTTCACAGTAGCTATATTTGCCCGTTATTGTCTCGATAATGTTGTTAATAAGCCACTCCAAAACGTAGTGGCTTACAGCAAACAACATTTAAATTTTATAACTACAGATCTGTGGATAGGTCGGGGAGGCTATCCTCCAAGTTGTGAAATGGCTGGACATAGCTGCAGGTTTTAAAACTGGATTTGAGTCCACTCCATGGTCTTCACATTCTCCTTGGACCAGAAGCTACCCAGGGAATATTTTCTTGGCAAGATAATGCTTATGACCATTATTGCAGAAGGGCTTAAGGAGAAGAAGCCTAAGACCCAGCAGGATCTGTTGTGGAAAAGCAGCAGCCTCAGCGCTAGAGGTGAGGCAGAAAGACTTGATACCTGGTTTGAGGGTGGCTCCAGAAAACATAGCAGAGACCAGGGAACTTCAGTGGGCTAAGGCGCTCAGACATTTGGGCTCTCTAGGAATAGTAAGGAATGATCGAATCCCATTCTTTTGTTTTAAAATTCAGAATCACTGAATTATGCTCTTGTGATCTGTGCTGATTTACTTTTAAGTCTGGAATTCTTTTCCTGCTTGAGGTTTTATCAGGGCTCTGAATGTGTGCTGCTTAGGGTTCTGGTATTCAGGCTATTATTTTTTTTTTTTCAGGCTATTATTTTTGGTACTTCTCTGTTCGTTTTTTTTTTTTTTTTTTGCGGTACGCGGGCCTCTCACTGCTGTGGCCTCTCCCGTTGCAGAGCACAGGCCCCGGACGCGCAGGCTCAGCGGCCATGGCTCACGGGCCCAGCCGCTCCGCGGCATGTGCGATCTTCCCGGACCGGGGCACGAACCCGTGTCCCCTGCATCGGCAGGTGGACTCTCAACCACTGCGCCACCAGGGAAGCCCACTTCTCTGTTCTTAATGCTTGGTGTCCTGTGTCTCTCCTGATGGGCCTCTTAATTTTGTTTCTTTTGTATCCCTCTGCTTTTAGTTGGTATTTATTTTTTGAAATACATACTCCATTTTGCACAGTAGATAACATGCTTTAGGAAGGCCAGAACCATGCCTTCACCACTGCCCAGGGCCTGATGTACAGTGTGTATTAACACATGTTTGTTGATAATGATAGATTCAGGGCACAGGTACCCTCAACCTTTGCATCCAAAGACTTGACAAATCTTTTTAATCCATATATTCTCCCTCCCATGTACATCGTCTTGCTCTAGGCTTATATTTCATGCTTACAGCCAAAAATTTCCTGCAGTAACCCTAGTTTTTATGTGTTTATTTCAAATATAATTTTCTAAGGAAGGAGCACGATTATCCAAGCAGAGTTTGCCAATATCAAGGCATCAGTCAGTGTTAGAAGAGCTGATTTAGAGTGGTCAGTGGTAACAGAGACTAATGAAATTGATGAGGCTTAATAACTTGTATTCTCTCCAAAGAGAAACTTTTCCTGGCCAGAATTTCATAAGGAGCTTGTTGCCCTAAGTCAGCCATATTGCATT
Source organism: Globicephala melas (assembly GCF_963455315.2). Taxonomy (NCBI): domain Eukaryota; kingdom Metazoa; phylum Chordata; class Mammalia; order Artiodactyla; family Delphinidae; genus Globicephala; species Globicephala melas. Next base: position 153,411,138 of record NC_083315.2, read on the forward strand.
AGGACACTGTGAGTGTGAAGGAAAGGAGAAATTGATTTGGGGGGTGGTGGAAGGGGTATTGTGTGGGTAAGGCTAATGCCACAGAATGTTAGCAGAAAACCGTCTATTACCACTATGGCTTACTACCATTCAGCAAATATTGATTGAGACCCTATCATGTGATAGCCACCAGGATAAGAACAGAGGATACAAAGGGTAAATGATGTCTTCAGGAAGCTCAAAGTCATGCTAGGTGACTGCCTCCAGGAGGATAGATTGGACATGAGGCCCATATAACCAAGATCCCGTTCTTACTGCTGCATGAACGACCTTATTTAAGATGCAAGATTTATTGGAGGTGGAGGAGGAGAGGGGAAGAGACTGGGTCTAGATCTGAGTCGGAATAGAACTACAATTTCTCTACTCCCAGAAACAGTGAGCAAGGTAAGACTTTTCTCTAAAGTGGCAGAAAAATTTCTGCTAGGTTAGGATCAGGGTATTAGTGTAAACTATTAAAAGAGAGCCAAATAACACACATCTACATCTGTAAAGATAAATGAAACAGACACGCACACACACACCCTTTCCCGTTTACTGGTTCATTTATCTGCTATTCCGTGACTGATGAAATTATCGCAGTTTCAGATGCAGGATCAAAATAAAGTCATTTTAACATGACTATAGTTAACACTGCTGTACGGTATATTTGAAAGTTAAGAGAGTAGATCTTAAGATTTCTCACAACAAGGAAGAAAACACTTTTTTCTTTCTTTTTTTGGGGGTGTATCTGTATGACATGATGGATGTTAACTTACTGTGGTGATCATTTCACAATATGTATAAATCGAGTCATGCTGTACACCTTAAGCTCCTACAGTGCTGTATATCACTTATATCTCAATAAAACTGGGAAAAGTCATTTATTCCAGAGACTCACCATTTCAAGGATGTATCATACTATATAAAAGAAAGCTCTTGCATGTTACACTGTTCTTCACACCATCATTTAAAATGATATTAATTTGAATATTACTTAGCGCCTACAATATGCCAGACAGAATATGACAACCCCTGAGTGATACAGTGGTGAGCAAAAATTGACCCAGCCTTGGCCTCATAGAACTTACAGTCTGGCGACAGGAGAAAGGCATCAAATAATCATCAACTAAACATAGAATTTGAAACTTTCTTAAACTTGAGAAGTGTGGAAAACCTGGCCTAATTGGAGGATCCAGAAATATTTTCCCGAAGTAATGATGCTTGAGCTGATCTTTGGAAGATAGGCAAGAGGTATCCAGGCAAGGGTGGATGTAGTCTTCCAGGAAGAAGGTTGTTGCAAGCCCAAGGGATGAAAAGGAGAATGTCAAGTTAAAGTCTAAGGAACAGAAGCTGGGTTGGTGGGGATGGAGTACAGAGAGGGAGAGTGGAGGGGAAGGCAGGGGCATGGTCATATAGCCCTCTGATAGTACAGTGTGGTACTGATTTAGACTTTATCCTAAAGGCAGTGACAAATTGTTGAATAGTGATAAGCAGAGAAGTAACATGACCATGATTTATATTTTATTTATTTGTTTATTTTCATGATTTATTTTTTAAAGATCACTTTGGCTATGGGATGGAGAGTGGATTGGAGGAGACTAACAGTTGATGCTAAAATACTAGCTCTCCAAGAAAGAGTCAGTAGTGGACTAAATTTGGACCAGGGCAGTGACTGTGAATGTGAAGGGAAGTGAGAGAATTTGAGATACCTTTAGAAAGTCGTGTATTTGTAGCATTTGAGATGTCAAAGAAAAACAAATCAGGGCTTAGTAAGGAGAGACTTTGTTCATAAAGATTATTGCAAGGGAAGGAAAGGCACTATTGCAGTAGGGAGAATGCTATGACAGTGAGGTCTGAAAGTACTGGCAAACCAAACAAAACAGAAAAAAAAGGTTTTTTTCTTTTCTAGGGAGAAAAAGGCAAGCAGGGATAAGCAGAATCTTTGGAGGGGATGTTGGACAAGCATGGGGAAATAACCATTGGGTCTGACAGCAATAAGGTCTCACTGTGGTTGGCTGATTCCCAGGAGAAACTGATAAGGGAGTCATGTTCCACTTTTTGTGTCTGTGTTTTAGGGGCACACACAGTTCAAGGTCAGGGGCCTGTAGGAATGACTCAAGTTTGGTCAAGACAAAGCAGAGGGTAAGAAATGGCAATTGTGAATGCTTGGTTAGAGTACGATCCACCATGACCCAAGAGGTGACTTTTCAGGGGCAAACAGGAGAGGCCAAAGCTTCTCAGTGGATCAGTGAATCCTTGTACCCCTTTCTGTAGGGGAGAGTCAATATCTTCATTTTATATTAGGGGTTGGCAGAGTTTTCTTACAGCCTTGAGTTCATTTACCCTCACAACACCCAAAGAAGTGTATTAGAGTAGGAAGAGTTGGATTAGCAGTCAGTCTTCTGTCCATTTCTTTTACAGAAGAGGAAGCCATACTCTAGAGAGGGAAATTGACTTACCCAAGATATCACAGCTAGATGGTAGGAAGACTGTGACCTGGACCCTGAACTTCCAACATCCAGTGTGGGAATGATCTTGCTTTATATAACTGCTTCCCATCTGGGAATTTTCATGACACTTCAGTGTAGCACTGTAGATTCCTCCCAGGTAGCAAATTGAAGTGCTTTCCACCCTCTCCATCTGCTACACAGCTATATCCACAGATATTTACTATACACACATCATGCCTATCTTATTCTGAAGGATGCAAGATGTCAATTTGAAATTTAATCTAATTCGCTTACTTAAGTTTTTGATTCCCATCATCGTGCTCTATCTTGTGCTTAGCTTGGCCATCCTGGGGTTCAGGATGTAGTTGAAAGGCAGATGTGACTTTACTGTGACAGATAGATTATGAATGTGGTGTGGCAGATAGACTGTAGGCTTTGGGGGCAGGCAAAGCTTGGTTAGAATCCTATGTCTAACATTCACTAGCTGTTGTCACCTAGGGCAAGTCATTTATGTTCTTGAAACCTTATTTTTTTCATTTGTGGAGTTGGATACTTATAATTGCTTCATTTGATTGTTCCAAGTATTAGATGGGGGTATAGTCATGTTAGCCATCCTTTCATTGGGCTTGTACTATGCGTCAGGCATTGTGCAAAGTGATTTACAGAATTATCTTTTTTTATTCACTTATTATTGTTCACTTTTTATTCACATATGCCTAATATGTTCCAGGCATCCTTCTAGGGACACAGAGAAAAAAATGTGACAAAATTTCTTGCCCCCACGGAGTTTACAATCTAGTGGGGAGAAATAGAAAATAAGCAGAAGACATTAAAATATGTATATGTTTTTGTCAGATAAGTGCTCTGGAGAAAAGTGAAACAGCTAAAGGGAAAACAAAGTAAAATAGGGGATGGGAAAGTGTCAGGGAGCTACTGAGTGTGGTGTAGCGGGGAGGTCGGTCAGTGTGCCTATGGAGACTGCAGGCACAGTTGAGCTAATTTGCTTTTTGGTAAAATATAGCAGTTGGTAGATTTCCCCTTCCTTCCCTTACACCCCCGCCTTCCTTCTTTTAATCCCTTAATGCATTGAGCATCCATGGTATTGCCTATGTTAGTCACTGGGGACGTGAAGTTGAATGTTTCTTTTATCCCCTAATCTATCTACCCTTCTACCTGCTTAATCCCCAATTTGTTCCACAAAGATTTAAGACAAATAAAACAAATACGAAGTGGTCCCATCTTTTAATTCCTCTGCTTGGGCCATGCAGGTCTGCTGGAGTGGTTTGGCTCTGGAAGCTGAACGGTCCCAGGGGTCCAGTGCATTTCTCAAGTGCACTGTAGGAAGTTGTAGAATTGGCACTATCGTACCTTGGCCTGCACCCCTGGGGTGATCCCTAAAAACCTGCTCCGCCCATTGCATGCCTCCTGTCGGGCTTCCCCAGCCTGTCCTCTTTGCAGATGGTGAGTGCCGTCATTCAAACTGTAGGTAGGGCCTGGAGGCTTGGAGCTGCAGCTGCAGCCCAGCAGAGCTTTGCTTCCAACACCCACCCACCCCGGGCCCCAGGAGAGGGAGGGAAAGAATTTACCAGGATGCAGTAGAAAAAGGGCATAGGGATGTAAACATTTTCAAATTAGTTTCAGAAATCCACTCTTAGCTATGTGTGTTTAATAACTGAAACTCTTTTTCCATTTGGGAGCAGCATGTGTCCCCTGAGGAGGGGTGCCATTATCCAGCAGTTAAATCGTTAGAGGCTGCTTAGGGGCTGGCAGGCAGTCTGCTGGGAAAGGGGAGGATTCATCCCTTTGTGGCAGTGACCTGAGTGTAGCAGCACCCCCTGCCTCAGGCTATCCCCCTAACCCCGCAGTTTCTGAAAATTGCTCTGTTTGTCACTGAGAGGGGTGGGAGGTACCATCCCTTACAAGGGAAGCTAAAAGGGCCAGGAAAAGCCATGCTTCTGCATTGGCTTGAAGAACCTAATGGACTGCTTGATTTTTTTTTTGAATTTTATTTTATTTATTTTTTTATACAGCAGGTTCTTATTAGTCATCCATTTTATACACATCAGTGCATACATGTCAATCCCAATCGCCCAATTCATCCCACCACCCACGCCACTTTCCCCCTTGGTGTCCATATGTTTGTTCTCTACATCTCTGTCTCAATTTCTGCCCTGCAGACCGGTTCATCTGTACCATATTTCTAGGTTCCACATATATGTGTTAATATACGATATTTGTTTTTCCCTTTCTGACTTACTTCACTCTGTATGACAGTCTCTAGGTCCATCCATGTCTCTACAAATGACCCAATTTCGTTCCTTTTTATGGCTGAGTAATATTCCATTGTATATATGTACCACATCTTTATCCATTCCTCTGACGATGGGCATCTAGGTTGCTTCCATGACCTGGCTGTTGTAAATAGTGCTGCAGTGAACATTGGGGTGCATGTGTCTTTTTGAATTATAAGGTTTTCTCTGGGTATATGCCCAGTAGTGGGATTGCTGGGTCATATGGTAATTCTATTTTTAGTTTTTTAAGGAACCTCCATACTGTTCTTCATAGTGGCTCTATCAATTTACATTCCCAACAACAGTGCAAGGGGTTTCCCTTTTCTCCACACCCTCTCCAGCATTTGTTGTTTGTAGATTTTCTGATGATGCCCATTCTAACTGGTGTGAGGTGATACCTCATTGTAGTTTTGATTTGCATTTCTCTAATAATTAGTGATGTTGAGCAGCTTTTCATGTGCTTCTTGGCCATCTGTATGTCTTCTTTGGAGAAATCTCTATTTAGATCTTCTGCCCATTTTTGGATTGGGTTGGTTGTTTTTTTAACATTGAGCTACATGAGCTGTTTATATATTTTGGACATTAATCCTTTGTCCGTTGATTCGTTTGCAAATATTTTCTCCCATTCTGAGGGTTGTCTTTTCGTCTGGTTTATGGTTTCCTTTGCTGTGCACAAGCTTTTAAGTTTCATTAGGTCCCATTTGTTTATTTTTGTTTTTATTTCCATTACTCTAGGAGGCGGATCAAAAAAGATCTTGCTGTGATTTATGTCATAGAGTGTTCTTCCTATGTTTTCCTCTAAGAGTGTTATAGTGTCCGGTCTTACATTTAGGTCTCTAATCCATTTTGAGTTTATTTCTGTGTATGGTGTTTGGGAGTCTTCTAATTTCATTCTTTTACATGTAGCTGTCCAGTTTTCCCAGCACCACTTATTGAAGACACTGTTTTTTCTCCATTGTATATTCTTGCCTCCTTTGTCATAGATTAGTTGACCATAGGTACATGGGTTTATCTCTGGGCTTTCTATCTTGTTCCATTGATCTATATTTCTGCTTTTGTTCCAGTACCATATTGTCTTGATTACTGTAGATTTGTAGTATAGTCTGAAGTCAGGGAGTCTGATTCCTCCAGCTCCACTTTTTTCCCTCAAGATTGCTTTGGCTATTCAGAGTCTTTTGTGTCTCCATACACATTTTAAGATTTTTTTGTTGTAGTTCTGTAAAAAGTGTCATTGGTAATTTGATAGGGATTGCATTGAATCTGTAGATTGCTTTGGGTAGTATAGTCATTTTCACAATATTGATTCTTTCAATCCAAAAACATGGTATATCTCTCCATCTGCCTGGTATCATCTTTAATTTCTTTCATCAGTGTCATATAGTTTTGTACATACAGGTCTTTTGTCTTCCTAGGTAGGTTCATTCCTAGGTATTTTATTCTTTTTTGTTGCAATGGTAAATGGGAGTGTTTCCTTAATTTCTCTTTCATATTTTTCATCATTAGTATATAGGAATGCAAGAGATTTTTGTGCATTGATTTTGTATCCTGCAACTTCACAAAATTCATTGATTAGCTCTAGTAGTTTTCTGGTGGCATCTTTAGGATTTTTTATGTATATAGTATCATTTCATCTGCAGTGACAGTTTTAATTCTTTTTCAATTTGTATCCTTTTATTTCTTTTTCTTCTCTTATTGCCATGGCTAGGACTTCCAAAACTATGTTGAATAATAGTGGCAACAGTGGACATCCTTGTCTTGTTCCTGATCTTAGAGGAAATGCTTTCAGTTTTTCACTGTTGAGAATGTTTGCTGTGGGTTTGTCATATATGGCCTTTATTATGTTGAAGTAGCTTCCCTCTATGCCCACTTTCTGGAGAGTTTTTATCATAAATGGGTGTTGAATTTTGTCAAAAGCTTTTTCTGCATCTACTAAGATGATTTTTATTCTTCAATTTGTTAATATGGTGTATCACATTAATTGATTTGCATATATTGAAGAATCCTTGCATCCCTGGGATAAATCCCACTTGATCATGGTGTATGATCTTTTTAGTGTGTTGTTGGATTCTGTTTGCTAGTATTTTATTGAAGATTTTTGCATCTATATTCATCAGTGATATTGGTCTATAATTTTCTTTTTTTGTAGTATCTTTGTCTGGTTTTGATATCAGGGTGATGGTGGCCTCATAGAATTAGTTTGAGAATGTTCCTACCTCGCAATTTTTTGGAAGAGTTTGAGAAGGATGGGTGTTAGCTCTTCTCTAAATGTTTGATAGAATTCACCTGTGAAGCCGTCTTGTCCTGGACTTTTGTTTGCTGGAAGATTTTTAATCACAGTTTCAATTTTATTACTTGTGATTGGTCTGTTCATATTTGTTTCTTCCTGGTTCAGTACTGGAAGGTTATACCTTTCTAAGAATTCATCCATTTCTTCCAGGTTGTCCATTTTATTGGCATAGAGTTGCTTGTAGTAGTCTCTTAGTATGCTTTGTATTTCTGCGGTGTCTGTTGTAATTTCTTTTTCATTTCTAATTTTATTGATTTGAGTCCTCTCCCTCTTTTTCTTGATGAGTCTGGCTAATGGTTTATCAATTTTGTTTATCTTCTCAAAGAACCAGCTTTTAGTTTTATTGATCTTTGCTATTGTTTTCTTTGTTTCTATTTCATTTATTTCTGCTCTGATCTTTATGATTTCTTTCCTTCTGCTAACTTTGGGTTTTGCTTGTTCTTCTTTCTCTAGTTCCTTTAGGTGTAACGTTAGATTGTTAAGATTTTTCTTGTTTCTTGAGGTGGGCTTGTATAGCTGTAAATTTCCCTCTTAGAACTGCTTTTGCTGCATCCCATAGGTTTTGGATCGTTGTGTTTTCACTGTCATTTTCTCATTTTTGATTTCCTCTTTGCTTACTTCAGTGATATCTTGGTTATTTAGTAACATATTGTTTAGCCTCCATATGTTTGTGTTTTTTACATTTTTTCCCCTGTAATTCATTTCTAATCTCACAGCGTTGTGGTCAGAAAAGATGCTTGATGTGATTTCAGGTTTCTTAAATTTACTGAGGCTTTATTTGTGACCCAGGATGTGATCTGTCCTGGAGAATGTTCCGTGCACACTTGAGAAGAAAGTGTAATCTGCTGCTTTTGGATGCAGTGTCCTATAAATATCAATTAAATCTATCTGGTCTATTGTGTCATTTAAAGCTTCTATTTCCTTATTAATTTTCTGTTTGTAAGATCTGTCCATTGGTGTAAGTGAGGTGTTAAAGTCCCCCACTATTATTGTGTTACTGTCGATTTCCTCTTTTATAGTTGTTATCAGTTGCCTTATGTATTGAGGTGCTCCTGTGTTGGGTGCATATATATTTATAATTGTTATATCTTCTTCTTGGATTGATCCCTTGATTATTATATAGTATTCTTCCTTGTCTCTTGTAAAATTCTTTATTTTAAAGTCTATTTTATCTGATATGAATATTGCTACTCCAGCTTTCTTTTGATTTCCATTTGCATGGAATATCTCTTTCCATCCCCTCACTTTCAGTCTGTATGTGTCTCTAGGTGTGAAGTGGGTCTCTTGTAGACAGCATATTTATGGGTCTTGTTTTTGTATCCATTCAGCAAGCCTGTGTCTTTTGGTTGGAGCATTTAATCCACTCACATTTAAGATAATTATCGATATGTATGTTCCTGTGACCATTTTCTTAATTGTTTTGGACTTGTGTTTGTAGGTCCTTTTCTTCTCTTGTGTTTCCCACTTAGAGAAGTTCCTTTAGCATTTGTTGACGAGCTGGTTTGGTGGTGCTGAATTCTCTTAGCTTTTGCTTGTCTGTAAAGCTTTTGATTTCTCCATCAAATCTGAATGAGATCCTTGTCGGGTAGAGTAATCTTGCTTGTAAGTTCTTCCCTTTCATCACTTTAAGTATATCATGCCACTTCCTTCTGACTTGTAGAGTTTCTGTTGAGAAATCAGCTGTTAACCTTATGGGAGTTCCCTTGTATGTTATTTGTTGTTTTTCCCTTGCTGCTTTCAGTAATTTTTCTTTGTCTTTAATTTTTGCCAGTTTGATTACTGTGTGTTTTGGCGTGTTTCTCCTTGGGTTTATCCTGTATGGGACTCTGTGCGCTTCCTGGACTTGGATGGCTATTTCCTTTCTCATGTTAGGGAAGTTTTCAACTATAATCTCTTCAAAGATTTTCTCGGGTCCTTTCTCTCTCTCTTCTCCTTCTGGGATCCCTATAATGAGAATGTTTTTGAGTTTAATGTTGTCCCAGAGGTCTCTTAGGCTGTCTTCGTTTCTTTTCATTCTTTTTTCTTTATTCTGTTCTGCAGCAGTGAATTCCACCATTCTGTCTTCCAGGTCACTTATCCATTCTTCTGCCTCACTTGTTCTGCTGTTGATTTCTTCTGGTGTATATTTCATTTCAGTTATTGTGTTGTTCATCTCTATTTGTTTGTTCTTTAATTCCTCTAGATCTTTGTTAAACATTTCTTGTATGTTCTCGACCTTTGCCTCCATTCTTTTTCCGAGGTCCTGGGTCATCTTCACTATCGTTATTCTGAATTATTTTTCTGGAAGGTTGCCTATCTCGACTTCACTTAGTTGTTTTTCTGGGGTTTTATCTTGTTCCTTCATCTGGTACATAGCCCTCTGACTTTTCATCTTGTCTCTCTTCCTGTGAATGTGGTTATTGTTCCACAGGCTGCAGGATTGTAGTTCTTCTTGCTTCTGCTTTCTGCACTCTGGTGGATGAGGCTATCTCGACTGGTTGTTTATTTATTTATTTTTTTAAGATGTTGGGGGTAGGAGTTTATTAATTAATTTATTTTTGCTGTGTTGGGTCTTTGTTTCTGTGCGAGGGCTTTCTCTAGTTGTGGCAAGCGGGGGCCACTCTTCATCGCAGTGCGCGGGCCTCTCACTATTGTGGCCTCTCTTTTTGAGGAGCACAGGCTCCAGACGCACGGGCTCAGTAGTTGTGGCTCACAGGCCTAGTTGCTCCACAGCATGTGGGATCCTCCCAGACCAGGGCTCGAACCCGTGTCCCCTGCATTAGCAGGCAGATTCTCAACCACTGCGCCACCAGGGAAGCCCTCGACTGGTTGATTTTTAAGGACTGAGGATTGAGGAAGGAATTTTGTGTCTTCTATCTGCCACTGCCACCACAACAATAACAGCAGTAAGAACAGCTACATTCACAACACACCTCAACAACAACAATAGCTAATGCTTATGTAGAAGTTTCTAAGTTCCCAAACAGTCAGTCCTTATTCATTCACTGTTTATTGATCATCTGGTACATGCCATGCATTGTGCTATAAGCACCGAGAGTAAAGCAGGAGCTAAGGCAGCCGTAGTCCTTCTCCTCATGGAGCTTGCAGTCTAGAGGAAAGAATTAAATGGAGCGTCTGAGGAACCCAAATCTGGTCTTCAGAGATGTCAGCTCACCTTTGGAGGAATGAGCCTCAGCATGGTCCTCTCGCTCCCAGCCTAGCTGGGGGATGTCAACTTATGTGAAAGCTCCACCCCTTCTCCTTCCCTTGCCTCTCAGACCCCACCCTTAGGGAAGGGGTGTCTTTATTTAACCTCCATCTGGGTGTTGCTGCACATCACTTCAGAGGGACCAGGAGCGCCTGCTAAAAACCTTAAGGTCATTGGTCATGAGACCTTCTGTTCTCTTTGCTGCCCTGACCTATTTTAGGGAAAAGCCCTAAACATGGAGAGGGAGGCTGGAAAGACACAGGCTGAAAGAAATATTTGCCTCTTTCTTTCTCATCCCTCATGGTTTTCTCCTTCTTTGTCTTTTGTGTTATCTATTTTATGATTTTATTTTTCATTTTAATGCTATGGGTGGGCTTTTAAACCAGAGCCAGAAGCACACAGGCATCATATTGGGAAAATAATGAGAAGGCAGGTGGAGGACAGAGCTGTGAGTAAAGCAGAGTGCTGGGAGGAATCAGCATTGACTGTGCCATGCTCATGGGGCTAATGGGCCTGCAGAAGAAACGAGAACAGTGCAACCGTAAGTACAGATTAGAATTGAATACAGAATTAGAATTAAAAGACGTGCAGCGGCAGCAGGAATACAATGCGCTTATTACATGCTGTCTGTGCCTCTCTTAGAGTCTGCTTGCAGACACCAAGCCTCCACTCTCCTCCCCAGATCCTGTTCTCAGTCAGAAAGTCTTCATCACAAATCCTCACTTCTTCAATTCCCATCTGGATTAACACAGGAGGCGTTGTCCTTTTTCATCATTTTCCTTCTTCCATGACCTTTCCTTTTACTGTTTTCCTCCTGTATTAATTAGGAATGCCTCCAGCTAAAAGTGGTAGAAAAATCAAAGAATGGTAGTTTAGACAAATAGGGATGCTTTTTTCTTTCGTACCCATGAGTTCCAAGCTTTGCAGTCCAGGGCTGCTACCACCGTCCAACAATGCCATTAGGGAATACATTTTTTTTCAGCCCATCATCCATAGCATGTTGACGTTTATCCTCCAGTTTTCTGCCTCATGCTCACAGTGTGGCTCCTGACATCCAGGCATCATGCCCTCATTCCAGGCTGGAGGAAGGAAGGAGGACAAAGAACTTTCTCTGAATGAGGCATTAGCAGTCCTCCACAGCAAACCTCTCATGTCTTATGAGCCCACCTGTTCATCCTAAGACCAGTAATTGGAGGCAGGGTTGCAGTTACTCTGCCTGGTTTGCACCAATCATGCTTCATCTTCTGGGGGTGGGTGTAGGTAGGGGCCTACTTGCTCTGAGAACAAGGGCCCTCCACCCCTACCTGAACAAACCAGGGTACTGTTATCAGGGAAGAAGGGAAGCAATGGCTCTTGGACAACACGTGCCACCCTTCTTTTTTGAGGCCCTCCTTTTGCCTAGCTTTGGTGCCCTCGAGTCTCTTAATTTGGGGATCGGTGTGAGAAGGGGTGTCTGTTTATGCAAATATTTTTGATGTCCAAAAGAAGCTCATGTGCAGTTTCTGACATACCATTGCACTTTGGAATTTTCAGAGCCCTGCCCTAGTCTCTGGATTACAATTCTAGTTTTGGAAGCTTTTCTAGGCTTGTTTTTCCAAAAGAAACCATTTGGTTAAACTGAGCCCATTTGCCTGAATGAATATCACTCGATGTCTTGCAGCTTAAGAACGCAGGTAGTTCTTCGTTCTTTCTCCTAGCAGGAAGTGATAAAGCGTTTGTTTGTGTAGAGAAGCATTGAGAATCTGTGTGTCCCTCATCAGGATAACCAGGCTGCAGCTAGCAATTGGCAATGACCATTGTGCGTTTCATAGCAGGAGGAAGAGGATACAATGTTTTCCCCCAAGAAATCTGGGAATCCTTATTTTCCATCCATACTGAAGAGTTCTAGTGCAGAATTCCCTTCACCCCGACTTGTTCCTCTGCCCCTCTCTACTCTAACAATAAGTGGGAAGATATGATGGAAGGGAATGAACCCTTTACCTCAGAGGAAAAGCATCAACATTTTATTTGGTTTGGAAGCCAGAGCAGAGGGTGAGAAGCTGACCAGAATTTCCAGGAAGTAATGTAAGTATTTTTGGAACCCTTACCTCGATCTCTACAAAAGCACATGTTGCCCCTGGATGTATGTGGTGCATCCTCCTCTCATCAAATTGAGTTTTCAAAGGGGCTGTTTCCTCATGTTACTCCCTGTGAGAATTATCTAATTTAGCCGGCTTCCCACAGGAACTGATGGCATCTGGTGATTGTTTACTTCTCAGTCTTGATGTAGAATGGCGCAGGAGTGTCTGAGGAAACAACATTTTTGGACAGACCAAGATGCCATGGGAGGAAACACACACACATGTCGGTGGGCATCCATCCCAAGCCCACGAGCTTTCTCCAGGTGGAAGGCAGTCACACCACAGTCCAATAAATTGTTGCACGTTAGGTTTTGGCATTTTCACTGTTCGTCCCCAAGAGCTTGCATTAGGCATTAAATAATAATAATGAGGAAATTCAATTAGAAACTATTTCAGAGCTCTTAGAGAAGGTATGACTATAAATAAAGGGAATAAGGCATATCACCTGCTGAATGTACATTGCATAAATAGCTTGTTTTGCTTAAACATTAGTTAAGCAACATTAAATTTAAAGGGCGTTTCCATTAGCCAAAGGTATGTGTTGGGTGATAGAGTGATTACTGCAAATTTGACCAGATTTCCTGTCGGAGTAAGAGAAAATCTGGCCAGGGTATGGCTGACAGGTTGATCACAAATTTCTAATGTCCATCAAAAGTGGACTTACGACTTTATAATGAAGGCCTGCCTTTAACTATGTAATACTATTCTTATCCCATTTTACAGGTAATGAAAGTTTACAGGGAAATGAAATTTTAAGCTTCTCCATATAATAAGTTATCACAGGAAGTGCTTTCCCATAGACTCTGAAGATAAGAAAGCTCTTCTTTTAGCTGTAACTCCTTAATTTTCTACTTCTTGCAAATAACCATTTAGTTAATTAACTTAAGGGACCACCATTAACCAATTCATTACTTAAAGTCTAATAGTCCTTTTATTATCAAGCATAATCACTTCTTTATTTACATTGAGCTGTATTTAGTTTATTGCTTCTAGCATTGCCCGAGAGAGGAGGATAGATATTTTGTCGTCAGGCTTATGCGGTAGAGTGTAATTTTAATATCATAGGGTTTAAAGTTAAAAAAAAAAAAAAGTTTGGATATAAACTCAGCTTCCTCATTAACTAGCCTGGCCACCTTTCTCAAATGACTATAGCCTCTGAAAGCCTCAGTTTCTTTTTCTGAAAAATAGGTTATCTATTCTGCTTACACGTGTCAGTGACGCGAGGAAAGATGATCTTTCCGCAGCCATTCTGCCCTGTCTGGTGTTCACCTTGTAGAATGTTTTGTGTGAATTGGGCTAAATAAAGCCCTTAAATGTTGGTATTTAATCGGTTTAATCAGCATTCCACCATCAACCTGTTACTCTTTGCTCTCTGCATAACTTCCTAGGGGATCTCCTTCACTTGCATCATGGGGTCAACTTTTGTCTATCCAGCTGACTTCAGGTTTTATTCCCATAGCCGGCATTTCCCATGAGCCTCAGACACACAGATCTGCCTGCTTACCTGACATTTCTAACTAGATATTTCACAGTCAACTCAAAAGAGAATTCTCATCACCAGATATCTGAGAACGATCCATAGCTGAATGTCATTTCTTAAGACTAAATCACTAAGTATGTGTGGAGGAGAGATGGGAGACAAAGGAGAAAACAAAGGCAAAAGCCAGATTGTGGAGGACCTTATGTGCCAAGCAGAAAATGTTCATTTTTATTCTGAAGGCAAGGAAAGGATCTTTCAATGGAAGGCTTCTTAGCAAGTATGTAACATGGTCAGATTCAAAACCTCAGAGTTGGGAGGGCCTTCTTCATAAGCTGGTAAAATTTTCTTTTACAAAGTAACAGATACCCCAGCGTTTCTCAGCTTGCCCAAGGTCACTCAGCAGGCAGATGGCAAACACCAGACTGGCATCCTATGGTCCTGAGATACAGTTCTGTGGGTTTGCCTTGGAGAAAAAGAGAATTTCAGTTGTCTATTTTCATACATTTTTACACGGCAGCTTTTTTTTTTTTTTTTGAAAAGGAAAAAATTTGGAAGGCCTTTATTTTGGCGACATTATTTTGCCCATTTTATAGATACGGGTTTTCGGGCTTGAGGAGGTACGACTTTTTTTTTTTTTTGCATATAAATTTTTCTTTCAAAACATCTGATCCCAAGAATGTCTTCCACAATAAGTGATTGACAGTCATCAATAGGATATTCTGCGGTGACGTTTTCCACAAGGTACCCCCCAGTGAATGGCAGACCTGTCCCTTAACGAACTCAAATCTCTTAATTTTAACTCCTATGCATTTTCCATGATACCACACTGAGGTAAGTTCCTGCTTTTCTGTTCTTGTATGCAGCTAGGACTGTACAGAGGCTTGTAGACTCAATGGAAGTTACACACAGAGATAGAGGTATCAAGTAAAAAAGGCAAACTGGGAGATGCAGGATGTCCACAGGATGCCTTATCATGATGACTTCTTTGTGGCTTCAGCCCAGTCAGCAGCCTTACAGAGTCCGAACCCTGGTTCTGATCACCAACCAGTCTTGGTCAGTACATCCAGAGTGGCTTCATCTTCCAGGCATGAACCCACATGAGTTAAGCTCCAAGAGACTGATGTATAAAACCATAATGTCAATTTACTAAAGTACAGTAAAAAATAGACTCTCAGATACACCTAAGGTTGCCTGTTGGCATGTCTTACACTTTAACTGTACTTTCTTTTTCTGTAGAGAAGCTAAATTTTAATCAAAAAGTTGCTTGGTGAACTTGGAATTCAAAAAAAGGGGTTTAGGTCATCTTGAGCAGTTTTCCTCAGCTGAGATAGCTTGCTGCTGCTATCTTTCTGAACCTTGTCAATAGCGCCAGAATACTAAGTCTGCTCATCAAGATGCTATCTCCTGTGGAGACAGAAAGCCCATCAGCGCCGGCTTTGCTCACTGTCCCTTCACCCCCTCCATCTTCCATTGCTGACCAGCTCCCTTTCTGATCGACACATCATTTCTTTAGATACATTGATACCCGCCATAATATTATCATGGAGTTTATTAGACTGGGAAACATTTTATTCCTTTGATCTACTTTGTCTATCTCTGCACTGAGCCTTTGTGTGTTAGTTTATAGTTGTTTTCTCACGAATAGTCTGATTTCCATTTTATCTGTTTATCAGGAGCCCTCTGCTTTTGGCCCTTTTTCTATAGACTCTATAGGGTATGGTGCCAGGCACAGTGTTTTCTTTTATAGTATATGCTGAAAGAATCAATTTTTCCATCTTTATTGTCATCCAGAGTAACAGGGACACTTAGTAGCTCCTTTTTGCATCTCAACAATTGCTTCTCTTTTGCTCAGATTAAAACGTATTTGTTTTCCAAGAGTGTGTATGTTAGAATGAAAGTAGCAGGAGTTATTGAGTCAATTGGAACTGGGTTCAGAACGTAGTTCCAAGATTTCCTCAACCTCTCTGAACCTGTTTCTTCCCTGTAAAGAAGAATCCCCCTTATGGGGATTATAAGGCTTAAGCAAGATTAAGTACACTAATTTATTTAATATACATAGTAAGAACTCAGTCAATGCTAGTTTATTCCCACTTAAACTTGGATACTGATTTTTGAAAGGGGGATAAATGCATTCTGGAAAAGGAAGGGTATTGATATGCTCTGATTCTGGCAGCTCAAACTATAGGCCATGGCATGTTAGAGAAAAATGAAAGGTGCCCAAGGCTCATTAGATTAAAATGCTGCCAGTGTCCTCTAAGCTGTAAGCTTATTTTTGCCCACATTTCTGAAGGTTGGTTTCTGATGGGGTCAGAAATGACATAGGTTGATGGCATCGTCTCTGTGCCATAGGATTCCCAGGACACGCAGTCATATTATGTTGGGTTGCTCTAAGTGAGAACACACAGAGACCTTTATAAATCTCACAAAAGCATGCTCTTTGCCTGGAGCATGTAACTCTGTGTGTGTTGACCTTTAGTCGGACAAGTTCTTACAATGGAGCTACTCTGGGGACGAAACCTCATGACTTTATTTTAAGAAGATAACACTGTTGATTGACTTTACAAACCCACTCTGGGTGTCTTGGTTTGTCAAAGTGGGAGTCTTTGAATGCACAGGAAATTCATAACACCCTAAGTAATTGTACAAGATAACCTTATCTAAAAGAACTGAGTGAGTCCTTTCTATTTAAGGAAAGTGGGAAACATGAACTAAATAGGGAATTCTGCAGTAGAGCTGCTGGACCACTCATGGGTGTGCTTACTTTTACTTGTGCAGAGTGCTTGCACAACCCCATCACATTTGCTCTCCGTACCCTGTTCGTACTCTGTAGCTTAGTGAAGAAGGGGCTTGGGGGAGCACATTTTCTGAGAGTAATGCCTTTTCAACACATTTTCCAAGTAATTTGTTGAGCGATTGCTGTTAAGACTATGATGAAAAGATAATTGAAGAAGGCAGACCGTGACACACTCGTCAAGATAGGTAAATCCTGACCCCCTCTCCCTTGTCGTGATCCTTGGATGTTAAAATCTGGTTATGTCTCTGTTTATAAGGAATATGTGGGTGGACAGGGCAGGTGTAGGCAGTCCATTTTAGAGAATAGGAAGGCCAAGTGCCAGAGATGATGTTAAGTGAGTTGGCAAGGCACCAAAACTCATAAATGGCAGAGCCAGAACTAGGGGTTGAGAGTCTAATGTCCTACATTCCACCATGATCTCTCTGGCCAGTGTTGTGTGTGAACTTCAGAGGCCAACAGATGAGCTCAAATCCTTATGTAAATTTCATCCATTTTCTTAACCCCCCTGAAGCCTCACTTATCTGTGATGTGGGTGTCATAAATCTACTTTTTATGTATATGGAGTGAAATAACATATGCAAGTGAGGTATCCAGTAACTGTTAGTTCCTTTGCCTTCACCTTTCCTCACCAAGGAAACCAAGGTGCAGTGAGCTTTAGTGACCTGATGAGGCCATGTGGCTGTATATAGTAAGAGAGAAGATCAAGAATTCAACAAGATTTTTCTGACCCCAATTTTATATACTTTGGTGGTTATAGAGCCTAGTCCATGAGTTTCTTTCACTTTGTTCCTGGAGAAGTTGATTTCCATTTTCCAAATTCCTCCTAATTTGAACTTAGAGCCTCTGCTTTTCTCCTTCCAGTCTGAGAACTTGCAGGTTCTTTTATGAGTTCCAACGAGAATATGGCGTTGCACCCAGGCTTAATTGTAGTTTTGAGAGCTTCTTTACTTCTACATGATAACCACCATTTTAGCTGCAACTTCTCAGTCATCCCCTGAAACACCATTCTCATACTGTCACCCTCTCCTAATTTCCAGGCTGTTTCTCCTTCAGCTCAGAGATCTGTTCTGCCTCCTTTAGTTTCCCTGCTTATACATTCCCCTCTCTTCTCCCTATACCTTGTCCTGCACGTTGTGGGACTTTCTCCCAGTCTGTTTTGGAGTCAGGCACTTTTCTATTCTAAATGTACTTATTCAAGTACTTTCATTTTCCACAGTAAGAAAGCCTCTGGGTATGAGGGAAATGACTGATAAAGCCCACACTCTGGGGGAAATGTGATTGAAGGGTATTATACATCTTATCTTTCCCTCTCACTCTTTTCTATTTAATTCCATAAAGGCTGAGGACTTTAAAAGCTTCGGTGGGGCTTCCCTGGTGGCGCAGTGGTTGAGAGTCCGCCTGCCGATGCAGGGGACACGGGTTCGTGCCCCAGTCTGGGAAGATCCCACATGCCGCGAAGTGGCTGGGCCCGTGAGCCATGGCCGCTGAGCCTGCGCGTCCGGAGCCGGTGCTCTGCAACGGGAGAGGCCACAACAGTGAGATGTCCGCATACCGCAAAAAAAAAAAAAAAAAGCTTAGGTGGCTTCTTCTCCTCTCTGAGGGCCAGAGTTCCCAGAGCTCAAGGAACCAGCGCTGACCCTTCCTCCAGTTTCTGTTGATAGCTCATTACTCAAGAACCCCAGAGGAGCAGTTTTCCAGAATCTTACCATGACAGTTTCACTATATTGAATATATATTAAGCTGACATTAAGAGTGACAGGCATAATTCCTACCAAGGTGGGGAGGCCATTTTGTCATGCAGCTTAGCCTGAGGAGAGAAAGTAAAAGCTGTTAGGCTCTCTGAAGTCTCTAAAACAAATCCTTGGCTTTGCCTATAACACCGGTTATGCTCTTGTCTTTTTTTAAAATTATTTTTTGTAATACATTCTTTACAGTTTCACAGTTACTGTCTACACTGTGGTCTCTGTGACCCGGAGACCCTACAAACAGGGATTCGGAGAATGCTTGAGTTACTTTGGTGGGTTTAAGGTGTTAAAGGGAAGTCACCTGCTCTCCATGGCATCCCTGGTGTTCTGAGCAAAGGAAGTGGAGCGTATGTTTCGCCTGGGGATAAAGTCACTTTCAGCTAATTAAAGTTGCCCCCAGTGTGGTGATGCACATTTGGGGATAGACTGGCTCCGGGGGTGAGTCCAGCTGCTGCCTTTCTCATGTTTTTCCCTCAGTGTTTTTCCCTCCTGGTGCCACCGCCTTCTTCACCCCCTTAATTCATGTAGACCATGTCTCCTGTCACTCTGTTTTTACAACCAGTGCTAGTCTAAAATCACAGTTATTAGACCACATTAAGCTCCTGAAAGTGGGTGAATTGACTGTGAGTGTCTCATTAAGTCCTGGACAGAAGTGGTCCTGCCATCCCTCTCCTCTAATTAAGGGATTTTTGCTCTCCCTCCACTCCTGGCTGCTTCCTGGGGAATGTGCACCTGCCCTGGGGGGATGGAAGTGGGGAGTGAGTGAGGAGAGTGCCATGGAAGCTTTTCCATGATTAAGGACCTCGCCCAAAAGTGTGGCCCCCTGAAGCCACAGCAGCACTGGGGAACTTGTTAGAAATGCAGACCCTGGGCCCCACCCGAGACCTATTCAGTTGTGTTTTGCAGTTTAATAAGGCCAGTAGATGATTCATAAACACCTTAAAGTTTGGGAAGCGCTGGGCAGGAAATAGATAGATGGGTGTTATGGGCTGACTGTTGGCGTCCCTCCAGAACTCATCTGTTAAATCCTAACCCGCAGTACTAGGAGGTCTGGCCTTTGGGTGGTGACTGGGTCATGAAGGGGGAGCACTCATGAATGGGATTCGTGTCCTTATGGAAAAGATGGTAGAGAGCTCCCTTGCCCCTCTGCCATGTGAGGACACAGCCAGAAGACAGCTGTCTGAACCAGGAAGCAGGCTCTCACCAGACACAATCTGTTGGCACCTTGATCTTGGACTTCCCAGTCTATAGAACTGTGAAAAATAAGTGTTTCTTGTTTAAGCCACCCAGTCTACAGTACTTTTGTTACAGTAGTCAAAATGAACTAAGATAATGGGTGAATTCCAGGACTTGCACTGGGAGAATCCTGGGTATTAAGAAAACTATGAGCTACTCTATAGAAAGAATTCATCTCTGTAGAAACTGAAGTCTCCAGTGGCAAATAACCAGTGGGTATGCATGACATTCCTTAGCAACTGTGTGTGTGTGTGTGTGCGTGCGCGCGTGCGCATGCGCGCACACACATACTTGCATGTGTGCACATGTTTTGGCCTTGTGAAAGGATGAGAATAATAATGTCATTGGACGAATATTTATTTAGAGCCCCAAGCATTGGAGGTGGATTCGAGTATAAGGCAAACCTGGTACCCCTCTTAAGGAATTTACAGGGAAGGTGTATATTGAATAAATATCCCTGAGCTGGGCTCTGTGGGAATTCTTAAGCACTGAGCTCACCTCTTGGAAGAAGAGATGTTAAGCTGAGACTTGACGTATGGACAAATGTAGGGGTTGGGAGGGTGTGCCAGGTGTAAGAGGCAGAGGAAGCAGTGGACAAAGGCACAGAGACTGTCCTCAGGTCCAGTGCAGGTTGGCTGGAACATGGGGCCCGGTTGGGGGAGTGTGAGATGAGGCTGGAGTGGTAGGCCAAGGTCACTTCATACAGGGGTTTATAAGCCTGGTCATTTAGAGCTTTACTGTAAGGATGTTGGGAAGTTGTTGAGGGGTTTGTAACAGAATTTTGAGCAGGAGGTGGGCAGTGAGAGAATGTCCTGACCGTCGTCCACAGGCTGGACATTGACTCAGCATTCAAGGAGGTCCAGCCCTCCCGGGCTGCGGGGATTGGTGTGGGCACTGTGCAGCTTTCAGGGAGACAGTGTTCCACTGACTACACTATTAGATACAGTGACCCCAGCCATCAATTCAGAATCAACATGTTCACACATTCCTCTCTCCTTGAGTGGTGGGAAATTGAGGAGAAACAGGAGCTGGGAGTTTTGGTGATGGTGGTGGAACGAACTGCCTCCAAATCCAGCCGACCGTAATAACATGGAAGGGTTCCCATTCGCACTCAACAAATAAGAAATGAGTTACAGACGCTCTTCTAGGTACCTGGGATGTGACAGTGAGCAAAACAGAAAAAAGAAAAATTCTGTGGAGCTTGTATTTGGGGTTGGGGTGGGGAGCAATATTGATTTCTGCTGTGAACTCTTAATTTTGTGGACCCTGAAACTGCTTGGGTTTGGGGCAATTTAGAGATTCTCCTCTCTTCCTTTGTGGTTTAAGCTGTTGCCACCTTTACAGTAAGACAAGTTACCTGAAAAGGCTTTTAAGAAAGTTAAATATATTTTCTCCTGCCCTGTGGATATAACAGTGTGTGTGTGGCGGGGGGGGGGGGGGGGGGGGGGGGGCGGGGCGGTTCTCAGTGAATAACGATGATAATGGCAGCTAGAATTTGAATGTTTACTCTGTGCCAGACAGGGGTCTAAGTATCATACATGATCAGTTCAGCCATCCTCACAAAACTTATCCAAAAGGAATTATCAGCATTTTACAGGTGAGGAAACTGATGCTCGGAAGGGTGTGTGACCCATGTAGGCTGTAATTGGCAGAGCTGAGGTCCAAATAAGAGACATTCAGCACTGATGGTGTGACAGTGATCCATTCCCTAGAGGAAAACTTTTCAGAAATTGAGTGATCTAGTTATGTCACCTCATCGCTCACCAACAACCTTCCTTGGCTGTCCAAGGCTCACAGAATAAGATGTACCTATGGTGGGCCTGTGAGGCCCTGCAGCAGTTGGCCCCTGCTTCTCTCTTCAGCCCTGGTCCTGGGCATTCCCCCACCCACTCTCCTCCGGGCCACACAGACCGCCTTCTTTCAGTCCCCAGTTCTTGCCCTGCTCCTTTGCCCACAGGGGCTTTGCACGTGCTGTTCCCAACGCCTAAAATTACTTCTTCACTCTTTTCATTTTTGTGCGTTTTCTCTAACACCAACGAAGATCTCATATTGAAAGTCATTTGCTTTGGGAAGCCATCTCTAACTTCCCTCACTAGATCAAATCCCCCTAGTATAGGTTCTGTTAATTCCACATACCTCTCCATGGCAACACTTAGGAAAACCATAATCTTCTACTTATTAGTGCAATGATCCTCAGCATATCTTTACATCAGCAGCGTCAGCACTAACTGGGAACTTGTTAGAAGTGCAGATTCTTCCACTCACCCCAGACCTACTGAACCAGAGACTCTGGGGATGGGGCCCCGTAACCCACAATTTACTAACTGTCTGGATAATTCCAACATACACGCGTCTAGAACCACTGTTTCAGTGTCGTTCTTTAATTGACGTCTTTATGAGGAGCCTCATAGGCTCTTGATTCCATCAAAGCAGAGCCTGAGTTGCGACTGTGTTTCTTCACTTTCTGTCTGGCACACATTAGATATTCAGTTAACAGTTTAGTGGATAAATGAATGAGCTCATTTGATTTTTGTACCAACTTTTAAAAGAGGTATTATTTTCAATTTTACAGATAAAAAACTGAAGCTTTGGAATTCTAGTGGCTGCTAGGCATGTCCAGTGAATTTACAGGTTTTCCCTTTGGAGGAAATATCAAAGATGTGACAGCTTTAGGTACAAAACTTCTTTGAGTAGATTCCGTTGATATTTAAGGGATCCAGTAGGGGAAACGTGATAGTGCCCACCTGAAATAAACCTGCTTTGCTCCCTTCCTTACTCAAGTGTTTATTGAGTACAGTATACTAGGTGCTGTTGGGGTTACCCAAATGAGCACTGTCCTCAAAGAGCTTCTGTTGTCCATATGTCTACCTGTCGATGGTTTGTGTGTGTGTACATTCTGTATGCATGCACGTTTTTATAATAAACTGCTAGGTAGACAGGGATGTATTCTAGAGAACGATAATCAGATGAGAACAAAACACTTCCAATTGAAAAATATAGATTGCTTTATGGATTTGCATGATGTTTTTGGACATGGAAATTATGAGAGAGATTTCTCACAAGGCTGCTTGTAGCAACTAAAATAATATTAGGAGTATTCTATTTCCCATTGAATTATTTGCCCAAAGCCATTGGCTACCCCGGGTAATATTTATGCATTTTGTGTGGGAAGTATCATATTCAAGGGAAACTATTTCCACATTTAACAGTTCAAAATGCTCAGACGTAGAATGAAAGTTTGGCTGTGTTTGCTCGTCTAAATCATTTATGCCATTTCTCTCTCACTCCCACTTTTAAAACTTGCCTTTGTTAAAAAAATAAAAATAAAACAGCTGTACTTGGCAGCTGGACTCATGGCATTGAGGAACTGGGGAGTTTGCACAATTAACAGCTATATATAGATACCAGCTCCAGGATGAGAATGTTTAACGGTGTGCCACTGTTTAACTGTGGTCCATGCGATAGACTTATTAAAATCTTATTTACACTTCTTCTAAGTTCCTACAGCTCCTGTTTTTCTTCCTTAATTTTTCATTTGGTGGGTTGTCAGATTTGGTGGAAGGGAAAGCTGATGCTGTTTAAGTGTTTAACAGACTGTTTTCTCTTTCCAGCTGGTGTCTGTTATGTTTCGTATTCACTCTGCGTTTGAAAATTAGCTTTGCTGTGTCAGCCAAAATTGTTGCTACGTTTTTGAACATGCTCCCATTCTACCTTTTTAAAAAAATATATACTTACCTGAATTTTAAGGCTGATGGTCCAGATTTTCATAATGATGATTAAAACAGGGTTTTGTGTAGCTAAGTTCATCAACAAACATCATGTACTTCCAGTGTGCTGGGCAAAGCTAGGCATCAGGGAAGGCTTGGTGTCTGTCTTCAAAATACTGAAACTCTTAGTTTCACAAAGGAGGCACAAAGGATCATTGCTAAATAATGTGATACACGGAATGGAATTTTAAATGCTATATAGTATCCTGGGTTGGATCCTGGAACAGAAGGAGGCCATTAGTGGAAAACTGGTGAAATCTGGATAAAATCTGAAGTTTAGTTAGTGGTAATGGGCCAATGTTAGTCTCTCAGGTTTGGCAAGTGCACCATGGTTACGTAAGATGCTAACATTAGGCAAAAGAGGGTGAAGGGCATGTGGGAACTGGCTGTGCTAGATTCGTAACTTTTCTGTAAATCTAAAATTATTCCAAAATAAAATGTTTATTTTTAAATGAAAGTGCTAGGATTTTAGTAGGAACTTAATTGAAAATTCCTATGATATTTGTGGGAAATAGTTGTTCTCAGGAAAGCACCGTATTCTTGCTTCCTCTTCCCTGAGTCTTAGAAGATGTGTGAGGAATTGACTGACCATCGGGGAATGAACTGGCTTTTTGTGGATCAGGGCTGTGCAAAATGACCATGGTCTTGTGAAGCAGCACTAAGGCTTGACTTCATGACCCTGACGCCTGTTTGCCACTTTGTAATTTTGTAATCTCAGTTCAGTTAATCCATCTGAGCCTTGGGTTTTTCATCTGTATAATGAACATACTCTTTTGCTTGTGCAGGTAATGGGACTACTCTGCATAGTGAATTTCAAATGAAGTAGCGCCTTGAAAGTGCTCTCATTATTGTGCTCTGGAAATGTGGGAAAGGTACTGGAAAACCATCCAGCCATGGCACAGGTGACTAATGACAGCCGAGAGCGGTGCTTCCCAGACTTGCGCCTTCAACAACCCGAAAGCTGATTCTTTATCGAAGAGAGACAAGGCCTTCCTTGGAAAAATGGCCTTGGAAAAAATGTGTGCTTTATTCTCTTCCGGTGCATGGCCCAAGCACTGCAGGCTCTTCTTGGCCTTTGGTGTGCCAGCAAAGGGCAGCTCCGGATAGGATGGCAATCTTATGCGTTTCAGTAGCTCTGCTATGTAATTTCCACCTTGGGGCAGCTCCATGCTTTTTTTTTTTTTTTCTTCTTATGGTGCCTCAAATGGTCTCATGACAGCGCTGTACTGTTAAATGTGTCATTTTCTGAGAATGCTCCAATGCTTCCCCCCTTATACCTCCAGGGTTGACTTCGTCACTCCATCCCTTTCTGCTTTATTTCAGCATACTTAGCATAAAGCCTATAGCAGTGGGACGCAAAACCTTAGCTTAGCTGCATTGTGGTCTGAGCAGCATCCTTCACAAAGAGGGATAGCCCTGGATTTTCCCTTCAGGAGAAACCCATCCTGATATTCAGTTTTTTCTTCTTTCATTTTGCTTTCTGTGTAGCAGCAGAGCAGCAGTGCCGGCACAGAAATGAGGAACTTTTCATCCATTCATTCACTCCCCACCCCCCAGCTTTGAATTTCCTCAGCTGGGTACAGGAGCAAAGACATTCGCCCTCAACTTCACCTGCACCACAGGTACACTTCGAGGACCTGTTCCACCAGAGCGGGCGTCAGGCACTTGAGGGTCTGAGGGCTGCTGCCTGGGGAGACAGGGGCAATGCATAAACATTCTCGCAATGTAAGGCAGATGTAAATCAGTGCCCACTTGGTGTTACTACCAATTGGTGATATAGCTAATAATAATAATAATAAAACCATTAAATAGGTTCTTACTGTGGCTGACTTCTGACTAGGTGCTTTACATGCACTATCTGATTTGCTATTCCCAATAATACTGCAGGATATTACTCTTAGGAGTATTTTTACAAATGAGGAAACTGGGGCTCAGATAAATAAATTACCCAAATATAACCTTAAGGTTATAGGAAGCAGATGAGAAAATAATTTTGGTTATGCAAATACATAGCTGCACACTGACACGCTACTTTTACTACTTCATATCACACATCACTCATTTTTTTTCCCCCTGGGGATTCTGGAATTGACCTCACATTGCTTCTTAACCCTGACTCTAGGCAGTCATCGTTTATTGATTAGGGTTGATTAGTCCTGTTTTCCATCCAGTAAATAAATGTTTGTCGAAAGAAAGGAGGATACAAATCTCTGGGCCGAGGCAGTCAAGGGAAAGCTTCACAGAGGAGTAGAAATTCAGTTCAGTCTTGAAAGGAAGTTGCAGGGCCTGGATAAGCAGTGAGCTATGATAGTAGCTTAATTTTTGAGTGCTTACTGGCCGTCAGCTCTTGCCCAGGACTGCTGTGAATTCATGTAAAACCCATGGCATTTCTAGGAGATACATACCATTGGTTTCCCCATTTCACAGAGGAGAAATAGAGTAGAGAAAGGTTAAGTAGCTTGTGCAAGATCACACAGTCCATTGAAAGCAGGGCCAGGATTGTAACCCAGGTGGTGTGGATCTAGAGCCTGCACTCTTAGTATAGCATCCTGTCGTAAGTGGGCAGAGGTATCTGATCACTGGTGTATCCTAAGTGTCTGGCACATAGTAGGCACTTGCTATATAGTGAATGGATGAACACCTTTCTCCTTTGGTCAAATAAAAGATGAAAGGTGTTCCAGGTAGGGTGGGGGGAATAGCAAAAGCAATGACACAGAAGGGGAAATACCAATGATGTGCTAGCGATGAATGGGTTTCTGTGTGGCGCAGGGATTGAACGTACATTTGGCAAGGCCGACTTTAGCCAGCCTAAGGCGTTTGGTCTTTGTTTGGTTTGCTTGTCATCAAGGTCATCGCTTTGTGCCTGTGTCCAGGTTTGCACAAATCATCTCTGCTATTTTACGGTTCCATATGGTGAAGATTGTGTAATTACCTAACGGTGACTCGCAGCAGCCTAAATAAAAAACCGTCCTCAAGTTTTTCTCATAAGCGCTTTGAGTAGTGGGTCAAGAGTAAACGGATGACATGTTTGTGGAAATGGAAATGGTTATAATTTTCCGAGGAGAATGTCAGCATGAAGAAGTGGGAGATGTCACGGCCAGGAAAAGAGTAGGTGAAATACCTGTTTTTTCACCTTGGCTTGTCCAAGGCTCACAGAATAAGACGTACCTACGGTGGGCCTGTGAGGCCCTGCAGCAGTTGGCCCCTGCTTCTCTCTTCAGCCCTGGTCCTGGGCATTCCCCCACCCACTCTCCTCCGGGCCACACAGACCGCCTTCTTTCAGTCCCCAGTTCTTGCCCTGCTCCTTTGCCCACAGGGGCTTTGCACGTGCTGTTCCCAACGCCTAACATTACTTCTTCACTCTTTTCATTTCTGTGCGTTTTCTCTAACACCAACGAAGATCTCATATTGAAAGTCATTTGCTTTGGGAAGCCATCTCTAACTTCCCTCACTAGATCAAATCCCCCTAGTATAGGTTCTGTTAATTCCACATACCTCTCCATGGCAACACTTAGGAAAGTCATAATCTTCTACTTATTAGTGCAGTGATCCTCAGCATATCTTTACATCAGCAGCGTCAGCACTAACTGGGAACTTGTTAGAAGTGCAGATTCTTCCACTCACCCCAGACCTACTGAACCAGAGACTCTGGGGATGGGGCCCCGTAACCCGCATTTTACTAACTGGATAATTCCAACATACAGAGCAGTTTAGATCACTTTTAATAGAGTATTTGGAATTTTCTGAGCAACTCATATTTTATGTAAATTGAAGGTGTTCCAATGCATTTTATTATGTGATTACCCTAGAATGCCATATCTGGGGCTGGGGAAAGTTAATCATCAAAAACAATCTTCACTGAGATTTCAGCTGCAGGAAAAGAAAGAAATGAACCCAAATCCCTCACCATCATTCTTCTCCCTCCTGACCATTTACAGTGTGTCTTTCTTCTTAAGTCCCTGGATATCCTGAGAAAAATCCTCCGTCTGAGAAAATGGAAATTAATCCAGGTAGTATTTGGATCCTTGCTGATAATAATGTCAAGAAAAATGACTCCTGGGTACCAATAGGCTGAGAGTGTGAAAGTCAAAACCCATTTTAAAAAAACCAGGGGGAATTGTCTGTGAAATAAAGCGGCTTTGTGAATGCGTGGGTGGCTTCGATTTCCAGGTGGACTGTGCAGTCAGTCAGTCTCTCTGAAGATAATTTAGCTTGTTTAACTCAATGACATTTTCACTCATCATTCTTTTATTTCTCATCTCAGGCAGAGTAGACAGTATCAGTTCTGAACAAAACTGAGGCTGGACTTTTACTCTACTGTGTTCTCCCATCTATAAACTCTTATCAGGGTTATAAAACTGGGAATGAAATCTAGCAGTTGGAAAAAAAAATCATTTCACTAATGAAAGTCTGTGGCTGGTGTAAAGTACACATTGGGGCCTCATTTGAAGAATTAACCACGGATTAAGGAAAAGCTGCTCTTCGTGGGAACTAATCTCAGGAATATCTTTGTGTAAACATGTGAGAAATGGATGCCGATGGACACTTTTTGGACAGCATTTGGTGTAAACCCTGGGAGAGAAATGAAATAACAAGGATGTAATGGCATATAGAGGTTATTCAGTTAGTTTTGTGTACATAATCTCATGGGAATCCTCATTACAGTTCACATCAAGTTGGGGGCATTGTTATCCTTATTTTACAGATAGGGAAATTGAAGTTCAGGTGGCTTAGGTGACTAGCCTCAGGTCATGCACAGAGAAAGTAGGAGCAGGGATTCAAAGTCAGAACTGTCTTTCTCCAAAGACCATTCTCTTAACCACTGAACTATTGATGAATAGTGATTCCCAAAGGTCTGTTTCCTATGAAAGCATCATTGTGCATGCTGGACCAAGCCTTTCTTCTCGGGAAGTTGTGATGGGTTGATGGTTCCTAATTTCTCTTCCAGCATATAACACATCTCCCTGAGCCTGCCACCTAATGCAAAACACAGTATTCATTCATTCATTCTGTTCTTGCATGCTTTAAAGCTGAAAAGCATTCGTTTTTATACCTAACATGAGGGACAGGGTTTGGTAAGGGAATGGACAAGCGTAGACCAGCTGTGACTCTGCCTCTTGAGAAAGTTACCTCATCTCTTTGAGCCTCAGTTTCCTCACCTGAATGATGGAACTTATACTGGTACTGACCACATATTTTTTGTACGGATAAGTGTGGTAATGTCTGTCACCTAGCCCATTGGATATGTCCACAAGTGGCTGCTGGATAAAAAGAGAGATGTGGGTGAGACAGTCTCTACCATGAAGAAGCTCTTAGTCCAACGGATAGGGGAGCAGACGAGCAATCTATGTCAATCCAGTTTCCTCAGCTGAAAAATGAGGATAATGACATTACTTATCTCTTAGGATGATGATTAAATGGAATAAGGCATGGAGAACACTTAGAATAGTGCCTGGCTACACAGTAGGTGCTCAGTAAATTCTAGCTGTAGTAATAGTAATTATTAAGTGCTCAAACATAGGCTTTCACCATTGTTATAGCTGTTCAGAAGAAAGAGGGTCAATTGTTAGGTTAAGTCAGAGAAGGCTTTGTAAAAACAGTAGCATCTGAGCTGGGTCTTGATGAATGTGGAAGAGCCTTCCATGCTGTCCAAAATTCTGCTCACTGATGGTTAATTTTATAATTAAGCTTTAGTTCAGTGGAGCGAAAGTTGGTGACCGCAGGACTGCTGGCAGGTGTTGGCGTAAGGGTGGAAGGGAATGCAGTATCATTGCCAAGGAATCTCAAAATTTATGAAAACAAAAATATCTAGCAAAGTGCAGATTAAAGACAACACTGTCCCCTTTGCTGCTGATCCACTATGTTCATAACAGCCTTTATAAGGAACCTTAGCAGATGTTTGGGAGCAACATTCTTTGGGGTTTAATTGTAAAGGAAGAGAGGTATAGTGGAACAAAAACAGACTTACATTCAGATCCTGCCTTATGACTAACTGGCTGGGTGATCTTGGCATAATTACATTGCCTTTCTGAGGTTTCACTTCTCCAAATCTTCAAAGGAAGTCATAATTACCTACCTTGAAGTATTGCTGTAAACACTTAGATACTACACGTAAGGTACATGACGTATTGGTAGATTCTCAGAAAAAGAAAAATACTATGTATTTATGATTATAAATAAAATGATAATTTATATTTACATACAAATATATTTTTATAGATTTACATAATATATTTGATATATATTATAGTTATACTTCTATTTGTAATTATAGCTAAGTGCTAAGCACTGTGCTGAGGACTCTATAGGAAATACCTTCTTTAATCTTCTCAATAAATAAAAAAAAATAAGTAAATTCATGGGTACATATGGATATTATCCTTATTTTGCAGAGAAGGAAATTCAACCTTAGAAAGTATATGACTGTCAAAATGGGGTGGTGACATGATTGATGCGAAGATGCCAACACGCTCAGTTGAGGATATAAAGTTTCTTTAATGACAAAGGTTGCAGCAGCATACAGAGGTCGTATAGTGGAGCTGCTGCTTTAAAGGCTGTCCAAGAGAGAGATGTAGCTTCTCGGGTCTCCTAATGTCCCTTATGGAGCATGCAGCTGGGGATGCCATCGGCTGCCTGACCAAAGGATTCTTTTGGGTGCAAGGAGCTCCCTTTGCTGTTCTCAAGGGGTATTTATCTCCTGGCAGTCTTCCCTCCACATTTCACTGTTCTGGAAATATACTCTGGCCGCTACCAGCTGGCCTGTACACCAGCTGTGAGTAGTGAGTGCCAAGCAACCCCAGCACGTTTCTGAGAGTTGACTGTGACACTGGATGTCAGGTCCCCAGGAGCATTCCCTGTGGGAATGGGCTTTAGGTCTGTCTAAAGCTCCCTACAGCAGAACTTGCCCAAAGTCATACACCCAGAACATAGGAGAATTAGAGCTCACGGGTGATCTCTGTGACTCCTGAGCATTCCTAGTGATCATGCCTCTTCCCAGTTAAGATTTGTATTATGCATATAATTTGCAAATTAGTTAAGAGTAGAAGGAGGAAAGCAAAACATCTACTTCCAAAGCAACAGAAGTTAGATATCTCAGAAGAAAGTTATGTATTTCCTGATGCTGGTAGAAGTAAGGATCAAAGGAGTTAAAGAAGAGAGCTGACCAAGGGCTGGAATGACTGCTGAGGAGAAGGTACATTCCAGGCAGGCCAGCAACTTCCAGGAGGGCTTACTACCTCTCCTAACACCATCAGGCTTCCTGTGTTCCAGCTGAAATACAACCACCAGCTCTCACTTTCCGCTTAACATGAAGCTGCCCATCTTTCACACTCCAGAACAACATGTGGGAAACATATTTTTAAACAACAACAGCTTTTCAGTTTTTTCTTCATTTATCTTTTGTTTTTACTTTTTGTGATTGATTTGCTCTGGCTCCATAAAGAATAACAATTCCTAGGCCTAAGATATGTTGTAAGAATGTGAAGAATTTTTCTCCTGTTTTGCCGAAGTGACTACTGGCTTGAGGGTGAGTTTGGAATGAGTGGTGAGAAGCAACTTAGCAGAGACAAGGAAGTAATCATTTCCTGAACACAGAAAATAATGAGAGAACACTCAGGGTTGAGATAGTGCAAAAAGGAGATGGTGAGTTAGATCACGCTTCCAAAAGTTTTCACAAGGAGAACACCATTAGACCTCACTCAGCCAGACACCTTCCAAGGTCCCCTGACTGGCTCTTTGGCATCCAGGTGACTGTACCAGCCTGCCCAGCTCTACCAAAGGGCTTAGGGGTCAATACCTGGGAGGTACCTGTGTAATCCAGTCATGACACACAAACTAGGAATCAGACAAAGTGTGTTTTGCTACTGAAGGGAGTGGGTAGAAGAATTATTTGACCTTCAGCTGGCTGCCCACCTGGCTGCCCAGCTAGAGAGAGGGAGCTGAGTTCATGCTCTGGGTCACCTTAGCTGGGGAAGAAAGTGTGGCACATTGTACCTTCTTCCAAATTATTCTCCCCCTTTTGTTTACCTGGCATACTTTTAGTCATCCTTGAAGACCCAAATAACTACTACTCTTAGAAACGGCCTTCCTCAGGCACACTTTATAGCTTCCACATTTGTCCTTGAATGGATTCCATGTGTTACAGTGATTCCTTGACAAGTCGATCTCCCCTACTGGGGTCAACGTGGGATGGTGAACAGTGGCTTGCTCATCCTTGTACTGCTGCTCGCCAGTAGAGTGCATTTATCGACCGAAGTGTTTTCAGTGAGTGCTTATTGGACAAACGTTGAAAGCGGTAGTCTTTACTCCACTCACTGGTCCTTTGGGCAAAGGTCACCTGACTTCTTTTTGTTTCAGCCTGCATACCAGGCTCTATCTATCACTGGTTGAAGGGTTCTCTGAGCTTCTCAGTGGTTATGACAAAAAGAGCTTTAGCAGTCTGTACCTATGCCTGGGAACCATTAGGCAGACTGAAATGCCTCCAGCTGAAGGAGATAGTGTTTATGCAGAGACCAGGACCCAGCCCATGAAAGAGTCCTTGGTTTGGCTTAGTGCCAGAGGTACCTCCAATTGAGAGGTAACTCAACCTCGGTTTTGAGATGTTCTTCCCCAGCTAAAGATGACATCTCAGTAGAAAGGAGTTAATAATCATGGATGTTCCTTGACAGACATCTGTTGCTATAGGACCTCTAGTTGTCTTTACCTTGAACAGCTTCTTATAAAGCAAAATAAGGGAGAAAACAAGCAATGGGAAGGAAAAATTGCATTAGGCTGCACAAGCAAAATAACTTCTCTGGCTTATACTCCTGTAATTTGGTTTACAAAAGGAGAATATTTATAGTAGTCTACCTACCCAATTACACTGCAAACAAATTTAATTGCTTTTAAGGCGCTTTTAAAAAAAACTTTCCTTTTCCACTGCCATCACCCATATCGGTAATTTCTAGCTTGCGGTCAGTGTCTAAAGGATAAGAATCTCCAGAATTGATTGCTGATATCTGAATCGAATTGAATTACATGTGATGAACCAACTCTTGAACTCCCACATTCCCCTCATTGCCTTCTTCCTAGGATTTAATGCCTTGTCTTTGTGGGTTCTGAAATGTAGAGAAGCAGTCACATGAGATGGGGCCAGCACTGCGAGGAAGGGGGCATTATCTAACACAATTTTGTGATTTCAGGTCAGCAGCTTATAGTGTCTTGGAAGGAACATGGGCTTTGCAGTCAGATAGACCTAGTTGAGTTTGAAACCCAGCTCGTCACTCATTCTCCTTTTACCTTGGGCAGGATTCCTGAACCCTCTCTTCTCAACTTTCCTCATCTTTACAATGAGGTCTGTAATTCCTCAGAGGGCTGCCATGATGGGTATCTAAGAAAAGCCTCACTGGATATCAAGATTCTCCACACTCAAATTGCACTTATCCTCTAACATAATTTCCCAGCAACTCCCTCGTTAGCTTTCTCTTGTTGCATAACTAATTACCACAGACTTAACTGCTTAAACCAACACAGGTTTATTACCTCACAGTTTCTGGAGGTCATAAGTCCAGGCATGGGTTGGTTGGAACCCAACTGCTTTAAGTCCTCACAAGGCTGCAGTCAAGGTTCAGCCAGGGCTGGGATCTCATGTGAGACTTGGGATCTTCTTCCAAACTCACATGGTTGTTTTCAGGATTAGGTTCCTTGCAGTTGCAGGACTAAGGCCTTCAGCTTCTAGAGGTTGCCCACAGTTCCCTGACATGTGGCCCTTTTCATAGGCAGTTAACAGTTCAAAACCAGTTTGATCTTTTGAAGCCAACAGTTAAGAAAGTAAAGTTTTTATATATTTATTAACATAATCACAAGAGTTATGTCTCATCACTTTTGTTATATTCTGTTGGTTTGAAGCAAGTCACAGGCTCCACCCATACTCAAGGAGAGGGAATTACACAAAGGTGTGAACACCTAGAGATGAGGGGTATCGGGGGTCACCATAGGATCTGCCCCCCACACTCTCAAAGTGCAGCAAGCCACAGTGTACCCTCCTGTCTGTGTTGGTTGCTAATTGTTTCAGTGAAATTCGTTTCATCTTTCCCAAGAAATCAGAGATGGCAAACAGTTGGGAAAGTGTGATCTGTTTTCACATTCCTCACCAGTGTAGACAAAGATAACTGATGCAGAGCTTTTGTTTCCTGAGCGTTCAGACTCAGTCTCAAAATTCTTTGAAGGACAATGCAAAAGATAGAAGCTACCATTTGATCGGTGCTGGGAAGTGTTACAAAACCTATTTGCCATCCCTGAACTGTACTGTACATCCTGGTGAGCTAGACCCATGGATTTGCCCAGCATAATATAAAGGGAAGTGATAGCCTGGTGCCTGAGGTCCTTAACACACCAGCACTTTTAGCAAGGACAACGATAATTCATGTGGAACTAACAGGAATTTCCATATATAGAAAGTGTCCTTTACTCTGTTCCCTAACAGGAAACATCAGAGAAAAACCGTAAAACCAGCTGGATGACAATGCAATAGAACACAATTATGCTTACAAAGGGAAAAAAAAATATAGGTTGTGTAACTAGAGAAATTGTTAACACAACAACTAAGAAACTATATGAGTTTGAGTCCCTTGGGAAAGAGAAATGTAGCTGTAAATAAGTTTATTTCTCTGGCAATATTTGCTTGTCTTTGTATGCCTCTCCATGTGCTGAGAGTTTTCTTATCATGCCTTCATGATTATATGAGTGAATTACTAGGAATGCTATTATTTTCATTGTATTCTAAGCCTCATAGGAGATAAAAGAACACCCTGTACCTGTCCTTGGGCTCAATTTAAGTTAGAGGAAAAAAAAATTCTCTGTATAAGAAAAAGTTTTTTTTTTCCCTCAGTAAAACAGTTTTTAATCAATTATAATAGGCTTACCAACCATACTAACAATTACTTATACAACTTTAGCTTTTGCTGTTCTTTTTTTTTATTTTTATTTTGAAATTTTTTTTTGGCTGTGTTCAAGAAAAAGTTCTTATAAGATGGCAGAGACATACTATTGATGTAAGGCTCATTTGTTT
Organism: Globicephala melas; assembly: GCF_963455315.2. NCBI lineage: Eukaryota > Metazoa > Chordata > Mammalia > Artiodactyla > Delphinidae > Globicephala > Globicephala melas. Next base: position 153,445,560 of record NC_083315.2, read on the forward strand.
TAATAGAGGTCCTTAGTCATGGATTATCAGTGGAAAGCATTATATAGTGAGTGCAATTTTAAGCAAGACCTTGTCCTTCTAGCTGCATAAGGGATCTCTACAGAATAAGAAAAAAGAAAAGATTATTTTACTGGCAGAAATGGAGAAAAGATATATATATATTTTGATAGAAGTATGTACAAATATATATAAATAGGTTACTGTGGAAAGAAACAGAGCCTGAATATACCTTCCACTCTTAAAGTTCGGACACAATATATCAATAGGTACATAGTAAGCATATAATTAATATTTATATATTTCAGGAACAGAGATTGGCACTAAAATGACAATATTTGGGTATAGTCATTTGATCCAGGAGAATGGAAATTGTCAGCAAACCTCCAAACCAGTGATGCTAAATCTATAACCTTATTTTAACCCTGGAGACTGTGGATGGTGATGCCACAGTCTATTCTGCAGAACTGAATGTATAAATGGTTTGTAAATAAATAGTTATGGACCTATTTTACTTACTTACAAGGTTGAGACTTGTGGAGACGTTTCTTAGAATCTAATTACGAAATAAAAGGAATTGTTAGATCTGTTTCATATCATCTGAAAAATATATAATAGTGTAATACTGAGATAATTTTAGAAAACTACACTTCAAGTAGGATATTGTCTTTTGAGCCATGGGGAATATGGTAAATGGTTACTATATCAGTTACTTAGGGCAGCTGTAATAAAATATTTAAAGTAAATAAACTGGGTGGCTTAAAACAGAAGTTTGTTATCTCACAGTTCTGGAGACTAGAAGTAAACAAATCTTGGCATTAGCAGGGCAATGCTCTCAAAGGATCTAGAGGAGGATCCCTTCTTGCCTCTTCCTGGCTGGTTGCCACGAATCCTTGGCATTTCTTGGCTGGTAGACACTTCACTCCAATCTCTACCTCCGTCGTCATATGGCAATCTTCCTCTTTGTGTGGCTGTCTCTGTGTCAAGATTTCCCCTTCCTTGTAAGGAGACCCATCATTGGATTAGGGCCAACCCTATCCAATATGACATCAATGTAACTTGACTACATCTATAAAGACCCTGTTTCCTTCCAAATAAGGATCACACTTATAGGTACTAGGAGTTAGGACTTGAACGTATATTTTTAAGAGACACAGTTCAACCCATGACAATTACTAATTGGCTTCTCTTCTTCGGAGCTACCCTGTGATTGAAACTCAGTGATTCTCTCTAGGGATAAGTACTTTGAAGATATATTCTATAATCAGAAGGTCCCAGTTGCTTTTAGGTCTAGCCTACTCACTTTAGTAGAGTTCACTTCCATGCATTATACTGAACCCAAGGCAAGACCCCAGAGAGGTTCAGAAAGCAGTGGCAAGGGCACACATAACTACACTGGAAGGCAGAATAGAATGAGTACAACACAGATGAAGTAGGGTGGAGATCTAGAAAAGGGAGATGACCGAGCTGCTGAGGAGGTGATTGCGGGAGGGCAGTAGCAATTTTGAGGGGCAGAAACAGTCTTAGCAGAGGCACAGAGATAAGGAAACATAGGATAGGTTGCATGGCTGACTGCAAGGTGTCCCATTCACCTGGAGCATAAGGTGAATTTAGAGGAACAGGGGTAGAGGGGTATGGCATCACAGGTTTTCATTGTCTGGGTAAAAGAAAAGGAACTTCATGGGATTTTCTTGTCTATTTTTATTGCTAGTGGCTAAAGGCAGGACATCTCCAGACATGTGTGTGTGTGTGTGTGTGTGTGTGTGTTGCCCAGGGATCTGTACGTGTACAGGTATAGTAACAATAGGATTTACCGACACTACTGGGTGATGGGTTTCGATATCAAGATGTTAATTCTTATAACAACACTGTGATTTGGGTTGTGTTGATACCCCCATTTTGCAGATGAGTAAACCGTGACTTAAAACATTAAGAAACTAATTCAGGGTCACACATCCCTAGTAAGCATTGGGTGTATGTATTAGGCAGGGTTCTCCAGAAAAACAGAACCAATAGGAGATACACACACACACACATATATAAACACACACATAAACACACACATACATATACATAAAGAGAGAGAGAGAGAGAGATTTATTTTAGGAATTGGCTCACAACATGATTATGGAGTCAAAGAAGTGTCATGACTTACTGTCTGCAAGTTGGAGAACAGGAAAGCTGGTGGTATAGTTCAGTCTGAGACCAAAAGCTCTGAGAAACAGAGCACTAATGTCCAAGGGCAGGAGAAGGTGGATGGACCAGTTCAGGCAGAGAGAGCAAATTTGCCTCTCTTCTGCCTTTTTGTTCTGTTTGGGCCCTCAGTGGATGGGATGATACCCCCCCACATTGGGGAGGTCCATCTACTTCACTCAGTTCACTAATTCAAATGCTGACCTCTTCTAGAAACCCCCTCACGGACACGCCCTGAAATAATGTTTTACCAGCTATCTTGGTATTCCTAAGCCCAGTCACGTTGACACAAAATTAATCATCACAGTCTAGGAACTGAACCCCATTCTGGCTGGTCCCAGAGCACACACTGGTAACCTCTACAGCACAGCTTATGGTTGGGCTCAGGGAAGCCAGCACTTTGGTGCTGTGCACCTACCCGTAATTTACCTCAGAGTGAGTTCTCTGTGTCATCTTGGGACTAATGCCTGTGTGTTGGAGGACTTTTGAAGATAACAATAACATTCATGCACTTGGTCACTGGATGAAACTGTGTCTTGGAACAGAGATGTACAAAGGTGGCTCTTCTCCATTCTTGTTTATAAAAATTGGTGGATTTGCTGATTGGGGAAATAGCGGCCGAATGACTCAAGTAGATACGAGCATTTGAGAGTAAAAAAAATGTTTTGGAGACCTTTAGATTATTTATTTTCTAGATAAAGAATAAGAAATTAAGAGATTTGAAGTGACTGTTCTTTATATATAGTGTATGATACTTAGTAGTTGATCAATAATTTTTAAATAAAAGGATAAAAATGTTCAAATCAAATGGGAAATTAGTGGCCAGGTAAAGACTATTTGAGGCTTTCTTACTTCAGGTTCAGTGTATTTTCTACTATATTTTTAAAAAAGGAAATTGGCAGAGATTTGGAGAGCAGGAACAAAGTAAGGCAGGGACATGGTGGATACGAGGGAGAGATGGAGGGAGGCTTATGTTAAGAAAAGCATACAGATTTCGGGAGGTGCTAAAGGGAGCTGTTTGGAATCATGGCAAATATGCTTCACTCCAAAAAGTGCAGTAACTGTAGTCATTAGAGGTAATGCGTTAAGAAGGGAAATAACAATCAGAAAAATGCAGTTTCACGGACGGTCCTTTATAGAACACCCCTATGGTTCTGTGCTGTCATTAATACTCGCCTCATTCTGGTTTCCTGGACTGCGCAAATGCTTCGTGCCACTGAAGTAAAGCCATCGTTGCTAATTGTGCTGAACACCTTCAGAGGTGGCATCGTGGAGCACGACCAGGCAGACCCAGCCCTAATGGACTTGATTCTGGTCTCTGGAGTGAAAACACCTCTTGAAAGCTGCTGCAAGACAGCTATAGGGAGGCTTGGTGGGAAGATTTAGTGCTGCAATTTGAGGGAGCGATTCTAAGCTATTCAGTGTCTCCTGACACCCCAGATGGATTCTAGGTGGTTCCCAAGGTGGTACAGATCTAACCATCATCGACATAAATTTATCTCTCTCTGAATAGGGGCCCTTCCCTGTCTTATGAGAGCTCAAAGTCTAGTTTTAGAGGTAGGACAAACACACACAAAGTGATGAATGAGCATTAACTGCTGGGTTGCATACTCCTGATGGCCTATTCAAGGTTCAGAGACAGGAGTTCCAAGGGGGCAACAATGCTCGGAATTGAGGAGGTGAGAGTGGCAGAATTTGAAGGCACTTGGCATGCTTTGGAGAAACAGACAGTTGGCATCAGGGTGGATTCTAGGGCGTGGGAACAGCCTGCAGGTGGGAATGAGGACTTGAGTAGAATGGAAAATGTGTGTTTTGTTTGATTATATCAAGGAAAAAGTCAAGTTTGTTTGTTTTTAACACCCCCTAACCCTTATTAATTTCCTTTATTTGCAAAAAGATATCAGGCCTCGGGCTCAGTCTTTACAGACATTATTAACATTCTTTTTATTCTATTTATTTTTATGGTTAACTTCTATAGACAAATTATACTGGTTTTCCATTTTTAGTACAAGTATAAATTTATTTTAAAATACAAATATGCGAAGTAAAAAGAAACGAGGCCATTTAAAGAAAAAGATGAAGTAAATAAGAATTCAGGATATATATATATAGATGGGTAAATGTGTGACATTGCTACATCATTGACCAAAGTTTGGGAAAAGTGCCGTTGACAAGTGGTGGCCATTGCGGGATGTTGATCCTGGTCTTCAAGTTTCTCATCCTCCTTCCATTACTCACCATGCATATTCCTGCAAAATAGAATTGCTGCACGTTCCCCATAAAACATTCACGCTTTCACCCTTACTTATTCCTGCTATCTGCCTGTCTTCAAAGTGAAAATGTTTTCTTTGGAACATTCAAACCTGGCCTTGCACTAAGTAGGTCCCAGTAAATATTTGATGAATAAATGAGTGTAAGAATGAGTCAGTAAATAAATCAGTTGTGACTTCTCAAAAAAAAAAAAATCATCTTGTAATAGGGTCTAAACTAGAGTAATGGCAATGAAAAGCAAGAGAAAGGGGCCAATCCAGGTGACACTTGAAAGTGAGAAATGAGAGATCAGATTTAGGTCGCTGCTTCTTAGACTTTAATCTGCATACCAGTCATGTGGGCATCTTGTGGAAATGCAGATACCATTCATTAGGTCTGGGATGGGGCCTGAGGTTCTGCATTTCTAACAGGCTCCCCGGGGATGCTGCTGTGGCTGGTGGGGAGATATATGTTGAGTGTAAAGTTTTAGGTGACATTGGAGAGGGGGAGAAACAAAGTGAACTCCAATTTTTTTGTGGTACTTTAAAATGTTTAAAATGCTATTTTAAAGATGAAATTTGGGAAAAGAAAAAAACTCCTAAACATTCAAGGGGGTTCTTTTTCCTATAAACTTTAGCAATGTTTTTCAATTCTGTAATCTCCTGTTTTATTTCTGTAAGTCATTTTTGGTCATGTTTTGCTCTTGTTTCTCTTGAATATAGAGCTCTGATTGGCCCATAAGAAACACTGAGCAGAGGAGTGCTGTGAAGTATTGTATAATCATGATCTTATTAAAGTAGGCTTGTTTGCACTTGAGGAGTGAAGCTGTCCAAGGCAATAGAATAAAGGGCAAAGCTGTTCCACAAACTCAGGTCCTCTGACTCTAAGTGGGCGCTCTTTCCCTCAATACTCACTGCCATCCAATAACAAAATCTTTCAACCTAAATTGTTACCCTAGCTCCTGGGACTACTGGTGGGAGATTCTGTGTGTCAAGGCTATTGAGTGTTGCAGGGGTGAGACTCTGGCTCCCCTCCTTTCTTTGTCCTTCAGGCCCAGTCCCAGGAGCACAGGGAAGGGAGCATGCAGTGTCAGCCAGGCACTCCCCTGCTGCAGGGAGCTGCCTACCAGCCAGAGCTTGGTAATTATTATTTTACGAAAGTACATTTTGGGGATGGGCAGATCTCTGACAGCAGGATAAAGGAACAACACAGAATTCAGTTCCCTCCCTCCCCTGTGGTTATAGACCTTACTTGGCTTTTTAAAATTTTTATTTTAGGTTTAGAAGCTTCAGTCAAGAACAACAAATTAAAATTGTGTACCATAGTCTTCCAGCTCATATGCTGTCGCTAGGCTGTAATTACTGCTCGACACCCTTCCTCAACATTGACATCTTCACCAGCCTGAAAAATCAAAACACAATTATTTATTTGTTTTAGGTTGGTTTTCTTCCATTAATTTTAATAATCCATGTATTTTTCTTTATTAATTTCTTATTTGCATGTTTTATGCCTGCTATTACTTAGTTTCTGCAGTGTTTCCCAGAAATATGGAATCAGTTATGCTGGATACTCTGTTCAGAAAACTCAGTAGTCACACAGCATTGTAATGGTTAAATACCAGGGCTAGTAACTAAGCGCTGCTGATGTAGAGACAATTTGTGATAAAGGATCAGGACCTGAGTTCCCTTGGGAGAGAGGGGATATATCTCTAAATATCTATCTATAAATATATACAAATTTATATGTATGTGTTAGTACATGTGTGTTTATGTTACATGTATATATGTATGTATATAAATTAATAATAAACTCAGCATATGCCCAATTTGAAAAAACTGGGAAATATTGAAAAAGAGATAGTAAAAGATAACTATTACCCGAATTTATCAACCAGAAATAACTATAATTTACATTTTAGTATAGTAAGCATTTTCCTATACATAGGAGAGAGTACACTTAATTTTTTGGATACTTCTGATTTTAAACCTAACACTTTATTATAAGCACTTCCCTATGTTGTTAAAAATCTTCAGCCTTTTTATTATTTTAAATTACATGTATTTTTTTCATCGATTATCAAATTAATGGACGTTTACTGTAGAAATTTGGTAAATACTGAAAATTTTAAAGAAAAATAAAATAATCCATAATTACACTACTCACAGTTAACAAGTGTTACTCTTTAGTATACTTCTCTCATATATAATACACACATACATATATATGAACTAAATAAAATTTAATAATTTCTAACAAAACTGAATCATATTACATTTACAGCACTTTAATCTTTTTCCACTTAAGTTTTAGCATGCGCTTTCCCCGTGTTGATAAATGTTCTTTAAAATGATTTTTAAATGGCTGCATAATATTCCATCATGTGTTAATTAATAATGAATCATGAGAATCTAATACCCAACTAAATGAGATCTAGTTCATTCAGTCCATGTCTGTGTCTGAACAAAACGAATAGTTTGATAGTTTGAGGGATATCATAGTTCTTTTGAAGTTGTGTAACTCAAATTTTAAAATATATCTTAAATAGATCCCATGCTATAAATATCTATTATTATTATCATTATTAACAGCTATCACATTGATCTATAAGTATTAAGCATCATGTACATTATCTAGTCAATATTTGCAACTCTTTGAGGTGGATACTGTTATCTCTGCTTTACAGTTAAGGAAACTGAGAGTCAAAAATAGAGGTTAAATAACTCATTAGTGGCTACGCTTAGATTCCAACTATCTGTAATTCCACCATCTATGCTCTTAACCACTAGACTGTGCCCATTTAATATTAACAATAGATGCATTTGTACCTTTCCTGAATGTATTTATTTTCACCCTATATACCTCCCAAATAACGTGATTCATAATCAGTATTTTCATTCTACATCTAATGTGTGTAATGCACTATGCTCAGTTCTGCTAAGAAATACATAGAAACAGAAGCCATAGTATTTGCTCAAGAGCTTCTCAACATCTCATTAGGGGTGCAATGTCTACATGTGTGCAGCGTTTAGATTCATGAAAGACTTAAGCATGAATACAAGTTAGGAGGATAAGAGCTAGCCCATAGTAGTACACAAATAATTTCCAAATTGGTATTATGGTTCAGAGAAATGACATGCCATTGTGGGATAGAGTAGCCTGGAATATTCTACTAGGCCAATAAGTATATCTGATGCTTACAGAATAGATAACTGCTGCTAAAAAAAATAGAATATATTTTTTAAATTTGAAGACATGCTCCTTTATTTTGCTATTCCTGGCTTTGCTAAACAAGACCATGTTTGATGTCTGTCTTTTAAAATGATTCTGTTGGATAGTTATTAGATTCTGTTACTCTCTAGGAATTCACCAAGAACAATTTTATATATATGATCCAAGAGTCCATTTTAGCTAGTCAGGTACCCACAGCTAAGACTGCAGATTTTGGTAAAATACGGTCTGAAAATTATTTTATGGAGCATGGTTATGTGGTTATGTTTTATGAACAGTTTTGCAAACACACGTTAATATAATGCTAACTATATTTGAGGGTGCCAGTTACCTTCTAGAACCTTTCCACATTTTAACTCTGATTTTCAGATCAGTTGTGAAACCAGAATTCCCTTTCATCACTCTATTCTGCCTCTGATTAAATACCTTCTTTGTATAGATCCTTATATAACACAGAGGCAGATATAATCCTTCTAGTGGTCTCAAAATTTTGTATAAACCCGACCAGATAATCATATAGGGGAAATAGGATTTAGGGAAATTCATTTTGATAACTACGAGACAAGATTTGTAGGTCAGTGTGGCATTATATTTAATCCACTTTCATCTTATTCCAAATTTGGCTCAGGACATAAAATGTGTACTGACATGAGATCTGCGCATTAGGTAGGTGGTTATTTTCCTTTGAATATTCCTCTGTAAAACAAAATGTTGGTGATGAAAATGCTAGCTGGTTAGTCTTATTTGCCAGGATTCGTGACCTGCATTGTGAAGGGCTTAACCGTATTAGGAACACTGAACTTCGGAGCTGAAAGGGATAGCTGAGCTTGTTGAGTCTAGTGGCTCTCAAACTTCAGTGTGTGTGAGTTCACCTAGAGGGCTTAGTATAGCACAGCTTGCTGGGTTCCCCGCCTCAACGCCTCTGATTCAGGAGGTGAGGCCTGGGAATATGCATTCTAACATGTTTCCGGGTGATGCTGATGTTGCTGATTTGGGAGCTATACTTTGAGAACCACTCTTCTAGTTTAAGGCTTTCTTTTTACCAATGAGAAAACTGAGGACACAAGAGAGGTCATCCATATACGTATATAAATCACATCCTGTTCCTCTGCTGCTAAAAGCCCTTCTGTGGTTTCTTGTTGCACTTGGAATAAAATCTCCAATCCTTATTATCCAGAATATCCTGAATGCCTGGTCCCTGCCTGTCCCTCCGCACCACGGTCCCCATAGAGATTTATTGCACTTCGTTCCAGTTATTCAAGGGCCACGTCCTTATTTCAGCATAAAAAGCGACTAATACGGCGACATGGCACAGAGCAAGGAGTGAAGGATTGACTTCTAGAGGCTTTCAGTCCCATTTTTCAATGCTTGCCATTTGCTTGGGGCTCCAAATATAGTTAATATTAGCCACATGCTTAGTGATTTATCAGTGTTCACTTCCATGCAATAGGTCCATCTTGATTTTTCTATATATTTTACTTGGCAGAGAAGCTGATTCTCATAATAATAGCTAACATTTATTAGCTATGTGCCACATACCGTGCCAAGTATTGAACAAACATTATATTTAATCTTCATAAAAGCCATATAAAGTAGGTATTACTCATATCTATTTTACTAGTGAGGGAACTAAGGCTTAGAGGATTAAGTAACCTTTTGAATGTCACAGTGCTAATAAGGACAGTACTGAGATTTCGACTGATTTCTGGGACTAGAATCTCCATTCTTGGACTGTAAACTATACTGCCTCACAATTTAATCGTGAAATAACTACTGTGTTTGTCTAAATAGCCCCAACTGGCCAAATGATGACAACCCCTTCTCCTGGATGCTGTTTTACTGACTATCAGAAAATCAGGTGATGCCTTCGGAGGGAGAAAAGGGAGTTTTAGCTTGAAAGGGACTTTACAAAGACATATAAAGTGAGTACATTGGGGTTAAGCATGGTCACATTAAAACAAAGTTCAGTACCTCAAAGTGTCATGTCTTTTATCTTGATAATTGAAGAGTTTATGTGAGAGTCAATACAAGAGAGGCATTCAGTCTACTTTACATGCTATTTCTCAACTGTTTTTGAGAGTGGTTTATCTCTCCTACATCCACGATAATAGAAGAGCCTAATACACTGAGATTGCTTTTAAGGCTAAAGGAATTCCAGAGGCAGCCGCCCATAGGGTGAGAACAATAGAAACTCCTTTAGCCTGAAGTTACAAAAAGACACCAGGCAAACACTGCTTCCTCCGAGAAGTTATTTGTGATCAAGACTCAATCATTGGTCAAATGAACAAATGATCTCTTTATTTCTGAAGGATCAGAAAAATATTGGAGCAATCTTACTTTCCTCCTGAAGCAAGTCTGAAATGAGTTTTACAGAAGCAAATTCCTTCAGTGATTTTTTTTTTTTTCATTTGTTTCCTCTTAACAAACTACTTTACTTAAAAGTATCATCACTTTTTGAAATTTTGCCTTGAGAAATTTTTTTTTTCTTTCTCTTCTTACTTTATTTCATTTAAGCATTAATTCCCTTATTCATTCTACACATAGTTATTTCACACTTACAATGTGCCTGAGTTTATTTATTTTAAATATTAAAACCCACTAGAGCTGAAGTTTAAATATGGGACCTCTGTAGTGGTGAGACCACCTGTCATGAAGAGCTCGGTGTAATTCAGAAACTGAATCAACATGGATGGAAACCACCACAGGCCCAGTTTTATACCATTATAGTATCTTCCATTCCAAAGCACAATTGTATGTGCATTAAATATATGCTTCTAATAAAATAAAAGACCAGCAAATATAATACGGAATTATTTCCATATTTAGAAAAATACATCATAAACAAGGAGGGATTTTCTTAGGAATGTAAGGATAACATCAGGAAATATATTAATTAAATTTAATATAAGATAGTAATAATGATATTAAAGATAAAGGTGGAAAACCAAAATAATTTAAATAATCAAGGAAGTAATTGATATAATCAATATATATTATTAAAATAATCTGAATAACCTTAGATTGGAATAGAATTTTTAATCTTGATAATGGGAAGTTATCAAGAACCTATAGCAAATATCATATTTATTCAGGTTAAAAACAAAGCAGGGATGCCCACTATCATTTCTATTTATTGTTGAAATAGAGAAACTAACCAATAGAATGAGAAAAGAAAATGAGATACATAAAGATTGGAGAGGAATATACTGAACTTTCCTTAATTTGTGGAAAATCCATGAAGGTCCATTGGAAAATAAATTGAATACTTAAAAATTTAAATTTAAAATGCAAAACTTTAAAATTTTTAGAAGAAAATAAAGGTGAAAGGCTTTATGACCTATGTGTGGAAAAGATTTCTTTAAAAAGGCCAGAAACAAAGCATATACCATAAAGAAAATGTTGATAAATTTTTCAAGGAAAAACATGATAAAAAACATAAGCCACTGACTGGGAGAAACTATTGGCAATGCATATATGTAATATACGAAGGATTGGTATTACAGGTTGTATAATGAACTCCTACAAGTCATCAAAAGAAAAAGAACCCCACGAAAAAATGAACAAAGGATATGAGTAAGCAAATCATAGATGCCAAAGCAAAATGGATTGTAAACATGTAAAAGGATGTACAGTCATAATAGTAAACCTGAGACTGCAAATAATATTGTGACATTACTTCAAACCACTAGATTAGCAAAAATTAATAATTCTGATGATACTAAGTGTTGGCAAAGAGGAGGAGCAATGAGAATCCTCATATACTAAATAGTGGGAGTGTGAAATAAGGCCACCACTTTGGAGTGCAATTTAGCATTGAAATGGAACATGACATTGGACCTAATAATTGTACATCTATGTAAATGCTTTAGAGAGACTCTCTAACAAATTTGTATTTAGGTAATTACTAGAAGGTACATTGGAACACTACTTGCAATTTAAAAAAAAAATTAGAAACAATCTAAATCAGCACGAGAGAACGTAAATAAATTGTAGTATCTCTATACAATAGAATCCCATCCAGCAGTGGAGCAGAACAAAGTAGAGCCGCATGTAACAACATTGGTAAACCTCAAATTCATAGTCTCATAGTCTCGAATGAAAAAAGCAACTTATGCAATAAAGGTACAGCGTGATCCCTTTATGTAAAGTTTATAAACATGCCATATAATCCAAAATACTTTATGTACAGATATACATATATAAAGAATAAAAAAAAAACATGCCTAGACATGATGAACATCCCAATAAAAAGGTTACTTCTGGGGAGAAAGGTGGGACTGCTATAAGGGGGATTTACCTATGTTTGTAACATTCTGTTTCTTCAAAAAGTATCTGAAACAAATGCACCAGAATATTGAGTTAAAAAACAGATTCAGATACACATATATTTATTATATTATTATTTCTGTTTGTTTGAGTGAAACATTTCAAAGTTAAATAAAGAACCACTTAGCCTTACTGAGGTCATGGATGCTGAGTGCTCAGCCAGGTTTATTCACTAAGTTCTTCTACTTCCTGCTCTCAATGGGACTGATTACAATTATATATGACCACATAGCATAACTCTTCAGACTCTTTGGGAAAATGTCAAAATTGTGAATGTTAAATTCTGAAATGTCAAGGGCCAACTATAGACATACAAAACCAGCTAAGGACTAAAAGGATAAAAATGAAAACAACATAAAATAAATGCTGTTTGACATAAAGTTGAGAAGAATATATAATCTCTCCTTCCCCCCCTAAAATCAGCCCAGAGGATTGGCATTCGCCTTCCTGAAGGATTATCTGTCTATATGAGCTAAGCGCCAGCCTGAAAAACTACACAGGGTGATATAAAACAAAATGAAACAAAACCTGCTCATGTGAAGGGAAAGGAACACTCCACAAAATGGCTGCGCCTTCCCCAATACATCCTTCAGCTCCCCAAACAGCTTTCCCATCCTTGACCTTCTCTTTAGAAGCCCCTCCTTAAGCAGTTACACACAGCTCTGCAAATGTTAGAGTGACATTTGGACTGGGCTTGCGTGATCAGTTCGCCCGCGTGTCTGTGCTCCCCGGGGACCTGCCAAGCTTCAGAGCAGCGGTATTAGCCTCACCCCCCAGAGCTAGCAATAACATTTACCAGCTACAGTTCTCTCCATCTTCAAATATTTCCTCTGGCCCACGAGAAGGTGATCCAGCCCCTCCATAGACTGGGACCTAAAGAGAGTGGTTGAGAGGGAGGTGACCCCTCCTTTAAGAACTTTTAACATTTACCTTTCATTAAAGATTGTACTTGTGTTTTAATTGGGCTTCCCTCCTAGGATTCTGATATGTCTGGAAAAAATTAATTACTGAAATGGCATACCTGTTAGAGGCGGGGCACACCTTCGATGGAAACTCTGCAAAAAACTGGCTCTGGCTGGTGAGGAATGGCATCTGAGTAGTCACTGAAATCCATACAAGTCCAGAGTTGGCAAGGAAACTATACAATTATTAATTATAACTTAGAAAACAATTTTGGAGCCCTGTATGCTTAATATACGTCTAGGACTGGGCTAGTCAAGACTTAAAGAAGCCAAAATGACCTCTTTTGTTTGTTGTATCTCCAGTGCCTGAATGGATGGATGATTGAACTGACGAGGAATGAATTGAATATCCTCCCAACAGTCTAATGAGTTATGTGCTAATCATCCTTATTTTATTAATGAGGAAACTGAAGCTCAGAGAGATTAATTTGTTAATCTTTGTTAATCTTTGCAACTTGTCCAGTTGCAAAGCTAGCTCCTGTCAGGCCTTGTATACAGCCTGAGAGCATAATTGCTCTGCTATAATCTGTACTTATAGAGGCATACGTGTGTCAGAAATGTGATGATAAGCATTAGCAGGGAAGTTAAAAGTGAATAAGAACACAATAGAATTCTAATTAACAAATGTGGAAGGAAAGAGGGCAAGAGGGAATCACCATTAGGCAAATACTGCAGTAAAAAATGTTGCAGATACGATCCACTGATGGATGCTAAAATTAGTGGATGAAAGTTTGAGGAGAATCAGAATTTGCATAGGCTCAAAGTATCTTCCACAAGATATTTATCAAGTACAAAGGAAAAGACAGGTATTTAACTTTTTTGCTTAAAAGACCTGGGAGATACCAACTTAAGTAATCAAGAAAACATCACTAGTAAAAAGACACGTCAACATCATGAACACCTTGATATAATGCACTGAGAAGGACATAGTGTCATTTTCATGATATTCTTGCCTAAAATGCATAACCTCACTCCAGTCATGAACAAACATTGGAAAAACTCAAATTGAAAATATTTAATAAAACATCTGACCAGTACTCTTCTTTTTTTTTTTTTTTTTTTTTGCGGTACGCGGGCTTCTCACTGTTGTGGCCTCTCCCGTTGCGGAGCACAGGCTCCGGACGCGCAGGCTCAGCGGCCATGGCTCACGGGCCCAGCCACTCCGCGGCATGTGGGATCTTCCACGGACCAGGGCACGAACCCGTGTCCCCTGCCTCGGCAGGCAGACTCTCAACCACTGTGCCACCAGGGAAGACCCTGACCAGTACTCTTTATTTATTTTTATTATTTATTTATTTATTTTAAATTTATTTATTTATTTATTTTTTAACATCTTTATTGGAGTATAATTGCTATACAATGGTATGTTAGTTTCAGCTTCACAACAAAATGAATGTTATATATATACATATATTCCCATATCTCTTCCCGCTTGCGTCTCCCTCCCTCCCACCCTCCCTATCCCACCCCTCCAGGCGGTCACAAAGCACCGAGCTGATCTCCCTGTGCTATGCGGCTGCTTCCCACTAGCTAACTACCTTACTTTTGGTAGTGTATATATGTCCATGCCTCTTTATCGCTTTGTCACCGTTTACCCTTCCCCCTCCCCATAGCCTCAAGTCCCTTCTCTAGTAAGTCTGTGTCTTTATTCCTGTTTCACCCCTAGGTTTTTCATGACATTTTTTTTTTTAAATTCCATGTATATGTGTTAGCATACGGTATTTGTCTCTCTCTTTCTGACTTACTTCACTCTGTATGACAGACTCTAGGTCTATCCACCTCATTACAAATAGCTCAATTTCGTCTCTTTTTATGGCTGAGTAATATTCCATTGTATATATGTGCCACATCTTCTTTATCCATTCATCCGATGATGGACACTTAGGTTGTTTCCATCTCTGGGCTATTGTAAATAGAGCTGCAATGAACATTTTGGTACATGACTCTTTTTGAATTATGGTTTTCTCAGGGTATATGCCCAGTAGTGGGATTGCTGGGTCATATGGTAGTTCTATTTGTAGCTTTTTAAGGAACCTCCATACTGTTCTCCACAGTGGCTGTATCAATTTACATTCCCACCAACAGTGTAAGAGGGTTCCCTTTTCTCCACACCCTCTCCAGCATTTATTGTTTCTAGATTTTTTGATGATGGCCATTCTGACTGGTGTGAGATGATATCTCATTGTAGTTTTGATTTGCATTTCTCTAATGATTAGTGATGTTGAGCATTCTTTCATGTGTTTGTTGGCACTCTGTATATCTTCTTTGGAGAAATGTCTATTTAGGTCTTCTGCCCATTTTTGGATTGGGTTGTTTGTTTTTTTGTTATTAAGCTGCATGAGCTGCTTATAAATTTTGGAGATTAATCCTTTGTCCGTTGCTTCATTTGCAAATATTTTCTCCCATTCTGAGGGTTGTCTTTTGGTCTTCTTTATGGTTTCCTTTGCTGCGCAAAAGCTTTTAAGTTTCATTAGGTCCCATTTGTTTACTTTTGTTTTTATTTCCATTTCTCTAGGAGGTGGGTCAAAAAGGACCTTGCTGTGATTTGTGTCATAGAGTGTTCTGCCTATGTTTTCCTCTAAGAGTTTGATAGTTTCTGGCCTTACATTTAGGTCTTTAATCCATTTTGAGCTTATTTTTGTGTATGGTGTTAGGGAGTGATCTAATCTCATACTTTTACATGTAGCTGTCCAGTTTTCCCAGCACCACTTATTGAATAGGCTGTCCTTTCTCCACTGTACATTTCTGCCTCCTTTGTCAAAGATAAGGTGACCATATGTGTGTGGGTTTATCTCTGGGCTTTCTATCCTGTTCCATTGATCTATCTTTCTGTTTTTGTGCCAGTACCATACCGTCTTGATAACTGTAGCTTTGTAGTATAGTCTGAAGTCTGGGAGCCTGATTCCTCCAGTTCCTTCTTTCGTTCTCAAGATTGCTTTGGCTATTCGGGGTCTTTTGTGTTTCCATACAAATTGCAAAATTTTTTGTTCTAGTTCTGTGAAAAATGCCAGTGGTAGTTTGATAGGGATTGCATTGAATCTATAGATTGCTTTGGGTAGTAGAGTCATTTTCACAATGTTGATTCTTCCAATCCAAGAACATGGTATATCTCTCCATCTATTTGTATCATCTTTAATTTCTTTCATCAGTGTCTTATAATTTTCTGCATACAGATCTTTTGTCTCCTTAGGTAGGTTTATTCCTAGATATTTTATTCTTTTTGTTGCAGTGGTAAATGGGAGTGTTTTCTTGATTTCACTTTCAGATTTTTCATCATTAGTATATAGGAATGCCAGAGATTTCTGTGCATTAATTTTGTATCCTGCCACTTTACCAAATTCATTGATTAGCTCTAGTAGTTTTCTGGTAGCATCTTTAGGGTTCTCTATGTATAGGATCATGTCATCTGCAAACAGTGGCAGCTTTACTTCTTCTTTTCCGATTTGGATTCCTTTTATTTTCTTTTCTTCTCTGATAGCTGTGGCTAAGACTTCCAAAACTATGTTGAATAAGAGTGGTGAGAGTGGGCAACCTTGTCTTGTTCCTGATCTTAGTGGAAACGCTTTCAGTTTTTCACCATTGAGGATGATGTTTGCTGTGGGCTTGTCATATATGGCCTTTATTATGTTGAGGAAAGTTCCCTCTATGCCTACTTTCTGCAGGGTTTTTATCATAAATGGGTGTTGAATTTTGTCAAAAGCTTTCTCTGCATCTATTGAGATGATCATATGGTTTTTCTCCTTCAGTTTGTTAATATGGTTTATCACATTGATAGATTTGCGTATATTGAAGAATCCTTGCATTCCTGGAATAAACCCCACTTGATCATGGTGTATGATCCTTTTAATGTGCTGTTGGATTCTGTTTGCTAGTATTTTGTTGAGGATTTTTGCATCTATGTTCATCAGTGATATTGGCCTGTAGTTTTCTTTCTTTGTGACATCCTTGTCTGGTTTTGGTATCAAGGTGATGGTGGCCTCGTAGAAGGAGTTTGGGAGTGTTCCTCCCTCTGCTATATTTTGGAAGAGTTTGAGAAGGATAGGTGTTAGCTCTTCTCTAAATGTTTGATAGAATTCGCCTGTGAAGCCATCTGGTCCTGGGCTTTTGTTTGTTGGAAGATTTTTAATCACAGTTTCAATTTCAGTGCTTGTGATTGGTCTGTTCATATTTTCTATTTCTTCCTGATTCAGTCTTGGCAGGTTGTGCATTTCTAAGAATTTGTCCATTTCTTCCAGATTGTCCATTTTATTGGCATAGAGTTGCTTGTAGTAATCTCTCATGATCTCTTTTATTTCTGCAGTGTCAGTTGTTACCTCTCCTTTTTCATTTCTAATTCTATTGATTTGAGTCTTCTCCCTTTTTTTCTTGATGAGTCTGGCTAGTGGTTTATCTATTTTGTTTATCTTCTCAAAGAACCAGCTTTTAGTTTTATTGATCTTTGCTATTGTTTCCTTCATTTCTTTTTCATTTATTTCTGATCTGATTTTTATGATTTCTTTCCTTCTGCTAGCTTTGGGGTTTTTTTGTTCTTCTTTCTCTAATTGCTTGAGGTGCAAGGTTAGGTTGTTTATTCGAGATGTTTCCTGCTTCTTAAGGTGGGCTTGTATTGCTATAAACTTCCCCCTTAGAACTGCTTTTGCTGCATCCCACAGGTTTTGGGTCGTTGTGTCTCCACTGTCATTTGTTTCTAGGTATTTTTTGATTTCCTCTTTGATTTCTTCAGTGATCACTTCATTATTAAGTAGTGTATTGTTTAGCCTCCATGTGTTTGTATTTTTTACAGATCTTTTCCTGTAATTGATATCTAGTCTCATGGCGTTGTGGTCAGAAAAGATACTTGATACAATTTCAATTTTCTTAAGTTTACCAAGGCTTGATTTGTGACCCAAGATATGATATATCCTGGAGAATGTTCCATGAGCACTTGAGAAAAATGTGTATTCTGTTGTTTTTGGATGGAATGTCCTATAAATATCAATTAACTCCATCTCGTTTAATGTATCATTTAAAGCTTGTGTTTCCTTATTTATTTTCATTTTGGATGATCTGTCCATTGGTGAAAGTGGGGTGTTAAAGTCCCCTACTATGAATGTGTTACTGTCGATTTCCCCTTTTATGGTTGTCAGTATTTGCCTTATGTATTGAGGTGCACCTATGTTGGGTGCATAAATATTTACAATTGTTATATCTTCCTCTTGGATCGATCCCTTGATCATTATGTAGTGTCCTTCTTTGTCTCTTCTAATAGTCTTTGTTTTAAAGTCTATTTTGTCTGATATGAGAATTGCTACTCCAGCTTTCTTTTGGTTTCCATTTGCATGAAATACCTTTTTCCATCCCCTTACTTTCAGTCTGTATGTGTCTCTAGGTCTGAAGTGGGTCTCTTGTAGACAGCAAATATATGGGTCTTGTTTTTGTATCCATTCAGCCAATCTGTGTCTTTTGGTGGGAGCATTTAGTCCATTTACATTTAAGGTAATTATCGATATGTGTGTTCCTATTCCCATTTTCTTAATTGTTTTGGGTTCGTTATTGTAGGTCCTTTCCTTCTTTTGTGTTTCTTGCCTAGAGAAGTTCCTTTAGTAGTTGTTGTAGAGCTGGTTTGGTGGTGCTGAACTCTCTCAGCTTTTGCTTGTCTGTAAAGGTTTTAATTTCTCCATCAAATCTGAATGAGATCCTTGCTGGGTAGAGTAATCTTGGTTGCAGGTTTTTCTCCTTCAACACTTTCAGTATGTCCTGCCACTCCCTTCTGGCTTGCAGAGTTTCTGCTGAAAGATCAGCTGTTAACCTTATGGGGATTCCCTTGTGTGTTATTTGTTGTTTTTCCCTTGCTGCTTTTAATATGTTTTCTTTGTTTTTAATTTTTGACAGTTTGATTAATATGTGTCTTGGCGTATTTCTCCTTGGATTTATCCTGTATGGGACTCTCTGTGCTTCCTGGACTTGATTAACTATTTCCTTTCCCATATTAGGGAAGTTTTCAACTATAATCTCTTCAAATATTTTCTCAGTCCCTTTCTTTTTCTCTTCTTCTTCTGGAACCCCTATAATTCGAATGTTGGTGCGTTTAATGTTGTCCCAGAGGTCTCTGAGACTGTCCTCAGTTCTTTTCATTCTTTTTTCTTTATTCTGCTCTGCAGTAGTTATTTCCACTATTTTATCTTCCAGGTCACTTATCCGTTCTTCTGCCTCAGTTATTCTGCTATTGATCCCATCTAGAGTACTTTTAATTTCATTTATTGTGTTGTTCATCGTTGCTTGTTTCATCTTTAGTTCTTCTAGGTCCTTGTTAACTGATTCTTGCAATTTGTCCATTCTGTTGTCCATTCTATCTCCAAGATTTCGGATCAACCTTACTATCATTATTCTGAATTCTTTTTCAGATAGACTGCCTATTTCCTCTTCATTTGTTAGGTCTGGTGGGTTTTTATCTTGCTCCTTCATCTGCTGTGTGTTTTTCTCTCTTTTCATTTTGCTTATCTTACTGTGTTTGGGGTCTCCTTTTTTGCAGGCTGAAGGTTCGTAGTTCCTGTTGTTTTTTGTGTCTGTCCCCAGTGGCTAAGGTTGGTTCAGTGGGTTGTGTAGGCTTCCTGGTGGAGGGGACTAGTGCCTGTGTTCTGGTGGATGAGGCTGGATCTTGTCTTTCTGGTGGGCAGGTCCACGTCTGGTGGTGTGTTTTGGGGTATCTGTAGACTTATTATGATTTTGGGAAGCCTCTCTGCTAATGGGTGGGGTTGTGTTCCTGTCTTGCTAGTTGTTTGGCACAGGATGTCCAGCACTGTAGCTTGCTGGTCATTGAGTGAAGCTGGGTGCTGGCGTTGAGATGGAGATCTCTGGGAGATTTTCGCCGTTTGATATTATGTGCAGCTGGGAGGCCTCCTGTGGACCAGTGTCCTGAAGTTGGCTCTCCCACCTCAGAGGCACAGCACTGACTCCTGGCTGCAGCACCAAGAGCCTTTCATCCACAGGGCTCCTTAATTTGGGATGATTCCTTGTCTATTCAGGTATTCCACAGATGCAGGGTATATCAAGTTGATTGTGGAGGTTTAATCCGCTGCTTCTGAGGCTGCTGGGAGAGATTTCCCTTTCTCTTCTTTGTTCTCACAGTTCCCAGGGGCTCAGCTTTGGATTTGGCCCCGCCTGTGCGTGTAGGTCGCCAGAGGGCGTCTGTTCTTTGCTCAGACAGGATGGGGTTAAAGGAGCCGCTGATTCGGAGGCTCTGGCTCACCCAGGCCGGGGGGTAGGGAGGGTCACGGAGTGCGGGGCGGGCCTGCAGCGTCAGAGGCCGGCGTGACGGCGTGACGCTGCAGCCTGAGGCGCGCCGAGCGCTCTCCCGAGGGAGCCGTCCCTGGATCCCGGGACCCTGGCAGTGGCGGGCTGCACATTCCGGAAGGGCGCGTGGCTAGTGACCTGTGTTCGCACAGAGGCCTCCTGGCTGCGGCAGCAGCGGCCTTAGCGTCCCATGTCCGTCTCCGGGCTCCGCACTCTTAGCCGCGGCTCGCGCCCGTCTCTGGAGCTCTCCCAAGCAGCGCTCTTAATCCCCTCTCCTCGTGCACCAGGAAACAAAGAGGGACGTAAAAGTCTCTTGCCTCTTCAGCAGCTCCAGACCCCTCCCCGGACTCTCTCCCGGCCAGCCGCGGCGCACCAACGCCCTGCAGGCTGTGTTCACGCCGCCAACCCCAGTCCTCTCCCGGCGCTCCGACAAAAGCCGGAGCCTCAGCTCCCAGTCCCGCCCGCCCCGGCGGGCGAGCAGACAAGCCTCTCGGCTGGTGAGTGCCGGTCGGCCCGATCCTCTGCGGTGGAATCTGTCCGCTTTGCCCTCCGCACCCCTGTTGCTGTGCTCTTCTCCGCGGCTCCCAAGCTCCCCCACTCCGCCTCCCGAAGTCTCCACCCGCGAAGGGGCTTCCTAGTGTGTGGACACTTTTCCTCCTTCACAGCTCTCTCCCGCTGGTGCAGGACCCGTCCCTATCCTTTTGTCTCTGTTTAGTTTTTTCTTTTGCCCTAACCAGGTACGTGGGGGGTTCCTTGCCTTTTGGGAGGTCTGAGGTCTTCTGCCAGCGTCCAGTAGGTGCTCCGTAGGAGTTGTTTCACGCGTAGATGTATTTCTGGTGTATCTGTGGAGAGGAACGTGATCTCCGCGTCTTACTCTTCCGCCATCTTCCCGGAAGTCTCGACCAGTACTCTTTAAAATGACGTGAAAAGCAAGGAAAGATTGAGGGGCTATTATAGACTGGAGAAAACTAAGGAGAAATAACAGCTAATGC
Source organism: Globicephala melas (assembly GCF_963455315.2). Taxonomy (NCBI): domain Eukaryota; kingdom Metazoa; phylum Chordata; class Mammalia; order Artiodactyla; family Delphinidae; genus Globicephala; species Globicephala melas. The sequence continues at coordinate 153,466,780 of NC_083315.2, forward strand.
AGTGTAGGATCCTGAAACAGAAAAAGAACATTAGTGGAAAAAATCATAAAACTGAAAAAGATCTGAAGTTTATTTAAAATATTGTGCCAATGTTAACTTCCTATTATTTAAAATCATGCTATGGTTATGCATTAGGAGAAGTAGGGTGAGAGGTGTAAGAGAATGCTTGGTATAGTTTTTGCAACTTTTCTGTAAGTATGTAAGTTTGAAATACAAGGTTTAAAACAACAAACAAAATGAAACAAAAAATGAACAGGAAGTACACTTGCCTTCAGATTTGCTTGCAGCTTGAAGAGAGAAGCAAACTTGTAAACTAAAATGAAAGGCACACAAAAACAGTCTTGTAGGCATTGCCTGTAATATATGTGTGCACCAGACAGAAAGGGGCCATGGAGAAGGAGTGGTTGATCTTATCTGCAAAGGGAATGCAGGTAGCCAGGATAGACTGAACAGAGAAGGTGATGCTTGAGGTCTTTTATCTACCATCTATTTTATTGAGAACCTGCTGTAGGCCAGGCACTCCTCTAAAAAGAAGCTACATGGTAGTAAACATGAAAAAGTACTGCTTTCATGGAGCTTCCATTCTAGAAGGAGGTGTCAGATAAACACTTGAACAAAAACCTGACATTTTAAGTGCTGGGATGAAAAATAAAAGAGCCAATGTGATAGAACATGCTTGGGGGAAACGGGCAGTTAGATAGGGTGATTGGGGAATACCTTTCTGAGGAGCTGGTAGTTAAGCTGTTAGGACCAAGGTATGAATGAGAAGGAGCAAGCCATGCAAAAAAATCAGGGAGCAGGTAATTCCATGATGAAGAACAGGTTGGCTGAATGCCCGACCACAGGAACAAATTGCTGTGTCCTATTCAATAGGACAAAAAGAGGCCAGCATGCTGGGCTATAATGGACAAGGGGATAATGGTAGAAAATGAGCTGTAGAAGTAGGTTGACCACCTGGCTTTAAGTCCAAACTGACATACTTTTGAATAAAAGGTGGTGCTATTAATAATTACACCAGGACAATAGAAGTAAAATGGAACTGTCTGGGCCAAACCTAGACATACGATCACCCTATAGAGAAGAAACAAATCGTGTAGGACTTTGTGAGTCAGGCAAGGAGTACAGATGTATTCTAAGTGCCTTAGGAAGCCATGGGAGGGTAGATCAGGGGAAGGAAGTGATTGCTCTGGCTGCCAAGTGGAGAATAGACTATTGAGAGTGAAGAATGAAAGTAGGGGGAAGATTAGAAGTCTAACTAGCAGGCAGAGAATGGGGGCTTGAGCTAAGGAAGTAGACACGGAAAAGGAGACTCACTCAGTTTTGAAGGCAGAGTCAATGAGCCTTGCTTACTCTTAGTAGATAGGCCAAGATTAGCCAGTTGTTTAGGGACTGTAGAACATTCCATACGAAGGTAGTGGCAAGAGCAGAGTCACAGGAGCAGGTCATATTCTAGGAGCCCATAGTGTATTCTATGGCAAAAGTGAAGGGGCACAGAGGGGACAGGCAAAAGTGTGTTGGAGATATGACCACAGGCCAGATCATCAAAGACAGAATCCAATGCTAAGTAGTAGATATTGTGATGCCATTGAAAGTCCTTGACTGGAAAGTGACATGATTTGTTTTGTTTTTAGAAAAATGACACTAGGTCAACTATGAGGAAAACAAAAGAGCAAAGGAAAACCCCCATGAAAACAGATAGAGGTACCTTCTGCTAGTTAGAGGAATAAACAAGAAATCAGAAATATTTTGAGGGTGGTATAACAAGGTGAGGGGCCTTTCATTTGTACTAGAAACTGTCCACCTGTTCATCACACGCACCCTTGATTGTCTAGTGGTTTACAGTATAATTAACTGTTGACGCAGGGACTGCTAGATAGTGTCGCTGAGTCATAAAGAAGCTCCAAGAGGAAAACTTGAGGGACAAATTAATGTCATGTACCATGTAACTTTCTTCTTCTGCTCCAGTGCTGTTCTTGGCCACTCATTTCTAAGTTTTAGCAATGTCTCTCAGACTAGTGTGCCTCACATGCAATTTTGGCAAGCTAAGCACGGTGGCGGAGCCAGATAACTTGTTCCCTGTAGACTTAGAAACTCCTGAGCTGCGGGCTGTAATATAATTTACAATACAGTTAGCCAGCCCTGTAAAACAGCGTTCTGTTTGCAGGGGAATGGGGGCCTGACAAGAAGAAGTGTTTATAGCTTAACTTTAGCTGTGTTCTCCATTGTTACATGGTAGCAGCCTGCATATGATGCATCCTAGTCATCGGTCAGATAGTTACAACTTTTCTTTTTTAATTTGGCAAGCTAAGCATAACATCAGGCTTTGCATAATAGCCGCCCCAGTGTCCCTTACCTTAGGAAGTGGTAGCCCTAGCATGCACCCCCATCTTTTAGGACAAAGGAATTGAGACATAATTGTTAGATATTCCATGGCTGTGGCTTATGCCTTGATAAAATTATCCGATATCTTACTCTTCTAAAAGTCTTATACCATGATATTGATAGAAGACTCGCGAATAAGAAAATCTGAGCGATGCCTGTTGATTTTTTTTTCTCCCTAGTGTGTTACAATAGCTACTTGCCACTTATATCACTCAACTAACAAGGTTACTTCTATTCAGCCATTGCCCCTAGGAGACTATAGCTAATATTAAAGCTCCACAGGTGGGGACTTTGTCGATTTCTAGATCCGCAGTCTAGCACAGTGCCGGAAAACATAATAGGCACTAAAATACTATGTTTTGATTAAATAAGCCCAACTATTAGCTTAAAAATGTGCCCTAATGATTTGGAAATGAATACCACATATGATGTAGAAGAACATATTCTACTGAGCAAGAGTTGGCCAGGCGGTTGATGAACTGATGTGTCAACCTGAGACACTACAAAGGATCCAACATTCACTCTAACAACATTCTGAGTTTTGCAAAACTATGTGGAATTCAATTCCAAGGCTAGTTTATTAACCCAGGCAACTCTAGATTCTACTGTACACGAATGTAGAGTTGTGAGATGTCCCTCTATTAATTCTCTTAGTTACACCCGTTAGAAAAAATATCTTTTAATTCATGTCCATCGTGAGTTGGGTGCAGTGTCTGGCACTGTCACAGTTCCTCTGTACTTCCATTCCATAGTCAACTCTGCTTAAGTAGTGTTGGAAGTAGCTTGTATACATATCATATATGTCATATATATAACATATATCTTATATACATATGATATATGTATATCGTATATATCATATATATGTATCAACAGTACTCTGAACTAGGTGCTTCAATAGATCTTTAAGTGTGTGTGTGTGTGTGTGTGTGTGTGTGTGTGATCTATTGATTCACCTGTTTCAGATCGTTACTGATTTTGTGCAGCCTGATTTTGGAAGCAGGATCCCAAATAGGAAAAAAAAGAAGGTCTTTAATATCTCCTTAAGAAAAAAAAAGTCAAAGCTTTTAAATATTACCTCAGTCTCCTCAGTTTTGAAATAAAGGTTTGAATGCAGGTAAATTTTAAGTTTTGAACTCTAAATTTCTCTGCAATTCAGAAAGAGTAATTTTACAACTTCTGTATTCTTTTTTTTTTCTTATAAAAATCACAAGAGACTGATTCTACTTTAATCAGCTAATTAAACTTCTGGCCATTTCTTCATTGGTTTGACTTTTCTAGGAAATGTATTTTATATTCCTAAACAATTTGATTTTGGTTCATGTTGAAATACTGGCCCTGTCTCTCCTTATAAGAAATCTGTACATAACTGAGGTTGGTTGAGCTGGTACATTGCAGAACAGTTGGCAAGTAGAAAGTGTCTTCTCTTTTGCTGCCCTGGAGAACTTGTTTCTCTGGTCTGGCCTTAGATGATAATGGAGCGATCACATTTTGGTGAGCACAGCTGTATGCAGAACAGTTCTCTGAGCCTTCAATCCAGTCATTTGGGACTGAAAACATCAAAAACTAGCCTGGGAAACACAACCAGGACAGGCTGCAAGTTGGCCATTAATCACTTTACTGTGTCTGCTCAATGCTATTGTCTAACAGTGTTCTAGAATAAAGTAAAGGTGATAAGTATACAGATCCATTCAATATAGTTCCATACCTGCCATCAGTCATCCTTGTTGATGGATCAGAGGTAAAACTTTTTTTATTCAAATTTTTTGTAACCGATCATCAGTGATAATGAGAGAGCAAATGTATTCTCTGGAATACTGACAGGAAGAATATGACAGAGTGAGGCAGCAAGCTTTGGGCAAAAATGAAAGTCTACAGAATAGTGCTGTCTGTTTTTCAGGATGGAAATCGTAGCTGGATGTCAGGTTCAATCACTGAACATAGTCTGCCTATGACCGTAATGAGCCATGCTTATTATCAAAGGTAAATAATAGGACTCTAGTGTTCTTGAATGCAATCTCTACCATTATTATGAAAGTAGACCCATTGTGTAGGGAATTTGAGAACAGAAGAAAGCAGAATGTCTACCTTATTTCTCTATTTAACCAAAGTAGACTTTATAATAAAGAGGAAGACTAACAAAACACTTTAACCACAATTACATTCCACTTTATAGTTTGCAGAGCTCTTTTAAACATATTTTCTTTTATGACTTTTGAAAATGATTGAAGATTTACATAAAGGAAAAGGAAAGTCAGAGAATGTGCAACTTGCCTGAGGTTGCGTGCCCATAAGAGGTGGAGCTGGGAGTGGAGTGTTGGCCTCCAGACACCTAGGCTCTTTCTGCTGATCAGTGCTGCCTCTAATATGGAAGTATCTGCACGTGAAAGCAATGGGTCATCTCCAGACATCAGGGAAGTTAAAACACGTGTGTGTGCACGACACATGTAACATTCATTGAGGACCCATTAATTTCAGACATTTGGATATCTTCGCAGTCATTCTCTTGGGCTCACCTTTGTGATAGATAGCTTTTCTTTGCAACCCTGGATCCATTCTTCGCCCTTCTTCATACTTTTTTACTCAGCTTTGTAGCCTGGAAGGTTATCCTATAGGGATTGCATTAACAGCCTCTCTTACCCTTTTGTATTCCAGTTGAATTTGCCCAATGGGAAGCATGCAAGAAAGATGAGAAGGAATGATGAGAATGAGGTCTGAATATTTAATTTCTTGTCTGTGATATGGCTGCCAACTGGCTGCACCCCTTGACATAAGGTCACAGTCTTGTGAGGCACTCATAGTGCACCCTTGTTCTCTCTCTCCCTCTTCCACTCCCCGCTCAGGGTTCTGGCAGTTGACCTTCTGCTTGCTCTATCAGGCCTAGACGTAGTAATAATATGGGTCTGCTTTTACTAGCCCTAAATACCATATTACCTCTGGAGGGTTCACTATTCCCTACCTTTACCGTTGTAAATATTACTTTTATTAAACCTTCATCAAATGGCATAATTCGAGTTGGCCGTCTATTTCCTATTAGTATCCTGGCTGATTCAGTATTATTATTATACATGTTACAGATGGGGAAACGGAAGTCCAAGAATATTTCACAGTTAAATAACTTGCAGATCTAAGACTTCCCTGGTGGTCCAGTGGTTAGGACTCCGTGCTTCTAATGCAGGGGGCATGGGTTTGATCCCTGGTTGGGGAACTAAGATTATCCCACATGCTGTGCTAAGATCCCACATGCCGGTGAGGCCAAAAAAATAAAAATAAAAATAAAATAACTTGCAGATCTAGGACTCTACCCGAATTCTCTAACTCCACGCTTATATACTCATAGTGACAGCACACTGAGCAATGATTCTGAATAGGTGTAATTACATATGTGTAATTACAGCTCTGCCCAATAGAGCTTTCTTGAATTGACTCAAAGAGTCAGATCAATTCTAAGAAACATACCACCATCATTTATAAATATTGTTTTGAAATTTCATAATACGTTTGCAAAATAAAGCAGCGGCAATAGTATCTGGAGGAAAATTGGGTAAGATTGCATCTAATCTCTTACCATGCCATTCTGTCTTCCCTGCAGCACCACAGTTAGCCTAAAAAGCAAGTCTTATCGTGTCACTTCCTGTCTTAAACACCTTCTTATGTTAACTAATATCCAAACTTCCTAATTGTGCTTATTAGCTCTTTTATAATGGACCCTCTGCATCTCCCTTCAGTCTTAACTTTATCACTCCAGTCCATATGCTCTAGCCCATATGGGATCATCATTGTGGTTCTCACCTGGGCTGGGGGTGGGGATTTTTCCCCCAAGAGGCATTTGACAATGTCTGGAGATATTTTGGGTTGTCATGACTAAAGAGAATGCTTCTGTCATGGCTTTAGAGTGCTTTAATTGTTTGGGGATGGGAAAGCAATCGAACTGTATGTAATGGCAGCACGATGTTGAGAATGTGAAAAGTTAGTTCTTCTCAGCCTTGTCCATGAGAGGGAGGACATCACCTCATATCAGTTTTGATTCCCTGGAACTGTTGGCTACTGTTGGGTCTGCTCAGACCTAGAAATGTATGTTGCTCCTGCTGCTGCAAAATACAGAATTAGAACCTGGTGGGCATTCCTGCATAGATTTGCACAGTGTTTAAGATCAGCCCTGTTTGGGTAGAGAGGAAGCAATCTGTGTATTCTGGAAGCTTTGTTAGAATAAAACACACTTAGGAAGTGTATGAGGCCAGTGGCTGCATGAGTGAACAGGAGGATGTCTTGAAAGTACAAAAAGAGAAGATGGTGAGGCGGGTGATTATTTATTGGTACTTTGCTTACAAGGCTGGCTATGAGAGTATCTTCTCTCTACAGTAGATGGCTTAAGGGCCCGTGGGTAGTGCTAGGAAGTCTGCTTGGTATGCTAAGTGCAAAGTGAGACCTGAGAAGTCTACTACATGAAAGCACATTGCTAGTTGCTCATAGTACTGTATCTATGTCAGGGGACCCCTTGCATTCGTTAGCAGCATTACATCGATTGTGTTGTCTAGTGCTTTTGTTTTATCCCTTCCCTGTCCATGCCTACCAATCTGGCTTTCTCCTTTAAAACTGTAGGAAATGTAAATGGTATCACTTCCAAGTTTGTGTAGGAAAGAAGAACTTCTCTGTACCATTTACTTTCTACAGTCAATTTTCTGTATAATTTTCACTTATCTTCTTGATTAGGACCTCATCACATCTAAAACAACATATGCTTATAATAACATTAAAGAACCCTCAGTTTTGATTATTTCCTATCTGTTCCTTTGGTGTTAGATGCAATAATTTGATTATGAAAAGAAGTACGAAGATGGTAGGGGAAAGTTGCCTACCAGAAACTCTTTCAAGTTAAACAGAAAAGGGTATACCAGCCAAATAATTGTCAGCCATAAGTAAGGAAAGAGGCACAACTCAGTGTCGTAAGTCTCAAAAAATAGGAGCAAGATAAATGATTCTGAAGCCAAGTTAAGAGGAATGGTCAAACATGATGAGGCTGCCAACCCTGCCTGTGTTCCTCAGATACAGTACTGTCCAGTTGATAAAAAAATATTGAGAATTATCCCTAAAATACCTTTATAGAGGGAAATAAATAGATTGAGTAGATGTTCTTATCTGAGTGAAGAATAATGGGAATGTCTGTAAGAGGTAAATGCATGTAACAGAAACAAACAACAGGACTGAGGATCAAAAGAGATGTCAGCAGGACTAAAGGGCTCAAAAGTTCTAATGTATCATTCCCACCACGATGGCCTTGGGATACACTCTTCAACCAGGTGGGCTGTCTTCGAGTAGAGGACATTTAACAAAGCTTCAGAAATGACAGCACAGCTCTGAAAGCTAAATGAAGGTTACACACAGTCTCGGCTGAGCTCTTCATTTCTCCCATCCATTTCCTTCCACATTGCTATCTCTCAGCCTACAGGAAAAAAAAAAGTACATAGAACTAAAAATATGAGCCATTAAACTGTAGATGACTCTGGGAGCCAGTAAGTCGCTGAAACTATATGTGAACAACTAGAAACTGGACAGAGCCACCTGAGTATGAGCAGGAAAGACAATGACATGACAGTGCAAATAGAAAACATCAGGCAAATACAATTGCAAAAAACATAGGTATAGCTTAGAAAACTGAAGGAATTTGATCTAGAAGAAAACAAACCAAAGGACAGAGAACTTTCCCATGAGCTGTATAGTCTGTAGCTCATTTGCACTGTAGAATATTTTAAGAGAATTTAATTAATGGTATAAGAATTCAAAGAAAAAGTAAAAACAAATGAGTGAATGGAAAAGAGAGACTGTATATGGAATATCTGAGAGCCAAAATATGATCACATAACTTATTTGAAATAGTAACCACAGGGGTGCAGCTAATACATGGCTAAATATTGATGTATTGATAAAAGGAAAATGCTTCACAGTGAATGCTGATGAAAAGTCAAAGAGCCGAAATCCATAATAAAGAATCTAAGAGATATGAGGACAGACAAGATAATTGGGCCTCGGAAACAGAAAAACTGAGTACTTCAACAGAGGTTACCCAAAGGCATCAAACCAGAAATTTGTTCTTAATATAAAGAACTGACTCCATAAAGTTCAAAATAGCATGATGGGTTCTAAGAAAATCAGATATAGTATATTCAACACTGAGATGTGTATTGATTATGTCATTGGGCTTCAAGGAATAAAATAATAGTCTTTAGGCATTTATACAAAATTTACATCATTTACCACCTATGAGAGGAAATGTTGGCATTATACAATCTCAAGAACAATAAATCGAAGTGTATAAAATTCTGCTTGAAATGAAGGGAGACTCAAGAATTACACACAACCACAATGTAATTCAAATATCAAGAGCACAAATAGACTTTCACAAACATGAACAAACTTTGGTAATAATAATACTAGTGAGTTCTTTTTAAAAAGGTGTTACCATATACTTTGTGACCACCGAGAGGGGTGGGATAGGGAAGGTGGGAGGGAGACGCAAGAGGGAGGGGATATGGGGATATATGTATACGTATAGCTGATTCACTTTGTTATACAGCAGCAGCTAACACAACAATGTAAAGCAATTATACTCCAATAAAGATGTTAAAAAAAAAAAGAAACTGATGGGTATGTTTAAAACAAAAAACAACAAAAAATAAAATAAAAAAGGTGTTACCATAAAATCCAAGCACTTAAAAGATGAAATAAAATTACTCAGAAATGGAGAAACTATGACAAAAGGCATGGTGAGAATAGTGACCATCTTTGAATATACAACAAACACATAATGATCGTACGCATTGTGAATGCAGAACAAAGAATACAGTTGATAATATCCTTGGGTTCCACAGCCATGGACTCAGCCAACCTTAGATCAAAAATATTTTTTAAATTCCAGAAATTTCCAAAAAGCAAAACTTGAATTTGCCACACTGGCAACTATTTACAGAGCATTTACATTGTATTTAACACTATTTACATAGCATTTATATTGTATGAGGTATTGTAAGTATCTAGAGATGATTTTAAGTATATGGGAGGATATTTGTAAGTTATATGCAAGTACTGTGCCATTTTACATAAGGGATTGAGCATCCGAAGATTTTGTTGTCTGCAAGGGGTCCTGGAACCAGTCCCCCAGTACACTCAGGACAACTGTATGTGGGTATCAGAGGTCCCCAGAACCACTCTCAATTTGCATATTTCTCTAGAAGGACTCACAGGACTCGAGATATTATATTCATGGTCATGGTTTATTACAGCAAAAGTTACAGAGTAAAATCAGCAAAGGGAAAAGGCATGTGGGGCAAAGTCTGGAGGAAAACAAGCCCAAGCCTCCAAGAGTACTCTTCCAGTTGAGGTGAACAAAACGTGTGCTTAATCTCCAGGAGTGACGTGCAACAACAAATGCAAAGTGTTGCCAGCCAGGGAACCTCACCTGAATCTGGAGTCCAGGAATTTTATGGGAAAAGATATATAAGACATTTGTAATAATCAAAATAGGGAACTCTAGAATGGCTGGACGAGGAACTTAGCAGATCTCCCCAGTGAAACAACCATTTAATTGGTGAAAATTATTAAAACACACACAAACATTTAAAATCTCTGAAAATTGTTCTAAGGACATACAACAAATGGAGAAACATTTATTTAAGAGATCTACTAAATCTCACTAAGAAAAGTGAGAGCTATGGTATTTAAACCACAACCTGCTCCCTTCTGCTACCCCAACCCTGCTCCTTGTTCTGGAAGCTTCATTCCAGGTGGTTGTGGCCAAGAAGACAGGATCTCCCTCTCCAACCAGTTACACTAGGACTACAGTTGCACCTCAGATGGTCAGGCTACTGGTGCCTCTCAACTCTCCCCAGTTCCATGTTGCAGAAGCGATATTCCTGGTAGGCACAGCCAAGAAGAGGCCTCACTTCTCCTCCTAAATCTCCATTCATAGAGCAGAAGCTCTATCCCAGGTTTGGCATGTCAAGAATATAGGGGCTCCAATTGTCCCTGCCCCAGCTTAGTCATGTTTCATGTTAGGAGGGGCAAGCTGAGAAGACCAGGACCTATCATCTTCCTCCCATGCCCACTTTTAGAATGGGAATGTCACTCAGGGAGAAGTGGGCCACTCTTTCTGCACACAGCTGGGTTGTGTAGTGGCACAGAGGTTCTGATCTGGGGTAGATGCAAGTTATTAGGACGCAGAGCTCTACAACTCTGCCTGGCTGTTTAGAACAAGGATTAGAGAAGTTCATGGGTAAAGGACTTTTGAAAATAATGGTGATCTTGGTCACTATCAATTTTGAAGGGACAGGTAGATCTACGATACTAGTAGCAATGAGTGAAATGGCATACCAGAAGTTTGCTAATGTCAGAAGTTTAGCAAAGAGAATCAGGGGTAGAGAAAGCCATGGAGGTCTAGAGGGTTGTACACATTTGCTGGGATACACTCAGAGCTAATGAGAGGAGGAGATGGGGAAGATTTGAAAGTATTACCAAGCTACACATACATCCATCAGTAAGAGGAAGAGCCTATTGGCTCAAGGGGCTTAGGGTACAACCTCTTAACTGACTGAACGATAAGCTGCTTTTAGCCAGGGGATACCCCTAGGAGACCAGGCTTAAAGCAAAAACCACACTTATCCTTGGTGGGCTGGAGGACTGTGCATGTTCCCAAGACTGCACCGACTCAGGAGTGACAGGCGGGGCAACTTCCAAGTACTAGTCCCTGGCTGAACGTGAGGCAAAGTCTTAAGCTTACTGAACTGTGAAAGCAGTCTCCAAGTCACACAAATCCACCAGATAATGAGTAAAAATTAACTGACCAAGGGGGCTTAGGTATAATAGTTGAGCAATAAGTGGCTTATACCAACCTAGGAACAACACCTAGGAAGACAGGCTAAAAGATAAACGATGGAAAAATATCTGAACAAGGACACCAGAGCCTTCACACTGCTGGGAAAATATGTCACAGAATTAGTTCAGCCAAGTCATTAAACAAATAAATGAATGAACAAACAGAAAGAAGTAGCCCTGGTGGTGGTCACGGAGGGGAGAGCAGTATCCAGACGTGCTACAATCTGTTATCTAAAATGTCCAGTTTTCAACAGAAAATTGTGAAACATACACAAAAAAGGAAAGTGTGACCCATACATAGGAGTGAGTACATACAGGCAATAGAAACTGCCCGGATGTTGCACTTAGCAGACAACTACACCAAAGCTATTATAAATATTTTCAAAGGGATTTGTGGGAATTAAGGGAAACTGTGCTTAAAGAATTAAAGCAAAATAAGATAACAGTGATTTATCAAATAGATAATGTTAATAAAGAGATTAAAATTATATATATTTATATATCTATTTTTCAATTCCAAAATTTCTATCATTTGGGGAGTATTTATCTATCTACCTATCTACCTACCTACCTATCTATCCCTGTCTCTCTGTCTGTCTATCTATCTATCTAAAATGCTTGAAAGCACAATGATCTAAATGAAAAATTCGCTAGAGGGGCTCCACAGAAAATGTGAGTTAGCAGAAGAAAGAATCTGCAAACTTGAAGATAGATCAGTAGAGATTATACAGTCTAAATAGAAGAAAGAAAAATGAATGAAGATAAACAAAGCATCAGAGAAATATGGGACATCATTAAGAGTACCAACATATGTATGATGGCAGTCCTGGAAAAAAGGAGAGAGAGAATAGGACAGAAAAAATATTTAAAGAATTAGTGATTGAAGATTTCCTAAATTTGAGGAAAAACACTAATTTACACATCAGTGAGCTCTAAGTAGGATCAGTACAAAGGAATTCGTTCACATCCAGACTTATTATAATAGAAATGTTGAAAGTCAAAGAGAAAATCTTGAAAGCAGCAAGAGAAAAGTGTCTTATCATATACAAAGGCCCACAATAAGATTAACAGCTGATGTCTCTTCACAATGTAGGCCAAAGGCAGTGAGTTGACATTGAAAGTGCTGAAAAAAATATAACATCAGCTAAGAATCCTATAGCCAACAAAAGCATCTTCAAAAGTGAAAGTGAAACAAAGATGTATCCAGGTAAACAAAAAAACAGAATTCATTGCTAGTATACCTGCCTTATAAGAACTACTAAAAGAAGTTCAGGAAGTGACTGCAGACAGTAATTTGAATCTACATGAAAAAACAAAGAGCTCCGGTTAGGGTAATTATGTAGGTAATGATAAAAGAGTATAATCACACATTTCTTTTTCTTTCTTCTTTTAACTGATTTAAAAAGCAATTACATAAAACAATATAAAATTGTATTGTTGGGCCTATAACATAGAATTGTAATATATTTGATAATAAAAAATGAATGAAGCTACATTGAAGAAAGGGAATGACACCAGATGGTACTGCTAATCCACAAAAAGAAATGAAGAGAGACAGACATGGCAAATAATAAGCTTATTTAAAAAAAACTCTATAAATATATCTGAGCTCTCCTTTCTTCACTTCATAAGAAGAAGTTTTTATAAAGCAATAATTATAACAATGTATTTTTGAGTTTGAAACATATATAGACATTATATGAATAACAATAATAACACAAAAAGGAGGACCAGAAGAAAGCTATGTAAGAGTAAAGTTTCTGTATCTTACTGGAATTAAGTTAGTATAAATATGAAGTAGATTCTGATAAATTAAGATGTATGTTGTAAGCCCTAGACCAACCACTAAGAAAGTAGCTCTTAGTTACTTGGTTATTTAGTTAAGAACCATCAAAGGAATTAAAATAATATGCTAGGAAATATTCACTTAAGACAAAAGGAAGTAGTAAAGGAGGAAAAGAGGAACAAAATAGGAGAACTGGGGATTTCCCTGGTGGCACAGGGGTTAAGAATTAGCCTGCCAGTGCAGGGGACACGGGTTGGAGCCCTGGTCCGGGAAGATCCCACATGCTGTGGAGCAGCTAAGCTCGTGCACCACAACTACTGAGCCTGCACTCTAGAGCCCGCGAGCCACAACTACTGAGCCCACGTGCCACAACTACTGAAGCCCACACATCTAAAGCCCGTGCTTCACAATAAGAGAAGCCATGGCAATGAGAAGCCCGTGTGCCACAACGAAGAGTAGCCCGCTGCTTGCCTCAACTAGAGAAAGCCCGCACGCAGCAATGAAAACCCAATGCAGCCAATAAATAAATAAATTAATTAATTAATTAATTTAAAAAAGGAGAACTGTGTAAGTACTATTATGTCAGCATTTCATGATGTGGTCTTTCAACACTCAATAATCTGATAGTTTTTAGATCAAATAACTTTCCTTATTTAGACTTATTTTCCATTGAATAGTATTCCATTCATGGTACCCCTTGTGTTTGAAATCTTATAAGCAAATTAATATGAATTCTGAAACAAATTTTGTTTCAGCTGATTCCTATATTAAGTTTTTTGCTTCATCACCCTCCCCTTAAAAATACCATGTTAATAGTAGAACATACTCACCAAGATACACACAAAGGTGTACATTGAGATACATTATTTTGTACCATTAGGTGTTTAACTACATATGCACCTGATATTTGTTCTCTGACACTACCAATATTGACATAAAGATACATTCATTTATGCATATATTCTGCCACTGTACATATCCAGAGAGATAAAAGTGGCCATTAGTTTTGGAATTATTTAAGTTGAATGCATCAAAACAACCATCTCATGGCTCACTGAATACCCTAACATCTTTTAAAAAGGAGTGTATTTTTGTGTGGGTGTCTATAGTAGAAGGTACACAGTAGTAATTAATGGTGTTCATAATTACACAAACACACAGCATTGTGCCTAGTAATATATAACAATATATTATTTAGAAATACATATCATCTCTATATAATTGTATATGTTCATAAAATACAACTTTAAATAATGGCATATATGTATATATATATGTGCACACGTGTGCATGCATGTGCATGCACTCACACACACACACAAGAACACCACAGTCTGCCATGAAGCATTATAGATGTACTTTATGTGCTAAGAAACATGGGTGTGCTCCTAGTATAACTCTCTCACAATTTGGCAGAATCATTATGTATACAGCCATGAGAATCGGACTGCCTACATTTAACTTCCAGCTTTGCCATTTCTTGGATGTGTGACCTGGTATCTATAAAATATAATAATATTGTCTTCTTCACGAAGTACTTGTGAGGATTAAGTGCCATCTTAATGCATGTAAAATCCTAGAAAGCACCAGGCAAATAGTAAGTGCTCAATAAATTTTAGCTTATTGTTATTGATCTTTTGATTCTGCTCTTTCAGGAGGTAAACATTTCTTTTACATCTTGAGCATGTGTTACATTTAGATAATGCTTCTCATCTAAGAAGAGATCTTCAAAATATGTTTTTCATTTTGATGGTGTCTGTAACTGTCACACCTTTGTTTGTGATCCTCTTGGAGTTTGCACATTATAATATACAACTATGAGCATGTCATGGATTTTACCCAGGTGAAGGTTGATTCCCAGGAATGACTGGTGTATTTATGTTTTTTTCATGGACCTTTTGTGTGTTGTGTAAATCAGGTTGGGTGTATGATGATGACGTACTATTTTGAGAACTTTCCACGTGGTCTGCCTTGTCTCTCCGTGTTCCTATGCCTTTTATGCATGAGGACAGAAGATGTTTGTTTCTTTTGTTCACTGTCATGTCCTCAACACCTAGAAGAGTGCCTGGTATATAGTCACAAATGAGCATATTGTGGTACCTCATAATCTAAAACTATTCATTTACTTCCCAGTATCTACCAAAGTCCATTGATTTTATTCTAATCTCAAAGCACCTTTGTATAACTATTCTTAAAATATGCTTGACGCTTCTGTTAAATTGAAGTTTGTTATTATCTGAGCATACCCCTCTTCTTTCCTTTTTGTGTATAGAGATACTGTTTTATCTACCTGTGAAATCTGATGCCATCACTTCTTTCATTAAAAACCCCACCCATCTATCAAGACCAGCTTCAGACTTTACCACATCAATTCTACTCACCTGCATGCTATAGCCTCTCTCTTCTGAATGCTCCTGGCTTTATCAATATATCTTTGCTGGGTCATTTAGCCATGTTTATATTCTAGTAGTTATTTGTGTGTGCTTAGTCTCCCTTCAGGACAGGGGCTGTTGTCTGCTTCACCTTTGTACCCTCCATAGTGCATATTGGAATGTAGCAAATATTTAGTAAGTACCTTTTCAGTGCCAGGTGCTGAGTTCAGTGGCAGTTGGCTTCCTAGGAATGTGAGTGATATTCTCTTCCTGTGTTCTCTAAAATATTTGCGAAACAAATGATTAAACAAATTCACGTTTTGAGCCACATGGTGCTACAGAACAGGCCCTGGACTTGGTATTGGATATACCGGGTTAAAGTCCAGACTGTGGGGCTTCCCTGGTGGCGCAGTGCTTGAGAGTCCGCCTGCCGATGCAGGGGACACGGGTTCGTGCCCCGGTCCGGGAAGATCCCACATGCCGCGGAGTGGCTGGGCCCGTGAGCCATGGCCGCTGAGCCTGCTCGTCTGGAGCCTGTGCTCCGCAACGGGAGAGGCCACAGCAGTGAAAGGCCCGCGTACTGCAAAAAAAAAAAAAAGTCCAGACTGTGTGACTTAGGGATGATAACCTACTCCCCCTAAGACCCTTGGTTTTCTGTTCGAAAGTAGGAATGGTAGACCCACATTGTGGCATTAAATGAGATAACATATTGGAGGGGGTGGAGGGCTCATAACCAAAGTGTTTGGACTAGAGAAGGTTTCAAATAAAAGTGAGCTTCTTCCTTTCTTATAAAAGTGCTATTTGAATAAAAGTAAAATGTCTGGTTCCTGAAGGTGTGCTTAGCTTTTGTTGTTGTTGTTCTGGCCCTGGCTCCATCAATCTTCTTTGAACGGGCCAAGCAAACTTCTACGAGGCCTGGCTGTGCTGCTGCTCTTTTCTTTTTCTAGCAGCACTCTGGCAAGTATGTATTTGTTCGCTGTGGTGATTATAAACTGCTGCTTCCCTCCTGTTCTTCATGAAATATTTACAGGACTCAAGTTTTGTTTAGTGTCTTGTTTTGCTTTGTCGTGTCTACAGCATACAGAATTACTACCATTTGTGAGGGCATTTTCACTTTTGCAAAGTGCCTTCACATCCATTATTTCATGTGGTACCATTGACAAGTGAGTGAGCATGGTAGGGCAGGGACCAGTGCCATCAGATGCCTTTTACAAATGAGGAAATAGAACCTCAGAGTTTAAGGGGTCTGCATACAGCTTAAAAGCGGTAGTGGAGGTCTAGCAAGCACAAGCCACCTGTCTACTAATTTGGTGCCCTCTCCTTCTACTCTGCTTACCCTGGAAGCAAAGGCAGACTCTGGCATCCTTCATCCTGACCGTACCCTCTTTCTTCTCTGCAGAGGCGTCCATCCTGAGCTACGACGGCAGCATGTACATGAAGATCATCATGCCCATGGTCATGCACACCGAGGCAGAGGACGTGTCCTTCCGCTTCATGTCCCAGCGAGCTTATGGGCTGCTGGTGGCCACTACCTCCAGGGACTCTGCCGACACCCTGCGCTTGGAGCTGGATGGGGGGCGCGTGAAGCTCATGGTTAACTTAGGTATCGTATGAAGTACCCTCTGCCACTCTGTTTGGGCTTGTCTTCCCTTTCTTTTCTGATTTTCATTGGTTTGACTGAATTCTTCGTTTGTTTCTTGAAATTAAGCTGCTCACCTCTTGTTTAATAGGCCAAGGATAAATCCCAACAGCAACAAACACCTTCTTGTTTCTGCATGAGGTTTTGATGTCAATTTCTGGTTTCTGACAGTTGTGGTTTCTTTACTAGAAGATTTGTTTTCTAAGTTTCCTTTCTTGGTTTTTTGAATCGTTTAGCTTTGTGTAAAACACGCTACTTTGGTCCATCTTTTGATCAAGCACATTCCCATTAAGTCCAACTCCTTGGTCACCACTCAAAACAGTCAAAGCAGAGGACAGGGACAGGGCATGAGATGGAAGCAAAATGGGAGGGTGGTGTTTGAGAGAACGAAGCCATGTGAGTGGGATGAGAAATGCATTGTTTGAAGTTCCGCAAGGACTGTTCCCATGGGAAATTCTGGTGGCCTTGATGACACTAGTATCTCCTTATATTTACTCTCTCCTAGTGGGGAGCACAAGTCACATTACTTCTGTTGTCCCATCGGGGAAAAATTCTATCAGTTTACAGTCTCTGACACATGGAAGGATGGTGTGGCTCTTGGTATGTGTCCCTTCTTCCTTCCTGACATTCCTACCCTCACTAGACGGCCCTTTTGATAAAAATTATTAAGTCACACTGTTACCAGTTACTCTGTTCTTATATAACACATATGCATTTTTCCTTAGCGTTGAGAAATTATGACAGTTTCAAATTTGTAGCTTGACTGAGAGAGGACCTGTTCTTCTACTGTAATTACCTACAATGATACTTTGGAAATCCCTCTTTTATGGCCTCACATCCTCTCAGGCTGCTGACCTTCTTGGCTGGATTCTAATCAATCTTCTATGGAGAGTGAGGACCTCTTGGTTTTTGGAAGGAAAAAAAGCAATCTCTATTTCTGCTGATTCTACTCAGTAGAAAGTCAGTGCCCTGTGTTGACAGGATTGTGATACAGCTGCCCTCAAACTTTCTAAGCCTCTGATTTGTTTGGCTATGTAGGATATGTTTAGATACACAACTCCTTCATAAAGATGTCAGTGGAATGGTTTGTCAGAGGCATGGAGAAGACATGATGGACAAATGTATCAGATGCAGGACGATACACAACCCTAGATGGCCTGGTGGGAAGGTGGGAAATCAATACCAGTCTTATCTGCCGTCAGGTCAACTGGTCACTCTTGAAAAATGCCTATACGACAATCCTAAAAATCTCTAGGACACAGAAGACTGTTTTGAGCAGTGGCTTGTTTAGTTGTGTGTCTCTTTTTTCTTTCCCCAAGTTGCAGCTTTTACAACACTATGCCCTTTTTCTTTTCCAAGCATATTTGATTTCTGTTGTCAGTGTGTCTCTTGGTTTTTCTTTGGTTTGCGTATGTGTGTGTTTGGTTATTTTGGGTTTTGTTTTTCTCTTTTGCTAGATCTTTGTGGGTGTTCTTGAGTTTCCAATCCTCCCCACCATCAGCCATGGTAAATCAAAAGATGGTATTCAACCCTTCAAAGGCCCAAAGCCTGCGGCCCGCATAGCAAACAGCCTTGAGAACAGAGTGTACTGAGCAGCCTGCAGGGACTGGCATTCCCCTGTCCTCCTCACCTTCCCCTCCCTACACCATCCTGCCCACCTGAAACCAACCAACCAGAGTGCATAACTGAAACCACCACCAGTAGCCTACTGTCAAGTTCTCTGAAAAGCAACAGAAGAAATAAAAATTTAAAAAAACCCTCCCACAACTAAAATGAAAACAAATGTGACCTCCTAACTAGCTCACAGAAAAGAAGATAGGGTCAGTTTTTAACTCTCTATTTCAAGGTAAGAGAGAGCCAGAGATATAAGGAATATTCAGCCCCGTGGGGTCCTGGGGAAATGCACATTGCCTTTAAACAGACAACTTTTTTTTTTTTCCTTTTTAGATGTTGTTTTGTAAGATTAGAAGGCCAACTATGACAGGTCTCACATCTTAGAAGGAAAAATGGAGGTGGAGGGAGATAAAAGGGGATGAAGAAAGAGATGAACAGGTTCTCTCTGTCTCTTTCTCTCTCCCTCTCTGTCTCTCTCTCTCTCACACACACACACATACACACAGTCATAGATCCCAGGTGTATTCCTAGAATCATTATTTTTGCATTTTAAACTGTCACGAAAATCTGGGAGGCGTGTTTTTTTTTTGTTGTTGGTTTTTTTTCCGGTATGCGGGCCTCTCACTGCTGTGGCCTCTCCTGTTGCGGAGCACAGGCTCCGGACGCGTAGGTTCAGTGGCCTTGGCTCACGGGCCCAGCCGCTCCGCGGCATGTGGGATCTTCCCGGACCGGGGCACGAACCCGTGTCCCCTGCATCGGCAGGCGGACTCTCAACCACTGCGCCACCAGGGAGCCCCAAGGTGTGCTTTTTTAAAAGACTCTGCTTTTGCCTCCTGACTCCTTTCTGCACATGGTCAGTGTAGCTCTCCTAAGTTGAGGCATCTTAGGCGAAAGAGCGCTGTGCTTCTCTAGAAACAGTGGTCACTTCTTTTTTCCCTGAAGGGTATGGTTCACCACAATTACTGGTTTGAATTTACTTTCTTTCAAACCTAACACAGAAAACTGAACTTAAATTCCTTGGACATGTGTGCACAACTCTTCATATTCATGCTTTGTTTGAAGGTTCTCCTACCCCCCTCCCTAGAATATAGCCCTTCATAAATGCTTTTTTCCTCCATGTCATGAATTCATATTACCCTTTTTTTCATTATAGTAGAAAATATCTCCAAACAGAGTGTGCCTTTACGTACACAATCCCCAAAACTAATTTCAGAGGATCCCTCCCTCCATTTAAGTTGTGTCTCTTTTCTAGCACAGGCACGAATGATATTCCAGTTTATTTCAAATTGTTCACACATAGAAGGTCATGATATAAATGTCTGTATTTTTCTGATGGAACGTGTCTCTTAAATATCAAGGGGACTAGGCTTTTCCAAGGGCCCTGCTTTCTGAAGATAGCCAGCCGTGGCAACAGCAGCCATGAGCAATGTCCAGCTACACACAGCACGTTTTTAAAAGCTTTGAGGTTGGCCATTGACCAATCATATTTTTATCTCTTAGTATTAAAAGATATAATAATAATTTTTACTATTATAGTATTTTAAAATATTTTGAAAACCTTAATCTCACAGTAACTTTCTGAGATAAGTCAATAGTTTTTTTATGATTGCTTGATAGATGTGAAACAAAGAAAGTAGGTCACAGAGGTGGGACTCCCCATGTTTCTAAACTACTCAGTCATCATGGGTTATCCGTGACCTCCACAGATCAATACTGTGGATCAGTGATGTGACAGACTTAATGACTTCTAACTGCTTTCACGATGGTCACCTTTTAAACATGCACGGAAGGCATCTTTTTCTTAGTGCTTGGTTTGAATTGAGCCATACAGCAGAAAAGTCAATCAGTATTGGTACAGCCTCATTCATGGGCCTGTAAGAATCCTCAGCAGAAGGCAGGCAGCCCTTCTTCAGCGGTGGAGGCTTGTAGGCAGTGCCATGCAGCTTGGTTAATTGCATTCAGATTCTCCAGATGTTCTCTCTCTGGAAACATGGACTTGCAGACTACTGTTTACTGTATGCATCACTGAAGACCTAAAACACCTAGAAACATTCACCTCTTCCGTGCTCAACCTGAAGCTCATCAATTTAGAAAATAATAATTTCTCCTTATTTACTAAAATTAAATGAAACAACTGAAACAGAATGAACAGCACACACACACATACCCACATCCCTCAAATACCATGCCAAGGCTCAGGCAGAGAGAGGACTTCGGCTGCTACTGGAGATCTAAAGGAAATTGCCCTCCCAGGTCAGTTCTTCTGATTCATTTTTTCATTAAAAAACAATACATCGGGCTTCCCTGGTGGTGCAGTGGTTGAGAGTCCGCCTGCCAGTGCAGGGGACACGGGTTCGTGCCCTGGTCTGGGAGGATCCCACATGCTGCGGAGCGGCTGGGCCCGTGAGCCATGGCCGCTGAGCCTGTGCGCCTGGAGCCTGTGCTCCGCAACGGGAGAGGCCACAACAGTGAGAGGCCCGCGTACCGCAAAAAAAAAAAAAAAAAATACATCATCACTATCAAGACCACCCTCTCAGACCCTGTGAACAAGGAACTGGGGTAGATTTTTCTCCTCAAACTTATTCTTCAAGTAAAGTAGCAAAATAATTTTTCACTTCTTGGCTTAACATACCCAATTGTCTGCTGTCTTGAAAGCTGCAAGTCCTCACATTGTTTTAAAGACACCATTCAGTTCATGGAATCACTTGAGTGAACCCAGAAGGACAAGCCCAGCCCAGCACCTCTGCCTAGACCAGGTCCTTGACTAAGAATAAATCCTCAGCAGCACAGAAACCAAAGCAGAAAACCACTTCTTGTTTAAAGTTCTTGGGGTTGTTGCTTTAGGCTCACTCTTGCCCCTTCCTTCTCTGAAGCACGCCCATACTTCTGCTTCCCCTCTTTCTTGAATCCATCGGTGAGGGGCTTTTCTCCAGCATTTCTCCAGCCTCGGGTGATGGTAGGCGAACCGGCAGCTGAGGCCCCACTTCTTCCTCCCTCCCTGCCCTCCCCTTCCCCAGTCCTCACCAGGGGCATGGCCTCCTCTGTCCGGTGATCGTACCAGTTGCTCCAGGGCTGTTTGCTCCCACTTTTCTGTTGCGGTTGACGACACATGACAAACCTAACCGCACGAAACCAAACCCAGATTTTTCTCAAGAGATGTTCTTCTGGGGAACAAATAAGCTTCCTGCCCCCTTCCTCAGAACGCTTGGGTGTTATAAATTGCTCCTATCTGGATTCACGTAGTTTCATTCTGCCCTGTCATTTGCCACTGGTTTCTTTCTCACGTGCTTAAAATGGTTTACTTCAGGAAATTCAAATCGTGGCATTATCTTCCACAAGTCCTCCAAAACTATTGGGTTAACCTTAGCTAGAAGAAAAGCACAGTTTCTAACTGTATTTTTTTCCTGTAATTTTCTCCTTTCTTTATCATTTTACTTCTACCTTTTAATGTCTGGCTTTAAACAAATTCTTATAGGAATTCCCACAATTGAAAACCAAACTTAGGATCAACTGGGAAGCCTGGTAACAGTTAACCTGAGACATTTCTCTGACCATTCTTCCCAACCCCTACTAACACCCATTGACTCTGCTCTATACCTTTTATGCTGTGTGTCCCTGACTCCAAACAGATATTAATAAAAGGATAGATGCTCTGATCTCTGACACAAAATACCTTGTCTGGTGACCAGCACAAGAAAATTAGCCACCCTTTATTCCCTCTCTTTCCCATTAAAAAAAAAGAACTTTCTTTCTTCAAGATGCAGGATCACAGAGGGAAATAGGTAGGATGTCAAAGGTGCCCAAGACCTCCTCCCCATGTGCCTGTCTCGCCTTCTCCTCAAATGCTGTGGGCGCTTGATTCAGTCTGAGCATTCAGGCAGGAAGACGGAGATGGGCTTCATGAGGGGGTTGGTCTGGGGGCCTTTGAAACTACAGCAGAGACCCCAATCAATTATGATAATATCATACAACTCCTTTTAGCCAGCACCCGAGCCCGCCTCTCTAAAATCTGGGATGGGTGTTTGTGCGGTTAGCTGTTTGCAAGTGGCCATTTTATGACAGAAAATGACCAGGTGGTGTTAACCCTTTCCTTACCTCTGAGGGTAACGGCAAATCTGCCTGCATAAATTTCTATAGCATTTGGGGCCTGACCTGAGGAGAGAGGGTGGAGGGAGTTTGGTTTTAGAAAAAGAGAAAGGGTTAAATACTGCACTGAGAAACTTCATGGACAGATTTGTTAAAATGATACGATATGTCAGACTGGTGATATATCTTTGAAATACTAAAACAAAAATTGTCTTGATGGTACTATTAAAGATAAATTTTAAGAAAAACCAGTTGTAGAGAGAAACAAACTAAAACCTACATTTGGTGGGGAAATTTTTGCAGTATTTTCCAAGTTTAACAAAATTAATATTTCAAAGTCCAGTTTTGAAATACTTTATATAAGTGAATAGGATTTTTGAAAGAAAAAAAAGCCTACTCGGTGTCTATTGTGGATATATATGTATACCAGTATATATCTCTATACATACGTGTATATATATATGTGTGTGTGTGTATATATATATGTATCCAACTTTACTAAACAATATACTGTACATATACACCCACCCTTAAACTTGTGCATACTGTATATATATATATAAAATGGCCACATTTCTTGCGTGTGTCTGTCCCCGGAAGGGTGGACTGATTGTTTTTGGATGTCTGCAGCTGTTACCTTGAAGGATGCAATTTCATCTTTCATTTATTTTTCCCCATCTAGACTGTATCAGGATAAACTGTAACTCCAGTAAGTTTTCCCTCAAGTTTCATTTTGTTCTTTAAAAAAAAAAAGAAAACTGACTTTATTTTGTTTACTGTTTTATGAGCTGTTTTTTATTTGAATTATTTTATTTTTTGACAGTGGAGTTGGGGGGAACTGGGGTTTACAAGCTGAAGGGCTGGGGTGATGGTTTGGGCTGAGTGTGGCCCAGGGTGTGGTTTCGGAATTGCGGCAGGTCCTCTCTTCTTTCCTTGCATTTGTTCTACATGCGGAAAAGGAGGAAAGGGTACCTGGATAATGACTTTGAAAATGAATTGAAATGGTAATTTGTTGTTTTGGGAAAATAACTCTCAGGGGTGGACAAAAAGCATTAGAGCAACCAGAATGCACTTCTCCACTACCAAAAACTTCAGAAAATGAAAGCAAAGTTCATGACCCACAAGGTGGCTGCCAACTCTGACATTTGTTTCTTGGCATTTATCGCTGTAGGTTTTTTTTTTCCCCCCTAAGGAGGGTGGGCAAAGCATTGCTCTTGGTAATAATGCAACATTTTAACCAAAGACTTGAGATACATTCTAGCTCTTCTGAATAAAGAATGGCAGACTATTATTTTTACCTTATTCCATTCAAATATTCCACCTCTTGAAGAAGGGTCTTAAGGAGGAACAGGCTGAATACTACTCACGCATTTCTTCCTCTGTCTCAGAAGTGCACATTAGCTGGAGTAGGGCAATAGGAGGAGAAAGAGGAAAGATGGGCATGAGGGAAAGAGTAGAACTAGGTGATAAAAGGAAGAAAGGAAGAAATATACTTTGAGCTCTATAGTGTGTCATATTAGTTAAGGCAATTAAATAACAATTAAGCAACTAGGATAATTGGTTAGGGTGATAAGCTACAACAGACAATCCCAGCATTTCAATGGCTCAACAAAAAAGGTTTCTTTCTTGTTCGGGCAAAGTCCAATGCCAGTTGAGCAGCGCTCCTGGTCAGCTCTCTTCAAAGAAGTAATTCAGGCAACTAAGATTCTTCCATGAGTTGGGTTCAACAACCTTGGAGTTTTTCACCTCTCGTTCTATCCATAGGGAAGAGAGAGAGAGCTTGGATAGTTACGCAATATGTTTTATTGCCTTGCCTGAAAATGCCATACATCGCTTCCGCTTATATTTTGTCAGACATGGTTCCATCTTAAACTCAGAGGAAACTGGGAAATAACAGTCTTCCTGTGGACCAGGAAGACAAAACTGGATTGATTGAGCATCTAACACACATGATTCGCAGTATTATCTCCTGATTTTTTGCTGCTTTCCTTGCTAGGGTCTTTCTGTAGGAACAAACTCAGAAAAGGAGATAGCCTCTTACATTTCATTTACTTGTTTGTCCCATCTTTCTAAAAATTTTAAAGGTGTTAGCTGGTTTAACCTTCTTTCTTGGGAGATACATTATCAGGATGACAAACTAATGAAGCCCAAATCCACTTCTGGGTGGCAAATGTTCCATATAAATGAACAGCAACAACAAAAAGAAATGTAAAAAATTGTTATAAACAACAACTTCCTAAAGTACAGTGCTTTCTGCTTGTCCTGGCATCACTTTCAGTTAATTTAAGCAATGTCCTATATTGCTGTGTTTAAATATTTCTAATTAGCCAGAAATTTCTCATGATATTTAGATCATTACAAGTCTAATTGAAACATCCTTTTTCTCCGAAGACTGGCATTTTCTCTTTCTTTAAGCAGCTTTATTGATATATAATTTCCATACCACAGAGTTCATCCATTGTAAGCCTACAGTTCAGTGATTTTTATTAAATTTCTAGGGTTGTCCAGATATCACCATATTCACATTTTAGAACATTTCCAACACTCCCCAAATTTCTCTTATGTCCTTTTGCAGTTAATCCCTTCTCCTGCCCATACTCCTAGACAGCTGTTGGTCTGCTTTTGTCTCTATAAACCTGCCTTTTCTGGGCATTTTGTATAAATGGAATCATATAACATGTAGTCATCTGTGTCTGGCTTCTTAAAAAAATATAGCATATCTATAGAAAACTTTTTCTTTTGCATTAGTTTCCAGAAGGAAATAAGATGAAAGCTGAGCATGAAGGTGGAGAACGTCTTCCAAAGTTGAAGCTGGCACCTTCTGGCTTCAGAGACTTATTTGCAGAACAGAGAACTGAGGGAGTTATTTGATCAGGGTATCAGGGCCTGCTTTTTGTGTTCTATCCATACTTTATCTTACATTTAATTCCATATATTCCATCTGATCAGCCATGGAGAGTCATCATAAGACAAGTTCCCAAATTCTTTCTCCTGGGAATACAGTGATTCTTATCCAGGACACAGATGCCAGCAGATTTTTCTAAGCCTGAGAAAAGATTTTCTATTCAGAGCCACCAAAAGCAGCATCGAGAGGAAATGCACACGGCAAAGATGCGTTCCCGACTTCGATCACAGCATAGAAAGAATATAACTGGCTTAAATCAATATTTAGGTAAAAAGCCAAGATTGGATTTTGAAAAATCAATTTTGAATTCTCATGATAAATCTTTAACATACTACGGAAGTTAGTTTTGGTGAAAGCATCAGAGAAAGAATACATAGTGCCCACTAGTTGCACAGGGGTTGAATAGAAACAAAACAAAACAAAACAAAACACAAGCTCTTCAAACTAATCTAAGTCCTTTAATGCTGAGGTGTATAGATATGTACCCAGGATACTGTAGAGTCACAAAGTATATGTGATACATTTTCTTGAAGTTAATTGTTGATTTGGAGTAAAAACTTGAGTTGAAAGCAAAGTGATATATGATGCAGAAGAACACAAATAAACATGAATCTTATTTAATAGATAAATCTTATTCTTATGTTTTAAGAAAAAAACACAAGAATTCAAAGTCCTATCATTTTTATTGTGTATCCTCTCTATTCCATTCCCACCATTATTGGCACTTGGGTAGAAAAGTTTGAGAAGACTATACAACTAAATTAGGAGATAAAACAGGTACAGGTGACTAGAACTTCTAAACCCCTCTTCTCACATACCTATCAGAGTTCATAGTTCAACCTGTTATAGAATCTCAAGTTGTTTCTGTAATCTCAAGTTGTGCGGATCCTGCCTCTTACACAGTTTTTCACTGGAAGAGTACAAGAAGTAAGATTGATTTGCAGCCTGAGTGTGAGAGGGAAGGACTTTCCACTTACTCCTGAGCTCCAGCTGGCATTTCAGTAGCTGTCATAGGGTGTAATTGCTCAAGTTGCAACACAAAACTTTTTTCTCTTGAAGGAACATAGTGAATTAAACTTTAAGTTTGTATATAAGTTCATGAATTTTTCCAGTTAATTCTTTTTTAGAATGCCTGTTCTGTGAAAAGTCAGTCAGGTAACATACTGAATGACATCATCTGTTTTTTTTTTTTTTTCCTGTTCATCTGC
Organism: Globicephala melas; assembly: GCF_963455315.2. Classification (NCBI taxonomy): domain Eukaryota; kingdom Metazoa; phylum Chordata; class Mammalia; order Artiodactyla; family Delphinidae; genus Globicephala; species Globicephala melas. Next base: position 153,493,640 of record NC_083315.2, read on the forward strand.
CTCAAAATATTGTTCGTTCAGGGAAATGGCTATTTCCAAGGGTTTGTGTGACTGTCTTTTTAATGGCAAGAAGAACATGAAGAAGGACCATCTTCCAGTGTGAGGAGAAAATAACGGGACATGATAGAGGGCAGTGATCACAAGACAAAAGCCTTTTTCCTTTTGGCTTTCTTGGCTGGCCCTTCTGTCAGTAACTGACACAGCTCCATGACAAGGGTTTCCAAGAAGCAGAAACAATTTTCTAATCAGGTTCTCTGCCTTTCTCCCTTTCTTACTTTCTCTTTTCCAGTACTTTGTCTTTCCCCATAATATCTATGATATACTTATCATTACTCATTCCAAATATTACTACCCCTGCTCTCCAAATCCTGCAAGGTACCACACCATAAACTCTTCTCAGGCTGTTATCACCAAACATTTATTAGAGACTGTGCCAATCAAAGTCTTTGGTTGAATTGGGGATATGCTGTGTTTGATTCATCTGCCAGGGATATTGCAAAATAAGTAGTAAGGAAATTTCCAATTTAGAACTGACTTTAAAACTGCGAAAGAGCAACAGAGTTGGCAGTCATCATGGTGGATTGAACTCCAGGGTGACCTGGAGCACAGCTAAAGAAAACAGGGCTGCTTTCTGGGAATTTCTGGAGGAAGTCACTCATTCCTATGGTTCCAGTTCCATGAGGCTGGCAGTACCTAAGAGGCATGCAGTTCTGAAAACAGGTATGAACTTCTTGTTGATCTCGTGGGTGTTTGCTCAAATGAAAGTCTGTAAAATGGTTTGTCGTCTTGAACCTTGTCTGATTGTGACTCTGCCCTATGATTTCCTAGCCCCTCCTTCATCCCATCCCTTTTAAGCTGTGTGCTGTATGGATGAATACAGTGACCTCATATTGATTAAATGAGTATAGTATGAATGAGTATAGTGAACACAAATTAATGAATGTCAGTTTCCCGCTTTTTTCCAGTCTTTCTCTCTCAAAGGCTAATTCCTCTGTGTGTGGCCATTCTCTCAATCGTTCTGGAAAGGAGGGCATATATCACATGAAAGTTGTGAGGAAATCGTGAGTTTTGTGTATATGCCTGACTATTTAGGTATATGTAGAGCTCCCCCCAGTTACTTTGAACTTGAAGCCTTACTAACTTACCTGTGATAAGATTAATGTTTTCCTTCTTTGACATACAAAAATATACTGACCTTAAGACAGGGAAGTGCCACAATGTAGTCATTTGTGTCTGAGAACAGCTTTTATAATCTTGTCCACTTCCCACAGACTCTGTTATCTTTGAATCATAGAGATGCACAGTAATATAAGAGCTGCAAGAAAATAGCATCACAAGGATGTTCTATATCTCCAAATCATACCTCTGAAAACTACTAGTGTTTACTAAATATTCCTTCTCTCGCACTTGCTCTGCCTTGCACCTGTTTTTTGCTTTTTGCCTTCGCTTCTCTGCTTTGGGTTTCCAGGCAGACTCAATGCCAGTGTTTTGGCAAAGTCAACAGGGTGTAGGTGGTTCTTGCTTAATTTAGGCATTAAAATTTATTACACTAGACTTCTGGTTTTCTTCTCTTTTTCTCTGTCTTCCCTGTCTGTGGTACCAGAATAAGTGACATCATCTTTAGGCCTGCTTCATCTAGAAATCCCAGAGCTGACTTGTTGAGCTTATCCCTTTAACTCAGAAACACTTACCTCCTCAGGTCAACCAGGAGGCTGACTTCTTCATTATTAAGTCTCTGCAAAGGAAACTGTAGAATCTCTCTGGTATCCATTCCAAGATTTGGATCACCATTGCTGTCAGCCTGATCATACTACTTCTCTTAGTAGAGTTTTAGTGACGATGGAAAAAAATCACAAAGCAGAATCTTATATCCAATAATGTATTATTCTTTATCCAACTATCAACATCACACCTGAGACTTTGTATTTCTTTATGGAATGATTATGGTGTACTTCAACTTTTACCAAAACCTGAATTTTAAAAGATAACACATAATTTTGTTGCTCTTTGGAATGTTTTATATTTCTTGTGACATATAAAATACCTCACATGTAAGTTTATTCATAGTATCAATAATAGGCAGATTTGACTGTGATAGTAGGATGCTTCCTAAATAAACATTGAATATTACAAAGATAGGCTGGGTTCAACCCTTTCTATACCACTAATGAGTTTTGTGTCTGTGGACAATTTACTTTAACCCTCAGTTTCCTCAGTTGTAAAATGTGCATAATTACAGTATCTGCGTCTTTGAGTAAGAACAGAAGCTAGAACGTAACGTGCTAAATGTGTGATGATGGTGATGGTTTTGGTGATGATGAGGATGACTTGTACTAGCAGAGTATTTCAACTGAAAAGACGATCTTTTGAGAACTGTTTTTGTTCAAGAATGGATACCTATGTATTCTTAAAGCCTTTCTTGGTAGCTTAATAGATGCCTGTAAAATGAGCATCCTACTTCCTTCAGTCTATTACTCAGGGCAATAATAAACTCTTTTCAAGGCCATCAGAGTTGCATTGGATTCTGCATCAATAGCATTACTAATACTGTTGATGAGAACATCACATTGGCTTTTTTTTCCCCCTCAGTGCATTATGATAAACAAATACTTGATGTTAACCCAGAACTAATGAAAGTATTTTGGTTTCATGAGTTCTTCTGTTTTTGTCTTGGAGACTCTGATATCATTTTAATGAAAGCTTAATAGTGTTCTAAAATGAAAATATTATCTTTAAACTGCACAGATATGATTCAATGATATCATATTTGTGACTTTAATATCTTCTAATATCAATTTTTTATAATCTAAATAGGAACTAAAATAAAAGAGAGTCAGAGAAATAAGAGTTTTTGCAGCAAGGGTACAGATTTCTGGCTAAGAACATTACTGTCTGTCTGGCTTCCTTGGTACATTCCTGGCATGGATTTAAAAGTCATCAAGTTTATTCAGACCATTGTGAGAAAGGAGGGCTAGATCACCAAGAGGAGAAGAGAGTCATCCCCCTCTTAGGAGATCTTGTATTTTGGTTTCAACCAGTTTGTTGAGGCATAGCATAAGTCAGTATGTTAAGAGATTCACATGTGGACCTTTGGGTAATTGAAATTACACATATTCCATACACATACACAAAGGCTGGTGGTTCAGGCCTTATCAGATTTATACATGATGCCCAGAGAAGTAGAGAATTAATGACCATTTAGCAGTTAGAACTACAGTACCATCCATCCCCAAATTCTGAGAATGTCCTTTGAGCACAGGTTAAAATAGAGAAAATCAGAAGAAGGAACGTCTCTTTCAGTGGCTTTAGCTAAGACCACTTTTTCTGTGATTTGAAACTGATCCCTGGGCTCTAACATGCAAATCTATCACTTTTTGGTCTGCTTCTCTTATGTACAGTGGGCTCCTGGTATGGAAAAGTCCACTCAGGAAGGTATTTTAACATTTGTAATCCATCTGGATTTTAGAAAGGATAAAGGGATTGGGATCAAGCACCCAATTAAAGAGTAGATAGAAGTGAGATTGAAGCATTATATTATAAATAAGTGGCTTCCCAAGGAGAGTGTTTTGTCTCATAAAAGGAAGAAGCAGAGGAAATAGCAAAGGAGATGGAAAAAACAAAGAAGTTAAAAACACACTTCACGAAGTATATAGATATAAGCAAAGTTGATAGAGTTATTGAATTTTAGAAAAGGTTGATAAATAAAGGCGTAAAATTTCTCTATCTGAACATCCTAAAAAAGAGCAAACACCTTGCCAATTTAGGAATGATCTATGGTGAACTGAACTGTCTGGCAAGAGCGGCAATATAGACTCCTAGAACTGTTTACAATCACAGTTCAAGCCACTGTACTTCTCCATGAAATTAGTGTACATAGTTTGGAGATATGTACATACATATAGTGATATCTTATGTCAACACAGCCTCAAATTTTTATGCTGATATCTGGCCACTGTAGGATTTTCATGACCTGAAGCTACCTTGGACATAGTGTATACTTAAAAAATAATTAAGTCACTGAGGTAATGAATTGTACCCATTTCTCTACCTTAATTTATTATTTTCACAAATACTCTTAGGGATCGATACAGAGATACAAGCCAGAAAAATATAAACTACAGCTCTTTGTTTTGTTGTCATTCTAAAAGGAAGAAAAAAATAACTGGAGTGAATTTGTTCTTTTATCCCTAATAATCTGAAAGAATAAATATTATTTCCTCTGTAAAGCAGGGAATTTCAGACAAAATGAAGGTTTTCATGAAATCCAATTTGTCCAGGCTTTGGTTGGGTCAGAAGAATTTCATGAAGGAAGGTGAATGTGTATCAGTAAATATTACATGTTGTCACTCTTTGTTCACTTATTCGATGATCATTTACTGAGAGTTAACTGGGTTCCAGGTGTTGATGTCAGTTTTAGGGATTTATACTGTGGATTTCCAAGGAAAATGCAGAAGGAATCCTCATAGACTAGGCACACACCCATTTTCCCCTCGTTTTCTGTTTCTCTTAGAGAAATTGAAACTCAGATGTATGTACCTTTAAAATCCAGATGAGTTTCTCATAGATTTTATTCAGCAATTGTTCATTTCAGTATTCCATTCAACATAATGGTTTCTTTTTTTCACAATGTATGTATATTCCTAGTGCTGAGGCCCTGAACACTGGGTCTCCTTAGTCACGTCTTTTTCCTTATTTTCCTTTTTCTGTTTTGGCTTGTCCTCCTGCGTCTGACCACCTGCTTAGAGCCATACGAAACGTCAACAGCTGATGTTTCAGGCGCTGTAATTTTGACTATAAATGGTGTTTCTGTTTTTTCTTCTACGGTTTGAAAATGTCTTTTTATACTCTGATCCATTTTATTTGTCTAATAGCCGCAGTAAGGTTTACAAGGTGACAAGTTCGCCAAGTATTAGGCACAGTTTATATTTAGGAACAGTTTATATTTTGAAAATTAGGAAGGATCACTTTATCAATGAGGTGTAGTACGTGTAGTAACCATTTGACAAGTTAACATTACCAACCAAACCCTTTATTCCTGTTTGATAACAAGATAAATGCATCAGTGAATATACTTCTTTTTTGTTGCTTTTCACTAGATAGTATATATAGTGCAGCAGGTTTCCCTCATACATTATTTAGGAGAAGATTATAATTTGAACTATAGAATTTCTGGAACAGTTAACCACAAAGTGCAAGTCTCCCTACTGATTCAGAGCATCTCAACAGAGTTTTTCTCAGTTTTAGAATCAATTTTGGGAAGAAAACTTAGGCACCAGGGGATGTTGCTTCTGAAAGAAACAGAGTAATTTTCTGGCTGTTCTATTGATTAAGTGACTAAAATCACAAGGCTTTCTAACTGGATGTTTATTAGAAGTTGGAGAAATAAATCTTAAAGGGGATGTTTACATTTTCCTTCTGAAAATGAAGTTGTTTCAGAGTAAATCTGATTATACAATATTTGTATACAAAACAATTTTGCTGTCATCCCAAAAGCCTTGTGAAAGCAAGAGGTATATGGTGCTTAGTTATAGTAATCTAAGTCTTCCTGAATGGTTGACATTATATTGCAATAGGAAAATGTTAAAAGGCATGTGTTCTAAAAGAGAGACAAAATGTAATAGAGAGCATATCCCCTGAAGCAAAGTCTTTGAACGGTTATGAGCTCAGGATCCTCCCAGTAGGCCTGTCGGGGGCATATATTTAAATATTAACATATTATGAATGGGGAAGCCAAGGCTTGGGGAAGGTGCGTGCATTGCATAAGGTCTCAGGGTGATCAGTGGCAGGCATGAGTCTTCAAAAATTTCATTTTCTGATTCTTAATCAAATGAACACCATTTGTCACCTAAGTTGTAGTCTTTCAGTGATGCTACGAGACATGATTTTCTTCAGAATTAGTTTTAAAAAATGCAGGGTGGGGGGGTAAGCCACTGCAAAGATACCAAATTAGGAAGGATATGGTGACCTAAAGTCTTGGTTGTTGGGTGAACAGCATTATGAATAGAGTGAAGTTTAGTTCTGAAGTCTAAGAGATGACAGAGAAATGAAATTCATGTTACCCACAAGTGTGGGCAGGATAAAATCTAAAACAATAAACAGGGGGCTATTCCTCTGTTCTTAAGAAAATAAAAAGTAAGAAAATTAGAAATGTTCAAGGTGGAGAGAAGAAGGGCTGTCTATTTCCTCTGAGTGGTTTTCCTGTGACAGTCGGTCAGGAAACCCTTTTCCTTCCAAGGAGAAGGAACTACCCCACTGACCGAAAGGAGGATGCCCCCAGGAGTGGGGTGGTGAGAGAAGCAGAGACAGAAAACAGGAAAGGAGCTGAAGCAGCAGATGGCAACAACATAATGTGTGCAAAGTAGGCAAAGACCAAGAGAAAGGACACACGTGAGTATTTGTAATGGAGTAGCATAAGAGGAATGTGTTCTATCGCTGTAGAAAAATTCTGTATCTTTCTGATCTCACAAGGAAAAAGAAAACACAGTAGAAGGTGAATAAAGTCAATATGGTGAAGCCATTGGCCTAGGGGATGGCTAGAGAAGGCTTGCCATCTCCTTATAAGAAGAAATTCATGGTTGAAATTAAAGTCATATTGTATACCTGTCAGTAGTTGGAATGTTTAACTTAACTGTTTGATTCATTTATTGTTATTTACAAGCAAACTCCCTATTTGTTAAAGGAACCAATTAAAAAAAAAACTTGCTGATTATCAGAAATAGAAAAGCTAGGTGTTCTATTACCCTAATGACTAGGTAAGTGCCCAGGTACTTATCCATGACTGAGTTTATCCATACCCCTACATACCTGGTAGAATGAGAATCTCATGATTGACATCTCAAAGGCAAGAAAATTGAACACTAAGTAAAGACACAACCCCATTCTTTCCCCTTGACAAATCTTCCCTGAATGCTTTTCTTCCTTTGTTACAGCAAAAATGGATGCTGCTAAGTCCATATACAAGGACATTTGCAATAACAAACTTTAAACCTTTGCTATTGTTATATAAAGTGATCGACTTTACAAATGGCTACTAGTTACAGTAAAAATTATAGCCAAGATTGTTTTCTGCCTGCCAGGCTCTGAGATGAGCAGTTTGCTTGCATGATCTTGTTTAATCTTCACCATGGTCTTATAAGGTGTTATTATCCTCATTTTAGACATGAGACTTAATCATGTGAAACGCTTTGCCTGGCCTCACCTTCAGTATATCTGACCTCAATGCTGTGCTCCTCACGACCGCACATGTTGCCTGTCCAGCTCAGATGCTGACATGTTGATGCTCAAATGAACGCAATCAGCACTCCAGGACAAGGGCTAATGGTCCCCACGAAAGACGCTGCATCTAGTCACTAATAAATCCTATTTCTTTAGCTTGTCTTTCTGTAACCTTGACCTTTCCGGAGTCAGGCTTCCTCACCTCAGCTTTATAGACATATTAGTGTCCCGTTCTTATTCGTAACTAGTCTCTAAGGCACTGCTTAATTCTGTGACAGGAAGGTACTTGGCATTTAGGGATGCATAGAGGATGAATTAGGAATTATCACAGACATAGGGATGACTAAGAAGAGGGTAGTGTTGGAATGCCATAACAGCTAATTGCTGAGTCATCCTCCATGTGCCTGATGCCTAGTTGGTATTCCTTGTCTTTTATCTCTTTCCATTAGACCCTAGTGCTCTAGTCTCAGCAAACAGATTGTGGTTACCCGACTTCCTCAAACTCTCTTATACCTCCGTTTCTGCATCCATGCTCTACCTTATGCACTTTGCCTTATGTGGACCATTTCTGTCTGTATCTCCATAGCCAACTGCTTCTCATCCTTCATGACAGCTCAGGGGTCACCACTCTTGCGAAGCCTTCCCTTCCTCAGGCGTGTCTAGGTTTGTTCATCTCTAAAGTTCCAGAGCACCCTGAGTGCACAACCTTCAGAAGTCTCATCACATTTGTGTTGCTTTATTTGCTTACATGTGTACCTCCTGAACCAATCTTTGGATTCCTCACAGTTTGGGAAAATGTCCTATTCGTCATTGTATCTTCACTGTCTGGCCAGTGCCAGACATATAGTTGGCCTTAATGCACATTTATTGAATTAATAATTATAAGCCTAATGACTTGAAACTTTGGATGACAAGAGAAATCTCCATGTATGAATACAGATTACTTAGTAAAAGGAAAATTGTTCCATATTTAACAAAGAAGGAAATCTCAGCAGATCCAATTAGAATACCATAGATTAACATGTTAAGGATATTTGTCCAGGTCCTAAAGAGAAATATGTTTTCAGAAATCCTTACTAAATACTACTATGTTAGAAGGCTGACATTTAAAATGAGGAAATGTGATTTCAAATTGATCTGACTCTTCTTTTGATTGTTCAAAGAAACATCGGAAGCACAAATTGCTTTTGGGCAGTATTGTTCTGTACATGTCAAATTGTGTAGGTTTTATGTCTCACCCACCCTGGATAGAAATCTATACTCTTTCCTGTATTATTTTTATAGGCCCCTTTAAGCTTCAAACTGATCCTAAAGAGAATGAGGAACATTACTCAGAGCAGAAAAACAAAACAAAAACAAACAACAACAGCATGGGTGGCAGCGTTACCTGGTGGGAAGAAAAGAACTTGTGGGTTCAGTTATACCTGCTCTGCTACTCATTAGCCCTTGTCCCTAAGGCAATTTCTCTGAGCCATCATTATTAGTAGTAATAGCTATAACATCATTTGATGAAGAAGAAAAATAATTGAACGGAAGCCTTGCTCCCAACCATGTGATTTTCATCCCAGCATTTAAACGGGCACCAAAACCCGCTGTCACTCCTGTGGCCCTCATGTCTCACAGCTTGGATTGCTCGTTGATCATTTGAACTTGTAACAATAGAAACATCAGTTACCCGGGCCTCCTGGGTACTTGCCTAACCTTTCTGATTTTTCAAAGGAAATTGCTTCTTTTGTAAAATGTTTCACAGGAGATAGGACAGGAATCAGTGTTTGAAGAAGCTGAGTGTGCCCGAGATAACTTCCAGGGTTTTAATGTAGCAGCTGGTATAGAATCTTGTGTGAAATGAATTCAGGGCTTTTTCTCTCACTCCAAGTAAGGTCATATTATTAAGAGTGAGGATCCTCATCTAGCAAAGTCACGGGGATCAAGGGTTCAGTTTAATGCCGGAGAGGTTAAGCTGTCCTTGGTAAAGCTGAGTGGTACAAGTGTCACGCCTTTATGTTTGCCTATGAAGAGATATATACAGAAGAAACAAAAACATCAAAAATGGGCCAGTGTTTAGTGAGCGTTTATTTTGGGCCATGTAATATTTTCACTTGTTACATATATTCTATAATCCCACAATAATTATATGCAGTAGGCAGAACCGTCTATATAATTTGTGGAGCCTAGTGCAAAATGAAAATGTGAACCCCTTGTTAAAAAAGGAGGAAAGAAGCTTACCCTTTTCTTTAACACTCTGTCTTTCTCTACCTGTGGTGGTGTTTTTCTTTCCTTTTTCTTAAATTTGCCATCTGATGTGCTCCCTCAAGCATGAGGATACTCATGGGCTGAGTGCAGAACCTCACAGTCACACAAGACTCCACCCAACGGCTCAGCACAAAGGGCATAAAGTAGCAGCAGTTGTTTTCTGGGTGGAGGTAGAAAAGAGGGTGGCCAAGCAGTCATCCTGAGGGCCAGGAGCATGCATGAATGAAGCCTCCCTTTCAACATCACTTAAAAAAAAAATTCAAAGATAAAATTCTTCTTTATTTTTTTTAAATTTTATTTTTTTTTATACAGCAGATTCCTATTAGTCATCAATTTTATAGACATCAGTGTATACATGTCAATCCCAATCTCCCAATTCATTGCACCCCCACCCCCACCCCCCCACCGCTTTCCCCCCTTGGTGTCCATACGTTTGTTCTCTACGTCTGTGTCTCAATTTCTGCCCTGCAAACTGGTTCATCTGTACCATTTTTCTAGGTTCCACATATATGTGTTAATATATGATATTTGTTTTTCTCTTTCTGACTTACTTCACTCTGTATGACAGTCTCTAGGTCCATCCACGTCTCTAGAAATGACCCAATTTTGTTCTTTTTATGGCTGAGTAATATTCCATTGTATATATGTACCACAACTTCTATATCCATTCATCTGTCGATGGGCATTTAGGTTGCTTCCATGACCTGGCTATTGTAAATAGTGCTGCAGTGAACATTGGGGTGCATGTGTCATTTTGAATTATGGTTTTCTCTGGGTATATGCCCAGTAGTGGGATTGCTGGGTCATATGGTAATTCTATTTTTAGTTTTTTAAGGAACGTCCATACTGTTCTCCATAGTGGCTGTATCAGTTTACATTCCCACCAACAGTGCAAGAGGGTTCCCCTTTATCCACACCCCTCCGGCATTTGTTGTTCGTAGATTTTCTGACGATGCCCATTCTAACTGGTGTGAGGTGATACCACATTGTAGTTTTGATTTGCATTTCTCTAATAATTAGTGATGTTGAGCAGCTTTTCATGTGCTTCTTGGCCATCTGTATGTCTTCTTTGGATAAATGTCTGTTTAGGTCTTCTGCCCATTTTTGGATTGGGTTGTTCGTTTTTCTAATATTGAGCTACATGAGCTGTTTATATATTTTGGACATTAATCCTTTGTCCATTGATTCATGTGCAAATACTTTCTCCCATTCTGAGGGTTGTCTTTTCGTCTTGTTTATGGTTTCCTTTGCTGTGCAAAAGCTTTGAAGTTTCATTAGGTCCCATTTGTTTATTTTTGTTTCTATTTCCATTACTCTAGGAGGCAGATCAATAAAGACCGTGCTGTGATTTATGTCAAAGAGTGTTCTCCCGGGCTTCCCTGGTGGCGCAGTGGTTGGGAGTCCGCCTGCCGATGCAGGGGACGCGGGTTCGCGCCCCGGTCCGGGAGGATCCCACATGCCGCGGAGTGGCTGGACCCGTGAGCCATGGCCGCTGAGCCTGCGCGTCCGGAGGAGCCTGTGCTCCGCAACGGGAGAGGCCCGCGTACCGCAAAAAAAAAAAAAAAAAAAAAAAAAGAGTGTTCTCCCTATGTTTTCCTCTAGGAGTTTTATAGTGTCCAGTCTTACATTTAGGTCTTGAAAACACATTTTGAGTTTATTTTTGTGTATGGTGTTAGGGAGTGTTCTAATTTGATACTGTTCTAATTTGATACTTTTACATGTAGCTGTCCAGTTTTCCCAGCACCACTTATTGAAGAGACTGTTTTTTCTCCATTGTATATCCTTGCCTCCTTTGTCATAGATTAGTTGACCATAGGTGCGTGGGTTTATCTCTGGGCTTTTTATCTTGTTCCATTGATCTATGTTTATGTTTTTGGGCCAGTACCATATTCTCTTGATTACTGTAGCTTTGTAGTATAGTCTGAAGTCAGGGAGTCTGATTCCTCCAGCTCCATTTTTTTCCCTCAAGACTGTTTTGGCCATTCAGAGTCTTTTGTGTCTCCATACAAATTTTGAGATTGTTTTGTTCTAGTTCTGTAAAAATGCCATTGGTAATTTGATAGGAATTGCATTGAATCTGTAGATTGCTTTGGGTAGAATAGTCATTTTCACAATATTGATTCTTCCAATCCAAGAACATAGTATATCTCTCGATCTGTTGGTATCATCTTTAATTTCTTTCAGTGTCTTATAGTTTTCTGCATACAGGTCTTTTGTCTCCCTAGGTAGGTTGATTCCTAGGTACTTTATTCTTTTTGTTGCAGTGGCAAATGGGAGTGTTTCCTTAATTTCTCTTTCAGATTTTTCATCATTAGTGTATAAGAATGCAAGAGATTTCTGTGCATTGATTTTGTATCCTGCAACTTTACTAAATTCATTGATTAGCTCTAGTAGTTTTCTGGTGGCATCTTTAGGATTCTCTATGTATAATATCATGTCATCTGCAAACAGTGACAGTTTTATTTTTCTTTTCCAATTTGTATTCCTTTTATTTCTTTTTCCTCTCTGATTGCCGTGGCTAGGACTTCCAAAACTATGTTGAATAATAGTGGCGAGAGTGGACATCCTTGTCTTGTTCCTGATCTCAGGGGAAATGCTTTCAGTTTTTCACCATTGAGAATGATGTTTGTGGTGGGTTGGTCGTATATGGCCTTTATTATATTGAAGTAGGTGCCCTCTATGCCCACTTTCTGCAGGGTTTTTATCATAAATGGGTGTTGAATTTTGTCGAAAGCTTTTTCTGCATCTATTGAGATGATCATATGGTTTTTCTCCTTCAATTTGTTAATATGGTGTATCACATTGATTGATTTGCATATATTACAGAATCCTTGCATCCCTGGGATAAATCCCACCTGATCATGGTGTATGATCCTTTTAATGTGTTGCTGGATTCTGTTCACTAGTATTTTGTTGAGGATTTTTGCATCTATATTCATCAGTGCTATTGGTCTGTAATTTTTTTTTTTGTACTATCTTCCCCTGGTTTTGGTACAGGGTGATGGTGGCCTCATAGAATGAGTTTGGAAGTGTTCCTTCTTCTGCAATTTTTTGGAAGAGTTTGAGAAGGATGGGTGTTAGCTCTTCTCTAAATGTTTGATAGAATTCACCTGTGAAGCCATCTGGTCCTGGACTTTTGTTTGTTGGAAGATTTTTAATCACAATTTCAATTTCATTACTTGTAATTGGTCTGTTCATATTTTCTAGTTCTTCCTGGTTCAGTCCTGGAAGGTTATACCTTTCTAAGAATTTGTCCATTTCTTCCAGGTTGTCCATTTTATTGGCATAGAGTTGCTTGTAGTAGTCCCTTAGGATGCTTTGTATTTCTGCAGTGTCTGTTGTAATTTCTCCTTTTTCATTTCTAATTTTATTGATTTGAGTCCTCTTCCTCTTTTTGTTGATGAGTCTGGCTAATGGTTTATCAATTTTGTTTACCTTCTCAAAGAAGCAACTTTTAGTTTTATTGATCTTAGCTATTGTTTTCTTTGTTTCTATTTCATTTATTTCTGCTCTGATCTTTATGATTTCTTTCCTTCTGCTAACTTTGGGTTTTGTTTTTTCTTCTTTCTCTAGTTCCTTTCTGTGTAAGGTTAGATTGTTAATTTGAGATTTGTCTCGTTTCTTGAGGTAGGCTTGTATAGCTATAAACTTCCCTCTTAGAACTGCTTTTGCTGCATCCCATAGGTTTTGGATCATCGTGTTTTCATTGTCATTTATCTCTAGGTATTTTTTGAGTTCCTCTTTGATTTCTTCAGTGATCTCTTGGTTATTTAGTAACATATTGTTTAGCCTCCATGTGTTTGTGTTTTTTACATTTTATCCCTGTAATTGATTTCTAATCTCATAGCATTGTGGTCGGAAAAGATGCCTGATATGATTTCAATTTTCTTAAATTTACTGAGGCTTGATTTGTGACACAAGATGTGATCTATCCTGGAGAATGTTCCATGCGCACTTCAGAAGAAAGAGTAATCGGCTGTTTTTGGATGGGATGTCCTATAAATATCAATTAAATCTATCTGGTCTATTGTGTCATTTATAGCTTCTGTATCCTTATTTATTTTCACTTTGGATGATCTGTCCATTGGTGTAAGTGAGGTGTTAAAGTCCCCCACTATTATTGTGTTACTGTCAATTTCCTCTTTTATAGCTGTTAGTATTTGCCTTATGTATTGAGGTGCTCCTATCTTGGGAGCATATATATTTATAATTGTTATATCTTCTTCTTGGATTGATCCCTTGATCATTATGTAGTATCCTTCCTTGTCTCTTGTAACATTCTTTATTTTAAAGTCGATTTTATCTGATATGAATATTGCTACTCCAGCTTTCTTTTGTTTTCCATTTGCATGGAATATCTTTTTCCATCCCATCACTTTCAGTCTGTATGTGTCCCTAAGTCTGAAATGAGTCTCTTGTAGACAGCATATATATGGGTCTTGTTTTTGTATCCATTCAGCAAGCCTTTGTCTTTTGGTTGGAGCATTTAATCCATTCATGTTTAAGGTAATTATTGATATGTGTGTTCCTCTGACCATTTTCTTAATTGTTTTGGGTTTGTTTTTGTAGGTCGTTTTCTTCTCGTGTTTCCCACTTAGAGAAGTTCCTTTAACATTTGTTGTAGAGCTGGTTTGGTGGTGCTGAATTCTCTTAGCTTTTGCCTGTCTGTAAAGCTTTTGATTTTTCCATCGAATCTGAATGAGATCCTCGCCGGGTAGAGTAATCTTGCTTGTAGGTTCTTCCCTTTCATCACTTTAAGTATATCATGCCACTTCCTTCTGGCTTGTAGAGTTTCTGCTGAGAAATCAGCTGTTAACCTTATGGGAGTTCCCTTGTATGTTATTTGTCATTTTTCCCTTGCTGCTTTCAATAGTTTTTCTTTGTCTTTAATTTTTGCCAATTTGATTACTGTGTGTCTCGGAGTGTTTCTCCTTGGGTTTATCCTGTATGGGGCTCTGTGCGCTTCCTGGACTTGGATGGCTCTTTCCTTTCCCATGTTAGGGAAAATTTAGACTATAATCTCTTCAAATATTTTCTCGGGTCCTTTCTCTCTCTCTTCTCCTTCTGGGACCCCTATAATGTGAATGTTGTTGCGTTTAATATTGTCCCGGAGGTTTCTTAGAGTGTCTTCATTTCTTTTCATTCTTTTTTCTTTATTGTGCTCTGCAGCAGTGAATTCCACCATTCTGTCTTCCAGGTCACTTATCCATTCTTCTGCTTTAGTTATTCTGCTATTGATTCCTTCTAGTGTATTTTTCATTTCAGTTATTGTACTGTTCATCTCTGTTTGTTTGTTCTTTAATTCTTCTAGGTTTTTGTTCCTTAATTCTTCTAGGTCTTTGTTAAACGTTTCTTGCATCTTCTGGATCTTTGCCTCCATTCTTTTTTCTGAGGTTCTGGATCATCTTCACTCTCATTCTGAATTCTTTTTCTGGAAGGTTGCCTGTCTCCACTTCATTTAGTTGTTTTTCTGGGGTTTTATCTTGTTCCTTCATCTGGTACATAGCCCTCTGCCTTTTCATCTTGTCTATCTTCCTATGAATGTGGCTTTTGTTCCACAGCCTGCAGGATTGTAGTTCTTCTTGCTTCTGCTGTCTGCCCTCCCCCACCTTATTTTTGAGCCTCCGATATTTCTTAACTCATATCTTTATTTCAGCTGGAAAATCTCCCTTCTCAGATTCTCACACTGAAGCTGCTTTTGATGTTCAAAGATAAAATTCTTATGAATTTTAAGACAGCGATTGCCAAGCTTTGAACCCCAAACCAACAGGGCTCTCTGTGACTCTACTGGTTTCATGCCTGTTAAGTTGGCTCTAGAAATAGATAAAATTATTATTTGAGTTTCATAGATGAGGAAACTTCAATTATCAGAAAGAAGGTTTGTTTTCTTGGTGGCATAATTGTCCACCATTTAATTACTAAAACATATTATAGACAACTTGACTTGTTCTAAATTTTGGTAGACTTTTAACAATGCATATTGTAAGTCCTAATTGCTCCTGGATGTCTTCCCTCATGGCCAAGGACACATTATGAATCATATTAACTATCCTTTCCGGAGAGGTTTGCACAATGGCATACAACAATGCATCACATTTTCCTGGCCAACACAGACATGCTTTGTTTTGCAGTGTCAGTGTTGAAGGGACTGAAGTTTTTGGCATAATTTTGTTAGTAAAAATCAGTTCTCCCTTAGTGGGTGTGATCAGTAATCACACATGCCCTGTTATGATGTCTTCACTTCCCTTTCCTAAGGATTATCTTCCTCTGGTGCCCAGTTGTGAATGCAAGGTCAAACTACGAGTCCAGTTTTACTGAACTTCAGCCTTTTAAAGCCTAAATTACCATTTCATTGCTCTGGTGGAGCATTAGTAACTAGGAAACAGAATTTGGAGTTTATCACACTAATGTACCATTGCTACAGAAATCCCTTGGACTAAAGAAGAAGGAAAAAAGAGAAACATTCTAGAAATAATTGACTATTCACCATCTTTAGAATGATGCTACCAGTGCCTTTGTTTCTAATTTGTTATTCTCTGTTCACCTTTACCTAATCTAAGATGAATCAAGTAAATCCCTTCGAAGGGAATGGATGATGAAAAAACTATTGGGTCCCATCAGAATATTTTAAACAGAAAGCTTTGTCTTTTCCAACAAGTAGCACAGAATCTTTGGAATAGAACAAGAGCAAATTGGTTTCGAGTTAATGAAGGTGAAACACTTGCTGTGGCTATTATGACTGCCATTCCTAAGGGCCACCAGGCCATGCCATTTTTCACTGTCTTTCTGGAAAGAATAATTTATGTAGGCTTCCACTGAGCAGCTGGCTTGCCTTGCGCCTGTCTTCCCTGTGTTCTGGGGCACTGCGGTGGGAGCTGACATGCTGAGCTATCTGGCTATCTCAGCCTCAGGCTAGCTCTTACCCAAAACAGTGTCGGGGAAAAGACAACATCCCTTCAGGGAGGTAAGCTAGATTTCTTATAGCATTTGTACTCATGGAAGAGCATTTCCTCATACCTGCAGTATCCTTTGTTCTATGTAACAATATACTTAGTTGTGTCTGATATTATTGTCACCACCTTTGAAAACACATATTCACTCTCCTGGGAGTAGTAATATCCTTCCACTCAAATTGTTTTGTACGAGGGAACTGGTTTGCTTAGACCCTCTGTATCCAAGACTGATGGTTTATTGCACAGTCACCTGCAGACAGCAAGTGTTTATTGATGAGGATTTCATCAGTTTTTAATGTGATTATATGTTGGTTTCGCTTTCCCTTCTAAATTACCACTTAATTTATTGTTCAGTTATTATTGATACAAGTGCTATCAGTGAGTAATTCTGTTGATGGCAAGTTCCATGTTTGGGAGGCAGGTTAACTTTCAAACTCACTCTCTTTTGGAGAGAATCTTGCTTCAACTAACAATAATGAAGCTCTTCCTTAAATATTTGTCTCACAAATGAGAGTCTTTGGCATTGAATAAACTTTACCTCTGAATATTTCCATCAAGACTTAGAAACTGGTGGTCTACTCTAAAAGGTCTAGACAGAGGTTGGCTAACTTTTTCTATAAATGGGCAGATAGTGAATATTTTAAGCTTGTGAGCCATATAGTCTCTGTCACAACAACTCAATTCTCTGTCACAACTCCGTTTTGCCCGTGAAGTACAAAAGCTGCCATAGATGATACGTAAGCTAATGGGCAAGGCTGAGTACCAGTAAAACTTAATTTACTAAAAGAAGCAGCAGGCCAGATTTGGCCTGAGGGCCATAATTTGCCAATCTCTGGACTAGAACCAAAAGAGAGGTACATTTGTAGAAATTATGTTTGGGGATAATTTCTATCTGGGATTCCAAACAATAGGGCAAATGGAAGTTTGAAAAACTATTCATTTAAAGCAATTTTTATTGTAGATGCTGGTAGTGCAGTGCTAAACAAGACCAATGCTGCCCAGTCTCACGAGGTTTGCATGCTGTTTGAGTTGTTTGTGAACATATAAATACCTAAGTGAGTTCAGATAGTGCCAAATGCAATGAATAGAATGATATAGAATAAAGTACATGCCTAGAAGTGGGAGAAAGTACACCTTTAGGTAGGCCCATCCTGGAAGGCTTTATGAGAAAATGATATTTGAGCTTTGGACATTTGAAACTTGAATGATGAGAAGGATTCAGGCTTGGGAAGGTTTAGGGAAAGAGCATTCTGTGCAGAGGCATTCACAGAAGTCAAGGGCTTATGAAAGGAATATATTTGGCTTGAGGAACAGGAAGACATCGTTGTGATTAAACTGTAGCAGGTGGGGCAGAGGGAAAAGGATTGTATGTCTCTATCTTAAACTGTCCCCATTAGACTGATCTATAATCACAATTTTTTGAGTTAAGGAACTCATCTTGTGATTCACAGTCATCCTTTGTTTGATTCTTGTTTATTCCCTTGGGGAGACGGATTCACAGGTATATAGAGTAAGTGTTCGTTGTCAGAGTATACTTTTTAAAAATTCAAATATACAATTATTAAATTAGAAGCAAGCCAGTGCTTCAGTTGAGAAATAGTTAAATCAACATTTGAACCATATTTAAAGAAATGATGAAACCAGGACATTAGAGGTAAGACTTGTGGGGTTAAGAAACTGCATCAGACTCATAGGTCTAATTATTTGGGCAATATAGAGGATTTCACAATAGTCAATGATCTTTGCGTAATTGGGTAAAACAGCTCAACCATTGGTAGTTTCAGTACGCATGCCTAGATGCTCCAAAGTCACCAGCTGATTGGATACTGTAGACTGGAAAAAACCTTATCCTACCCTAAAATAATCACATCAGTTTGTTTCACAGAAAATAATGCATCTGCTCTTGTACTATGTAGTAATTTTGTGAAACTTTGGAAAAAATTATTTTTAATCCATTATTGTTTGGGGCTGTGAAAACACTTATCTAAGGAGAATTGCTTGTATTTAAATAAAATGCCTTGAGTTAATTTGACTCAAAATCAAGTCCTTCGCCTCAGTTAAATAGAATTTGAGGAAATGGTTCTAAAAGAATTAAGGCCAGCTCAGGGAAGTTAATTAGAGTGTCTTGCCTTGAAAAACAAGTTAGTTTTCTAGGCAACGGTGTTCGACAACAGTGCTTCAGATGAATGCTAAAGAATTCTACATTCTGGTAAGAATTACTAGAAGAGACTAACACAGTGAGCAGTAACCTATTATAATTTCAGACAGCCAGAGGGAGAAGTCATTCTGAATTAATGAAAGAGTATATCGTGGATTTTTTAAGAAATAAAATTGCTTTAAGAAGCATGCAATAACTAGACCAAGATATGTGTGTGTATGTGTGTGTGTTGTATACCTTCATCCCAATAAATGATCTTAAAGAATATATAAACCTGACTTACTACTGCCATTTCAGTTAATTGAAATATTTCTTCCAAGTTACTTGTAGCATGCTTAAAATTATTTTATTTTTGTAAGAAGGCAAATAGGCTCAGCAAAATTGGTTTGATATCTTAATTTGCTTCACATACCTATTTTTATGGATACTATAAAGGTACATGTTAACCTAGATTCTGCTGCAAATTTTAAATTTTTGTGTGATTCTGAATAAGTTTTATTGAAGGTAGAAGTGTCAATGCTGCATCTCTGCTAACATAATATAGGATTTCCCAAAGTTAATTGGTCAGGAGAATGAAGGTAAGAGATTATATTTTGTAACATGGGATTTTTTTCCTACCTTGTCAACACAAAATATTAAAGGAATTAAAAAAAAATTTTTTAATTTAAATCAGGATTAATATACTCACTTTTTCCTGGTGTTTCATATGTGTAACTAGAATAATACACATGCCAGGGAGCAATAAAGAAAATTATTTAACAATAAAATATATTTGGAATTTCAGGTTAATTTTTTCCTTTTTCTACGAAGATATAACGTATTCCTTTAAGCGTACTGAATCTCTTCCCTGGGAGTTGGCAGCAGCAGCTGTTATAAAGGGAACATTTTTGAAATATGGATCTTAATCACATCTAGTGCCATATCCCTCAGAGTTGCCATTTTGTATGGCACGTTCCTCTGACAAACATGAAATAATGCTACTTTAGCCATCTCTGGGAGTTTTATTGAGCATCATCAAACGCTTAGCAAATATTTAAAATATTTCACATGTTCTTACAACCAGGAATCACATATTGAAGAGTGGTTCCTGGTTTGGGAACTTTAATGTAATGAAAAAGGGAGAAATATACATGACATGGAAGTAGAATAAGCTGATAACTTTACCAAGTTGCTTGATACTTTTTATAGAAAAGATAGTAGAAATATTATTACTTTTTATAGAAAAGATAGTAGAAATATTATTTTTCCTCTAAACCATTGGTCATGGCAAGGGCCTGTGACTCACTCTTGTGGCTAAAGCTGGTGATTAGGCGTAGCCTTTTGGTTTCCAAACTATAGCATGCAGATATCAGAAAATGGATAAAGCAAGCCACACTTCTCACTGCAAATGGATAGGACAATAACATGTTCAGTTATTTGCAATTTTAGCAGAGTTTTCATGGGTGAATATCAACATCTCTTCCTGCATTTCCTGAAAAGTCCTGTGGTTTGGAATGCTAACATCTTCACAATTCACTTTCTCTTATGCTTTAGTAATAGTGAGCAAAAAATAATGTAATTGTCATTCACATTTTACGTTTGATTGTTTCATAAATAGTGGAACCATCACTTAAGTGGGTAAAATTGTTCTGTTTCATTCTTTGCTTTTGTTCAGAATTACATATGAAATTGTTTTTCTGCAAGGTAAGCTTTCCACTTACCTTGGCCTTGAAATGAGATATTCTTTAAAAAATGTGTGTGTGTGTGTGTGTGTGTGTGTGTGTGTGTGTGTATTTTAGAAAACTGTTTTTAACCCAAGGATACTTAGCTTTGGGTCCAGGATCAAAAACCGTTATCAGGTTTTCCAGTTGCATATAATTATACCTGTCAAACAGCTAATGAAGGCTGCTTCAAGAAATCCACACAAGGCCTTGGCACAGTCAGCTGCCCTGTTGAGTTGTTCTTGCTGTGAATCCTTCGAGATTCCAGGTGTTACTACTTAGCTGGATGTTTCACTTCATAAGGAGGCAGTCATTTGTGAAAAACAGCTGTAATTACACAGCATTCAGGTATTTCATAATTAAACTAACAGCTGATTATAACATGGTACGTGGCATGAGAATTTGCCACTAGGCTAAGTAGGAAGGAGGCTATACCTTAGTCTTTGTTCCCCTTTTGCCATTGCTTTGGACGAGTCCTCCCCGTGCCTTGATGCCCATCAGTGGTCAATACCAGCTTACTTCCCCGAGGGAAAAGAGAGGAGGATGAGGGCATTAATGGATAAATGAAAGCACCTAGACCAAAGGCAGGCACTACTGTAAGCAAAAGGCATCTCCTTGGACATTTTCCCCAAACTTTTGAAAACTAGTGGATCTCAGATGCGGTTTAAATACGTGATGTTAAATGCTGGGATCAGAGAAAACTGAGTGTTCTTATCAGTAGCCCCGTGACTCAGAGATTTCAGTCCTTTAGAGGACTAATCTTGTTATGTAGAACTTTGAAAAGGAGCCCATGTATCAGCTGGAAAGTGTTGATTCTGTTGAATCCGCACTAGGCACTGTGTAAAGATACAAGAGTTGTAGTCATGTCTAGGTCCTGGTCACGTGGAATTTACAATTTAGTTTCATACACTGAAATAACTCCCTGGGGAAGAGATTAAAATATTGCCCCTGAAGGTTTGTAACCAAGGGGTTGGAAATGGACTTCTGTGAGGCTGATCTGCCCCCAGCTCCCCCCGTCCCTGAACCCCATGCTGTGGGAGAGCTGCTAAGCTAAAAATAGCTGTGTTGCTGCTCATTTCTCTGCTGCTCTCTTCCTTTTTTTTTTTTTTTTTAACATCTTTATCGGAGTATAATTGCTTTACAATGGTGTGTTTCTGCTTTATAACAAAGTGAATCAGTTATACATACACATATGTTCTCATATCTCTTCCCTCTTGCGTCTCCCTCCCTCCCACCCTCCCTATCCCACCCCTCTAGGTGGTCACAAAGCACCAAGCTGATCTCCCTGTGCTATGCGGCTGCTTCCCACTAGCTATCTATTTTACGTTTGGTAGTGTATATATGTCCATGCCACTCTCTCACTTTGTCACAGCTTACCCTTCCCCCTCCCCATATCCTCAAGTCCATTCTCTAGTAGGTCTGTGTCTTTATTCCTGTCTTACCCCTAGGTTCTTCATGACCTTTTTTTTTTTTCTCAGATTCCATATATATGTGTTAGCATACGGTATTTGTTTTTTTCTTTCTGACTTACTTCACTCTGTATGACAGACTCTAGGTCCATCCAACTCACTACAAATAACTCAATTTCATTTTTTTTATGGCTGAGTAATATTCCATTGTATATATGTGCCATATCTTCTTTATCCATTCATCTGTTGATGGACACTTAGGTTGCTTCCATGTCCTGGCTATTGTAAATAGAGCTGCAACGAACATTTTGGTACATGACTCTTTTTGAATTATGGTTTTCTCAGGGTATATGCCCAGCAGTGGGATTGCTGGGTCATATGGTAGTTCTATTTGTAGTTTTTTGAGGAACCTCCATGCTGTTCTCCATAGTGGCTGTGTCAATTTACATTCCCACCAACGGTGCAAAAGAGGGTTCCCTTTTCTCCACACCCTCTCCAGCATTTACTGTTTCTAGATTTGTTAATGATAGCTATTCTGACTGGTGTGAGATGATATCTCATTGTAGTTTTGATTTGCATTTCTCTAATGATTAATGAAGTTGAGCATTCTTTCATGTGTTTGTTGACAATCTGTATATCTTCTTTGGAGAAATGTCTGTTTAGGTCTTCTGCCCATTTTTGGATTGGGTTGTTTGTTTTTTTGTTATTGAGCTGCATGAGCTCTTGTAAATTTTGGAGATTAATCCTTTGTCAGTTGCTTCATTTGCAAATATTTTCTCCCATTTTGAGGGCTGTCTTTTGTTCTTGTTTATGGTTTTCTTTGCTGTGCAAAAGCTTTGAAGTTTCATTAGGTCCCATTTGTTTATTTTTGTTTTTATTTTCATTTCTCTAGGAGGTGGGTCAAAAAGGATCTTGCTGTGATTTATGTCACAGAGTGTTCTGCCTATGTTTTCCTCTAAGAGTTTGATAGTTTCTGGCCTTACATTTAGGCCTTTAATCCATTTTGAGTTTATTTTTGTGTATGGTGTTAGGGAGTGTTCTAATTTCATTCTTTTACATGTACCTGTCCAGTTTTCCCAGCACCACTTATTGAAGAGGCTGTCCTTTCTCCACTGTACATTCCTACCTCCTTTATCAAAGATAAGGTGACCATATGTGTGTGGGTTTATCTCTGGGCTTTCTATCCTGTTCCATTGATCTGTATTTCTGTTTTTGTGCCAGTACCATACTGTCATGATTACTGTAGCTTTGTAGTATAGTCTGAAGTCTGGGAGCCTGATTCCTCCAGATCCGTTTTTCATTCTCAAGATTGCTTTGACTATTCGGGGTCTTTTGTGTTTCCATACAAATTGTGAAATTTTTTGTTCTAGTTCTGTGAAAAATGCCAGTGGTAGTTTGATAGGGATTGCATTGAATCTGTAGATTGCTTTAGGTAGTAGAGTCATTTTCACAATGTTGATTCTTCCAATCCAAGAACATGGTAGATCTCTCCATCTATTTGTATCATCTTTAATTTCTTTCATCAGTGTCTTATAATTTTCTGCATAAAGGTCTTTTGTCTCCTTAGGTAGGTTTATTCCTAGATATTTTATTCTTTTTGTTGCAGTGGTAAATGGGAGTGTTTTCTTAATTTCACTTTCGGATTTTTCATCATTAGTGTGTAGGAATGCCAGAGATTTCTGTGCATTAATTTTGTATCCTGCTACTTTGCCAGATTCATTGATTAGCTCTAGTAGTTTTCTGGTAGCATCTTTAGGATTCTCTATGTGAAGCATCATGTCATCTGAAAACAGTGACAGTTTTGCTTCTTCTTTTATGATTTGGATTCCTTTTATTTCTTTTTCTTCTCTGATTGCTGTGGCTAGAACTTCCAAAACGATTTTGAATAAGAGTGGTGAGAGTGGGCAACCTTGTCTTGTTCCTGATCTTAGCGGAAATGGTTTCAGTATTTCACCATTGAGGACGATGTTGGCTGTGGTTTTGTCATATATGGCCTTTATTATGTTGAGGAAAGTTCCCTCTATGCCTGCTTTCTGCAGGGTTTGTATCATAAATGGGTGTTGAATTTTGTCGAAAGCTTTCTCTGCATCTATTGAGATGATCATATGGTTTTTCTCCTTCAGTTTGTTAATATGGTGTATCACGTTGATTGATTTGCGTATATTGAAGAATCCTTGCATTCCTGGAGTAAACCCCACTTGATCATAGTGTATGATCCTTTCAATTAAAGTACACTAAGAAAAACAGTAAGTGAAAAGAATCTCTTGAATTTCTTAGATTACCTATGGGAACAAAACCAACTATTCAGGCCAAGAAATGCCCATCTAGCTGTACCTAAAGGATAGATGGACACACTACGATCCCCACAGAAATGGTGCTAGGAAACAGTGAAAATGATTGTTACGTAAGCTTTGCAAGACTAGAAATCTTGGAAGCTTCCTGACACATATAGGCTGGATTTTGTTTGTCTGCTGTTCTCTTGTTTCTATAGGTTGGTAACTAAAATGGTTTATTTTAATACTCTTTAGCAAATTCTGCAATTAGTATACTATAAATCATTCAGTGCTCCTGGTTATCTCATTTTTCACTTTTTGCCTAAGACCTCATGCCTTTTGAGTGACCTCTCCCTTCAGTAACCCTTGGAGCTCCAGTCTCACTAGCCTGTACATGTCAGGAAGCTTCCAAGATTTCTAGTCTTGCAAAGCTTACGTAACAATCGTTTTCATGGTTTCCTAGCACCATTTCTGTGGGGATCGTAGTGTGTCCATCTATCCTTTAGGTACAGCTAGATGGGCATTTCTTGGCCTGAACAGTTGGCTTTGTTCCCATAGGTAATCTAAGAAATTCGAGCGATTCTTTTCACTTACTGGTTTTTTTTGTGTGTGTGGTACGCGGGCCTCTCACTGTTGTGGCCTCTCCCGTTGCGGAGCACAGGCTCCGGACACGCAGGCTCAGCGGCCATGGCTCACGGGCCCAGCCGCTCCGCGGCATGTGGGATCTTTCCGGACCAGGGCACGAACCCGTGTCCCCTGCATTGGCAGGCGGACTGTCAACCACTGCGCCACCAGGGAAGCCCATCACTTACTGTTTTTCTTAGTGTATTTTAATAAGAAAAGCATCGAAGCACCTTGGTCAAGAGGAGGAATCTTGGGTCAGGAAAACTTATAGACATACTTGGAATGAGCATTTGAAAAAGACTGAAAGATTTTGAGTTATCAGGGTAAAAGAAAGCTATTTCAGGTGGTAGGGAGTGGCCTTCAAAATCTGTAAAAAAAAAAAAAAAAAATCCAAACATTAAAGATTTACTGTGTTTCAGGCACTGCGGCCAACACTTTATGTTCATTTTCTCATTTAGTTCTCTTAACAACACTGCCAAGGAGGTATTATCATTCGTCTTTGTGGTGAGGAAACAAGTGTATTCAATAATATTCATGCAATATTTATTGAGTGCCCATATTTCTAAGTGCTGATAATGTAGCTCTGAACAAGACAGCTCGTATTTTAGAGAAGGGAGATAGGCAATTAGCAAGTCAACAAATAAATAGCATAATTTTTCTGGGGCAGTATGTCATGAAAAAAGTCAGATGAGGCAACGGCATTCCTTATGAGTCGGGGTAGGAGGGTGGTCAGGAAGGCCTCCCCAGCAGGGGACACTGATCTGGAGCCCGAATAAAGAGCAGGAGGCCGCCTCGTGGGCATCTAGGGAGAAGGGTCCAGGCAGAGGGTCTTGTGAATGTGGGAACACAGTAGGTGTGTTTGCAGGATAGAAAGAAAGCATATGAGGCTGAAGAGTGAACAGGTGAAGGCAGATGGTAAGAAAAGAGGCATGGGCCACGCAAGGGTCTTGCAGGTCAAGGCAAGGAGTTTGGATCTTATTCAAAGGATCCTTTGAATAAGGATCTTATTCAAAGAGGAGCAGGAAGCTTTGGGGATGTTTTAGGAGATGAGTGATGTGATTCAATTTACATATTCTCGTGTTCTCTCAAGACTTTGAGTACTTTGTTCAAGGGGAGACAGGTACAGAGGAAAGAGGGAGGGGGTTGAATCGCTCATCTGGACCTCAAACCCAGGCCCTTCTGCCTTCAACACCCTTCCCAGCATGCTGTACTGTTTTACTTCATCATTGTTAATAAGAGACTGAAAAGAAAGAATGTAGACAATGATAAAGGGGAAAACCAGACTATAAACATGAAATCCAAAGCTTCCATTATTTTAAGAAAATGTAACAGGGCTGTTAGTGCCAACTCCTGGGCATCTGGGGGTCAGCTCGCCTTTGAGTGCTGGGTCTGTGTGTCCCTTGCTGTGTTGATCTTCAGCCCCTGTGACCAGGTCACAGAGGGGAGGCTCCTGTCTAAACATTCCACTAAGAGGAGCAAAGCTTCACTTCTGAGTCTTGGGGTACAAGCGGGGGAGTTGGTTTGGGTCTGCTGAAACTCCGTTGCTGAGTTTTCTCTTCCTTCTTGCTCATAACCGACTCTCTAGCCACTCTTGTGCTCACCAGCACATACTAAGCATAAAGAACAGCGAGCTTTGGAAGGTTAAGGGGCAACTTGTCCATTGCACTCTTTGCCCTGCTAAATCGAGAACCCCATGCAGCATGTGGTGCGTGTGGAGGAGAGAATGCTCCTTAAGAATTTTTTATTTTGTTTTGCAACCTCCCCTTCCCAACTCTCCTCCCCCCACCCACCCCCAGTCCATCTGTGAAGCCTGAATTCTTACACAGGCTATCTGTCTACAGATGCCCCAGCCTTAATCACGTCCTCTGTATTGTGTATGGCTCCTGAATCTATCTACTTATGTCAGTTGTTTATCACTTCCCTTCAGCTGTCTGCTCTTTTATCATATTATTGATCAGTCACTCCTGGGTGTCTCAGGTTGGGGAAGAGAGAGACAGGAGGGCTGGAAAAGGAAAGCGGGAAGAGAGTATAGCAGAGGACTGTCAGTTAAGACGGTTCCAAAAATAGCTCAGCCCGGCTGATGATAGCTCTGCTTACAGCTGCCCGTACGGGACTTACGCACTTTGCTGAGATTCTCTGCTGAAATGTATTCCACCAGCTGCTCCTGCAGTTGGTGGCAGCTGGTGGTGACAGCAGTGGGCCGGCCACACCTTCAGAGAAGGAGGAAGCAATAGGTTGGGGGCACGTGACAGGCTCCCACACAGGGAGATGAGGTTTGTCATAGCCGGTTAGAACTCCCCAGGCATCTGTGTTCTTTTTAAAGTATGACCTGGGCACTTGATATCCAGGTTTTTTTTTTTTCCTCCAATCTTTTTTAATGAGTTGGAGAGATGAGTTATGAAAAAACGGTTATATTTCCCACCCACGGTATGTCTGTCTGTTATTTCGTTGTTGTTGCTACGGTTTATTGTATACATAGACTTTGTTCTCTGTTGCACTTTCTGTTGGGAGATTCAGCTACACAAAGCACTCAACCTTGTAACACTTCGGTCTTATCCAGGGCCTTTGTTTACCAAGGAACCTCTGCACAACTACTGGGTCTAATAGTGTAGTAAAACTAAGTGCAACTTTTATAAAGGGCCCTGCCCCTCAAATATGCTAAGCCTGTGGCATGTAGAAAATGCAGTGTGTCTCACCTTAATCTGATCTAGACATATGACCCCTTCTCAGAATGAAATGATCTTTCACGGGCTCTCGGAATTTTGTACTCGTTTTCCTCCAGCCACTATACTTTGAATTCTAGTTTTTTGCATCCGGGTTCTCCCCTGAGCACTGTAGGGGTGCCCCTGTAATTTGCTATACTTGTGGTCTTGCTCTGACACACAGCACACCCTAAACCAGTTTTTAAGCTCTCTTGTAAAATTTGTCTACTTCATCCAAAATCTCTTAAGTATTAAAGTTGTATGCACTTGAAAAAGTTAAGATGTTTAAATTTTCCAGACCAGGGAGTCTTAGGAAACAGGCAAGGTACAAAATAAAAGGAAAAAAGGAAAGAGTGTGTTACTTATTCTTTGATACAGATTCTGTTATCTGTCATGATATGGTGGGGAGAGGGGAGAAAAACAGCTTTCTCCTTACAAATTCCAGCTTCTGCTCCTGCCCTGAATATAAATACTGTTATTCAAAAAGGCTTTTTGCCTACTTCTTGGTAGGCTATTCAGTGACGTATCAGATATGAAGAGCAATTTTATTGCCTAAGTGAGGGGCTGGTTAACATGTGTTTTCCTCCTATCCAGGCTCTGAACATCTGATTTACTAGGTCAAGATGGGACCAAGAATCTGCACTTTAATCAGCATGCTCAGTAATTCTGATGTAGATTGCCTGGTGACTACCATTAGAGAACCCTAGTCTAAATTTTGATAGAATTTTTTTCACAAGTGAGGGCTATAATTTGGAACCCTTGAGAAGAGAGGAAATTGAGGGAAAAGAAATCAGCATCATCTGTGTTTTCCGTGATAGTTTAGAGGGCTCCAGTATTAGTTTATTTCACGACATGTATTTTGTTTTGATTTGTTGCAAAATTACTGCCTTTTTATGTATATTCCATGTCAAGGTGTGAATGGGACAATTTCCATTAGTGGAAAGGCTTTCAGCATTAGCAAAAAGCAGGGAGAAATGACTGTGATGGAGGAGAGTTAGGGCCGAAGTCCTACAGTGCATCGAGGAGGCTGTTTCCTTGTTGCAACCCAGGTTAGAGACACCTTTGCTTCCTTTGTGCATACAGAGTCCCCTGCTCCCTCCCCTGAAGTCTGTCTGGATTCAGTGAAGTCCGTGTTCAAGTTCATTTAACCTACATCGCCACCTACTGTCCACCTCCATCCCCATCTAAGAAACGTTTGCTCGGGGTTGGGTGGAGATGAGGTATGAGAGGCTGTACCTTGAGTGCAAGGGGCGACTGTGAATGCACCCCTGTGGACCCCTGTTTAGGATGCCTGATTTACAATGCTTTATTCAGAATTACAGCAGTTCTATCCTTATTTCTAAGTTCTCCCTTTATTTCAATCCAGAAGCAAATTTGGGGTTAGGAATGTCAGCCAAGCTCTGATTGAAACAAAAGCAAACCTCTCTCCACCTAAGACAGGGCCTAAGGCCCTCTTTCTTGGCTTTAAAATTTTTATTGATTTGGGAATTTAGTGTTAGGTCCAACTGTGAATAATGGCCACTTTGGGCCTTTGGAGTGCTCCTGGCAGTTGTCCAGCTAATTTATGGAAGGAAATCTGAAAATGCTTTGCCCTAGTCCTTTGTTTCTTTATTTTGGTGGATTTCTTTTTTCTATCCTTGAGATTGTTTCCTACTTAAGTTGAGCAGGGAATACTCTCCTATAGCACCCTTCTCTGATTCGCTTAGAAAGAGCAAGTGTCCTTTGAGAAATTCCTACTGCTGGTTGTTGGCCCTTTGCTCCTGTCCTGGCATCTCTAGAGCTGGAGATGGAAGTCATCCTATGGGTTTCTCTTGTCTTATGCTTTGGCTGTTCTCTTCCATGTGTTTGTTCTTCTCTTAATCTTGTATTGAAATCCATCCATTATCTGAGCTTCCATCTTTAGTGAAGACCCACTTTTGCATGTTATGTCCTAGGATAATATTCCAGAAAACAGATAATTGCATAGATATAAAATCTTATTTTTATAATCTTTAGACTTAGGTTGGATTAACCAGCATCTTCTCAGGTAGATTTCTTGGAACCTAAGGCAGAATATCTGTATTTGAAGTGCAGGGAAGGCTAAGTAGAGTTTTCATTGAGCTATCTTAGATATAGAATAATGTTAGGTATTGATTAGAATTAGTGACATAGGTTAGATATTTGATATTTGGTATCAGATACAGAGTGATTACCAAGGAGAATAAAATAGGACTAGCACAGCTCCTTTCTTTTTTCCCCTAAACCTCTACTATCTAGGATTATAATAGACGTTTTATAACCAAGAACAAAGTCTTTAACTCTCTTTGTTCCTCTAGCAAATTTTCTTCTGTTAAAAAAAGTCATTAAAGTATCTCTCTATTTTAGAAGTTCTTCATAAAGTCCATCTTAAACCATGCTATGCTTTTAGATCATTATAAGATTAATTAAAATAATTTTTTATAGGCTAACAGCCTTACTTAAAAATATTACTTCATTCTTGTAACGTGAATTCTTACAGACCTCTTTATTGTCTAGGAGAATGTGGATGCATTGCTATTCCTGATAACTATATTTATAATGTGGAATTGGTTTCATACTCTCAAATCATATATTAAATGCATATTATATACATATTAAATTATAATATTAATATTGGTTTTCTATATAGCTATTATTTATATAGCATTTGCTGCCTACCAGGCCTTTGGACTATGCTGTTGTATCCATTATTTTACTTCATTCTCCAAAAAACAATGAGAGCTCAGTACTATTCTTTCCATTTTACAGATGAGGAAATTGAGACGCATAGAGACTGACTTGGCCAACAGCACACACTTCGTAAATGGCAGAAAATGAACTTGCATCTAGGGTTATCCTCCTTCCAAAGCTCACATTCTTAAACTTCTGCTCAAATTCTTCTAGTGTTAAGTCTCTCTTTAATTCACAAGTTTATCTCTGCTCATTTTCAGGAGTGTCGTTGTTGAATTTTTTCTCCTTAAAAATTACTGCAACAAAATAGCTCTGTTTGAAGATTTCAGTCTTGCTTTACAGCCTTTTGTTCGTTGTTTGGGAAGGATAGAGGGACTGCAGCTGCCAGGGTGAGCAGGATGGATGAGTCATTGTTGAGGGAAGAGGGCCGCTTCCCTGCTGCATAACACCCTTCATGTTTCCAGTTGTGGGCCCCTTGCTCTGGTCATCGTAACGCATTTGCCTGTCCCTGCAGGAGGGGGAACGTCTACTCCTTTTGTGCGCTTCTGTCCAGCCCCTCCTGTGCATTCGGTAAGACCTGGCTCTTTGGGGCTAGGGGTCTCCAAAGTTAACAAGGAAGTCCACATTCTCCACTTCCTCAGTACAGCCCTGTGGCAGTCCTTCTTGGATATAAGGTCCTGGAAACCACAGAGCTTGTTACCTCTAGAAATTGCATTGACCTGTGCATTGCTCTTCTCTTTCTAGAAAGAGCGATCACAGTTCCCAAACCTTTAGCCAACACTTGGAATAGAGGAGCTGAGTTTTTTGAAAAAAATCCCTAACCCAGATGTTCCCAGACCTGAATCATCATGAAAAACATGGAGCCTCTGGGGGGAAGAAACAAAAGGTCCTCAGGATCCAGAAGTGTTATTTTTCATCAGTGCCTCCGGGAGGATATGACAGTCAGTGTTAGGTTCACACTCTCATCAAATTCTAAGTTTTTCCAGGAAGAGAGTAAAGGAAAACTTGTGTCTTTCTTGGCTGAAGGGTTAAGGTTTAATTCCTCCCTCTGCTTTTGGGACTCTCTTAGCCACATTCCAGTTCAGGGGACAGCTCCTTTTAAGTGGGTGCTCCCAGTGAATGTGCTCTTCAGTGGGAATTCTGTCCAGGAGTTGTCCAAGGACAGGCTGCCAGATCCAGGCTGGCCAAGGCCTCAGAGAAGCAGGACGTGGGTTACGCCGAAAGATACGAAGCTCATGGGTGTGCCGCACTCCATACCTTCCACTAGCTCCCTTCATTTAACGGCTGTTTGGTGAGCACTGTGTGTGTCCGGGAGAGTAGCTGGTGCTAGAGATTCAATGGCGAGCAGACAGACATCGCTCTTCCTTCATGTAGCTTACTAGCTAGTGTAGAGACAGACACTAAACAAACATCCTGGTGCATAGTGAAGAACTTCTCTTCCTAAGTGCCATGAAGGGGAATTTCAGTGTGCAAAGGTGTACGGCCAGAAGGCCTGTCCTATTCTGGGCTGGCTGTGGTGTGTCAAGGAGGGTTTCCTGAGCAGGTGACATTTGAGCAGATCTTAGAACGATGAGCCGGGTTTAGCTAGCTGAGTAAGGGGGCATGAAGAGGCCCTTCAAAGAACACAAAGTGAATGTGGCTGAGGCCAAGTGAGGTATGGGTAGAGCGGCAGCAGGCAAGGCTGGAGAGGAGGGGAGGTCAGAGCATGTGGGCCCTGGTTGGTCGTGGTAAGCATTTTGCAGCTGAGCTCCCGTCCTTTCACCTTTCACCTTGATGAAGCCAAGTCTGCAGGTTTCTCCTCAACCTTTTTCTGCTTCTCATCTGTTTGTGCTGGTCACCTGAGCCTCTCACTCATCCACAGCCTCATCTGGAGTGAAGGAAGTGCTCACAGGCAGTGAGCGTAGACCCGACCGTGGGCTGTACGCCGGCTCTGCAGACCATTCTTGGAGTAAGCAAGGGGGTGCAGGTGAAACGTTGTCTTCTCTGGGGGCTGCGCTCATTGTCGCACCCACCCTGATGCCCACTGCCCTCCCTGCCCACCTCTCCTCGCCCCTTTAACCTGTCCAAGGCAGGCTGACCAGCCTTGCCACTCTGGCCACTGATTCACCCAGATGAAGCAAGCAGGATCTCATGTCTTGTGACGTTGGAGGATTCTGCAGGAATGAAGAGAGCACCCCCCACTCTGCACGCACAGACACTCCTCAGCCAGCTTCTGCTTCTCTGAGACATGCAAATAGTCTCTAAGTGTTTTTACGCATCAGTGCTCCGATAAGGGAAACTTGTACAAAGACTAATTGTTTTTTATGCTTCCTTTATAGAACATGAACACATTCGAGTTTTTGTTTCTTGTTCTGGAACATTAATGCAAGGCTTGGGAATATCAGCTTTACAGTTTCGTTTTCCTATTCCCAGAATAGGTTTAAAACAGAGAGCAACATGCCTACCTACATAACTTCTTCGGTGACAGTTGTTTTAAAAATACATAGCTTTCTTCTAAGAGAGCTATTAAGTAGAGAGAAAGTCAGAATGGACATTAAGGGATTATCATGAAGATAGCTTTATGATCATGACTGTCATTGCCGTTGTCAAAGAGGCATTTATTAAATGGTAAATCCTGTTTTGTATTTGCTGCTATAAAGAAAATTACAAAGTCATAGCCTTTGTCCTGGGAAAATTTCAAGCTATGGAGACAGCCTTGATTTATAAATATTTGAAAAGGGCATAAAGGTAACAAGAACCAAAACAAGAGATTGCAAAAGATTGGGTCAATAGATAAATGGACTTCAGGTATTTATATTACTTATCCATCGACGGTCACAACCAATCTGGGTTGCTATTCTGTTAGTCAGGGCAGGGTGGCTTGTGCTGTGGTAACAAACTCCATACCTAGTAGCTTAACACATGGAACTCATTTCTCAGTCCATACTTCATATTCATCACAGAATGCCAGGGGCTCTGCTTCGTGTCATCACTCTTAAGGGAGCTAGGCTGGCGGGCCCTTCACCGTCGGGCATGTTGCTGGTTCCCCTGGAAAAAGGGAGGACATAAGGGCTGTTGTGACTGGCATTGAAGTGTTTCTGCCCAGAAGTGACACTTTACTTCCACATACATTCCGTTAGCTCAGGCAAATCACATGGTGTTATGTAGCTCCAAGGCAGCAAGAAAGTACAGTCCTCCTTTAGGAGGAAAACCAGAATGTTGATGAACACTGAGAAACTTCTGGTCAAATTTAATAATTACTCTAGCCACAGTAATTGATCAATCAGCCTGTCAAATGATAATAACACGACTACTTATCAGTAATGGAACACTTCCTATGTACCAGCGTCTTTGTTGAACAATTCACATACATCTAATTACATCTAATTCTTTACCAGCCTCTCAGGTGGGTTGTATTATTATCTCTGTTTTCCACACGATAAAATT
The DNA here is from genome assembly GCF_963455315.2 of Globicephala melas. Lineage (NCBI taxonomy): Eukaryota > Metazoa > Chordata > Mammalia > Artiodactyla > Delphinidae > Globicephala > Globicephala melas. The sequence continues at coordinate 153,527,041 of NC_083315.2, forward strand.
AAAACTGGGAGTCTTTAAGTAACTTGCCTAAGGTTACACAGCTAGTATTTAACAGAGTTGTGATTCAAACCTACTTCCTCCTAATTTGAGAGTCTGAGCGTTTCTCCAAGATTCCTATCATGTAAGTGAAGTCTCTTGACTTCCTGTGCATAGTGCTGGAAGGAACAGAGTAAAGTGATTTCTGACCTAGTTACTTAGAATTGCTAAAACATGCCTCTGCTTTGCTAAAAATCACCTCTGGCTTTGTTGGTCTTTAGAACCAAATGGATTATTTTTCTTTTTGTAAACTCTTCTCAGCCCTATTCTGCTTAGCTTCCTGTTTTTATGGTTGGTAAGATAATTTTTCCCTCACATGAGTTCCTTGAGAATTGGCTTCCCAGGCACTTTCACGTTTTTCTAGCATCTAGCAGTACTAGGGCTTAGAACATCCTGTGATCACCAAGACACTGTTAGGGAAGGCTCATAGCTGAAGAATTCTTAGAAAACGTAGTCACTTTTTTAAAATTCACTTACAAGCATGTTCCCCAAAATCACTTATTTTCAATTCTGTTTTAGTTTTCTCCTATTTGTGAATTAAGTCTCTCCCTTTTGTTTTAGAACATTTTATTAGTTCATTATTTTCTTTTCCATTATATCTCCAGTGTCCAGCAAAATGCCTGGCGCATACATCTTAAAAATGAAAGAAAGAATCAATGAGCTGGTGGATTTCATGTTCAGGTTCTTCTTCAACTGCTCTTCCTTGGTTATCTCCTTCACCAATGTTTGGACAGATAGCCACTCTGCTCTTAATTATTCCATTGTTTACTGTCTGTATGATTTTGATAAATTTTGTAACCTGTTCTCTCACCTATAAAGTGGGGATAATGGTGTGCCTACCTCTTAGACTCGTGTAGTGAGTATTAAATAGTTTCATGCTACAAAGAACTTGGAATATTACCTGACACAGAGAAAGTACAATAATGATCTCTTTACCCTTTGTCTTGGGAGTCAAAATTGTCCTTCAGATTTCACTTTTCAGGTTCTTTCTTACACTGCCTTATACCTAAAATTTCATGTCCTTTCTATACAAATTCATCACAGGGAGTTTAATTGTATTATTGCCATAGAGTTAGTTAGTGAGTTACTCCTTTTAATCCAATCATTTATAATCTGTTCAGGTTATTTCCCCAGAGCGTGATATTTGTGTAAGACATTCATTCTTTCTGGCTTAAATATTAGTTATTGAGACACGATGGGCTTGAGTATTTGGGCTCCATGCATATAGCCACATACTCATTCATTGATTCCTTTATCCATTCAACAAGTATTTATTGAGAATAATTATAGATATGCTTAGAGGCAGAAAAGAATGTTAAAATCTTTTAGACCAGATCTACCCTCGTTTCTACACATCTAATACTAAGCACCTAGAAGCTGCAGTGTCAAAGTTGTCTCACTGAGAACAGTTAAGTGAAGGAGGATTTCATTTTGTTCTCCTTCTTGGACAGTCCCATTCACCGCAGGAAAGACACTCCCATGAAATCATGAACTTGTGCTCCTGTATGTTTTCTTTGTACTAATGGGAACATTTTGAATCAAATATGAAGAACACTAATTCATATATAGTCTGAAGAACCTCAGTTTTAAGTCTGTTATGGTTGATCCCAAGTCTGTACGGACCTAGAGAGAGTCTAGAGTACCATGTTTTGAGGTCTTCAGCCTGGCAGTCTCACATCAGGGAACTTGTATGGGGTTGCAGAAGGATGCCAGAAGACCTCCTGTATCAGTTTCCTGTATCAGTTTTCCATGAAAATTACCACAAACTAGTTGGCGTACAACTATATACATATTTTTTCTCTCACACTTCTGGGGGCTGGAAGTCTGAAGTCAGTATGCTTCTTGGAGGTCACTGCGGCTCCCTCTAGAGGCTCTAGAGGGTCCCCATTCTTGTGTCTCCCAGTGTTTATGGCTGTCAGCGTCCCTGGACTTGTGGCTGCATCACTCCAATCTCTGCCTCCATCTTCTTATGGCCTTCTCTGCTGTGTGTGTCTGCTTCTCTTTGTGTCTAACTTATGATGATACTTGTGCTTGCATTTAGAACCCACCTGGCCAATACAGGATAAGCTCCTCCACTTAAGATGCCTAACTTAATCACATCTTTTGTTGTATGCAGTAACATTCACTCTTTTGCCATTTAAGGTAATAATCACAGGTTGTGGGGATTAAGACATGGACATATCCTTTCATGGGGCTGCCATTCAATCTACCATACCTGGGTTCAAGTCCTTGTTTGACTAACTATCCACAATTAGGCAAGTTATCACATCTTTCTGAAATTCAGTTTTCTCATCTATAAAATGAGATATCAATGCCTGGTTTACAGAGTTTTAATGAGAAACAGAAGAGAGAATGTATGTGATGTTCCCTAACTTAGTTCTCAACATAATTAGTTGCCTTAGTTCCAGGTACTCAGAGGGTAGAACAGATTTTAAACTGTTTTACTTTAAAGAAAAAGGTGGCAGGGCGGAGGGGGCGCAGACGGTGCTGGCCGCGGGCTGCGAGCAGGGGGGCTGGCGGAGCGCCTTGGGGCACAGTGCGGGGCACTCGCGAGCCCAGGGCAAGGTGTCCAACGAACAGACGGCGCCCCGGGAGCCTTGCCGACCGGCAGCAGGACTACAGAATGGTACCCCTAAATGGAGAGAGATTGCAGGGCTGATCAGAGAGGGCGAGAAACAAGGAAGGCTTCTGAAGGAGGGCATCCTCCCATTCTTCCCCCACCTGAATCCCTGTTGCTATGGAGACCACCAATGGGACTGAGACCTGGTATGAGAGCCTGCACGCTGTGCTGAAGGCTCTAAATGCCACTCTTCACAGCACCTTGCTCTGCCGGCCAGGGTCAGACAACCTGACTGAGGAGAGGCGGGCCAGCCTACCTGGCTGCGATGACAACTCCTACATGTACATTCTCTTCATCATGTTCCTATTTGCTGCCTATTTGCTGTTCATGTTCCTATTTGCTGCCACTGTGGGCAGCCTCATCCTGGCTCCCGCAAAGTGGATAAGCGCAGTGACCCCTATCATGTATACACCAAGAACCGTGTGTCTATGCTCTAATGCTAAGAGGCCAGGGATGGCAGAAGATCAAGACTCCTGAGGATTATCTTGTGGGGCCTCCAGAACTCAGCTATGTGTTACATCAGGCCTCAGTGTTCTAATCTGTAAGATCAACAAGAAACAGTACTAAGGGAAGTCATCATTGGGGAAGGAGGAGAGGATCTAGCAGACCTAGGCCTTGTGGATAAGGATTTTTTCCAGCAAAGATAGACTTTATAGACAGTAGGAGCCCTTTGAACAAATATATAAAAGTGGCAGGAGTTCCCTGGTGGTGCAGTGGTTAGGACTCCGTGCTCTCACTGCCAAGGGCCTGGGTTCAGTCCCTGGTCGGAGAACTGAAATCCCACAAGCCATTCAGTGTGGCCAAAAAAAAAAAAAAAGTATATATATATATATATATATATATATATATATATACACATACATATACACACACACACACACATATGTATATATATACAAGTAGCAACATATAATGACAAATGAGTGTTCTAGTGGCAGGAGTGTTGGGGGCTAGGGGCTAGAGGAAGGAAAAGAGGAAGCTGTAGCAGAGGGAAATGAGACAGGAAAATGCCCTGAGGACACATGTTTTGATGTGTTATCTTCAATAACCTGAGAAACAGTGATGATTATCCCATATCACAGACAGGAAATCTAAGTTATGTTACTTATATTTTTTCACATTTTATGTTTTTCAGCCCATTTAACATTTGTGATTTTACCCCCTGTGAGGGAAGCAGAGCAAGTGCCGTTCTGCCCATTTGGGCCAAAGCGGTACCATGACTGGAACCCAGGTTCTCTGGTCACCTTGCCTAGTGCTTTGCAAAACTGTGTGCTACCTAGGAGTGGATCTAGGCCTGAAACTTATATAATTCTGGGGGACCCTCCTTAAGAAATAGAACTTTAAAATATTTTTGCAAGTATTACAAAAACATATCACCATGTTAATACATTGTTGGGGCCCCTCCTAAGATCTTAAGAAGGAGCCATGCAAGTGCAGAGCCCTGACTGTCAAGCCTCATTAGCTCCATGGTCCCTGTGCCCTTCCACCCATGTCCCACTGCCTTTCCCAGCCCCATCTCCAGTCGTGGGGACTTCACTACCTCTAAGGAAGCCTCTAACGTTTTGAATGAATTCTGTGAGTAATTTTCTGATATCAAGTTGAAATCTGCTTCTAGAAGATTATTGTCACACCTAGAAGATTATCGTATTAAAAGAGGCAGGTACCTGATTCAGTGGAAAGAGAACCAGCCCTGATTCTACTACCAGTGTGGTGTATAAACTGGCTAGAAACTTAAAGAAAAGAAAAGGGAAGGTTGACTTATATTTGGTCAGAATTTGTTAAAGTTTTATGACTTGGTTGAAAAAATATTATTGAGCAACCACAAAATGGTTTTATATTTAGTTCACCATTATGCATAGAACAGCCAAAAAATGGTTTTATATTCAGATACCATTATATGTTGGCTGTGCCTCATTTAGTAATAATTCCTTTCTGTCTGCTTTCTGCTGCTTCCTAGCCACTAGCATATTTGATAACATATTACTATGTGATGTCAAATTCTTTAAATAATAATGAGTGATAGTTGGAGTAACCAACCAGTGATGTCTTGCTGTCACAGGCCTGCAAAAAAAATCCGTTGAAACAATCTTTGGCTGAAAGAAACTATAAGGGCAGTATAGAAGTTATCATCCACATTTTACAGAATTCTTATTTGAGTTATGTACTTACAGATTCATATTCCAGGCTCTTTCTCAGTCGAACTGTAATTTCTACATCTACAAGTAAAAACACTCATCAAAAAATATGACTAACATATAATATCTGAGTTTTGTGGTAATACATGGCATTGATTTTATTGAGTTGTTTGTGATTTGGAATAGCTCTGTCTCTCTGAATTAGGAGACGACTGAAGAAATTTAGCCAACATTCACAGATAGGTATAGCAAAATTAAAGTCAAGGCGTTTTTCAAAATTTAACCTCAATGTGTTCCTCTGCAAATTCTTATTTTTAGTAATTTTAATTTCTGCAGTCACCCCTTTTCAGTAACTTCTGGTCTCATTCTTTCTTTATCTTGCTCATACACTTTGGCCCCCTTGGCATCTGCTCCTTCTTGCTTATGGAAAGAATGTTGACCTTGAATATGCATAATATTTCATTCTGTGAACTACAGTAAAGTTGATGTGACAATTGGAATAGGCAGGAGGCAACATAATGGGCCAGGTGTCTTCCAGCTCTAAAATCCCATGAACTTACATTCTTCTGAATATTAGCTCCTAAATTAAAATCTCACACTCTATAGCTGAATCCTATCACTATCCTGTCTATCTCCTTTCTCCAATCTAAAGGAAGAATTTTTTATTATTTCATATCTTGGTTTTTTTGGATTACTTTGAGTTATTTTTTTTTAAAAAGTAATGAAGATATTAAGTCCAAACTTTCCAGAAGCGTATGAGCATGTTATATATGTGTGTGTGTGTGTTTGGGTGTAAGAGACTGAGATTTTTGCTTTTACTCAACCAACCCTTTAGAGGTCTTCAGAGTTTCCAGGTGAGTTTATTTCTTTAAGACACGACTGCTTTTTTTTTCATACAACCATTTCACGTCTTCCAAGAAATGACTACAAGAACATCTGCTTCAGTGTTCATACACATCTTATCTGATCATCGTTTCCATTCTTTTCCAACCCCCATTCCAAATCACATCCAAAATGGCGAAATATGACTTTAGACGCCAGTTGTGTCCTCTCTATGAATGTTTTCCGTATTTGAAATGGCTGGGGAATTATCTTGCCTCTACCAATAGTAATTTAGAATGAGAGGGATTGGATAAGGGTCATTTCCTCCATCTCCTGAGATTTCAAAAGCTCTGTTTTCTTTTATACCTGATCGGATCTACCAGTTGCAAAGCTGTACGATGTAGTGGAGAAGTGCATGCGGTTAATTATGACAATTACAATCAGTTCTTTACAATCTTTGCTTCTCTTATGGGGTTTAAAGACTATAATGTATGTCAAAAGGACAAAATAATGTTTCTGTGTTTTCTGCTTACAGCTGCTTTTATGACTGGGTTTTGCTCATAAACAGGTGGTTATAAGATGCAATCCTTCCATTAGTCCATTTATCTTACCTGTCTTGTACCCTGGGTTCCCTGGTATGTCATTAAACACAAGTGTTGAGATTCCCAACAACTCTGAGGGAATCTCAGGGCCTGGACAGAATCCCTTGAACATGTTACAATGAAAATGAAACCACTTATGGTCAGTGGAAGTAGATAAAATGCATTTAGTTAATTTTCAGAAACTCCCTCGCTACTCTCAGACCTCTGCGGTCTGCCTTCCTGCCTGCCCCCCTTCACCATCTCTCCACTGTTTTTTTTAATCCCTGCTTAATCCCCACTCTTTCAACTTTGCCCCAGTGAAATTCTGTGCCCAGTTTCTTCTCACCTTTTTGGTCTCAAGTTCATAGCATGTTGTGAAGAGTATAGCACGTGGAAATGAATTTCTGTGCTGTTGGCACAGTTACTTTATCTCTGATGTTGTAAGTCGAATCCTCACAGTGTGCACGTTGCCACCTCATCTTGCCGAGGGCAGCTAGGAAAGAGGTAAGACAAACTTTTTCTCTCAGCACACCTTCCTTCTCTGCGACGCTCACCCCTGCCTGAGAGGTAGGTATGAAGAGGTAGAGGTTCATGGCGAATGAAACTCTCTGAGCCTTTTCCCCCTTGAGTGTACCTTGCTTAAGTAGCATGTTTCCAGTTAATGACCATCTGGTAAAGCTGACAGCCTCAAGTCCTCCTAATTCTTAACTGTCTGAAAAAAATGTGCCCAACCTGCCATGGCTTATGACTGAATTATATAAACCATGAAGCACAATAAAGTCATTAACTTTCAACATGTCAAATTTGACTTGAATTGCATCCTGCCCAGAATTTGATGGCCTTTCCCCAACACTTAAGAGAGCAGGCCTGTGTACTGTTCAAAAGCACTTTGTCACTTCTCAGAGAACCAGTAGCTTTGCGTGGCTGTCTGGACGTGCACGTCAGCAGGTCTGGGAGAAGGGGAATGTCTAGTGAAGTAAAGAGCATGGAGAAGCAGGTGTGAGGTCCACTAGGGAGAGGCACAGCATCTCTTCCCAGGAAAAGGGAAGAGAAGAAATATTCTGCATTTGGGTACTGCACGTTTATCCTGAAAATAACGATTCACTTTGCAGTGGGGAAACTTTGGATGAAAGTGTGTGCTTTACAGTTCTGATTACCCTTCCCCCTTTGTTCCCCACTATCAACAATAATCATATTCTATAAATGTCAGTGGAATGTGGCTAGAGTGAAGCTACATTTTTGGAGAACCAGGTGTCAGCCCTGTCAGATTTCTATGACTGGGTACACTTATATACACTTTTTCGAAGAAAGAAAGGCCACTCACCACCCTGCTTGTAAAACTGTCAAGGATTTAGGAAAGAACTATGGTAGGCTGTCTTCACGTGGGAAAGGAAATCTGGTTCTCAAGATATTTGGGGCATTGCAGTGAATAAGGGATATTAATAGAGTTCCACCCCCAGCCTCTCTGGCTAAGAACTGATCTGCCTAGAATTTAAGAAGGAGAGGCATCTAAAGGCTTGTCCAGTGCTCAGCCCTACTGCCATATGAAGGTGTCATCCTGAATGTGGAGGGGAAAGTGTGGGCTTTGGGATGTATTACTGGTGTACTATCCCCCCTATTCCCATCCCTTCTTGTCCCTGGATTCCCATCTGTTTAGTGAACATACTTAAGACGGGATGGTGTTTGAGGATCCTCTCCTTTCTAGAGACTAGGATAATGTTGGGTTCTTTGTATTATGGCATGGGTGGTTGGATGAAGCAGTGTCACCAAAGCCTTTTTGCAAAGTAGATTTTCAGATTTCTGAAGGCTCTGGGTCAGGGGCTGGATAGCCTTGAAAAGAAAGGAAAGCGCGCCATCTGGTGGTCAGTCTGCAGAAATGCATCAGCTAACCCCCTGAGATAAGTTTCAGGCCCTGCTATCAAGTAGAGAAGATGTCAACATTAGTTGGGTGAGTTTCAGAATAATTTATTTATCCCAGACTAGAAGTGAGGTTATTGATGAATCTGTCACCCCGAAGCATTTTCAAAGGAAATAAGACAGAAGCGTCCTTAAGGTATTCGGAATCGTATTCTGAAATTGTTCAGCCTGTTTGTTAAACTACTGCTATGGGGCCGGGGGGCGCCAATAAAAACTCAAGCTATCAGTTACCTTGTAGGTGAGATTACAGTCAAACTGAGAACCCAGATATTAAGAATAATTATTTAGCAAGAGTGAGTAAGCCGTTTGTTTCTGTTGGCAGAAGAATTGTTGAATTGAGTAGCGGGGAGGAGTCCCTGCAGGTGATGAAGTTAAGCCAGGCCCTGAAGGGTGGGTAAGATTAGAATAAATGAGGGAAATGGAGGTGAACATTCTCATTATAGGGGCCGAGGGAGCTGGAATGGGTTTGTTTTTGAAGTCAGTAGCAAGCAAGAGTGGAGAGTTAGCAGTAAATAATGAGACACAGAGAACACTTGCAAATAAAAAATGAATTAGGTAAATATTTAAAGTGGTTTAATAAATTGAATCAAGGGGGCATTTTCAGTACTCATTATGAAGATAGAGACAGTATAGCCTCGGGACTTAAGGGGTGGGTCTAGGCTCATATCCTAGGTCTGACACTTATGTGAGTCCTCAGGCAAGCGACTTAGCCTGCCTGTCCCCATTTCCCTCCATCTGTTAAACTGGGATGGAAATAGAATATATATTTTAGACTCAGAGATACACAAACGCTGTTTAGATATAAGATGTAGAAGTTGAGTACAAGGCAAGCCTGCGTTGTCCCAGAGCTGCCTCTCCTTCTGGTGGTGGGTTTCCAGCTGCCGGGTGGGCACAGGCAGAAGCTGAAGGACCCCTTGACAGAGGCATCATGGAGACTTAGGGATCAGATGGGTAACTGGACCAGGTGGCCCCCAGGGGCCCTCCAACCTAGAGACTTGGTGATTCTGGAAAGTCCACGATGACCCACAGAAACCTTACCGAGATGAGCAGATAGTAACGACCATGTTTAAATTTGGTTCAAGATGTTCTATGTAAAAAATACCATCACTTTAACTGATGCAGCCTATAATTGAAACAGCTACCTCAAGCTGTTCCTCTCCAGCTCGTCAAGGGAAGGAGTGGAATAGGGGGTGGGAGGGGGGGAGAAAGGCGGAGGGTCTGGAGCCAATATGTCAGCTCGTCAAAGTGGCTGTAAGAAAACTGAACAAAGATCCCATCCTGAGTGTGAAAGGGGGCGGAGACTTCGGGGAACAGGAGGCTTTAAGTGGAATTCACTGCCTTCTAATTATTTGAGAAGCGAAGGGTGGGGAAGACACGTTGACAGCAGAGGGTTCAGGGAGAACAGGCGCAATGATGCCGTGTACCATAGCACCGCACCATTTTAGGTACTGCGTGTGGAGATGGGAGGTAGAACGTGGAGTTCAGAAAGGTTTAAAAGGCAAAACGTAATCACTTCCCTTTAATTAACTCAAACAGTGCATGGCAGGTTATGGTAACATGCCTGTAGCTGAGACAGAGGTTGGCAGGCCACCGCTGAGACTTTACAGAGAGAGGGTGCCTGGGATGCCAGAGCAGGAAGGGCCTAGAAACCCTGTAGAATAATATTGTAGATGAGAGAATGATCCTAGCACAATGACAGAACCCACCCAAGGTTATGTGGTGTCCCCAAATCTAGGGTAACACGTCAGGTCTTTACCTGTTCAGTATTCTCTCCAGGACACTGTGTATGATGGAGTCTGTAGTGACTTCACATTAGCCCCAGATGGTCAGACTGACCATAGTACGTTTGTATACAGGTTAAGATTTGGTGCATTCTTTTAACAAAAGCTTGAAAGAAGAAAGGTAAAAATTAAGAAGGAAACTACCTGTATTTCAATAAGGTTTTCTTTTAAAGTTGCCTTAGAATATTATTATTAATTCCAATGGCTGTTTCCATGCAGCCGTTTTAATTAAAGTGTTATCTTTTTTGTAAATGAAGTGATGGAAACTTCTGCTTAGAGCCCTGTAGGAGGCTGAGTAGGGAAGCGTCAGAATTGCAGGCAGAGCAGGTACTCTGTAATTTAGATCATGTGACTGAAATACCACCACCGCTGTGTAGAATCTGCTAAAATTGCAGCTTCAGATTTTTCAGGGGTGAATACATGTTTTATAAAAAAGGAGGCTATGCATTAAAGTTATAAAGTCACATAAAATATTACAGGAAAGATGAGAAAGTAAACTATTTTTCTCTTGTTTTACTTATTTCAAGGAAAAGAGTTTTATGAACAATTTCCAGAAAAGTTTTAAATGGTTGTAGATTTTATTTGGCTTTACAGTCTGGCCATTCTTCAAGGTTTTATATTTATTCTCTTTTTGAGCTGAGACATACAGAACTAGACAGGTACCCTTTTAAAAACCTTTTATTTCCCTGATGATTGGGAGAAATAGCAAGTGGAAAATCCTCTGGAAATTGTTGGAGATTGGGACAGTGCAGTAAATGGTACCCCCTACTGAGTTCATTATCAACTGAGGTGAACACAGGAGTTAGATAGGTGAAGATTATAATATGTCTTCCATTCGGTGGTATACTGGCAGGTGGCTAACACTTGTGGGGGAGGGGCTGGGTTTTAGTGTCTATAGATTTCTGTGGTGTAAGTACTGCCACTTTGGTCAGGTTCAAGCTACCAATGTGATGCCACTGAATTCCATAAAGGCTGTGTTATAGAGTGATGCTCAGGTCTCATAGCTAAGCAGTCTTGTTAATACTACTCTTCAGAATTAGGCAGACTTAAACCACAGTTCCTTCTTTGGGGGACTGCCAGGAGTGTTGCATGTATGGGACATCTCTCCAAATGGAAGGAAACAATGAAAATGGGGAACAAATGTTACCCTTAGCAGAATCAAAATTCAGTATGATTCTTTTTTTTTTTTTTAAATAAATTTATATATTTTATTTTATTTATTTTGGCTACGTTGGGTCTTCTTTGCTGCACACGGGCTTTCTCTAGTTGTGGCGAGCAGGGGCTACCCTTTGTTGCGGTGCACGGGCTTCTCATTGTGGCGGCTTCTTTTGTTGTGGAGCATGGGCTCTAGGCATGCGGGCTTCAGTAGTTGTGGCACGTGGGATCAGTAGTTGTGGCTTGCGGGCTCTAGAGCGCAGGCTCAGTAGTTGTGGCGCGCAGGCTCAGTAGTTGTGGCGCACGGGCTTAGTTGCTCCGCGGCATGTGGGATCTTTCTGGACCAGGGCTCGAACCCGTGTCCCCTGCACTGGCAGGCAGATTCTTAACCACTGCGCCACCGGGGAAGCCCAGAATGATTCTTAGAAGACCTTTACAGCACTAGTGTCAACAAGGAGGTTGGAGGCGGAACTTTAAGTCTTTATCATTTTGGTGAATAGCTATTCACAGCAAAACCATCTTTGATGCCGGGCAGTGGCAAGAATTTTGGTTATCAGAAAACGGAATTTTTGGGTGGCATTTAAAAATAGATACAGTAGTATACCATAATGCTTTTCTTTATTTTGTAGGAAGATACAGAAGAATAGATTCCTGTTTAGTACCTTGAAATTAAATTATTTTGCCAGCTGGGTGCGACTGAAAGAAGCAGGGCAGACATAAGAACTTAAACAACTTAATTGCCTCAGAGCAGATGATGGACTATTTTAGTGAATATGTGACATGGTATCTGGCAAAAGCAGAGCCCTTGGTCATCTCAGTTCCTTCTAGCTGATGTGCAAGAGTCCCTGCATCCAGATTTATACCTCTTTGCTTACACATCCATCATTGTTAATATGCCTGTACTCTGAGAAAGTAAGCCTGAGGTTGACTGCATGAGTCTGTTTCTTCCAGGTACAGGATAGTTTATCCTTGTTGCTATTGTATTGTTACTTAACGTATGATGGTTTTGTAATTAACAATGATTATAAATTAGCTTACTATTATAACAGCTTGGGCCTAAGTAGTCTAATAATTGATAGGTTACTTTTGGGTGTAAAAATTCTGGTTATAAGTCAGGTGTCTGAAAGCACTTTTGTTGCTGTCATCATGCTAGAAGAGAAATTCTCAGCTCTGTAAGAACCTACCTTCTCATTCTGTTGCCTATGACATTGTATAAACGTGGATTTCATGTTCATATGTGTCTGCATTTGCTCCCCTTTGTCATAATGTCTGACCAGGGTCCTGACTCTGCCATTTAACAGACAAATTAGCTAATCCATCCTAACCCAAGCTTTCTCAGATATAAAATGGGAATGATAACAGACCCAGCTCACAGGGCCTAGTGTATGTAACACATTTTGTACAGGGCCAGTTGACAAATGTTGATAATTATGGCATTCATTATTTTAAAAATATATTGTAAAACACGTATAACTTTACATTTAATGCACAGCTACTATTAGTCCATGTTTGAGGACTGACTCTCAAACTGGCAGTACTAACATTTTCCAAGGAAAGTCCTACTAATGAAGGAAAAGCCATTAACAGTTCCAGTCCGTAGCTTCTCAGGTTCATATCTGTCTCTCTCCTTTGTCACTCCCCTGCCTTCTACCCTTCCCTAGTACCCAAGGTCCTCATTTATTCCCCGTTCTTTCCCGTGTAAAAGTCTGATCTAGGAAAATGATATAATAAATTATTACATAACAAAGAATACATTATTAATAATTCAAGGCATTGCAGCGGAGATATAGTCTAAGAGTGTGATTTCAGCATTGAGGCCTGGGTGAGAGAGGTATTTATTTGGCAGTGGGTTCCTTTTGATGCCTCTGAAACTACAGTCATATTGGTAACTAGCTACTCTGCAGTCCATATGGCAGTCTTTAATTATACCTGTTGGAATAATCCACTTAGCCAAGGTCAAGCATCCTCTGATTACATGTTCTGTTGCTATTTCCTAGTTGTTATATATCCTTGGAAGTTGTCAGTAGCCAAGTTTGGTCTTTCTAATTTTTAGTAGCACTCATCCTGTCCCGAGTTTCCCCAACACACGTTTCATCCTTGTCAAACACGCTTTGTTTCAACTGAATTAGTCATCGTTCTGTGGACCTTACCTTGTGTGCTAGTGGCCACATGCCACTGTAGGTAGTCTCTACAAGTGATTTCAGCTCCCTCTCCTAGCTTTGCTTTTTCTTCACTTCACGAAATTCTACGCAGCATATCAATCAACAAAAACATCTGCTCTCTTCCTCCCGAGACTGGGCCACATTTCAATGGGAGGTGAATTCAGTCCATTTCAATCTAACAGTTATGTTTGGAATGCCAGCAATGAATAAATTAAATTAACATTTTTTGAGCACCTATAGTGTTATAGTCTTAGAGTCTTTTGCTTAATTATTTGATTATATACATTAGCTCATTTAATCCTCTCAACAGTCCTGTGAGATGTGCAATCTAAGAAGATGAGGTCTTTTCAGATGAGGTCATTGAGACTTGTAGAAGTTAAAATATTCTGTTCAAGATATGTGGCATCTAGAAAAATTGTACAGATGAACTGGTTTGCAAGGCAGAAATAGAGGCACAGATGTAGAGAACAAATGTACGGACACCAAGGGGGGAAAGAAGAGGGTGGGATGAACTGGGAGATTGGGATTGACATATGTACACTAATATGTATAAAATAGATAACTAATGAGAACCCGCTGTACAGCACAGGGAACTCCACTTTGCTGTACAGTATAAACTAACACAACATTGTAAAACAATACCCCAATTAAAAAAAAAAAAAAAAGATTTACAACTAGTCAGTGGAAGAGCCAAGGATTAAACTGAAAGTTTCCTGGCTTCAAATTTATTGCTTTTCTCCAAAACTAGGATTTTACTATGCACTAGGTTAGATTGAATGAAAAATATAAAGGAAGTACAGGTCTGTAATGACAGTCCCTGTGTTCACATAGTTTATAGTTTCTTAGGTTAGAATGATCTTTATGTTTTCCTACCAGATGATTGAGGGCTCCTGTGGAGACAGATGTTTATGATATTATTATTTTGGTAAAGATAAGTAGAACAGACAAGACAAAAACCTACCTGCTGGAAGTTATCTTTCAAAGATTTGTTCATCTCTTCTGGTAAAACTATAATGAGTTATAGGAAAGCATTGGGAGGAAATTTTTCAGCTTTACTTTTAGAGTAAAAAAAAAAAAAAAAGTCATCCCAAAGCCTAGTGGGTGTGTCATACCTGTGCTTTCCTGAATATGTCTGTGAACCAGCATTTACTGCTGGAAATTGAAATCATGAAAAGAAACAGTTTTAGCACAGGAAAACAAAACCAGTTTTCTACCAAATTCTAAGATCCCAGAGACAATGAATGCTGCTGTCAAAAATCATTTGAATGCAGTGTATCAGGAAGTGTTTTTCAAATTTAGCAGCAATATAGGTTTTAGTCTGGGGTATTGCTGTACTGGAGATTCATTCACTATTATATATCTTCCTAGAACACACAGATATCTCTTGTAGCCCTTCCAAGGAGAGCTTGTTATTGAAATGCCACAGGACTTTATAGTCACAGTATTTTATCTCTAATCTTTCTATGGACTAGGTCCAAAGATTGTCCTATAAAAAGGGAAGAGCCCAGAGATGGTATTTCTAGTCATGATTCAGTAGTAAGTAGCTGTATGACCTTGGTCAGGCCTCTTAACCATCTCCCTGAGTCTTATTTGCTTTTTGGTACAATGAGAGCATCAGAGTATTTGAACCCGATGTCTCTTCTCAGTTCCACCCGTGTTGCTGTGCACAGCCCTAATCCGTGGCTTATGACTGTTCTATTAAACTTTCCAACCACGTTGTACCTACACACCTCCCCTAGGTGATTTGTTTTAGGTTTTTCGCAGTTGCAGAATGATGTTTCCCGTGTGGAAAGCAGGATTACATACCGTGTTGGTTCAGCATGTTTTTCCTTATGCTGGTAACAAGACTGAAGACATGAAAAAACATAGATTTTTTTTTCTTATGACGTCCAGCTCAAGAATTTAGAGGATATATCCAAAGTATAGCTCTTCTAAAATTAATAACCATTTTTTGTTGTTGTTTTTTGGGTTTTTTTTTTTGCGGTACGCGGGCCTCTCACTGCTGTGGCCTCTCCCGTTGCGGAGCACAGGCTCCGGACGCGCAGGCTCAGCGGCCATGGCTCACGGGCCCAGCCGCTCCACGGCCTGTGGGATCTTCCCGGACCGGGGCACGAACCCGTGTCCCCTGCATCGGCAGGCGGACTCTCAACCCCTGCGCCACCAGGGAAGCCCAATAACCATTTTTCAAGTAACTATAAGTAGCTATCCATCAATTAATCTGAATCCTTCTTGAATCTCTAGTGAATTTATTCTGCGTATTTTGAGTACTTGGAAACCTGGAATATCAATTATTGTATAAACCCTTTTTCAGTCAACAGCAAAGTAAGATTATTGATGCCTATTTACTCCTTGTTGTATCTCTTTAACCGTTTTGAAAGCTGGCACCTCTGAAGCTTTTCCAGAGGATGCAGTTCAGTGCAGTAACAAGATGGCAGGTGTATCTGTAGACTTTTAAGGCCCCTCTTCCGATAGTCAGTCTGCCCTGTAGCGTCTTATGGATAAATAATATTATCTCTAACGGTGATACTCAACTCTCCTTGTGCTGTACATGTTTCTTTTTCAGACCCATGGCTACATATGCTAGTGAATAGAAAATGTTTTCATGTTATACATTAAGTATGAAATTGTTTAGGTAAGACCTGTGCTCCTACATAGGATCATGGTAACTGTGAATTGCTTTTCTTTTTTTCAAAGGGATAGGTTAGGCATATTTGCTGTCTTTGCCAAACCTTTTCTCAATTTGTAGACTTCTGAATATGTAGATTCCCCCTCTTTTTAACATTCACATTATAAAATGAACAAAGTTAGGATGAGCCCAAAAAAAAAAAAAAAAAAAGCCCTGCATATAGCAATGCTGACGGAAATTATTCAGGCAGTTTTAGGGCTAAAACTCACAGTCCTTAGAAGCAAAGAAGCTGTAGAGCCTTGAATGAGGCTGTACAAAGACTGGAATTTTTAGAAATTTGACTTGTTCATACTTTGTAATTCCTTAAAGGAAATCCAAGCTCTCTGAAACTAGAAAGGTGAAATTAACAACTCCCTGAGTCTGTGTGTGTCTCTGTGGTTCATATCTACAAATAAGTGCCTACTCTACAAAACATCTTGGGGGATATAGGCGTTCGCTAAAATATTTAAGGCATTATGAGGAGAGAGGGAATAATACTTTAGATTGTTGGGACAGGGCAGTCAGATGGATATGAATGGGGAAGCACTATTCCCAGCAGAGATATTATCTTAAGATCCCCAAAGAGGAAGGTTCCATGTGTGCATGGGAAGAGTGACTGCAACTTGAGATGCATTATAGATGGTGGAGTGGGGAAGAAACAAGGGACATTCCAATGTATATTAGGTAGAAACTGCAGAACGGTAGGTGGAGGGTGGAAGGGGGAAAGTATAGTGGAGATTGTTGAATACTGAGACAAGGAGAAGCAACCTCTTAGGTAATAAGCTTACCCAAGATTCTGAATTAGTTTCTCCTACTCGGCCTTTTCTTTGGGATGGTGTGAGCTTCTGTGGATGGGAGGTGGAATGTTGTGAAAAGAAGGTAAGCTTATGAACGAAGGTTCCAGAAAACTAGCTTGCTAGTGGATTCCTCTGGTGGTAGAGAGTGTTTATACCATGTGTCAGCCTTCCTCTCCATATGAGGTACATAGGGAATTCGTCTGCACAAAGCACCTGACGGGCCAGTAGTGCTGGGAAAGCCTGTGCGAAGTAATGGAAGAGCAGATGTCACTGACAGGGTGACCTCTGACTGTGGCCGTCTCGGGGATTTTAACTTTAGAGACAGTCTTCAACTTGCCATATGGACCTGTTCTGACACTGGAGGATTTCCCCTGGTTGGGAGAGAAAATGGAGAGGTGGCTTTTTGTTTGTCTGTTTCTGGGGGCTTTGCAGGGAGGAGGCGGGGGGTAGGTTGTAGGGAATGTGTATGTGTAGATTTTTAGCCTGGTAGGTAGATGTTGGAATCACATGCTACCTTCAGCAGAGCAATTGAGTTCCTCTTCACCTGAAAAGAGAGGCAGGGATGAAGGCTGTCCAGGGAGTAGGGGTCTCAGTGTTGCCCTTTATTTGGACACTTACAACCTTGAGACCAACAGGACTTAAGTGAAGCTAATTAACAAAGGGTACAGTCAACTTCATTTGGGGTTTATCAGTTCCTCAGCTACTTCGGAATTCTACTCTTTCTCACCCTGACGTTGGATCTTTGTATTTCAGATCTGGTTTTATAAACATTTAAGTTCCTGATTGAGTCAGGTCTCTGGAGGCCATTTTTTGCTAACTTCTGATTGAGCCTTTATTCTCCTCCACATGGCTCCTTAACCAGCACATTTGAAGTGTTTGTTCCCAGGGGAAAGTTAAAGTCAAATATGTGAGCTCATTTTCTCCCTATTAAGTCAAGTCTTCAGAGTTTGCAGTTCCAGGTATTCAGTGTTTCGTGCCTTTGGTGCTCTTTTAGAAACCTATGTATTTTTGTACGTTTTCTGTAGGCATAGATGATCTATAGGATAAAATCTGGCTTATTGTAAGTCTGGAATAAAGAGTAAGAAAACCCAAAAGCCACTAATAACGTTCAGCCATCTCTTTTCTCCCATCCACAATGTGGCTCTTTAAATTTTCCGTTCTGACGAAGCATGGGGAGCTCACAGTTTACCTGCATCTACCTGGTATGAGCCCCATGTGGTTGAGCTTTCGTAGCCAGGTTGAGATGATGACAGAAAGAAGAAAATGGAATACCTCTCCCCAGACCTCCCCCTACACCTTATAGTACTTCACTGTTTACCACGTTGTTGTTTACTGATACAGTTGTTAGTTCTTAGCCCTCAACAAAATCATAAGCTTATTTAGGGACTGTGATTTTGCCATACCTATGTCATCTTCCAAAGTACAAGGATAGCTTAAGAACCTAAATGTCCAATAAATACCCATTTACCGTTGTATTGTCTTGACAAGGAATATAGAATGCCTTCCTTTTATTCATACTTTGATCTGTAAAGGGCATGGAAGGAGTGAAAAGACACAGGGTCACTTCAGACACGTTTCCTTCCCTCTCTCTTGGTCCCCTCCCATCATCACTTCAATCACCCATTTCTCGCCTTTCCTCTAAGGATCTTGGTTCTCTGAGAAGCAGGGACTACTGAAGATCATACACTAATATTATGATCCTAAAACTCAGAACTTTGTGGCAGGGAACAAAATGTGTGTGCTTAATTCCTTTCTCTTTGACTGTCTGACCCAATTGGATGCTCAGGGGTACTATGCTATTACTAGCTAGGAGATGAAAATCTCAAGGCTGAAATAATATTATTAGCAAAGCATTTAACATTTAATTAAATGTTTTATGTATGAAGTGCTTTATGTGTAGATGTTTTATATGCAAAGCATTATGCTGAGTGTTTTATGTGGATTGTCACATTTAATTCTCATTACAACTGTGTGTCAGCTATTTTGCAGGTATTGTTATCATCCCTCATTATATAAATGAGGGATGAGGCTTAAAGAGGTGAAATAACTTGCCCAGTGTCCCCTAGCTCTTAAATGGTGAACTCAGGATTCAGATTCATGCTTAACTTCTACCCTAAACCACCTTTATCTTCTATAACCCTTAACCCAAGAAAAATCAGTCTTCTGTGTACTAACCACCATAGGTTTGATAGTTGAGGCAAACAGATATTTTTCTAATCACACTCTTGCAGTCTCCCGTTGGCATATATTTTAGAGGTTGGAGCTTCTGTCCACCAACTGCACAGTAATCTCTTAGAATTGTCATTTTGGGTTATGACAATTATGATGCATGTCTTTTCGTAAAAGAAGTGGAACTGGGGGGAACATTACCACCATTAGCATTTTCCGCATTGGTGATGTGAAGGACATTGTTCTAGGTGATCATTATATATGTGTGTCGTGTATATTATCAGATGTTGTCTTATCGGTAGTTCCTACTTATCTGCATAAAATTCCCCACAAAGCTAACGCAGGATTGAGAGTTATATTAACTATAATTGTAGAATAGAATCACAACAGAAGATACAAGTTATGTTGTAGGGAATATAGCTTTTACAAGTTATATGGAATCACAGAAGTACGGGCTTCATTATTATGAAAATTAATTTTTGCAAGCCAAATAGAAGATTTATGCCAGGAATTTTAGTATCTTTACATACTCTTTCTATTTATTGTGTGTGTGTATATATATATATATATATATATTAGTAAACACTGATACGTATTTAAACATTAGAATTTTTGGTCTTAACTGAATGAAGCTTTAAAAGAGTTTTTTTTTTTTTTGAATCATGCTGAATATGCTCGAGAACAGACTTCATGCTTTCTTAAAATTTGCTATGAGTTGCTTTGATGACATTAGCATGGGTATCAGAATAATACAAACTCAGGAATCAGACACATGACTTACCATCTCATTTCTCAGAGCCTTGTCACATGCACCCTTCTTATTTCATGTGTATATTGTAAGTAGAAGTGCATGATCCTGTACTGTCACAGAAAAACAGTCTGAATGTTCATTGCCGAAAGGAATCCTGTGTGTGTGTGTGTGTGTGTGTGTAGTCTTTGATAACTACTCTGAATTTAATTTTGTTGTAACCATGCTCTTATAACCTAACATCAGTAAAACCAAGTATAAAATTACCCCCATGAGTAACCAATGTCTCACTCAGATTTTCTGTCAATTCTTATTTCTTCTAGGTACTAGACTTGCTTTTCAATCTATAAAGCCAGTATAGGGCAGCTTTACTTATTCATTTATTTAACAAATATTTTTTGATAGGCACAGTTCTAGGCATTGAAGATCCAACTGTGAACATGACAGATAAGTTGAGTCTGCATTCTAGCTGAAACAATAAGCAAGTTAAAGTCCCTAAATAAGGTAGTTTAAGTGAGTGATGAATGTCGAGAGAAAAATAAATCAGAGCAATGTGGTACTGGGATGGAGTGGGCATGCTATTTTATATTGGCTATTTAGGGAGGCCTCTCTAGTTGGTGACATTGAACTTAGACCCAGATAAGAAGATGCAGTCAGGCATGAGAATATCTGTAACAAGATTATTCAGAGCCAAGGGCACACACATCAAGAGTACACACAGTAAGGTATGAACAAGTTTGGCACATTTGAAGAACAGATTGACCAGAGAAGTTTAGAGAGCAGATATTTGCAGATAAAGATGTGTCAGTGTTGATAGTTGTGTAGATGTTTACATAGTTTTAGGAGAGAAGTGACTTTAGCTTAAGGTAAGTAAAATATTCTGTGCCAGCAATATGTCCCTAGGGGATTCTTAGAAGTTGGATTAATGTCTAGTTTGATCAACAGACATACCAATTAACTTTTGTCATATGGTTTATTTGATTACATCTCTTATCTGTATTTATATAATGTGCCTTTATAATTTACCAGTTATATAGAATGGCCGCCTGTTCATTACTTCATTCAACAACCGTTTACCAAGGTCCTACTATATGGCAAATTGAGTCTTTAGTTCTGGGTATGCAAACATGAATAACACCCTGCAGTTACGGAAATAAATACAGAAATAGGATCCTAAGTATATTTACTGGGAAATACATTTTCTCAATTTTAAAAATATGAAAAATAGTAAAAGGGACTTCAGAAGAGAGTGGAATTGATCAATAAAGGTGATAACAGCTGATGTGTAGAAGGGTAAAAAATACTTTGGCGGTCTAAAAAATCTTTTGACGTGTACTTATACAACTGGATTAAGGCTTTCTATGATCTCTGTTATGGTGGAGTCCTTTATAAATTTAAATTAATATCACTACTAATGCATCTCTCTGGATAATAGTGCACTTGTGATTTGCAAATAGGGCCCCAGACCTCAGCTAAACTCCTGCTCAGCATACAAGATGATGAAGCCCTTTACTTGGCTCTCCAGCTCTGTTAAAACCATGGGCATCCCCATGGGTCTCCAAGTCAGGCAGGATGACAACATCTTTTAGTCTGACAAGGAAATTAACAGATTTTAATTTGTTAAAATTTATATGAACTAATCCTGGTTTAAAATAGGTTATGTACTTATTTTAACCTATTCTGAGGTTCGAAGTTTAGAAGTCTACACTTAAAACGTTAACTGCCCAGCCCCCCCCAAAGAGCTATCCAAGGTGCTGAACATGTACTGGAGAGTCAGCACCCTTAGTCTTTGTGCTTGAACTATTCTTTCCTGCCTTTGCCTATCCAGGTTACCTGCCCTGATTACTCTTTAATTGATCTTAGCAACCATGTGACACATTATTGTCCTGACTCCTGCTTGTTTCACGTTCTAACCTACTGCATTTTTCAACTTGTGTTTAAGCAGATACCAATTAAATTTCGCACCTAGAGCCTCCCACACAAGTGTCTCGGCTCACAGTTCTGTTTGCTGAAAGAATGTGATCATTGATTTTACCTTCAATTATAAAGTGATTTAAAATTTTTATTTAAGTCCATAAAAAATAGAAGCTCTAAAAATAGCCTTGAAATAATTAATTCATCTAATAATCCATAAAATTAATTGAAAATATAAGCATGAAGTATCTTTTCCTTCTTTCTTCTTCCTCTTCCCCCATCCATCCTCCTCTATTTGTTCATCTCCCTTTCTTTTTCCTCCTCCTCTTCCTCCCTCTCCTTCTCTCTTCTCCTTCTCTTTCTCCTTCTCTTTCTCCTTTTCCTCTTCTTGTCATTATCATCATCATTATAAATATAATAAGTAAGGATATTTTAACTGGTGAAATACTTATATAAAATGTAGCGTTTTGCTAAAAAGTGTGTTATAAAACAATTTTATGACAATTTAGGCTTAATAGTTTAAAAATAGAATATATATAAACATAAGTAGTTTCCTGTGAATATTTTATCTTTGAACTTAGTAATTTAATTATTCTCCTTAATGCAAATGGAGACCAGTCCTTACTAGATACCTCTAACTTCTTTTAGGAAGGATCTCTTCCTTGCTAACTGGAAAACTCAAAACACATTTAGTTAGAGAGCTGGGGTTAGTGTTGTCAGTCAATGATTAGGGCAAGGGTTTTACACTGTGTCCCACCTAAACATCATTCTATAACTTCACCCATTGTAATTTAAGAAGACTGGCATGACTAGACTGGTTAAGAATCTAAGCATTTTGATCAAGCAGTCTAGATTATTATTTTAGATCTAACATTTCTTAGCCATATGATCTTGGGTAAATATCCAACTTACGAATCTATGTTTTTCCACCTGTAAACTGGACATGCTAAAACATCCTCACACTGAAGATTGCTATTAGGATTATATGAGATAACATATACTTAAAAGTTTAGTGCAGAAACTGACATCTAGTAAACATTCCATAAAAGTGAATTATCATTGTCATCACTATCATAAGTCATTAACCTTAACCTTTTTGTGCTTTGCCTGACCTTAAACTATATGGAAAATTAAAAGTACCCTATTCACTATGGGTATTTGACATTTGCTGAGAGTAAGTTGGTAGTAGTATCATACGTGGCACCCAGTTAATGTCTCAACTTGAAATACTGTGAGCTATGAGGAAGGACAGGGAAGGTAGTGGTTACCCATTCATGAACAACCATTCTTACCTCACAATCAACCAGTTGATTACAATTGATCTGTTGCCCATGCAATCATAGTGACATTTAGAATATATTACATTACCATTTCTCTTAACATGGTGGTTAAAATTCAGTAGGCAGATAATGTAATATTGACATAATGAGTAAAATAATGATTGATAGGGAAGTTGTAAAAGTAAGAAGGTTCAATGTGTTTGAAAGTCACAGAACTTTGAAAAGTGCAAGAGATAAGGAATACTGATGAATAAAATGTGACAACTTGACACTTGCTGTGAATATAGAAATGAACCAAGGAGTCTATTAAACTAGTCATTCTTAAAGAGTACAGCCTATAGAAGTGTAAATATAGCTAATAAAAGTACCTTTTAAATTTAAATATCTATCAAAGCTTCCAGAGGAAGAAAACTAGATTTGTACTTCATGGCTTGCTCAAAATCATTGTCTTTCCTAGCATCATCTACAGTAAAGTAGTTCTAGTTTAAAATATATTAAAGTGGATACTTCTAAAATTAGGTTTTTTTTGGAATTAAACAAAAGGAACTACGTTTTTCCAGGGACTGCTGTAGATGTCACTTTTTAGCAAGACAGATAAGGCAGTCAATATATAGAGGTTTTATTTTATGGCCAAAGCTAACATTTATTCAATCAGTGAGAGATGTCAATTAGAACAGCGCAACTTAGGCCATGGGGAAATTGCAGAGCCCCTAACCAGAACATGAGCATTACATTATCAGCTAGGTTACAGTTATTGCTTCCATAATGACCCTTGCTCTTTAATGCAGTGTCAGAATCCGGGGAAAGAAAAAGCCAAATGGCAACTAATTTATCACCAGATTTTTAGCCAAATTACCAAAACTTGGAACTAATCAGGTCTGTTTTACAAATGAATAATGATATTCAGGGCCTCTTTGGTTATACAGATGTTTAGATTGCTGATGTCCTAAGAATTCCATAGTCTGTGCTGGCTTTAAAGTTGAGATCAAATTGTTCTTATGTGCCCAGGGTAGCATAATTCTAAGATGAAGGTGTTCTGGGGAAAGAAAAGGAAAAAGGAGCATTTTTTATCTTCACACTGAAGAAGTCATTGCACTGAAAAAGTGCCAACAAACCCTAAATAATTTTGTGTTGATTATACTAAATTAGAATAGTGATAGCTGTAATCATTTGATCCCCGAGACATTAACGAAAGTACAGCATTATTTTGTGTGGAATAGGTATCATTACCCTTGAGCTTCGGAATGAATGATTATTAGTAAGTCTGATTAAATCCGGAAGCAGTGACACAAGCTATCTTTAACCCACTAATGACAGGGCCATATTGTAATTTTATGATGAATGAATGCAGTTTAGCATTTTTAGCACTTGGCGGGGAAAATAAGTCTGCATTCATTTTCTTGATTAGACTGCAAAGTAGTACAGAGAAGCTCATAAGGAATGCTGCTTAATGAAACAGTGTTCCTGCTGGTTGATTAGCCTATCATAGCTCCCAAAACCCACAGGATTGGTTATCTTTATATGATCAACGATATTATTAAACAACATTCTAGAGATCATGAATTCCTAGATGCAGGAGTACAAAAAAATAAAAATACTATCACTTTGCATGTATATATTCCCCTTATCTTTCCAAATGCTTTCATGTGTATTTTATGGTTTAATATCATAGTAACTGTTAGAGTGAGTTAGACTTTTTATTACTTGTTTTATGAGTAAGAAGAGCACAATACAGTTTAGGTACTTCCTAAAGTCCCATAGACTGTCAGAAAAAACCAGCATGGGAACCCCAGTGTTTTGGATCCAAGTGTAATATATTTTTTTGGCCTCTGTGGAAAATTAATTTTATTTTATAATTACAGACAAATTTTTTTTTTGATTCTCTCTTTTAAAAAGGATATCTGTTCTGTATGCATAGATACTATTAGAGATTCTTACTGATCAAATGGGTAACAGCCCTGGCTTAATTTTTAGTGCTAGACAAAACTGTTTCTACAATCCCCAGGCAGTTTAGAACAAGTTCTGATCCCAGCATAGCATCTGACACTCAGTGGTAGCTTGGTAAATATTAGTTCTGTCAACTGAAAAAAAAAATTCACAATGTGAGAGTTGTGAGTTAAGTTTTATTTGGGGCAAAAGGAGAACTATAGCCCTGGAGACGGCATCTCAGATAGCTCTGAGGAACTGCCCCAAAGAGGCAGGGGGGAAGGTCAGTATTATCTATGATTTTAGTGAAGGGGGGACGTGCAGTCAGGCACACATATTGGCAGAGGCTTACTGCTAGTCACGAGGAACAGATGTCACTGATGATTTTAGTGCTTTTCTATAGATACGAGGAGATGCAAGAATTTGGGCTCATAAAATCTTCTCCTGAAAATATCTAGCTCTCTGAAGGCCAGTTCTGCCAGTTTTTCCCAGAGCACAGAGTGCCTCATTCCTGATCTCCACCCTGAACTCTTTTCAGGGTGTGTTAAAGGTCAGCGGCTGTGGTGGCTAGTGACTTAATCCTTGCAGAGGCAGATGGCCAGTGCCAAGTTTTAGTTGGTAGTTCCTTTTCTTCTAATTCTTTGTGTGACCTTCTGTGGTCTAATGAAGGAACTTTTCAGTCTTCATTGACCTAAAAACAGTGTTAATGACCTACTTGATCTTATCTCTAAAACTGTTCACAGATGATTACTCAGTAAAAATATAAAAATTAGTGACAGTAAAGCCAAACTCTGCAGGGCTAGAGGGAATTAGTATTTCGTTTCCCTCAAAGCCAAAACATTTCTACTTGAAACAGAGCTTTGCAGGTGAATGGCATTCCCTTTCTCTAAATATTAGCATCATAATGGCATTCAGTTGAATAGCTTGAATTTAGGACAATCAGAGCCAAAAATTTAAGAAGTCCTGCAGGTCTTGCTTGGCATGTAACAGATCAGGTTCTTTGGGGAAG
This sequence comes from Globicephala melas, assembly GCF_963455315.2. NCBI lineage: Eukaryota > Metazoa > Chordata > Mammalia > Artiodactyla > Delphinidae > Globicephala > Globicephala melas. The sequence continues at coordinate 153,552,758 of NC_083315.2, forward strand.
ATAAATGGAGAAATGAATCATTGTAATACAGTGAGATACACGGTAAAAAGGGTATGGATAAGGGGCAATGGAAGTGCCTAGGATAGAGAAAAAAGAAATGTCGTGGGAGTGGGTGGGAGGGAGGGAAAACTATGAAAGGGACATTTGAACATCAAACGAAACAAAGCCAGAAGCCTTGGGATTATCCCTGGCACTTTCTTTCCCTTACCCTGCAAATATTCTGTCGATGGTTTCCAATTTTACTGCTCATCATTTCCCTGCTCTATGTCCTTCTCTTCACCCATCACTGACCTACATGCAGTTCTCATCATCTTGATTTAAAATGGTCTGGTTTATTTGGTATTCCCATTTCCAGGCATATCACCCTCAAAACTGTCATCCAGACTATTTAAAACCTTAAAGCTTAGCACCATCTCCCCCTTGCTTGAAACCCTGCAAGGGTTTCCTGCTGCCCATAGGATAATATCTATCCTGATGATTCTCTGTGCTCTGGCCTCTCCCTACCTCTCACGATATGTTTATGCTGTGGAATTGTCTGTCTTTTCAAGAACATTACACTCCACTTCATGCCTCCATGCGTTTTCCTCTTTTTGTAATACCTTTTCATATCCTTTCCCAACAGGGTAAGTTCTCTATGTCTGTCGTCCAGTGTCCCTAATCCAGTAAGATGTTGCAGTTCTCTCATCTCAAATCTCCACTGAATCAAGTGCAGTTCTCTGTTTTGTAGAGCACCTGTGCACACTGTATCTCATTCATGTTTGTATTTCCCATTAAGTGCAATACTTGGCACATAATAGTTGCTCAACAAATGTTGGTTGATCGGATCATAACAATAACATGGGTGGATAAGTAGGTAGTTGCTAGGACAACAAGTGTAGAAATGACAAGGAGGTGTAAAATCAAATGGCATAGTGTGATAATTTTCTGTTGATGAGCAACATATTACCACAAATTTAGTGGCTTCAAACAGCATCCATTTATTATCTCACAGTTTCTATAGATCACAGGTCAGGGTGGGCTTGGCTGGATTTTCTGCTTATGGTGTCAGCTTGATCTTAGGGCTGAAATCAAGGTGTTTGTTGGATTGAATTCTCTCCTGGAGATTGGTGAGGTAACAGCTGCTTCAAAGCTTCCTTGGAGTTTTGGCAGAATCTATTCCTTGTGGCTGCAGACGTCATGGCAACTTGCTTCCTCAAGACCAATGGTGGAGAGTGTCTCTATTGCTTCAAGTCTCTGCCTCCAGGGAAGGCTTAGGCTGTCTTTAAAGGGTTAGCCTGGTTAGGTTGGGCTCATCCAGGATAGTCTTTCTTGATTAACTCAGAGTCTTTAATGAGGGATCTTACTTACATCTGCAAAATCCTTTTTTTTTTTTTTTTTGCGGTACACGAGCTTCTCACTGCTGTGGCCTCTCCCGTTGCGGAGCACAGGCTCTGGACGCGCAGGCTCAGCGGCCATGGCTCACGGGCCCAGCCGCCCCGCGGCATGTGGGATCTTCCCGAACCGGGGCATGAACCCGTGTCCCCTGCATCGGCAGGCGGACTCTCAACCGCTGCGCCACCAGGGAAGCCCTGCAAAATCCTTTTGCCTTTACCATATACCATGACATAATCATAGGAATTACATCCTATCACCTTTGCCATATTCTGTTGTCTGGAAGCAAGTTCAGGTTCTGCCTGCACTCATGGGGAGGGGATTATCTTAGGGCCCATCTCAAGATCCTGCCCATCACATGTGTAGTTTAGAATGACTTGAAAAATAGATTTATGTGGGTAAGTAGAGGAACATGAGACTAGAAGGAAAGGTAAAGACTATGTCAGGAAGTGCCTTATGTGGCCTTCTAAGAAATGTATACGTTATCATGTGGGGAGTCATCATGGGGTTAAGAAAGATGATCCTTTAGAGCATAACTTTGGAATAAGAAAGACTTGGAAAATTGGAGGAGGAAGATGGTGTAAACATGGAAAATAGGAGGTATTGAGAGGGCAGATGGAAAGTGGGGAAGGATTAAGAACTGACAGGAGTTGATAGCTGATGATTCAGCAGAGGGTAAGGAAATATTCAAAGTCAGTGTTTCAGACTAGAACCCCTGGGTGACCAAAATGGAATTGGTCTTGAGTGGTCCTGAATGACACTGAGGTGGTAACTATTTCTGGTGTAGACAGTGGATCTCAGTCTCTTGTTTCTGTTCTCATACTCTCTCTCACTTGCCTTGTCTTGTTCCAGAAAGGATCTAGAATGGCTCACCAGTTGAACTCTGCTGTTAAATACCAGTTTGCAATGACTTGGCATAACGCCTTTAGGGGAGAATGGTTTATTTCTAAATAGCTGGCGCCCTAGGCAGAATTATGTTTTCTAAAGTCATCTGAATCCAGGAGGTTGGCAGCAGTTTTAAAGGACAGTGACCTAGCTTTCAGTTCTGAATTCCAATTTGGACCCATTATCTGACAACTCAGGCTGTTTTAAATCTAGCCTGTCTGTGTGTATAATGCAATTAAATAAAGAAGCGAATGCACAGTGTTGGAATACAGGCAGGCAAAAGTATCTTTTGCTTTTCTCTCTACATCCTGTAAATAAACTCTGGACATCCTTTGTGATTTGTAAGTTAATATTTCTGAAAATATCTCATTTATCTTATGTCAGCCTTTAGATGGGAAAAATTAATATAGCAGACCATATGTTATCTTTTCTTAAATAATCACATGATGTGAAATTCATAGCTTTCCTATTCATGTTTTGTCTTCAAAATATTTGTCTTTTTTATGCCCAGTGAAAATCTCCTTTTTGGTTAATGTAAGCCTTTACTTTAGAGATTTGTATTTTTGCCTGAGGTGCTACTTTGTTGGTTTTAAAATTTGTGATACAATTGAATTCAGTACAACAGTAAAATTTGTGTGGATTGATTTATGCCCTTTGAATATTATATAAGATTTACACAAATAGAATTGAGGCATTCCAATAATTGGAAGTACAGTCTTCCTCTTTGTTAGAAATCTTGGCTTGGATTTATGGACATCCAGTTTCTACCTCATCCGATGATATGCTTCTCTACGGATCTTGTCAGACTTTTACATTGTTAGTTAGGTCTGAAAACAAAACAAAACAAAACAAAAAAACTGGTTCTTCTACTCTACAGTACTTCGGTCGCCAGATGTGTCCGTTTTTTTCCCCACACTAAGCAATACTTCAAATCTTGGTGGACCTCAACTGGCTGTCCTACAGTTTAACTCAATTCTGACACTAACTGCCTGGACTTAATGCAGACCCCACAGGTGAAGGCTCAATCCCACAAGACTGTCCCCTACTTCAGATGCTAGTTACAAGCCCCAAGTTGTCATCTGCACTTCTGACCAACTGGTTATACATAAATCAGGAGTTCCACAGCCCTCTTCTCAGGTTTAATAATGTGCTCTAGGCTCCCAGAACTAGTTTATCATATTTACACTTACTGGTTTATTATAAAGGATGTAATAAGTGATACAGATGAAGAGGTACACAGGGCAAGATACAGGAGAGGGGTATAGAAATTTCATACCCTCTCCAAGTGCACCACACTCTTAACACCTCGGTGTGTTCACCACCTGGAAGCTCTCTAAACCCCATTGTTTAAGGTTTTTATGGAGGTTCTGTTACTTAGGCATGATTGATTAATTCATTGGCTGTCAGGTATTAATTCAGTCCCCAGAGGTCTCGGAGTGGGGCTGAAAGTTCCAACCGTCTAATCACATGGGGTTGGCTCCTCTGGCAACCAGCCCCCATCCTCCAAGAGTCACTTCATTAGCATAAACTCAGGTATGGTTGAAAGAGGTCTGTTATGAATAATTAAAGCTGCTTCTCTTACCCTATCACTCAGGAAATTATAAGAGTTTTAGAAGCCCTGTAACAGCGCCTTGGCACGAAGATCAAATATATACTTCTTATTATATCACAGTGTCACAGATCTGTTCTCTATGTTAAGTTGAAATCAGACTCTACAAAAACTACTTCCATTTGCTTACAATCTGTTGACTGTCTCAACCAAGTTACATATTGCTGGGTCCCACTGAATTCCTGTCTTTTTTTAAGTTAAATTTTCATGTTTGTTTTAACAAACTGTCCCATATAAATATATAAAAAGTGTTCCTGTAAAGCTTATAATGAAAATAATAAGACAGAAAAATATTGGCCTAATTCCTCCCCACCTCAATCAAGAGGTGTCACTTTTGACTCTTAGTTTTTTCTTCTGGTTTTACATCCATATTTCTAAATTACGTGCATTATTTTTTGTTTTGGTTTATTTACATTTTATACGTGAATGCTCATTTTAGCCATCTAAAATTTTTTTCTAAATATTCTCAATTTTATCTTCCAATCCTTCTGTTAAATAAATCTCTGCTAACAAATATACATAAATATATTTTTTTTTTATTTTCTAAGAGCTTTGTGCTTCATTATTTTTCATTTTAATAGCATTCAGTTTGTGGTTTTTAATAAGATGCAAGTGATCTCTGTTAACATTATTAAGAATGAGGCTTTTAAGATAATTATTTTTCTGTTCCCTGCACTGTCTTTTTTAATTCTTTTTTTCTTTTTTCCCCCTCTTATCTTAATCTCTGGCTTTCACGTTTGTGTTACAGGCTATCTTACAATGTCTGGTGAATTGTGGCTATTTATTCTCAGCTAGTGGTAAAACTCTAACAAGCCAATTAGAAGCTATAATTATGGGCAATGTTTTTTTTTAATCAGTTGTAAAGTTAGAACATAAATAGGTGGGGACCTAGCCACTTTGTCAAAGGGCTGCCCCTTAAAAATACCTATTATCTCTAGATCTTTCCTCTCAAGTCATTTAGTTTCTCCAATAATTCAGTTTCTTGAGTCTAAGTCAGTTTCTCTGTGTGTGAGTGTTTTATGTGTGTAGGTGGGTGGGCAATGTCTAGAGAACTGAGGAGAGAGGGCTTAGGGTAGGTGGATTGGTCTCAGGGGTCAATATGTAAATTTACATGTAACCCTCCTATTTTCATTATGACTTCACATACTGGCACGGCCTGAGCCTGGGTCCCAAATCCAAAGCGCTCCTGAGTGTATGTATTTCCTTGCCACAGTGGAGAGGGTATCTATGGGTCCATTTGATCCTTGTATAACTTCCAATCAGTTCTCCTGTTTTCAACCCTGCCCCTCACCCCTGCTTTCAGAAATATGCAGTGCCTCCAATTCCTGTATCTTTCCAGGGTTCTATAGCAAATATACGTTTGTGTACTATTGGCTTCTTCCTCTGAGCCACTTGACTTTCACCTTTTTACATTATCCTCTTCATCATCATGTCCCTCAGGGACCAAGTGTCTTCCATTTGCCAATACTTCTCTTCGTCCCTCCTTCCCCTCCCCACCACCAAGTTACCTCCCACCAACCCTTACTGCAGATCTACCATAGCTGCTTCCATTTTCCCCACCTTTACCTTCTCCCCAGATCACATCTACTTTTGAGCCTAACCTGTTCATTTGGCAGACTACCTACCTTAACCCTGGACAACACCCTCACTTTAATTTTTCCCATTGGCTCCATGCCACTGCACACGTCCACACCTAAATCTCCAGTTATCCATTTGCTGTCAGGGAGCATGTTCTGACACTGATCTGGCCTGGGTCAAGTCTGGGATTCTGAATCAAGAGCCTGGGCTTGATGGAGGAGAAATGCCAGAAGGCTTGGTTGAGTGGCACAATGCAAGGGAATAATGCAAGAAGAGTCACCTCATGGAGAAACTACACGCTTGATAGTCTGTCCCACCTGACTGCTGAGGCTAAGAGTGAGAATCCACAAGTGACACTGTGGGACAGACTTCAAAGAACAGAGACTTGAGCATTGGGATAGGGAGACTTGGTCATGGAGGAAATTCCCGAGCTGGATGAACATAGTTGGAGGAGCTTTGAAGAGAGTAGGGAGTTCCCTGGGCTTCTATTGAGAACAGGAGATAGGAGTTGAGAATCCTGACCCAGCTTGGAAAACACTGTTTTGCTGAAGAGTTTAAACCAATTGAGGTATCTGTTATTGCTGACAAACTTTAAAAGGTTCTAGAACTGGCAAACCAGCTAGGCCTGAGCTAAGTTAAAAGACTAGCATGACCAGCTGGGACAGCAACACAGCAAACTTGCTAATTAGTCTAGAGGAAGCCAATTGCCCACATTTTTATGGACTGCTAATTGCTAAAGTAGCAGCTTGCTCTGAAGACAAAAATAACAGCATGGTACTTTCTTGAATATAGTATAAAGTGGTGTTCGGGATATAGTCTACATCAGCTTTAAAAATATTCTATAGTTCTTAAACTTTAAGCATGCGCTGTTATTAATAAAGATATACTTTGGAAGTCAGTTATTTTTTTTTCTTAGACTGTAAGATGAGAAATTATAGAATATGTGAGACTCTAGTTTGAGCATCTGTACTAAGGATTTTATTTTAAAGTCACTGATTTTCCATTTGAATATCATTTCTCAACCCATTTTAAAACATTTCCCAATAAGAGAGCTAAATAAATAATTTTAAAACGTTCTTTATTCTAAATAGTGTGAGATTTTTCCTAAAAATGCTCTCTTTCAACCCAGTTATATTTGGGAAAAGATAATGTATTTAAAGAATTTACCTCTATTTTTTGCAACATTGCAGGCATTCAGTAAGTATCGGTAGAAAGAAAGAATGAATAAATGAACAGATGCAGAAAGATTCGTGTGCATTAGAATGATAGAATTTCACATTTTAAGGAACAATAGAGTACAGTTAGTGCCCTTCCATTATTTTACAGATGAAGAAACTGAGGTAGAGAGGTGAAGTGTGGGGACTGCTGTGGGGTCTCATTACTGTTTAGTGGCAGTCCAGCCCTCTTTTTCATTCTAAGTTAATTTTCATTCGACTTAAGAGAAGAATAAATTACTTCTGCAGGGCTGATTCTGACCCAAATCAGATTAACTCAGTAAAGCCTGGCTTTGTTAAAGACTCAAATGCCAAATGACAAAAGTAAAGCATCTTTTAAAACAAAAACAAAACCAGAGTAATTGGTTTTATTAAGGAGTGAAGTTTTCAAAGGCAAAGAGGGGAAAAAAATTGGAAACTCTGTGCCACGGACAGAGTGAAATTGAAAGCGTGAATGTCAGACTCGATATAAAGGAGAGGTAAGCTAGCCCTGAGGAGGTATAACTGCATAAAAGGTAAAAGCGGATTTCCTTCTCCAGTGAATCAATAGAAGTTCACGTATCTGAAAATTTATGTGTCTGTTGCATTGGTAACTAAAATCCTCTGATAAGATTGACAGCTGACTTAGATATTGCATAATAATTATATATGGCAGAACAAATTTAATGAAGATGCAACTAATTAGTAGATGAATATTTAGGCCCAGCAATACCACTGATGGCTCAGATACCACGTAACATTTCTTCACAAGTAGAATTTATTAAGAAGTAGACGTGAATTGTTTGTCTTCTTAATTAAAGGTTTGGTTGCATTTCCAAAGGGCTGTTAATAACCAATGTGCAGTCACTGATCAAATGTGAGACTCTGCCTAAGTTATTAATTATTCTGAGCCTAGTGTTTCTTATTTGTCCCAATAGGTTTATAGTGGCACCTACCACTTGGAGCTGTTGTGAGGATTAAATGAGAGCATGCATGTAAGGTTTCGCATAGTGCGTTCCACATAAAAAGCACTCAATAAATGTTAGCTATTATTATTGTTGTCAGGCACTCCAGGGAAGCTATATTGTAAAAAAAACATACTTCTGTTGCTGCTGCACTGAAACCTCAGTAAATGATTGTTTTCTCACTGGCCTACTGTATAATTTTGTGGCTATTTCTACCTCAAGATCCTCCCCAAGGGGGCAGTGCAACGTAGTTGAAAGATCTATCACTTGGAATTCAGAACATTTGGTGAAAATCCACAGTTCACAAGTACCATTTGTGCTCTCTATTCTAGAACTCCCAGGAAGGTGAGGTTCATTCATTCGATCACTTTCGGGCTGAACAAACGTGTATCTCTTAAATTTTCTTAAGTCATTGAACGGTTTCTAAAATTGAGATGATCATACCCATCTCACTGGGATGGTGTGAGGATCAGATGAAGGTATCTAGTGAAAGTTCTCATTTGCAGACTCCGTAGTGTTGAATGAGTATCAGTTATTGATATTCTCTGAAGGTCCACATTCAGTTACTCTTTCAGGACCCAGGATAAAAGCTACCTCTTCTCTGAAGCTTTTCCTGAGCTCCCCAACCTCCAGATGTCATGTCAGCGCTCCTTGCTCTGCACTCCCATTCCATGTCAGCTGATCTTCCTTGGTATTCAAAGAAAGGCTGCCTTGTAGAGCAGTAATTTATATTCTTTTATTCCTGCTACAACACCTTCAGAAGAAAGCACCCATATCTAATTGTCCACATGGTCCCCCACAGTGACAGTATCTTGCTTATAGTAATTGCTCAACAAATATTTGATTAGTGAGTAAACAAGCTTTTATGGACCCATATGCAACAACACTAAGTTCTGTAAGTTACGTAGAAATAGTAAAAACAAATGACTTAATTACAATTTTATCCTTTCAACAAGGTGACCAAATCCTGTAGGATTTGAAATTAATTAGAAATTAACTCATCTTTTATTCATTCATCCTGTTAATCAATAAATAAACATATGTTGAGCATGTTCTAGGCGCCAGGTACTATGGTGGTGGGCAATAGGAATTCAATTTAACAAAAAAATTCAATTCAGCTTCTACCCCACAGAGCTTGCAGCTTATACATAATAAGAAATAAGAAGGAAATAATAGCGAAACTTGCTTTGGGAGACTCAACATTTAGACCTTTCTTTGTTGAAAGAGGTCAATAAAGAATTCCAAACTACTTTTTCTATCCATTATTAATTCCAACAATTTGGTCACTGTTCATTAGTAAGATTAAATTTGGCTACTGAGAATAGGTCAGGCAAATCATTTTTCTGGTTAAAAAAATTATAGCTGCTGGGTGAAATTTGCTTTGAATTGTTTTTCGTAATCACAAGTAATTGGGCATGTCCTATTCAGTTAAAAATAAATATACAAAGGTACATTGATCTACTTTGCTTGATAACGAGTTTTGAAAACCATAGCTATATTACTTAAACTTACTTTTCTTCACTTATTAAAAAGTCCAGGGGGCACAAGTAACCTTTACAGAATATTTCCACATAACAAGACAAAATTATTTAAGGAGACTCCTGGACATATATTTTAATTGAAGAATTATAAGCAATCCTCCCCTGACACGGAGCCAGCCAATATGATGCAAAATGAATTTCTCAGTTATTGTATTGTCTGGTAGGTAATTTGAGTGAAAGGAAAACTTGCGTTCCAGGAGAAGCCAGTGGAATGTTACATTTTAAAGATGAGGAGTGAGTCTTCTCAAGGTTGGTTAACTCCCCACGCTGCTTCCTCGCCCCTCTGCGTGTATCCCTGCCCACACACACTCACCTACACCAACTCTAGACTCGGCTTCCCTAGAGCTGTGACGGCTTTTGAGCAAAGCAAATGAAGCGTAGAGCGTCTATGTGCCTCTTTTCCCACATCAGATCAAGGAGTTTATGGATGAAAAACACCCAAACTGATTTGCCTTTTATATCAGTCAGGGTCCTGGTGGGAAAACTGGTGACACACAAACGAGTAGTATGATGACCCTTGACCTATTTACAATGACGTGGGCAGGACAAGTCTGTGGTCAGAGATGCCCGTGGGGTGTGAAAGCGCACCCTTATAGCTGTTACCACGGATAGGCCTAGCAGGGAAAAGGAAGGAATAGTTCCTGGAGCCACGAGAGAGAGCTGTGGCTACAACTAGCGGAGGGTCTGCACACTCCAGCAGAGAAATGAAAGTTCCGCCAGCCTCTGAGGCCTGGCTGGGAGGGAACCAGGGGTATTAATACCACAGTCCCACTTTCCCCACTCCCCAGCTTCCTGCCAGTGCCTCCCACTTGATGCAACCCAGAAAGATGAGCTTCCCAGAGAGCGGGGGCAGGTGGAGAATGAATCCAAAGGGCCAAACAAAATATCAAGTACACTCTTTATGTAGTAAGTAACATATATGTATTATACCTGTGGTGCAGATGCTCACGAGAAAGCTCTCACTGCTTTCAAGAAAGTTTATAGACATTATTCAGTTAATATTCATAAAACCCTTTTGAGACAAGCATTATTATTCCCATGTGATGTAACAGATTAATGTAAATGTGTTCACAGACACCTTCCTTATTCCAGCTCACCAGCTCAGTTCCCTCTTTCATCTTTTCTAAAGAGGAGAGATTCTTTCTTGCTGGAAGACAGACTAAGTTAATCTAAATAATGAGTGAATGAGAGTGTGAGGGAGTTTCTCAGCAATTTTAAGAGCTAAGGCACCACAGCAGTTTAAGACTGTGAGGGAAGTAAAGAAAGGGTAGGAAAACAGGTTACCTGTATTGGATTACCCTTAATACCCTTCAAGAAACTTGAGTGAAGAATGTAATTACTTTTAACATTTCTATTTGTTATTGGACTGCAGTTTTGAACGAGGTGTAGTTTAGAGACTGAACCACATGGAGTTTGCATTTACGAGGGTTACACTCACTTCACATTTATTTAAACTGAGAACTAAAGTGGTTAAGAGTCTTGCCTAAGATCACACCCTCAGAAAGTGCAGAGTTGTCACTCCAGTCCAGGTTTGTTGATTCCAGATCCATCAGTCTCAATTCAGCTTTGGCTGAATTTACCTTTGCTGAGTTTGTTGAGTGATAAAGCTTTCTGGAGGAAGGATTTCTTTTAATACCTGGTTAGTATATAGTACACCCCTTATTAGTTGGAGAGATTGGCCCTTTATACTCCTTGTGTAAAGAGGCTTGTTTAGTAATGGTCAAGTGTCGTTGAGTCATTCAGATGAATAGTTCCATGATTAAATTTTACTTGCCTCTTTTATTTTTATAATGTCAATATACCCTTTATTTTTTTAACATCTTTATTGGAGTATAATTGCTGTACAATGGTGTGTTAGTTTCTGCTTTAGAAACAAAGTGAATCAGCTATACATATACATATATCCCCATATCTCCTCCCTCTTGCGTCTCCCTCCCACCCTCCCTATCCCACCCCTCTAGGTGGTCACAAAGCACTGAGCTGATCTCACTGTGCTATGCAGCTGCTTCCCACTAGCTATCTATTTTACATTTGGTAGTGTATATAAGCAATATACCCTTTAAAATAGGAACTGGACTTATTGTTTCTTCAGTCCATTTAGTCATGACATTGTTATTTCAAGAATGCTGTTCTGATGATTTCTAATTGCTCTTAAAGCCCTGTTTGAATCCTACTACAGACCATTGTGTTACATGTCACCTGTGACCCACCTCTATTTGTTTTCATTCACTGCCTGTCATGATCAGAAAGCATTTTTTAATCAGACGTTTTTGTATATTTAAAAAAAGAAATCAAATTGAGTTTTGTTTCTGGGATATGAAAGAGTAAAAAAAAAAAATCCATGTAGGTAGGTAGGAACTACTGACAGCAGAATATCTGGTAGATATATGACCTGTCAACTGTTTGGAAACTTCTGCCCCCATCAGCTCCTTAGTAACTCTTCCAACTCCCTGCCTGAGATCAAAATCACAGAAATTTCCACTGCTGCTCACCTTTGTGATTCTGTTGGGGTCGTTCTATATTAGATTTCTTGTTAAGACAATCTACTTATCCAACTTGCATTTGTGGTACTGTATTTTCCTATTCTATATTCAGGAATTGTTTAAAGAAATTGATTACATAGTGATAACAATGACTGTAACGATACCCAGCATCATTCTGAAATAAGAACAAGTCTATGTATTTTCTTTAATCAAAGACACATTAAGACACCTTATTGCAGTTAGTGGAGTGGTTAAGGGAACAGACTTTAAAACCAAATAGACTGTATCTGAATTCTAGCTCAACCACTGACTAGCTATGTGATCTTGAACAAGTCACTGAAACTCTCTGGGCCTCAGTTTTCTCATCTGTATGAAAGAGACAATGTTAGTACTTATTTCTTAGAGTTGTAGTGAGGATTTGTAAATTAATAAATAGTATTTAGGAGAGTATCTGACACAGAGCAAACATTCAGCAATACTGACTGCTGTTATTATTTACCCCTGACCTAACATGATGGTGTAAGTTTTCAGTGAAAATTTATCTTCAGTTAAAATTTCAGTAAAATTTACCGGGCACTGTGAAACTTCAGTGTCAGGTAGCCCTAGTTCAAATTTCAGTTCTTCCACTTACTAAGTAGGTGAACTTGGTCAGGTTATTTGACATTTAGTAATACCAATTTTCATGTTTATAAAATAGGATGGTAATGTATCTATTTTAGAGAGTTGACATGTGGCATAATATGAAGTTTGGCATATGTAAATTAGATAAATATAAAATACATATGTGAAAAGTACATAGCCAGGTTTTGACTCATAGAAAGCGTTCATTAAATGACGCTATTATTTTTTTTCTTTAATATCTTCATTGGAGTATAATGGCTTTACAGTTTTGTGTTAGTTTCTGCTGTATAACAAAGTGAATCAGTTATATGTATACATATATCCCCATATCCCCTCCCTCTTGCGTCTCCCTCCCACCCTCCCTATCCCATCCCTCTAGGTGGTCACAAAGTACTGAGCTGATCTACCTGTGCTATGCAGCTTCCCACTAGCTATCTGTTTTACATCTGGTAGTGTATATATGTCAGTGACACTCTCTCACTTCGTCCCAGCTTACCATTTCCCCTCACCATGTCCTCAAGTCCATTCCCTATGTCTGTGTCTTTATTCCTGTCCTGCCCCTAGGTTCATCAGAACCATTTTATTTTCTAATTCCGTATATGTGTGTTAGCATATGGTATTTGTTTTTCTCTTTCTGACTTACTTCACTCTGTATGACAGACACTAGGTCCATCCACTTCACTACAGATAACTCAATTTCATTTCTTTTTATGAATGAGTAATATTCCATTGTATATATGTGCCACACCTTCTTTATCCATTCATCTGTCTATGGACACTTAGGTTGCTTCCATGTCCTGGCTATTGTAAATAGAGCTGCAACGAACATTGTGGTATATGGCTCTTTTTGAATTATGGTTCTCTCAGGGTATATGCCCAGCAGTGGGATTGCTGAGTCACATGGTAGTTCTATTTTTAGTTTTTTGAGGAACCTCCATACTGTTCTCCATAGTGGCTGTATCAGTTTACATTCCCACCAACAGTGCAAGAGGGTTCCCTTTTCTCCACACTCTCTCCAGCATTTATTATATGTAGATTTTTTGATGATGGCCATTCTGACTGTGTGTACCTCAGTGTAGTTTCGATTTGCATTTCTCTAATGATTAGTGATGTTGAGCATCCTTTCATGTGTTTGTTGGCGATCTGTATATCTTCTTTGGAAAAATGTCTGTTTAGGTCTTCTAAATCCATTTTTGGATTGGATTGCTTGCTTTTTTGATATTGAGCTGCAAGAGCTGCTTGTAAATTTTGGAGATTAATCCTTTGTCAGTTGCTTCATTTGCAAATATTTTCTCCCATTCTGAGGGTTGTCTTCTCATCTTGCTTATGCTTTCCTTTGCTGTGCAAAAGCTTTTAAGTTTCATTAGGTCCCATTTGTTTATTTATTTATTTTTGCGGTACGTGGGCCTCTCACTGTTGTGGCCTCTCCTATTGCGGAGCACAGGCTCCGGACATGCAGGCTCAGCGGCCGTGGCTCACGGGCCCAGCCGCTCTGCAGCATGTGGGATCTTCCCTGACTGGGGCATGAACCCGTGTCCCCTGCATCAGCAGGCGGACTCTCAACCACTGTGCCACCAGGGAAGCCCTGTTTATTTTTATTTCCATTTCTCTAGGAGGTGGGTCAAAAAGGATCTTGCTATGATTTATGTCATAGAGTGTTCTTCCTATGTTTTCCTCTAAGAGTTTTATACTGTCCGGTCTTACATTTAGGTCTCAAATCCATTTTGAGTTTATTTTTCTGTATGGTGTTAGGGAGTGTTCTAATTTCATTCTTTTACATGTAACTATCCAGTTTTCTCAGCACGACTTATTGAAGAAGCTGTCTTTTCTCCATTGTATACTGTTGTCTCCTTTGTCAAAGATAAGATGACCATATGTGCATGGTTTTATCTCTGGGCTTTCTATCCTGTTCCATTGATCTATATTCCTGTTTTTGTGCCGGCACCATACTGTCTTGATTACTGTAGCTTTGTAGTGTAGTCTGAAGTCAGGGAGCCTGATTTCTTGACCTCCATTTTTCTTTCTCAAGATTGCTTTGGCTATTCAGGTTCTTCTGTGCTTCCATACAAATTGTAAAATGTTTTGTTCTAGTTCTGTGGAAAATGCTATTGGTAACTTTATAGTGGTTGCATTGAATCTGTAGATTGTTTTGGGTAGTATAGTCATTTTCACAATGTTGATTCTTCCAATCCAGGAACATGGTATACCTCTCCATGTGTTGGTAATCATCTTTAATTTCTTTCATCAGTGTCTTACATTTTTCTGCATACATGTCTTTTGTCTCCTTAGGAAGGTTTATTCCTAGGTATTTTATTCTTTTTGTTGCAATGGTAAATGAGATTGTTTCCTTAATTTCTTTTTCAGATTTTTCATTGTTAGTGTATAGGAATGCAAGAGATTTCTGTGCATTAATTTTGTATCCTACTACTTTACCAAATTCATTGATTAGCTTACTGGTAGCATCTTTAGGATTCTCTATGTGAAGTATCATGTCATCTGCAAACAGTGATAGTTTTACTTCTTCTATGATTTGGATTCCTTTTATTTCTTTTTCTTCTCTGATTGCTGGGCTAAAACTTCCAAAACTATGTTGAATAATAGTGGTGAGAGTGGGCAACCTTGTCTTTTTTCTGATCGTAGTGGAAATGGTTTCAATTTTTCATCATTGTGTATGATGTAGGCTGTGGGTTTGTCATATATGGCCTTTATTATGTTGAGGTAAGTTCCCTCTATGCCCACTTTCTGGAGAGTTTTTATCATAAATGTCTGTTGAATTTTGTCAAAGCTTTTTCTACATCTATTGAGATTATCATATGGTTTTTATCCTTCAGTTTGTTAATATGGTGTATCACATTGATTGATTTGCATATATTGAAGAATACTTGCATTCCTGGGATAAATCCCACTTGATCATGGTGTATGATCCTTTTAACGTGCTGTTGTACTCTATTAGCTAGTATTTTGTTGAGGATTTTTTCATCGATATTCATCAGTGATATTGGCCTGTAGTTTTCTTTTTTTTGTGAGGTCTTTGTCTGATTTTGGTATCAGGGTGATGGTGGCCTCGTAGAATGAGTTTGGGAGTGTTCCTCCCTCCGCTATATATATATATATATATATATAAACTAAGTAATATGTTTTTGGCTGCATTACGTCTTCTTTGCTGCACATGGGCTTTCTCTAGTCGTAGAGAGTGAGAGCTACTCTTCATTGCGGTGCCAGGGCTTCTCATTGTGGTGGCTTCTCTTGTTGCGGAGCATTGACTCTAGGTGCATGGGCTTCAGTAGTTGTGGCTCGCGGGCTGTAGAGCACAGGTTCAATAGTTGTGGCACGTGGGCTTAGTTGCTCCATGGCATGTGGGATCTTCCAAGACCAGGGCTGGAACCCATGTCCCCTGCATTGGCAGGCGGATTCTTAACCACTGTACCACTGGGGAAGTCCACTCTGCTATAATTTGGAAGAATTTGAGAAGGATAGGTGTTAGCTCTTCTCTAAATGTTTGACATAAATCACCTGTGAAACCATCTGATCCTGGGCTTTTGTTTGTTGGAAAAGATTTTTAATCACAGTTTCAATTTCAGTGCTTGTGATTGGTCTATTCATATTTTCTATTTCTTCCTAGTTCAGTATTGGAAGTTTGTACTTTTCTAAGAATTTGTCAGTTTTTTCCAGGTTGTCCATTTTATTGGCATATAGTTGCTTGTAGTAATCTCTCACGATCCTTTGTATTTCTGCAGTGTCAGTTGTTAATTCTCCTTTTTCATTTCTAATTCTATTGATTTGAGTCTTCTCCCATTTTTTCTTTATGTTTCTGGCTAATGGTTTATGAATTTTATCTTCTCAAACAGCCAGCTTTTAGTTTCTTTGATCTTTGCTACTGTTTCCTTCATTTCTTTTTCATTTATTTCTGATCTGATCTTTATGATTTCTTTCCTTCTGCTAACTTTTTTTTGTTTGTTTGTTTGTTCTTCTTTCTCTAATTGCTTTAGGTGTAAGGTTAGGTTGTTTATTTGAGATTTTTCTTGTTTCTGGAGGTAGGATTGTATTGCCATAAACTTCCCTCTTAGAACTGCTTTTGCTGCATCCCATAGGATTTGTGTTGTCGTGTTTTCATTGTCATTTGTATCTAGGTACTTTTTGATTTCCTGTTTGATTTCTTCAGTGATCTCTTGGTTATTTAGTAGTGTTTTGTTTAGCCTCCATGTGTTTGTATTTTTTACAGTTTTTTTTCCTGTAATTGATATCTAGTCTCACAGCGCTGTGGTCAGAAAAGATACTTGATACAATTTCAATTCTGTTAAATTTACCAAGACTTGATTTGTGAACCAGGATATGATCTATCCTGGAGAATGTTCCATGAGTACTTGAGAAGAAAATGTATTCTGTTGTTTTTGGATGGACTGTCCTATAAATATCAATTAACTCCTTGTTTAATGTGTCATTTAAAGCTTGTGTTTCCTTATTTATATTCGTTTTGGATGATCTGTCCATTGATGAAAGTGGGATGTTAAAGTCCCCCACTATTATTGTCTGCCTGTCGATTTCCTGTTTTATGGCTGTAAGCTTTTGCTTTATGTATTGAGGTGCTCCTATGTTGGGTGTGTAAATATTTACAATTGTTATATCTTCTTGAATTGATCCCTTGATCATTATGTAGTGTCCTTCTTTGTCTCTTGTAATAGTCTTTATTTTAAAGTCTATTTTGCCTGATATGAGAATTGCTACTCCAGCTTTCTTTTGATTTCCATTTGCATGGAATATCTTTTTCCATCCCCTTACTTTCAGTCTGTATGTGTCCCTAGGTCCAAAGTGGGTCTCTTGTAGACAGCATATATATGGGTCTTGTTTTTGTATCCTTCAGCCAGGCTGTGTCTTTTGGTTGGAGCATTTAATCCATTTACATTTAAGGTAATTATTGATATGTGTGTTCCTATTACAATTTTCTTAATTGTTTTGGGTTTGTTATTGTAGGTCTTTTCTTTCTCTGTGTTTCCTGCATAGAGAAGTTCCTTTAGCATTTGTTGTAAAGCTAGTTTGGTGGTGCTGAATTCTCTCTCTCTTTTTTTTTTTTTTAATAAATTTATTTATTTATTTATGTACTTATTTATATATTTTTGGCTGCATTGGGTCTTTGTTGCTGGGCACAGGCTTTCTCTAGTTGCTGCAAGCGTGGGCTACTCTTTGTATTGGTGCACAGGCTTCTCACTGCGGTGGCTTCTCTTGTCACAGAGCATGGGCTCTAGGGTGCGCAGGCTTCAGTAGTTGTGGCACGTGGGCTTAGTTGCTCCGCAGCATGTGGGATCTTCCCGAACCAGGGTTTGAACCCATTTATCCTACATTGGCAGGCATATTCGTAACCACTGCACCACCAGGGAAGCCCATGCTGAATCCTCTTAACTTTTGCTTGTCTGTAAAGGTTTTAATTTCACCATCGAATCTGAATGAGATCCTTGCTGGGTAGAGTAATCTTGGCTGTAGGTTTTTCTCCTTCATCTCTTTAAGTATGTCCTGCCACTCCCTTCTGGCTTGCAGAGTATCTGCTGAAAGATCAGCTGTTAACCTTATGGGGATTCCCTTGTGTGTTATTTGTTTTTCCCTTGCTGATTTTAATATTTTTTCTTTGTTTTTAATTTTTGATAGTTTGATTAGTATATGTCTTGGCATGTTTCTCCTTGGATTTATCCTGTATGGGACTCTTTGCACTTCCTGGACTTGATTGACTATTTCCTTTCCTATGTTAGGGAAGTTTTCAACTATAATCTCTTCAAATATTTTCTCAGACCCTTTCTTATTCTCTTCTTCTTCTGGGACCCCTATAATTGGAATGTTGGTACGTTTAATGTTGTCCCAGAGGTCTCCGAGACCGTCCTCAATTCTTTTCATCCTTTTTTTCTTTATTCTGGTCTGTGGCAGTTATTTTCACTGTTTTATCTTCCAGGTCACTTATCCATTCTTCTGCCTCAGTTATTCTGTTATTGATTCCTTCTAGAGTATTTTTAATTTCATTTATTGTATTGTTCATCAATGTTTGTTTGCTGTGTAGTTCTTCTAGGTCCTTGTTAAACGTTTCTTGTATTTTCTCCATTCTATTTCCAAGATTGTGGAACATCTTTACTATCATTACCCTGAATTCTTTTTCAGGTAGACTGCTTACTTCCTCTTCCTTTTTTGGTCTGGTGGGTTTTTACCTTGCTCCTTCATCTGCTGCATATTTCTCATTTTGTTTAACTTACTGTGTTTGGGGTCTCCTTTTTGCAGGCTTCAGGTTAGTAGTTCCTGTTATTTTTGGTGTCTGCCCCCAGTGAGTGAGGTTGGTTCAGTGGTTTGTGTAGGTTTTCTGGTGGAGGGGACTTGTTCCTGTGTTCTGGTGGGTGAGGCTGTATCTTGTCCTTCTGGTGGGCAGGTCCACTTCCGGTGGTATGTTTTGGACTGTCTGTGAACTTATTATGATTTTAGGCAGCCTCTCTGCTAATGGGTGGGATTGTGCTCCTGTCTTGCTAGTTGTTCGGCATGGGGTGTCCAGCACTGGAGCCTGCTGGCCATTGGGTGGAGCTGGGTCTTAGTGTTTAGACGAAGGTCTCTGGGGGAGCTCTCGCTGATTGATATTATGTGGGGCTGGGAGGTTTCTGGTGGTCCAATGTCCTGGGTTTGGCCCTCCCACCTTGGAGGCTCAGGCCCGACACCCAGCTGGCTCACCAAGTCCCAGCCAGCTACATGGCTCAGAAGAAAAGGAAGGGGAAAAAAAGAAAAGACTAAAACAAAAAAATGGACAGACAGAACCCTAGGACAAGTGGTAAAAGCAAACTTATACAGACAAAATCACACAAAGAAGCATATACATACATACTCACAAAAAGGGAAAAAGGAAAATTAAAAAAAAAAAAAATATATATATATATATAAAGGAAGAGAGTAATGAAACCAATAAACAAATCCACCAGTGATAATAAGCTCTAAATGCTAAACTAAGATAAACATAAAACCAGAAACAAATTAGATGCAGAAAGCAAACCCGAAGTCTACAGTTGCTCCCAAAGTCCACTGCCTCAGTTTTGGGAACATTCATTGTCTATTCAGGTATTCTTCAGATGCAGGGAACATCAAGTTGATTGTGGGGATTTAATCTGCTGCTCCTGAGGCTGCTGGGAGAAATTTCCCTTCTCTTCTTTGTTCACACAGCTCCCGGGGTTCAGCTTTAGTTTTGGCCCCGCCTCTGCATGTAGGTCACCTGAGGGCATCTGTTCCCCACCCAGACAGGAGGGGCTTAAGGGAGCGGCTGATTAGGGGGTTCTTGCTCACCCAGGCCAGGGGGAGGGGGGGTACAGTAGTCATATTTGGAATGTGGGGCGAGCCTGAGGCAGCAGAGGCTGGGGTGACATTGCAACAGCCTGAGGCATACCCTTTGTTCTCCCGGGGAAGTTGTCCCTGGATCTGGGGACCCTGGCAGTGGCGGGCTGCAAGGCTCCCGGGGGCGGTGTGTGTGTGTGGATATTGACCTGCGCTTGTACACAGGATTCTTGGTGGCTGCAGTAGCATTAATGGTTCATGCCCATCTCTGGGGTCTGAACTGGTAGCCATGGCTTGTGCCCGTCTCTGGAGGTAGCTTAGGTGGTGCTCTGCCTTCTGTGGGCAGACAGGGAAGTAATCCCCTCTCTGCACACAACACAAAACAAAGGTCTCTTGCCTCTCCGGCAGGTCCGGACTTTTTCCCGGACTCCTTCCTGGCTAGCCGTGGGGCACTAGCCCCCTTCAGGGTGTGTTCATGCAGCCAACCCCAGTCCTCTCCCTGGGGTCTGACCTCCAAAGCCTGAGCCTCAGCTCCCAGCCCCCGCCCGCCCCGGCAGGTGAGCAGACAAGCCTCTCGGGCTGGTGAGTGCTGGTCGGCACCGATCCTGTGTGCGGGAATCTCTCCGCTTTGCCCTCCGCACCCCTGTTTCACTCTGCTTCGTGGTTCCAAAGCTTCCCCCCCGCCCACCCCTCTTCCCCACCAGTGAAGGGGCTCCCTGGTGTGTGGAAACTTTTCCTCCTTCACAGCTCCCTCCCTGATATGCAGGTCCTGTCCCTATTCTTTTGTCTCTGTTTTTTCTTTTTTCTTTTGCCCTACACAGGGATTCCCTGTGTGGGGATTTGCTTGGGCTTTGGGGAAGTCTGAGGCCTTCTGCCAGCTTTCAGTAGGTGTTCTGTAGGAGTTGTTCCACATGTGTATTTTTGATGTATTTATGGGGGGGAAGGTGATCTCCATGTCTTACTCCTCCTCCATCTTGAAGGTCTCCATGGTTATTATTTTTAGAAGAAATTATCTGTAATGTTACTAATAAAAAAAAGCACATAAAGTGGAAAGGGAGAGAGTTTCATGTTCTGCAAAAGAAGTGTTGATTAAAAAGTCTTATATTTATATCTGCAAGTGAGGCTAAACTCAAGGTGTTTTGAAATGATTTTACCAACCAAAAGAATTGCATGTAATATGTAATGATTCCTTTATTCTCCCATTAAAATAATTATTGTCAAAGCAAGGACACCTACTTTGACCACTGTCCATGTGTTGCAATAACAGTCCACCACTCATGTCTCCAAATTTCTAAGACATCATTGGCAGTTTAATAGAGCATCCGAGCAGAATATGCTGAAGAGCATTACTATGCTAACTTTGCAGAAGTCTAGTTCAAAAGCAAAGAATCTTGACAGCTTAGACGGTTTGATTTTATTATCAATACATGTAGGATATATCTCAGGCTATCTGCAAATTGAATTTAAATTTCTAACTTGAACAAACCCCCAAATCTCAGCAAACTAACCCAAAAGAAGAATTTTCTTTTAGTATTAGTTTTGCTCATTCACATGTGGTCCAAGCAGTTAGAATCAGTGAAGGAAAGTGAGGTTCTGTTCCACATAGTCACACAGGACCCAAGTTGACAGAGGCCCTGCCGTCTTCCACATTGGGCTTCCAAGGTGGTTCTAGGTATCAGAAGTACCTGGAAGTGGCAAACATCACTTTTGGTCACATTTCTTTGGCCAGAGGTTAGTTCCAAGGTCCCACCTCTAGTTGCAAAGGGAGCTGGGAAATGTAGTCTCTGGCCGACATTGCTTAGCTGAACAGCTCAGTGCTGTGTCAGGGAGCACAAGTATTTGGTGGACAGTGAATGATCTCTGCCATACCTTTATTACAGTAGAGTTATAACAATAGAGTTAGTCTCATTTTTCTCTCTCCTCTTCCTTAATTAAAAAGAAAGGGGCTTCCCTGGTGGCTCAGTGGTTGAGAGTCCGCCTGCCGGTTTGTGCCCCGGTCCGGGAAGGTCCCACGTGCTGCGGAGTGGCTGGGCCCGTGAGCCATGGCCGCTGAGCCTGCGCGTCCGAAGCCTGTGCTCCACAATGGGAGAGGCCACAGCAGTGAGAGGCCTGCGTACCGCAAAAAAAAAAGAAAGAAAAAGCATTGAATTGGATGTGCTTGTTTAGAATAAGAACCCTATTTCACCTATCATTGTACCTTTGGTGCCTGACTTAGAGCTTAGCATGTATTAGATATTCACTAAGTATTCCTTGAGTGATCGAATGAACGAACACACACTCCCCATCTTCTTGCCTCATTCTTCGTTTCTTTCTCCTTTCCTTCCTTCCTTTGTAAATCTCTCTTTTTTTCTGATTTCAAAGGCTTTCAGAGGCTTTATTTTCTGCTAGGCACTGTGATGAGTGATGAGGAATCAAAGACAAATTTAATCTTGGGGAAAAGGCATATCAAAACAAGAATAAAGAAAAAGACATCGATGTAACGTATTAGTAAACATTTCAAAATTGTTAGTTTCATGAAAATGTTTACCAGAGTTAAGAAAGACTAAATAATCCTCTGTCAAACATGGATATGCTATCCTAGGAAGTTTACACTCGGCTCCATCTTTAACTTGTGCCAGTGAGACCCCAGCCTTAACAGAATGCTGCCCTCGGGGCCCAGTCTGTGGGATCCTGCGTAGGTGAGACCTCTTCCACTTCGTGGTGAAAGCCCTCTCACGCTTTGCTGGGAATGGTAGCGTAATCTAAGATCTGTGTTGTGGTAAGCTGGCCATTCTAGTGGTAGGGATTGTCTAGGTTGGTTTGTTTTTCATAGAGTTTCGAGTTTTCTTATATGGCTCTTGGTGTTTTTTTGTAATTTAATATGTTCCAGTCCTACCTGCATCACAACTGTGTTCTTCCTGATGGTGAAGGTGATGATGGCATGGGTCATTTAATCAGCATTAGCAACTATGGCTTGCCACTGCCTCAATCACATTATAGATATTATTTCTTTCACTCTTCACATCAGCCCTGTTAGATAAGTCTCACTGTACATATTTAGAGATTTGGGAAATTATGTTCAAATAGGTTAGGTAAATTGTCTAAAGTTATCCGTCTTAGAAAGGAACAGAGCCAGAATCCAAATACACATTTGCCTGACCCCAAAGCCTGTGCACCCAAGCCCTCTGGCTGCTGATCATTTGTTTAGGCTCTTAAGGGTGAAAGATAATTTTATCCTCTTTTCCTAGAAGGAGAGATTTACACAGACATTATAGTAACTTTTCCAAAATGTAGTATGAGGACTAAAACACAGGTGTATGGGCTCCTGCGTATTTTTTTCCAGGGTTCAAGAAACCCAGGGTGTTTCTGAATGTGCTACAGGAATTCCAAGTACCTCTTGAATTTAGGGCATTGTGTTATTATGAAAATTAAGCCCATAGGGTGTCAGATTTTCAAGGCCTATGACCTCAAGAAGGTTAAGTACCATGTTCTCTTCCTGAACATGCAAAGGTATGCTTGTCTGACTAAAGGCTAATTTTCTAATTTCACAAATATGGTAAGGAATAGATTCCCGCCATAAATGAGTGAGTCTTCATAGAAATTACACAGACTCACAGAATATGAGTAAAGTTTTTTTAAAAGCAAGGTTTTGTAGCAAGCTCCTGGCCTCTGTGGAGCCTGGAAAGAAGAAAGAGTTGATGTTAACAGAGAGGAGAGGAAGACTCACAGCTTCTTGCTGATTCAAGCAGATTGGAGGAGGAAGTGGTGTAGCTGGCAGTGGCAAGGTTATTTCATATCTACGTGTCCTGAGGGAACTAGGGACAGGAGCTCGCTGTGGTGGCCGAGGGCTCTGCCTGGGGTCTCAGGCTGCGTACCTGTAGCACCTGGGATCGGAGGTACCTCCTATTGCCTCTGGCTTCCAGGGGTGCCTTTGGGTCCTTCTTATTCCTGGGGTCAGATGGGTATGGTCCTGGCTCTCATTTCTTAGCACTTAGGCGTAGACTGACCAGGGCTAAGGAGCCAGTAGTCCTTTAAAAGCAAGTTATGCACTGACATTTCAGAAATAGCATTTATGTCTAAATTCCAACTGCTACGTTATAGTCAACATTCAGCTTTCTAGTTCAGGCTTTGATTAATTTAAGGAAAAAGGGGATCATGATTCACCACAGAATGGCAGATGCAGGGGAGCCCATGTCCCCAGAAGGAGATTTCCTGGGGACCCCTAACAATCAAGAGAATCTGTTCGCTTTCTAAGCTGGTAGCAAGTTATTGAATTTTGAGTGTCCAGCATTCGTTTTGGGGGTAAGCTGGGTGAAATGTGGACACTAACTGTTTATTAATGTAAGACATAATTCCTGCCCTTTAGAAACGTATAATTGGTCAATATAGTTAGTACCAACATGGGAACATTACAAAACATTTTGTTAACAAATGCTAAATGTTATTCTGATTTAGTGCAATTCAAAGTGACACATTTTTAGAACAGCACTTTTCCTGTTTCCAGGAAAAGTAAGTTTTCCTCTTCTGTGAAGGCATAGACAAGTTCTGAGCAATGTGTTACTTTTCCTCTCTATTCCCCATTTCCTCCTAAATGCGGGTCTGATTTTCTTCATATTGCTCTTTATTGGAATCCGTAAAAGTTTTCCAAGATTATTCTCAGGCAGACTTTTGTGAAGAAAATTAAATCTTTATGAGTCAGATTTTTAAAAATATTTTGTAACGTAATTATACAACCAGGCATAAGAAAGTACCTGGTAGAATCACTGATGCAGAAGTCAGATCCCTGAGGGAGTCTGTAATTGAGGGGGGAGAAGAATCTCAAACACACACGCACACACACACACACACGCTCACGCTCACGTACACACACCCCAGATTTGGAACCAGAAAAACACCGTTCATGTAGATGTCCGCCTGTTGTCACTCGTGTCACCTTGAACAAGTCACTTAATTTCTCAACACATGTTTTCTTGTCTGTATGACAGGGGAGATATCTGATTTCAGGAGACTATTGGTTATGTCAGCTGGAATCACGCTTGCAAAAATATCTTAAAAACTGTGAAGTGTGATGAAAATGTTAGTTTTCATTATCTAAATCATATTTAGAGATGCAGGAGGACAAGTTTATTTTTTCATTTTTAGAATCCGATTTTCACATAACCGACTTCATTTTTTGTGATGTTTAATCTGCCAAGCAAAAGATCTTGTTCAAAGGGGAAGGATAAATAAGATTAACTTTCCGTAAATCCTTTACAAGTTTTATTATTCATCTTTTCATTGGGGAAACGTCAGAATGCGTTTTCCTTCATGGAGCCTTCTTTCTGTGAGTGCCCATTGAGCTGCTGAGAGCAGTTTGCTTTCAGAGAAGCATTGTGCTTGGTGCGCAGTTTGAATCTGCGATCATGATCTTATTATCATTTTTTCTACTCTATTGCTTTACTTCACCAGCTGCATCCTGGCTCCTAACACAATCTATGGCTAGCCCTTTTGATGGTTTTTGGAATGGCCATCCCTCCACTTCTGAATATTTCCCCAATATTTTTGCTGCTAAACAATGCAGGAGTTGTGATGATGTTCATTCATTCACTCAACACACATTTAAAGAGCACCTAATATGAGCAGGTACTCTGAGTACTGAGCATGGAGTACCTGCTGGAATCCCTGATACACGAGACAAATCCCTGAACTCAAGGAGCCTGCAGTAGAGAGATGAAAGACACACCCACCATATAGCAAGTGTAGGGGTTGAATGCTGCTCCCCCAAAAGATATGTCCCATGGAACCCGAGTGTGATTTTATTTGAAATAAGGAACTTTGTGGGTATAATTAAATTAATTATAATTTTGAGATGAGATTGCCCTGAATTATCTAGGTGGGCCCTAAATCCAGTGAAAAGTGTCCTTCCTTATATGAGACATAGAGACATATGGAGGCCATGTGAAGAGATTAAAGGGAGGCAGAGATTAAATGGTACAGCTGTAAGAAATGATGACAGACACCAGACGCTGGAAAAGGCAAGGAATGGAGTATCGCCTGGAGCCTTCAGAGGGGGTACCGCCCTGCTGAATTCTGGATTTCAAACTTCTGGTCCCCAGAAGTATGAGAGAATACGTTCCTGTTATTTTAAGTCACCAAATTTTGGGTAATTTATTAGGGCTGCCCTAGAAATCTAATACAGTATGGAACAGGGTAATCTACACAATATATAAAATGACACACCACCACCAAAGTTTACTTCTTATTGGAAGGATGGTCTTTACTGTACAATCCGTCTAGAAGCATGGAATTATGAAAATAGCATTGCCTGGTACGCATCAATTATATTGCAGTAATAACATTGCACATAGCAAACCAAGCACAAATTGTTTGCTGTAATTTCAGTTTTATGGCCACATCCTATGTTGAAGTTTAATTCTAAATTGCCATCTCAGGAAACAATTACCAGTTTTTCGTGGAACCGTGTTCTTCAAACAGGAGAAACGCAGCTCCCAGCCTACATCAAGCTGCAGTACAAGTGACACCACAAACAGAAATGACCTCTGCGTTTTCATGGTCTCTTCTTAACTTATCCGACAATAAATGTGTGTAAACTTGAAAGAGTTCACGTGGACACGGTTCAACCGTGTTGAAGCCTCAGAGAAGGGCGGGCCCTCTCCTATAGATCCCGCCAGGGATGTTAGAGAGGAGATCAGGAAATTTAGATGAAGTGGAATTTGTCTCATAAGCTGGAAAGCCAAAATTATCTTTAGGCACCCATACTTTTAGTCTCATATGAGTTAGGGAGTTTTAGAGCAAAATGATTGTTGTTTGCTGGTGGTGGCTGTGGGATCTGAGTGGTGGTATCCATCCACTGAGGCAGCACTGTACTCCCCATTCAAAATGTGGCGACCATTCCCTTTAGTTTTCAAAATAGCTCAAAGTAAGGCACTAATGTTAATGAGTACTATACATAATTTTTAAGTACTGTGAAAGTTTAAAATATTAACATTTCCATTTATTAGCTTAGTTGGTGGTGACTCCAGATAACTGGGTGAAATATGATTTTGGGCCTCAGAAGATACAGGCCAGTGGGAGCCTGGTGGGAGGCTGCCATATCTGTATTTATATTGTACAACAGCACTAACAGCGACTTCTAGGTCGTGCCAGGGTAAACGTTTCCCAGGTACTTACTCCTTCGGTCTTCATGACAATCAGGAAGTACGTATAGGATTATTGTCCATATTTGTTTCACTAATGAGATAATTGAAGCTTAGAGCAGTTAAGCAATTTGTCCAAGGCCAGACTCTTAAAATGGGCAGAGCCAGGATTTGAGCCCCGGCAGGATGGCTCTAGCATCTGTACTCTTATGCCCTTTTGGTGGGTAGAGGTGGTCTGCCAAAGAATGATTAAGTATCTGGAATATGAGTCAGGTCTACAGTGATCTCAGGGAGCTGGCTTTAAATCCAGGGAATGAGAAATGAATATCCCACGCTGCCTTGTCTTGAAGCTGAGGCACCAGATACCATGGGTTAACCGGATATTCAGGCAGAATGAGAGATTCATTACACTTGCCGCAAATGAACACAGATGGACACTCTTCAAACAGAGATTCATATTGAATTTTAATGGTGCTCTTCTGAAGAACACATTTGCAAAATGGATCATAGCATATTCATACTTCCTTTCAGCTTGCCAAATGAGAGATGATTAAGAAACCTGCTTGTACTTTAAATATTCTCACCATATAGATGCATATTTCAAATGTATATGTCTGCAATAAATATTTGTTGAATGAATATGAATGTATATACACAAACATATATGAAGCAACATGAACACGTACATTTAATTTGACAAATATTTGTTGCGTACTCACCGAATGTAAACTTGGACTGAAAGAGTGGTGGAAATCACAGATTTATTTTCTGCTCCCAAGGAGCTTTTTGAGGGGAGGTGAGACACACTCACTGTTATTCTGGGAGTGGTTTTCAAAGCGTGGTCTCTGGCCCAGCAGCACTGGCATCACTTGGGGGCTTGTTAGAAATGCAGATGTTTTCACCCCACCATAGACCTCCTGGATCAGAACGCTGTGGATGCAGGCCCAGCAATTTATGTTTCTAGAAGTCCTCCAGGGAAGTCTGGTACACATGAGAGTGTCAGAACCACTGGGCGACAGGAGAGCTTGAATGTGCCGAAGGAAGCTAGAGATTACTTTCGGATGGGGACATTTGAGAGGACTTGAAGGAGGTGGTATTTGAGCAGAGTCGTGGAGGACAAGTAGATTTTGGCCGATAGAATGGATAAGAAAGGGAATAAAGTCAAAGAGAAGAGCATAGGTCAAAATTAGCTTGTTGCCTATGTGCAGGCTGCCTGTGGCTGAAAACCTGGATTGAAGTCAGGCGAAGGCTCTGAATGACTTGCATGGGTTTAGACATTATTCTGAAAGCAATAGGGATTCATTGAAGGATTGAAAGTTTCTGAGTGGGGGCTGAAGTGTGATCAAAGCTACCTCCCCCCCCACTTTTTTTTTTTTGTACCCAGTGAATGTAATTCAGCAGATGTACTGAGCTAATAGAACTTCACAGTCTCAAATCAATCTTTTTCCCCCCCATTAAGAACACAAACATTAAGAATTATTTATGTGTCCTGGCTGGAGCCATGACAATCTCTGTTCTTTTTTGACTACTTTGACAGATGCACCTTAATTTCAATAACTCAGCAATGCCATGGGTCGTGTGTGTGTGTGCGTGCGTGCATGTGTGTGCATGCGTGTGCTCACACATGCTCTCTGTGCTTGTGGGGAGTCACACAGCTGCTTTTGAATTCAGCTGAGCTTTAGGAAGCTGCATAAAGACAAAGAAAAATGTTGCCACCTGCTTGTGCTTCCTTTGTTGTTTGGCAGTCAGAGGGGTGACTGTGCTCTGAAGTGGTGCAGGTGGCCTCTCCCGATACTAATTCCAGCATCTTAACCAGCATCACAAGAGAGTTCTCTGGAAGGGAGATAATTCTGTCCCTATCCCTGATTACTTCTATTTGTCCGGTATTGTGGGCACCTGCTTGGCCACCCACCTTCCTTTTCTTCATTATCTACTTACGTCATCTTTCTCCTTCCCCAGGTCAGCCTGTATATTTCAGTCCATCCACACCCTGGATGAGCTCATTCATTCACTGGCTTTCTCCTTGGAGTCCTCATTGTGCCTTCTTTTGTTGGCATAATTGATCCTCTGCTTTGCAAGAGCAGGTGGATGGATTGGTTTATTGCTTAAAAAAAAATCTTTCCTCATCTCTCTTTTATTGCACCAATCTTTAGTCAATCTTTGGTTCAGGCAGCTCGTTCTCCCTCTATTGACTAATCCTTTTGTGTATCCATCATGCTGGTGGTGAGGGAGTCCATGCTGGGTCTGCTGTTGAGTGAGGAATGTAACAGCCCACTGATGAAATAGCTGTGATTCATATTCAGGTTGGGGAGGGATTAAGTCAGTCACAAAGGCCAGAAGTACTAGTACTGATTATCATTTACCTCGTCTGCAGAAAGGGCCTTTTATTTTAGTCCCTCATGGGACCATTCCAGCTATCCTTCCCACATTTGTAATGGAATTGCAGGATTTCCTGGCAAAACTGTTACGTCTTCCTGAGCACATTTCATCTAACACTCCAGGAGCCTTGCTACACACATTTGTTTCCTCAATTTTGGACTTCTTGAGGGTGTGAATTTACTTAGTCCAGGATTTTAAAAGGCCTTTATCCAGTCTAGTTTTAAGTGATCCAGATACTAGATTTCATTTCTATCCTTTGAGGAGGCTTTTAGACAACAGCTAATTGTATGGCACTGCCTAGTAATCTCATTGTTAATTAATATGAAATTATATAAGGTCTCAAAAGGACACTTGGCGTCCACTAGAAATGTCAACATATTTTTGTTTCAGCACAGTACGCTTCTCTCTTCCATTCAGTAAAATAATACTAGCAATAATAATAATAATGATAGAATCAGCTAAATATGATGATTATGACAACATTTTATTATTCCAATATTTTAAGCAAAGAGGCCCTTATGTATTCTCTAATATATTCAACTCAACGTGCATGCTCAAGATTCTATGTTGGATGCTCTGAATTTAATAAAGGTGAATGGGATGTGATTACTAGCTTCCAGAGGTTGAGAATTGAGGGAGGAAGAGATAGAATGTATGTGTGTGTGTGTGTGTGTGTGTGTGTGTGTGTGTGTGTGTGTGTGCGCGCGCATATATATATATAATATATATAAAGTCTACAGAAGCCATCGGAGGAAATATGAATAACTGAGGATATTGATAAATAGAGAAAAAGAGAAGGGACATTCTAGCAGAGTAAAGGACATGGAAATGGAATAGTACAGGGAGTGTTTGTGGGTACCTACCTCATATTTGGGAGGGACTGGTGACTATGAGAGTCGGTGGGATATAGTTTAGAAAGGTAGACTGGGGAAGGAAAGGTGACATAGGATTTAATTTGGCAAGCAGTGAGGAACCACTAATGATTTTGAGCAGAGGTTGGCGAACTATGGGCCACAGATGAAATCCAGCCCACTGTCTGTTTTTGTAAATAAAGTTTTATTTGAACACATCATACTCATTCCCTCATCTGTTTATTGTCTGTGGCTGCTTTCATGCATCAGTGGCAGCACTGAATAGTTGTGATACAGACCATCTGGCCACAAAGCTGAAAATATTTGTCATCTGGCCCTTTATAGAAATCCAGCTGACCCCTGATTCACTTCCATGAAGTAAAACATTCTTTTATGCCAGGATAGGCAATCCATGGTCATAATGGACAGTGGTGAAAACATAGATGCTTCTTAGAGCAGCACTTTTGCACTTAGAGGCTTAAATATTTAAATGAATGAATGAGTGAATATATATTTCTGTTAAGATATCATGGTAACAGTAGGAGGTTTTGCTTTTTTTCTGGACAAAAGACCAATGTGAGAGTAGTTAGAGGACAGAGTTCCTTTTGGACCATGTTCAGTTTTTCTGGGGAAAGGCATCTGAAGACACCTGGGCAAGTTTGTCACCAGAAGTGATTCACAGAGGGTGAAGCTACAGTCTTGATGGACTTTGGCCATGACACTTTTCAAACATTCAAGGCAGCCCTACCTCTGCTTACATTAACTTTCCACCTTCTCTCTGCCCTAGCCAGCGCCCAGCCCTCAAACACTACACGTTTCTCACAAATAATGCACTCGAGCTTCCTTCTCTGCACCTATCAATTATTTACCACTTGTGGATGGGGGTGGAAGGAGGAAGACTTAATCTGGGGTTGTTTCACATGTGCTAATTCCTTGTTTGGTTTTGTTTCATCATCAGCAACTTCTTTGGCTCTCAATGGATGGCGTGTACTTTATTAGTTTATACTTAGTGATCTTTTAAAAACAATTTCTGCATGGTTAACTCACTTAAAAGTTACGGCATTTAGCTCACGTAATAACGGCTTTGTCAGCTTTCAGCGGCAGAGACTATATTCTGCCTTTTTAAAATTCAGCAGTGGGATCAAGAGGTCCTATTTAAGGTGCTTCCCTGATGTGCACAAGGGCTGAAAAGGAGCGCCTGTCTTCTCCCCTGCTTTGTAATAAATATAGTACTTGTAGCTAGAATAATCATGGAATTTCATAAGGGGGCCAGCATGGCGCCATGAAAGGGTGGTGACCTATTTATTAGGCACTTGGAAGTTAAACTTCTGGAGAGCTCTCAAGCTAATCGGTGCCCCTTGTTCAGAACTGGAGACTCTCTGTTGAGAGAATTCAGAGGATGTTTAGGTATCTATATAAATGCATTAAAAAAAAATCTAGCCTTTAATTTAAACGAAGCCCTTGAATAATGATACAAACATGGCTAAACTTCCCCAGAGAACCTGCAGCTGTGGTGAGAACTCCCCAGGGGCAGTAAGGGTATGAATGGTGTTGGACTTTTATTACATTTATCTTCAAGGAGCAAGAGCCAGAAAGGAAAGATGGCAGGAGCTGTCAACGTTAAGCAGAGACGCATAAACATCTTCAGGTGGCGCTGTCTAAAGCACAGCTGGTTTGTCGTGTGTACGGGTGTGTGTGCATGTTTGTGTCTGAAGATGTGGCTTATATATTGTGCTGTAGGTTATAGTCTGTGGATTCATAGTCTCCTCTTCTTTAGTTTTCTCCATGTTTCATCTCTGGTATCTTTCTAACAAATGACTCATTTTGCCCACCTATTTTTGTAAGCCTATTGTCTTGAGTGAAAATAATTGGATGATTGATAATTGTGTAACAACTTCAGTGCTTTTTCCTGTTCGTTTATTGTAGAATTTCAGGGGAACATCTTGGTCTACTGTAGGTGTTCTCAATTAAAATATTGAGAAAAGTTGTGAGGTATTTTAGCGATGTTTGGAAACGATTTTTTTTTTTTTTAATTACAGTAAGTTTTCCAAACCTCCTGCTCTCGTATTCCAGGGCCAGAGCGAATGGCCAGCCAGAACGCTGGCTTTGTGTGAGAGAGTGCATTCCATCTGAGTGAGCATCGTTCCTCTGCTGGGAACCAGAGGAAATGTGGCAAGACCTTTTCCTCAAGGAAATACAATTCCAAAAGTAAGATAGGATGCTGCTTTGGAGGTGCAGCAATGGGACAGTTACCCCCTAGCAGCAACTTCTTTTACCCTTTGTTTTGGAAAACCAGGGAAGAGAGAAAAGGAATAAAGAGAGGGCAGGAGAAGGGGAAAAGGAGAATATTACACCACAGTGTGGGTATGCACTCCCTGAGAAATCAAGAAACACATCCGATGGGGAGCCTCGTCCCCTGGTGATGCCCAGCCCCAAATATAAGAATTGGTTCTTCCTTATGCTCTAGGTTGTTTCACCTGGGAAGATTTTACTCACCTGTATCATATTTATCAGATGGGAAGTGTGACATCTGCCACATGGCATGTAGTAGAAATTCACTAGAACGTGTTGGTTTGCTTGTGTGGGTTCCAGGGGCGATTGGTTCCCCACCAGCCCAGGTCACATTCTTCTCCTGGGAATCTGCAGTCTTTTTAGTATTTGACACACTGGAGTCGGGAGACTGAAGGGTTATTATGCTTTATGGATGCCCATCATTTTAATGTAATATTCAATCTTTACAGAATTGATGCAACGTGTTCACATTTGTGAGAACAAAGAGGACATTGTAGCCGCTGCAGTACCAGTTTGCATCTCATATAAATGCATATTGATCAGCACAATCATTTTTATGAACCTAAAGTAAAAAACTCTGAGATTTCCCTATAAAAGTACTGATGCTCTAAGTTTTATTTTGAAAAGAAAATACGTCAAGTTCTTTTCTACCTTGATTTAGATCAATAGACCTTTCATTTTCCTTTTCATTTTTAAGGAAGTGATATTATTCTTTCAAATGAGACAAGGTAGAACTTTTGTCCATGATTCCCTTGTGTTCATACCTGTCTTCTCCTCTCCCTTCTGTCTTTAAGGAGCTCTGGGAAACCAACGTGGAAACATTGTTTTCTCGATAATTGTCATTATCTGTTTTCCCTTTGATTTCCTCCAACTTAATTGGTGAAGTACTTTTTCTCCCATCTAAAAACAACTAAACTGACTGCCATGAACATTTTCGAACATTCAGTTTATGCCAGTTTCCATGCTTAGTTCTCTAAGTGGTCTAACATTTCTTCTTTGTCATCATGATAACCCAAGGAGTGAGTCCTCTTATCATTCCCGTTATTGCAGATGAGGAAACTGAAGCTTCAAGCAAGTCCTTAGTTTGTGGTTAAGATCTCAGGAGCCAGAATGCCTGGGTTAGAAGCCTGAGGGAATGTGGCCTCCTGAGACCTCTGCCTGCTTCTGAGTCCAGTGGGCTCATGGCTTTAGCCCCACCTTTTACTTTCGGTTTCTGTCCTCTTTCTCATTTGTGAAGACTCCATCTTTTTTTGAAGGCAGCATGTACTTTCATTTCTTTCTTCTTCTCTTTTTAATAGCTATCATTATCACGTTTGGGGCAGAGTTGGGGCCTCTAAACATGAACTTAAAATACTCCTTTGCCTGGAAATCCTGTGCCCTTTCTTCTTCAGTGGGGTATCTGCAAAGCCTGGGACACAGGTGAATCCATGTAATATTATTTAAGAACTTCATTAGTCTGTAAAAAATAAAATAATAGTATCTATGTTTTCATAGATATTACTTTATGTAAAGTTTCCTTTACTTTAAAGCAAACTTTCCTGAAACCTAAGAATAAAACTAGCGTGTCCCCAAGTTTGGGTTGACCCCGGGAGAAGGGAGAAGGGCTGAGGAGTGGGGGGGTGAGGATGCCTGCTGTTGGCATCACTACGATCAGTTACTTAAACGGCACTGTTTATTGGTGCCTGTTCTTGCTACATTATCACTCAGAACAACTCTGCCGGGTAGATTTGATAAGCCCCATTTTAAGAGACACAAGTTCAGGGAGATTAAGTGACTTGTCCAAGGTCACAGAGGCATTGTGGGTGGGGTGGAAATTTCCAGACAGGTCAAGTTGGAAGTCCCAGTTCTTTCCCCCCACGTATGGTCACGTTGCCTCTTGCAATAAATATTCCATCCCTTCTCTCATCCACCTCCCAGATCCACCTCTAAAAGAATGACTTATAAATGTTCTCTTCCATCTGCTAATAATACTTTTAAAAAAGATCTTTTTCTCAATTCATGGCCCATCTCAAACCTGGGTGCCCTTCCAGGGGAGGATTTGTATCTAATTTTCTCTGTGTTTCCTGAACTATCTTTCTTTACAGGTGTCCATATTTATGGACCCAACCTGGAAGTTTTTTTGACCATTTAAATTCTCTCTCATTCTTCTTTTTTATGCCATGTACCATGGCCCTAACTCATGTGCTAATTCCTTTGTCGTTCTATTCGAATATTTTGCATGTCTGAATTTTATCCTACCAACTGAACAGTTGGTGTTTTTAAGGGAGATCCTGTAAATTTTTTGTTTTCTTGCCCAGGCTTGATGTTATAGTTTATGAAATGAAAGTCTAACTATAGGATCTGGGTAAAATGTATTTATTTTGAGAGAGAATGAAATGGTCACCACCAAAGTTAACTGCAGCTCATTTTGCTGTTGTTTTCATATTGAATGACAAACAGTTCACGGTCCTACATCCCCTTCAGCCTCACCCTCCAAACTAGAGTTGGGTGTGGGCACTAGGGAGCTCCTGGCCACCCTCCCCTCCTCTTTCAGTTCCAGATCTAAGGTGTACAAGATGAATGGGGAAAACACGCTGCTTTCCCTTCCCTCTATTGGAATTGCTTTTAGATCCTTGACTGTCCCAGGGTGCTTCGTTACTTCTAATTAATCTCTGGTTCCTCATTGATTTATAAAAGTCTGAGCTAAGAATTTTCCTTTCCCTAGATTGTTATTTCATCTTCTTCTTTTCCTTTCCTCTCCGCATACTCCCCTCAGATATGCACGATGGAGGTGACACTTGAGTCTGAGACAGCAATCCATCTTACTCAAGGCCTGTTTGAAGGATGTCTCACATACAAAGAGGCTCGAAATAGGGACTGAGAGTTTGATTCCAGCATGAAAACCAGGCATCAGTAATGATCCACCTTTTGGTGTGTTAAATAGACTCTGGCATCAGCTGAATTATTTCTGCAAGACTGAAGTATTTTGATCAAAATAGACAAGCAGACAAAGGGATTTGCAAAATAATTCTGTTTCCTGGTTCACTGGCATGCTGGTAATGAGGCCTTGTGCAGACTCTCACAGTCTGGCTCCCTCTAGTGGCACCATCTAAACATGCCTGACTTTGTGTGGCCTAGTTGTTCCATGAATAGCTTCTTATGTGACATTAAGACTTTATTGCCAATTTATGTTCTAACCTAGAATGTGTTTGGTCACTTCTTATGTATTTATTTTTTTCTATGTTTATTTAATTTTGGATTACCTGTGGTACAGCGGTAAGTTATGACAGGCATTTTATAGTTACTCTAAAATAGAATATTTAAAAATGCCAGGGCTTCCCTGGTGGTGCAGTGGTTGAGAGTCTGCCTGCCGGTGCAGGGGACACGGGTTCGTGCCCCGGTCCAGGAGGATCCCACATGCCGCGGAGCAGCTGGGACCGTGAGCCATGGCCGTTGAGCCTGCGCGTCCGGAGCCTGTGCTCCGCAATGGGAGAGGCCACAACAGTGAGAGGCCCGCGTGCCGCAAAAAATTAAAAAATAAAAATGCCATTTAATGTTTTCTTGGAGGCACTTAAAGTAGTAGGAGTAAAGAAGAAAAAGGAGAAGCAGAAGAGGAAGGAGGCGGAGGAGAAGAAGGAGAGGTTTGAGTGCTGAAACAAATCAAAATTAACACCTAATTCTAAAACATTCTTTCTTAATCAGAGAACATCGATAGTGACCACCAAATTATTTAATGGTTTCCTACTGACTGTAGAATGAAATATAATATTTTTGCCTGATATGCAAAGCCCTTTACAATCTAACTCTTGCCTACCTGAGTCCAGAGTCAACCCTACAACTGCCCACCTTGAATTTTATGCTCCAGAAACACACACCGTTACAATTCCTTGAATAGATCAATGACTCTCACAGCTACGATTGTGTATTCTGTGTGTTCCTTCCATCTGGAACATGTGCTCTGTTCTTATCCTCCCGTGAACTCAGGCTCAGCCTTCAAGTCTCAGCTCGCCGGCCTCTCCCTCTGTGAGGTTAGCCTTGAGTTCCCTGGCGAGGCTGAAACTACTTTCCCTTAATTTCCCGTAACACTGTATTATATTGAGCTCTTATTTTGTACTAGCCATTCCCTTTCTCCTCTCTAGACCTATGTTCTGAGGACAGAAACCATGAAGTTTCATCTTTCTAGTCCAGCTTTAGCATGGGGGCCTAAGAAATATATATTACACAGCATCTTTCCCATTTCCTGAAATGTCAAACTAACATGAAGCACACAAAAGTTAAAATCTCTTTCAGGTGATGCTGAAATTTCTAACTCACCTAAAAAAGGACCTTTTATTATGACTCTGCCTTTTAAGTCAGTACACACTTTCGTCTTTCTTTTAGAGAAAAATCACTCCTACTGTTGTCAGTGAAGAGCTGTGTCAGGTCCATGTGACCTTTTGGACCCTGGGGATGTGTGACTGGTGTATAAAACAACATATAATAATAGATGCCATTTGTTGACTGGCTCACTTTTGTATTAGGCCCTGAACAAAGTGCTGTTTAAAGAAAAACATGCATTTCTTGCCTTGTCAATAGTCATCGGGCCTCTCTGCCTGCCTAAGTGAATGGCGAATGACCTCAGAGACAAAGACTAGGTGATGTCTGCCGTTTATACAGCACAGTAACAGCTCCCATTTATTGTGTACTCACTTGACGCCAAGCGCTTTATCTGCATCATCACAGTTTATCTTTACTGCCCACAATATGATATAGGGACAGTTATTATCTGTGTTTATTTGCAGATAAAACTGTGGCTCAGAGAGAATAAGTGATATATCAAGATTGTTCAAATAGTCAAAGGCAGATTGGGACTCAAAATCAGGCACTCTGGTTATAAAGACTGGCCTCTCTTTAGGGCAGTGGTTCTCAACTGGGGGTGATTTTGCATCTCAGGGGATATTGGGCGATGTCTGAAGATGTGTTTGATTGTCACAGCTGGGGGACGGGGTGTTACTGGCATCTAGTGGTAGAGGCCAGGGATGCTGCTAAACATCTCAAATGCACAGGACAGTCATCACAGCAAAGAATTATCCAGCCTAACATACTGAGAGTGCCCAGGTTAAGAAAGGTTGCTTAATAGAAACAAACCAGGTAGGAACTCACGGCAACTGAGTTTATAGGCTACAGAGATGATTTCCAAAATCAAATTTAGATAATTTATAAACAGAATCCTGACCTCTCAATAGAATTCTCACTTCTTATTTACAGCTCTCAGGAGGTCACTTTATTTGAATGATTTTTCCCACAGTTCCAGCCCAGGATCTTTAAATTCAAAGTACCTGTCATTCCTTATTTCTCCCTTTGTGGCTTCATCCTTTAAATCAGAGCGACTGTTTTCTCCTTGGCCAGGCTGGAAACTTGGATTCATTTCCTCTTCTCTTTTGCACTGTTCTTTCCACTTTCCCTGTCACTGCATCCTCTCAAATTGGTAACTGAATACTGATGACCTTTTCCTAAGCTGGTTTTCACAGTTTCTGTTTGCCTCACCGTAATCCTGATCTAGGTCGTCTTCATGTCTTGTGACATTACTGTAATAGTCTTGCAGCTGATCTCCCTGACTCCATTCTTTTTCTCTTTCAATATTATCTTGTACAATCATCAGGTTAACTTCCCTAAACTAACTCTTTGGCCCCATGTCCTTTAGCATTGCCTTCTGTCATTGGTACAGTGCAGGTTGCATCTGGCACTTAAGATCCCTCAGGATCTACCCACACCTGTCTTTCCACTCTGTCGTCTTCATCTGAAGTACCTCCTCACCTTCTCCTGAGTATCCCATGCTCATCCCTTTGCCCACACTGTGGTCTCCAGACGGATTGCCCCAGTTCCCCTCCACCTACACAAAGATTTCCTATTCTTAAGACTCTTACGATCATTTACATTTCCTTTTATTCTTCCCCTTTTCTATACCACTTATGTTGGCTATGTTCTCCCTTTGAATTTTCATTTAAATAGTTTATATGCTTGTATTGTATCACTCCAACTGGACAGTTATTTTTTTTCCCAAAGGAAAACTTGTGAATTTTTCATTTTCTCTCCCAGGGCCTGATATCATAGCTTATTGAATAAAAGTCTAACTGTGTGATCTGGGTAAAATGAAATCATTTTGAGAGTTAATCATCTATAAGATGATAAAAATGACATAATGTGTCACTCTTCTACAAAGCATATTAATATTCTACCCATTTGAAAAATTATCCATAATCTGTAAGGTTTATAGAGGATACATAAAAATAATGAAACTAAAGTTGATAGAGTTTATGTGAGTATTATATTAAAAATCAGTATGTTGGGGGACTTTCAAATTTTTTAAAAAACCAAGATTTGGTGGAAGGGAAAATTGAAACTATGAATGGCAATGGGGAAAAAATAGGATCATTCATGTTTTATAAGAGGAATGTTTAGGTAAAATTACAAACAGTTATATTTCCTATGTCATTGATAGACAATTAAGCCATAAAAATCAGGGCATTGTTTGTTAACTTGACTGATTTGTTGAACTTGATTATGGCACAGTTTTCCTTGTTATTAGAAGATGAAACTTCAATGATAGTAACAGTGGAGCTGGGAGATCTGTTACATTGTATAATTATAACTTCAGTGAATCAAATTCAAATTCATTGAAGGCTGTTTACATTCTGGCCCTGGTCAAATTTTCCAGTTTTATTTCCCGGCATTTCTCTTCATACTGTGTCCTACAAACCAACCAAACCAGATGCTAACTAATTCTCCCTATGTTTTCCCATCTTTACTGCTTCTCTTGTTTCTTCCACCCAGAGTGCTCTTCCCAATAGTTTACCCCATGTCTAAACCCCTTCCTGACACTACTTACATATCACCTATACCACCAACTCACTTTCCTTGATCGCTAGTAATAATCAGACCCTTCTCTGAACTCCCTTACCCATTTATTATTCTTTTGTGGCACTTATCTTTCTACGATGTCCAGTTGGTGCAAATGGGCGTGACACAACTTTTCTACCAAACAGGATTTCTTTAGGGAAATGATTGTCTCCAGTGCATCTTATCCCCCTGACCCCATGCAGACCCATGGCCTTAACTACAGAAAGGGCAAGAGTTGAACTGGCCTCATTGACCAGATTCAGAAACTTCCATCATTCAGGACCCATTCGTTCATATTCTCTGTCCCCACTTCTCTTCTCTTTGCAGTTTGGTTTCTTTCTTTCAGACCTGCTGTCCCCACAAGACTGGAGCCATGGCCTTGGCAGATACAGGCTTACATATTTACAGCCATATTACCGAGGGAAAAGAAATTTTTTCCTGCTAAATCCACTTAGGGAAGGACTTTGATAACCTTGACCTGGGGCAAGTATTCATCCCTGGGACAATAACTATGGCCAAGCATGGTGTGTGCAGTGATTGTCATGGCCTGGGTCATGGTTTTCCTCACAGTCAGGGAGTAGTGACAGGCAGTGATAACAGTAAGACATTTCCTTTAAGTCTTTTTTCCATTCGTTGTTGAAATTGGACTACATACAGTCGTCCCACGGTATCTGAGGGAGATTGGGTCTAGGACCCCCTGTGGGTACCGAAGTCCACGGATGCTCAAGTCCCCATATTACCTACACATATCCTCCTGTATACTTTAAAATCATCTCTAGATTACTTATAACACCTAACACAATGCAAATGCTATGTAGATAGCTGTAAGTACAGTGTAAATGCTAAGTATTGATAAATAGTTGACGGAGCATGGCAAATTCAAGTTTTGCTTTCTCGAACTCTCTGAGATTTTTTTTTTCAAGTATTTTTGATCCATGGTTGGTTGAATCTACAGATGCACAACCTGCAGATACAGAAGGCCACCTGTATATGGTTTTTGGATCTTGTTTTCTTATCACTGTAAAGTCAGCATTGCTCCGTAGTAAACCCTCTGTCAACCAATGGGGTACTGTGGGATCACACTTCCTGAACACGCCAGAGGTGTCACCAGGAAACACATTCGACTGTTCTGTCTCTGTCACACTACAGTTCCTGAGCTGTACAGGAACTGTTTTTAATAACATTTCTGGTTAAATCCAATGTGTTCTTTTATGGCTTCCATTATAGAAACAAGGAAGGTAGAGTTGTAAGAGGAACTTGAATTTATCTAGTCCAGTGCTTCAGCTTTGCAGAAGTCCTTATGCAAACCTATAACGACGAGTCATGTTTTCTTAGTTTAAATATGTACTATTACAGGCTATGAGGACCTTGCCGTCCCACCAGAACATAGTGTTGTAGCTCAGATTTCTGGATTGCTGGGACTCCTTCCCCTGACCAATCTTTGCCAGAATCTTTTGTCACCTACTGTCCTTCTGTTGATCATATTATTTTCTTTTAGAATTATATAAAAATGTTTTTTGCACACTTCTTTCTTCCTCCTCCTCCTTTCTTTTCGCTCCTCTGTCCCTTTCCCCTCTCCCCCCCTCCCTCCCTCCCTTCCTTCCTCCCTCCCTCCCTCCCTTCCTTCCTCCCTCCCTCCCTCCCTTCCTCCCTCCCTTCCTTCCTTCCTTCCTTCCTTCCTTCCTTCCACCTACCTATCATTTATCTATACAACTTTCTTCAAACACCTCTTGCCTTTTCTCTTCATGTTGCTGGCCACATTCAGATCTTTTAGTCATTCCTGGTGAGATAGTTTTCTTACTGCTGGCCATTCCTGTTCCATTTCAGTTTCTTTTTAAAATACGCCATCCAAAGTAAACTATTCCTGGGGACTTCCCTGGTAGTCCAGCAGTTAAGACTCTGCGCTCCCAATGCAGGGGGCCCAGGTTCAATCCCTGGTCCGGGAACTAAAATCCCACTTACCTCAACTAAGCCCGTGCGCTCTAGAACCTGCCTGCTGCAACTAGAGAAGCCCACACACCGCAACAAAGACCCAGCACAGCATAAATAAATAAATAAATAATAAATTAAAAACCAAAAACAAAGTAAACTGTTCCTGCCGAAGGAGAGAGTCCATCGGGCCTTTGCTCACTGTGACGTGCAGTTACTTCTATTCTGAATGTGTCAGGAAGAGCCCAGTGGCCAGAGCCCAGCTGCGTGGACTCATATTGTGGCTCCACTTCTTTCTGAATAAGTCCCATCCTCTATGCACATGGGTTTTCCCACCTGTCGAGTGCAGGTATCAGTCAGTGGTAGCTACCTGGTAGGGTTATGAAGAGAATCACATCCTTGGCCAACAGGGAGCCCTTTGTTCTGAATATTTTCTCTATCATTATAACCTAATTGTTGGTGATGTTTTGACAACCAGATCATGACTGTTTATTTTCACCTCCAGGTCTTTAAACCTGTGGCTTTCCCCGTCTAGAGCATTCTTTCCAGGATAGTCATAGGGCTGGCTCCATCTTATTTTTTCACAGCTTGAATATCATGTCTCAAAGACCCTCTCCCACCCCGACTGCTGTTTCAAAATGTCTCCTCCTCTTGGAAAAGGCAAAAACCCTCTTGCACTGTTGGTGGGAATGTAAATTGATAACAGCCACTATGGAGAACAGTATGGAGGTTCCTTAAAAGAACTAAAAATAGAAGTACCATATGACCCAGTAATCCCACTAATGGGCATATAAACTGCGAAGACCATAATTCAAAAAGAGACATGTACCACAATGTTCACTGCAGCATTATTTACAATAGCCAGGACATGGAAGCAACCTAAGTGTCCATCAACAGATGAATGGATAAAGAAGATGTGGCACATATATACAATGGAATATTACTCAGCCATAAAAAGGAATGAAATTGAGTTACTTGTAGTGAGGTGGATGGAACTAGAGTCTGTCATACAGAGTGAAGTAAGTCAGAAAGAGAAAAACAAATACCGTATGCTAACACAAATATATGGAATCTAAACAAACAAACAAACAAAATGGTCATGAAGAACCTAGGAGCAAGACGTGAATAAAGGCACAGACCTACTAGAGAATGGACTTGAGGATACGGGGAGGGAGAAGGGTAAGCTGGGACAAAGTGAGAGAGTGGCATGGACATATATACACTACCAAATGTAAAACAGATAGCTAGTGGGAAGCAGCCACATAGCACAGGGAGATCAGCTCGGTGCTTTGTGACCACCTAGAGGGGTGGGATAGGGAGGGTGGGAGGGAGGGAGATGCAAGAGGGAAGAGATATGGGGATATATAGCTGTATACATACATATATATGTATGTATACATACATATATATGTATATATACATATATATGTATGTATACATACGTATATATATGTATACATACATATATATATATATGTATAGCTGATTCACTTTGTTATACAGCAGAATCTAACACACATTGTAAAGCAATTATACTCCAATAAAGATGTTACAAAAAAAGGAAAAAAGTCTCCTCTTGCCCTGGTCACTGTCTATCCCTGTGCTCTAGTTCACTTTCTTCACTGATGTTATCACTGTCTGACACTGTCTTCTTCATTAATCTGTGTAATTATTAGTTTATTTTATCTCCATTGGAATGTGAGAGACATGAGGCCAGAGATCTCTTTTGTCTCATTTGCTGATTGATGTCACAGCCCCTAGAATCATGTCTTGCACATACTGAGCACACAGCAAACTTCGTTGCATAATAGCTTTGAGTCCACGAAGACTTCCAGCTACTTTTCAGATGATTTTTTTCTAAGATCGATCTCCCCCATCCCATCTCATTGTAATGAATTTTTAAAACCTAAGTCCCAAAACCTGTATTGATCCTTAATAAATATGACTTCTTGCTTTCTATGTAGAATTCCAGTATTCCCATAGTGTTTTGAATTTGATGCTGAACTTTTTAGCAACTATGATCATTTTATGGTAACAATAACATTATGCATGTGTTGAGTGCTTACTGTATAAGAAGCACTCATAAACCTTGACATAGTGTCTTATTTAAAATATTGGGTAGGCCAAAAAGTTCGTTCAGTTAGTGAATATGGTGTTCAATAAAGTTCTTGGTGAAAATGAAAAACGTGTCTTTTATTTTTATTTAAAACCGAATGAACTTTTTGGCCAACCAAATACATAAAACAACCCTATGATGCAAAAATCGTTTTATTCCCATTTTAAAAATGAGAAAGCCAAGGCACAATGAGGGCTGGTAACTTGCCAAAGTTGCACAACTAGTAGGTCATAGAGCTGGGATTTGAACCCAGGAAGTCTGACTTCATAGGCTGCATGTTCATCAGTGTTATAAATAACCTTCTTCTGAGCTTTGTATTATTTGCAAATTTGATATGTGTTTCACCTATACAGGTTTCCCCCACTATCTGATATAGCATTCCTGTGAAACCTTGCATAAGCTGAAATGATGTGAGGTGAAGAAGCAGCTACCTTAGGATGCATCTTGCTAATGACTGTACAAAATAAATCGAGGTAAAGCACAGATGCTCACAGACACAGTTCAAATCTATGGCCCCTTGGCGGTGAGATGCTGAATGTAGTTCTAGGGGAAGGAGCTTGGCGGTGCCACTCTTGGCCACTTGGGGTGTGCGCTGCCTCTGTACGGGCTCATGGCAAAACAAATGCTGAAAT
Organism: Globicephala melas; assembly: GCF_963455315.2. Classification (NCBI taxonomy): domain Eukaryota; kingdom Metazoa; phylum Chordata; class Mammalia; order Artiodactyla; family Delphinidae; genus Globicephala; species Globicephala melas. Next base: position 153,596,463 of record NC_083315.2, read on the forward strand.
CTATTTTCACTTTTCTCCTTTTTTCATAAAAACAAAAACCTTCTTTGGATTTCTTTCGGTTAGTGGAAACAGGTACTAATGTAGGTGTTTTGTAAAAGTGAAGTGGCATAGAGTGAACTTTCACAAAGTACAGGAGACCTGTATCCATGTTCAGGTTGTGATGATTAGATGCCCAAGCCAAGACTAAGCCTTCGTGACACTTCAGTGCCTTTCATACTGAGCCAGCAGTCAATACCTTTTGATCATGTTGTCGATCAGCTCAGTATCCATAAGGCTGAACACATGATGAAGTTGCTGTGGGGAGGTTGGTAAATGCTTAATAAAAGACAAGATACACTATATGGCATTTCTGTGAACTACAAACTAGTATTTCTAGCGGAAATATAATTTACCAAACCTATTTTGCTGTAGTTTGAAAAGCATATTCTTTTCTGCGTGTTCATATCTCATCTTATTTCCCAGAGGATTTGCAGTAACTAGCCAGAATAATATATTCTAAAATAATGATGTTGTAGGTAGGAATAAAAAATCAGGTCAGTGAAAAATAAATAAAAGTAAAACACAGGACTCTGGGGTGGAGGATGGTCTGAGAGATATATAAATATTCAGACCTAAAGGAACCACACACAGTTGCCTTGGTTGAACCTCAAATTTCTATTTTTTTAAAGTTGCCTGATAGCCAATTAAAAAAAAATAGCGACATGATCAGTTCTTATTATCGGTGAGGAAAACTCATGCCAGTTATTCAAGGAAAACACAATTTTCCAATTTCATAGCTTGATAATACATTTCTGCATGGGCCCGTCAGTGATAGCATGAACAAAGACTTCTACAGCATACCTACCATGAACTGTTTGGTTTCACGTGACTCCTTCTTGTCTTGTCCCTTGGTAAAAGCTGAGAGTAAGACACTGAAGAATTATTCAAGGAAAGCAAATGTAGAAGGAGTGGAAGACCCAGATAGTATGGTCAAAGGATAGATAGAACTTAGAAAACTATCTATTCTTCCAGCAGTCCTCCATTTATCAATACATTTATCTTACTTGGGATTTTGAATCAGCTGTCTGGGCAGCAGAGAGCTCAGAGTAGGATTCTTCGGAGACTGTTTGAAGTGTTCTGGATGGTTTACTGTTGGATGCATGTATTTTAGGAAATGGATGAGAAGATGTAGAGAAGATGTAGAGAGAATGACAGACTTTTCTGGAAATTAAAGATTTAAGCAAGTTTTGTTTTTTAATTAAAAGTCCCTTTTCAGGGACTTCCCCGGCGGTCCAGTGGTTAAGACTTCACCTTCCAATGCAGGGGGTGTGGGTTCGATCCCTGGTCAGGGAGCTAAGATCCCACATGCCTCGTGGCCAAAAACCCAAAACATAAAATAGAAGCAATATTGTAACAAATTCAATAAAGTCTTCAAAAATGGTCCACATCAAAAAAAATCTTAAAAAAAATATAAAAAGTCCCTTTTCATATCTATATGTAAGAGAGAAATTAACTTTATTGTAAGAGAGAATTAACTTTACCTCTGCTGTTTAAATATTCACCCCTTATTCCTTTATTCATTCTTTCAACAAATATTTATTGAGCACCTATTATGCCTTGGAAACCTGGGTTGTAGCAGTGAATAAGACAGATATGGTTCCTCTCTCAATAGATTGTACATTCTAGCGGGGAGGACAAATGTTAAACAAGATACTACTTAATTATTTAGTTACAATTTTGATAAGATCTACTGAAGACAGTTACAGGGTTAAAAGTAAGCATGTAAATGGTAGTGCAGCTCACTGCCTAACCCTTTCTGGTTTGAATAGAGCATCTCTACATTATGGAAGCTGTTGCCTCTAAGATATTAATAGCCTTCTAATCACAAATGGCTTGTTGTATTCTTTACAGACTTTATACCTGTGATAAATAGGAAACATAAAAATCTGAATTGCTCTCGTTTGGGGTTGGGTTATGGATAGGTGGGAGCTCTGGATCCTTGGACTTTTCCTAGACTTGGCAGTCCCATGATCACCTCTTTATGACCCTGTGCACTAGTTTGAAAACGACTGTTCTAGAAATCTCAACACTATCTAGCCTTTCCTTGTTTATTGGCTTCCCAATAAATAAGGGGACAGAAATAAGCTCTGCAGACAGTGCCTAAGCTGCCCAATCCCAGCATTGTTCCTAGTTCTGTGCTGGATTCTCTGAATGCTTCATGTACTGACCCAACCCAAGAAGGAAACTTTAGCATCTTCTTTGGATTTGTGCAACCAAAACTGGACCTTCTTCAGTTTCTGTGGTTCCCACCAATGATTACTCTCACATTCTCACTTCCTACTCAGGTTTCTTAACCACCTACCTCTTAGCCCAGCTGCTGTCCAGGCATGGTTTGGTGAAGGAGACTAGAAAGGATGGTAATTGTATCCATCAATTCCATCAATATATTTTGAGCTCTAAATATGTGCCAAGCATTGTCCAAAGAGCTTGGAATAAAACAATGAACAACAATAACCAAAAATCCCCTTCACATCTCTTGGAGCATATGTTTTAGTGGAGGTTACAGACAATAAGCGAATGCAGAAGAAAATAAGATTGTAAAACAGATGGTGTTAAGTTCTTTGGAGAATACTGAGCAAAGAAGGATAGGGTGCGTCGGGGTGGGGAGGGTGAAAGTTTACCCTTCTAAAGAATACCTCTTTGAGAAGGTGAAATTTGAGTAGACATGAAGGAGTCATGACATGGCTGTCTGGGAGAAGAGTATTCCAGAGAAAGCAGAAGGTGTGATGTTACTTAGCCAGGTGCCTGCGTATTTGAGAAACAACCAAGGGGCAAGTGTGGCTAAAGCAAAGTGAGTGAGATGCAGTCAGAAAAGTAGCAGAGAACCAGGACCAACATTCAGTGGTCCATTTAGGTCATGAATGATCTTGTAGCTGTAGTTGAGACATTGGCCCGTACTATGAGGGAGGGCTGTGTAGAAGGGTGGCATGTTCTGACTTTGGTTTTAAAAGGATCACCCTGTCTGATGTGTGGAAAATAGAATGAAAGGGGCAAGGGCAGGTGCAGGGACATCATTTGGAAGTGGTTGCCACACAACAGGGGAGAAATAAAGACTGTGGATGGGGGATAATTTGCTCAAGTGGGTTTCTCCCTTTGTTCCATTTGATAAAAGAATGGAAGAACTTAGTGGATAGGGTGTTAATAGAGATGAAAGGAAATAGGATGTCAGAATTATCTGGGATAGTAAACAAGTGATGATGTAATGATGGAACAGGAAGTATATTGGAAAGAGATGTCTGTCTAAGAGCAGCATGTAAAAGATGATCCTGAGAAACAAGTGTTTTTCTATTGCCAATTGAATATGAAAATGTAAATTAAAGATGCTAGAATAAAAGTAGAGGGAAAATTCAAGGATAGAGTTTTCAGTTTGAGAGTTACAGATACATGGAATTCTGTGTGGTTCATAAAATACTTTTTTTTTTTTTGGCTGTGTCGGGTCTTCGTTGCTGCGTGCGGGCTTTCTCTAGTTGCGACAAGTGGGGGCTACTCTTCGTTGCGGTGCACAGGCTTCTCATTGCGGTGGCTTCTCTTGCTGTGGAGCATGGGCTGTAGGCACCTGGGCTTCAGTAGTTGCAGCACGCGGGCCCTAGAACATGCAGGCTTCAGTAGTTACGGCACGCAGGCTCAGTAGTTGTGGCTCGTGGGCTCTAGAGCTCAGGCTCAGTAGTTGTGACACATGGGCTTAGTTGCTCCACCGCATGTGGGATCTTCCTGGACCAGGGATTGAACCCATGTCTCCTGCATTGGCAGGCAGATTCTTAACCACTGCACCACCAGGGAAGTCCTATAAAATACTTTTATTTAATCTATTTTATAACCATATAACCATATGAATGGCTGAGCTACCTTTTTCTCCACCTTTCCCCAAATCCTATGGTATGTGGAACATGAAAAGGACATGAGTTTAGAAGAGTTAGAGAACATTCAGTGGTCCATTTCGTACCATTTATTGGGCATCACTGAATGTCCACCATGTTATGACAAATATTCTAGATACTAGGTACTAGATATATAAATATGAGTGAAACAAAATTATTCTTAAGGGTAGCCTATAATCTAATGGGAAGTATATAGAAATAAAGAAAGAAATTATACTACAGTGTTATACACAGAAGGGGATTGGCTAATTCTTGTTGAATTGAATCAAGGAATTTCCCTCTGTGCAGTGTCTTGAAGGATGAGTAGGAGAGCCAGCATTTGAGGGTGTGGTGGGTAGGGAGAGAGAGGAAGAAACTTCACTTGCCAAGGAACAGAGGGGTGAAATCACATGGCTCATTTAGTTTTTTTTTTTTTTTTTTTTCATTTAGCATTTGAAAGCAGAGGTGCACGGAACTTAAGAGAGGGTCTTGTCTCGGGCGCTGAGATATGTCATCTAGTGTAGAAAACAGCTCAAACCTTTTAACGACTTTCAGGATATATTTTTATCATTTTTTATCCAAATCAGGACAGTTTTTACTTTGAAAGGGGGTACTTTTAATAATTACACTGGAATAGGTATAAATTAGAATTGTGCTGGCAAACCCAGGCATATGGTCACCAAATGATATCTGTTTTTCTTTGCAAAGTGGTCATAATTATACGTGTTGATAGTGCAAATTAAATTCCCTGATTTAAAAAAAATGTTATAAAGAAAATAAACCAAGAAAGTAGATACTTCCTTGCTTTTGGTAGAAGAGATAACTACTTTATTTTATTTATTTAATTTTTAGTGAGTTTCTTATAGAATGCATATAGGTGGGTCATCTTTTATTTTTTATAAACTTATTTATTTTATTTATTTTTATTTTTGGCTGCGTTGGGTCTTTGTTGCTGTGCGTGGGCTTTCTCTAGCTGTGGCTAGCGGGGGCTACTCTTTGTTGCAGTGCGCGGTCTTCTCATTGTGGTGGCTTCTCTTGTTGCGGAGCACAAGCTCCAGGCATGTGGGCTTCAGTAGTTGTGGCACCCGGGCTCAGTAGTTGTGGCTCGCAGGCTCTAGAGCTCAGGCTCAGTAGTTGTGGCACATGGGCTTAGTTGCTCCGTGGCATGTGGGATCTTCCTGGACCAGGGCTCGAACCCGTGTCCCCTGCATTGGCAGGCGGATTCTTAACCATTGCACCACCAGGGAAGCTCGGAGATAGATAACTACTTTTAGATAGAAAGTCAAGGAAGGTTTTTCTGAGCAAGGACTTTGGAGCTGAGATCTGAATGACAAGGAGCAGTCCATGGGGAGATCTGTGGCCGGAGTGCTCCAGGAAGAGTACACAGCAAAAGTCCTGTCCTGGGAGTCAGCAAGGCCTGTTAGAGAAAACTTGTCCAGTTGGAAAATGAGATGAGCTCTGAGATGTAGGGAGAGGCTAGTTCACATTGGGCCATACACGTAGGTATGGTGAGGAATTTGGATTTTATGCTAAGTGTCTCATGTATTTAGTTTGCTAGAGCTGCCGTAATAAAGCACCACAGCCTGAGTGGCTTAAGCAATAGAAATTTATTTCCTCACAGTCCTGGAGGCTAGAAGTCTAAGCAAGGTGTTGGCGGTATTGGTTTCTTCTCAGGGCCATGAGGGAAGGATCCATTCCAGGCCCCTCTCCTTGGCTTGTCCATCATTGTTTTTTCCTCGTTTCTTCTCATTGTTTCCCCCCCCCCCCATATGTGTCTGTGTGTCCAGATTTCCTCTTCTTGTAAGGCCATCATTCATGTTGTATTAAGGCCCCTCTCTAATGACCTAATTTTAACTTAATTACCTCTTTAAAGACCTTATCTCCTTTTGGTCACATTCTACAGTATTGAGGGCTAGGGCCTCAACATATGAATTTTCAGAGAGATGTAATTCAACTGATAACACCTCAATAAGTCTGGAAAGAAATGGGGGGGAGATTCCATTAACTGAATAAGATATTTAAACTCAATTTTAAAGGGAAGATGGATAAAAACAGTTATGTCTCTATTTGCAGTTAGCATGGAGGTCATGGTGTAAAATAGAAAGAAGCTTTGTGTAGAGGATGGTATTAAGATTTCTTAAGGGCAGACATTATTCAGTTGTCTAGATGTCAGACCAGTCTGTGCATAACAGAACACACAATCTTGAATGATTGTCAATATAAGGTGTATAGGAGATCCTGGTGGCACCAAGGTGTGGAGTGGTAGGACCTAGGAATGGCCAAGGATGACTGTCCTTTGTTCATGGGTGATAGAACAGAAGGAAAAAGGAGCTATACATGGAGGAACTATACAAGGTCACCTGCTTGTCCAAATTCCAGGTACTGGAGTGTGAAAGCACAGACATGAGAGCGTCACCCTACTTGGCGGGGTGATGTTTACGTGAGATATTTTCCTAATGTCTATTACAAAGTTGATCCAGGAGCAAGGTCTAAAAGTAGTGGTTACCTTAAACTCTCTGAATATTTTCTGAATATATGATTCTATGTACGTGTGTGTGTGTGTGTGTGTGTGTGTGTGTATGTATGAATTAGAAAGAACTAAATCAGAGCAATTGCTAGCTTTAATTTCTCAGAAGAATCTTGAAAACTGTATTCTGGTCATTCCACGATAAGGAAGTGATGAGGCAAACAGTTATTCCAGAAAAACTTTTGATGAATGTGCGTATGGGTCAGGAGGTAGAAGAACAGAACAGAGATCTTGGACAACAGTAACCATGACATCTTAGCATTTAGTAAAGGAAATATTGACATCCGTGTCTTGAAGTTGTCTGAACCAGTTTAGGGAAAAGAAAGAATATTACGACTGAACCCTATTAAATGAAATAATGTTCGTACAAGTACCATAAACAAGTTTCTTCTGTCAGAGTTGAGCTGCTTCATGTTCCTTCTCTTGGTTCCACTTTCTACTCAAGAACTCAATTTGTTTTACTTCATTTGTATTTACCCTTTTGAACTTGATGTTTGGGCTGCCCCTTTAATACCTAAGGCTCCTTCACCAAGAGCACATCCTCATTTTTCCTTTGCTCTGGGCCTTCCTTCTGTGCCATCCCTAAGCCATTTTCACCTTTTTGTGTCCTGGAGTTCCAGGTCACATAGAGTTATAGACTCTCTGCTTGCCTAGAAGTGGAATCTTGATAAAGCAGAAGAGGCCCTTCTAGAATCTGACCTCGGACAATGTGGTGGTGGATATCCTCACTGAGAAAGATGATGTGACTGGAAAACTCATGGTGAAACAGCACTGTAGAAGGAGGAAGGAAAGACATTTAGTAGGTGGACAAAAACAAAAGAGAAATGCATGGCTGTTGAACTAAGATCAGAAAAGCTAAAACTCCAAATGAATTGACTTTTGAGAAGGCAGAAGGGAATTAACCTATTTAAGCATAAGTCTTGAGCAATAAAGGATAATAAATTGAAGCTTAAATAAATAGTTTGAAAAGATGTCATGATGATAGGTGATATAAGAGAGGGCAGTTTATCAATTATAATTTTCTTTTGAACTCACTGTAAGATATGGTCTTACCAAGAAATATCAAAAAATTACAAACAAGATTTCATGGAGCAGGAGGCTTCGGGATCAACCCTGCTGGCGGGGTGTAGGGAACAGAGGGAGAAAGCCTGAACAGAATAGTGTGAGTTAATGCCATGAGGGCAAAACTGAAAAGCTGGTTTTTGAGAAAGGGTTAGATGTATTGGAAGGAATCGTGATAATCAAGGTGGAAGCTAGCTTGGGAGTATGTCCTCTTCCTCTTGTCTCTGAAGCAGTCCTCAACTAAATATTCTCACTTGGTGTAAGATGCAGCTCTCAATGGCTCCTCCACCTAAGTTCTTGTTTCCAGTGTAAGGGACACATCTAGTTCATAGACCATTTGCAAGGGCTAAGTGATTAACTGGCCCAGTCCTAGTCCAGTGATTGGAATAGGTCTTCCTGGCTCTGGCCGTCACCAGCACCCACTGCCTCAGGGCTGTCTCACAGAGAGTGATCAGCAGAGATTTTAGACAATTTTAGGTTTACAGGAAAAACGATTCGTCTAAACAGTGGGAACATTAATACACATAATTTCCATCAAGGGAAAACATGTAATTCCAAAGATAGTTTGACAGACTTTTATTAAATTTAAAAATGTAGTCTTTCTCAGCATCTGTTATATATGAGAGATGCTTGTTTCACATCAAATAGAACACACCAACTACTAGTTTTCCTTTATTAGAACATTCTCCATTAAAATTTTTTTTTTTGCCTGCAGGGAATTGAAATAGATGACCTCTAAAAGTCCATCCAGTGCTAATACCCATGCTTCTGTGTATTACTAATAATTGGCCAACTTCCTAGAAGCAGGGTAACTTTTTTTTTCAATTTATCACAACACAGAAATTTTGGAATACAGTTGTTGAAGAACGGCACCAGAATGCTAAGTTATCTCATGTAACTTTACCTTAATGTTGGCAATTATTTTCAATATCTCTTTTCCAGGGAAGGAGATGAGTTGCTATTACCAGATTAGACACATGGAGAAGAATTAGATTTTAAATTTAAAAAATTGTTTTAGAATATCAAATGGGCATTTAAACTGAGGTGGGATAAAATAATTCCTGTGGATTTTACTAGACGGAATCATAAATGACAAAATCCCTTTTCTTCTGTTCTCATCATGGTAAACTAATGCTTTAGCATTTACTGCTTCTATATGTCATCTGATTTTCACATGGGTTTTTTCTCATGTATGATTTATATGTTTTATAGATGAGCAAACATGTCAGAGAGGTTAGTGACTTATTCAAGGTCACATATGTGAACACATATTAAACATCTGTGTGGGAAAAGATAGTATAACTTATTTGACCTTATTACTATATGGCTCATTAGAGTCTCTTAAAAAAATCTAGCTCTGTTATTGATATATATATTATATAATTTTAATTTGCAGTTTTCAAATTTAACTCTTAATAATAATGATGATAATAGTTAATTTTGTTAACCACTTATACTTTAGTCACAATGTGCTAAGCCTCCCATATTCATCATTTAATTTGCTCAGTTTGAATGCATGCCATTCTCTGAAAATGCCAGTGTTCAGTTATACTTATTTGCAGCATAGCATTCAACATTCTAAATGATGAAGTACAGAAGTGGGAAATGTTCTCTGTCAGGATGGGCTAGGATCTTCCATGATAACAAACAACCAACAAGTCTTACGGCTTAAAACAACAAAATTTATTTCTCACTGTTACCGCATCTCCATCTCTGCTGTGCTGGGAGCTCTGTCTCATGTTGTCCTTACTTACGGACCAAGGCTGACAGGGCAGTCACCATCTAGAAATGGCTGGCCACCATGATAGAGGGAAAGAGTGGTGAATCATACATTGGTCCCTAACACTTCTGCCCAGAGGTGATGCTAACTATTTTAACCAAAGCAAGTCACATGGCTACACCAAGCATCAAGGAAGTGGGGAGTGCAATCTTACCATGTGCCCAAAGGTACAGGGAATATTTGATTGCAAACACTAATGCCTGCCACAGATGGGCAGTGGGATAACAAAACAGACAGCACTTGTCATTTCTAGAATTACCCTCTTTACAAGAAATAGGCATTTAATTTTTCCTTCTGTAGAATGTCTTTGTTCACTCAGCATTGAGGGCCTACTATACAAAGAGCTATAAAGCATAGCAAAGTGTCAAGGCGTACAGGCAAAAGTAGGATTTGGCTCAATTATTCTGAACCTGAAACTGCAATTTTATTTCTAAAAGGGCATAGATTTGATTTTACTTATTCAGTCAATCATTTGTTCAACAAATAAATATTGAACACTATGTTTTTTCTGATGACACCAGTTCTCCAACACCAACTAGGTGTCCAACAATTTTATTCAATTCTGACAATACCCGAAGTTGATGCAGACCCCTTAGGTCAAGGGCTCAGTCCATCAAGACAGCCCCACCCCTGCCTTCAGATACCAGCTGCAAATGGGGTGTCCAGGCTACACATACTTCTGCCTAGTCAGCTTCACATTGGAGGATCCCATGATCCCTGCCTTTGGTTCAGTAATTTGCTAGAGTGACTCACAGAACTCAAGCAAACACTTAATGATTTTTGGTTTATTTTATTTTATTTTACATCTTTATTGGAGTATAATTGCTTTACAATGGTGTGTTAGTTTCTGCTTTATAACAAAGTGAATCAGCTATACATATACATATGTTCCCATATCTCTTCCCTCTTGCATCTCCCTCCCTCCCACCCTCCCTATCCCACCCCTCTAGGTGGTCACAAAGCACCCAACTGATCTCCCTGTGCTATGCGGCTGCTTCCCACTATCTATTTTAAAGGATTCAACTCAGGGACAGCCAAATGGAAGGGATGCAGAGGGCAAGGATGGGAGAGGGAGGGTGGAGAGCTTCCGTTCCCTCTCTGGGCATGTCACCCTCCCAGCACATTGATGTGTTCACCCACCTGGAAGCTCCTCAAACCCTATCATTTAGGGGTCTTATTGAGGTACCATTATGCTGACATGATCGATTGAATTATTGGCCATTGGTGATTGGACTCAGTCTCTAGCCTGTCTCCCCAGTGTGAAGGTTGGAGGTAGAACTGAGAATTCTAGCCCTAATCTAACAATATTTCTGGCCACCAGCCCCACCCTGAAGCTCTCTAGCACCTCCTCCCCGCCATGAGTCATCTCATTAACATACAAAACAAGCAATAAATTCTGAAGGTTTTGGGCAGTCTGTGCCCAGAACCTGGGAGAAAGACCATATATTTATTTTTATTGTACCACAGACATCTACATGCCCAGCTGGGTGCCCTGGGGATACAGTGATGAATGGAATAGACAGTCCCTGTCCTTGTGGACTTCAAGTTAGGCAAACTCACTGAAGGGGAGATCAGCCTAGAGAAGTGTTAGTGAAAGTTGAAAACAGACAAATGAAACATAACCTTTATCCTCATAAGCGTTTACCTCCATATGTGAGTAAGGAGTAAACTGGGAGCAAGGAGGAGATGCTGGGTGTGGGATGGTGATGAAAATTGGAGAAGCTGACACCGAATTTCTTAGGACCTGAATCACTGTTAATCCCATCTGTTAGATGTGGTCTAAGGTTGGCACATTTTTCTTATGAAAGCACAGACATGCTGGCTGGAGGGGCCAGGAAAGTATAGGCAAATAGAGAAGATGCTTTTAAGTACTACTGCAGGGTGCAGTCTAGGTTATACAGTTCATGCAGAATAATGCATGCATGTGCAAATACATACATGGATTAATGAACACATGAATTGATAAATTCTTTAAAAATATAAATTAATAGATTATTGCATATAAGCTAGTTATGTGTAGAACTATATTAGATTGCTTATATTTCTTTCTTTGAATTTAGGAGAATTTCAGTGTGAAATCTTAATGGAAATCTAAAAACTTCCTTTGAGAATCACTCAAAAAAATCCTTGAAAAGGCATACTTTTCAGAATGCTCACATCTTGTTACTTTTGTTCTTGTTCTCCTTACCCTTTTTGACTTCTCCACATCTCTAAATAGGAAGTTATTTGTTTAGTTCTGCCGAAGTTGTAACCCTGATGGTTTCATTGAAATCGATCTACTCACGACTAATTTTTCCCTATGATCACACATGTAAGAACATAGAGGTTTTCTTTTCACTCAGTAAGGAAGAGTGCAGCTAGGATATTTCACTGCCCTTTATGGGTATTTTACACCTTTTGAGTAAACCCTTCCCTCAGTATCAATATTCATAATGAGGTTGAATCCAATTGAGTCAAACTTGTGAGTAAAACAAGATGCTCTAGTCTCTGGTTTAAACATTTTGAATTTTCTAGAATGTAATTAAGTCTGGAATCTATTTATCTCAGAATCTTACTTTGTGAATTTTTTGAATCATAATTTCTAAAATATTGTCTCCAATTTTGAGGCCAAGATCACGAAACAGAAAAAAAAAACAAAACAAACAAAAAACCCCCAAAACAGTTGTGCATCAAAGGTAAAGAGAGCTATGTTTGTCAGATCAAGTTCATGCTGGTTATGGGCCTTCAACCAATTTAGACACAGCTAGCGTAAGCGGCTTTGAATATACTGCATTACTATTCAGCTGGTTTCTCCAGTTAATAATCGTGTTCTCTACCATCTTTCTCGTAAATGGGAGTTTTGTCAGCATTGCTACAGCAGCCCCCTTTCCAAGTGGCACTCTCATTTTGTGGGCAGCGAAAAGGGGAGAAGCATTCTGAGTTGCTCAGGGTTACAGAAGAGTGAGGCCAGTGTTGACTTCCACACAAGGTGGGCTGAGCTCTCTCTCATGGGTGTGATTGTGTAGCTTTAAAAGGTTTCATAAACTAAATATGTAGGCTTTTAACTAATATTAGAATAAGAGTTTAAATCTATTCACTTTACTCTGTAGTGAAAATCCTGACAGACAAGTGTAAGGGATTTTTTTCTCTTATAATGAATTTATTATAGAGTCTCAGTTCTTTGAGGAATAAACATGTCATGGTTTTCTTTTGTCTTTTTTTCCAGTAATCTCTTTCAATCATAGTATGTCCAATATTCACTTCTACTCCTTTAGCTACATCTTGAACAGGTTCCACAATTTCTCATTCATTTCATTTATTAAAATTTAGTCCAGGGCTTCCCTGGCAGCGCAGTGGTTAAGAATCCGCCTGCCAATGCAGGGGACACAGGTTCGAGCACTGGTCTGGGAAGATACCACAGCCTGCGCTCTAGAGCCCGTGAGCCACAACTACTGAGCCCACATGCCACAACTACTGAGCCCACATGCCACAACTACTGAGCCCACATGCCACAACTACTGAGCCCGCGTGCCTGGAGCCCATGCTCCAGGGTCCGCGTGGTGAGAGGCCCATGCACAGTGGCGAGGAGTGGCCCCCCGCTTGCTGCAACCAGAGAAAAGCCCACGTGCAGCAGCGAAGACCCAACACAGCCAACAATAAATAAAATAAATTAATTAAAAAAAATTTAGTCCAGTATAGTCTGTGTTCCTCTTACCTGATGTAAAGCTCCCCTCCCCCATTATAGACTAGACTTGTGACTTAGAGGCTGATTTCAAGGCCAGGTTCCTCAGGTGTGGAGTGCTTTAACCTGGAAGAGGTCTCTGTGGGAAGTGCACAGTCTTCTTAGGGTTCATACTGCTTATAGAAAGAGACTCACTCTTAGCCAACTTGAGTCTGTTCCACTCACTGTGGTTGTGGTGATCTGCCTAGGTGGTATGTCCTTTTCCAGAGTGTGGTGGTCAGGTTTGTCTTGGCCCCTTTTCCTCTGAAGACCCCCTGAGATGGGTCAGCCTAGTTGACCCTGAGCCCTGCCACAATCCGACCTGCAGCTTCTCCTGGTTGGGCAAACCTGGTTGCTTGACCTAGTGATGGCCAAGGGCTTTCTTCTCCTCTCACCTTCACACTCCTTGAAGTAGAAATACAGGAACTACTGAGAGTCTCTCTGGGACCCCCAGAGTCCCTGAGGAATTGGGATGGGGTTGCCTCATCTTTTAGGCTTCAGGCTTGGCCTCTCCAAGCTCTATGGGCACAATCTACTATGGCTGGCTTGAATCTTTCAAAATTTCTAGACTGGAAATAAGCATCAGTCATAATTTTTCCATATCCCTTCATATTCCAGGGGACAGTTGCCAAACTCTTTAAGAAGTCTCTTATTATGGCTCTTCCCGGAGTAGCAATGGGTGCACCTGCCGGGCCCAGCAAGCATTTAGTCAGGGAATGGGATGAAGATGCGTCCTCCGTGAGTGATTGCAAGTGAAGGCTACCACTGCTCCTTACTAAAGCCAAGTGTTAATTGGGGAAGGGAAGAAGACAGCTCTCTTCACAAAAGCCACATTTCCCGTAAAAATCCAGTTCCCTTCCATCCATCTGCAGTCTGGCAGTTGGTGGTAGTTGGGTAGGTTCTGTTCCCTTCCAGGAAGACCTGCTCGTGGGAGGTGTCTGTCTCCAATTTGTGGCAGTTTATTGGTAGCTCTGTGTGGGTCTTGCGCACAATGCTCAGGCATCAGAAAAGTTCTCACTTAACATCCTGCTAAATACTTTTTTGTTACGCATCTCTGTCCCCAGGCTAGCAACAGAAAGAAAACAAAGAGAGAAGTAATCCATGGTTGTATTTCCTGTTCTTGACGTCCAACGTGGCGGTCTGTTTTCTGAAGAGCTGTTTCTAAGCTTGCCCTGGCTCATCTTCGTGTGTTTCCCCCTGTGTGGGAGAGCGTAGTGGCTGAGGACACCTTTGCTGGTTCTGTCAGTACGTCCCTCAGCCTGTCTTGAGGTCACTTGAGGACAGTTTGTGAACCAGCAGCTGCCTCTGTCTACCTGCGGGTGTTTGCCAGCCACGAGAGCCTGCTTTGCCTGCTCAAGACAGACTAGAAGTGCTAGAAAGATGGGCCTCTCTTGGAGGCTCCCTGGTGAGACCACATCCCAGTTGTCCACAGCAATTACCTGGCTTTTAACCTGATTTCCTCCCGTCCCTGTTCCACTGCCTGACTTCCTCCCCGTGCTTCCTGGGATCCCCTCCCAAATTAACTACCTGCACTCCAGTCCTTGTCTTAAGGTCTGCTTTTAGGAAGGACCCCCAGGTGAAGACAGTACAGATTTTAGAGCAGGGCTGCCTTTTGGCAAATTCTGGCTCTATGATTTACAGTTTTTAACTTAAGGAAATGATTAGACATCTTGTTACTTCAATTTCCTCATCTCTATAAAAGGTATAGTTATAATAACTGAGTTAAGCTTCTATGAAACTTAACTGAAATAATTCCAATCAAGTGCTTAGCATAATGCCTGCCACATTAGTTTTCAATAAACGTAGCTTTAGTTATTATTGTTATTATTATTAATGTTGGTTTACTTCCCATCATCTCTAAAGAGATGGCGTGAACAGCTGTAGACAATTATAGGTTTTAAAAATTCTGGCAGCTTTCTCACATCTGTGTAAACTTTTGGAGCCTGAAAGTTCTTCAGGTTCCTCCTGGCCTGTAAGTTATAGACTTGCGCCATTGGAGGAGATGTGCAGACTTTAAGAAAGGACTAAGCTAGTGGGGTGAAAGGTCAGGCTTCCTGTGCTTCAGGGAAGTCTGATGTGGGCGCTGAGTGAAAGCCTCATGAAATACAAGCAAAGTGGATTGACAATGAAATTCATGTTCCTGGCACACTAGGGAGATAGATGGTTTTCCAGAGCTTTGCTAAAATTTTGAAAAATTCTGTCAGTAGTGCCTCTGCTTAAGTATGACATGGTATGTTAAGAAGGAATATTTTAATAAACCTCTGTCGAGTTCCTCTTATTGTCCCAGACATTCTGTTTGATACTCGGTATTTAAGACAAATGTGACTTGCTTCCTGGTTTCAAGTCTGGTCAGGGAGACAGACACATAGACAGGTAGATTACAGCCCAAAGTGCCATGGCTGTACCGAGAAGGGAGAAGAGTTCATTTGGGCGAAGAGAGGGAAGAAGGGAGGAAGGGGATTTTTATAGACTTTAATGTGCCCTGCAGATAGCTTGGCAGATGACAAACTGAAGCTCAAAGAGCACATGCACGTTAACTACGGCCCACAGCTGCTACGTGCGGGCGAGACCAGCTTTTGAACCAAAGTCTTCCTTCTCCAGGGCTCTTTACATCATGCCTGGCTCTAGTAGTGATGGGTGGAAGGACACAGTGAGCCATACCCTAGGTGTGTTCTGGCCGCCACCTGCCCCCTTCACAGAAAATCCTGGTGATTCTCTCAGTATATGGTCATAGAGCTCCAGGGCATGTGGCACGTGGAATTTTCTTTTTGTTCATTGCACAAAAAATAATATGAAAGTGGTGGGTAAAGGTGGTCAGAAGGTAAAAACTTCCCGTTTAAGGTAAATAAATGCTGGTGGTGTACAGGTGGTGGCTAACAAAATTTAAAATATATACATATGAAACTGGGGTAATTCACACATATGTAATTTGAGTGGAAAGAGAGAACGCGATGAAGTATCTGGATGCCCTGCTATTTACAACAGCAATAAAAGGAGAATTTTGTTTCCTAAGCAAGATCTAGAGCGTAAGGCATAAGATGAAGGAACTGTGATCAGGCATACCGTACACAGAAGTTTTTTGTCTTTTGCCCTCTCGTTGATTCACAACTTGAAATTGTCTCTTTTTTCCCCCCTTAGGTGACCTCCACTATAAGGCAGACGTAATCAGCCCCTGTGATTTATCAGATAATCTGGACATAGAACTAACGAGGTTTTCATTAAAAAAAAAAGTCAAGACCTCGGGGTTGTAAAGCAGGATTTGGGGAGCAGGCTGATTGGTGGGGGTACTGATGTAAAGGATCGATAGCATCTGGTGTCTAAAATATTAATTAGCATCCTACCAGAAATACGTGATGGTCTCTGCTCTTAGAAGATCAAGTGAGAGATAAGAAAATATGAAAAAAAAAAACAACCCAGGGATATAATCAATGTCCAATAATCATAGAACTTTATGATATTAGATAAGAAAACGAGTGGGATTAATCAGAGAGGAAGTGAGGATAAGAAACCAGCATTTATTGAATGCTTGCTGAAGGTTTCCATGCTGTGGGTATGAATAGTCCCATTTCACAGATGGGGCATTGAGAATCAGATATTTAGTGTTAAGTGCCTTACCTGAAGGGGCAGAAGTGAAACTTGAACCCAGATTCAGTGCTGAGCCCTGAGAAAACTGTTCTCTCCACCCTAGACCATGTTGTTTAGGTGAAAATATCCCAAAGGAGCTGGCTTGGGGTTGCAGTTTCCAAGGAGGAGAGGAAGGTAATGCTGCAGTTGTCTCAAGAACACTGAGGTTCACAAGCAAATTCTTGGAAGCGGAAGAAGACTGTGAGCCGGGAAGCCAAGAGAACCATTTGACTAGAAAGGAGGGTGGCGTGAGCTTGGCAATTAGGTAAAATGGGAGAAGTCAGGCTCTTTGGTGCTGGCTGGTGGAGGAGCTCGCAGTCAGCACATGGTTCTGGTTGAATTCAGTGATATTTTTGAACGCACATTTTTTTTGGAGTCAAGTTCTAGAGAACAAAATTAAGGCAGGTCTCCAGCCTAAGGAAGATGGCAGTCTAGTGCCTTAGATTTTAGCCCCAGGCCCTGTTGAAAAGTGGTCTGATTTTTCTGTTTGATCTAGAAGAGGATGAGGTGGATTAGTGGCTTTACTGAAATAGTGGATATGGAATCAGAGTCTGCTTGCAAAGGATAAAATATCCCAGGATCACCGGATGATACAACTCCTGCAGAAAGAATGCTCTGATGATATAGATGTAGGGCAGTCGGGTGGACAGGTATCTTGAGGGTAGGAAAAAGGAGTGAACACATTTGTGAACTGGGGCTGGAAAGTGGTGTCTGAATTTAGCAACTTAGATGTGACCGAGAGAGGCAAGCAAGGAGCATATGCTTGTAATTCTTAACGTTCAGCTCTAACTTCCCAGGCATTAGGCGGATGCAGGAATACTTTTTGACATATTCCTTCCAGCTTTATATGTTCTTATTGTCAAATGATGTAGAAACCAATATAAGAGGAGTTCAGTGAATAGGTTAAAAATCCTGGGTACCTTCTATGTGTTCATCAGAATTCTTGGAGATGGCTGGCTTGTACAAATACGAGCTACCAACTCACCGTGCAGGGACTCAAAGATAGCCCACAAGCAGCTCCGGAGTTTGCAGTATGCAGCATAAAATATTTGTGATTTGAATGACCTGTCCCTCCCTTGTGATGTGCAGACGGCCAAAGCATTTTCTCTATTATAGCAGGTTTTACTTGTGCTGAAATGTCAGGGTTACTTTTCTGTCTTTACCACTAGACTGTGTGTTTCCTGGGAGCAGGAACTGCATCTTCCTTTTTGACTTCCTAGCACTTAAAACAGAATGTGGTTCATAGTTCAAAGTCAATAAATATCTGAATGAAGGAATGCGTGAAAGAATAAATGGTGGACTCTTCCTTTATAGTGGTTGTTGCAGTTTATAAAGTAGATACAAATACAATCCAAGCTAAAGAAAGCAATTCAGCAATTCCCTATAAATTTTATATAATAAAATATACCAAAAAGGCTTAACAGATTTCCTTAATTAACTCTGTGGCTAATGGACCTTCACTCATTTGACAGATATTTTTTGACCACCTACTTTATGGCAGGCAATGTGTTAAACATTAGGGATTGTCTTCTACTGTTTTAAAACAGTGTTGATATGGAAACGTATTTGTTGAAACAAACTGAAGCCTATAGGATATGGTCATGTGGTCTTTTTATGCTCTCAAAGGAAGAGTCATGTGTACTTGAACTTACTTTAAATCAAGTGTTATACATCTTGTAAATCAAGTGTTATCTGAGACTAGAACACAGGAGGGCACCAGAGAACAAGAAACAAAACAAAGCAAACCACTGAACTGCTGGCTTTGAATAGGGACCTTGCTAAATTTATTGTCCCTCTGCAGTCTATTTCTAGCTCAGGCAGGTGCCTGTGCATGACAGGAAGGGGACACATGTGAAGAGATCCCAGAAAGTGTCCTTGCACACACGATGCTCTAAAGCATTTTAACGTCCCCCCTTGGCCCAGCAGAGTGCTATTTCTGGGGAGGAAGCTCTGGGGCAGATCACAAACCCTGGCAGCTCCAACTCTTCTGGGGATGCCTTCACTCCAGGCTCCTCAATGCACAGTAGGTTATCGTGGTGGTGGAGATCCAAGGGTGCTGGTTTAAGAAGAGAAAGACAGTGGGATTAAACATTGACTCACTTTCCTGTACTTCCCTGTGCCTAAGTCTTCCAGGTGCCTAGGAAAGGTCAGTCAGTCACTGTAGTTTTGAGACAACAGTGCTTTATCAATTTCTGCCTTGGGATCTCTGATAAGAATGTGAAAAACACCAACCATGGCTCCCATGATATCATTAGGCACAACTCATGATGCCACTGGAAGGTTTTGGCAATTTGTAGGTGACAGCAATCAAAGAAAACTAGTTCTTCGGACTCAAAGGGCTGTGGATATGTGTGTGCGAGTATGTAAGCCCTCATCCTCTCCATCTGGCTCTGGAATACTGGGCTCACGTTTCTGATTACTTCCTAGTCATTCCCACACGTATATCCCGCAGACTCCGGACGTACAAAATAGAGCTCATCAGTGTTTCTTCCAAACCCAGATCTATCTTTCTTTGTTTCATCTAAAATAAGTGGCAAGACCAAGTTAAGCAGGCTGGAAACATGGAAGTAATCCTTCATTTGCCCCTCTCCCAGCCCCCAACCCTGTCACCCAGCTGATCACCTAGCTCTCTTTTCTATTCACACCCTTTACTTATTTCTTTCTGCTATAGAGTATTTTATTTTTATTTTTTATTTTTTTATTTTTATTTATTTTTTTGCGGTACGCGGGCCTCTCACTGTTGTGGCCCCTCCCATTGCAGAGCACAGGCTCCGGACGCGCAGGCTTAGCGGCCATGGCTCACGGGCCCAGCCGCTCCGCGGCATGTGGGATCTTCCCGGACCGGGGCACGAACCCGCGTCCCCTGCATCGGCAGGCGGACTCTCAACCACTGCGCCACCAGGGAAGCCCCTATAGAGTATTTTAAATTCAGGATTATTTACCTCTTTTCTAAATTCAGTGGTCTCTCTGTAGTCTGTCTGTTCTGGTCTTCATCTAATCCACTCCACTCTCTTCTTAATATCATTATTCAATTCCCCAAAGGTTCTCAGTTGTTTACAGAATAATGTCCAGTTCCGTAGCATTATACATCATCTGTTGTCTTTCCTACCTTAACTCTCACTTCGTAAGTCATGTTCCCTCTGCTCCCCAATGCACACAAACACAAACGCCCTCCCTACTTTGTCTGGCCTCCAGCAGTCCTATTTTACCTCCAGGGACCTCTGCTGGATGGGGTACAGCACAGAAATAAGCACATGGGCTCTAGACCTAGAGCAGCTGCCGACAGACTACAGGCTGCAAGTCAAATATGCCCCACCACCTCTTTTCACAGAAGGTGAGCTTTTATTAGAACAAAGGAATGGACTATGTTCACACTCAAAGATGCCAGACGAAAAAGAATATTGTGCGGTTCCATTTATATAAATCTAGAAAACGCAAACAAACCTATGGTGACAATGCAGATCTTTGGTTGCCTAGAGAGGGGCCTGAGGAAGGGGTAACAAGCTGGTACAAGGAAACTTTCGGGCGTGGTGGATATGGTCCTTCTCTTGATTGTGGTAATGATTTCATAGGTCTATTCATATGTCAGAGCTTATCAAATCGATCACCTTAAATGTGTGTGGTTTATTATATGTCAATTATACCTCACTCTAAAAGAAAACATTCCTGGGAACATTCCCATCAGGCGTTTCCATAGTCTCAACCTCGGTTACCCTGAAGAGTTGCTCGTGTCTTCATAGAGAGGCCACTGAAGTGATTTCCCAGAGTCCTGGGCCCAAACTCTGTTACTAGTTCTAAGGATTTGGGCATGTCACTTAACCTTTTTGTGCCTTTGAACCCTCGTCAAAGATAAAATAGGACTGGACTTGATCACCTTCAAGTCACCTTCTGGATTTCTGGAGTTCTCTCATCTCGATTTTACAGATTGGTCCCACGGGTATTTTGGCGGTACCTATACTTAAGTAGTGTGTTAACGGCGTGTACCTGCGCTTCCTTTGTTGTCAGTGATGCCTTGGCTGTTAAACATGCTTCTTTCCTATGCACTTCATCCCTCTTTGAAACTGCAGGGGCTCATCTGGTACAATATTCCTTTACAGTAGCAGAGAAATTGGGCTTCTCAGTGTCCTTGTTTGGGTAAATTACCCATCTGAATTGCACATCGTATCATTTAGCCTCGCAAACTCATCTTCTCCTTTTCACAATTTAACAAAAATTGGATGTTTTTAGTTAGGTTGGAAAACCATAATTTTAAAAAAGAAATGCAAGAAAAAATGAGAAATAGAAGGATGTTCTATGAGACTATGATAGACTTTAAAATGGAAGATATCACTGGGAAATTTTCCACCTCTGAGGCACTTGTAAATGATACTGGCTTCACACAGTGGCCTTGAAGTTGAGTTCACTGTGAGAGGAATTTGTAAGCTTCTTAAGACATCCCAAAGCTCATGGCTGAACAGTGTTCCCCAGGGAGGAGAATTTGCTGGAGTTCCTCAAAGCCTAAGTGCTTAAATCTAAATGACCCAATGCTAGCCTTGGTTATCTCTAGAAAAGTTTCCTTAGCAACATAACATCAGTGTTAGGATGCTTAAAGGAATACATTTTTAGCATTGGGATAAACCAGAGACTGAAGAAATAAGAGTACAACAGTCACATTTAGACAAGCTGGACACATTCGTTGTGCTATCTCGTATGTTTTTTACCATAGCCCCTTGATGGAAACGATTGTTCTTACCAGTTTCCAACTCTAAGACATTAAGGCTCAGAGACATTTAGGTGTGTGTCCAAGGTCACACAGCTGGTACTTACGGAGCAGGAATTTGGGAAGCCAAGTCTGGCTAGCTTGAAATCCAACGTTCTTTGTCATGCCCTCCGGCTCACCACTCATTGCGAGGCATTTGAATTATCGTTTGGCCATTTCCTTCACCTGGTGTTTTTAGTGTGCTGGTTTCAGTTTCTTCGGGGTATCTTGCCGGCCTGCAGGAGAGATTATGGAACTGTGTTGTAATCGTGGTGGGCCGTTAACTCTGCAAGCTCTCCTGACACCATCTGTGTACCAGGAAGGGTGCATAACCTTGGGTGGATGTGGAGGAATCTCAGCCTTTATTTGACATTAATCATTGTTTCTTTTTTTCTTCTTCTAAGTGGTTTTTGTATGGACTTTGTGGTGTTTTAGGACTTGAGTTTATTTTGGTTTAACAGTAAAGATTTGGGGTCTTCCGGACATTTTCTTCTGTGTTGTGGGACTAGAGCCTCTAGTTCTCATCTAACCCTTGCTTTGTGAAATCTGAGTTGCATTTCATTGGCTGGCAAAGGGATTCAGGAATTGGTCTCTACCTCCAGCCTCGCCCCTCTTCTAGGCTTCACTCTTGAAGGGCCAGAGTGATTTTTCTAAAACTGTAATCTGATCGTATCAGTCCCTGTGGCATGTGGGAAATCGTCTTCACACTCCAAGTATACTCAGGCAGGCTGCCCTAAGGGTCATGGCACAGAAATGCTCATAGACCAAATTAAGATGTGTAATCACATGGTTCATTAAATCACTTAAAGTGCACAGCAAAAAGCAAGGGGAAAACGATCAGGCAGATGGTCACACTTAGGACAGTAAGCAGGATGGTAAGACTGCTCTACCTGGATCCTTGGTCACACAGTGTTCATATAGTTTGTTCCCTCTCTGCCATATCAGCCTTTCCTGCTGATGGGTGGTTACAAGGACCAGAGTTGAGCTTAAGATAGGGATTACAGCAGCTGGAAGGCAGCTGGGGTCATCACACGCTTGCCCTACTGGAGACACAAGAGCAAATAGATCTGGCCACTATAGCTATAGCTCACCAGTTAGCCTGATGACCACATATATGTTTTATCTGTGTGTCTCAAGTGGAGAAATAATGGGGCCATAATGAATGTCACTAATGAGTTGACCAATTTAGGAGTGATAGCTGTCAATCAGACAAGGTCTGAGCTTTATAAATATATATGGTTTACTAGGTACTTCCATCCCTTTCTATGGGCAAGTACCTCTCTGGTCCATCCATTTTATCTTTGTTTAAAATACATATGCTCTCTTTATTTTCTCTTTGTTTAACAGGTGTCAGAGGTTACCATTTGCTCTCTATACTAAATACATTCTATAAGTTTTATTAGCCCTTTGCTTTTATTGTAATCTATAGGAAAATTGAATAATCCTAAATAATACAGCAGACACACACTGCAGCCTAGTTAAGATATTTTAAGAGGTCTTTTTGGTCTAGAAAGTAAAATAAAAAATCTTATTTTATTTCATGTTATTGCATAAAGGTCCTTACAGTCTACTACTCTTTAGCCTCATCTCCTACCTCTCATTAAAGTGCCCTCCACTTCCCTACCACATAGAACACCACATACTCCCTGAACTTGCCAACCTCTTGCAGGTCTGCCTATGTGCAGAATGTTCTTCCATCTCTGGTCTACCTGGAGCACTAGTTCCTGTCCATCCTTTACGCAGCATAAGCATTGCTTTCTCTAAGAAGTCTTACTTGACTTCTCTCTTACTTGACTTACTCTCTAAGCTGTCTTCTTAACTCCAAACCCAGACCAAAAGGCAAACACGTGTGCACACACATACCCCCTCCCTCTCACTGTGCTCCTAAAGTGGAGTATAAGAAGCTCATGCTACTATGAGAGCACTGAAAACATCGTATTACATTTTTTACACTACTCTGTCCTCCATGAGACTCTGAGTAAGTTTTATTCAGGGATTTTTTTTTTTTTTTTTTTTGCGGTATGCGGGCCTCTCACTGTTGTGGCGTCTCCCGTTGCGGAGCACAGGCTCCAGACGCGCAGGCTCAGCGGCCATGGCTCACGGACTCAGCCGCTCCGCGGCATGTGGGATCTTCCCGGACCAGGGCACGAACCCGTGTCCCCTGCATCGGCAGGCGGACCCCCAACCACTGTGCCACCAGGGAAGCCCTATTCAGGGATTTTTAATATATTTCTCCTTTTATCCCCAGCCACTAGCCAAAGCCCTGCATATTAAAAATGAGTGGTATTTGCCAAGTTATTGAGTTAATGAATATTTAATAAGAAAGAAATGAATGTTACTGTGCAACCATCGGGGGGATATTTGTTCTTGAAGTGAGGAGGATTTTTACACTTGTCATTTTAAAATTCAGTCCTTATGGGACTTTCTTTCCCTTCATTTCTTCCTTTGAATGTTTTATCCAAAGCACTTTTTATTCCTGTTACTTGATTTTTAAAAAATCACTTAAATATGTTTTTATAAATGAATAATAACAACAAGTAGCACTAATCTATTGGACACCTGCTGTGTGCGAACCTGTATAGTAGAACTTGTCTTTCCACCGGTCCCAAGGGAACTGGATCAAATCACAGCACTGTATGAATCGTAGCTAGGATTATGAGGCAGTTGGAGTGTAAGTTACTTCAAACAGGATAATTAGATGTAATAGCACATAACCACTTTCTCCCCTATTTCCATGTTAGAGCATGTTGATTGATTCACTATTTGAATGTCAGTGTCCATAAGCTGCATTTATATACGTTCATATAAGTGCGTGTTGAGTAATGACCACATCTCAGCCTTGGATGAGAACTTAAAAAAGGTTGGCACAGTCTCTGGCCCCATGGAGTTTGCAGCCACCCACTGACCTCAAAATCATTGGGAAATAGAAAGGTTATTGAGACCAGAGTGACCCACCTCAAATCCAACTGGAGGGGACGCTCTTGAGTTCCCACAAATATTAACGCATGTCCTAGTCAATGTAAATTCACTGAATAATCAAATACCCCAATATGCAAATGTCCCTCCCCCAGAAGCATGATCTAAGGCCCACCGGCATTTACCTTTTCCCATCCATGTCCCTCCTTGGGATTCTCCTGCTGCCTCACCCACCTACTCACCCTCATTCTTACGCAGCCTGAGAATCAGTTCAAAGAAGCATTTCTGGTTCTCCTACCAGGGTGCATCCCCCAACCTCCACTACTACTCCTGCAGGGCAGCATTGGTCATTACACCTGGTCCACCTTCCACTCACAGTCATCATCCATCCAGAAGGCAGTTTAGTATAAGAATGAAGGCTTGACACTCAGATAAACCTGGCTTTGGATCTGCTTATTAGCTGTTCCTTAATTTTCATCATCTGTAACATGGGATCACAATGCTTACTTCACAGTACTGTGAGAATTAAATATTAAGCCCCAATACAAAGTATAGCAGTTATTTCATACCCCATCATCCGTACAACTCTCGTGCAGCCCTTCACCCTAGCAACCCTATGCCGTCTCTGGGACTGTCTAATCACCCTCTGAAATGGACAGGGACCCTATTTCAGTGCTTTGTATTCTAACAGACCCACTATTAGCAAAAGGGGTGTAGAAAGGACGCATCGTTTAGTGTTAGAAAATCGGAAAGAGCTTGCTTTTGGGTCAGAGAGTAGGAGAGAGAACTGCGAGGCTGTGTTCTAGCTACAGGGGACCAATGTTGGTCCAATGTTGACCAAGTAAAAGGTCATCTGGGTAGACAGTGTGATTAGGAGCTGATAGGGTGTGTGTAGCTCTGGAGCTAGTGCATAGGTTTGTCTAGGAAGAGTCACCCCAGTAGGACAGAGCTCCTTCCTCCAGGCATGGGACCACCATGTACCCTGCAAAGCTCTCTCCCAAGTCCCTCCTAGTTCCTCTCCTCAGAACACCCTTTCCTCCTCCCTCACCAGCTAGCCTGTCACCAGCCTCCAACAGTCTTGTGACTGATTCATCCCAGCTTTCCCTGTGACCTTCAGCAGCCCTGTCTCTGGCTCTTCCTGTCTTTGTATTGAGCCTCTGTCCCCAGCCATGGGAGCCACAACTAGTAAATGAGACCTGGAGAATCTCTGGTACCCGTATGGCAGATGTGAAAGGTTGGGAAGAAAAGGAATTCATAAGCACACTGAATTCGGCATTTGAAATGATTTTTTCAAGTGAAGTTGGTTCTCCAGAATTTTCCAAATATATAAGAATGGGGGGAGAACTCCTAGTAATGGATTAAAAGAAACAAAAATCAGTATCTTGAGAGGATATCTTTAAAACGTCTCTTTGCCAAACACTTGTTGATAAGGGTATACAGTATTATAAGAAAGTGATCAATAGCTCTAAATGCTCTATAAGCAATATTATTTTAATAGCCACTGAAATTTATCTCAAGCACTAACGTACTGGCTAATAAAAATAATTGGCTCAGGAAAAAGTTGAGGTGTCTGAATAAAGCACTGCCGTTGGAGTCACAGAGATACATGTCTGAACCTGGTTTCTGCCACTTTCAACCTAAATGACCTTATTCATGGTGCTTAAACTCTCTGAGCCTCAGTTGTTTTCCATGTAAAATAGGATGAGAAATTCAAATTTCAGGCAGTATTAGATAACTATGCTTATGAGAGGTAAGTGGGATATAGAAAATTGTGTGCTTGGTCCATACTAGGTAGCCTGTAAACAGCAAGTGTTTTTGGTTCTTCTTCAACCAATAATGGAGACGGAGGAAGGGAGGAGGGGGAGAGGGAGAAAGAGAGGGGGAAGGAGAGGAGGAGGGAGAAAGAGGAGAAACTTTCATGAAATCCATCGCTTTGCTTGCAGGTGTCATGTTCCAAGTTGATTCTGTGATGGGATGGCGTTGCATTAACCATGTCTCCCATCATACGATACTGTTCAAATTTCAGTTTGCTGTGGGCTTCTACTTCAGGCCTTGAATGTGGATTTCATAATAACATACATGGTAGGGAGAAAGATATTTACGCCATCGCTAAGATAGGTAATGTTCCCTTAGCGTGTAGTAGGCACTAGTCACTATGAAATGTTTTACACATAATACCTTGATTCATCCTCACAAAACCTTGTGAGGTAGTTACTATCCTTTACAGATTAAAAAAAATAGAGTTATAGTGAGTTTAATGAATTTGGTGGGGAGGGCTTTGGTGTGGCAATGTTTTAGTTAGGTTCTGAGAGTGCCTAGGGTTAAGCTGATGAAATAACCAGGTGCAAGGTGGTGCAGTTGGTGTGTTATATTTGCTGTGAGAAGTGAGGTTATAACAACTTATGCTGGGGCCAGATCCCCAAGGACTCTGTATGCCTTCACTGTACCTAGACATTTAGTGGCCTTTGGGGATTTTAAGTAGGAACTGGCATGAAGAAATTTCTGTTGAAGGATAGTAGTTCTGACCAGAGTGTGAAAGGTTGATAGATAGGTATTGCTAAAGTTGCCCCCTTAAAGGGGGAACAGAGGGAGACCAGAACTCGGGCAGCAGGGGTGGGAGGTAATGGAGAGAATAGACTCAGGCAGTACCTGGGAGATAGAACTGCCTGGCTTGGCTATGATTTGGGTGCAGAAGGTGAGGTAAAGGAGAGTCCAGGATGACTGCTAGCTTAATGGCCTGCAGAACTGGGTGGTGATGTCCTTAAGAGGTCATTCCTCTTTACCAAAGGAAAGAAGGGGTTGGGAAAATAAGGTATGTCTAGGAGATAACCTGGGAAAAAAATGAAATAGGAAAACAGAGTTGAGGAGAGAAATAAAGTTTGGCAAAAGACAAGCAAAATGTCTGGAGTCCCGGAATCTGAATTCTTAACCTTATCCACAGATGCTTCTTACCACATTTAAAATGTGAGATCCACTGGCCTAAATTATTTCCTAACAGCGCTGGAGAATCTGAAAGTTAAAATGACAGGACCGTTCCATGCATTTAAATGGCATCCCCCTGGGTGAGATGTACCTCTTGTCATCCTGTATAGATCACAAACAGAGGAGTATATTTTATTAAAGTGGAAAAACCCAGATAATTTCCAAAAACTACATGCTTCTAAACATTTTTGTTTGTTCTGTGTTCTGGCAGCATTTTAGAAATAAAAAAATCTTAAGAGTTTTATTTTTCCAGAAGAGATATTTGCCTCTGAGCAATTTGACAAACATTGAGATTTCTCTTAATCTGTTTCTTTCCTCTGTCATTTTCTCTGTGTGTTTCTCTCTTGTCCCATTTTATTTTGCCTCCTTTTTCTTCTCTGCCTTTCTTTGTCTTCTGTCCACCCAGAAATTAAAGTTGTTTCCATTGTATGCATTGATTTAATAGTTTTGTATTTTTTTCCTCGAGGGCATGTGTAGAATGTTTCACTGTGAGAATTCATCCTTAGCCATCCTTAGTTCTCCCCTTGGCTAATAGAGGCTGTATAGTGTAGTCCTTAAGGGCAAATGGAACCAGGCTGCCATATTCAAATCCCAGCAGTGGTTACTTATGTGGCCCTGGAGAACTGACTGAAATTTTTTCTGCCTTGGTTTCCTCAAGTTCAAGTGTGGAAATTGATAGATCAGCTCTGCTCAGTTATACTTCAGCCAAAAACACCTCCCTGCATCATCCTGGCTCTGTCCGTCATGGCTCTGCTACAGCTCAGCTTCACGTCCTCTTCGTTTCTGGACCCTGGCTGAAGAAGCAGCCCTAATGTGTCACATCTTGGATTTGTGGCAAAGGGAAAAGAGAGCTTATGATGTGATGTGATGGCTCATAAACCTTCTGAGCGGCCCAAGACACTTCTCATGTTTCTTTGGTTATAAAGCAAGCCACACGAAATGTCTGACTTAATGGGACAGGAAATATAATCCTCCAGAGAGGATGGACCTATTTAGGAAAAGGCTGATAGGAAGGGGCAGCAAATATTGTCAACAATACAATCAACCACAACAACTTTATGTGATTAATGTATTAATTCATTAGTAAAACACTTAGACTGGTGTCCAGTGACCAGTGTCCAGTAAGTAAAATATACATATTAGCTATTATTAACAGAGTCTAATACAAGTAGAAGAAGAAGAAGAAATTTATTCATTCATTCTTCAACTTTGAGGATCCACTGTGCATGCCAAAGATAGTACTATTTAGAGTTGAGAATATAGAAATGAAGGTCTTGGTCTCTGGCTTATATGATCTGTATGGTCCTGCATGAACACATGTGAAGAGAAAAGGGTAGTTAATGACTCAGATTTCTTGATAGACTAAGCACCCGACCACCAGGGTACCCAGGGCAAACCTCTATACCCATTCCTCCCACACAATTGGTTTTTATTTGTTCAACTGCTCCAGTAGGCTCTGAACTCCTTGGTTACAGTGAATGTGTCTTTTTCATCTTTGCACCCCCAGAAACTTCCACAATGCTTTATAGCACGTGGTGAACCTCTCAATTAAACTTATCATCCTTTATACAGCCTGGAAGTGGGGTGGTGATTTCACCCTCTCCAATGGTAACAATTCCTTTTGTTTGATGCCCCCAGTTGGGTCAGGAATTCAGGGTACATGGATAAAGCACTCAGCAGTCTGAAGTTCATGTCCATACCATAGCCAAAGCATTGCACAAAGGTGCAAAGACAGCCCAAGGAAATTAGTCATGTTTGCCAGGGTAGCCACTTTGCACGTCTGACCCAAGGCCATGCTTGCTGCATGAGGAGTCTGTTGCATTTACATTACTTAAGGGGAGACAAATACATCTGAATTAAAATACTCGATCTATTTTTGTTAATGCTCTTGTTTTAATTCTTTTTCCTCTCTGTGCTTGTCTTGCAAGTTTTATTTTGGTGAGTACCATAAAGAGATGATATTTCTAGTGAGATGGGGAGCTGTCATTTCTCATGTTTTCAAACCTACATACACATTATTTTAGGGGGGAAAAGGATCATCATCTCAGTGAACTGGGACCAGAGTAGAGTGATCTCTCTGCTAATGCAACCTCCTGGATCCCCCAGTTGCACAAACCAGATGTTAAAAGGATAAGAGGGTCCACCCAGTTGATAGGACCATTCTGTGTGGCAGTTGCCCGTGTCCACAGTGGGTGATCAGCTAATGTCATCCATCTCATAAGCCAGTAGACCTTGTAATTATCATTCCAAGGAGATAGGCTGGAAATATCATTCCTTTCCTATTCTTACCTTAGATTTATTACTTTCTGTTGTGGGAAGGAGGTGCTGCAGACAGGGGATTGATATGGAAATGCCATTTCACAGAACTCTTTGTTTTGGGGATACTTTTTAAAACCCAGTGACTATATCTTTATATTTAAAATAAAGTCCACCACCTGGGATGTGGTAATTATTAAAAACTTAGAGCCTGGAGGGACTGTGGGTATGGAGACCACATGTCTTAACTTTTATCTTGAACAGACCTAAGCTAATTAGGAATGATGGTGACCTCACCTTCTCAAAAGCCCTCCATGGTCCTTACGGGTCCTCATGGGTCCTCACAGCAGAGAGCCCGGGGATGGTCCTCAGAGACCTGTGCTACTTTCTCACAACCTCAAGCCTTTGGTCACTATTTGCTAATTTACAACCATAGCCCCCAAGTCTGCCCTCAGTGCTGATAGCAGACCACTGTCCCCTGTCTTCCCTGGACTTCAGAGACTTCAGGCACCTAGAGGTTAATGGAAAGAGCTCTATCCGTGGAGTCAGGAGGCCTGGATTCTTGATTTAATAACGTCATAATATAATAGCCTTGTGACCTTGGGAAAGTCACCTGACCTCTCTGGAGCTCATCATGTAAGTGGTATCACCCACCTCACAGGGTGGTTGTACCATCTTAAGTTACTAGGGAGGAAGGGATCAAGTGCTACATGTTTCATCGTAGTCTGCGTTCCCTTGGGAGCAGAGTCTGAGACAAGGACTTGGGTCAGGTGGTTTATTTGGGAGGGATCCCAAAAGTAGGAATGAAGGAGCAAAGATAATGAGCATGAAGGAAGAAACACCAATGCAAGCGTCCATGGTCAAGGATTCTGCCGTGAGCCACATGGAAGTGGGGCAGATGGAGGGTGTTGTGATGAGCATCTCCAAGAACTGTCTGCCTGAGAGACAGGCGACTGGGACATTTATCCATGAGCTCCATCCCCCTTGTTTGCCAGCCCCACTACCCCACTTTGCTGCTCTTGTGTGCAGATAAGGAAGACTTCAGAGAAGGCTGAGAAGACCTGAGAGCTGGCCCTGCTTGAGGCGGGGACTGTCAGAGTGTGTGTGAGACGGTGTGTAGCAGTAACTGCCCGCTGCCTCTGTGGCTGAGATCTGAGGTTGGCTCAGGACGTGATGTGGGACACCAAAAGTGTCGCTTGCTGGTGCACCAAAATACAGTGGCATATTTACCCTTCACTTACATTTCCAGTGTAAACTTTTAACTTCTTTTGGTTTTATTAGTAGGTCCTATATGCTGGGACTAGATCCTAGCCTTGGAAATTGAAAAAGCAAAGCGAACGCAGGTCCTACTTTTCATTAAACCCCCAAATTAGATTTCCGGTTTCATATTAGGCAGTGTTCTGATTTTCTCCATGTCCTTTACCTGGGCTCACCTCAATCCTCCTCAAATACCTGGACTGGGACGACCCGGGAGTGTAACCTTGATGGAGTTGTGAGAACAAATGAGGCTCAGTGGAGAGATTTTGGAGACGGACTGACTGGGGGTTGAGTCCTATAGCTGTGTGACCTTGACCTTGTGGTGCTGTGCCCTGCCTCTTTATTGTAAAGTTGGGTAAACTGTATCAGCCTCATATTATGAACCTAAATAAGATCGTGTATGAATGTACTTGGTACCTCCTTCATCCCCATGTGAGTTTCCCAGAAAGATGCATTGTCTTTTGTCTGGGGGGGGGCGGAATATATATATATATACACACACACACATATATATATATGTTTAAAAGGAAAGGTAGTGTCTTTATTTATATCTGCTGCCTGGTGTCTTTTAGCTTCAGATTTGTCTAATTCACTAATTCACAAAATGCAATGTTCAGGTCTCTTATGCTCCTTTCCCTTCCTCCTCTTCCTCTACCTTCAACAGATTTACTCTGTTATTTATTTGTTCATTCAATTTTACATATTCACTTCTTAATTCAACTAAGTGTATTTATTTCTGTACTGAATATCTTCCTGAATTGGTCCAATTCATTATATTGCTAAAATAATTTGTAACTCTCTTCAGCTCCCCTTCCATTTCTTCTCCCTCCCTCAACCTGTCTACTAATTTGTTATTTAATTCATTCAATTCTATTTATTCACTCACTAGTTTTTTTTTTTTTTTTTTTCTAGTACGTTGAACACCTCCTTGGTGTAAGATACTCTGCTTAGCTGTTGGGGATTACAAAAGCAGCATGTTTTTTCTTAAAGGAAGGAAGGGAGAAAGGAAAGGAGAAAAGAAGGAAGGGAAGAAGAGGGGAGACAGGGAGACAGACAGAGAGACAAAGTCAGAGAAAGAAAGATAACATTAACCCAGCAACCTTGTGTCAAGGTTGCAAGCAGTGAACTCTGATTCACACTTCTCTTCAGTAGGAAGCTTGCAGGAGATGATAACAAGTGTGACTGATGCTAGGTAGGAAAGACACAAGTAACAGAGGTAAGCTCCCCTGGCTAATAGGATCAATCAATCATGTCTTGCTTCTTCTGGAATCGTTCTTATCTCGGTTGAAGGTGCCTTCGTCACTCAGGCTCCCAGACCAAATCTGGGAGTCATCATCGATTCTTCTCTTTCTCTCTCCCACTTCCAACCCACCTCCCAAACCAGTCTCCAAGTGCTGTCGACCCCACCTCTGAAATACATCACAGACCTCACCACTTCTGTTTCTACTGCTACCTCCCTAGTCCAGGTCCCATTTCCTGCCTTTAACAGCCTTTTAGTACATCTCCTCGTCTCCGTTGTTTGTCTCTTCTGGGCCAGTGCATCCGTAGCATCCAGAGTGAGTTTTCAAACTTAAATTTGGTCCTGTGATCCCCTTGCTGAAAACTTCCCAGTGGCCTCCTGCTGCACTTAGAGCAGCATTCAGGTTCTAGGGCCTCTAGATCTGGCTTCTGTCTACGCTGCCATCTTCTCTCCTGTCACAGCCCCTCTGCAGACATGAGGGACTTCTTTCCGCTCCTTCTCAGATGTACCATCTCACTTAATAGCTCTCCGTCCAACCTGGTACAGGGCCAGAAGAGAGATGTCACCTCAGAGGGGCCTTTCTGGAACATTCTGTGATGTAGCCAATCCTCTATTCCCACTCCCCACCCCAATTACTTCTCATCGTAGTACCCTGTTGTATTTTCTTCATAGAACCCAACCTATCTGAAATGATCTCATGTTCTTCAATTTGCATTTTATCCTTCATTGCCCCCCCACCCCAAACTAGCCTGTGAGCTCTGTAAAGGGCGGGCACCTGGTCTGTCTTGTTCGCCTCTTCATCCTTCACGCCTAGAATGGTGCCTGCACCCAAGCCGATGCTCCTTTACCGTTTGTTAAATATGTGAGTAAACGCTGTGATATGTGGTTGGTGTTAGTAACAGGACTCTGTCAGAACCTGGAAGGGCAGAGTAGAGAATGAGCCACAGGGAAAGGGATGGCAGCCCAGAGACGAACATGTTGCATGTGGCAGGCCTGGTGGGACGTGGACCTATTCAAGCCCAATACATATCGCTGGTGTCTTCAGTGGGTTTTAACTAGACGCAGGCCTCCAGGAGGGTGTATGGGCTCAAGCTGAATGATTGGCTCACTTGTCTTTCTCACATACTTCACTGGGAGACTTCTTAATACAAGGCTTCCAGAGAGCCTCCTCTGCTTTTTGCATCTATTGTAGGAGAGATGACAGCTCTTCCTGAGTCCTGAAGGGTCCAGTAAAAAATGAAATGATCTATTTGAAATATTTCACCAAACAGGCTCTATAAGTAAATATGATTTAATTTTTTTTCAAAGAAAATGAATGCTTTTGACAAAAATAACTTTTATCAAAACAAAACACTCCTCACTCTCTGTTGGGTTGTCAGCCCAAAGAAAACAAGCAGAACATGAAATTTTGGGGGACAAATAAAATGCTTTTCTCCTACTTCCCTGCCACCCTCCTTATTCTTTAGTCCCATTCTTTTCCTCCTTACCCCTGCTTTAGTTGCTGAATCTATTCTCTCTGGAGAGGAAGACTCATAAAATATATGGTGCTATATATAGGCTTAGTAAAATGTTTGTCACAGCTCAGCTTGCCCGACCTAAGGTGCTGGTGGAAGTAAGGTAAGTTTTCTCTTTTTAAATATTTTTGGTGTTCTTCAAACCTAACACGGTCCATCATTTTGTGTATTTATTTGCCATGTCATTTAGATGTATAATCACATGCATTTCACTATACCTCTCTAAAGGAGTGAATTTCATCTTTTTTAATGCATTGTAGGAATTTTGATTCATGTGAAACCATAGTTCCAAGAGAAATCAAGTTTTCCATTTTCCCTTTTCCCTTCCTGCACAAATAGGAAGATGTTCAGTGATTATGGTGCAGGTGTTGCTTCCTTAGTCCCTCCTACCCCTCCCGCCAAAGTTTCTAAATGGTACCCACCCACTTTTAGAAATAGCACTTTGTGGAACTTGGAAGGAATTTCTACTCCCTGCATATGAGCAAAACCATCTGGTTTAGTTGGTTTGGGCAGGTCTTAGAAATATGTTGACAGATTATTGAAATACGAGATACTTGGGTATCTTGTAGTTTTGCCAGTTATATTGCTCCTGGGGGGAATAACAAATTCAGGTATTGTGAACAGTCTGTTTAAGAAAAAAACACACAACTAAATAGCTTCAAAATAATTAAAATCCAAAGTCCACCTTGTGAAGGTGGGTGCCTTTAGTAGTGCTCAAATGTAGATTTTTCCCACATACTTCCATTCCCTATCTGCCGAAAGAGGGAACACTCTGCTCATATCTGAGTGTCATCTTCCTCCAAGCAATCAGCAATGATTTCTCTCTCAAAGGGTACTTTTCTCCTAATTTTTCATTTTGATCTTATTCTTAGCTCCAGCTTCCATGGGGTTACTGTAGGAGAGGTCAAGAAAACAGTCTAGTTTGTGTCCTTCTTCCATGATTCTCATTCTCTATCCCCTGTTCATCAGAGGATCTTCTGTGAGACCAGCCTTAACTAAAAAAGATGATACTACATGAGTTTGCAGTGAGGCTGTGTTGAATGGGCATTTGTGTGGTGTTACCCAGAGGATTCATTGAAGGCTCTCTGTTCTACAATAGCAAATGATTCAATGCTCCACTGCTACAGACTGCTGCATCCCGGAAATCTTCATCTGCAAGTTTGCTTCTTTACTCCAGTCATGGGTGTCATTACCTGGGAAATTCAACTACAGGGTGTCAGACAACTTATTAGTTTTCTGTATTTAGATCAAAATTAAGAATCTAAGCAGCCTAACGGGAATCAAAGGATTGTTTTGTGATCAATCTTGATTACTTAAACTATAAAAGAAGGAAACATGCATCTAATACATGCGTCCAATATGTATCCAATTGCAGATCATAATTCTCCTAGCTACTAAAAAGAAAAAGGACGGTGCTGGATAATTGATAGCCTTGATAATATTTTTTTAAGTTCTCACCAGTTCCCTTTTAAATCTCAACTTACAAAATGATTTCCTCCTTCTTACCTGGACCATCCTTTACTTAACAGCAAAGAACTCTTCACATTCATTGTTTTACTGATGCTTTGTGCTTGAATCTTCCAGAGGAGTTGTTCCAAACTGAATCCTCTTATTTCTAAAACCTATCCCTCTGTATGTTTCAACTTTCAGCTTGTGTCTGCATCTTGCATCACTTATCAATCCATTTTATGCTTAGGCTACAGATTAGATTTGCCCTTCCCCTCTATCTGTGAACGTTTCCAGCTGAGTTTAAACCACATTTTCCTTCTAGTAGGACAAATTGACCTTTTCGCTTGATTAAAGATAAATGCCATTGACTCTCCACTTTTGGAGGCTGAGAGTTTTCCAGAAGCTCACTGAGATTTCTCTATTTATTGCTTGAAAATAAATATCAAACAATACTCATTTCCCTGCCGTTTTATGGAGATGAGTGTGAATCTTTTTTCTACTTTTAGAGTCATGAGGATTAGTGGGTGGGAGGTCAAGTGCGATCAAGCAGTAGGGTATGAGAGGTTTCAGTTCTTTTTTTCACATTTTTGGTCACAGACCATCACATCCTAAAGTTTTAGAGTCAAATTTCCAGTCTGACCATAGTGGACATTTCAAGGAGCCCAGAAGTACCTGCAGAATATCAGCAGCATTTACCACACCTGGGCTGAGGCAAGGCTTGTTTTTCCATCTCTGTGGCTGATACGCCACTAATGTAACAATGTCCTAAAACGGATTGTGTTTGTGTTAGTATTTTTCCCTCTTATCTGTTCCCAATCCTAAAAATTAAGCGATGTGTGAAAATTGTCTAAAGAACAGATGCCACCTATAAGAGCTCTTGAAATAGCCTATGTTTGTAGCAGTTCTGCCTCCGTAGCCAATATTTTCTACATCTTTCTTTACTTTCTTCTTTCTTATTGAAGCATTTGCATGTAGAATAAAGAGGATAAAAACATTAAAAAACAAAGGCAGATTTGTTTCTTCTGAGAACATCTGTTCTTGCTTCAAAGTACCCACAAGATGTGGGTCCATTTTCTCCCAGTGTCCACACAGTGTGCTGCTGTTGTTATCACTCATAGACCTGAATTTAATGAGATGAGGAGCAGTGCTATCTAATCAGTTGAAATGTAGGGAAAAGCCTGTTACAGTGTATACATTTTAGATAATATGAAAGACAGGAATGCCCACAAAGAGAAGCTAAGATTGTGTATTACATCTTTTGTTGTAGAATTATTTTTTTCATTGGTCTCACGGCATCATTACTCAGTTCTGGGTGTATTTGGTCCATTCTAAGTTTCTTCACAGAATTCTCAGGATTTTTGTAACTATGGATTGCATGTGGGGTATAGGTACATTCTGAAAAATATTAAACACAAATTACCTGCTGAATACATTGTGATTGAAAGAAATCTTTCCACTTTGAAAGACTGTTTATTTTTCAAGAAGGAAATTTCCCCAAACTTCAGCTACTGTCATAACTCTTATAACCAACACTTAATAGAAATACTAATTACTGAAAATTAAAGGATCCAATTTAAAATGACTTAGCTTAAAAGATCTCTACTCAAATGATACTCTTTTTTCTTTTCTCCCCTAAACGATGTATAATATCTTCAGTCTTGGAGGTAGAGGAGTGGGGAGAGTGGTTAAGGAAAGATATATAATAAAAGTTTCAAAATTACTTAGATAAGAGTATACTGACCTTATTTGATGGTTTCCAAAGAAGTAAAGACATAGGTAGACATCAGTTATTCAACAAGCACTCGTTAAAGCACCTACTAAGTACCTGGCCCTGTTGGAGCCAAGTGTGTAGTCTTCTGAAATATTTCAGATGCATACCATCCTTGGAGATGTATTGCC
The DNA here is from genome assembly GCF_963455315.2 of Globicephala melas. NCBI lineage: Eukaryota > Metazoa > Chordata > Mammalia > Artiodactyla > Delphinidae > Globicephala > Globicephala melas. Next base: position 153,633,303 of record NC_083315.2, read on the forward strand.
CAGTTACCTGTTTCATCTTTTTGTTTTTGCAAGTTGTTTCCAGAAGTAAGGCTTTACATATATTGACTGACTAATGTAGGAAGATTTAAGCAGTATCCTCCTGCATGCGATCAGCTATCTATGTAGAGAGAGCAAACTTGTTCTAAGTTTTCTGGTTCTATGCAATCTTCTTTGTCTTTTCAACTTAAATCTCAGTTCAATGGCGAGTGAAACATAGTATTCCACTCCCCCTCATTACTAAGTGAAATGTTTCAATGCCTCAGTGTTCGTCTTGCCAACTTCTGTCCCTAAATACCATAAGTCCTTGTTGCATCTGATTCTTCCTAGGGTTCACTTGAACACCATCTTGAGCATCTTGATCTTTTGAGGCAACTTGGTTTATTCCTTTATTTAGTGGCACGCTTTACTGAATATTCTTTTGACCTAAACAGGTTCAATTTTGGAATTTTGCATTATTTCATATTTTAAGTCTTTGGATCTTTTTGGAAGATGATGAACAATGAATAAGCCCTGGGGCCCATCATATTCCCTTCAGGAGCATTATTTATAATGGGGTTTAAGCCTTGACATTATTATTATGGTAACGGTTACTGTCGTGATTTCTGTGGTCACTGAATTCTGGTAAGACCGTGGGTTAATGGAAATGTCAAGTTAAAAGCATAGCTCTTTTCTCATCGAATTGGTGGATACTCTCCAAAAGCCAGACTGGTGTATTATGCCTGAGTGACCAAATGATTCTAAAGGAATGTATGATGAATTTCCTATATCTTCAAGAAATGCATCTGAAGTCTAAGACTTTAGGAAACAAAATGACAGCTGACTACTGTTTCCTGTAAACGTTGGCTTATTGCCATTGGCATATATATGTTGGCTATACGTTGGCTTATTGCCATTGGCATTTTAAGTATCTTGCACCTTTAGATAAAGGAGGACACTTATTTGTTATTGTCCATTATGATTCAGTTGAGATTGTGCCCTGGGGACTGCGTGGAGGACCCTGTTGGATCAGTGAAACTCAGATGGGCTCTGGAGGGATACGATTCCTTGAATGCTGCTGGGTCATGTGCACCAGTGTGGCTTTGACAACGCTGAGGCCATGAACACTACTTTTAGAATTGATTCTAACTTTGGCACTTACCACTGCCCTTAGGCAAAGGACCAGAGACCCTGTATGCGGGGCAGAAGCTCAATGACAACGAATGGCACACCGTTCGGGTGGTGCGGAGAGGAAAAAGCCTTAAGTTAACCGTGGACGATGATGTGGCCGAGGGTGAGTACAGCTGGAGTGAATTTGTCTCTCTTTGCTCTCAGACTCCTCTTGGTCATTCAGTGAGCAAAGTGTTGTGTTTGGAAACCTTGTATTTTGCTAAACAGAAGTCACATGTCTTGTTCTCTGGTAAGACTAAGGCTCAGGTAAGACTAAGAAGATCTTCCTCTATATTTTCATAATCCCTTTTCATTGATCTGTATTACAGGACTTACCCCTATGGTGGTTACATATTGATGGGGCTCTCTCCTTAGGCATAGAGTATGTGTCTGGAGAACACACGTAGAGTTCTACAGATCCTTCTATTATTCAGTTACTCAAAAACCGCTTATCAGTCATCCTTCAAAGTGCCAGTCCTTCCCTTTTGAATGAGTCTCTCTCCAGTAGAGGGAGACGGATAAACCAGAAATTCAGAACATTATAGGTACAAGTAAGTACCGAAGTGAGTGCATGATACTTAGAAGGTGCTGAATAATTATTCATTTATTTAATACTTTATTTAATCATTATTAATTGAGTACCTACTCTGTACTAAGCACTGCTTTAGAAGGCACTGGGAATGTGGTGGTGGACAATTAGGCAAGTCCTTGGTCTGGTGGAATTTACATTCTAGGAGGGCAAGGAATAAGTGAATGAATCCATACAGATGTAAAGGAACATTCAGACCCTCACACAAGCAATAAGTATTTCTTGACAGCCTGTTATATTTCAGGAATGTGCTAGGAATTGTAGAAGATAAAAAGGGAAGAACAAAATTACCTGTTTCCTTCAACAATGAACCAATTTTGTAGATGAGATAGGACTCGGGAATTTGAAAATAAGACAAGGAATATATAATGAGATTCTAATTTGGGTGGGTAAGGTTATAATTGTCAATCGGAAGGTAATTTTCTCAATTATCAGTTTGGGCTGGAGAAATCTGGAGCGGTTTAGGGAGGTAGATCTTTGGGCAGAATTTGATGGATAATTTAATAAGATCTAGGGCAGAAGAGAGAAGGCATCTGTCAGTGCATCTTACATGCTGCATTCTAAAATTTTTACTCCAGTATTTGAGAGCCGTACATATCTGTTATGCAGACTTCTTGTCCATGTGGGAAGGGAAAACATGGGGCAGGATGGGGTATCACGCAGAACGCTGTTGGTGTCAGGACACCTGGACCCTGATGCTGATTCTCTGCAGGATGTTGGGAAAGTCACTTACCATTTCTGGACCTGTCAAATGAAGTCAGTGGCCTAAGCCATGTCTACAGTTTCTTCTGTGAATAAGACAGGTTAGAGTGAGGAGCCTTCGGGTTTAACAGTCATTGTCCCTAAAATGCTTTACACCTTGAAATTCTACTGTTGCTAAGACTATTTTCAGAATAAAGTTTCTGCAATTTTGGGTTCTGTAATTTAATTTTATAATCATGAGCCTGAGCTTCTGTTCTCCTGGAGTCAGGAATTATAGTGAGCCGTGTATGTGTTTGTGCAGGTGAGAGTGTGTTTGTGTGTATGGGTGTGCGTGAGTCAAGAAGGAGAGTCTGGGAGGAGCGAGAACAGCTCACATATAGCCAGTGCCCAGCTGGCATTAGGTGCTGGGTTAGCCTTGTACACATATTGACTCCTGTAATCTTCTGGAGCGCACCATTGCCTCGCAGCTTAAGTGTTCTTATTGTCATTTTACGTAAGGGCGACACGAACTTAGAGGGAGTTGTGTGCGCAAGCTCTAAATTCATGTCTGTGTGATTTGACCAAGTCAAGCTGCTTGTCAGACTTCCCAGTTCATCCTAAGAAAATGATGTGTCTTACACTATAGGTAAAATACAGTGGAATGGATTGGGGTGAGGTGAGGAATACATTTCGGTAGGTACACAACAGTACCCAACCCCTTCCCTCCTAAAGAGAAGACAGACAACTACAGTGATTAGCCAGCACCCTCCAGTTGTACATAGACATAACTTAGTAGTGGGAGATAACAGTTGCTGTTCTCTATGCCTGAAGGGTAACTTAGATTTATGTAATGAAAATAAGCAGAATGATTGTAAGCTTTAGAACCCACAGCCAACCTGAATTAATTCTTCAAGAAATCCGCATGAGAGAATGCAGAGAGCAGCCTGCAAAGGCAGCAGTGATAACACGTCACGTCCCTGGGTGCCTGCTCTGGGTTTAGCCCAGTAAAGCCAACAGTGCTATTTGCAGCGTGTTTTCAATCAACAGCCACTAGATGGCGACCTCACCCTGCTCTTTCCAGACAGCAAGTTCCTTTTCTTTCCATAGGGAAATTATATACCATTAAATCTATAGTCATAAAGAACTGCAGGACTGAGGGTACAGGAATGTGTAATGCCTCCCTCAGTCATTATTCTTTTTTAGAAGCTTTACAGTAAAGATAATTATAGGTGTGCTTTCTCTTACCACTAATAATTAAAAGGCAGGATTAAACCATGGATGCCCAAGTCATCCAGTAATTTGATATTTGAAATGAATGAAGCTGTTTCGTACTCTGCCTTACCCCCTACTTTGCTGCTGATGGAAAAAAAGCAGCCATAAGGATAAAGAAACTTGGGAGAAGAAAAGAGCTATTTTGCTTATGAGCCACAACCTTGGATTGCTTCTTACAGTGATAAGGGGTTTGGGAATTTTAATTTTAGCTCACAGAAGTCATAAAATCAGGCAATGAAACTAAAAACCACATAGTCCTCAGGTTATTAAGTAGTGTCTTATTGGCTTATTTAGTAATGCCTTTCATGCTGTTTAAAGTCGCCCAGGAGGTCAGATTTTCAGCTAGTTTGTAGAAATGATGCAAAGAATAGGTCAGATGTATAAGAAATCTAGAGCAAGGAAAGCAATAGTCCTCGGCCCGGCAGTTTTCATTTATTTTAATATAACGTGTTCCTGGAAAAATATTAAGTTCAGTTGACAGCTAAGGATTGATTGGTTGAGCTGGATTTCTATGATTAAAAGTAAATTAAAAGAATACCTCCCTTGGGTTAGCTCCTCAGCATTAGGGCCTGACACTGCAGGGACCACCCGCGCCACCTAGAACTTCTTGCTGGTACAGAAATTCACCTCTCTTCTGACTCCTCTGGTCCATGTTGACTTTTTCCTTTCCTTCCCTCGTCCTATATAGCATGTACAGCGTCAAGCTGTAAAAATCATTTTCCAAGAAAAAACTTGTTTCTCACGTTAATTAAAAAAAAAAAAAGGGATGAGATCAATTTGGAAAATGTTAGGTTAAACAAAATGAAGTGGAATTCTTAGTTGAAAGACCTATTAGGAGCCTTTAATATGCTAATATACGTTGCTCATCATCAATAATTACATATGCAGTGTTTGCCCAATTTATTTGGCGCCAGAACTTCTTTTAAATTACTAAAGTATGTTACAGTATATACTTTTGAAAAACGTTGATATCGAGGAGAAAAGGGTGTGAGAGTGGTAGAGCTGGAGGACTGTGGGCAAAACGTGCATCCTTTACTAAGGCTTTGTAAGTCTTTAAGTCTTCTTAACTTCTCTCCCCATGTCTGTGAGCCAAGGGAGGTCAAGTTGCCTCCTCTTAGCCTCTCCCGGTGTCTTTGCTGAGCTCTCAGTGTTGGCCTGCTCTTAGTGGTGACTCCAAAGCAGATGTCTCAAGTACAGCCTCCTTCCGCAGATGTGAGGGATGCTTGCTGTGCCTGGGCTCCTTTTCCAAACCCTGTTGGGCATAGAGAAGAGGCAAGACGTGGTCCCTACTTAAAAAGAGCTTGTGTTCTGGTAAAAGGGAGAAAGCAATAAATGAAGTCACCAGGAAATTCTTAACACACTTCAGAGAAAGGAAAAGAAATGAAAGCTGCATAATTAGTTATAGTTAACAGGCACTGTTCTAAGTACTTTATATGTACTGATACATTTAACCCTGATAATTTTCTCTTGACTTCACAGGGAAACTGAGGCACAGAAAAGTTATGAACCCAGGCAGTGAAGCCTCAGAGCCTACATGCTCATCCACTATATGCTAATGCCTTGTGGGGGAAGTTACAGCTTGAACTTGGCCAAAATTTTGAGTGGGTTTATGTTCTCAACAACCTTCAATACTCTGAGTCAGGCTGGTCTGTAAACTGCTTGCTGGCCATCAGTGAACTGTGGAAGTGAATGTGTGAATAGGAGTCAAGGCAGCATGGCTGCTCTGGGGAAGGGGCTGGATACATTACCCATGAGTTAGATGGAATGACACTGTAATACTTGGCCACTGAAAAGGAGTGTGAACTCATCTCAGTTTCTGCATGGAAATTTCACCAGTTAAATTCCACGTACAGCTTTTCTTGGGCAATAATGCAAGGAATGAGTCAAGCTTTTTCTCCAGAAACAGTGTAGTGTACAAGATAAGATATGGGCTTTGGACTGAAACATGCCTGTGTTCAATTTGGGGGTCTACCATTTATTACCTGTATGAACTTTGATAGAAGTTTAACCTCTCTAAGCAAAGCGTCCTCAGCTCTAAAGCAAGACAATGGTGCCTCTCTACAGTTTTATTGTGATAGTGACATTTGATGGTGGTTATAAAGTGCCTAGCATGATGCCTGGCATACGGGGACTATTCAGTAGTCTTGGTTTTTGCTTGTTACGTTTCTCCCAAGTTACTTGTCTCTCCTCCAAAGTTTGAAAGCAGCTGCTGAGAAGTATGCATACATTCTCCCCTTAAGTGGAAGTTTTAATTTAAGACAGCATTCAAAAGAGATGAGTGAGGTGAATCAGTCATATGTATACACATATCCACTCTTTTTTAGATTTCCTTCCCATTTAGGTCACCACCAAGCATTGAGTAGAGATTCCTGTGCTATAGAGTAGGTTCTCATTAGTTATCTATTTTATACATAGTAGTGTATATATGTCGGTCCCAATAAGAAACTAACACAACACTGTAAAGCAGCTATACTCCAATAAAAATTAATAAAAAAATAAAACAGAATTATAAAGGGACGTCTCCTACAAATAAATAAATTGATTGATTGATTCATTCATTCATTCTTTGGGAAGCAACAACAAAAAGCAGATTGGTAACACCTGCCTGAGAAACCTAAGACTATTATAGAGAATAATACAACTAAATTGATGGTGTTATTATAACTTTAACATTACACACTACACCATAATAAAGATTATTTTATTGAAATGACTAAAAGAAGAAGAGATGAGTGAAAAGGTTCCCGGTTATTGATTTTGCTTAGGTGATACACAGATTTAAAAAGGCACAGGTTTCAAACTTCAGCAATCTCTTCAGTGCATTTTCCAGGTGCAGCAGCATACATCTTTTTTGGCATCTCTGTCTGCAGCCAAGGGAGTTCCTTTAGCACACAGTGAAGCTAGTTCATTTTCTAATTTGGCCCCTTTCTAATTTGGTCACCTTCTTCACTCCCCTGCCTGCCCCCCTAACCCCACCAACTTCAAGTTGAAGCTCTCTGAGTTATCCTGAATTTTAAATCAGTCTGCATCCCTGGGCTAAATTCTCAAATTTCATTGTTAGCTTCCCTTCTCTTACTTGTCCAAGCGTTTCTTCAAGCTCTTCTTGAAAAGCTCAGTCAACACTCTACATGATTTTCTTGCTTTATGAAATTCATGTTCTAATGAGCAGAATTTCCTAACCCCTCAATTCTAGGGGCCGGTTTATCTGTAAACTTATCTATTTTTCTCTAAAAGATCCCAATTAACTTTAAAGTTGTCTCTTTGAATTTTTTTTTGAACTCCAGTCTTCACCAGGGATCAGCCCTTTATCACTTTTTAGTTCTCATCACTGATCTTTTTTATTTTTAACGCTAAAATAAGAATGAGTAGGACTGCCGGCATCATCATAGTTAAGTTCCTGTGTCCTTATCGAGACTGGCTGTGGTTTCCCCTCCCCATCAGACTCCAGCCCCAGCTTTCAGCCTCCAGCCCTGGTATGAACAGCTGTAGCCAAATTGACATAGGGTATTTGTTTCAGTCACTTCATTGTTTTTAGATCATGTGAATTTAGGTTATGCTAGTTTGCATTTTCATGACCAGTCCAATTTTTAATACTAAGTAATTTTATACAGTGATTCTTTCTTCTAGTTATTCAATTGTTAGCAGATTTATGTTGTATTTTGATTTTTGTTGTTACAGTTTTATATGTAAGTTAACCAACATCATTATTTTATTTTTGCTTATATTAAGAGAACGATTTGTCATTAGCTGTCAGAACACCACATAGAAGCTCATAAAATGTAAATTTGATTTTTGTGCTTATGAGCGATTCTTTGAATTAGGTCTGTGTATGCTCCCAAAGGGATGAAGTTAATCTTGAGCGTCCAAGGGTGTGATCTGGTTGAAGCTCCCAGATACTGCAGTTTAAGGACCCAAGAAAATATGATCCCCTCCCCTCCTTTAATTTTTGCCACCTGAGTTCTATACCAATAGAGAAAAACAAATGCAAGTCTGGTGGAAATGAGGTATTTTTATTAGTGATAACACTGATGTTTAAACATGTGGTTTACATGTACTGAATTTCAGAATTAGAATTGCCCACTCAAACACTAACTAATTCAGGACCGGGGTAGGACTGAAGCGAGGCCTGTTCCTCTAACACCCATGCTGCGGATGAGTGAGTGAGGTAAACTGGTGTTTCTTGAGGGCAGCTTGCTCCCTTAAAGGACATGCCGGGGGCTGAGCTATGCACATATGGTTTCTCTTTGCAGACTGTCCTTAATAGTTCTGATTTTGTCACTTCCTTTCCTCTGGAAATTGACAAAAGAGGCAGTAAGAGATTCTAGGAGTGTCTTGCTAATGGAATTTCTTCAAAGTGGAGGGTAGCAACAGGAGCGGGAAGGAAGAGGGAATTCCCCTTCCCTACCTTCTACCTCTGGGGCATTAGGACGTGGTTTGTTAAATTTTAATATGATTTATCCAAATAAATGTGAGAGAGCCACCTTCTGCTCTGGCCATACTAACGCTATTTTCCTTGACTTTGTTACTAAAGTTTCCAGTCTCTTTGTATTTATTTCAAGCCCACCTCATTACCCTTGCCCCAGCCTCTCACTACTTCTGGGTAAACCAGGTAGTGAGTGATCTAATATTTTATTTGTATGAGCTGGAGATATTTTACTTGCACATGTCAGACACCCATCTCAAATGCTTTAAGCATAAAGGAGAATCTATTGCCATGTAGTTTTTAAAAGTCCAGATTTGGCCAGCTAGATCCAGGTCTTCAAATGACATCATCCTGCCGAGCTGTTCCTCTCCGTTCTGTGGTTGTCTGTGGGTCTGCTGTCTCACCAGGGAGGCCCTAGCCCTCCAGTTATCACGTGGCCTCCAGCGGCCCTGGGTTTTCTTCTTACCCCTTCAGAAAGCCTTGTTTGCAAAGAACGTCTCTTTCCTAAGTGTTCCAGCACAAACCCTGGGGGAATATTACTGGACCAACTAGGGTTGCTGCTAATCCAGTGTTCTAAGGGGGGGTCCCTAGACCCGTCATGTAAGCATCACCTTGAAACTTGTTAGAAATGCAGATTCTCAGGCTACACTGCAGACTTTTGAATAATAAACTCGAAGGGTGGGGCTCAGTGAACTGTGTGATTCATATGCAGGCTAAGGTTCGAAGACCACTTTGTTAGTCCGTAGACCATACTCAACGGCTAGAGAGAGAAAAATACACTGAGTGGTTCTGCCTGGGTAGATTGATTACTTCTGGGGCCGGGATGGGGTCGTCTTCATCCAGCCCAGTTGGTTTAAGGGTGAAGTGAGGAGGGTATCTTCCCAAAGGAAGATTAGTTGTTATTATCAGAAAAAGCAACGGTTGCTGGTCAGGTAAAATTAATATGTTCTACAATAGAAACTTTTCCACAAGTACTGGGTGGTGAATTATTACACCAAGAATATTAGTAATGAATGCCTAAGGCTCGCTTATTTTATCTTTATAAGGGTTAGAGCAATAGAAGTTTTCCTTCTTATTGTATGTACTGGTACCCAATTATTTTCCTGAATGGAGAAAACAAATAGTTTCATCCTTTAACTTGAGTTGCCCATGAGCTTATATTTTCCTTTATAAGATGGGACATTCTGAGCAGCTGCAGGAGCGCATGGGATGCAGGGCGTTTAACTTGGGCTGGGACAGTCATCAGCTCCCCGACTGAAGCCAAGTCAGATATCTACTATATTGAGTGTTTTGTTTTCTGGAACTGAGTACTTTGTGTGGAAACAAATTAGACCTAAAAGATGTAGTAAGGGTGCTATGACAAAACGTGGTAACTTCTCCTGTTTGTATCTCATCTGTGATTTTCACAGGTACAATGGTGGGAGACCATACCCGCTTGGAATTCCACAACATTGAAACTGGTATCATGACCGAGAAACGTTACATCTCCGTTGTCCCCTCCAGTTTCATTGGCCACCTGCAGAGCCTCATGTTTAATGGGCTGCTCTACATTGACTTGTGCAAAAATGGAGACATCGATTACTGCGAACTGAAGGCTCGTTTTGGACTGAGGAACATCATCGCTGACCCTGTCACTTTTAAGACCAAGAGCAGCTACCTGAGCCTGGCCACCCTCCAGGCCTACACCTCCATGCACCTCTTCTTCCAGTTCAAGACCACCTCCGCTGACGGCTTCATTCTCTTCAATAGCGGTGATGGCAATGACTTCATTGCTGTTGAGCTCGTCAAGGGGTACGTGGAAGAGATCGCCTAGTTTATACTAAATGTCTTAGCTCAAACCCTGAATAAAATATGCACAGAAAAACTGTCTATTCTACTCTCTACCCTCTATTCCTGATTCATGCTCTCATCCGCATTGATTAAAAATATCTTTGTAATCATTAGGACTGGAAGGGAGAGAGATTCATGAGTTTGTTTAAAGATCTTCTTCTATAACTCAATACTGTCAGGCTTTTTAATCTGAAACGTAGTCCTTTAAACCTAAGGGAAAAAAAGCTTATTTTTGCAAAAGAGGGATAGGGTATGTGTTGCATCTATCTCTGGGGCAGTATAGTCTGCAACCACCAAATTTATAGGAAGAAATGAAATACAGATATTTTCAGTACTACCATTAGCCCATATATGCAAATTTTAAAAAGCTGTTCTTGCTTCAAGATATTTTACTACTGTGTGTTGGGAAGTAGTTAAAACAAAAGCAAAAAATAGAACAAAACCCAAAACACAGATCCATGATTGACTGTGAATTTAGATGTCGCCCCCTAATGTTTTGGAGTGTACCAGCTGTACTGCTTTGTGTCTCTGGATTTTTACTAGGTAGTGTTAAAGAAATGGATTCAATGAGTACAGAACTCAAGTGAAGTCTGGTAGAATAGGAACTGATTATTTTTATATTCTTAAATCAAGCTTTTAGTTATTCTTGCATGATGCCAGTCTAGCTTGGGGGATTTGAAGCCCCCAATGCCAGTTATGTACACATTGCCCTTAAACCACTGCAGGGAATCTCAAGTCATTGGGTGCTTGTGGTTCCTCCTAGGTACATACACTACGTGTTTGACCTTGGAAACGGCCCCAATGTGATCAAAGGCAATAGTGACCGCCCCCTGAATGACAACCAGTGGCACAACGTCGTCATCACCCGGGACAACAGTAACACCCACAGCCTGAAAGTGGACACTAAGGTGGTCACTCAGGTTATCAATGGTGCCAAAAATCTGGATTTGAAAGGTAAACCTTGTAAAGAAGTTTCTCCTTTTTAGAGCTTTCAGTGGAAAGGCTGTTTCCAGAGGTAAACTACCGTTTAGGAGCGCCATGCGTTTTGATACATCATACATAACCTATTTTAACAACATTGAATTATAACATGACGCAATTTGTTAGTTTTTACTTCGACCACTCCTGAGGGATGGTTTGTTTTCTCTGTAAACCTGGGGCATGTGGGAGCTGAGTGATGAGGGGATAAATGTCAAAATGTGGAGGGATCATAATACAGAGGAAGGCATGTAGGTTTTGGAATCTCAGCTGAGTCATTTACCGCCTGGGTGACTTTGGTAAAATTTCTTAGCCTTGTTCAGCTTCTATATACTTTTTTTTTTTTTGCAAAATGAGGATGATAATTGTTACTACCTTTCTGGGCTATTAGGAGTTTGGATGGAATAGTGTCTATAATATCCTCAGCATACTATTGGTAACAAGCACATAAAAAGCACTCAGTAAGTGGTTGCTTTGTTGAAAATGTTGTTAATCTTTACTTCATCATAAAATGGGAACAATACCTACCTCATAGAATGGATATAGTGATTAAAATTTGTGAGATGTTTTGTATAAAATGAATGACACATAAGAAATGTTAGTTTCTTCTTTTTACAATGTAGAAACTCTGGTAATAATTTTGTTTATGCTGTTCCCCCCCAGCTGTATTGCCGTTATCTAGTAAACAGTCTAATGTGACTTGGCTTTTGTTGACGTGGTTTCCATACCATTTACCCATTTGCTTTTACTACCTATTTTCCTTTCCAGGTGACCTCTACATGGCAGGTCTGGCCCAAGGCATGTACAGCAACCTCCCAAAGCTCGTGGCCTCCCGGGATGGCTTTCAGGGCTGTCTGGCATCAGTGGACTTGAATGGACGCCTGCCAGACCTCATCAACGATGCCCTCCATCGGAGTGGACAGATTGAGCGTGGCTGTGAAGGTACAACCTTTTTCTTTTTAAGCTACATTCTGTCGCAAGCCTCTTTGCTGCCTCTGCCAGTGCCTCCTTCCTTGGTTTACCAGTCCCCTCTCATCCCATTCACCATCTGACATTGCATCACCACTGATGTCCTCCTGTCACTGGCTGAGTATGTCAAGACATGTGGCACAGGCTCCAGGAATGTACAATATGTTGGCAGATGTCTTTCATACTTGCCATAGAGGACCTTTCCTGGCGTTGACATCAGGCTTCTCCTGACTTGTGCCTTTGCTTCCAGCATGGCTGAAAGGGTATCAGGGACTTTTATTTATATCTTAATACACAGGGAGGTACAAATCAGAGACTTTTATGTGAGTGTCACCATTAATAAAATATTTCTTATGTTGCTAATAGTGACTGCATCATTTAATGAAAACTGAGCAGAAGGTAGGAAAATGATGTCAGAATGCCATGATGGAGGAGGGGAAGTGACAGTTACTGAGCACTTACTAGATGTCAGGCGTCATTTGGTGGTTTCTTGGTGTGGTGTAGTGGAACAGCATGGGCTTTGATGTTAGAAAGACCTGGATTTAGGTCCAGGTAGTAGTTCCTGTTGGCTGTGTGACTTTTGACAAGTTACTTAACCTCTCGGAATGATATCTTCCTCATCTGTAAAATGGGACAATAAAACTTACCTTGGAAGGTAATATATATAAGTCAGAGATATATATAGAATGCCTGGTACATATATAGTAGGTACTCAATAAGTGGTAGGATTATTATTTACAAACATTATCTAATGTGAGACATTTAATAGCATTGCATGCCCACCCATGCAGCACAACAAACCATGCTCACCCTCTTTCTGTAGATAATCCACTGTCTCTTGAGATACTAACTGAATTTTATAGGTCATGTGAGTCCAATAGCTCTTTACAATAAAAGCTATCTAGTTTTAACCAGCAGGGGAGAGCAGACACATTTTCAGCCTTCCCCAGACTCCTTGGGTAGGCTGAAAAGGTGACTCGTGTCTAACTTGAAAGGCAAAGAGGATGATCTGATCAGTCACCAGGACCTATGTATTCTTTTGTCTGCTGGAGCCTCATGGTTTTTTGTGCAATATACTGTTTTCTTGTATCCCTCATTAATTTACCACATCCAACCTGTTCATTCATCTTCTAACTGTTCAACTTCATTTATCACTCCTGTTCTTAACCAGCTTCAGTCCTTCACTTGCCATCATAAAGCACATTTTTTTTTTTTTTAACATCTTTATTGGGGTATAATTGCTTTACAACGGTGTGTTAGTTTCTGCTTTATAACAAAGTGAATCAGTCATACATAAACATATGTTCCCATATGTCTTCCCTGTTGCGTCTCCCTCCCTCCCACCCTCCCCATCCCACCCCTCCAGGCTGTCACAAAGCACCGAGCCAATATCCCTGTGCCATGCGGCTGCTTCCCACTAGCTATCTACCTTACTGCGTTTGTTAGTGTGTATATGCCCATGACTCTCTCTCGCCCTGTCACAGCTCACCCTTCCCCCTCCCCATAACCTCAAGTCCGTTCTCTAAGAGGTCTGCGTCTTTATTCCTGCTTTACCCCTAGGTTCTTCATGACACTTTTTTCTTAAATTCCATATATATGTGTTAGCATACGGTATTTGTCTTTTTCTTTCTGACTTACTTCACTCTGTATGACAGACTCTAGGTCTATCCACCTCATTACAAATAGCTCAATTTCGTTTCTTTTTATGGCTGAGTAATATTCCATTGTATATATGTGCCACATCTTCTTTATCCATTCATCCGATGACGGGCACTTAGGTTGTTTCCATCTCCGGGCTATTGTAAATAGAGCTGCAATGAACATTTTGGTACATGACTCTTTTTGAATTTTGGTTTTCTCAGGGTATATGCCCAGTAGTGGGATTGCTGGGTCATATGGTAGTTCTATTTGTAGTTTTTTAAGGAACCTCCATACTGTTCTCCATAGTGGCTGAACCAATTCACATTCCCGCCAGCAGTGCAAGAGTGTTCCCTTTTCTCCACACCCTCTCCAGCATTTATTGTTTCTAGATTTTTTGATGATGGCCATTCTGACTGGTGTGAGATGATATCTCATTGTAGTTTTGATTTGCATTTCTCTAATGATTAATGATGTTGAGCATTCTTTCATGTGTTTGTTGGCAGTCTGTATATCTTCTTTGGAGAAATGTCTATTTAGGTCTTCTGCCCATTTTTGGATTGGGTTGTTTGTTTTCTTGTTATTGAGCTGCATGAGCTGCTTGTAAATTTTGGAGATTAATCCTTTGTCGGTTGCTTCATTTGCAAATATTTTCTCCCATTCTGAGGGTTGTCTTTTGGTCTTGTTTACGGTTTCCTTTGCTGTGCAAAAGCTTTGAAGTTTCATTAGGTCCCATTTGTTTATTTTTGTTTTTATTTCCATTACTCTAGGAGGTGGGTCAGAAAGGATCTTGCTTTGATTTATGTCATAGAGTGTTCTGCCTATGTTTTCCTCTAAGAGTTTGATAGTTTCTGGCCTTACATTTAGGTCTTTAATCCATTTTGAGCTTATTTTTGTGTATGGTGTTAGGGAGTGATCTAATCTCATACTTTTACATGTAGCTGTCCAGTTTTCCCAGCACCACTTATTGAAGAGGCTGTCCTTTCTCCATTGTACATTACTGCCACCTTTATCAAAGATAAGGCGTCCATATGTGCATGGGTTTATCTCTGGGCTTTCTATCCTGTTCCATTGATCTATCTTTCTGTTTTTGTGCCAGTACCATACCGTCTTGATGACTGTAGCTTTGTAGTATAGTCTGAAGTCAGGGAGCCTGATTCCTCCAGTTCCTTCTTTCGTTCTCAAGATTGCTTTGGCTATTCGGGGTCTTTTGTGTTTCCATACAAATTGTGAAAGTTTTTGTTCTAGTTCTGTGAAAAATGCCAGTGGTAGTTTGATAGGGATTGCATTGAATCTGTAGATTGCTTTGGGTAGTAGAGTCATTTTCACAATGTTGATTCTTCCAATCCAAGAACATGGTATATCTCTCCATCTATTTATATCATCTTTAATTTCTTTCATCAGTGTCTTATAATTTTCTGCATACAGGTCTTTTGTCTCCTTAGGTAGGTTTATTCCTAGATATTTTATTCTTTTTGTTGCAATGGTAAATGGGAGTGTTTTCTTGATTTCACTTTCAGATTTTTCATCCTTAGTGTATAGGAATGCCAGAGATTTCTGTGCATTAATTTTGTATCCTGCCACTTTACCAAATTCATTGATTAGCTCTAGTAGTTTTCTGGTAGCATCTTTAGGGTTCTCTATGTATAGGATCATGTCATCTGCAAACAGTGACAGCTTTACTTCTTCTTTTCCAATTTGGATTCCTTTTATTTCCTTTTCTTCTCTGATTGCTGTGGCTAAAACTTCCAAAACAATGTTGAATAATAGTGGTGAGAGTGGGCAACCTTGTCTTGTTCCTGATCTTAGTGGAAATGCTTTCAGTTTTTCACCATTGAGGATGATGTTTGCTGTGGGCTTGTCATATATGGCCTTTATTATGTTGAGGAAAGTTCCCTCTATGCCTACTTTCTGCAGGGTTTTTATCATAAATGGGTGTTGAATTTTGTCAAAAGCTTTCTCTGCATCTATTGAGATGATCATATGGTTTTTCTCCTTCAATTTGTTAATATGGTTTATCACATTGATAGATTTGCGTATATTGAAGAATCCTTGCATTCCTGGAATAAACCCCACTTGATCATGGTGTATGATCCTTTTAATGTGCTGTTGGATTCTGTTTGCTAGTATTTTGTTGAGGATTTTTGCATCTATGTTCATCAGTGATATTGGCCTGTAGTTTTCTTTCTTTGTGACATCCTTGTCTGGTTTTGGTATCAAGGTGATGGTGGCCTCGTAGAAGGAGTTAGGGAGTGGTCCTCCCTCTGCTATATTTTGGAAGAGTTTGAGAAGGATAGGTGTTAGCTCTTCTCTAAATGTTTGATAGAATTCGCCTGTGAAGCCATCTGGTCCTGGGCTTTTCTTTGTTGGAAGATTTTTAATCACAGTTTCAATTTCAGTGCTTGTGATTGGTCTGTTCATATTTTCTATTTCTTCCTGATTCAGTCTTGGCAGGTTGTGCATTTCTAAGAATTTGTCCATTTCTTCCAGATTGTCCATTTTATTGGCATAGAGTTGCTTGTAGTAATCTCTCATGATCTCTTTTATCTCTGCAGTGTCAGTTGTTACCTCTCCTTTTTCATTTCTAATTCTATTGATTTGAGTCTTCTCCCTTTTTTTCTTGATGAGTCTGGCTAGTGGTTTATCTATTTTGTTTATCTTCTCAAAGAACCAGCTTTTAGTTTTATTGATCTTTGCTATTGTTTCCTTCATTTCTTTTTCATTTATTTCTGATCTGATTTTTATGATTTCTTTCCTTCTGCTAGGTTTGGGGTTTTTTTGTTCTTCTTTCTCTAATTGCTTGAGGTGCAAGGTTAGGTTGTTTATTCGAGATGTTTCCTGCTTCTTAAGGTGGGCTTGTATTGCTATAAACTTCCCCCTTAGAACTGCTTTTGCTGCATCCCACAGGTTTTGGGTCGTTGTGTCTCCATTGTCATTTGTTTCTAGGTATTTTTTGATTTCCTCTTTGATTTCTTCAGTGATCTCTTCATTATTAAGTAGTGTATTGTTTAGCCTCCATGTGTTTGTATTTTTTACAAATCTTTTCCTGTAATTGATATCTAGTCTCATGGCGTTGTGGTCAGAAAAGATACTTGATACAATTTCAATTTTCTTAAATTTACCAAGGCTTGATTTGTGACCTAAGATATGATCTATCCTGGAGAATGTTCCATGAGCACTTGAGAAAAATGTGTATTCTGTTGTTTTTGGATGGAGTGTCCTATAAATATCAATTAATTCCATCTTGTTTAATGTATCATTTAAAGCTTGTGTTTCCTTATTTATTTTCATTTTGGATGATCTGTCCATGGGTGAAAGTGGGGTGTTTAAGTCCCCTACTATGAATGTGTTACTGTCGATTTCCCCTTTTATGGCTGTTAGTATTTGCCTTATGTATTGAGGTGCTCCTATGTTGGGTGCATAAATATTTACAATTGTTATATCTTCTTCTTGGATCGATCCCTTGATCATTATGTAGTGTCCTTCTTTGTCTCTTTTAATAGTCCTTATTTTAAAGTCTATTTTGTCTGATATGAGAATTGCTACTCCAGCTTTCTTTTGGCTTCCATTTGCATGGAATATCTTTTTCCATCCCCTTACTTTCAGTCTGTATGTGTCTCTAGGTCTGAAGTGGGTCTCTTGTAGACAGCATATATAAGGGTCTTGTTTTTGTATCCATTCAGCTAATCTGTGTCTTTTGGTGGGAGCATTTAGTCCATTTACATTTAAGGTAATTATCGATATGTATGTTCCTATTCCCATTTTCTAAATTGTTTTGGGTTCGTTATTATAGGTCTTTTCCTTCTCTTGTGTTTCTTGCCTAGAGAAGATCCTTTAGCATTTGTTGTAAAGCTGGTTTGGTGGTGCTGAACTCTCTCAGCTTTTGCTTGTCTGTAAAGGTTTTAATTTCTCCATCAAATCTGAATGAGATCCTTGCTGGGTAGAGTAGTCTTGGCTGCATGTTTTTCTCCTTCATCACTTTCAGTATGTCCTGCCACTCCCTTCTGGCTTGTAGGGTTTCTGCTGAGAGATCAGCTGTTAACCTTATGGGGATTCCCTTATGTGTTATTTGTTGTTTTTCCCTTGCTGCTTTTAATATGCTTTCTTTGTATTTAATTTTTGACAGTTTGATTAATATGTGTCTTGGCGTATTTCTCCTTGGATTTATCCTGTATGGGACTCTCTGTGCTTCCTGGACTTGATTAACTATTTCCTTTCCCATATTAGGGAAGTTTTCAACTATAATCTCTTCAAATATTTTCTCAGTCCCTTTCTTTTTCTCTTCTTCTTCTGGAACCCCTATAATTCGAATGTTGGTGCGTTTAATGTTGTCCCAGAGGTCTCTGAGACTGTCCTCAGTTCTTTTCATTCTTTTTTCTTTATTCTGCTCTGCAGTAGTTATTTCCACTATTTTATCTTCCAGGTCACTTATCCGTTCTTCTGCCTCAGTTATTCTGCTATTGATCCCATCTAGAGTACTTTTAATTTCATTTATTGTGTTGTTCATCGTTGCTTGTTTCATCTTTAGTTCTTCTAGGTCCTTGTTAACTGATTCTTGCATTTTGTCCAATCTATTGTCCATTCTATCTCCAAGATTTCGGATCAACCTTACTATCATTATTCTGAATTCTCTTTCAGGTAGACTGCCTATTTCCTCTTCATTTGTTAGGTCTGGTGCATTTTTATCTTGCTCCTTTATCTGCTGTGTGTTTTTCTGTCTTCTCATTTTGCTTATCTTACTGTGTTTGGGATCTCCTTTTTGCAGGCTGCAGGTTTGTGGTTCCTCCTGTTTTTGATGTCTTTCTCTAGTGGCTAAGGTTGGTTCAGTGGGTTGTGTAGGCTTCCTGGTGGAGGGGGCTAGTGCCTGTGTTGTGGTGGATGAGGCTGGATCTTGTCTCTCTAGTGGTCAGGTTCACGTCTGGTGGTGTGTTTGGGGGTGTCTGTGGCCTTATTATGATTTTAGGCAGCCTCTCTGCTAATGGGTGGGGTTGTGTTCCTGTTTTGCTAGTTGTTTGGCATAGGTTTTCCAGCACTGTGGCTTGCTGGTCGTTGAGTGAAGCTGGGTGCTGGTGTTAAGATGGAGGTCTCTGGGAGATTTTCGCTGTTTGATATTATGTGGAGCTGGGAGGTCTCTTGTTGATCAGTGTCCTGAAGTTGGCTGTCCTACCTCAGAGGCAGAGCCCTGCCTCCTGGCTGGAGCACCAAAAGCTTTTCATCCACAGGCTCAGGATAAAAGGGAGAAAAAGTAGAGGGAATTAGTAGAAGTATGAGGAAAGAAAGAAGGAAAGGAGGGTAGGAAGGAAGGAAGAAAGAAAGAAAGAAGCAAAGAAGGAAAGAAGGCAAGAAGGAAAGAAGGGAGGGAGGGAGGGAGGAGGGAAGGAAGGAGGGAAAGAAGGAAAAAAGACAGAAAGAAAGAAGATACAGTAAAAATAAAATACAGTATAATAAAGTTATTGAATTAAAAACTTCTTATTTAGAAAAAAAAAAAAAAAAAAGGGACGGAAAGAACCTAGGACAAATGTTGGCAGCAAAGCTATACAGACAAAATCTTACACAGAAGCATACACATACACCCTCACTAAAAGAGGTAAATGGGGAAAAATCCTAAATCTTGCTGTCAGAGACCACCTCCTCAATTTGGGATGATTCGTTGTCTAAAGGAGGGAAGGAAGGACGGAAAGAAAGAAAGAAAGAACGAAGGTAAAGTATAATAAGGTTATTAAAATTAATTATTAAGAAAAAAATTTAAAAAAAAACATGGACGGATAGAACCCTAGGACAAATGGTGGAAGCAAGACTATACAGACAAGATCTCACACAGAAGCATACACATACACGTTCGCAAAAAGAGGAAAGGGGAAAAAATCATAGATCTTGCTCCTAAAGTCCACTTCCTTAATTTGGGATGATTGGTTGTCTATTCAGGTATTCCACAGATGCAGGGTACATCAAGTTGATTGTGGAGCTTTAATCCGCTGCTTCTGAGGCTGCTGGGGGGGATTTCCCTTTCTCTTCTTTGTTCTCACAGCTCCCAGGGCTAAGCTTTGGATTTGGCCCTGCCACTGCGTGTAGATCGCTGGAGGGCGTCTGTTTTTTGCTCAGACAGGATGGGGTTAAAAGAGCCGCTGATTGGGGGCTCTGGCGCACTCAGGCCGGCGGGGACGGAGGGGCACAGAGTGCGGGGCGGGCCTGCGGTGGCAAAGGCTGGCGTGACTTTGCACCAGCCTGAGGCGCGCTGTGCGCTCTCCCGGGGAAGTTGTCCCTGGATCCCGGGAACCCGGCAGTGGCGGGCTGCACAGCCTCCGCGGAAGAGGGGTGTGGAGAGTGACCTGTGCTCGCACACAGGCCCCTCGGTGGCGGCAGCAGCAGCCTTAACGTCTCCCGCCCGCCTCTGGGGTCCGCGCTTTTAGCCGCGGCTTGCGCCCGTCTCTGGATTCCGCGCTTTCAGCCGCGGCTCGCGCCCGTCTCTGGATTCCGCGCTTTCAGCCGCGGCTCGCGCCCGTCTCTGGGGTCCGCGCTTTCAGCCGCGGCTCGCGCCCGTCTCTGGAGTTCCTTTAAGCAGCGTTCTTAAACCCCTCTCCTCACGCCCCAGGAAACAAAGAGGGAAGGAAAAGTCTCCTGCCTCTTCTGCTGATGCAGGCTTTTCCCCGGACTCCCTCCCGGCTAGCTGTGGTGCACTAACCCCTTCAGGCTATGTTCAAGCCGCCAACCCCAGTCCTCTCCCTGCGCTCCGGCCTCAGCTCTCAGCCCCGCCCGCCCCGGCGGGTGAGCAGACAAGCCTCTCGGGCTGGTGAGTGCCGGTCGGCACCGATCCTCTGTGCGGGAATCTCCCCGCTTTGCCCTCCGCACCCGTTGCTGTGCACTCCGCAGCTTCGAAGCTCCCCCCTCCGCCTCCCGCAGTCTCCGCCCTCGAAGGGGCTTCCTAGAGTGTGGAAACTTTTCCTCCTTCACAGCTCCCTCCCACTGGTGCAGGTGCCGTCCCTATTCTTTTGTCTCTGTTTTTTCTTTTGCCCTACCCAGGTACGTGGGGAGTTTCTTGCCTTTTGGGAGGTCTGAGGTCTTCTGCCAGCCTTCAGTAGGTGTTCTGTAGGAGTTGTTCCACGTGTAGATGTATTTCTGGTGTATCTGTGGGGAGGAAGGTGATCTCCGCGTCTTACTCTTCCGCCATCTTCCCTGGGGCCTCATAAAGCACATTTTAATAAAAGCTTCTAATCAGCTTCCCAGGCTTATTTGTAGTATGGAAGTCATTTTCCTTTGCACTAGTAATAAGGCCGCTTGTCCCTATAACCCTCTCCAGTTTTCTTTTAGCCAGAAATAGTTCTTAAATTCTGTTAGCCAAATATGTTGTGTGTGTACAGGAGGGACAGGAAGTTGGGAATCACCAAGCATTTAAAGCAGCCGCTTTGCTTTCTTCTCCTGAAAATGCACAATTTCATTCAACTCAAAAGTTTTTGTCTTATTGGCCTGCTCTTAGTTCTTTTGGGTGTTAAGGGAAGTCCTGAAATTGATGCGCCGTTTGAGAATTAATTTGAGTATACTAGTTTAGGAGATTGTGGAATGACAGAAATTCCAGTTTTCCTGGAATAATTAATCACATCTAGTAAAATCATAATATAAAAGCACATATTCAAAAGTATAAGGCTCTCTTCAAATGTTAAATATTTTTATCATGCCATCAGTTTTGTAGATTTAAAAGTCAACAGGCATCATCCATTTAACTCCATTGCAACGTCGCCTGATAGAAATATAATGTAAGTCATATACGTAATTTTAAATTTCCTGGTAGCTGTATTTAAGAAAAAAGATACAAAGTAACAGGTAAAGTTAAGTTTAATTTTACATTTTATTTAACTTAACCTAATATATCCAAAATATTATCATTTCAGCATATAATCATTATAAAATTTTTAGTTAGACATTTTATTTTCTTCATATGAGCCGTCAAAATCAAGTGTGTATTTTGCACTTGTAGCACACCCCAGTTCAGACCACATCTTTAAGGTCCTCAATAGCCACATGCATCTATGGCTACTGTATCGGAGGCACAGTTCTATAGAGTATAAAAATTGGGGTTGGGCTTCCCTGGTGGCGCAGTGGTTGAGAGTCCGCCTGCCAATGCAGAGGATACGGGTTCGTGACCTGGTCCGGGAAGATCCCACATGCCGCGGAGCGGCTGGGCCCGTGAGCCATGGCCGCTGAGCCTGCGCGTCCGGAGCCTGTGCTCCGCAACGGGAGAGGCCACAACAGTGAGAGGCCCGTGTACCGCAAAAAAAAAAAAAAAAAAAAAAAAAATTGGGGTGTAAGGCAGTAAAGCTGTAGCATTTGATTAAAAGGAAGTCTAAACCAACCTTTATAAAAGTGGATTAAAATGTACAGTGTAAAGGTGGAATGGACTCCACTTACGAGAGCTTCAGGGGAAGTTGTGGGAGCATTAGGGAAAAGAAATTACCCATCTGCTTGGAGAAAATGTTCCTATCCCTACCTACAGCTCTATGTGCAGTTTGGCATGACTCATCACATGCATTAGGGTGGGTTCTGACCTTCCTCTGAGTATGGGTGATTGTTCAAAGCTGAATATTGTGGCTTGCTGGCTCTACCATCCGCATCTATGGCAAGTCCTATGGGCCTAATAACACTGCACTCTATTGCCATGGAGATAATTATGATGGTTACCCATGGAGCATTATGACCACCCCACTGGGTGGCATGAAGTGGAGGATGAGTTCTGAGGGAAGAAAGCCCTTGTTTATTGTACACAGATGACTTGGATAATTAGCCTAAGTGGCCAGGAAAAATGGCCAAAAAGTGGGTTAAGGCATAAATTACTGTCATTGGAAGCTTGCACTATTGTGAATAAGCCCTTGTAAGAGATACCAGGAGCTTTTTAGGGCGCTATGGAAGATGATGGGGAGGGAAATGAAGGGCACGAAACCTTGGAAAGACTGCAAAAAAGTATCATTCTCATTGTGACTCTCTACATAGTACCGAACCCTCAGGAAGGCCTTTGACAGTTAGGCAAGTCACAGGAAACAGAACACAGTTCTTGATTTATCATTTCTATGCCTAGAATAGGAAACAAGTAGGGGATAAGGATTCATTACTAAGAACTAAAACCTGAATCTTGTCACGATGGTGAATGTGTTTTATTTTTAACATATTTGGGGTACACAGGCTAGGATATATCATATGTTCTTATATGTGTCGAAGTCATTGATAATGACGCAAGATCCCCAAGTAGCAATTGGATTACTTTCTGTATTATATCTAATCCCAAAGAGTCTGGAATTATTTTAAAGACACATTAATCCACTACTCTTTGGCTCTTGATTGTTTATAGTAAGAAAGGAAAAAAATATTGAATTAGGTTTTTATTTTATGTTTCTAATATATGCAGAGTATATAATTTAGAAATTAAGTGCAATTTCTGGACAGACTAGCCAACATCTAGCTGTGACTTGCAACCTCTCAATTTGGACTAGGACTTTTTATAATGTCTGATTCAGTACTTGGCTGGTAAATATCTCTTTCTATCTTGAGGCCAGCTTTGCTGCAGAGACCAAGGCATGTATTGGCTAGAAATCCGATTCCACAACTGCAGACGGTAAACATCTGAGAGAAGCACACGTGCTTCATTTTGAGACTGGTGTAAATAAATAAAAATGACATTGGTTTGGTGCCAATTTGCCCACAGCCATTTGGGTTTGGCTACATTTTTATAAATTAAGCCAACTGAGATTGTTGGTGTTCCCAAATCACCTTCATACAAATGCCCAATTCTAGTGCCAGATTCCTTGGTGGCATTTTCAGGAGGTTACAAGGAGTGCTCCCAAGCGACTCTTCCACGCGTAACTCCTAAATGTTCAGAATTATTTTTGTGGGCTCCGTCTGGCTGTGCACACGTGTCTTTCAGTCTGGCCATGTACTACCCTTATTTCTTGATGTTTATCCTGACTGATGGAAAATCATTTTTCTGGACCATATGCCTTGGGGTTGCCTGTATGGTTGTGGGAAGGCTCTTGTAACCTGCCTGTGCTCTGTCCAGTTCAACGTTTCCCTGCCCCTGCTCTGCTGATGTGGCTCTGATGAGGCCTGCTCCACCCTGGTCTGTGCATCCCCTGTCTGTGCTGTCTCTGGAGAACCTGTAGAGCATTTCAATTGTCTGTTCGAGTGATGTTGATTATGCCGATTGTGTTTTCATTTCTGTAATGTTACCCTGGTTTGCTGTACCTCTTACTAACCTCTGGTTATTGTTTTCGCCTTTTCTGTTCTTTTGCTAACAAAGTTGCGTTGACCAAAGCTGACCTGAAAGGTAGAGAAGGTTCTTGTTCCCATTACCACTTTGGACTGAAAGATGTCCTGAGTAACCCTTGGTATCTTATCTTTAGAGGACTTCAAGCTGTCACACCTCTTGGACAGCAGCGGTTATGGGGAGGGGGCTGAACCCTGTGTTCTTTATGAACAGTGGCAGAAAACCCAAAGCACTGCATGAAAAATAACAACCAAGGCGAGGCGTCTTGGGGATGGGAATATGATTCCATTTTGGGGGGACCAGAGAGGTTTGACAGCATCCTATATTGTGACTACCCACAGGCATATTAATCCACTTCTGGAAATGCCTCTCCAAGTAGTTGCCATGGAGGGGTTGGTTCCTTTTAATTTATTCACTAGAGACACAAGACAGCACTTGGAAAATGAAAAAAAAAAAAGCCCATTTGAGTTCTTAATTTATTATTTTCTGGGTCAGGGAGGTCACTTCTCAGAGCAGGGCTTTTGAGTGCTTAGACGTTATGAAAGATAATGCCATTTTCTCTTAACTCATTTTAAAGAAATCTTTTAGGCATTTGGGAGATATTAATCTCATTAAAACATTCTAGAGTTTTATGTCTCCTATTGGGGATTTTGATTGAGCACTTTAATTTCCTGTTTTGTGATTCTAAAGAAAAAAGTACTCTTGGGGAAGAAGAGGATCTATCGATCTATTGATTTTACCCTGAATACCCTTTAAAATGCCTGCATGTTAGATATCAGTGAATATCTACTGCAGATACTGCTTCTTCTACCATTCAAAGAGGCACCTTGCAAAGTCTGTAATGATTCACCTTTCCTGTCGTGTCAGGCTGCTTTGACTCAGAGTAGCAAGACGAGAGCCTGCATTTTAGGTATCTTTCAGCCAATAGTTAAGGGGAGAATTGAGCCTTGGATGGCCTCTGCGAATTTGCAATCAGCACAAATTGTAAGAAGTGGTTAAGACAAAGGTACTTTGTCTTACTTTTTCACCTAAAAGATCATTTACTTTGCAGTGACTTGTTATATGTCATGAAGGTAAGCAGTACAAGTTTCTCTCTCGGGTGGATATCAACTAGATGAGGTCTCTCTAGCCATTTTACTATAACTCTTCTTCATCCCCTCTTAGCAGATTCACAAATATGCTAATATCTCATAAAACTAATGAAAGGAACATGCACTGGATTAGTACTTTGAAGTTCTAGGTAGCGGTACAATAGTTTTCAATTTCAAATATGTAGGATCCTTTCAGTAATATGGAAGGCTGTTGTTTTTAGACATTCTATTCAATTTTCCAAATAGTTCTACTCCATGTCACTCTGTAAATGGAGGGGAGAGAAAAGGGGACAGGATTTGATCTATAATGAGACAATTCAAGGTTGTCAAAGCTCTTTGTGACCAGATTTATTAGATAAAACTAGACAACTGCATCTCTCCCTAGACTTTACCGTTCTTCATGGTAGTAACTGTGTGGATTTTGAATCCCCAGAAACTTCCATGGGGACTCCATATGTAGCAAAATGATCTTAAAATTTCCATGCAAAGGAGAAATGGTTTGTAGGAATCATAACAAAGAACTAGTTGATTTCTATGCCTACTATAAATTGTTGACCAAAGTGTAGGTATAGATTTGGGGACATAATAGAGTGTCTTAATTTGCTCATTTATAGAAGCAGTCTAGTCATCAGTATGGTTTTTATGTGATTACTCCATTGACCCAAACTCTCTTCCATTCTTGTAATGACTTAACAGTCTCTTTGTGGCAGGAGCCATTATTCTTTGTAATTATTCTGAGTCATCTTACTCCTTCCCAGTATTATGGCAAAAGACCTTTAGGATGCGAATGCCTTTCCCTTTTATTTTCCTGACATTGGGGTATGGACCATTACTCATGCTGGCTTTTTCATCTACAACCTGTGGGCACGGATAGGACTAATTAACATTAAGTGTGAAGGACAATAAAAACATGACAAAGAAATGAGGCAGTCTGAAAAGTAAAGGCATATCATATTCATAAGGAGATATAACAGTGGGTCTAGGAAGTGGCAAGATGGGTCGGGGCAAGTCAACAGCTTTAATCCTCTTGTCATTGTGTTGCTGGAGTGGTGTTTTTAAAAATATTTATTTGTTTGTTTGTTCATTCATTCATTCATTCTTCTCCAGTGATTGTGCTGTTCAGTTTAACAGGAACTCAGCTACTCCTGTGTATCAGATACTTAGCTAGGTACTGGGATTACAGGTGAGGTACAGTCTGACATCAAATAAATCCATAGGAGATCAGCCAGTAGCTACAGTGCAGAGTGAAAACTGCTATGCTAGAGTGGACGTGGAGCACGCAGTGTGTCTGCGGAGGAGGGCTGCTGCACTGTGTAGGGTCATGATGATCATGGTGGCTAGTCAGGGGATATTTTCTAGGCAGAGTTGGAACTGCGTCTGAAGGGCAACATGTTTTAGATGGATGAGAGGTGGAAGCTCACTTAAGAGCTTGGCCAGTTTGGGCACCTACAGGAAGCTCCATTGGGCTGAAATAACACTCATGTGGGGATGTGATATACACAAAGCTGGAGCAGTAGGATGGAGACGGGTGATGGCAGACCTTTTGTGTAAGGAGTTGGACTTTACCCCAAGGGCGCTGTAAGGAGGACAGAGACTTGGGTAAGAGTTTCATCTTTTGAAGATCACTCTGACACCAGAGTGGAGAATGGATGAGGAGGACAGGAAGTGGAAGCAGAGAGTGGTTAGGAGGGAAGTAGCATATTCCAAGACGGAGGGAAGAGGTGTGAACCTGACAGTTGTTACTCTTGTGGGCTAAGAAGATAAACATGTTTCTCTCTCAGATGAAGCCTCTGAGGAGTGAGGAAGAAAAGGAGCTTTCTCTCCTATGTATTTCCCTCCCACCCCTGCAGTGTTGCTTTGTTTCATAGCAGTTGCTTTTACACATCATGACCAAAGGTGTCAGGGAGGAACTTGATTGACGGCCCTGGTTTAGGTCACACTTTGCATCCCTCCAGATTAAGAGAGGAAGTAGGACCTCCCCTGAGGTCCATGGGAGGTGTTGCATTGCTGAGAGGTACAGCCCCTTGAACCTCAAGGTCCCTTGAATAGAATAACAACATCCATGGGCTTTTCAGAAGTAATTTTCTAATTCCTCTTTATTTGCAAGAGGGGTATTCCTAGAGAGGAAAAGATTCCCTAAAAGCATGTTCATTTAAGAAAGGACCTGTTCAACTGTAAAAGAAATATTAAGTTTGATCTTTGGGGAGTGAGGCAGATGAGTCATAATCATGAAAAATAAAAAAAAAAAATAGCTCTTTATTGGTTTAGGGGATTAATCAGAATATCCTCTCCCTGCTTTCCATTATAATGCCCCTTAGCAGCTTCTGTCTTTGGAGTTGATGGGCTTCTTTTATAGAAATGTAAGTTGTCCCTCTGCCCAGATGATGGACATGTGGGTAGGAGAGGGCCATGTATTAATCAGATTTGGTTCCAAGTGCTGTGTATCTTAAGTAAGTCAATAAATGTTTTGAGTTTGGATACCTTGAAAACCCACAGATTCTTTCAAGTCATTTTAGGTTAAGAGTTGGCATCAGCCAAATTCTTCTAACAGGTAATTCTCCAACTTTCCTTGCTGTGTGGACTATAGTTCCTCACTTCATTTTATCCAAAGCTAAGAGATGTATTACTTTCTCTATTGTATTTTGTGTAGTAAAGTGTAGTGTTTGACCTCATAGAAGTCAGTTCCTCAAAGATGGTTTGCATTATGGGAAATAATAAGAGAGACAGGAATTAAATGGAACTTTCCACAGTGGTTTCTGCCTCTTGTCTCTCAACGTTGCATGACAGAGGTTTTTCACAAAAGAACTGTAACTATGACTTAACTACCTCAATGTGTTCATTTCTGCAGTCCTGACCAATTACACACCCAACTAAAATGGGTAGAAATTGATTTTCCTTTCCAGCGGAATTGAGAATACCCTTTATTTGAGGGTTTCCTTAGTTCACGCACGTGCTAAGGGTATTGTGTCTCCATGATGATGACAACCTTGCATGACAGATATTGTTATCGCCAGTTCATGGATGACTTTATAGATCTTATATATATTATCTGATTCAATCCTTATACCGTGTGAGGTAGAAACAACTTCTCCTTTATATAGATGGGGAAACTGGGGCTCAGAGAATTTAGGTAATTAGCCCAAGATCACATTGCTAGTAAGTAATAAAGCTGTATTTTAAAGCTTATGGCCTTTCCCCTACTGTACTCTATGGTGTGAGTCTGGATTTGCATATTTCCAAAGCAGAAACAGTACAGAGATAACCAGAGAGTGTCCAAGTGGCCTCCAGCTGACTTTATGATAGCTGGTTTTCATAGCAATACTGTTTCACTAAGTTCTAGATGATTTGTGCACTATGTTCATTAAAACAAAGTATTTTAAATTAGCTGGCTTTTTGTCCAGCCTGGCCTTAGAAATCCCTTCTCTCTCTCTCTCTTTTAAAAAATTCCCTCTACTGCTCCAACAAGCTGCTACATCAGTGCTGAGAAAAGAAGGAAAAGCAGAAAATGAGGTCCCAGTTACATTTTCTGAGGCAGCATTGACTTTTGAGGACCTGTTCATGATTTTAAAAAGAAGGGATGATCTAATCATTAGACCTATATTCCGCAGGCACCCTCTGAAGATAGGGTGGATTGAGCAAGAAGGCTTTTGATGACACCATTCTCTCACCTTTACACACACTCCAGCAAGGGCAGGTATTACTGTTACCTCTCTTGTCTGGAAGTGTCACGTGGGTAAATTGCTTTACTCACCAAGTATAATTATTCTTTGCTGTTCATTGGCCATTGAGGGAAGTGCTGTGCTAGAGCTGGCATCAGCACAGGAATTTTCAGGAATTTTGTAAGCTGCTTGGCATCATGTAACACATATTCGCTTGAAATTGGCTGTGGTGGGAGTATTTTACGCCATGAAAACCAGCTTACATAAATGTTACAGATCAGGTTTTATTATTATTTTTTTTTCCCTCGGAGTTCTAGTTGTTAACAGGAACACAGGAAATCAGAGGCCACTGGAGATAAAGAACTCACGAAGGCGTCTTGGTTTCAACCAATTCCCATGCCCATCTTGACTTATTTTAACTCATTGTATGGTGAGAGGGCTGAAGTGATTGAGGAGAACCGGGGTGTTATTGAAACTGTCCCCATGTCCCACAACTGTTGGATTTTATTGTGGGTCTTTTTCGCTCAGCGCCCTAACCAAGCAACTGTTTTGAACCCTTGCTTGAGGAGAGGAAGCCATAAACACCTGAGCATGCTCGATGAGCCCTGTCTCAGTGCCTTTCTGAGCATGAGCAAGGCATAGGTCCTGCCCTCAAGACGAAAAAGTAAGATCTTGGGAACACAGATGCTCTTAGGTCTTTCTGCCAATGAAATTTTATAATAACATTCAGGACCCTGTTCTCTGACTTTGCTTAATCTTCTGTAAAGTGGGAACTAGAGCATTCACTTCTCAGCTGGCTCTTTATGAAGAGGGATGCTTGACACATTTAAGGATCATTGCTTTCTTATTTTAAAATTAAATAGAAGTGAGTTGGGTTTCTGCCAATTAAAAGGGATGAATCTTATGTTGCCTGTAAATGACTCCCTTTGGAAAACCCCAGAGGACCCAACACTGTAAATGTAGAAGCACTTTGAGAGCTACAGAAGTATCTTTGTTGTAGGGACCAATACATACTTGCAGCTAAGTAAGGATAACCTCATCCCTAATGTCAAGAATACCTTTCATGAAGCCTCAACGCTTTAATTCTTATATTTTAGCAATAGAGACTGTAGGTTGCTCAGGAAGTTGGTAAGGATCTTTCACACATACACACATGTGCACAGATACATATATCTATGTATATTCATCTTCCTTTTTTTGTTCTTTCTTTTTTTCTTTCCCGCTCAATTACTGCTCAGTCATCCTTCCTCTATGAAACAATGTAAATTTTAAAATGTAAAAGCGGAAGGGTTTGTGAACTTACAAACGTGGGAAATAAAATTGAACGTGGAAGATATCTCTTTAAGCAGCCCGTGGCAGCTTGCATACAGCTTCTTCCCATGGCAGCTGGGCCTTATATGGGGCCAGCAAACCCTTTGCCTGGCACAGAGTTCTACCGTGGTGACGCTTCACAATCAGGTTCCAGTCACAGATTCTAAGCCCTTTGACAAACACCTCATGCTGTGTGATTAAAGATGATGAATATTGTTAAACCAGCCCCACCTGGTCCCACCAGTGGGTTACCAGCCTTGCCCTTTAGGATAAATGGATATTGGGAATCGGCCCAGATGTATCATTCCAGGCTCCCCCACTCACCAAGCCTATCTCTCCATTATGGCCAAGACCAGCTGGTGCTGGTTATTTATCCATTTTAAACTGGGATGTTTGAGGCATAGGTTTGGTTAAGTCCTACTTAGGCATTAACAGATATACACTCTGATACAAGTGTCCTGTGCTTCTAACAGCACTTCTGTCTCAAGGACCTGCAAGTAATAAAAGGCAGTCTGTCAACTTTTGATTTTTCGAGACCTTGAAGAGGAGTTGACTGAGTCAGTCTGCATGTACAGCAAAGGTGGATTTGAGCAGTAACAGGCATGAAATGACTGTCTGGGACAATTCTTAAAAATAAAAACAACCCCAGATTCAAGCAGAATAATGAGAAATTTGTGGCAGCCATCAGAGTTATCATATGAAAAAAATAAAGAAAAAAGACAGTGCAGTGCTTTCCAGTAAACTAAAAACAGAGCTGGGAGTTAAAACCGAAACACCTACAAACATCATTGACAACTTACTTAGTCCTTTCATGCATACTTCTGTTGCCTTGTCACTTTCCCTACTACACAAAGAAAGTCACCATCCGTTCTCAAAAGAATATGTGACTATTTTAGTGAGGATTCATTACATATTTAATACACCAGCCCTATACAGGGAGTCCCTGAAGCTTTAGTGTAGTTTGTAGTTACTATTAATAATTTAAAAACTTTCTAAATATGTAATTCCAAAGGTTTATGTTATCTTAGAGTATCTGGAATTTTAGGTTGATTTGGAAGAATGTTTTAGATAAAATTATTAAGTCTTCAGAAATATGTGTTATGTTTATAAACATACACATTTGATATAGATTTTTGTTCATATACTTAGACAAAACTAGATCTTCCTGTTTATTTTTAATTGAATTTTGAACTGAAATAGCATTTGAAAATTTTCTTTGTTAAAACAGCCACATCCTTACATTAAATGTAGGTTAGAGTACTCTTGCTAATCTAATGGCAAGACACACACACACACACACACACACACACACACGCACGCGCGCACACACACACACACACACACACCCTCTGGTTTATCCACATCCATAGAGGTTAGGTGGATCAGAGGTTAGGTGGATCAGTTGTAGAGTTAGCACGCTTGGGTTGGGTTTGAGACCTCACCCTGCTACTTGTTACCCGTGGGACCTTGCAAAAAAATCACCTGACGGTTCTGTGACTTACTTTACTTTTCTGAAATCCTTGCCTTCCAACTTGATCGTCGGTCAAAAAATTCTTTTGTTTTTGAAGTTCTGGATGTCTTCCATGAGAAAATCATTCCTGTTTCTCTGATTCTTTAATACTTGTAATTGCTTCATCATGTGTTTATGAAGACTAAATAAACTAGTATCTGAAACACGCTTAGTACATTGTCTGGCACATGATAAGTGCTAGGTAAGTCCCTTGTTTTGTTATTGTTATATCCTTGGTCTGATTCGTATAAGATCAAATTATATCAATGGATGTGCAGTCGGAAACATTGTTTTAAGTTTTTCTTTTTCCTTTTTTCCAGAGCATTTTGGTATGTTTCTTTACCTTTTCTTTTTTCTTCCTTTCTTTTCTTCTCCCTTCCTTCCTTCTTTCTCTCTCTCCCTCCCTCCTTCCCTCCTTCCCTTCCCTTCTCTTCTCTTCCCTTCCCTTCCCTTCCCTTTTCTCTGCCTCTCTCTCTGTCTCTCTCTCTCTCTCTCTCTCTCAATTTTGAAGACAGTATGAGAATATGAGAAATAGATACAGATATAAGATATAGTGTATTCAGGAAGGGATGTCCTTAAATAGTTTGAAATAAGAAAAGGAGCTTATATTGCCATTTAGAAAGTGTTTTAGAGTCTAGTCCAAACTTGTACTCATTCAACACAGTTATTGCATACTATCCCTGGGCATTGGGGACCCAAGAGCCTTTGTCCCAACATCTGCTGAGATTAAATGAGTCTAATAGTTAAATCAGAAGAGGAAATGTGGTCAATTAAATACCACCACTACCCCCAAAATGTTTGGTTCCAAGTAGAAAATTGCTTATTTAAGTTGATACTTGTAAATTCTATGGATAAATTAGTTAGGAAAACCACATGGCTTTAAGTCACAAAAGAATGACTTTATTTCTTTATCTTTTTTATTCTCTTGTTTTTTTTTAATTTCATCTATTAAATAGAAGTACGTTTTTATTTTATTTTTTTTAATTTCTTCCAACATCTTTTGAATTTTCTTTTTTTAAAAAAATTTTATCAGAGTATAGTTGATTTACAATGTTGTGTTAGTTTCACGTGTACAGCAAAGTGAATCAGTTATACATATGCATATATCCACTCTTTCTTAGATTCTTTTCCCATATAGGCCATTACAAAGTACTGAGTAGAGTTCCCTGTGCTATACAGTAGGTCCTTATTAGTTATCTATTTTATATATGGTAGTGTCTTGTTCTTTCTTTCATTCAATAATATTTTCTGAGCCCCTACTTTACACCAAATACTTTATCAGAAACTAGAGCTATAAAAGGTGAGCAAAACAGACAAGGCTTCTGCCCTCAAGGAACTCATATTCCAGAAGGATGAGATAAACAATAAAGAATTTAATAAATAACTTAGTTACAGTTCATGTAATCGTTGTGAGTTAAATAAAGTGGGAAATAGGCTGGAGAGTAAATGAAATGCTGATGGGGACTTCCTTAAATAGGATAGTCTGAAGAAAGATCATTTTGAGCTGAAACTTAAAGAAAAAATGAGCCAGTCATTTGAAAATCTGCAGGAAGGACATTTCAGGCTATGGGTTGGCCAAGAGCAAAGGACCTTGAAGGTAGGGATGGCCTTGAAGTGTCAGAGCAGGGGTCCTGGAACGGAGCAGCTTCAGAACCACACAGAGGGCTTGTCACAGCTCAGGTTCCTGAGCCCCGCCTCCAGCCAGTAGGTCTGGGTGGAGCCTGAAAACATGCATTTCTCACAAGCTCCCAGGGGATGCAGGTGCTGTTGACTCTGACTCAGGCCCACGCTGTGAGCACCATTGTGTTAGAGAGGAATTGGAAGGAGGAAGGGATGGCTGGAGCGTGGTGTGCTGGAGGTGAGTGGTAGGAAATGAGTCTGGAGGAGGAGGCAGGGGCCCTGGGATCTCACCCTAGAAAGGAAGTAGGATTTCTGGCTCAAATGGATGAGAAGTCATTGCAGGTTCTCCTGGTCTTCACTGAAACCCTGAAACTGCCCTTGTTCTTAGACGATTACCGTGTAGTCAAGTCTTTGAGGGTTATCCGATTCTGAATGGCATTTGCCCCTTAATGCGTGGGAAACAAATCCCGTGGACTTTGGAAATGGCCTATAATTCCCTCTGTATGGGATTCCGACAAACGGGACTGATTGCTTGCTTTGCAAAGAACCATTCTCCCATGCCCAGGTTTTAGAAGTATGAGATAATGGCAAATCCGGGGGCTGCAATTCAGATCAGCTCCACATTTACTGAAACACTTTCTCTGCATCTGGCACAGCGTAGGACATAACCAAAGCATAGTACGTGCTTGGTACAGCAGGGACATAACCAAAGCATAGTACGTGCTTTCTAACTGTAGGCAGCATTCACTCTTTTTGGGACAAATAGTAAAAAAAATGTGAAAGAATTAGAGGATTATGTAAGCAGAGTACACTGCCATGTGTAATAAAGTGTTAAATATTATCATATATAAACGTTAGTGATGCGGATAATATGTGCCGTGGCCACTAGGAAGTGGGAGAATTGTTGTCTGAAGTTACTGGGGAATGTTTGATATCCAGGAGGCATTTTAGCTGGTCCTTAGGAAATGGTTAAAATTTGGCTAAAGAGGAAGAGAAAGACATGGGAAAACTTTTGTCTTCAGATTCAGTGAACATGCAAAGAATTAGTGTTTTCCCAAAGTTTTTGCTGTTCTGCGGCCTTTCAAGGGAAAGCTTTCCATGTGTTTCTGATTCTTGAGCGCAATTGAATTACTAGCCCATTGTCTGGTGAGAGCTGTTTGGTCAGGGAGCCCCATGGACTTCTCAGAAGCTTTTGTCCTTTGAAAGAAGCTGTCGTGATTTGCCATTGTTAATGAGCCTTGTACTACACAATGCTCAAGTTTAAGACCCACTGAGAACATGACCATGAACCTCTTTTCATCTCCACATGGGGGAACCACATGGCGTATAGCAGCTGCAGAAACCCAGCAGCTATGCTGCTCCCCCAGTGTTAGTGATTGTCTTTAAGTTTCTAATGTCATATCCTAACAGCTTTGTATTAGGAGTGATGGTCTGTACTGCTTCTACCCTTCATGAATAAATACAAAATGTCTTGCCACCCAGAAGACAACCCCTTTGTAGTCATGCATCTCTTTTGAATATGCATCCTTAGGACCCGAAAGGCTTATAGTTCAATATTCTGTGCCTGTGTGAGGCTTAGCCTGGAAATTGTGGAATATGCACTTACTGCAATGGATATATTTTTACTGTGTCAAGTGCTTTTTTGCATCAGATCCTGACTATTACATTTGATGAGTCAAAGGGCCCACCTCCTTTGCTGAGGCTGTCTGGGAAATTCATGGAGTTATCCTGAATATTAAGATATTTCCTGTTAGTTTAGGTAATTCCAAAGGTGTAGGTTTATCTTTAATGCCAAGATAAAGGCAGAGGATAGAAGTGAAAAAGAGAATGGTGAAAGAGGGGTCCCAGGATGACCTAGGAAAGATGGCAGTCTGTAAGGCAGAGATCACCAAACTTTTTCAGTTGCTCACTCATATCTGCAGAAGGTGTTGAGAATGTCCCCAAGGTAGGTATACTTAAAGAAAATGAACATAATTTCTAATATTTTCTTCCTGTACCTCAAATACACCCTCTGGCATGTGCACACTCTGTTTGAATGCATTCTTCTGTAAACCTACAGCAGCAGTGTGGTGCAGCGCACTGGTTTTCAAACGTTAGTCTGCATCATAAAATCCTAGAAGCTTGTGCAAACACAGATTTCTACCTCCCCCCAGAGTTGTTTCTAATTCAGTAGGTATAGGGTGGCCCAATAATTTGCATTCCTAACAACTTTCCCGGTGATCTGGTCTGAAACTATGCTTTAAGAACCCCTGAGGTAGTTAGTCTCAGAGTTAGTTTACCGAA
Organism: Globicephala melas; assembly: GCF_963455315.2. Taxonomy (NCBI): domain Eukaryota; kingdom Metazoa; phylum Chordata; class Mammalia; order Artiodactyla; family Delphinidae; genus Globicephala; species Globicephala melas. The sequence continues at coordinate 153,668,552 of NC_083315.2, forward strand.
GTTGGACATCAGGGTCCTTTAATTATCCAATGTGTGACCTTGGGTAAATTAGTTTAGTTCTGTGAGCTTAGTTTTTAAAATCTGTGGTACAGAGGTAATCATAATTCCTTACATTTTAGGGTCACTGGCGAGCTTCATGAGATACGCTAGACAAAGTGCTTATCACCCAGTGCTTATCGCCTACAAAACAACAATACATGCTGGCCGCTTTACCCTCCTCCTCCTCGTTATCGTCACACATCTTTCTAGTGTCACGAAGTGACTGTAAGAACTTTTGTGCCTTAATTCACAAGCATCATGGGAATGCATTTTTCTGCTTCAGCATTGTTCCTTTAGAAAGACCATGCTCCGAGTGAGATATCTTCCTACTTGAATGGTAGAGATGAAGCTCTTTTGCAAAGTCTGCCAAAAAGAGAACAGTGTGTTCAGCCCTCTCCCTTCTGTGTGTAACTGTTGATAGTTTGTGGCTAAGTGTGTATTTCTGTTGTCTTATGTAGTGAATTCTTCTTGCATGGTATAGAGTTGACATTTTTGGCGGTTGTGTCTTTGAATGTTTTGGGGCATGAGAATAGTAAATTCAAGTGATTGCTTTGAATTTGATTAATTTTAACACGTTTTTCTCTCTCTCCTTTTTTCTTCTTTACTGCTCTTCTTATGAATTACTAGGACCAAGTACCACCTGCCAGGAGGATTCATGCGCCAACCAGGGGGTCTGTATGCAGCAGTGGGAAGGCTTCACCTGCGACTGTTCCATGACCTCCTATTCTGGAAACCAGTGCAATGATCGTGAGTACAACCTTTTCATGCTTGGGATATTTTCAAAGAGTTCAGAGGTTTGGAGAAACCATAAGGACATTACGTAAAAGGATGGCTCTTCTGAAAGATTCATAAGCAATTTCTCATCCAGAAACTAGGAAAATAAAGGACTAATGGTCTAATGGCAAAGCAACATTTCTTGTTCAACAATACTAGATGTTTTTCCATTTACTTACTCCCTGTTTTCTTTAGATTAGATGACCTTTGACAAACAAAACAATTATGACAATATTTTTGTTCTAAGGAGTTCAATTTTCCATTAATTAAATCATCTGGATAACAATTTTGAGACTCTCCCACTTACATTGCCTAGAACTTGGAGGACATTAAGGAATGTAGCTATTTTTTCAAAAAGTCTGAGTTTAGAGAATTTCTTAGGCCTTCCAAATGATGAAGACATTAAGAGAGTTTATTATTTTTTCCAACTAGAAATGTTTAATGCATTCTCAAGGGTCTTTCAAATGTAGGCAGAGATTCCCTCTGGCTAAATTTATTGATATCTATTTAGTTTATATATACATAGTCATTCTGTTTATATATATATATTTCTATTTTGTGAGTATGTTTATATGTATGTATCTGTGTATTTGCTTCATATTGGAAGAGAGCCAGTTGTTATTTTTGTCCACTAGTGATGCTTCGGGTACATCAGCTGTTTTAATTCTAGGAGAAGACTGATTTCATGAAGGTGATTCTAGCACTGACGGTGGAGAGAGTTCAGTTCTGTGGGAATCTATAGCCTGTGTCTCCACGTCCTCCTAACATGGCCACCTTTAGAAATGAGCAAACACTTGAAATCTCTGAATACCGATTGCAAAGTGATTTGTTGAAAAGCCCTGACTTAGTGGGTCCTGCTGACCTTCTCATTTTCTAAATGCAGCCTTCATGGTAGGAGTTTATTTTATAACCTGAATTCATAGTTGTCATCAGTTGGTTTTATAAAAAAGATGCGTAATGTTATCTGAGCAAGTACTAAAGTTACATTACAGTTTGTACAAGTGGGAGCAGTCACCAATTACAATGCTATCTCTGTTATGTCTATTTGGTTTTCCTTGATTCCTTATTTCTCAACTTTTTTCATGTGTGTAGTTGTCTCCTGTCCTGTTTTCCATTTTTTTATAGGCCTTTTTTCTTTATGTACCCTGTCAGTCTCTTAAGATACACTAAGGAGAAACAAGTGCGGAATCTGGAAATGTAGAGAGAAAATTCTTTGAACCTCATTGATCTAGGCGTAAGCATTTGCCTCTGGATTTATAATGCAAAGGACACACTGTGTGCGGAAGGCTTTGGCATTAGATGGCTCTTTCCAATTATTTGGTATTATTTTTATTGAAAGTCCTGTTTCCATATTTATGATTTGGAAATACTGTTCCACTCTGAAACAGGCAGTGATTGGATTCATCCAGAGTCCCTGAGGAATTGTTCTATATGCTCTTTCTTTTCCCTCCAATTTGTCTGCATGGGAGGCTTATTTCCTAAGTGGTGGCATAATGCTTCTTTATCCTCACAAGTTTATTCCATATCACACATACATACCACTCCCAGTAAACCACGGTCAGGAAGAGGCTGCACAAAGGAAAGACAGAAAGGTAAGTTACGCTAACTGCGGTGAATAGGCACAATCTTCAGAAGGTATGTATGCATTTTTTGCTCACTGAAAAGTTCCTTTCTGCCACCCAGGCTAGGCATTGTTTTCTGCTAAAAATCAACCAGGATTCTTTCCAGTTTTCTGTGATTGTTTCTGATTTTGTCAAGAAAAGATTGTGCCTCAGTCTGGGATGAGGATTATTGCATTATCTGACCTGAACAATTTGTCAGTGTGTGATGAAGTACCAGAACCAGGATTGGGAAAGGTCAGCGTTCTTTTGTGGCAATAGCTTCTCATCCTTCAAAAATGTTTCTAAGACATCCAGGTTTAGGGTAATGTATTTTGAACTTTATTCTATAAGCAATGCAGTTGAGTTTTTGATTGTAAAAGACTTCTGAGCCCAAATCATTAAAATAATCTACTTGCCTATTCTCCTCTTGGAGAGTGGACCAGGGCTTCTGTGACTGGATGGCTACATGGATATGTGAGCAAGTACATTTTAATAGCAGAATGTGGGGAATATATGGAATTCAGATATACGTGATGTAACTATGAAGTTCAGATGTAAACTTTTAATGAAACCCAACCAAATATATCAAAATGGTAGGTTGCTTAAAATTGTTACAACGAATGTCTCTGTATTAAAGTATTTGGGGTAACTTCACTTTGGGAACTAGCATCAGAGCCAGTTTGTACCACCTAACAAAATCTGTCTCAATTCTTTACGTCATAGGTTATTATTTTCTGTATCAACCTGGATCCTTAGAGTTGTAATTTGCTACTCCACAAACAACTTCAAGATGATGTTACCTATCTAATACTCTGTGTGCCTACCTTTGTTAGCAAATCATGGTAGCTTTGCTTGCATCAGGAGTTGAGTATTAACCCTCAGTGTCACCAGCAGATTTGAAAAAGGTTCATGCTTATCATGGGCAAAAGCCGTGGGGAAAACTGCAAAGAAAGAAGAAAGGGTAAAATAAGTGAATAGAAGATGAAGAAGGATGAAAGAGAAGGAATATAGAGAAAAGCAGAGATTGCATCTCCTATGAGAGAGCACAAAGATGGTTAATAGTTGCTTTGGTAACATGCATGTCACAGGTGGCCTGCCTTTGACCTAAATAACAGAAATGGGCCATGCATTGTAAGTGGAGTGACATCAAGGAAATCTGGCCTTTACCCGATTCTTGGGAATAGCATGTTTTGTAGAATGTTGCATACGTCTAAAATAAATTATATTCCTTAGAATACTGTCATAAGACCATGTGAATTGGTTAGAAATTCAATCTAATGGCTAAAGTTGTTTTTGCGGGGGAAAATGTTTGAATACTTTCATTTTCCTTGAGCAGTTTCTCAGGACAGCAGCTTGATCCTCAATTAATAGAAATGAAAACATCTGTATTTATTATTGCATATCCAAGAATTGAAACTTGTTCAAAAGGGAAATGGCTAGACTATGGTATTTTTCAAAATAAAGTGCTCAGTTCATCATATGTAGAAAAGTTAATTATATCTGGACGTGACTTGCAAGTTTCTAAAGAAATGTCTGCATTTTAGAGTCGTGCCCACTTCTTCTAGAATTGGTTCTGTCACTTATAACCTTTGTTTTGTTCTTGCCTGTTTGCTAGGTTTGGCATTTGTTTGACAATTTCGAGGTGCTGTCACATAGATGCGGCCTCCATGAGTAGAGTTTACATTTAAAAGTTGTGTCTTGTTTAGTATGAATAGACCAAGGCTGCATGGTTTTAACTTTATTCCGTCATTCTTTGTGAAAGCATGGTGGGTTGATGGAGCCAGTGGGGTAAATTTCTTGTTCATTCTTACAAAGATAGCTGTAAAACTGATATAAGTGGTTGTGAAAATATGACGTGTATTCTCTGTAGCTGGTTACCTTGTATGAGAGCGATTTCCTTGTATTGGATAGAAAACAAAAATCATCTGATTGGAAACTCAGGTATAATTGATTTATTAATTGTCTTATCTAGTTTTAAGACATGACCTTCCACCTTTTCATGTAATGGTAAAATCATAGGGAGTTTCATTAGGTGATGTTTCAGGCTGGTTTGAAACTACAATGGGCAAAGTCATCCCAGAAGCAATTTTGAGTTCATGTAGGGTCCAGTAAGATCCATGAAAGGACACACAAGTAACGTTCTCCAAAGAATATCCTCAGTTCTGAAAACTTCAAAGCAGAGGGAGGCTGATTTCCCCGAGGGTGAGCACCACCTGCATACCACTTAGTGACATGTTGTAGGGGTTACATTTTAAGAGCAACAAAAGGAAGGAAACCTTTTAAGGGTCCTTGTAAGGCGATTCCTTTTGGATATTGAGTTCTTATTGGTATTTTAAATCAGGACAGAGAGTCTGAGCAATTTCAGTATGTTGTAGACCTTACACCATCAGGTGAATCCAGGATCCGTTTCCTGTATTGAATGGCAATGCCAACCCCACTGGCAACCTATTGTTGAGTTCCTCTCTTCTTCACAACTCCACACAAGGTCTCAGCAAAACCAGCCCACTCGCACATTCCCACACATATGCGAAAAAGTTATCATTTGGGAGGACTTTTTGAAAATAGCGATTTTAAACACTTCACAGCTATCACCTTTAGGCGTGTTCATGACAACTGTTTTGAGTAGTATAATTTTGGAATCTCGTTATTGCTTCTGTGCCCTGGAGAAGTGAATGTGGGACAGACTGTGGCATGTGAGTCCACACATCAAGTTCTTGGATTTATAGATTGGATGTTTATAATGGCTTTGTGGGGTGAAAAGATGGGAATAAATGTGGGTTCTCAGCCCACCTTCAGCAGCCAGGTGCCCACACTACATTGCTCGATGTACACTGTGGGCTACTTGTTGGAGAAATTGCTTGGTTCTTACTGGCATGTGATAATAGATGTTCTTTGCTTGCAGCAAATCAATAGCAAGCCACTGTGGAGTGTGCAGACAGTGGCGTGTGAAGTGCCTTTTCAGACAGTTTTATGCTGGAATGGCTGTTAAGCTGCACTGTTGGCTATTCACTGGCCTTTTGCTTTTTATTTATTGTGTGGGTTTATTTATTTTTTTAATGTAGGTTGGTATATTGATTAAATCTGTTAAAAACACATTTCCCATTCAGGCTTCAGAAAAAAATAAGCAATGTGCACACTACTTAGTGCGCAGACAAGGGGACAGACGTGTGTGTATGCTGATTCTGTCTCTTGGGTCCCTATAGGTACCCTGGCATTATGTTATGAGCCTACGTTGTTATATTTATAGCAATAATTTCCCTGGATATCAGACTACAACATATTCATGTGTTTGGTAATGTGTTCACTTCCTACCTCTGTTTTCATGCTTTACCTGTCCAGCAACTAGGCCATATTCGAGAAGTTCACTATTAAGACATCTATTTTCTGCTTAGAACATACTTTATCATTTACTCATTCATTCACTCACCAAACATTTCTTATTTGCAGATATGATCACGAATAGGATACATCCTGTTCTTAAAGACATTACAGTCTAATGGGGGAAGACACATATGAACGTGCTTTAATAGAAATATGAACAGTATACAGAGAGGGCATAAAGTGGAGTGAGATCAACTCTCCCTGGGGTTGAGGCTCCATTAAGAAGAGCTACTGCTTTTAGAAAAGTTTTCATTGACAAATGAGTCTTGAGAAGTTTGTAAATACTTCCTAAGCAAATATGGTATGAACTAGGGCTGGAAAGGAAACGTGGCGTTCCAGCAAGGAGAGAGAAATATACTATAGCCACTGTTAACATTTTGGCTATTTCCTCCCAGTTGTTTTTTTTTCCCCCCCAGGCTTTTTTTGCAAATCGCATGGGCATACTCTTGCCCAGGTGTTGTACCTGTGAATAAACCCGTGTGCCAACATTTGTCTCTGTCAGAGATCAGGGGAGCTTTCAAAGACCCCTCCCTTGGTTGGGAGTGGGGTGGGACTGTGTAGGGAGGGGACAGACGTGTGTGTATGCTGATTCTGTCTCTTGGGTCCCTATAGGTACCCTGGCATTATGTTATGAGCCTACGTTGTTATATTTATAGTGATAATTTCCCAGGATACGAGACTACAGTATATTCATGTTTTTGGTAATGTGTTTACTTCCTACCTCAGTTTTCAGGCTTTACCTGTCCAGCAACCCTCCTTGAGCCAGGGGAGGTTCTGGAAGCCGCCTGAGTCAGGGGTGGGGCCTCGATGGCCCTTCTTCAATGGGCTCCGAGGGACCTGGAGGAAAGCATTCCTTCCTTTTGGTGGTCAAGCCCTTTAGAGCTTAGTTCTGAAGAGTGGGTGTCTGCATGGGGTGAGCTGTCTCACCCCACAGCTCTCTCCTGTCTCTCTGAGACAGGAGCTGGCTCCTTTCCCTCTCCCCGTGAGACGGCACAGAGCCTGCAGCAGTCAACGCGTGTTGAGTGAATGAGTGAGTGACTAATTCTCCTTGGGGTCTCCAGCTGGCTGTCCCTCCTGCCACAGGTCTTAGGGCTCCCATTCTAAGGAGCAGGTCGCTTTTTCCCTCAGGGAATCTGTTCTTCAGTTCCTGCCTATTCTGGCACGGAGTCAGAATACGGTATTTCGCTATTGTGTGGATTCAGCTCCACCCCTACCTATTTAGACGATGCTCTTGTGATTACCAGATTTCTTCCCAGTCTTTATTCTGAGCATTTGCATGGTTAAAATTACACTCAGGTGAAAATTTGTGCTCTCATTGCATGATATGCATTTTCAAAGTGTAAAAGACATTAGATTTTCTAATTTTCTTCAGTAGAATGCACATGATGGTGCCCAGTTCACTGGGGAAGAATCCCCTGTGTTGAATCTCTTGCCGGATACTAGATGTAGACCTAGTAGGACCCAAATCTTATTTCATTGAACCATTGGTAGACGTTTATCTTGGAAGTCTAATTACAATAAACCATATTTTTAAAAGGTTGATTTGTAATGTATATAACTTATTACATTATAAAAGACTTCATAGTATAGTCATTAGGTTAACTAGCTTTAGAATCAAACTGCTTTAAATGCCAATTCTAACTCTAATACTGTGGAATTGAATTAGCCTCCTTTGTTTCAGCACAAGGAGTGTGATCAGTACTTCATAAATAGGAGTAGTAACAGTTTTTATTATAACTAATACTATTTGATATTTGTCAAATCAAATAGTATTTGATATTTGTCAAATCCCTCGATATTTGTCAAATCCTAATGTTCTGCTATGACCTTTATAAAGATGTTGTCCCTTTAATCATCCCAAAGTCCCTAAGAAATACCATACTACTATTGTCCTGATTTTAACAGTGGGAAAACTGAGGTCACACAGTTAGGAAGTAGCTGAGTCAGAACTTGAATCCAGGTTTGTTTGACATGAAAGCTCACATTATTATTAGATTTGCTACTACTTAGTCGTTATTAGAAATAATCACAGTGAACATCTGCACTAATTACTAGACTAGAGGGCTTAAAATTTCAGGTGGGCAAATCTTTTCAGACAACCAAATTATTGATACATAAGAATATAGGCTTGGAAAAGAGAAGCTCTGTGTTCTTGGTTGTTTATTTTATCACATTCTGGAATTCTGAACACTTCAGTTGTTTCTGTCTTAACACTTAAATGGGGCCATTTAGTAAGAACATCTTTAGATATTATAGATTTAGAATCAGAATATCCCCCCATAGCCCCAAATATTTATATTTGCATACTCAGTTGGCCATCTTCTGATTTCCCATCTTTTTTTCTTACTTTATTGCAATTTCAATATATGTCATAAAGCATAGTGGATGAGACAGTTGATGTAGAGTGGATGGCTTCCGTTGAAATCTTGACTCCGTTGTTTAATAGCTGTGTTACCTTGGTGCTAGTAATTAATTAACACCTCGATGTCTCTAAAATGTAAATATTTATATGTTCCATCTCATAAGAGTGTTGTAAGGATAAGTCAAATTCATAATTGTGACGTTCAGGACATGACATGTAATAGCCCCTACAGAACCATTAGCTACTCTTTAATATAGTTTTCAGAAAGTTAAAACATGACTCATACAAATGTAATTTTCATAAAGTTAAAACATAACTCATATAAATGAGAATGAATAGAACAGAATGTGTGCCACATGTATTTAACTCCTTAACGGGGGAAACAACAATATGGTTGAAGTGTAAACAATAAGATCGCAAAAGATTATTTGAAGAACTGATATTTATAGGCATTAAAAAGAATATTAAAATACAAATTTAGTTTAAATAACCTGGTGAATGTCTCACAGGGTAAAGAGCTCTTAACTTTTGATGTTATCTTTTCTACTGAACATTGTGTTTTTACTGAACAAAAATCTACAGGTTAATGTATCATCTCATAGACTCTGCACCTTAATTAATACTAAATACCTATGTCAAACAAAGGTACATTTTCCCGTAGAATTAAGTATTTCTTGTGTGGATATGTTAAACAATATCCCTATATGACATTGAAAGGACACGTGTCTTTCCTAGTCTTCTTCTTAAGTTTTAGATAATTTTTGTTAAGAATATTATGCTCTGTTCAATTACAAATCCTTTTTTACCTTGAATATCTCTCTCATACCATTACTTTTTATTTTTTAACCACTTAACTGTGTACCAGTCACCGTGCTAAATTTGTTGTGTCATTTTGTCATTTATACAACCCGAGAAAGTAAGATATTCTTATGATCCCTGTTGCACAGATGAGGAAACTGAGACATGAAGTCAAGTGATTTGCTCGGGGTCACAAAACTGTTAGGTGGGGAGACAAAGACTCAGATTTACATTTGACCACATAGTCTGGGCTCTTGACTGCCAAGGTCTCCTGAATGCCTCAAGGAATGTTCTTAATAAGCACTGATCTGAACACATAGGGATTAACATTAGCCCCAGAAATGTACTACTTTTATGGCAACACTTACCCCGTATATTCTAGTGGTTACATTGTTATGGGGGCAGGGGGCAACATTAGGATTGACCTCCTCAGGTAGTAAGATCAGAAGTCCCATCAAGCAGGTGCCATTTTGCAGGTTTGGTAGGTCTAGGCAGGCAGAGGCTGAGTCCAGAGGAGTCAGGGAGGCTGGGAGGAGCAGCCTGGTACCATGGTCGGCAAGATCCAGAAGGTGAGACAGGTACAAAAGAAGCATTCACGAGTGGGCAGCATCAAAAGGAATGCTCCAAGTTATTTCTTTGCATCTGTGTTTCATTCCTGGGCCCACAGATACTCAGTGTGTCTAAAAGAAGGCCAGGGGATGGCAGTTAAACCCAGAGTCTTCTTAGAATGAGGATGAAGGTATTGATACTCTTCAGAACAGTTTCATAGATGCAGGTTGTGGCTAGCTTGTTGCCCATGGGAATCATGCTTGCTTATAAATGCCCCTGATATCAAGACGGGGCTATTTTGTACCTAAAATCTGCGGTACTGCTGATATTAATACACACACAGTGTCATATAGATTCAGCAAGAGCCAGGACTGCTTGCAGCTTTTGTTTTACACAACCCTGCATGAAACGAGCTGGGACTCACAGGTAAAGTATTCATTTCTACGAGTTCCAGTTGATACTTGGACTTATGGTTCAAGGAGAAATGGTCTCTGCACTTCTGGGACCTGGAGCTTGTCAGGGATTGTTTTGAGTTGTTGTAGTCCGTGGCCTCGCTAATTTCATTTCAGCCATCTTCAGCATGCTGTATTTGTAGACCATTTTCTTTTCTTTAATAAATTTATTTATTATTTATTTAGTTTTGGCTGCATTGGGTCTTCGTTGCTGCACGCGGGCTTTCTCTATTTGTGGCGAGCGGGGGCTACTCTTTGTTGCGATGCACAGGCTTCTCATTGCGGTGGCTTCTCTTGTTGTGGAGCACAGGCTCTAGGCAGGTGGGCTTCAGTAGTTATGGCACAAGGGCTCAGTAGTTGTGGCTCACGGGCTCTAGAGCGCAGGCTCAGTAGTTGTGGCGCGTGGGCTTAGTTGCCCCGCGACGTGGGGGATCTTGCTGGACCAGGGCTTGAACCCACGTCCCCTGCATTGGCAGGTAGATTCTTAGCCACTGCGCCACCAGGGGAGTCCCTCGTAGACTATTTTTATTGCTTATGTTTAATTATGGCCCATTTATTTCTGGTGTGCTTGGCTAGTTACTTATTGATGGTGATGGTAGTAATCCACTGAGAGCCTATTGGTTCACAGAGGATAATTTTATATTACCTTGTTAGTCACATACAGGTACAATTTTAATATATTTTTAATATAGACATAATTTCCTACATTTATTTTCATTTCCATTTATTAGCATTTCCATGTAAAGGCAAAAGAGATGCAAATGACTTTATCTTCTCTTGTAAAGTAGAGCTAATAAATATAATTTGGTTCCCTTCCCTTATTTTTTTCTGTTACCATTTTTTCGGGGGGGGGCATTTTTTGATTGAGGTAAAATTTACATTCAGCAAAATGCACAGACCTTAAGTGCATTATGATAATTGTTTATAGCCATGTAACCAACACCCCAGTTAAGATAAAGGACAGTTTCATCTTCCCAGAGTGATCCCTCGAGTCTCTTTCAGTCATTCCTTCTCTGTGAGGTCACTACTACTTGGATTTTTTTTTTTTTTTTTTTTTTTTTTTTTTTGCGGTACGCGGGCCTCTCACTGTTGTGGCCTCTCTCGCTGTGGAGCACAGGCTCCAGACGCGTAGGCTCAGCGGCCATGGCTCACGGGCCTAGCTGCTCCGCGGTATGGGGGATCTTCCCGGACCGGGGCACGAACCCGTGTCCCCTGCATCGGCAGGTGGACTCTCAACCACTGCGCCACCAGGGAAGCCCTACTACTTGGATTTGTATCAGCATACATGAGTTTTGTCTGTTGTTGAATATGTATAAATGGGATCGCCCAGTATGGGGTCTTTTATTTCTGTTTTCTCTAGCTCCGTGGAGTGTGTTTAAGATGCATCCATGTCTCTGTGCATTCTGGCTGCCTTGCTCTCTCTTGACTCTCGGCTCCATTGACTCATCTGAAGGAGTCTGCCGGGCTGCATCTGGGGTTCCTTCCCTGTGCCGTGGTGCAGACGTCCTCCAAGGCCATAAGCGAGGGCAATCTTGCAGCTCACCGTGTTTGTCTTCTCCCTTTCAGGAATCGCTGTCCTTTGCCTGATGTCCAGTGTCTTACAAGCCATTGTTTCACATTTGTTGTCCTTTTCTTGTTTGTTTCAGGTCAGTTGTTTCAGATCCAATCACTATTACTCTATTGAGGTTGGAAGTGGGTGTCAACCTGTTTCTTTTTACTTGACTTCTCCTTTTCACTTTGACATTGGGGGAAGGGAAAGGTAGGCTTGATGACATAACACCTAGTGTGCTGTGATGTAAACCACAACCTCTAGAGATGAGTTAACGCTTTGCATTAGCTCTGGAACAGCCCTGGTAGCCTAGAATATTCTAGAACCTGGTTTTAAAATTAATTAATTAATTTTTTGGTGTGTGTGGGGGGTATCCTTCGACTCCAGTTATAGACTTTCTGTAGTCAAACAACCTTCTATAGTGAAAGAAGCTAAATACCCGCAAATGTGTCTCCATCCCGTGTTTCATCTGAGTTTCATTTATAAGGTCCCTATTGCTTTTTCCCTCCAGTCCCTCTGCTAACACTTGATTAAGCTCGGTGGGTGCAGGGATGGCTTGGCTCTTGCAGCTAGCAGTTCTTATTTTCTTTACCTAGAATTATAGTTTGTGTCTCACCTACCTTTGTCCTGTGGATCTTTGCCGCCTGGTCCATGTCTCTTGGCCAAATGAAATTAAGAAGTGTTTTCAAACAAAAAGTTTGGATTCTTCAGGAAAGTGGAGGTGTTTCTTTGCCGGAGAGTGTTTTGGCTGTTGACTGTCCTCATTTTGATCTTTAGATGCTTTCGTGTGCTTATTTTTGACGCAGATCTACAAAAAGAAAAAAAGGAGGGACCTTGCATTGTTGATGCTTTTTAGTTTTAACTGAGGTTTTTTTTGATAATTAAGGGTATACAGGCTCACTGTTGACAATCTGGAAAATGCATAAAAGTACAAGAAAAAACAAGCATGATTTTACCAATTATTTAATATGACCTTGTTTCAGGCTATGCATGGTGTCAAGCACATAATAGATGCTCAAACTATATTTGTTGAGTGAACGACTGAGCCTTGCATATTTTCAGAGTCTGAGTTGTGCAAAGGTTCTAGTGTTCTTTTCATGGGATGAATAGCATTTCTACCAGGGCTAGGTGTTTTCTTGCCAGAAGGAATTTAGGCATTCAGGAATTCTAATGAGCCTCCCAATATGCAGTTTTCTTCTTTGGATGAAAAATGGAAATGTCAAGATGTTTTTATTTCTTTTCTCTCTTGCCCTTATCCCTTCTCACAGAAAGCCTTGCAGTTTCTGAGCAGTTATACATAGATGCATCTACATATAAGTGGAATAGTTTTGCAGTGGATTGTAGTTTGAGGGAAAGAGCCCTTAGAATGTGTATAGGGAAGGAGCCTCTTGGGTTCCAGTTTTTTTCCATGGCATTTGCTTCCAGAGAGATGTGGTTTACTTCACATGATGAGATTTCTAGAAACACTCTAGTACTCTAGAGGTCTAGTGAGACAGAAGAACTCTTCTGCTTTAATATCATTCATCAATTTTTGCCGAGTTTTATGTTGACCTAAATTAGTACATAATACATGATTGAAGAACTTAGATGCACTGTATACCGAAAAATGTAAAACACAAAGGTTTCTTGATTTTTGTACACCCTGGATTTCAAAATTTTTATATCTACGTGGGAGAATTCATCCAAACCTAGTAGACGCTTTTCAGCCACTTTCAGGAGCATTGATAGGAAACAACAGCATCTGACTCTGGGCCTTATTTCCTAGTCAGTTCACTGGATGTTTTTTGTAATCAGCCCTCAACTAACTGTAAAACTGCAGTTTTACCCAGATATCTTTATATGAGTAAAACCAAATTCGTGTTTATATAAATAAAAATAAGTACCTGTACATATATACATATTACAAATAAATACAAATTTCCTTTAGGATTTTTTCCCAATTGTTCTGAAATAATTTTTCTATTCAAATACCTTTGTTTCTGTGTGTCAGGGAGCCGCAGATCAGGTATCTGTCTACTGTCGAGGATATTTAGCAGGAAGCCCCTTTATCTGAACTGAATACTCAATATTTGGGGTATAATTTTATCTCTGAAAAAGAATTTGGGCAGAGAGACATCGTCTGGGATTTATTTTTCCTTAGGAGTAATCTTTCTTTCTCCTCTCCCTGCCTGGAACTCCCAGATGGCTCCTTCATACTGGTACTCAAGTGTATCATCTAGTTAAAGCTCACACCAGTGACCTGGCACTGGGGGACCTTTGGCAAAGGGCCTGCAGTTCAACACACACATCGTCACACGTAACTGTGTGTCCCTGACTCATGAAAAATCATGAGAATGGAACAAGTGGAAAAGAATGTATTAAAACAAGTAAGTTTAGCCAAACAAACTCTCAGCGTTGGTAGAGGCTTTATTCCAGTCCCAACACACCACATGTCTTTCCAACATCTAACTTATTTAATTTGCATTTGAATTAATTTAGCATATTGTCTTATTATATAAAGTTTAATGAACAATAAACACAGCTATAACCAAATCTCACAGCTATTTCCCAGTATGGGGTAACATTTTGCATTTAGTTACATTTGGTTTCCTAGGCAATATTTGATTGTGGCTATATTTCCTAAAGCTGCGTTACTTGTCACATGGAACGTTTTGGTGGCAGATTCATCAGACATAGAGCAAGGCAGGGAGGAGTGTTACGTTGAAGTTCTTTCGAAGCCATGGTAGTGAAAATCACCTGGGTAACATAGAGTGTGTTAAAGATGATTCTCTGCTGCTTCCTTTGGCAGGCTTTGAGCTCCCCATCGTAGGCCTCCTTGCTTTTATTTCTGAAATCTATCCTGTGTACCCATTCCTGACTTACCTTCGCAGGACACCGTTGTTGTCTAATCACTCCTCTGCTCGTGAACCTTCTACGGCCCCCTCTTGATGTAGTTAAAACCCCACACTTGGTTTTCAAGGTCTTCAGTAATCTACTTTTTAAAATCTGTCTCTTGAACTAGTTTTTCTTTAAGATTCATGGCTTACCGTGCCCTCTAATAAGGCCAGTGTCCTCACTGTCACTAGCCTATTCTATGGTCATTATGCCCTTGCCACTCTCATTCCTCCCTTCTGAGAAACTTCCCTCCTCTTGACATGGCTTTTCAAATCCCGTACAATTTTTTGGGTCCAGCCCAAGTCTCCCCTATTCCTTTGTGTTTTCTCTGACCACTTTAGTCTATATTCATCACTTCTCCAAAATCCCACTACATTTATATTCAGAACTAGAGACATCATGACTCGGCACATATAAGAAATTAATATGGACTTGAGAGTGAGTAGTGGGTTCAAATCCTGCTCCTTTCCTTCCTAACTGGGTGGCCTTTGGCAATTAATGCAACACAACCTCACAATATGTACCTTGCAAAAGTCCCAGTTTTGTTAATAGGGTTAGAAATAATAGATGTAAAGCAGAGTGTTGGACTTAACAGAATAGTTTTTGTAAAGTTCAAGGTAGCAGCTTAAATTAAAAACGTGAACCTTCCTTAAAAGCAAAATGTCATCAATGAATAAAACAAGTAGAATTTTGAGTAGATTAAGGACCACTTCTGTCGTGTATTCATCCTATTCCCTATAGAATCAATTTGCCTGTGGTGGTGACTATAGTTTCCTCTAGAGTAGATGGTAGCTGTGTTGAGTGGATGTGGGTAGAAGGGTTACTAGGATTAGATTATTCAAATAGCAGTGATGTTCTGTCTCTTCTAATTTTAAATTTTAACATGTCCCTGATTTTGGGTCTGTGTAATTCAACCAAAAACCTAAAAATAAGTTTCAGAGGGCCGACTACCTTTCCTATAACTATCAGGACTTTTTAAGGCAATACTTATACAGGCTTCTAAGAGCACTGTGAAGGATTCTGGAACCTTCAGTAATCTCAGGTCCTACTTTTGGTTTTTTCCTGGTATATGGAAGAATTGCTAGCCAGGGGGAATCTTTGGTTCTTGTCATTCACAGAACTGAGGGAAGAAAATCACAATCTTTGCAGCCTCTGTCATTATCAGAATATCAATATATAATCTTAACTTTGTAGATAATTAACTCATTTTAAAATCCACTCATCTGCAGTAGTAAAGTATAACGTAATTTAGTGTTCACGATGGACTATTTACAGTAGATGCCTTTAGTTATCTCTCCCCAATTCGAAACTCTTTGAGCCTGAGGCTCTAAGATCAGGCCAGGCCAAGTTTGACACTGATCTGCTTTAACTTTGAACATGAGGCCCAGGTAGTAGAAGACCCATAGCCAACCTCTTATTCCCTATTCATTCTTGACCAGAAAAAAGAACAAAAACAGAGAACTGTAGAGTACTGATTTATTATCTGAGTGGCCTAATTATTGCCTGCCGTGGGAAGATGGCTGCATATTGATCTCCAGTGGAGTTTAACTGAACAAGAAGTCGTGTCTCAGTAACATTATATTTATCCAGTTACCCAGGGGTCCTCCATAATGGACTCAGCTATGAACGCTAGGCGATTAGACCAAAATCTTAATCACGGTGATTGTGATAATCAGTTCCAACGAGCAGAATGCCGTTAGTTCTTTGGAACCTATGAAGCTGGTAGTATTTGAGGAAAGGAAGTATGATAAGTGTGACTGCTTAGTGTCTGGGGGGAAGATTGGTGGAGAGGGAATCTGAAAGATAAATTTCAGTCTTCTTAATAACTGGCACTAATGAGAATAATTATGTAGAGAACTTTGACTTCCAGAGTCTAGTTGTTCCCGAGAACGTCGTTCTTAAAACCCACATGTTCAAAGGGTTTTAAGAATTTGGTTAGCATATTTAGATGATGGAGATTGAAATTCTTTTTAAAGTGTACTCTCCTGGGAGTGATTCTTCCCTTTGTATTCAGTCTATTAGAGATTCTTCCCTTTGTATTCAGTCTATTAGAGGAAAATGTGATGTATTTGCTTCTCAGCCTTTGCATTGTAGAAATGTGTTTATATAAATAGTGTTTATTTCTAATGACAAATATGTGATGCCAGGTAAGTAGTAGACCACAGATGATTAAGTAATTGCCTCCACACGGGCACACCATTGTTTCATATGTATTTACCCAATGTGAACCAGTTCTCTTACAGTTTCAACATCTGTGCCTTAACTAAAGTCTGGATATACTGCATTGATACAACATCCCTTGAAGTCTCCTTAGGTGGAGACTCATTTCTTCCATCCTTTTATTCCTGGAACTAGAGCACAGTTCACAGTCGTTGTTCCATGATATCTCTTCTTTTAAGTTCCATATGCCTTTAATGCCATTTTCTCCCATCCTCATCATCAGCATCTCCTGACCTTCAGGATGTGAAGAACAATCTGAACTGAGTTCCTTGGTCATAGCCTCCATCTCACTGCATCCTTTGCAATTAACCTTGGTGACTTCAATTTTCGTGTTGTGATTTTCCCAATAACCTGACTTCCTCAGAAGCCTGGCTACCTAGCAAAGAGAATTTCGTTTGCTATTACCACTTCCTATATTTTCACCTCTCTCTGACCTTGGCCTCCTGACTCTACCTTCTACCCTCCATAGTGTCAAAGGTTTCACTTGCCTTTGTACACCGTCTGGAGTTCCAAGTCAACAATATAAATGACATTCCCACCAGTACTCTAGAGCCCTTGCCTTGTGACCTGGCCACACTACCCAAATTTCAAGTAAATTCCTCTGCTTGGTCTCTTGGCTGCTACCTTACGACTTAGGGAAAGTCAGGCACTTGGCAGTTGGTTTCACTGCAAAAATCATATCCTCTTACTCTTAGCAGTGCCCTCAATGTGTCTCTTTTTGTGGCCATCCAAGCTTTGACCCTAAATTCTGACCATTCTGTCTTCTCTCCAGTGATATCCTCTTCTCTACTTTTCTAGTTAGCATTCACCTAGTAGGAGCTATTTGTAAGTCTTCCTTCATAAACTTTGTTGCTTGTTTAAACACTTTAAATCTCCATGGTATGGCAGTTAAGACTTTCCAGGATTTTTCTTCATACATAGTTTTCCATTTCAGGTCTTCTAGGACTCGCTTTCATAAACCTAAGCCAGTGGGAGAACTCTCTTCTCCAAATGTGTCCTAAACTCACCTTATCTATTTGGCTCACCCTCCTTACTTTATTCATCTATATATGTTGAATGGGGCCTTGTACTGAATGAATATTTGTGTAGAATTTCCATGTTTATACAACATGCTTACCAGTGTATTTTTTTTTTTTATTTTGAATCTGGACTGTGTGATTATCTTTCCTTGTACAGTGCTTAACGTAGTGTCAGCCATTGAAAAAGAGAGGTTTTCTCATTTTTTTCCTTTCACTAAATGTTTCTCCATTATAGTGCCTATCACACAAGTATTTTTTTTTTTTTTTGCGGTATGCGGGCCTCTCACTGTTGTGGCCTCTCCCGTTGTGGAGCACAGGCTCCGGACGCGCAGGCTCAGCAGCCATGGCTCACGGGCCCAGCCACTCCACAGCATGTGGGATCTTCCCAGACCGGGGCACGAACCCGTGTCCCCTGCATCGGCAGGCGGACTCTCAACCACTGCGCCACCAGGGAAGCGCTCACACAAGTATTTGTTAATTATTCTGGCTCACTTGTTAACTGTGAATTCTATAGAATGGGTACAATGACTTATTTATCTTTCTATTCTCAGTATTTTATGAGGAAACTGGCAGATTGTAGATGTTCAATAAATTTTTGGTGGGTATAAGAAACACTGGATACCAATTAAGGGTAATGATGATAACTAGATGCTTACTTTGGAAGTATATAGTGTGGATTAAACTACTGTAATGGGCCATGCAAGGCACAAAACTATGGATTTATAAATTATATTCATTATTATTAGTTGACAAATAATTTATTAATTGTTTATTTATAAATAAATATCTCATTTATTTCTTGTTTTACATATAAAAAATAAATAAGGTTCAAAAGGAAGTATTGACTTTTTCAAGATCGCACAGCTAATGAGTAGCAGAGTCCAAGAACCAGGACTCCTGACTGTTGGTTCTCTAGCCAGTGATCCTAAGTCAATTATTTTCTATATCATGTCCCACTAGTTCTCATTCTCCTTTACATTTACCGACTAGACTGAAGTAAAGGGCCAAGGAATAGAGGGCAGAGGTAACAGTGTCCAAAGAAGGGACAAGTTAGAAGGAAGTCTCTGTACTTGGAGAGGCAAGTGCATGACTCTACTGCAAAAATTACTGTGTTGTATCCTAAAGATAAAGAGTAAAAGCAACTTAATATGTGTGATGAGTTACTCCCTGTCCCTTGCAAGAAAATAATTTTGTTCTTGTAGATGACTTCATATTTAAGTATTTCCTCTATTCTTTTTCTAACCTTCACTATAAACTAAACCCATTCCAAGTGGCCTCCCTAACTAGTGTATCTAGATGTACCCTTTCTTTTACAGAGTCCAATGTATTCCTTTATTTTTTATTAGAATATAGGCTTAGTTCTGCTCAGACTCAGTGTTACATAGAAAGAACAAGGTGAGCAAGGGCAGGGGGTGGGAAAGGTCAGGGATCGTTTTGGGAGTAGAAAATTTAATTGGAGTAGAGGGAGGGTGAAGGGTGTGTGAGAGATGGCCTGGATGAGGTCTGATCATGGGCTCCTAGGGGCGGAAGATTTTGGAGGAAGAGGACCAGTGGAAGTTTTTGGGCAAATATGTGATATGGGCAAAGTATGTCTTAGAAAGAGCCCCCTGGCAGAGTGTGGGGAGTGAGTTGAAAGAAAGTAGTAAGGCCCATATACGTAAGATACCACATCCATTTGTTTATCATTGAAATAATCCGGCCTTCGAGCGCAGTCTGATACATAGGGGGGATTCAATGAATATTTTTTGGAAGAACTAGTGAAAGCAAGAAAGCCATTAGGAGGCTCTTGTAATAGCTGGGGTATATGGCAAGGTGGCATGAGCTAGTGTTAGCAGTGAGAAGTTTAGCGTTAGCCTCAACTGAAAACAGAGTACAAGCCACGTGGAGGCAGAACAACCAATTGTAATATTCAAAGAATTGGTAAGGTGGCAAGGATTTAGGAAATCTACTTTGTTTGTGATCTTATAAGCTTTGATTATTATTCCTTTTAGCTTTCACTTTGTTTTTGTTATTTCCAACTAAAATTTTTTTTAAGTTAAGACGAATTCACTTGTCATATTAAAACCTCTTTCTCTATTACTCAGTGTGTAGTATTTCAGACATACATTGGTTTAAAAATTGTTAGATCATATTTATTGTATGATTTCTAATGGAATGAACTCATATGGCCTCTCTGATTAAATTATACTTTTAATACCCTTGGTTGTGTATGTCTAGGAACAAGTTCATTCCAAGTTCATTGTTCCTCTGATGTAGGCAGAATTGCGGTCATCTGAGTTCTGCCCCTGTGCCCAGGCTCCAGGTTTCTCGCTGATAGAAGTACCAGGGGGTTCTGACTCTTCAGCCCTCAGAATCCTCCCCAAGCTCCCTGTTGCTAAACTGAAATGCTTGAAGCATTCAAAACTTATTTCCTGCCTCAGTGTGACATGTGTGCGATTTTTCCTTCTTAAAGAGGACACATTCTGAACATTTAGAGGGTCGAGAAACCTCCCCTGCAACAGGAAAATCTTTTGATACATTTTTTTTAATCTTACAGAATTCTGGTCAAAAACATTTATGCAGCAAAGGCATGAGGTACATCAAATATATTAGGTTTTCTTTTTTTTTTTCTTTTGGCACCATTTGGTGTGAGTTATCAAGGCATCTGTAATGCATACATGTATTCTAACAGTTTTGTTCAGACCATGCACATTGAAACATGGAGTGCCGTTCATTTCTTGACTACATCCTTGCTTCACTTATTGTTCCCAGCTGATTGTCTTTTCTGTCAACTGTTACTGTTGAAGAGAATCCTCAAAGTGTGCTGTTGGGTGAAATTCAGCCATGTTACATGCCTGAGATTATATCTCAAAAAGAAGACTTTTTTTTTTTTTTTTTTTAACAGAAAACAAAGCAATTGTGTTGATAGGATTAGGTGGGAGAAACTGATAAATCATGGTCATATACCACCCCTGAGGAGATGGGTGCAAGGTCGGCTACTATTTGCCTCCTTCTTAATCCTATGATTTTCTGGTTCTTTGGCTTAGAAATTTAGGCTCTGTCAAGTAGCTGAAGCAGGACAACCCAAGGTTACTAATATTCTTTGTGATTTTATTTCACCTTTTGGGAAATAAGCCCTACCACTGTTTTGTAAATTGTTTAGATATCCACAGAAGAAAGGGTTATTCAATATTTGGGGGACTTAAGATGGAAACTGTCTCCCTTTGAGAAATTAGAAAATCATTCCTAAGAAACAACACTGTTATACCTTGTCACCAAAAACTAAATTAGGTGAAAAGCAGCAGCATGTGATTTTTTTTTTAAAGTCCAGTTTAATTTTAAAATTATGAAAAATTTCAAGCATATAGAAAATGCAGAAAATATTCAACACCCTTGTACCCCACCATCCTTATTTTAAAGTGTTAGCTTTTTACCATAATTGCTGAAGATTGTAATTTACCTTTTCATTTCTTCTTTAAATACTTGTCATGTTTTTCTTAATTGTTGAACACATGCGAATAAAATTTATAATATGTTAATATATGTAAAGTATAAAAATAACAAAATAAATGCTCATGCACCTACCACCCAACTTAAGAATTATAGATTCACTGTCTTAAAAAAAAAATCACAATTACTGTGAGTTCACCAGTTCAGGCTTCTTTGTCCCCCCAAAAAATGATGCAAAAAAGGAAACTCTTGGGGTTTAGATTCTGATGTTTGCATTGAATCTGAAAATTTTCCTATTGGTCTTTAAATTAGGTGGTATGAGAATGATGTTTGCTAGAAAGAGATTTGAGTACCTAACCGATTATGGTCCTATCTTGTTAGGGTCTCTTCTGTTCCCTCATTAGCCCTCCCCGCTTATTCCTGGGAAAGCAGTCTTCTCTATACATGTTAAAATACTTATTAAGTATGAATGTTTTAAGTGCTTATCAAGTATTGGTTCACGCTGGTTCTTCATAAGACTGAGGGGAAAACCATCAATATCTGAAATGGTACCATTCTTAGTGATATTGGTTTTGAGAGCCACAATGCCAGAAAAAATAGATTCCAGAAAAAAGAAGTGGTAATCTCACATGCAGATCTAGATTGAAAACATAGCCAAAGGAATATTGAGAAAGAAGAGATTCTTTTTTTGGTTGTCTTTACTGAAAGTGCAAGGACCAAGCTGAATTCATTTACCACTTCTGAGCCAACGTGACGCTACAACCCAGGGACACCTTACTTCCATGCACCGTTAAATCCAGTTGTCGGGTTTGGACAGGAGAGAGCCTTCCTTTTCCTCAGGGAGGCTATAGGGAGGTGCTTGTGAGGGAGGTTATTCATTTTCCAGAGTAGACAACAGGGATCATCTATCATGATCAAATGGGAGTATTTCATATCATCCATCTCCAGTGAGGATAGTAGTAACAATTCTGTCCTTTTCTCCATTTTTTTTACTACTCTGATTGAGATTCATCTTTTAAAACGAAAACGTGGTTTGAGGTTATTAGAAAACACATACATACACATAAGAATTATTTGTTCTCTGCTGCTTTTTTTCCTCTCCGTGAATAATTTCTGCAGACAGGTGACCAGTTCAGCCATCTGTCTCTTTGTTATAAATGCCTGTGGTTGCTTCATTCCCTTCTTCCTTGAAATTAAATGAAGACTTCTTTTGCAAGAGAAAGAAAAAGCCAGCAAATAAGACAAGACAACAAGATATTCCTGTATTGTCACCTTTTCTTTTGAGGAATATGGGGAATGACTCTTTCCTTCCAACTCAAATATGCAGATTCCTTAAAGGCTCTGTTGCAAACATATTATTGAAAAAAAAAAAAAAAAACTATTCTCAGTATTGGACAATTTGGAAAACACAAAGGGGGCCTTCAGAATTTATAATGTCTGTTCTTTCTAGCCTGCATTCAGCTAGATCCATTTATATGTTTCATTTTTAGCCTGTGTTGTAGTAGAATGCTTGATTGGTTCAAGGGAGTCTATAATTCCAATTAGGGAAAAAGAAATTTAGTAAGCATGTTGGCTTTGTGCATGATGACTTTTTTTTTTAAATTAATTATTTAATTAATTTTTGGCTGCTTTGGGTCTTTGTTGCTGGGCGCGGGCTTTCTCTAGTTGCGGCGAGCGGGGGCTATTCTTTCATTGCGGTGCGCAGGCTTCTCATTGCGGTGGCTTCTCTTGTTGCGGAGCACAGGCTGTAGGCACGCGGGCTTCAGTAGCTATGACACACGGGCTCAGCAGTTGTGACTCACGGACTCTAGAGTGCAGGCTCAGTAGTTGTGGCACACAGGATTAGTTGCTTTGCGGCATGTGGGATCTTCCCAGACCAAGGCTCGAACACCTGTCCCCTGCATTGGCAAGTGGATTCCTAACCACTGCACCACCAGGGAAGCCCTGTGCATGATGACTTGGGGACACTATTGTCCTGTCTTTCTTGCTTGGTTCAGAGGTGTTTTGTGCCATAAAACCAATCAACCACATTTGGGTCATGTCTACACATCACACATGGTGTCTGCAGGAGCTTATCTAACACACATTGGAGTTTAATTCATCACTAGATTGATAACAAAATCCTAAAGGTTTTCTGTTGAAATATATAAAGTGACTTCTTTAAAGAATTGCATAGTCCAAAAAGGGATAGCATTTCACCTTAGTGAAATTCCACTTCATGGATTTTTTTTTTGCATCATTGAAACAATTAGGTAGAAATTAGAATAAGCTAATAAATAGAATGATAAAACTTTTGACAAATATTTGTGGAATGCTTCCTAATTTTAAATACAATGCTAGGTTATTTATATTCTCATAATTGATTTTTTTTAATGTTTATTTTTTACTTATTTTTTTTTCTTATTAGTCATCCATTTTATACACATCAGTGTATACATGTCAATCCCAATCTCCCAGTTCATCCCACCCCCACCCCCAACCCCCACTGCTTTCCCCCCTTGGTGTCCATACGTTTGTTCTCTACATCTGTGTCTCAATTTCTGCTCTGCAAACCAGTTCATCTGTACCATTTCTCTAGGTTCCACATATATGGGTTAATATATGATATTTGTTTTTCTCTTTCTGACTTACTTCACTCTGAATGGCAGTCTCTAGATCCATCCGCGTCTCTACAAATGACCCAATTTCGTTCCTTTTTATGGCTGAGTAATATTCCATTGTATATATGTACCACATCTTCTTTATCCATTCATCTGTCGATGGGCATTTAGGTTGCTTCCATGACCTGGCTGTTGTAAATAGTGCTGCAGTGAACATTGGGGTGCATGTGTCTTTGAATTATGGTTTTCTCTGGGTATATGCCCAGTAGTGGGATTGCTGGGTCATATGGTAATTCTATTTTTAGTTTTTTAAGGAACCTCCATACTGTTCTCCATAGTGGCTGTATCAATTTACATTCCCACTAACAGTACAAGAGGGTTCCCTTTTCTCCCCACCCTCTCCAGCATTTGTTGTTTGTAGGTATTCTGATGATGCCCATTGTAACTGGTGTGAGGTGATACCTCATTGTAGTTTTGATTCGCATTTCTCTAATAATTAGTGATGTTGAGCAGCTTTTCATGTGCTTCTTGGCCATCTGTATGTCTTCTTTGGAGAAATGTCTATTTAGGTCTTCTGCCCATTTTTGGATTGGGTTGTTTGTTTTTTTAATATTGAGCTGCATGAGCTGTTTGTATATTTTGGAGATTAATCCTTTGTCCACTGACTTGTTTGCAAATATTTTCTCCCATTCTGAGGGTTGTCTTTCTGTCTTGTTTATGGTTTCCTTTGCTGTGCAAAACCTTTTAAGTTTCATTAGGTCCCATTTGTTTATTTTTGTTTTTATTTTCATTACTCTAGGAGATGGATCAAAAAAGATCTTGCTGTGATTTATGTCAAAGCGTGTTCTTCCTATGTTTTCCTCTAAGTGTTTTATAGTGCCCAGTCTTACATTTAGATCTTGAATCCATTTTGAGTTTATTTTTGTGTAGGGTGTTAGGGAGTGTACTAATTTCATTCTTTTACATGTAGCTGTCCAGTTTTCCCAGCACCACTTATTGAAGAGACTGTCTTTTCTCCATTGTATATCCTTGCCTCCTTTGTCATAGATTAGTTGACCATAATTGTGTGGGTTTACCTCTGGGTCTCTATCCTGTTCCATTGATCTATATTTCAGTTTTTGTGCCAGTACCATGTTGTCTTGATTACTGTAGCTTTGTAGTATAGTGTGAAGTTAGGGAGTCTGATTCCTCCAGCTCCTTTTTTTTTCCTCAAGACTGCTTTGGCTATTCGGGGTCTTCTGTGTCTCCATTCAAATTTTAAGACTTTTTGTTTTAGTTCTGTAAAAAATACCATTGGTAATTTGATAGGGATTGCGTTGAATCTGTAGGTTGCTTTGGGTAGTAGAGTCATTTTCACAACATTGACTTCCAATCCAAGGACATGGTATATCTCTCCATCTGTTGGTATCATCTTTTAATTTCTTTCATCAGTGTCTTATAGTTTTCTGCATACAGGTCTTTTGTCTCCCTAGGTAGGTTTATTCCTAGGTATTTTATTCTTTTTGTTGCCATGGTAAATGGGAGTGTTTCCTTAATTTCTCTTTCAAATTTTTCATCATTAGTGTATAGGAATGCTAGAGATTTCTGTGCATTAATTTTGTATTCTGCAACTTTACGAAATTCATTGATTAGCTCTAGTAGTTTTCAGGTGGCATCTTTAGGATTCTCTATGTATAGTATCATGTCATCTGCAAACAGTGACCATTTTACTTCTTCTTTTCCAATTTGTATTCCTTTTATTTCTTTTTCTTCTCTGATTGCCATGGCTAGGACTTCCAAAACTATGTTGAATAAAAGTGGTGAGAGTGGACATCCTTGTCTTGTTCCTGATCTCAGGGGAAATGCTTTCAGTTTTTCACCATTGAGAATGATATTTGCGGTGGGTTGGTCGTATATGGCCTTTATTATGTTGAAGTAGGTTCCCTCTATGCCCACTTTCTGGAGAGTTTTGATCATAAATGGGTGTTGAATTTTGTCAAAAGCTTTTTCTGCATCTATTGAGATGATCATATGTTTTTCTCCTTCAGTTTGTTAATATCGTGTGTCACATTGATTGCTTTGTGTATATTGAAGAATCCTTGTATTCCTGGGATAAATCCCACTTGATCATGGTGTATGATCCTTCTAATGTGCTGTTGGATTCTGTTTGCTAGTATTTTGTTGAGGATTTTTGCATCTATATTCATCAGTGATATTGGTCTGTAATTTTCTTTTTTTTGTAGTATCTATGTTTGGTTTTGGTATCAGGGTGACGGCGGCCTCATAGAATGTGTTTACAAGTGTTCCTTCCTCTGCAATTTTTTGGAAGAGTTTGAGAAGGATGGGTGTTAGCTCTTTAAATATTTGATAGCATTCACCTGCGAAGCCATCTGGTCCTGGACTTCTGTTTCTTGGAAGATTTATTTTTTTCCTTTTTTTTTGTGGTACGTGGGCCTCTCACTGTTGTGGCCTCTCCCGTTGCGGAGCACAGGCTCCAGACGCGCAGTCTCAGCGGCCATGGCTCATGGGCCCAGCCGCTCCGCAGCATGTGGGATCTTCCCACACCGGGCACAAACCCGTGTCCCCTGCATCGGCAGGTGAACTCTCAACCACTGCGCCACCAGGGAAGCCTTTGTTGGAAGATTTTTAATCACAGTTTCAATTTCATTACTTGGGATTGGTCTGTTCATATTTTCTAGTTCTTCCTTGTTCAGTTGTGGAAGGTTATACCTTTCTAAGGATTTGTCCATTTCTTTCAGGTTGTCCATTTTATTGGCATAGAGCTGCTCGTAGTTGTCTCTTTGGATGCTTTGTATTTCTGCGGTGTCTGTTGTAACTTCTCCTTTTTCATTTCTAATTTTATTGATTTGAGTCCTCTCCCTCGTTTTCTTGATGAGTCTGGCTAATGGTTTATCAATTTTGTTTATCTTCTCAGAGAACCAGCTTTTAGTTTTATTGATCTTTGCTATTGTTTTCTTTGTTTCTATTTCTTTTATTTCTGCTCTGATCTTTTCGATTTCTTTCCTTCTGCTAACTTTCGGTTTTGTTTGTTCTTCTTTCTCCAGTTCCTTTAGGTGTAAGGTTAGATTGTTTATTTGAGATGTTTCTTGTTTCTTGAGATAGGCTTGTTTAGCTTTAAACTTCCCTCTTCCAACTGCTTTTGCTGCATCCCATAGGTTTTGGATCGTCGTGTTTTCATTGTCATTTGTCTCTAGGTATTTTTTGCTTTCCTCTTTGATTTCTTCAGTGATCCCTTGGTTATTTAGTAATGTATTGTTTAGCCTCCACGTGTTTGTGTATTTTACGTTTTTTTCCCTTTAATCGATTTCTAGTCTCAGAGTGTTGTGGTCAGAAAAGATGCTTGATATGATTTCAATTTTCTTAAATTTACTGAGGCTTGATTTGTGACCCAAGATCTGATCTATCCTGGAGAATGTTCCGTGCACAGTTGAGAAGTAAATGTAATCTCCTGTTTTTGCATGTAATGTCCTTTAAATATCAATTAGATCTATCTGGTCTGTTGTGTCATTTAAAGCTTATGTTTCCTTATTAGTTTTCTGTTTGGATGATCTTCCCATTGGTATAAGTGAGGTGTTAAAGTCCCCCAGTTTTATTTTGTTACTGCCAATTTCCTCTTTTAGAGCTGTTAGCAGTTGCCTTATGTATTGAGGTGCTCCTATGTTGGGTGCATATATATTCGTAATTGTTATATCTTCTTCTTGGATTGATCCCTTGATCATTACATAGTGTCCTTCCTTTTCCCTTGTAACGTTCTTTATTTTAATGTCTATTTTGTCTGATATGAGTATTGCTACTCCAGCTTTCTTTTGATTTCCATTTACATGGAATATCTTTTTCCATCCCCTCACTTTCAGTCTGTATGTATCCCTAGGTCTGAAGTAGGTCTCTTGTACACAGCATATATATGGGTCTTGTTTTTGTATCCATTCAGCAAGCCTGTGTCTTTTGGTTGGAGCAATTGCTCCATTCATGTTTAAGGTAATTATCGATATGTATGTTCCTATGACCATTTTCTTAATTGTTTTGGGTTTGTTTTTGTAGGTCCTTTTCTTGTCTTGTTTTTCCCACTTAGGGAAGTTCCATTAGCATTTGTTGTAGAGCTGGTTTGGTGGTGCTGAATTCTCTTAGTTTTTGCTTGTCTGTAAAGCTTTTGATTTCTCTATCGAATCTGAATGAGATCCTTGCCAGGCACAGTAATCTTGGTTGTAGATTCTTCCCTTTCATCACTTTAAGTATATCATGCCACTCCCTTCTGGCTTGTAGAGTTTCTGCTGAGAAATCAGCTGTTAACCTTATGGGAGTTCCCTTGTATGTTATTTGTCGTTTTTCTCTTGCTGCTTTCAATAATTTTTCTTCATCTTTAATTTTTGCCAATTTGATTACTATGTGTCTCAGTGTGTTTCTCCTTGGGTTTATCCTGTATGGGACTCTCTGCACTTCCTGGACTTGGATGGCTATTTCCTTTCCCATGTTAGGGAAGATTTAGACTATAATCTCTTCAAAGATTTTCTCGGGTCCTTTCTCTCTCTCTTCTCCTTCTGGGACCCCTATAATGCGAATGTTGTTGCGTTTAATGTTTTCCCAGAGGTCTCTTAGGCTGTCTTCATTTCTTTTCATTCTTTTTTCTTTATTCTGTTCTGCAGCAGTGAATTCCACCAACCTGCCTTCCAGGTCACTTATCCGTTCTTCTGCCTCAGTTATTGTGCTATTGATTCCTTCCAGTGTATTTTTCATTTCAGTTATTGTATTGTTCATCTCTGTTTGTTCTTTAATTCTTCTAGATCTTTGTTAAACAGTTCTTGCATCTTCTCGATCTTTGCCTCCATTCTTTTTCTGAGGTCCGGGATCATCTTCACTGTCATTGTTCTGAATTCTTTTTCTGGAAGGTTGCCTATCTCCATTTCATTTAGTTTTTGGGGGGGGGGGTTTATCTTGTTCCTTCATCTGGTACATAGCCCTCTGCCTTTTCATCTTGTCTGTCTTTCTGGGAATGTGGTTTTCGTTCCACAGGCTGCAGGTTTGTAGTTCTTCTTGCTTCTGTTGTCTGCCCTCTGTTGGATGAGGCTATCTAAGAGGCTTGTGGAAGTTTCCTTATGGGAGGGACTGGTCCTCATGGTTGATTTGTATAACAGTCTTTCAATTAGATATTATCATCCCAGCAAGTAGATATTATTATTGCTCTCATTTAGAGCAGTGAAGAAAACTGAGATATAAGAATGGAGATGTCTGGTCCACAAGCCAGAAAGCTCGGAAGTAGGGAGTTGAGATTCAAATCCAGGTTTGTCTGTTAGGAGTTCATGCTCTTAACCCTTCTACCATATTGTCTTTCCATATGCTGTGGCACAAAGTAGAATTTTGACCTCACCACCTTCCCAGAGAGGGATCAGACAAAGTCCAGAGAAGATACAGATGGCCAGGAGCTCTGGTTGTGTCTGTGCTGGCTGCTATAAGAGGGTACTTGGCAAACAGCATCACACACAGATGGTGCGCAACCCACACATGTCTATTTACGTCGAGGCCCCGAGTGTTTGTGTTAACAGGTTTGGGGGATAATAAAAGAAGTTGTTGTTTGTTCTTTCTTTGCAAGTCTGCAATTAATTTTTAGCATAAATTTAAAAGGGAAGAATTTGTAAATTCACTAGACACTGAGAGACTGGTGATCCAAGGAAACATTTGTTTGTTGGGTTTAGAAAGGAGATCCTAAAGGGGTGGGATAGGGAGGGTGGGAGGGAGACGCAAGAGGGAGGGGATATGGGGATATTGGTATGCATATAGCTGATTCACTTTGTTATACAGCAGAAACTAACGCAATATTGTAAAGCAATTATACTCCAGTAAAGATTTTTTTTAAAAAAGGAGATCCTGTGCAAAAGTGGTTGATGTTCATTGTTTCCTCTAGGTGGTGCTTTAATCTTGTAGGTCAAATTTAATGAGCCTGCATTTCTTTCTTTTTCGTTTTCTTTTCTTGTTTTAATTTTTTTTCCTCCTAGTTGTTGGTCCAGGAAAAGGCTGATTAAGAGTACTGTGCCAGTCAGGTTTGTTCAGTTTGGGTTTTCTCCATCATTATCTCTGTTTATAACCAAGATAATTAAACCCATTGAAAAATTTTAGATACTCCTTTTCAGCTTCTTTTTTGCAGAAATTGTATTCACCCATTTTGGGAAGGAGCATCAATAGTTGGAAGTAGCTCAGTTATCTCATCAGCGTATTGTCTCAACAGGCTGCACTTGTAATGGGTCTTTGTTCCTACAAAGTGGAGCAAGTCATAAGTGACTGAAACTATGTTCAACCGAGTTTGTCATTTGCGTGTCCATAAGTAAAGCACACCGGCTCCTGACATTGCTCTGGGACATACACACAACCCAACGTGTGATTTTCTTCTTCATATTTTAATATCAGTGGAGACAAAAAGGGGAGTGGACAATGGTTTAAACACAGTGACGTCAAAGAGGACTGGGGTGGGAAGGAAGCAGTTGAATGGGGAAATAAATAGCATTAGTCCAAATCGAACAAAACTAATCACTCATTTCCATTACCATGCAAGGACTTTATTTGTTGACTTGTCAACAAATGAAGCATTCCTGCTGTCAGGGCATAATTTTCTGGGATAAGACCAGAGTATGAGATAGTAGTTGGTGAAACAGAAAAGTTTCTTAAATGGCTTGGCTGTGAAATCATATTTATTTATCTACTCACTTCTGAATGTCTAGTATGTACCAAGCAAGGTGCTAGGTACTAAGGATACTGAAATTATGCTCAATCCCTAAAGGAGCCTAAAGTCTAATGAGAAAGGTAAAGAGACAGCTGAATAATTGTGTGTTCAGTGACTGGTGGCCTTGTGCATAGGTTACAAGTAGGAAGTCGGGTGGCTGGGGAGAAACCTGAAGGGCAGTGTAATGAAGATGGCATGGCTGATAAGACACAGGCAAGCCGAGTCTGGAAGGATGGCTAGACTGGCAAGAGAAGAAAAGAGAGAGGCAGGCAGAGGGAGGAGAGTGTAAAAAAGCTTGAGACCCTCAGTGAGTGGGGAGTGACAAAGAGTTTGGTAACCTGAAGCATAGTGATGTCACTGAGGACAGAGGTGGGCCAGCATTAGGGAGACTTTGAGTGCTAAGCTGAGTGTGAGCTACTTTTCTAAAAGCTGTAGGAGAGCCTATAGCTCCCCACATAACCATGTAAGAAGGGTGGGTCATTCATCCCCATTTTACAGAAGGCACAAGGGGGTCCCAAGAGAGCAGGTGAGTTGCTGCAGGTGACCACCCAGATTCAGAGTCTGTGCAGACCATCTATCATAGTCTTTCCTTCATGGGAATTTAGATCTTGGCTCTCTTTGTCAGGCTTTCCAGGCTACTGAAGAATAGATTATGCAAGAGCAGATGAGCTCCTTGTTTTAATTATTTAAAGGTTGCTTGCTATTTTCAACATTTTAGTTTTCCTCAAAGTGTAGACAGAATGGCCTTGGGATGGTTTAACTACGATCATACTCATTTCACCTTTGGCAAGCACATTTCCTTCAGCATTTTCAAGCAGAAATTTATAGTGATGTTTTTGACACTGATTCTGGTCCTACGTTCTCTGCCGGTCTTGCTGTATTGGAAGGTGGTGGAGAAATACAGCATGCGTTTGTGTGTATGGTGGCATGGGGTAGAAGGTGGCCGCGGTGGTAAAGATTTAGCTCAGGGACTTTTCAGCTTTGCCTGTATTAAATTGACCTAATAAGAATATGTGTAGTCACATTTCTAGCAAGTCAGTAAGGGTTCCTAAATTGTTTTAAAACCCACCAATGCTTGTGAATTCTTCCCAAATTAAAATATTATTTTAAAGGAGATTAAAAAAATCTTACTGCACGAGCACGATACTAGCTTCCCAAAAACTCCTTGGATCCTAACCGTTGTGAATTTATACTACTCTTGATGTATCTGTTCACTGGTTTTCTTTGCTTTGATGGAGTGGCAGGACTTACAGCAGACCAGTTTTTGCCTAATTCTGTGTGTACCAAAGTTACTTATACCACGTTGGTATTCAATACCCACTAAAACAAAAGCAAAATCCCAGGAACAGCCCACTTCATTTTCTGTGGGTAGGCGTGCTCTGAAAGGGACTATTAACTTACTCTAAAGAAGCTTTTGTTCTTGAAATGCTGAATGCATTTCCGTTTATGTTAGATTTTGCCAACCGCCTCGTTGACTATGAAATGCTAGGTCAGGGTCTTCATTAAACTAACTCTGTTTTCCCATTAATAATTTAGTAGTTAGAGAATTTACCAATATTTCCAAATAGGTAAATGGAAATCTCTAAGTAACCACCTCACATAACTTTATATGTTTCTAAAGTGGATGTTCATTTTAATACATTCATTCATAAATATTGTTTTTACTGGTATACAAGGCAAAATGTAAGATTCATTCATTAGTTTGTTCATAAAAACAGTAATAAAATTCCTACTGTGTAGCAGATACTGTATTTGGCATTAGAGATAAAATGGGAAACAAGACAAAATCTTTGCCCTTATGAAGTTTACAACACCTGCACTACCCATGCTTCATTGAACCACAAGTTCTTCTCCAAGACCAGGTATGAAAATCCATTTGGTCGGAATCAACGATGTTGGCACTATCATTCTCTAAAGTGAGCTGAGAAGTGAAAATCTCTGTATGGTGGGACCTGTTGGACCTCTCTCTGTCCCTGAGAATCCCTTTCTCTATTGCCACCGCCATACCAGCTGAGAGAAATACAGCCCCACCGCTGCTCTGACCCAGGTGTGGGCAATGGATCCTTTCCTCAAATCTGTAAACCACAGCTGAGACAGGCTGCAGTATTTAAGACTCCTCTGATAGATTTGGAATCGTGGATAGGGAGGCACACTGGCTACTAGCTGTGGGTGCTCAGAGAGGGCCCACAGGCCACGGTCATTCCTCATGGGGTCCCTTGAGGGCTTCCTCCCTGTCAGAGGCTACCCTTGTCTTAAGATCCTTAAGCATGACTAGAATTCTGAGCCCAAAGCAAAGAGAGGCCTGAAAAAAACTTCCTTTTCTTTTATTCTAAGGCTTACCTCCTTAGTCTTTAATTTCCAATCTCAGTGTCTAGCTCATCCCAAGATGATTGGCACTTGGACTCATGACCTAGAGGAGAGGCTCTGTGTTCTATCCAAAGCGGGTGTGGCCTTGCCATGCACTGCCAGCTGCTCAAGCACATTTAAGCACAGTAGTCCAGCACCGGTGTGTGACATCCTGCAGCAGACAGCCGTTCCATTATGGTTCTCCTGGGTCCTCTGGACAGGATATAAATTCTCTCCAGCCTCGGGATTTCTGGCCTCTCTAGTGTGAGTGGTTGCTCTGTCCCCCATATCTCAATTGTTCTCTATTCCTCCCTCTTAAAGGGTACCATCAATTCACTCCTCAGGGTCGAGGACCAGATCAGAAAGGGTAGTCATCTTTGGCTGATAGTGATTTTCCAAAGCAAATATCTTTTTCCTTCTCACCTCACCCATGTCCCCTTGTACCCTTTCTTTGCTCTTTCTGAATATAGAAGCCTTGCTAATACAGCAGTCACAAGCCAAGGGAGCTTGTTGTGAAGTGGCAGGAGCTGAATAGAAGCAGCTTTGTGCAATGGGGAAGAAATCTTTGTGTTAATACTACACACCCAAGACCTCCTAGTCACCGGTTCACATCTGTATTACACACTTGGAACATCTTTATCCACGCTTCTGGCTCATAATCTGTCTTTGTCTTGGTTTAGAGTCCCATCTCTCTAAAATCTGCCTTGGGTCCCAGGCCCTTTTTGTCATGACACTGGATCTCCAGGCTCAAAAATTTGTGTAAGGGAAATAGTTTTAGATTTGGGAGACTACTTTTAATAGACAGCTAGGGCAGGTGACTGCAAATTTAAAATAAATTCAACAAGTATTTTTGTCCACCTACTTTACACCAAGGGTGTACAGATGTAGGGGCTAGCACAGGGAAAATAATGGGCCTGGTGTCAGCTCTAGTAGAGCCTGAAATTGGCTGGAGAACACAGGCGTTAAATAAACAGCTACAAGAGCATTGAAGGCTACAAAAGGCAAGATTCAAGGTACTATAGATGCAAACAGCGGAAGGGTGTAACCTAATCTGGGGGATTTGAGGATTTTTTGTTTAACTCTAACATTGTCTGATTGAATGACCCCGAGCAAATGATTTAACTTTTCTGTAATTAAGAGCCGTTCTTTTTACCCCCCATCTCCCCAAGCCCTTTCTGCTCCAACTCAGGCTCTCAAGTCTGTGAGCTGTAATGACAGGGGAGGATGCTGCCAACAGCAGTAAGCTTGGATGTAAAGAGGAAACGTACAGAGCAAATGACAGAGGAGGCATCTAATTTACTCCAGAGCATCAAGTGGAAGATGGAGAAAGGGCTTGTGGGCAGGCAGCAACCTCCATGCTAGACATTCCATCTATCTTGCTTATTACTATAAACCTGACGCTTAGCACAGTGACCCTCACATACCCGTGGAATGAGTGGATGGCTGACCACCGTCACTGTCACTTGCTGTGCCCGATTCTTAAGACTAGGGTCGAGCCCTCTTGGGAACACAGGCAGGAGCAGGTGGCTCCGTAGATGGAGTACATCTGTGGGTGGATCAGATGCCCGCTGCCTCCCTAGCGTGGGCCAGCCCGTGGGCCACCAGGTTGCGTTCATCCACTCTTTGTACAAGAACTTCTCTAGCTCTGCAGCCCTGATAAACATCTGGTCCCGTCATGATGCTGTGGAGCCACAACAAAATATGAGGTAGCTCCGTCCCCTTGGAGAGACTCGTCTTAGATGAGAGTCGTCCTGCTACTGTGCCATCTCATGCCCCTAACCTCCCCCCTTCCTGAGTTACCTACTTTGTATGTTAGCTTCCACTGTGGAGCTCAGACTCCACTAGTCTTGCCTAAGGGCACTGGAGTCAGGGAAGTTATCCAGGTTGCTTGGAGGGGATATGGGAAAAGTCACTCTGACCAGAAATGTTCAGGTCCCATCTAGGACTAGGGTCCGTCACAATACTCCAAAGGTTACTGAAGCAAATTATCACAGTAGATAGGGTAGCCTAGACATTCTTTTTTTTTTTAAATTTATTTATTAAAAAAATTTTTTAACATCTTTATGGGAGTATAATTGCTTTACAATGGTGCGTTAGTTTCTGCTCTATAACAAAGTGAATCAGCTATATATATACATATATCCCCATGTCTCCTCCCTCTTGCATCTCCCTCCCACCCTCCCTATCTCACCCCTCTAGGTGGTCACAAAGCACCGAGCTGATCTCCCTGTGCTATGCAGCTGCTTCCCACTAGCTATCTATTTTGATAGTATATATAAGTCCATGCCACTCTCTCACTTTGTCCCAGCTTACCCTTAGCGGGAAGGGTAAGCCTAGATATTCTATACCACCTGAATGCTGAGGGAATCACAGTTTGTGTGCGAGGTTCTCTATTAACAGTGGGGCTTTGGCTTTGGGAATTAAATGATGGGCTACAGGAAAAGGATGCAAGGGACTGAAACTTCTCTCCACAGAAGCACCTGGAAGCCAGTCTGTGGACATTTTTTCTCAGTAACTGGTGAAGCCCGCTTGCCACCATACACAGCAAATCAACTTCTCTGATAAAGAATCAAGAAAACAATTGAGTCCTTACCATCAAAGGGAATCCTTTGGGCACTTCTTATAATAAAAGTGTTTGTTAATAGAAAGTTAAAAATAAAAACAATAAGAAGAAAACAAAAAAGCCTTTATGGGAGAAACACAGTTTTCTCTGACACCACTCTTTCCCTCACCGCTTCATAGCACTGCCCCTTCAATGTACATCAAAAGAAGTGATTTCTTCACTTTCTGAGATCCTAGAGAGCTTCAACTGGGATCTCTCTGATAATAATTCTACGATTATGATCACTTTATACTACTTTACTTGTTTCATCCCTATAGGATTGTGGGCTCCTTCTTGACAGTGTTTTATTCGTATTCCCATCTCTCACTGTTCTTTATAGAGACTAGGCCCGTAATAAATAAGTGTAGAATGAATAAGTGAATCAACAGATAAATATGTAGTAGATATATTAATCCTAACTTCTCTGATACTTTTTCTCTTCCCTGCCTTAGATTTTAAAATGTCGTCCAATGAACCTATTACTAGTGTCTCACTATTTGCCTCCAAAAGGATAAATTATCTGGTTCAGAATCAAAATTATCTTTCTCTAAAGAAAGGGTTACTAAAATGTCCAGGTGCTTCCAGGCTGCTGAGCACACCTGCCCTGGCTCTCAGGAATTATAGCGGCTGATCAATCTGTCTAAGTACATCTGTCTCCCCATCTTTTCCCCATTTATTAAAATCCTGTTCATCCTTCAAGACTAGCTTAATTTTTAACTCCTCACTCAGTAAAGGCTTTCTTTATCTACCAGATCTGGAAAAATATTTTTCTTTCCTGATCTCTATTACAACAAACTGCTGCTCTCATTCATTTAGCATCGATAATGCAGAGACAAGCATTTTGGAGTGAGTATGCTGGTTCAGGTCCTACCTTTGCCACTCACTCAGTGATGGTCAGTTACCTCCCTTGACCCTGAGTTCCCTCATGGTGATAATACACTTTTGCAGTAGGACATCTGGTCTAGAATGTGAGATGAGGACCTGTATACAAGATGCCTGTTCTGATACCTGGAACTTATCGAGGGCTCAGTAAAAGGCAACTGATCTTATCATTTGCACATATTTTATCTCACTCTTTAGAGTGTAAGTTCAAGGATTACATATCTTTTTCAGTAACCTAATATCTAACTTGCTTTTAGAAAATAGGTAAATAAGTGTATATCATATAATGAAGATAATGCTAAGATTAGTGCTAAGAAGACAAAGAAAGCAGGGTAAGGAAAGAATGCACGGGACCAGGGATAACGTGGTTGGGGAAGGCTTCTGTGAGGAAGGGACATGTGACTACAGATTGGATGAATTGATGGAGAGCACCAGACCTTGTGCTTGAGAGGAAGCAGTGCCCTTGATGGATATATGGTGAAGGAAGGTTAGAAAGAGCATCTCAGTGACACAGAGGCCAACAGAGTTTTACAAAGAAGGAAGTGATCCTTAGCTTCAGATCCTAAATGTCAGAATCCTGTCTTCCTGAGCGGTCTAGAAAGAGAACTGCTGAGAATGCCTCCTGGGTTTGGCAAGTGGGAGATGACTTTAATAAGTGGGTAAGAGTAGGGCTGGTGGAGTGGTGAGAACAGCAGGTTCAGGAGTAAAGGGGGTGTCCCCTGAGGTCAAGCAGTGAGGGAAGACCAGACTGGTGAAATATGTCAAAGGGAAGATTATAGTTTAATTTGAAAAATTCTATTATGAATCTAGCAGAGGGAGAGGAGATAACTGGAAATTTAGGATCGAGATGATGACTGATAGAGCATGGTCTTGAAGGAGGCAGGAGCTGATGAAAGGAAAGGCAGGGGTGGATGATTTGGTCAGAGGAGCATTGCAGAGCAATGCTCTCATGCAGAGCATGAGATGCTCTCATGCAGAGCAAAGAGAGAAGGACTGAATACCGGTAAGGCTAGAGATGGCTTGGCTTCAAGTTTCTTAGTGAAATACGTTGAGGGTGCTAGGTGGTGAGCTTGAGTAGAAAGGTGGAGATTTGAGTTGGGTCAAGTAGGAGAGGAAACTCATCAGGGAACATTTAAAAACAAAGCTTTTTCTTTTCTTTTTTTTTTAAATCTTGGGTGAAGAAAGCCATTTAATCCTTTTAGTGTACCAGGGTATCACCATAGAAACAACCTCTAATCACATTTTCCAAATTGCAGGGTTTTCTGCATAAACACATCAATAAACCAAGCTCCTTAAAAAATGCTCTCTACCTACCTACCTACACACACACACACACACACACACACACACACACACACACACACACACACACACCCCTCTCTACATCCCTGTCAGTTCATAACCAATTGAATATAATGGTGAATATTCTTCAGCTTAATTCTGGAATCTTAGAGTCATTTTTTTTTTAATATTGAGTTTCTGATTTAGGTATATGATCTTAACATTGTGCTATTTAATAGTGTAAAGTTTAGATTCAGGTCATACCACAATGGAGCTAATTCTAGCCACAAAATGTGGTTGGAACTTTTACAGACATATGCTCATTGTGACCCAGGACTATGCTGGACACTCGGTATATATGATATCCCATTTACAGTCCCTGCAGCCACACTGTGAGCTGACAGATGGGGAAACTGAGATTCAATGATATTAACTTGCTCAGCGTCATCCAGCTTGTTAAGGGACATTCTTTTTATTGCAAATGCGGGTCTTTCTGACATAAACCACCACCCTGTCACCTAGTTACAGCAAAAGACTTGAAGAACAATAATACTCTTTAGTTTTGTTACTGAATTGATACTGAAGATGCTCTTTAGCTCATGCTGGCTTAAATTTCCTGTGCAGTGGAGAGAGAGGAGAAAGTGCATTTTAATAAGCTTCAATTAAATTAATTTCATTTTACTTCTTTTGATGTATGGTCTCTTGAAAAAAATCCAATTCTACTGATGTTTATTAAGTGCCTCTATTCACTTGGAAAGTGCCAGGCACTTCAGGGGATCTATGGATGAGTGTGATTCAGCCCACACTTCAAGAGTTTACAATCTAGTGGAGAGGATGGGAGTGCGTAATTTGCTCTAATACTAGATTGACTGTGATAAGCCCAGTAAGAGGTGGCCCAGACAATGGGTTCTTAATTCAGAGGTACGAGGCTATGTGAATAATTAGAAAATTGGCCTTGTCGTCATGCCTAAACACTGGAAGCATCACACAATAGAACTCTTTTAAAGAGTCTTTATTTTAAGCATGATCATCCATTTCTTTGAATCCAGACTGTGTAATAAGTGAGGAATGTATAGATGGCAATGACGTCATCTTTAGTGGCTCCCCAGTTTGTGTTGTAGGGATAGGTGATTCAAGACTCAGGGGCAAGGAAGTAAGGATGCAACGATCCCGGTGGTGGTGCAGAGCGTTGCGGCTGTTCTGGGTTCTTGGTGTGTTTTGGCAGACAATAGCTGTTCAGGACATTGAACTGCAACTGTGCAAAGATATATGTTATATAGAGTTGTTGGTTTTAATTTTTCTTTTAGGGTACTTTTTTGGAGTTAAGGAATTTGAACTCCAGAAATACTGTGAGCCCAGAGAAGGTCACGTCCTACATATTCTGGGTAGACAATCTTGAATACATTTTCATAGGGATGTCAAAGGAGGGTACTAGACACTACACTACAACTCCTTTTCAAGTGTACTGCAAGCTCTTGGAAGAAGGGAACCAAAACCAAAGACATGAGCTAGTACAATGTACCACGTACAAATAGGAATTTAATCAATGCTTCCTGATTCTTCCCTTGCTGGTGTCACTCATGTGTGTTAGGTGCTGTCACTATCATTTCTGAAATGCACAGCTGAAATAAACGCTGCTTTTGTCTTCTAAGAGTTTATATCTAAATAGAACAATCAGGCGGATATGGTTCCTCAAAAGGCTGGAAGTCAGCTAGCCACTGCCATGTTATTGGGAATACACATCTGACTGCAGGAGCTCTCATCCCTGACTTTCTCAGCACTCTGCACTGTGCTCCGTCGGCCTGTGGATGTCTGTCTCCGTATTAATCTGAGCGCCCTTGCAGTCTGTTTGCCGCACGCCCCGGGTGCAGTCGTTCAATGCCTCCTTGATGGATTGGTTGCGGCCGCATTGGTGTTGCTTGGATGAGGTGATGGATGCATCTCTGTCCCCTCCAGCTGTTTGGAGCCAGAACACAGAACTGCTGGTTAGAAGGTGATTAGTCTTCCCTAACGGTACTGTGTGCTGCAAACAGGGTTTCGGCCCCCATGTCTTCATTAGCCTTGATCAGAGTCTGCGTTACCTCAGATCAGGTAATCGGCGATTTGTTATAAAGCGGAGGGTAGATGCCTTTGGAGCAAGTGCCGATGGCATGAATTCCAGGAGAGGAAAGGAAACATAGTGGGGCCCCCGTTGCCAGGGATCCATAGGGAAGAATGCAGGCTGGTGTGTGGTCTGGGTGCCTCTTCATCCAGCACTCCAGCAGATGGAGGGCAGTGTGCAGCTCTGACACAATCAGGGTGGACTCCCAGCAACAGCCTCTTGCCATTTCTTTGCTTCCTGGGTGACACTGGGGATTGGAACTGTCTGGGAAATGTTGAGGACAGATTCTTAGTATCTTTGGGAGTCAGGCATATTTCTTTAAATAGCTTAGAAACTTCTGCTGTGCCCAATAATATTCAGAATGTTGGGGAGATGGGGAGAGCACAACAGACCAAGCCCTGAGCTTCTGAAGCTCTCACTGCATGTGAGAGACAGATAATAAACATGCACCAGAAGTGAAAAAAAAAACACTCTGAAGAAAAGGAAATTGGGTAAGGAGAGAAAGAATGGGACAAGTGGTGGTCAAGGAGGACTCCTCTGGGGGAGGGACATTTGAGTAGAGATGAAGTTAAGGGAGGGATACCTATGGTTGTAAGAAGGGCCTTCCAGGCAGAGAGGATAGCCAGTGCAGAGCTCGTCTTGATACTTCAGGTGGTCTGTGTTCCTTTTATTTTACTTGATTTCAACTTGAGCACCTACCAGGGATCATTCAATGTGCACAAGTAATATCAAACACCCTGGAGTAGGTAAATCTATAGGACGGTGTCTAGTACATTACTGGTGTTCAAAAAAATGTGAGCTTCTTCCTGTCCATTTGCAACTCAAGGAAATGACTTAAGATGAATTCTCACACACAGAGGGCTGCTACCACCTACCGTCTGAACACCACATCCGGTACCTCTAGGCAAGTCGCTGGCAAGCATCTTTCCCCCCCTTTCCTCTCCCCCCCTCCCTTGCTCTCCTTTTTTCTTCCTCTGCCCTTCTTTCCACCTCTTCAGTTCCCTCCCTTCACTTCTTCTTCTCCCTCCTCCCCTCCTATTCTCTTGTTCCCTGTCTCCTGAAACACAAGTGCCTCAAATTCAGGTTTTAAAATGAATGAAATGTAACCTGGAGTGAACTAGTGATTACTATCTGTGATAACATATCAATAATACCACAACCACTTCCCATGCCACAATCCACACACACACACACACACACACACACGTAGTGGTGAGAGCCATCCCAGTCAGGTATTGGAGTGGGGTGAACGTAGAAAAGGGTAAGTTTTGTGGGCATCTGAGACTTTTGTGGCACCTGGCAATTTAGGTTGCCATTTTGCCAGAGGGATGCTGGGTCTCACTAATGATCTGTAGAGACAGTCATGGTAGGGATGCCTTTTTAGAGGTAGGTATAACACTGTAATCACACCATTCTCTAACTATACCCAAAGCTGTCCCTATAATATTTGAAGCCCTGATATCATTATTCTGTCAGTTTCTTAAAAATCTGAAAGTCATACTCATGAGGGAAATTCTTCCCCTACAGACAAGGTAACCTGCGTACTTTCTCCACTTGCTAATAATAATAATAACAATAGAAAGTATCTACTAAGCAACTGTTAAATTGTGTCATCTCTAACACAATCATCCGTAGAACCTCGTTCTCTTTACTGTGCAGATAAACACACTGAGACTCAAAAGACGCATAGAGCCTCACAGTATAAACGGAAGGCTCTGGTGGCCTCTGGATCTGACTGCCTGCAAAGACAGTCCTCCGATCACTCTCTTTGTCAGTTATCTCCCAAAACATCCCACTGTTCTCCGCCCCTTGAGACTTCACCATCATTCTGTTATTCCCATTCCTTCCTCCTTAAGTCCTGTGGAATCCTTCTTAGAAGATTCTTTGTAATCTATCCATTCATTTGCAGCCCTACTCCTTTCTTCTCACAGAACCTTTATCCTTTTACATCTGGAGTATTGTACTTTTCTGCCTGTCTTTCAGCCTCCGATTGTTTGCCACACCAAGTAGTTTTATAGACTGTTGTCAGATTTCCTACCTTAAGTTCCACTTTGCCACGTTGCTACTCATCTTACAATTGTTCAGTGCTCTCCACTGTTCTCAGTATAATAATAGTCAGGCTTTGAACGCTGGCTTTACAGCCCTGCATAATCTACCCCAGCTTATTTATCCAACATTATTTCAGCCACGTGGCTGAGTTCACGAGATTCCCTGGAACATGCCAGGTATGTTCTTCCCTTGATAACTTTGCTCACACTGTTTGCCCTCCTTAAAGGGCAGCCTCCTTTGCTATATTCTCTAAAAGATCCAGATCAATTTCTGTCTCATCCGTGAAATTCATCCTCCCTTTTTCTGACTATATTGCTCTCTCTCTTCTTAAACGCTTTCTCTGAACTCCAAAGGTCTATAAAATGGTCCTATTTGAAATAAACCTTCAATAGAAACTGCTTATTTTACATAAGATGCCCCTTGCTGTGGATGAATTATTATTATTATTGTTATTGTTATTTTTAGTGATTGGTAACTGTTCAGCTTCAACTAACAGAAAACACCACTGCCATTGACTTATTAACCAGTTAGAGGTTGATGGTCTTAAGTAACAAAATGT
Organism: Globicephala melas; assembly: GCF_963455315.2. Taxonomy (NCBI): domain Eukaryota; kingdom Metazoa; phylum Chordata; class Mammalia; order Artiodactyla; family Delphinidae; genus Globicephala; species Globicephala melas. The sequence continues at coordinate 153,710,731 of NC_083315.2, forward strand.
CCAGAAGTGTGTAGTCCAGGGTGGTACAGCTACTCGCTTATGCCATCTGGGACTCACACTCTTTCTGTTTCAGCATTCTCTGTATATTGGTTTTCAGCCTCCTTTTTATTGGCCTTAGTCATAGTATAGGTGCTGTACCTCCAGGCAGGAGGAATGGAACAGCAGAAATCCAGGTATACCTCATTGGTCAGCAAGGTTATAATTACGTAACATGCCACCTCTAGCTGCAAGGGAAGCTGGGAAGTTGAGTTTGAGGCTTTGAAGCTTCTATAGGGGAGGCAAGACTGGAAAAACGTGGCCAAAAATTGGTCTTAAGTGAACCGGCCTGTAGTATCAGACACAGCTGATGCTCTACTATTTTTCAATGGGAGAACATTGGAGTTAAAAAAAAAAAAAGAAATGTGAACAGTTAGATTGCCTTGTTATCAAATACATGGCCTGGTGGCCATATGGCCTTAAGTTACTTATCTTTCTAAGATGGGTTTCCTCATCTAAACAGTTAGATTAATAGTAACACTTGTTTATTTGAGTTATTGTGGTGACTAAATGAGGTAAAGCCTATAGCTTTACCTCATATAGTCAGGTGCTGACTAAATGCCCATCCCTTTTCTCTCTTCCAATTGGAGGCCCTGGCTGGTGTACTGAAAAGTCCCCAAAACAATAACAAAAAGCAGGAGTTGAATCAAAGAAGAGAATATCTCCTACCAGCCAGTCCCCATAAGCTCTTCTCAGGAGGTAAAAAGTATTGCCCCAGTAACAGAACTACAGAAGTGTTTGAGATTCATTTCTCTTGTAGTTGAGAGAGGGCAGGAAATTTCTGAATATTTGTAAGGGTTGACCTGTGGATACTGAGGTATGTGGAAATAACTCACACAGCTCAGGTGTTTAATGAGGATAAATAACAATTTGTGGGCCCATCCGCTGTACAGTCCCATCACCTGAAATCACACACAGGAACCCTGCTTCTGAGAAGTGACACTTGGTGGAGGGAATGGCAGAGTGATATCCATCTAGCAAGATTTGCAGAAGAGGTACATGTGGAAGAATCATGTGTGATCCCTGAAAAAAAAAGGTGTTTATGTGTGTATAACATATATATATTTATATGACAGAACACGTTCTTAAGCCACCTACCGCCCACTACCCGCAAAAGTAGAATAAAATTTCCCATGTAGTAGGAAATTTGAAGTTCTTAGAAAAAAAAAAAACTTTAAAACTTTATGGTACAGGAGACTTCCCTGGTGGCACAATACTTAAGAATCTTCCTGCCAATGCAGGGGACACAGGTTCCAGCCCTGGTCCCGGAAGATCCCAGATGCCACGGAGCAGCTAAGCCCATGCACCACAACTACTGAAGCCCACGTGCCTAGAGCCCGTACTCCACAAGAGAAGCCACGGCAATGAGAAGCCCACGCACTGCAACGAAGAGTAGCCCCCGCTCGGCGCAGCTAGAAAAAGACAGCGTGCAGCAACAAAGACCCAATGCAGCCAAAACATAAATAAATAAACAAATAAATAAATAAAATTTTTAAAAAATGTTTAAAAAAAAACTTTATGGTACAACAACCTGTATGTGTGCATTTTAAATTAAACTTTCTCTCTCTATCTCAAATGTGTTGAAAATCCCCCATTTTTTCTTTTGATCAAAGCAAAAGCAAAACCCTGCCAGATGTTGGGAAGAATGGTAACCAAATGATTCAATTAGAATTCTCCTGTGGGGACGTGGACTCTCTCAGTCAATGTCACAGAATGAAATAGTCTCAGATTTACCCAGCAGTGAGTTATTCCTTCTGGTTGTGGCAATTGAGAGCTGACGATGATGCGAATTTAAATGACTATCTTTATGAAACAAAGCAAAACAGAAAAGGGAACAGCTGGGGGACTGGATGGCTTGGGGATGCAGAATTGGATCTAGAATAAAGAATCTGTTACCTCCAGTTGCTGGTCATAATGCTAGTACAGGTTAATATGAATTGAAAGTTACTGCCGTGTGATAGCAGTTAGCTGTCACTTGTCTGAAATTTGACCATGGCATATATAGCACAATCTGTATCTAGGTGTCTAGAATATAATGTCCTCTTTAGTTAAGGGTCAAGCCACCAGCTTAACTATGTAGCCAAGGATTCAGGCGTGAGAATCACAGGGTCATAGAATTTAAGCTCTGGAAAGACATTGCTGTCACGTCCAGAGTCTGTGAACTCTCTGAAGTTGTATGTGTCATTTCTTTGCATGTGCTATATGTATTCTAAGGAACAGAAAGCATAGCTTTTATCATCTCCAAAGGAAAGTATGAATCCACCAGCCTGCCACCCCTTCCCTGCCAAATGTTAAGAACTTGATTTAGACCTTGTCTTTGGAGTTGGGTAGAATTGAACTTAAGTTTGTTTTTTTTTTAAGAAATATTTATGTATTTACTTTTGGCTGCGTTGGGTCTTTGTTGCTGTGTATGGGCTTTCTCTAGTTGTGGTGAGTGGGGCTACTCTGTTGCAGGTGTGGGCTTCTCATTGTGGTGGCTTCTCTTGTTGCAGAGCATGGGCTCTAGGCGCACGGGCTTCAGTAGTTGTGGCACATGGGCTCAGTAGTTGTGGTGCACAGGCTTTGTTGCTCCGTCGCATGTGAGAGCTTCCTGGACCAGAGATCGAACCCATGTCTCCTGCATTGGCAGGCAGATTCTCAATCACTGCGCCACCAGGGAAGTCCCTGAACTTAAGTTTTTGCCTTACCACTTACTAGCTGTGTGACCTTGGGCATGTCACCAATAAGACTTATTTTTCTAATTTATACGATGGGGACAATAATATAATCTACGTAATAGAATTGTTATGAAGAAAATTTGAGATCATGTATGCAAAATTTTTACCGTAACATATATTGTGCTAAATGTGAGCTTATTATTATTATTATCATCATCGTCATCATCATCAAAAATACTGAGCCCCAGGAATGTTCAGATATCTTAAGATTAATAGCAGAAACAGGACCAGAATCCTGACATCTAATTCACTGCTTTGGCCATTGGGAAACATGACGACTCCATCTCTCTTTTTGTTCATTATTCCTTTCATGTTTTCACAGGGCTAGGCATGTAGAATAAGACACTAAAATCAAATGATTAGTTCTCCCATTGCATGGCCAAATGGTCTATTTCATTTGAGAGCTCTCCTTCAATATTCTTTAAACATCGTATCTAAATTGGAGTCTGAAACAGGAAATCACAAAGATCAAGGAGGTCACTTTGGCTTTTAGCACCCTCCACCCTCCTTGCCCAAGAAGAAACTGTGAGCAAGGTTAGAAGTCTGACTCTTCATTAGTGAGGGGAACAGCCCCTCTGTTGAATAGATAGAGTGGCTCTGACAAAAGGGATGATAGATTAGGAACTGTCTGGTGGCTAATGTACTGTTTACTGCAGTATAAATGACTGGTGTTTGGGAAATGACAGATGAGAGAGAGCACGAGTATGGACGTCAATGATTTCCAGGTTTCTGCGGTGGAGGAGAGTCATGGCTGACTGAGCTGTTGACTGGCAGTGGGAAGTCATTGGTGGGAGTTTCAGGGGGATGAAGAGTGCATGGAGGAGACTTTTCAATTAGCCCATTGATCCAAAGCTTTTGTGCCATATATGGAAGGTACTGTGAAAGGGTCCGGTTCTCTGGCTCTTTTCTCACTGCCTCATTCACTCAAATACAACTCTGCTTCCAGTCCAAGTGCAGCAATCTCCCCAGAGAGAAAGCACAAAGGGTAAGAATGGAGCTGTGCTCAGCCAATGGGAGATCCCTAGGGGAAGATGACAGAGGAAGAAAGAATAATGCATGTGGTTGAAAGAAGGCAAGAAAGCAAAAAAGCAAGCAGGCAGGGAAGCATGCAAGAAAGTGTAAGGCGGAAGGAAGGAGGGAAAAGAGAAGAAGGGAAGGACTCTAGCGCGTCAGTTAATCTACATCTGATATATTTGAGTTGAGTGGACTCGTGATGTTCTAACTTGCCCCAGGGAATCATAAGAAGCCTGCAGTTAATTTGTAGCTATTATAAACATTTAGCATCCATTTGCTTAGTTTCAATAGTAATAATAATTATTATGATAATATAAGGCAGGCTGTCAGACAGTGTTTGCAAACACATCACCATTGTAACCTGTATTTGCCTTCTGCTTTGTCAGAGGTTTTATGTTCATGCGTTCATTCATTTTCCTCACAAATATTAATGGAGCATCTATTTTGTGTCAGTTTTAGGTACTTGGGATACATAAGTGGACAAACAAAAATACCTGCCCTCGTGGAACTTGCATATAAATTGGAGAGAACAAACAATATATATGATATCATATATAATACAGAGTGATGACAGATGATATGAAGTCAACTAAATCGTTGTACAGGGTTAGAGAATGATCGGATTGGGGGAAGCATATCTGCTATTTTAGATAAGATGCTTAAGCAGACATCTTTGAGGAGGTGACTTTTGAGCAGAGGCCAAAATAAAAGCAATGATCAAACTATGTAGACTTCTAAGGAGGAACATTCCATCTGAAGGGAATAGCAGGTGCAAAGGCCCTGAGGTAAGAGGGATGTCAAGGAGACCAGTGTGTCTGGGGAGAGGGAAGCAAATGGGAGAATAGGAGATGAAGACGGAGAGGTGGATGGGAGCCAGGCGATGTAGGACCTTTCAGGATAGTCAGTTATTAGAGTGTTTCAAAAAAGGCAGTACAATAATGGGATACTTGTGATACAAGTATGGCTCTGGCTGCTGTGTAGAGAACAGATGATAGGGATGGTGGTAAAAGTTGGGAGGCCAATTTGAAGGGTGATAGAATAGCCAGGGTAGAAATGCTGGTGACTCGGGCTAAGACGGTATTCTTGGATTTGGGATATATTTTGGAGGAACATCTAATAGAATTTGATTATGGATTAGATGTGAGGGGTGAGAAAAATAGAGTTTATATATCTTTTTATTTTAAAAATGTTGTTCTTTAAGTTCAGGGCTTGGTCTTAGTTATTTCATGGGCTTTTCTAAAGAAGAGTTTGAGGCAATCACATACATATATTTTTTGGCTACGTTGGGTCTTCATTGCTGCACACGGGCTTTCTCTAGTTGTGGCAAGTGGGGGCTACTCTTCATTGCGGTGCATGGGCTTCTCATTGCGGTGGCTTCTCTTGTGGAGTACGGGCCCTAGGCGCATGGGCTCAGTAGTTGTGGCTCATGGGCTCTAGAGTGCAGGCTCAGTAGTTGTGGCGCACGGGCTTAGTTGCTCCACGGCATGTGGGATCTTCCCGGACCAGGGCTCGAACCCATGTCCCCTGCATTGGTAGGTGGATTCTTAAACACGCACCACCAGGGAAGCCCAAGGCAATCATATTAAATTATAAATTGTAGTAACCCAAAGATCACAAAATGGTCCTTTTGTGGACCACATTCAGTCTATAAACATGATGTTTGGGCTCACGAGTTTTTAAATCTTTGAGCCAGCACTGCAAAACCCAAATGTCTGAATTCTTTTGAGAAATGGTAAGCTTTGGAGTATAGAATAGGTATCCCCATGAAGGCTATCCTTTGCTGCAACTGAATAGCACTTTCTGTCTTTTAAGGGAACAGTTCTTCACTTCTGTTACTTCCTGAGCTTATTTCCTCGTCTCTGTTACCTGAATGGCCCTGGAGGTTTCCACTCCTTACTTGTTCCTCCCGTCCCCACTATGTAGTCCATTGCAGAAAGAGACATCAGTGAGATAATCTTAAACATGGTTCCATTTGAGTCAAGAGGGGCAGGTATCTCAGGATTATTGTAAGCAATCTATAAATCCATATGCAATCTAAGTATTGCCTGTAAATCATATTAGTAATAAATAATCTGTTTTGTATGAGTATATATAATTATTGTTGGAAAGCAAAAATAATTCCAAATTATAATGAATAAAATGCATATTTGAATCTCACTAAATTTTAATAGTCTGTATCATCTCAACAGACACTAAAGTACTAAAAGTATGATTGCTTTCAAGTGGTTGTGTCCTTTTTTTAACCCTTAAAAGGAACCCTTGAACTTAGAAAGGTTGGGAACAGCTGTTCTAGTCTGGCCTTCCACTTCACTGACGACAAAAGGAAATCCAAACAGGGACAGTTATGTGAACAGACCACTCAGCTGATTAACGGTAGCAGGACCCAGGTCTCCTAATGGGCTGCACTGGGTCTCTTGCAGTGCTTACTCACATACCCAAAAGTCCAGAAGATGGAAAGGGATGATTTATGAGACTCTGACATGCAACTTCTTTTTTTAATTGAAGTATAGTTGATTTATAGGATTATATTTATTTCAGATAAACAGTATAGTGATTCAATATTTTTCCAGGTTATCCTCCATTAAAAGTTATTACAAGATAATAGCTATAATTCCCTATGCTGTACAATATATCCTCGTTGCTTACCTATTTTATACATAGTAGTTTGTATCCCTTAATCTCTTACCCCTGTTTTACCCCCTCCCCTTCCCTCTCCCCACTGGCAACCACTAGTGTGTTTACTATATCTGAGACAAGCAAATTCTTGATTCTGTTTCAAGATCACAATTTCCAGTTTACAGATGAATGGGAAGGATCTTCTCTTTGTAAGAATACACTGTAGGGCAGGGTTCCTCAACAGCTACAGTACTGACATTTTGAACTGGATAATTCTTTGAGGGGACTGTGTTGTATGTTGTAGGATATTTGGCCTTTCCCTGGCTTCTACCCACTAGATGCTTCTAGTTAACTTCCCCCCTTCCCCCCCCCCACACACTAGTTGTCACAATAAAAGCTATCTCCAGACATTGCCAGATGTCCCCTGGAGAGGGGCAGAATCGTCCCCTGTCAAGAATCACTGCTTTACTGCTGCTGTTTATTCAGAGTGCCAGGGAAAGACTTTGAACACTCAGCAGCCTTGGAATCCTGCTGACCCAAGAGCCATGCCTGGGCACCTGCTCATGGACCTCTTCTTCACGTCTGCAAGGGAATATCTAATCTACAGCGTCTTCCCAGTTCAGTACTTTACAAGAATCTTTGCAATTTTTCACTTCAAAGGACACTTAGCGGTTTCCAGTGCCTCAACTGCAGAGGTAAAGGGCTTTTTGTCTATTTCTCTATTTACCTCTGTTATTTATTTTTTTTAACTTTCCATTGTACAGTTTCTCTCTGTTTATTTTTCCTTTTTCGATTTGTATTGCTTTTTGTGTCTCTCTGTGTGTCTACTTTATCCCTCTTTTATCCCTTTTTATCCCTATTGATACAGGCAGCCTTTCTCTGCCTGTATCAATATCTGTCTTTCTACCCAGATTTCTATTTCATTTTAGGGCTTAGCCTTTTGGTGTTTATCTCCCCAGTCTGTATCATTCTTTTAATGACTGTGTTTCTGGGTTTTTCCTTAAATTTTTTGAGTGACTGCTTGTCTTTTAGTGTCTTTCTCTCTGTTTGTATCTCTCCAGGTATTTTTCATGACCCCCTCTCACTTTTGGAGGACGTTGGTATATTTACACGACATTTCTGTTTTTGATTCTCTTTTTTTCTGTTTATTCACCTCTCTTCCATTTCTGCCTTTCTTTGGAAATGATCCATCTGTACCAGGCTCCTATCAAGATCTCTTTCTCTGGGTAGGAAGTTCTTTAGGCATGTTCTAAAAACCTTGAACTTCTATTGAATGATAAGCCTCAGGGGGAGGACAGGGAATGGACTTTTCAGTTAACCGCTCAGAGGCAACACCTTGTTTTATTTTATGGAATTGAATTTTTATAAATTATACATTTAGAATATTGAATCCAACAAAGGTTAAATACTTAAACTTTCATAAAATTAGTTTTATAAAAATATATTTTAAATGATTCTACATCATAAGCAATTATCTTAAAAAACGAATAGGTAATTAATTCTTAAGATTAACTCTTTTTCTAATGCTAGGTGAAATGAAATCAATAATTTGTAGAGATGTGTACATTGCTCTAGGTGAGGCTTGGGAATGAAAAGCTTTAAGAACAGGGTTTGGCTATTTGTAAAGTACCTGCCTTTTTCCTTGGTTCCTAAAGAATGTCCAAACCAAGAATGAGGGCCCTATGAGGTTCTCAAGGACAGTGAAAACGATTCAATCTTCTCATTTTGGTATGAGCATCGTAATAAACTTGCAAAACAGATTGGAATCCATCAGGTGTAACCAAATTAATCTTCCTTTAATGATGGTTTATACTGTGTGTCCAAAATTAAAACCAGTATCAGAGTTAATCAATTAAAATGTGTCATCATTTTGGTTCACCAAAACAAGAGGGAATTGTAAACTCAGTAAAATTTATTTTATAGTAGAAACATGTTAAAAACACGCAGCTTAATTGGACCATATGTAAATTCATCAAGTTACAGCTCTAAGTATTTTCGTTGTTCTTGTTGTTTGTTTGTTTAAGTGTGGTACAGGGAAAAGTAACGGCTGCTGGGAATGGCAGGACTGTGTGAAGAGGGTTGTTAAGGTTTCTGAAACAAAACAACAAAAACCAAAAAAGAAGCGCAAGAAAACCAGGATGGAAATTTGGATTTGACAGGGAAAACAGAAACTAAACAAGGGAAGGAAGTGTTTCTTTTCTTTCTAGTTTAGGATAAAGTTTTTCAGTACCCTGTCTGGACTTAAATAAATTTAAGAATACAGTAATACATCATTGAAAAGTCTGCTCTAGGCAATTGATATTCGGAGGGTGCTTGATATTTTAGATGGGGCATTTGTTTTCTCTGATAAATCACACAAATATCCAAGCCCTTGAAGCTTTCTAAAATTTCTAGTAATTAAGTTCGATTCAGTCAAATTCTGTGCTTCCAGCAGTTATTGAGTATTTATTTCCATGGTCGTTGTGCTAGGGTTGGGGAGGAGAGTATCACTGAGATCTCCACTCTGACCGGGCTCTCAGATAACTTTTGTCAAACATCACTGCCTCGGCTAATAATGTTTCTACCATAAACCAAAGTGGCAACAAGTATGTGAATGTATAACGTGAAACCACGTTCTAACCTGAGGATGCCTGAGAGAGGAAGGTGACATCTGCCAGTCTCCTTGTCTGCCAATTCCACTTGATATTTCTTACATCTCTACACACTCACCAGGACTGAGCAACACCGTGACTGGTCTCTTCGTTTCTTCATTCTTCCTCCATTTAAGTGCATTCTCCATACTACGGCCAACTCTTTTCGGTATTTAATGAGCTTTGGTAGCTCTGTATTGGTTAAAACTAGTCAATGGCTCCTCACTTCTTTTAGGATAAAAATCTGTGCTCTGATTCATGACATTTGAGATTTTTGTCCTGCTTGATACTTATCTTGGGAAGCATATGGTATGCAGTGGCAGGAAGTCAAGCAACTAGAGCTTGGGTTCAAATCTTATCTTCCCTTCTTATCTATTTGCATGCCCCTGAGCAAGTTCTTTCACCTCTCTATGCCTCAGTTACTTCATCTGTGAAATAGGGATAGTAATGTTACCCACTTTGCAGGATTGATGTTAATGAAAACTAGTTAGTGCTAGTGAGGTGACTGGTAGAGAAAAAGTAACCTTCAATAAATGTTAACTCTTATTATTGTTGCCACGTCTGTAGACTCATCCCTTCACACTGCCCTTCTCTCGTTCTCCACAGGGTGGTTTTGAGTTCCTGGAACCTCTGCATGCTGTTCCTTTCATCCCCTTCACTCACTAACTCCAACTTGACCTTCAGGACCCAGACTGCGGACTCTGCCCTAAAGGATGGGCAGCCCTCTTACGTGCCGAGTTTCCCTCTGTCCCAACACCTTGTATTTACTTGTTTAGTTCTCTGTTCCTCCCACAATATGCACACCTGGGGGGCAGAAACTCTGCCTTGTTCATCTGGCAGCTCTAGCTCCTGACACTGCTTCGTTCATGGGATGCAGTCAGGAGCCCCCTGCCTCCGCTGAATGAACAAACCTAGAGTGAGAATCCAGGAAAGGGATGTAGGTTAATTACTAAATATCTGAATGCTCAGGTGTATGTGTTTAAGAGTAGGCAGGTGTCTCTGTAGAACACTGGTGTCTCCAGATGCTCCCAGGTATGTTTGGAATGATGAGTACGTGGTCAAATAAGATAGGGAATTGGGGGTAGGTCTCTCCTAAAGAGTTGCACTTTTGATTAGCAAAGCTCTAACTGCAATGAAGAAGCATGTGTGCAACCTAGAGTTTCCCAAATAGTTCAGATTCTGGAACCCACCTTTATTAATAAATTGTGAAACCCAAGCAGAGTGCCCTAAGGAACACAGTCTGGGAAATGCAAGTCAGAGCTAGTCAGAGCAGCTGCAACCCAGACTTCTCTTTTTCCCCCAGTCTTGGGACCTTTTCAAGAGGTTGTGAGAGACCCAGTGAGGGCTTCAGCTCTGCGTAGAGGCTAGTTTGAGCTGGAATCTTGAATGGGTACTATAGAGAGTAAATTGAAGCCATTCAGAGATAAAGAATTGCTTTAGCTATTACAACCTGGCTTCATATAATACCCTCCAGAGGTATTCTCTGAGCAAATACCTCTCTGAGCAAAGAGGTATTCTCACATGGGGCATAGTGGTTTTAAAAAGGCAGGACCCAGAATTTTAGGGTTTGTGGACAACCATATACGTTTTAAGGATTTCCTATCAACTGCATCAAAATCACCTGGATCACTTATTAAACGTGCTGACTCCTGAGGCCTCAACTTGGACCTAATGATAAGGCAGTCTGTGGGTGGGAGACTAATAACCCACATTTGTGTCAAGGTCCCCTGTGATCCTTATGCCCCCAGATGTTTAAGATCTATGGTTCTGCATTGACCCTGAGTTGAAGCCAATTTGAAAATGGAAATCTTTCAATCGGTCCAAGGTTTACAAAGTAATTTGTTAAGTCATGAAATTATTACATGTGGAATTATCATCAATAGGGTCCTTATTATATATATATATACACATATACCTCTGTATGTATATATCTATATGATATACATATTAAAAGTTATAAGGACTTAGATGTTTTATTTTGTGAGAAGAAAGGTTGTTGAGCATGTCAGTTAACTGTCTGAGCCTCACAGTAATCATCTGTGAAACAGGAATTGTGCCATCTGACCTTCCTCTGCATGGGGGGGTGGGGTAGAGAGAATGAAGCAAGAAAGCCAGAAAATCAAGTGAAATATGAAGTGCTATGAAAAATAAGGTATTATGATGCATATATGCAGGTTCGGTGAGATGGCAGTCTTGTTACACATAATGATATTTTTCTAAGTAACCTAGTTTGGTTTGCTGTTCTGTGGGGTTTGAGAGTACATTTTGATCACTTAATTTCAGATTTATTAAACACTAAACATGATTGTTAGAAGTAAGGGAAACCTCTGGGATTGCTTAGAATAGGGTTTTTATAAAGCATTCACTTTGATTCTAACAATAGTTAAATATTAGGAATCATCATGCTAAACTCTAAGGTGATTCCAGATTATGAGCAAATGCTGTGGAAAACAAATAGGACATTCATTTATGAAAGTAACCCTTTTTCTGATGCTATGGGAGTAAGATTATCAATCATGTCATGTCTAAGAATTCCACCTCAGATTTACATAGCACATTAAAATAAATGGGGGAAATTCACAAAGCCTGACATCAAGTTTAAGTTAGCTGTTTTATACTTTTAAGAAAAGTCCTTTTTCCTTCTGTAAGTGTAAACTTTTTTTTTTAAATGGTAACAAACTTAAGTTCAGTCTATCAAAGTACATTGAAAAAGCTTAGCAGACAAAATAACTTTGACAGAAAATAAGTGAAATCCAAGTTTTATTCATGTACAGTAGTTACGAAGATACTGAGATAAGTTACTTGGAGTACTGTCCTTTTAACAGGCCTTCCTCTCCAGTCTTGTCTCATTTTTCACTTTCACAAGGATTTTAATATATTCTTTTCATTACATAAAACATGCCGCATTTGGCCTTTTCATGAAAATGGATCTGATATTCTCCTTTGACAGCCATTCATGTGAAAAGAACAGGTCCTATTTCTGTCCATCGCCTACATGTACATATTCATAGAAATCATAGATTTTTAGTAAAATGTATTAATCCCAGAAATTTAAAGCATTTCAGTCAGTAACTATATCATATTCCCTTTCTGTCAAGCGACACATGTGGTCAGGGGTTCTCAGTCCCAAATCCAACTCAATCTAAATTACGTGAATTCCATTTTCTACACTGAGGAACAGGAATACAGGAAATAAAATCACCAGCCCAGGGAGCATGAACCCCAAATTAATCTTGAAGACTTGAGCCATACTGTTTTATCTCTCTAGTTACATGTCTTAAGTATTACTACTTTTAATTTGAAGTAAAATTTGTCCTTCTAGGTTTGTTGTTTTTTTTTTTTTGAGGAGGATAGATAGAGCTAATCATTCCTCTGCTATTTTAGAAACAAATATTAAGAGAGAGTGTGTGTGTGTGTGTGTATTTTTACTCTGATAGTGGAATTTTAGTATCTGATCGATAACCTTATTGGCCTGAACTTAAATCTTTCTGGGAGGGAAAATTAATCGGCTGTGATATTTACCTCAATGTTATCATTTCTTCTTGAGATATGAAAAGCATTGCAAAGTTTTTACATGATCTTTCCATGTTGAAGGACAGTTGCATTTTACTCAGCACTGCAAGCTGTTTTTGGACAAGAGAAATACAATTGTAGAATTACTGAATTCAGAAATCAGTAAGTTGTTTACATAATATTCAACAAGATACATCTCCCACCTCCAACTTCTTATAACAAAATTCCAAATCACCAAATGGTGTTCCTTGTTTAAACACTGTGACTAATTGATTGCTTTACATTTATATGATCATGTTCTGATGTCTTTTCTGAACACAAGAAAAAGAAAATTTCCCAGAGTAAAATGAGGAGATGCCAGATATTTTGCAATCCTGGTAGGAGTGTGCATGTGGATGGGGAAAGGGCATGAGAAGGTGTATTCTCCACTTATCCCTAGTTCTATACCCTGGATGAATAGTCGATAAATACTATGACAAAGACAAACCAGGCAAAGATGGAAGGGTCACAGGACTGAATGGAAACCAGGACTCAATCTACTTTGTCATTATTTTGTCGTTGTTTTGATTTTGTTTTGTTTTTTAAAGGAAGTTATGACAAGGAGCAGCTAAGGACGTGTAAATTGGCAGCAGACTGTGGTTTATGACAATGACGGTCCTGAAGGGACTTGGCTTTCTTGGTGACATTGAAGTAAATTGCACTGCTCAAGTTGTATACTAAGAAGGGTTGATAATGAGCTATATGGAGAAGGCAGGATGGCTTGCTGGTTTTATGGTGTTGTTGACTATCAAAATGAGTGGAAGGGAAAAGGGGACTGGGTGGAACTACTTGGGTTAATTTTAATACACATTATTGAATGACAAAGTTTCTACTTGTTTTAGAGGGATAAAAACACATAGAAGTGTCTCCGACTACTACTGGCAGCTATTTCAATCCATTTTTCTAACTTCCAGTACCTTTGATTTACTCTGAATTCCTAGTGTCTTGTTAGGTGACGTCACATTCGTTTAAATTTACTTGGATTACGAATAACATTTTTCTCTTTAGATGAGGAAAACGGAAGGGAGTGCTATAGCTTCCTCATATAGAAACAGACATAGCTCATATGTAAAATCCTGTTTCCAAGAGATTCCATGGACTACTGGGGTAGTTTCACCTAAAGAGTGGGGCTTGACAGCTCTCCCAGTCTGAATGCTTTGCTTTTAACTAAAGCCCTGATGTAAAACACGTGTGCATATGTGTGCATGCAGGCACAAATGCGCACACGGCAGAAAGCTCTGGTATCTACTAGGACCTAGTTCAGTTATTTACAGAGCACTGAAGCTGCCAGGTTCCCGAGGTCCTCAGGCAAATCTTCGTTGCTCTGGTCTATGGTAGCCACATATTCTCTGAGTACCACCTCCTACTTTCTTAGTTCTGTGCCACTCACACCAATTAGAATATAAAATAAAGTGGATGATTTCTGGTCGTTTTAGAATTGGGGTGCAACAAGGGGGAGTGTTGGTCTATAAGAGTATTTTAATTCCAGAGGGGAAAGAGGTTAGTGGCCTCTACCTTGTTACAGAGCAAAGTATCCGGGCAGCTTCTCTTTCCCTTCTGTGGTTTCTTTCTCCCTGGTGCCACATTGAGAGGAGATTCACTCCTGAGAGAGTGTGTCATTTTAAGTTGACTTTCTCAGAGCTCAGCTGAGAGCCATTGCCAAGGCCAGTGGGCGTAAATTCAGTCCTCCTGAAGGGAGATGAAGGGCTGCAGGATTTATGACTTATTTGAGTTCTCATACATCACCCTCAGTGTTGCTCGCTTATGATGGCCCTGCCAAAAGATAAAGAAGTGTAGGACGCTTGGTACGGGCTGTGGTGACAGGCCAGGGACAAATGTCTCTGTTGGGTAAATTGATTTGAATGGCTCTAGTGAAATATCGGGTTAGGCTGAAAATAAGATTGGGTTTAATGATCCTGCTGATTTCCTAGACTGTCGGGATTCCAAATCCCGGACAAGTTAATTAAGGCGCTCTGTGAAGAGGCTGTGTATGGATATTTATAAATCCATATAATTATTAATGTCAGTAAATACCAGCATGTAAAACTCTAGACCTGTTTTTCAATCTAATATATTGAATATTGAATACAAGAAACATTATTTGCAATTTATAGAGTATTTATCTGGGAAAAACTGTTGAGAATATTATTTCTTCCTCCACACCCCAGAGTCAAGAAATAGAGACCTACAGGCATAAAAATATGTAATGGAAAGACAGAGAACTGATAAACAGTTATACCCTGCTGGTACAATTTAGCAGACTTACACTTACTAACAGTGGAGAGAGGACTTCTGCTTTGTGGGAAAGTGCAGTTGAGCTAGGCCGCTAAGCCGAAGATTAAATCGTTGGATTACTTTTTCAATTATGAAGAAAAATAGTGTTACCTTGTTTTTTGAGTGTGGCTAGTCAGGTAAAAATAATAGATTTGGATTCTCTTTGTAGGACCAAAATTTCTAGCGGATTTCTGGTTTTCCATTTAAAGTTGACTCTGCATTTATGAGTTGACTTCTAACCGTGGGCATGCTTTCGTTACTGTTCTTACCTCCAGGTGATTAGCGTTGATTGATGATGGTTTCATTTTATTTGGGGGCATGAGTGACTGGGTTCATCTTCCAAGTGTCACAAAATCCCAGTTGTTTCTTTGTGCTTCACGTTTTTCTTTTGCAGCAAGGAGCCCTACTTACATCAAAATGAATTCCGAGGAGAGGCTCCCCCGATACTTGTTGCTCAGCAGAGCCACAGGCAAACAGGATCGCTGACCACATGGCTTTCTTTTTCCTGATTCTATCTTATCTCTGGACAAATTCTCCACCTTTATTTGGCCTAAAGTATGACTTCTTCATTTCCGCGAGTGGCTGAGGGCCCTGGAGTACCATCTCTAATGGTTGTGAGGAGGATGGGAAATTGGGTTCAGGAAAGAATGAAAGATATCGTCAAATAGGTTCTACTTCTAGAACTCAGAAAACAGAGTCAGCATCTGAGAGTGTTGTGCTTGTTTGTCAATGCAGCGTAGAGTGACAGTGCCACAACCGACTCTCCATTCTGAGGAGAGGCCTCAGCATGACGGCAAACCTTGCAACCATCTCTAGAATATTGAGGTTCCTCTATCTTAGAGCTTGTCCTTAGGTAAATCACGCCTGTATTGACCTGCCTCTTCCTCAGTTTCAACGGACTGCAAGTGACGTACTTACTGAGAAAAATCCATTTGCTTGAGCCTAATTTTAGGTAATTTCCCTTTATCTATGTTAGCGGAACCCATAGCTGTTTTTCATGGGCCTCATTCCTCCACAGGTTTCCAACTCAGGACTAAATCAAAACAGTTCCCATTCAGTATATTTTTATTGATTTCTTTCTTTATCTCCAGTTTTTCTTCATATGAGGATATTGAGAATCAGAGAGATTGAGAGATTTGTCCAAGGTCAAACAGCCTGTAAGGGACAAGACAGTTTTTGGACCCAATTGTGTCTGAGTACAAAACACATCTTCTGCACCACACCGTTGCTGCAGGCAGGAGGTGAGCATTGTCTGTCCTGCCCCCTCCAAGCTCGAGTCTTGGCACGTTCACTCCGAGTTCTCCAGGCACTCTGACCTGCTTCAGTAGTCCAGGACTCACCCGGGTCCCTGCCTGTAGTGCCTTTTCCATGATCTTCTCATAGCCTTTTATTCTCCTTCTTCAGCCACAGATCATATGTCACTCCCTAGGAATGTCTGGTTCATCTCAAGTGGGCTTCCCCGGTTACCCTCTGTCTGTTACCCTGATGATTTCGTTTACAGCAGTGATCACATTTCATAATTATTTTTGCCTGTTTCACCTCCCCTCCCCATGTAAACTCCATGAGAGTAAGAATCCTGCCTAACTTGTTTATCCTTTACGGTCAGGTCCCACACAGAGTAAGCCCCAATAACTGTTTCATAAACAAGTGAATACCTCGGTGAGTAAATGTTCCTGGAGAGACAGAAATATAAGCAAACAATTATAATCCCAGGAAAAGTTTGTTAAATATTCTACTAAAAATGTCAGCAAAATGCTGTGGCGATAGAGATAAAGATGGGTGAGGAAGGAAGAATGAATAGTAGGGGGATATTAGGATGTTCTTGGAGGAGCATATGACCTGAGTCTGGTGGATGGGTGGGGTTTCAGTATACAAAGATTACAAAGCGTGGGAGAAGCCTTCCTGGAGCAGCATTAACAAGCACACACAGATAGAACTGTGTGGGGTAAACATGGATGTATAATAACAACGTAAGAATCGTGACTTTTCCTCTGAACGGCTGTTGATTTTGGACCATGTGTTTAATAAACATTTTTTGAGAGCCTTCTAAATTTCAGGCACATGACCGTCACCTCTTCTCTTTGAATCTCAGTTTCGTTGCTTGCTGAGTAGGGATCGTAATCTATGGTTCAGAATTTTTAATGAAACAGTGTATGTCAAAGAATCTGGTTTTTAGCAGGTACTTTCATCCATGGAGATTGTAACTGAGTTTAGGTGACCTGCTACATTTAGAAAACTGTTATTTAAAGTCAAGGAGCAGATCTATTATAATGCCATAATTGGAATGGATAATCACATTTGCAGAAAAGGGACTATACTGTGAGTAAATGTAGTTTATTCATAGAAGGCTGGACCTGGGGTTTGGGGAGATAGGTTCTAATCTCAGTATAACCTTGGGTTCTGGGGGACTCTAAAAGATCAATTCATAGTGTCTCCATATCCTTGTCCTTAAACTTATTGTTATTATAAAAACACCTGAATGTGAACGTAACCTCTTCTTGAGGGTTTCAATAAGGAAAGCGAAGATCATTTCTCTCTAGAACATTAAGCTTACACAGGAAGGTGCTTTTTGAAGTATTATAATGAAAGTGATGTGGAAAGAGGAGCAGCCTCTTAATCATTTTCACAGTGCAGAGGTGCTACCGCAGGTCATAATTTTATACAAAGGTGTATATAAATTAAATAATGATTCTGGGGTTGGCCAGATCTCCTGGTGTTCTAAGGCTTGTCATGGTGAATTGTGGTGTCCCTTAGCAAGTGCATACTTAAAAAGAATGGGAGACTGGTAAGGTTAGAAGAATAGGGAGTAACTAGGAACATGTTAAAGATAGCCTAGAGGTGAAAATGAAAGTGAGAACAGAAGAAAAACAAAGTGGTGAAACAGATCGGCAAAGTGAGAGGAAACCAAAGTGGAAGGAAATCTTTGCAAAAGGGAGGAGAGCCTTCTCATTTTTCTAACAAAACATTCCACTCCTCTTCACTGTGTGGCTGCCTCTTTGAAAAGTGAGAAGTTGTGTTGGGGGCCAGTCTTCTTTACAAGCAGACAACTCGCTGAATATCATTCCATTGGATCCCTATTTTCTGTAAGAATACCTGCAAAATTGTAAGGCTTGGCTGATTGATAACTCTTTTTCAGTAAGCAATAAACGGTATAAGCAAACTCGAGCCTGATTTTTGAGGAGGTCATCTTGCAAGGGGAAAAAGTCACTAAAATTCCAGAATCTTTTCCCATCCACAGTCACTCTCATTGGATGAATACTTAACACGTGGTTTTCCTATTATCCCTATTTTTGAGATGAGAAAACTGAGGCTAAGATTAGCTAAATAATTTACCTAGGGTCAAATAGGCCCTGAGTGGTAGAACAAGAGTTTTTTTGACTTTTTTTTTTTTTTCTTTTTGCGGTACGCGGGCCTCTCACTGTTGTGGCCTCTCCCTTTGCGGAGCACAGGCTCCGGACGCACGCGCAGGCTCAGCGGCCGTGGCTCACGGGCCCAGCCGCTCCGCGGCATGTGGGATCTTCCCGGACTGGGGGGCACGAACCCGTGTCCCTTGCATCGGCAGGCGGACTCTCAACCACTGCGCCACCAGGGAAGCCCAGTAGAACCAGATTTAAATTTCGTTCTCTCTGACTCCAAAGTTCATAATGTATTTTCTAATTTAAAAAATAAAAATTAGTGTGTATACATAATAAGTAGGATGGGATTATGTTTTATTAAAGGCTAATTTTGAAATATAAGATTATCTTTGGAGAAAGTATCCTTTTCTTTCTTTCTGTCCTTAATGTTGTTTGAAAATTAGAATAGGAAAGATAAGGCAAGTGTGCCTTTGTGCTGGGATTAGCTAAAACTGCTCACTTGAACAATAAAGTTCTGCCATCTGGGCTATTGCACATTCTCCTAAATTGCTATTGTCTGTCCTGCTGTCTTGGAAAGGGAGCAACTAGTGCTGGGGAAAGGATTCAAAATGAAGCTAAGGGATTTTTGTGTGGTTCTTTTTGTTTGTTTGTTTGAGGTTTTTCTGGTGAGATTTTGTTTAATTACCACTGTGGTAGAATGGCTGGCCAAAGTCAGAAATCTGTTATTTCCACTCAGTAAGCAGCGCAATAAAGCTTCAGAACGTACGGCACAAACAAATGCCGTTTCGTTTTTTTCTGCCTCTTAAAAAAAGTTCATCAAGAATTTATTTTTTAGAATAATCCTATGTTAAATCAGGCAACCAGACAGTGCAAAAGGAATTAATCCTATGTTAAATCAGGCAACCAGACAATGAAAAAGGAATTAAAGAAAATGAAATGGTGGAATTATCATAAAAATATTAAATTCTGTCAAAAGTCCTACCAAATGAATTGGTTAATAAGCATCTAAAACTTATTGCCCTCAGGGTTCTCTTTTCAGTGGCATCTTTATGGTTCATCAGTTTGCTTCCCTCAACACCACTTACCTAGAATCCTTGACAAATACCCATTTTAGATACTGGGAGTGGCCCATAGACTTGAGAGCAAAGCAAGGCTGTGTCATGAGCCGGGGAGTCGGGAAGGGTTGGGTTAATACGGATTAGGAACAAAGATTTTAGTAGGTGACTATTTGCTTGAGTGAATGAAGCCAGTTTGCACTATGACCCCTCCATCGTATTAGGCCTGGCAAGGATTCCTGCTAGAAAAACAATCTGCAGGATTTGAAGTGACACACTCGTCCAGTTTTCCCAAATCCTTTATTTCTGAGAAGTACCAGGTCCTAGAGATACGGCAGTAGACTTGATGAAGTTCATTTGGTCCTGGCATCTTGGGACCTGTGGTGTGGGACAACCCTGCTGTGTTGATCATGGACAGGCTGATCTTGTGTGAGGCTGCAGCAGGCTGTGTATGGCCTCTGTCCCACACAGGCAGCAAAGCACGGTGTGGTTCTTTGTGAATGTGTGCTGGCTGCCTAACCTGCTGATTCCAGTTCTGTAAAGCGTGCTGAAAAGGTCTTTTTTGTCTCTGATAGCATGACAGTGTGAGGTTGAGAGACATTCGTTTTCACTGAGAAAAATTTAAAGCTACCACGTGAGGGATCTTTTCTGATTATAGCATGGCTGTAGGATTCCTCAGTCTTGGCACTATTGACATTTTGGACTGGATAATTCTTTGTTGCGGAGCTCTCCTATGCCTTGTACGATGTTTGGCATCATCTCTGGACTCTACCCACTAGAAGCCAGGAGCACCCTCCTCCAGTGTGACAACAAAAAATATCTCAGACATTACCAAATGTCCCCTGGGGGGCAAAATTGCTCCTGCATGAAAACCACTGCCTCAGATTTTGTGCCCTTTGAAGTAAGACCACCGATTTTATTTCTTCCTCCTAATTATGCTCAACACTGCGAGGCCTTCTTTTAAGACAGACTTGCAACATAAATCTCTGGTTCTTTTTGAGGAAACATACTGCATTTTAATCTTTAGTGGTTGATTGTCCCCACATGTGAAATAGGAAGTTGATGCAGGCAGTAGTTATATTCACATATTTTTGAGCCAGAATCCCCTCAGTTTGAGTTAATGATTTGCTACCAAGTAGCTATGTGACCTTGGCCAAGAGACTTCACAGTTCTGTCTCCCTTTCTGTATCTGTGAGATGAGGACAATGACAGTTCTACCTTTTTCATCCTGTCGTGGTCATGATTAGATGAGACAGCGTGGTGAAAATTTGTAACACAGTGCCTGGCACAAGGTGAGTGCTTGATGTTTCCTGTAATTATTACTATCACTGACAGAATTTTGGAAAAATTAGTCATCTTGTTATTATTGCCAGTGTTTATGTTTTTCTTTACAAGATGCTTTCCACATTTTTTAATCTCAGAAAATAGACTTACACATATGTGTACACATTACAGTCTGATTAGCTACACACTATCTTTGGACAAATCCTGGACATTCTGATCAGCTCTTCTGTTTTTTTCTGCTTTTGCTCTCACTGTTCCCAGCTTTTTCCTCCCATTCTTTCCTTCTGGAGCCACCATTAGACAAAGAACAAATCATCTCCTTGATTTGCAGCCCTTGCACCAATGAGAAAACTCCTATAGTGATTTTTGATTTTATGCTTCATTGGTTAGGCCTCCTCATAAACACCATGGCATCTTAAAAAGAAGCAAAACTCAAAAAACAGCAGCTTTCTTTTGGCCAGAACTTTATCAAATCTGTGTCTGTAATGGCGGAGAAATGTAGGAAATGAGAAAATCCTTTTTTCTTTTTTTTTTTTTTGCTGCAGAAGCAAAGTGACCTTGAGGGAGCACTGGCCCTGTGTTAGCTTTTCATGGCATCGACCACACCCCTCTTCCTTTACCTCCTCCTGTTCCCCTTCCAGCCGCACAACAACCTTCAATCACTCTGCCCTCCTGCTCCAAATTTATGACCAAGAAGAGGCCATAAACAGAGAAGGCCAGTCCTAATCCCAGGCACTGCACCTTCCTGTTTGGGAGAAGAACGACAGCTTGATGGGACCGTAAAGAATAAGCCGGCATCGCACTTGCTCCATGAATCACGCTCTCAGAGAGAGAAACTAGCAGGGGAGCTGCAGTGAGCGCAGGTGGCTCAGAGCCCTGAGGCAGGGCTTCCTTGAGCCACCTGGAGCAAAGGGTCCCCAAGGATGCCCTCTCCATGACGTGGCCTGACACTTCCAAGTAATCTCACAACTAAGAGAACTCACCAACTCATAGATCCATAGAAGCTTTTGAAGGGATCCCTATGAAATGGTAGAGGCCACTGCAGCTCGCTGATGCTCAGAGACTGACGAAAGTATCACCTGGAATAACACTCGTCCAGGAAGCATTTGGGGAATAAGCACACACCTTTCACAGATCCCTTCTTCCTCCTCTAGCTGCCTCTTAGCGTGTGTGTGTGGGAATCACCAGGGTGATCTTGTTCAGTTTCTGATTCAGTTGGTCTGGGTGGGGCCTGAGAATCTGAATTTTTACAAGCCACCAGGTGAGGCTGGCGTGGCTCATCTCTCAACCGCATTTTGCGTGGTGAGATCCTAGAGTGTTTCAGAGCTCTCTTTTCCCCAACTCAGAATCATTTCTTTTGGAGTGGCACTTGCTCGCTTTTAGGGGGAAACAGTGGTAATCTCCCCAGTTGGTTTGGGTAAAACAAACTTCCTCTATGTTTATGAAATATCAGAGACTCGGAGAACTATAGGCATATAGTTTTTTTTTTTTTTTTTTTTTTTTTTTGCGGTACGCAGGCCTCTCACTGTGTGGCCTCTCCCGTTGCGGAGCGCAGGCTCCGGACGCGCAGGCTCAGCGACCATGGCTCACGGGCCCAGCCGCTCCGCGGCATGTGGGATCTTCCCGGACCGGGGCACGAACCCGTGTCCCCCGCATTGGCAGGCGGACTCTCAACCACTGCGCCACCAGGGAAGCCCCATGGCATGTAGTTACTATTGAGCGTAGTCTCCTTCCCCTAATATGATTCAAAAAAAAATCTCCTGGTAAATGGCCTTCTAGGTTCTTCTCAGATCACTGGTGCAACTGAGCGGTCTCAAGCCAGCACTGCAGAGAACAGCTGGTTCTTTTGTTGTTCAGCTCCAAGTGTAACAATGCTGGTGTTTGTCAGAATCTGCTTCCACCCGTCGATCTAGGTTTAGGTAACAGAGCAACACACAACTTATGTTGCACCTTTCTACAGTTTCCAGAAACTTTCCTTTCCTTTCCAGCTCTGACAGTAGTAACTGTAGTCTATGCTTTGAGTTCAGGAGACACAATTGGGGTCTATCATGGTCCCTGCAAAAGAGCAGTGAGTGGAAGAAGCAAGAGGCAGGGAAGGTCTAATAATTTGTCCATGTGCCTGAGGCCTGGATGGGGTCATTTTCTTCTATGAGTAAGACCTATAAGCTGACACTAGCAAAGAGTACGCTTGTGGCTAAAGGATTGAATCTTAAGACATGCTCCAAGACAGGAACGCTCCCCTGATCGGTTTGCCTAAATGAAACATGCTGTAGACCTAACTCAACTTCACTTTCTCATCAAACCCTTCCCTACATGCTTCTTCCAATGATATGTGACTTGAATCTGTGGAGACACAGGGTCTTGTAGTGGAACAAGCATGGGGTTTGAGTCTGATAACCTGGACTTAACTCTCAGACCCACCATTGATTATGCAGCCTGGCTCTAGCTGCTTAAGTCTCTGAGCATAAATTTCCTCCTCTGTAAAAACCTGATAATAGGGACTTAAGGGGATATTTTTAAAGATTATATGAGATGAAACAGAAAGGCCTAATATGATATCTGGCACAATAGTCACTCAATAAACTTTAATTCCATTCTACTGTGAAGCAGGTTGTTTATATGAAATTTGACAGAATTAAGCAGTCTGTGGTAGACTACTTCTGGGGGCTCTGGAGTCCACCTGTCTGAGTTTGAAAGCCGGCTGAACTACTTCTTTACTGTGTGGCCACTGATATATTTACTTTAGTTTATCTAGGCCTCATTTTCCTGGATTTTGAAGATTAATTAAGTTACTACATGTGAAACACTTAGAAGAGTTTCTGGCACATGGGAAGTGTTCCTGATATTATGATATAGATTTTATGTATTTCTTCTAGTTGTACTTGGAGAGTGGCAAGCAAAACCAAGCAGCAACTGTCCCCTCTGCCCCACCACCACCAACAAACAAAACAAAACAAACAACAACAACCAACACCCACCACCACCAACAACCACCTACTTTTAGTTTTGGTACAATAATCTAAATGTTATTCTCCTGGACCGCTTTGGAGCAATTCAGACCTGGCAGGAGTTAAATGTTTTGAGTTATAGCCTTGAGAAAAAGTTAATTTGTTATGGGTCGTAAACCTAAATGCATAGCTAAAATTGTAAAGCTTCTAGAAGAAAATATAGGAAAATATCTTTGCGACCTTGTGGTAGACAACAATTTCTTGGAGAGACTACAAAAGCACTAACTAGTAGATTGGTGTTGATCAAAATTAAAATTTTCTGCTCTTCAAAAAATATCCTTAAGAAAATTAAAGGGTGAGCTATAGACTGGGAGATAATATTTTTCAAGAGGTACATATGAAAAGAACCTGTCTTCAGAATACATAAAGATCTTCTGCAAGTGACTAATAAAGAGACAGTGAAAATTGGGCAAAAGAATTGGATAGACATATCATAAAAGAAGGGACACAAATGGCCAATAGGCCTATGAAAAGATGCTCCACATCTTTAGTAATCAGGGGAATTAAAATCACAATGAGGTATCGTTTCATACTCATGAAAATGATTAAAATTCAAAAGACTGACAACACCAGATATTGGTGAGCATGAGAGTACAGGAATTCTCATACAGAGCAGATAGGGAGGAAGAATGGCATGGCCACTTTGGCAAGTTGTTTGACAGTTTCTAATACAACTAAGTATAGTCTGTCTAAATTAAGACCCAGCAAATTTCTTTATCCAAAAGAGATGAATATACATAATCACAAAAATACTTATGTAAAAAACGTTCATGGTAGCTTTATGATAGCCTCACACTGGAAACGGGACAGGTGTCCACCAGCAAGAGAGTGGGTAAACAAAATATGTTATTTTCATATGATAGAATACTAATAATCAATAAAATAGAATGAACTACAGATAAATGCAAGATATATGTCTCAAAATAGTATATTGTATGGGAGAAAAAACACAAAAGGATACATATTATATAATTCCATTTATGGAATTATAAAAATTCCATAAATTTTATAGAATTAAAATTTATGGAATTATAAAAATTGGTTTTGCCTGTTCAAGAACAGACAAAACCAATCTGCATTAGAAATCATAACATTGAGCAACCGTGAGGGGTGGGGATTGAAAAGAAGGGGCATGAGAGAGCTTTCTGGGTTGGTAGAAATGTTCTATATCCTGATGAGAGTGTTGGTTTCATGGATATATTGATTTGTTAAAACTCACCCAATTGTATGCTTAAAATCATTCTGAGCCCAGATTATTATATTCTTTTCCTCCATCGGAATTTCTTCTCTGCAGCTGACCATCATCTAGAAAACAGAGAAACAGTGATACCGACCAGGGGTCTTGGCCTTCCCCAATCAATAGAAATTGACTAGAGGCCAGACAAGAAATTCAGGCAAGGCCTTCCTGGGGCCCCTGCTGCAGCAGCCGGAACGAGAACAAACAGCAGGTTCCCTTGCTTGCTTGCTTGCTGAGGTGGGCAAGCTCTTTCCTTATATGGGGTAGGGGTGTATCCAGGGGTCAGGCCGGAGGGGTGGCTTAGGTGTTTTTGTCACCCCTTAGGTGGTGTTGAGTGCAGGGGGCATGCTCAGTACCCTGCTTTTGCTCCGGACACCCTGTCTTTGCTCCCGGCTCTTCAGAAGTGACAGATGGGTTTTTTTTGTTTTTTTGTATCATTTTGTCCAGAATTTCCCCCAACTGCACATGCACACAGTTATTTTTAGTCCCATATAGTTTCTCTGTATTTTGTTGCTTGAGCAGAGGTGTGTCCAGGGGCAAGCACTGCAGCACTGCAGCAAAGGGTCCAGGTTCCAGCCTGTCTCAATAGGAATATCATAGCAGTAAACAAAAGCCCTTTTAATTAATTATGGGCATCTCTTAAAAGCCTGTACCTTCCCCTCTAGATAAATTATTCCTTTGTGAATCCTCTCCAGGGGGAATCTCTTACAACTGCCCTTCATTTCTGGGCTTCTGAACTTTGGCCTTCCTGTCCCTGTCTCATCCTGGATTATCTCTTGTAGAATACAATTGATGGCCCTTTCCACTTCAGTTGGACTCTTCATTCAGATTTTTCCATTCACATTACAAACTCCAATTCATTAACATCGTCGTAAAATGGTAACGTCCTGTGAAAAAGAGAGGTCATGGTACCAATTAAAATAATCTTCTAGTCACACTTCAAATCAATGTCAGTGCAAACACTTGAAACAAGAGTTGATGCATCCCCATTCCTCTGCCAGATTGATAGCAGTACAGTGGCTGAAACAGAGATGAAATCCCAGTCCACACTTACAGAATGTGCCATGCTGCACTTGGCACATGGATCTGCTGAGAGCAGGGACAAGGAAAGAGAAGAAATGGACCAGGACTAGACAGGGATCTGATAAGCAGTACATACCATTTGTCTTGAAATAGCCATAAGGACATCTATTAAAAATATTCATGCGTTCATTCATAAAATTTCAGGGCTGGGTTGCAGCTCAATCATTTTATTGTTGACTTAATTGAAACCCAGACCACATAGGTCCAAGGTCACATAGCTTGTTCTCTCCCAGATCTGCTGACTGCCAGCCCTGAGCCATTGCCACTGCAGTCTTCATGTGTTCCAGATCACATAAGAGATTTCCTTATTCCTTGGATTCTCCTATATTTGGAGTTATAGCCGTTAAGAAACGTTTAAATGCGTTGTTTCATTTGGACGTGGAGTATTAAATAAATAATACAAACATCCTCTCAAACTGCAAGGAGTCTAATGGAAACTGACAGTTGAGGAGTAAGCACTCCGTGCCCAGTACTCTGTGGAATGTTTTACATGCGTGAATTCACTTAATTCTCACGATATCCTGCTGTGTTGCTATACTATTGGGGATACTATTGTGACTCCCCATTTTACAGTTACAGATGCTGAAGCATAAGGGGGTTAAAAACCTGCCCCAAATGCAGTTTGCAAGTGAGAGAGCCAGCCTGGAGATGCAGAATGCTGCTTCCAGCAGCCACACCTCTCCAACCTGCTTCCTCTCTGTGGGAGAGGAGGTAGAGGAGGTTTATTTCCTCTGGAAAAAGAACTAAAATCTCAGTGAAGTAAACCGATGAGTGACCAGTGAATGTGTATCATCACAGGTGATATTAAATAGACAGTTGTCACTGCGCAAAGTGATTTATTTCACTTGAATTTTCACAACTTGAGGAGAAAGTGTTATTTTTTGCATCCCCCATTACATGTGAAGAAACCGAGGTGTGCAGCGTTAAAGGAACCTGCCCATGGCCACACAGCTGGGAAGAGTGTGGACCTGGACAGGCTGGCCCCAGGAGCTGCTTCCCCTGGAGGACTGCAGAGATGTCGAAATAAAATGGCATTTGTTCAGTCCAGCTCTAATTGATGAGACACTAAACAGAAAATGCACTAAATAAAATTTCGCTGGAGAAAGATTTACACTTAGCTGTTTTTGAGCTGGGAAGTCTCTGGCTTGATACAGACTACCTTCATTTTTATGGAGCTGCCATCAAACCGATTTTCGAAAGAACTGGCTTTTCTCCAAGTTCTCCCTGGTCAGTGTGACCTGACACATTTTGTGGTTTAAACCAGTAATTCTCAAGAAAGGGCAGCATTGGGAGGGATGGCAGTGCCCTCCCAGAGGAGGTGGCAACATCTGGAAGGCAGGGAGTGGGGGGATGCTTGTTCCAAAAAGAAAACAGAGCTGGAGGATTGATTCTGAACTTCCTAGGACTTGCTCTTCCATCTCCCCTAGCTAGGATGGGAAAGTTTGCATCAGGCAAGCAGAGTCAGCGTTCACATTGGTATCTTGTGATTGGAGTAAAAAAAAATGTTTCTTTTTCTAAAATTGTTTTGGTTTTGATTTGTGTTGAGTCACTTTTTAAGTTATTTAATTTTTAAAGTTTTGTAAGAGTGTGGAGATTTGCTTTCTGAGGAACACACTTTTTTAAAATTTGAAGAAAACTGGTTTAAACAGAGATAGGAGTAGCTGCTGTATCTCTGTCCGTGGTGTGGACAGGTTGAAAATAAGTCCTAGTGGTGGCTCTAAGGCATTTTGAAGAGCTTGGATTCTCCTCATCCAAAGTGAATTCTGTACATGTATTGGAACTTCAAAATTATGGGAAGTGTGTCTAGGGAATCCAGGCCCTCATTAGGAAGAGGAAATGATTTCTAGGATAAAACTCAGATAAGGCTTGGGCTAAGAAACTCAGAGTTCATGTTGTTACAAAGAACTAAGGCTGAATATTTGGAATACCAGCTTCCCAGAACACCTGAGGCTTGCTAATTCTCATTTACTTACTCCTGACTTTCTCGTAGTTACCCCAGACTGGTTTTTGACTTGTAGAGAGGGTCGAGTTGCAGTCTGCACAAGTCTGTGTCCTAATAGGTTGAGACAGAAAACCCTGCCTGAACCTCTGTGTCCCCAGGGTTAGAGATAAGCTGTTTCTCTTTGTAGGGAGCTTTTCCACTGGCAGATGGCCCACAGCTTTCCTAGCTTTTAGACACTAAAAGGACTATTCTGCCATAGTTTTGTCTCTTAGACTATTATCTTGTGAACAGTTATCCCCAAAGAATGTCACTCCTCCAATCAAGATGCAAAAACCCAGTAGATAAGATAAAATTCACCTCGCCTGCCCATTAGGGATCAGAGGTTGCCTGTTTAGAGCCCACATCTGCAGTGTTTTCTGGGCTTCCTTCCTTGCATCGACTCCCCCACCCCCATGTCATTTCTCGAGTGTGCACGAATGTGCTTACCTAACAGGGATGCCCAGAAGCAATTGGTCTTTGAGTACCAGGTAGTGAAACAAAGAGAGGAGGGTGTGATGAATAGTATTCTTTCAGAAGATGATAAGGTTCTTTTCTTTCCATGTTTTACTTCTCAAATTTAATTAAATTTATCCATTCATTCAAAACTAGCCATGTTGTCACCATGTGCCTTTTCCTGTGCTGGTGCTGGAGATCTCTGAATGAAGGAAACAAAGAAGGATGCTACTCTCATGTGGATTGCATCTAGTCGTGGATATGAAATTGAAGCAGCTAAACTCACTGAGAATGAGAGCTAACCTAACATCTGCTCAGCACTTGATACATGACAGCTGCAGTTTTAAGACTTTCTGTATATTAACTTAAGTCTTCCAATCGGCATATAAGGCATATGCTACTGTGATCTCCTTTTCAAGAAGAGGAGACTGAAGAACCAGGGACTTTAGGGAACTAGACCAAGGCCACAAAGCTAGGGAGTGACAGAGTTGGGATTTGAACCTGAGCTGTCTGGCTCCAGGGTTCATGATTTTAGTCAAGATGCTATAATGCATTGAATAATGGGGGTTATCTCCTTTATATTGGATGGTCAGGAAGTGACTCTCAAAAGAAAGGTCATTAAAGCTGAAACCAAAAATATGAGAAAGTCTTGCAGGTGAAGTGAGTGTGTGTGTGTATGGTTTTTACATGAGTATGTGTTGTGTGTGTGTTGTGTGTGTGTATTGTGTCTGGAGTAGAGCAGGAACCTAACAGGCTTCCTAGCAGAGGAAGTAGCATGCGTGATGGTCCTGAGGAAAAGGAGGTTGGGAGTGAGAAGAGAGACATGGAGGCTTGGGCAATTCAAATGGAAAGGCAGGTTGGGTGAAAGCTTATGGTAGAATTGGGGATACATGTGAGGTTGGGACGGTGTGGGGCAGGGGCAGGGCTGCAGGGTCTTATATGCCAAGTTTGGAATGTAGAGTCATGGAAATATTTTAAACAAAATAAGTTAAATAATTCAACTGAGGGTAAAAGAAAATCACTCTTGCTGTCATGATGCAAGGGTCCACGGCTCTTGCAGTGGTCCAGGCAAGAGATGAAGGAGGCGTGGTCTTGGATGAATGGCAAGGCTCTGTGTGTGCTCTGTGGTTACAGAGCTTCCCTGATGGCCATCTCCCACTTCGTTGCACTTAGGGCTTCCATTCCCTACAAGAGGATTTGTGACTTAAGCAGAAACTTTTCACACTAATACTTCCCATTTGGGTGTTCGCCCTCTGTGCAAGGAGCCCTACTTCAGCAGGCTTCCTGGTCAGAATATCCCACTGGAAATGCTGAGAACCAAGACCCTGAGTGAACCCCAGGAGGAGGGATGAACTGAGGATTCTATGAGTGCAGCATGGAAATTTTACTCTGAATACTTGGAAGTAGGGCCAGTGCTACTTAAAAATTTTCTTTTGGACACCCTGAAGTTTTTTATTAATAGTTTTTTCTGCTTAATTGCCTTATCCATGGATGTCTGATAGCAGCAGTTTGGGATAGTAAAAAACAAGAGTAGTCCCTTTTTGAAGGAGTCTCCTATCTGCTGAAGGCTACTGAAGTAGAGGACAAAATATAGTGTTTGCTGGAAATGTAAACAGATGTTATTTTGATTACTTTCTGTGAACTGCAGGGTTCAGTTGAAGTAGATGTTTTATGTAAATACAGTGGTGGTTCGCAAGCTGCTGTGTCTAGCAGTCATCCCCAGATGCACCATGTTGCACTAGTATATGGGATTCCACTATCCCCACCTACCACTGTGACTTCTCGTGGCCCCTTCCATTTCTATTCCTTCAGGACACATAGAGACAGCTTAGGTGTTAACTGCCCCTCTGTTTCCCTTCCACCAAAATAGAACTTTTTGATCCTTTCCCCTTCTTTCTTATTCATAAGACTACTTCTTACACGATTCCAAGACAGGGAGATCGTGGTGATGCTACACTCCACTGTAATAATGGTTGTTATTACTTGAGCACCTACTGTTTGCCAGGATTGGGCCAGTTGCTATTTTCATCATCTTATTTAGTCCTCAGTCCTCAGAGCTTTAAAGGAAGGTGATATTGCTGCTGCTGTACAGATGAAGAAACTGAAGCTAAATCAATCTTGGCTTCGTAGTGATTGAAGCAAGTGATGTAATTTCTTCATTGTACCCTGCAGAGGTCTAACCACATGGGGGGAATTGTGTAAGATCTGAATAACATGTTTTAAGGGAAACATTGGCAAATGAAGAAAGGTCGGGGAAACATCCAAGATGATTTAATTAAATCTATATACATTTCTCACGCACAATACAACAGGCCTGAAAAATCACATGGCTCATTGGGGGAGCTAGAGCAGTATTTATGTGTTAATGTTTTTACCACAACAGGAAAAGAAAAAAGGTGCTGTGGGGATAGACAGAAGGACCATCATACCTAGCCCAGGAAACGAATGGGGTCCTGAATAAATAGATTTTAGGGAGAGAAAGGTAGGCTGGCATTGAGTGCATCCTAGGCTAAGTAAACAACATGTGTAACAACTCGGAGAAGGCTGACTTGGGGACTGCAGTCATTTAGGGTGGCTGGAGCATAGTGCCCAAGTTAGGGAGTACAGAGACACAAGGCTGCAGAGGCAAGCAGAGAGTGGATCATGAAGGGTCTGGAAATGTTAAGGAGTTTGTACCTTATCTAAGGGCTCTGCAGAAGTGAAGCATTTAGAGCAGGGGTGTAGTATGATTTCATTTGACTTTAATATGTAAAATAAGTATGGATTTATGGGGAGAGGTTGGAGCTTTTTGCAGTAATCCGGGTGAGAAATGATGGTGGTTCTAACTTAATGTCATGACAGTGAGAGTAGATAAAAGAGCACAGATATAAAAGATTTTAATCAGACAGGAGACCTGGGAACAAGGGTCCGTAGGGATATCTAACAGTTTAAAAAGTATTTAGAGGGCTGTCTTGTGGAGGAAGGAGATGATTTATTCTTTTTATTTACAGATGACATATAAGGATTAATGGGAGAAATATATTTTAACTTCAGTACAATAGGATGGTCCAAAAATTGAAAGCCTAAGTTTACCATCCATCACTGAATGTGTCTAAGCATTTTAATTCGAGACATATTTTTAAATGCTTTGGATGTGCTGTAGATTGGGTAACAATGCACAAGACACTGAGCCCGCCCTTAAGGAGCCTGAGATCCCGAGATAACTAACAGCTAATTAAAGTGAGTGAAATACATATTATTGATATGAACAAAGGACCATGGAAACTCATTCTGTCCAGGGTCGAGAGGAGTTATTAGCTGAGGTGATGAAAACTGGCTGAGGAGTCAAATAGAGGAAAAATTTGTATGGTATCGGGAGGACATCTACATGGAATTGCCCAGGAAACACTTGGAAATATGAATCTAGAGCTTACAAAATAGTCAGGGCTGGGGTAATATTTGTGGAGTTTTCAGTATAAGCAAGAATCATCAAAGCAAAAGTCCTCAGAAGATAGGCAGATATTATAAATAAGTGAAGTGGACAAGGCATAAGACAATGAGGAGTACTGAGGACTGTGGAAAATTGTAAAGCAAATACCTTTTCCACAAGGCAGTGCTGCTCAGCTCTAATAGAATGTTACCGTGTAGGAAGGTTAGTTTGTGCAGCCAGCTCTTCATACTTTCTAAATGAAAACAAACACTTGGATATTTGTGTTATGTTTTTGGTTAAATTTTTTTCCACACTGTATATATTTGATCTATTATGTTCCAAAGACTGTCATTGCCTTTTATGGTTTCTTTTTGTTTGTTTGTTTTGTGGTACACCGGCCCCTCACCGCTGTGGCCTCTCCCGTTGTGGAGCACAGGCTCCGGACATGCAGGCTCAGCGGCCATGGCTCACGGGCCCAGCCGCTCGGCAGCATGTGGGATCTTCCCGGACCGGGGCACGAACCCGCGTCCCCTGCATCGGCAGGCAGACTCTCAACCACTGCGCCACCAGGGAAGCCCTGCCTTGTATGTTTTAAGGTGATTATTGAAGCTATGAATACAAATTTTTCCAAGTGAGTTGAACGCTAGTCTGTATACACTGCTAATCTTTCTCGAGTGGGCAATCAAATCTTACTTGATATACAGCCTTTCTTTCTTCTATATCTGAGGATTCATGATGCCATAGTCATGCCTGAGGAGGTGATGCAGTATATTATCAAGCAAGATACAAAAGACGAAGAGAGATAAAAACATGATGTTAACCTAGAGCCCAGTGAAGATTTGGTTGTTTACAAAGAGTAATCAAGTACATAAGGTAGTAACTGTGGCTGTGTTTTCAGACGTCAGAAAACATTGCTTTTCTGTCATAGTGCTTGTGTTTTAATTAATGTGGGTTTAACCCCTACAGATATGCCACTTCATGCCCTAGCACCCATGATGGTACTGAAAACAAAATGTTTTAAGAGTCATTGTAGAGAACAGGGACCAAAGATGGAATCCTAAGTAACATTAGGGACGAGTGAGGAGGATGACCAAAAAAGGTGGGCTTTAGAATGAGCCAAGAGGAGTATCACCAAGACCAAGAGGGGAGAGAGTGGGGGCTTCCCTGGTGGCGCAGTGGTTGAGAGTCCGCCTGCCGTTGCAGGGGATGTGGGTTCGTGCCCCGGTCCGGGAGGATCCCACATGCCGCGGAGCGGCTGGGCCCGTGAGCCGTGGCCGCTGGACCTGTGCGTCTGGAGCCTGTGGTCCGCAACGGGAGAGGCCACGGCAGTGGGAGGCCCGCGTACCGCAAAAAAAAAAAAAAACAAAAAAGAGGGGAGAGAGCTTTAAGAAGAAAGATCCTTTTGGCACATTATGCACAAGGAAAATGGTGAGGCCATCGGTTCTAAAAGGTAGGGGCTTCTGATGACCTCTAGAGGACACTCTAAGGAGAAGAGCTGTCAAGGTTTCAGGTTGCTGTGTCCTGGGCAGTGAGCAGAAGTCAGTGAATGGAGCAATTGTAGACTGCTCTTCTGGTAAGTTTGGCAGCAAGGGGAGGGAGAGAGGCAATTGTGTTCCAAGGATGAAGCAAGGTTAAAGAAAGGTGGTACTTTTTTTTTTTTTTTTAATGGAGTAGAATTGATAATATATTGAGATGAGGAGAATGATCATTGATGAAGCCACAGGTATGGAATGAGGCATAAAACGGAAAGATCAGAAGTAGAGCAATTGGGAATTGTCTTCCTTTCAGACAGGTAAAAATATGAATCTTTGGAGATAGCAGAGAGGAAAATTGAGGGAGCTGATGCCTGATGACTCCACATTTTCTCTGAAGTAGAATATGAAGGAAAGGATTTGTAGAGAGGTATGGGCTGGGAAAAAAAATAGAAACAAGTTTAGAACATCTGCTGTAGGGAATTTAACAGGGGTGAATGAAAGGATTGTTATGGTTCAAACTGAGATTGGAAACCATTAAATAGTAATGATCAGCACAGCTGTGAACATTTCTCCAACAGTATCAGGGAGCCCAGGAACAGGAAGCAAAGAAAGGAGGAATTGGTTTGCTCCAGCATTGGAGAATGACCAGCCAGATTCAGCAGAAGATTAAAGGGCTGATAAGTGCACAGGTAAATAAATGGCCAGTTGAAGACAAGCTTGGGAGGGACGTAAAAGGAATCAGGAGAGGACACATTTGATGAGAAAAAAGAGAGAGCCCCTGGGATAACTATTTTTCTTGGATATTGGAATGCGGGACTCTTACACTGGGTGAGACTTGTATCTGAGTGACCTCTGAGGTTCCTTCTAATTCCAAGATTCTTTTATTCTAGACATGAGAAACCACAGCCAGTTCCTATGCTGTTGTCATAATTGTCATAGTACGTACAAAAAAGTCTTAGATATACCAAGGTGTCTCTCTCAGGAATGGCCTCAAGAGAAATAAAGTAGATGATATTTCACACTTGTACTTCTCTCCTTTTGTAGTATCATCTTTCATTCCTTCATCATATCCCTAGTGGATCAAGCTAAGGAGGGCATTGTTCTCCAATAGGAAGGCTGTCCTTAGGTCCTACTCGAGTCAAAACCTCTAGGTAGATACTTGTTCTGCTTCTGTGTGGATCCGTATCTGGTCTCTAGTTATTTATTTTCATTTCAGTGCAGCTACAAGGGGCTTCACTCTCAAGTCAGCTTTTTGGGCTTTCTGACTCAGGTCGCAAGAGAGCCTTCCTTTTGTTTAATTCTTGTTAATTCTTACAACTTCTACTGGACGGGAGGTGATGTGAGGAGGAGGAATAAAAAGAACGGAGCAATTAGCCTAGTGGACTTGAGATGAACAGAGGGTGAGGTTCAGTGCCAGACGCTTTCCCGTTCTGAATCCCACGTCTTGAGTCGGACAGCTCTTTTGTGTACTTCCCAATTTCCGCACAAGCACCAGTAAACCCAGTTCACTTTCCTCTGGCCTTGGCTTTCAGGTTTTAGGAGACACAGGTCAAATATGTGTTATTTCTTCAGTGAACCCGCAGATTTCACCCTGGGGACCAGCTCCCTTGCTGTTGAGACAGCTGAAAGCACTAAGCAACACGTTTGAAATATGCCCCAGACTCTCTGGAACCAGGGGCTTTGAATGCTTGCCAGGGCTTTAGTGCCTCTTGGTGTACTTCTGAGGTAGGTCAAAGTCCCACACAAGTTCTGTTGGAGGAGAGAATCTTTACCTGGAACTCAAGAGCGAAAATAGCCTTGAAATGAAAGCAAGAGATTCGACATCATGAGCTGTCTGTAGGAACTTTGATTTCATGGCATTTAAGTTTCTTTCCCTAAAGCACAGACCCTGCCCCATGGTACACGCTCATTAAATGTGAGTGGAAACTGCCCACACATCAGGATGCCAGTTTCCCACCTGCATCTCTGTTCCAGTGGTTTATGAATGATAAAGTAACTTCTTTTACTTTGTGCGTGTAGCCAAAAACTTTAGGTTCTTTACAGTGGCAAATGCTGGGGAAATCCTATGACCAAAAGGAGCCCTGATGCTGTGATGGAGATAATTGGCTATTGGTTTTGAGGATTTGAAAAACCGAATTTTGAGTTCTCACTCAACAGCATGTCAATTTTGTGTGGGTAAGTTGCCTAACTTCTCTGTACCTAAGTTTCCTGTAATACTAGGATTATGAGATCTCTCTCTTAGATTTGTAATAGGATGAAATTTCCTCCCTTTTTCCCCTGTAACCTCCTCTTACACCTTCCCCATATCTCTATGAGTGTGTTGTATTACAGCTTCTGCTATAACTCTTCTACTGGGTTATGGGCAGAGTCCCTGGCAGTCCCCTCCTACAGAGGACTGGGAGGAAAGTCTGTGCTCGCTGTGCATCAATGATTACCCAAGATACTGTGTGACATGCTCTGGCCTTGTTAGTCTGTCTGTACCATTGTCCACCATAGGGTCATAATACTTAGTGATGGACAATCAAACATCTACTCAGTGGTCTGTATGTACAGTTGACTCTCCTTTTTTTAGAAACCAGAAAATTAGAAATGATCTGCAATGGAGAGGAGCTCCCTAATTTACTTATCCAATAAGAACTTATTACGCATCTCCTGTGTGCTAAGGCTGGGGCCATGACGGTGTGTAAAGAGAGATGTTGTCTTTGTTCATGTGGGGCATATATCCTAGAGGGAGCGACACACATTAATCAAATCCCCTCACAAGCAAAAGTGCATTTGCAGCAGTGATGAGGGCCACACAGTGATTGAACTTGGTGCTGCTCAATTCAGAGATGTGATGGAATCTAGAAGGTCAGGAGGCGCTTGTCTGAGGAAGTAGCCGTGGATAGCCATCTTCAGGATGAGCAGAGTTAACCAGGAGAGGGAGAAAAGGGCCTCACAGTCATAGAGAAGAGTGTGGGAAGCACCCATAGCATGAGGGGATGTGATGAGGATGTGAGATGAAGCCAGCGTGGCTGGAGCCCAGGGAGCAAGGTTCAAGGTGAGGCTTGCATGGGGGACCATGCTCAGAAGTTTGGCTCTTACTCAAGCTGCAGTGGAAAGCTGTGCAGAGATGATATCCTCTGAAGAATGAGCTGGCACCTAGAAGTGGGCCCGGCCTGCTCTCTGGAGGACATCCACCCTCCGTGACAAGAGCTGTGTCATCAAGAATTACCCCCTTTTTCTCTGTGCTAACCACACTGGGTTATACATGAGCTGTGCGTGTCCTTGTCCCAGCTCACCCTGTTACCTTTAGAAGAGGATGACCAGTGCCCTCTGGCCCCATGCCCCTCCCCGCCTCCATGGTCCACGGACCAGCACAGTGTGCCTGGTGCCAGAGTGGGCAGAAGAGTGATAGCTGTTGTTTCAGTTGACTTGAGCTAATCTATCACACTTCACCCAGAGACCCCAGCTCTGCTCAGCTGAGCATTCTCTGTCCTAAGGTGAAACACACAAGCAAATAAATAAGTAGGGAGCTGTTTGGAGATCCTCTTTGTCACCACTGAAGCATGCTCATTTATTTAGCAAAATGCCCATAATTTTTAAATTGCTTGATTTAGCCACTGGCTACTTGGTATCTTCAAGGGGTCCCATCAGGAACAGTGCTTCCCCATTACGTGGAAAAACAAGGCAGGCTTTTGATCTCTGGAATTAATTACACGCAAGGGTTTTCATTGTTTGGAGCAGCAAGCAGCTGGTTCCTGCAGGGTCCAGGCTGAAATCTCCTGCCAATTCCCTTTCTATGCTTGTCCCTCCCTCCACACCTACATCCTTTCTTTCTTTCATTATGCTCAGTGGGTTCAATTCAATGAGGGAAATTGTAATTAAAACATTTACAAAGCTCCAGTTTTCTCTGTGACTGCCCTTAAGAAGGTGACCATTCACAATTCACTCTTTTTCCAAATACAGCACAATGACAGAGTTTCCAGGAATGTCTTTCTTACTGACACAGGCCGCCCAGGAGGGTAGTAATACATTTGAGAACAACTCCACAATGAGTTATAAGACCAGGGGCGAAAGGGAGAGGAGGCGGTTTGCTCTTCAGGTGTTGGGGAGAAAATGCAATAAGGAGTCACTTTTATCAGGGCACAACACCTTCTCTGGTGGCCCTGCAGACCAGTTAACAATGGTTTATAGCTTTCTATCTTCCTTCCATTTCTTTAATTATTCATACTTCTGGTACCAAGAGGAGGGGTCTTATTTTCCTTTTAGGTGTAATTAGAGTAATCAAAGGTTTTGTAATACTCTCATGTTTGTTTCTCTGTCTCTATTCAATTTTTTTTTTTTTTTTTCTGTACAAGAGAAAAATATAAAACACGAAACAAAAACCCCCAAGTCTCCGGGTTTTGTGAATTCTTGCAGTGAAAATTGGTTTTACCATAATAACAATTCGCAGCAATGATTCTGAGGTGAACAACCTGAAATTACTCCCTTAAAGGCAATAATTTGTATAGTATATATTTTGAGGAAGCGGGGAGGACTAAGTGACAATTTAGGTGAATTTTAACACAGTTTATCTTTATATTTTGTGATAAATGAGGAAGCATACTGTTGGTGTATTCAGCTAAGAATGTGCATTTGCATTTGGTTTTGTTTCTGTTGAATAGATTCTGGTTTGAATGTCATATTAAACTCTCAGCTTCCAAACACTTAATTCCTTTGTTGAGAATTTACACAATCTTGAAAGGAAAGGGACCCAAATGCAGTTATCCTTTAAGGTAAGGAGGTTAGGCAAACAATGAATTGACAATTATTCTACCTTTTATATTAACAAAACCTACTTCTTGCAGTTCAGAACCCATAGGAAATCTTGTTTGAAAGATATTTTGCCACATCGTCACAGGCATTTCCAAGGTGACAAAGTGATGTGTCACAAACAAGCTTGTGCCATCTTTGAATACAAGCTGATGGGAAGAGAAAAAGTCAAGAACAAGAAACTGTTTTAAGGTTTCACAACCTATTTATGTTTGCTCAAGATAGAGGGACTTCTATAATATTACCCTTAAGGAAGCCAAATAAAACAGTTTAACATCTTGGAATAGTAGGTCCTTTTTGTATATTGATTTAAAAAATGAGGAAATGGATATAGGAATAATATTTTATTCCTGAAATTTTTTTCACTTGAATCCACTCTTCAAAATATGTATATGTTCCTATTATTTATCTTGGCCTACATACATGTTTCCTTGTTCCACATATTCATAAAAACCTGTGTGTGAGGACGTATACATGACTCTATAAGTATTCTGATTATTTATGTAAAACTAAAGGAAGACAAGATGAATTCCTAATGAATTAAAAGGTAAATTGCTTGTGTTTATATAAGCTTATAAGGCATCTTAAGCTACTTAATCAATTTCTCATGATCATTGGTGGTTTTCATCTGGGAGAGAATCACCAGGTCAAACGTGGAGATAGTGGCACAGCCGTGAGTAGAACCCAGGGTTCCTATTTTCCACATGACAGTTTCTTTCAAAGCAGCACCACGATGCCAGCTAGGAAGTAAAAGTAAAGTCTTCATAAAGACCAGGTTTACAAGGGCACAAAGTTTCTTCTCAATGTTGTTAATAAACTAAAAGAGATACAGGAGTGTAGGGAGTCACT
Source organism: Globicephala melas (assembly GCF_963455315.2). Taxonomy (NCBI): domain Eukaryota; kingdom Metazoa; phylum Chordata; class Mammalia; order Artiodactyla; family Delphinidae; genus Globicephala; species Globicephala melas. The sequence goes on from NC_083315.2 coordinate 153,749,554, forward strand.
ACAGTCTTCCTAGGGATGAAATATGTTCCATTTATCCTTGCAAGAAGAGTCCCAAGGGAATGCACAGGAGGAAGACCATTGAGGATACGGGAAAAGGAGGGTGTCTTTGGCTGATCAAATTCCTAAAGGTATTTCTTGCTCTCCAGATGGCTTCCTAACGTTGAAAGATAAATTGAGGCATATTAAAAATTTTAAGAGTTTATTTGAGCAAAACTCAACTCGAATTGGGAAGCATCCAATCTAATGGATAGAAAGGAACTTCAGGAATCTGTACAAAATGAAAGGCTACCAGGTAGAAGGGAGCAGTTACAGGAAGTTATTCTAGGCAAAAAAGCAGGTTGGTTATTACAGAGTTACTTTCCTTTAGGGGTTGCAGGAGTCTATCAGGCAGATGACCTAACTAGTGCTGATCTGGTGATTCCTGATAGACTGTTTCAAGATTCCATTTCTGGGAGAGCCAAAATTATGATTAAGTCTCCGTTTGGTGACGTGGGGCTTCGCATAATTGACTCCATTTGAAGTCTGTTGTCTTGTTTTTTTTAACACTAAACATCCTTTCTTCTCTTCCTCTATCTTTAAGGACTGGACTTACTATTCCACTTTAAAGAAAAATTAAAAAGAAAATTTACTAAATTACAAAGAGGATAGTAGTTTTCCCATTACCTAGAATCAACCACTATTAATAGTTTGTAAAGCAGCATATAGGTATATTTTTCTTCTCTTAAAAAAGTATGAAGTTAAACTGTCCTCATGTGCTTCCACCTCAACTATATTCTATCCCCCCGAATCCCCAAAGAAATCACTATTTTCTTTTTAATTTATTTTTGGCTGCTTTTGGTCTTCATTGCTGCGCGCAGGCTTTCTCTAGTTGTGGCGAGCGGGGGCTCCTCTTTGTGGCGGTGCGCGGGCTTCTCACTGCGGTGGCTTCTCTTGTTGCAGAGCACAGGGTCTAGGCGTGCGGGCTTCAGTAGTTGTGGTGCACGGGCTTAGTAGTTGTGGTGTACAGGCTTAGTTGCTCCGCAGCCTGTGGGATTTTCTGGGACCAGGGCTCAAACCCATGTCCCCTGCATTGGCAGGCAGATTCTTAACCGCTGCGCCACCAGGGAAGTCCCCGAAATCACTATTTTGAGTTTGGTGTGTATATTAGTCAAGGTTTTCCAGAGAAACAGAAAAAAAAATAGGAGATATATTTTTATATCTACATACTATATCTGTAGCTGGGACTTTATGATAAGGAATTGGCTTGTGTGATGTGGAGGCTGAGAAGTCTCAAGATCTGGAGTCTGACGGCCTGAGAACCAGAAGAGCCAAAGGTGTAAGTTCCATCTAGGTCTGAAAGCAGGAGGAGACCAGTGCCCCGGCTCAAGACTGTCGGGTAGAGACAGCACCTTCTCTCTTGCTCAGCCTCTTGTTCTGTTTCGGCCCTTGCCTGGCTGGAGGGGGCCCACTCTCCCTGGGGGAGGTAGTCAGCTTTACTCAGTCCACCAATTCAAACGTTCATCTCATGCAGAAACACCCTCACAGATACACCCAGAATAATGTTTAAACAAATAACGGGGTACCCCTAACCCAGTCAAGTTGCCACATGAAATTAATTATCACAGCGTGGATACTTGCAATTTTTAAAATATGCACTTACGTGCACATATATGTGTCTAGAGAAAACTCAGCCTAGGATATTTTTATATAGTTTCTTCAGTTTACTTGCGTAGTACGATGCTGTTTGCACTGTTCTGCATCATGCTTCTTTCTTTCAGCTTTGTGATTTTGATGGCTAGGTTCCTGATAGACTGGACATTCTTCAGAGGGGTGGCATTTGATTTGGATCCTGAGAGATGGATAAGATTGTGCCAGGGAAGAAAGGAAAGGGACAGGTAAGACAATATTATATGCATTGGCACTGAGTTTTGTAAGATCATGGAATAGACTGGAAAGTTAAGGTTGCTAGAATTTGGGGGACTGAGGTGTCTCATATAGAAGATTAAGTAATCTAGACCATATAGCCTAGACCAGAGAATTTGCATTTTTACTAGGAGCCAAGGGATGTTATAAATGAAGGTGAAGTGTATTAGTTTGTGAGGGCTGCTGTGACTAAGTACCACAAATTGGGTGCCTTAAACAATAGAAACATATCGTCTTGGAGGCTGGAAGTCAGAGATCAGGGTACTGGCAGGGTTGGTTCCTTCTGAGGACTGTAAAGAAGAATCTGGTCCATGCTGTCTCCTTTGGTTGCTGTTGGTAATCTTTGGTATTCTTTGTCTTGTACAGCCATTACCTGATGGTTGCATTACCCTGACCTCTGCCTGGATGCTCCTGTGGCATTCTGTATGTGTGCATGCTGTGTTCTGATTTCTACTTTCTAAACCAATCATTTTGAATTAGGGCTCAGCCTAATGACCTCATTTTAACTTGATTACCTCTATAAGGATTCTAACCACAAATAAGGTCACATTCTGAGGTACTGGGGCTTAGGACTTCAACATATGAATTTGCAGGGGGGACATAGTTCAACCAATAACATGAAGTGACAAAAAATATTTCTTACAGATGATAATTCTTTTCTTTTTTTTTTTTTGTGGTATGCGGGCCCCTCACTGTTGTGGCCTCTCCTGTTGTGGAGCACAGGCTCCGGACGCGCAGGCTCAGTGGCCATGGCTCACGGGCCTAGACGCTCCACGCGCGGCATGTGGCATCTTCCCAGACCGGGGCACGAACCCGTGTCCCCTGCATTGGCAGGCGGACTCTCAACCACTGCACCACCAGGGAAGCCCACAGATGATAATTCTAACTCTGTTTAAAGTAGGCTGAAGTATAGAGAAATGATGGTGGGAGAACAGATATGAGGCTGTGAACATATTGAAGGATCGGAAGCCACTCAAATACAATCCAATCCCTCTGGAAATCCTTACCCTCTCTAGGCACCTTAATTTTCCTTAAAAAACCCAAAGGAAAACAGAGGCTTGGAAAAATATCTATGGATTCCTGGAAATGAAGTATGAGTTTCTCTCTCATTTGTCCCTGGTTCTTTCATTTTACTTTCCAATGCAGGTTTTTCATTGTTCAAGGCACACTTATTTTAGAATGTCCATTTAATTTAATCACATAGGAAATGATTTTATCATAAAAATACTTTAACTGTAAACCTGCTGGACAAAAGGGTTTATAAATTCTACAATTTCTTTCTTTCTTTCTTTTTTTTTTTAACTTCTACAATTTCTGAGTTAAATGTCTTCCTGAAAAAAAAATGGAGGAGAAGGAAGGAATGAGACTTTCAACATTGATAACATTTCATCATGGTCACATGCTGAGTCAAAGACAGCACTGCTCTCTAAGTTGCCTATTTAGCTCTAGATCATGTCTGCTACCTTATATTTATGTCTTAACAAAATGTGCATATGCAGCCTAGTTGTTACGGGGACAGTGGGAAGCATAAATTTGATTTTTCTTGGCTTCTTCACATTTAAAGTCTCTACTTCTTGGTTAAATTAACATAGTATATTAGCATTTACTTTTCTGGGGGTACCAGATGTTTTATTCTGTGTGTTTGTTTTATTTGTGTTTTAGTTGGTGAGTCATTTAAAATGAAATTTGACAAAAAGGAAAGCATGCTACATACCAATAAATATGTAGTTTAATAATATTCCGAGTGTGCATGCACAGTGAGAGTATATCCAAATAATCATACTCCGGTGAAGAATTATTCAGCATTGCCTATTTTTCAGCTGGATTCTCAGTTATGCTAGTCAAGTTGATGGGAGATTTCAGGGAAAGGGCAGGGAAGAAGAGAGAGGAGGAACGGCCTTATGGGGTGCAGGTTCTCAAAGCCTTTAAAGTGAGTGATTAGCATCTTAATAATAGGAGAGTTGCTGTGTTATATTCTAGGGACTCTAACATGGCATAACTTTCTGTGATGTGGTTCCCACCGATAAGGGGAGGATGAATAGAAGTACAGACTGAATTTCCCTCCAGGGCAAAGCACTCCTTTTGCTGGGACTCTTGGCTAAAATGAAAGTGTTAGACTGTGAGAAGAAATGGCATCAGTAAAACAGTAGATGAAAATATAGAGCGAGGATGGGAAATCCACGAGCAGTTTGTGTGCCTGACCAACTCTTTTCTAACACTGCCTTGATCATATCTTCATCTCTCTTCTCTATCTTTATCTTCTCCCTTTGCCCAAATTAGTTTAGCTCTATAAGCCCACACTCAGTTGTATGGTGAAGACAGTCATTAATTAATTCAGTAACTATTTGCTGAGCTGAACAGAATGGACAAAATTCCCTATCTTTGTGGAATTTTCTTTTTGGGGGGAGTTTGGGAGTGGTTAACAAAATAAATAAGTTATATAACTTATTAGATGATGCTAAATTCTGCAAAAAGAATAAAGCAGGGAAAAGGGATAAAGATTAGGAGGTTAAAATTTTATAGAATGGTCAGAGACTGCTTTTCTGATGTGACCCTGTTATTTTTTAGTGTTTATTCTGTGGGCATTGAAACTTCCAGGAACTTTCCCTGAAAGTGACATTGGGGTACCAGTATCTGGGCCCTGGTGATTAAATTATGACACATTATGGTCATTTTTTTTAACATCTTTATTGGAGTATAATTGCTTTACAATGGTGTGTTAGTTTCTGCTTTATACAAAGTGAATCAGCTATACATATACATACATCCCCATATCTCCTCCTTCTTGCATCTCCCTCCCACCCTCTCTATCCCACCCCTCTAGGTGGTCACAAAGCACGGAGCTGATCTCCCTGTGCTATGCGGCTACTTCCCACTAGCTATCTCTTTTACATTTGGTAGTGTATATACGTCCATGCCACTCTCTTACTTCATCCCAGCTTACCCTTCCCCCTCCCCATGCCCTCAAGTCCATTCTCTACGTCTGCGTCTTTATTCCTGTCCTGCCCTTAAGTTCTTCAGAACCATTTTTTTTCGATTCCATATATATGTGTTAACCTATGGTATTTGTTTTCCTCTTTCTAACTTACTTCACTCTGTATGACAGACTCTAGGTCCATCCACCTCACTACAAATAACTCAATTTTGTTTCTTTTTATGGCTGAGTAATATTCCATTGTATATATGTGCCACACCTTCTTTATCCATTCATCTGTCCATGGACACTTAGGTTGCTTCCATGCCCTGGCTATTGTAAATAGAGCTGCAATGAACGTTGTGGTACATGACTCTTTTTGAATTATGGTTTTCTCTGGGTATATGCCCTAGAAGAACTAAAGAGCAAACAAACAATGATGAACAACACATTATTGCCATTTTAAAAAATTTATCATAATGGACAACTAGGGGGGCATTTTGCTTCCAGCCTGGAGAATGTGATAGATTTATAATTTTAGACAATGATCACAGGACATGGAACCTCAGGACCTCTTCTATCATGTGTTTGGAATTGTCATAGATGAAAGCTCTATGACAAGAGAAAACAATATGATAATTTGTAAGAGAGCTGTTCAGGATAAGCGGGATATGATAGTTAACTTCTGTATTCTGTATGTATCCTTCCATCTCTACCTGTTTTCCTTTGCTCTAGACATAGTGTTTTGTATGTGTTGGATTTCATTCACTTGGCAAATCACTGTCAACAAATTAGGAAGCATGTGATGACCCTCTTATTGGCCACTGCATTATACACAAGCCTCCTGTGTTTGCTCTGAATAACAACAGGCTTCCCATAAATTGGTAATTTGACTGTCAGTTTCCATAATGCCCTTGACAGTTAAACAAACACAACTCTGTGTGATTCTAATCTGAAACATTGATCCTCAGATTGTATGGTAAAGGGAAGGGGTAGGGTTCCTCTCTACTCCTCAAAAAAAAAAAAAAAAAAAGGAGAACAAAGGGAAATGGCAAATTTAGAAGTGCTCTCAACACAAAGCACCACTCTTGACTGTAGCGCCCCTCCTTGTCAGCTGAATGTTTAAAAGGAAACAAATCATGGCTCTATGATGTTTGGTAGCCTTGAGTAATTAAAGTTCCTTCAGTATCTCTTGGAAAACCTTGGACAACACTCCAGCCACAGTCAGGGCTTGGTTAATAATGTATTTCCACATTTTTCTCCCCTTGTGTGTTTCTCTATTATTTTCCTTCTTAGAGACAGTTGCATGTAATCAGGCAGTTGGAATTGAAAAATTTGCTTTTTCCTTGCTGTTATTCCGTACCTGAATACACTTTCCCCTCCTTTTTTGCCTTCCTTTTTTCTGACAGGGGAAATAAGTTAACTAAACCTCAAATGAAAAACAATAGCAATAGCAAAACGGATCCAGTTTTAAATAAATTGTCCTAATAATAGCAATTATTATAGCTATTTGCACAAATACATTTATTGTGGATGAATTTAGGTCCTGTCATGGAAAAAATAAATCACAGTCATTTACAAAGGTTTTCAGTATCCTTCTTGAAGGTGTGTATGTAGACATGAAGTCTCAGGGACAGGGCAAAAACACAGGGTGGGGCTCAGTTTTATGGTGTGACAGCATTGTTTTAGGTCTGTGTGTAGGAAACGCTCTTGCCCTAGAGCAATCAGTGTTAAATTCTTTCTACTCATTAACATTCTAAGCTGATCTGTTGGTTCTCTGGCTTCTTTATTCTTCTGTGAACTTGAGAACTTTGGAAAGTTGGAATCCTTGAAAACCTAATCAGGTTTCTCTGAGTATGCTTCTTAGGTGGCTTCTCAGATGCTCTATTCAATACTGAATTTCAACGCTCTTCCAATTCAACACTCCAATTCAGTGGGAGAAGTGCAGTTTAAAAACGACAGAGGGACTTCCCTGGCAGTCCAGTGGTTAAGACTTTGCCTTCCAATTCAGGGAGTGTAGGTTCAATCCCTGGTTGGGGAGCTAAGATCCCACATGCCTCGGGGCCAAAAAAACAAAACATAAAACAGAAGCAATGTTGTAAGAAATTCAATAAAGACTTAAAAAAAAAAAACTGACAGAGAAATAAAAGTCACTTTCTTTTTTCATGTATTATCATTAGCAGTTGGCCCCCAACCATTGAATTAACAGTGAAATCAAATTTGGAAGGATGGATGGATGAATAGATGGGTGAGCTTATGAATGTATAGATAGATATGTACATAGATAATAAAGTAACTGCCTTTTGATTTCCTTTCTGATTTCAGAAGGTCATGGCAGGTCCCTTGATTATCACTCATCCAAGATGTACTCTAACTGTTGTGTGGGAGATGGGTTACTGCCATTCTTGAGTGACTGGTGGTTTCTGATTTTTCTTTTAACCGTCATTTAGACCCAATGCAGGATAGTAGGAGAAAAATGTTTCTCTGACTTTTATGAATGTCTGTGAAGCTGATAAACATATGTAATATAGCTACCGATATGTGCTTCTACAAGCCATTCTAGATAGATTGCCAGTCCCAAAGATTCTACTGAGGAAGAAACAGGCAGCTAGCATTTGCACTCTTGTTAAGGTAGTTATCAGTGGTGTCCTGATCTTCTCCAAAACTTTCCAGGTTTTGGCTGTGGAGCAGATGGCACTGACTGGAGATAATGTTTTTAGTTTTGCTTTTGTTTTTTAAAAATCATTGGGTGGTTCATAAATCTCCAAGCCCAAGTAAGAATTGAGTGGTTTGGGCTGGAATATGAAGCTAATGCCATAGTGTAGTATAACGGAAAGAATACAGTTATTGTGGTTTGAGAACATAAAATCAAGTCTCTCTTCTAACGCAAAATCATTTGCAACCTTGAACGTGTCCACCAGCTTGACCTAGCCGATAATTAGGCTAATTTCATAGTGCCGTAATGAGAACCAAGTGAGATAAAGCATGTGCAAATGCTTGGTTACTCTTAAGGACTACCAGTTACTCGTATTGTTGTTGCTGGGTTGAGGAGTTCACTCTGGTGAAGAGTCACTATTCAATGACTAAAATGATTGTCCCTTATACTCTGTCTCCCCACGTCCCCTTCCTCCCCTGTTGTTCCAGTGCGGTCAGTATGTGTTGACATTCCACTATGAGCCTATCTATATGTTATTTTCGAAGCTGGAAGTCATGCTGTCTACAGTCAACAGAGTTCTACCCCCTCTTCTGGAGATACTCTAGACCATAGAAACAATTTTAGGGATCCCAAGTATTAATTTTACAGATAGATTTCAGAATCAAAGAGAATATTGACATGCCTTTAACTATTTTCCATAGGTCCCTGGCTCCAGATGTATATCTTAGAGGCAAATCGGCATTTATTCTTACAGACATCTCATCGGACTGTGTAAGAAAATTGCAGATTAGACCAGCATTTTCCTCCTGCTGGGTGTGAATTAGATCAATGCTCAAATGGGAGTCCTAGTTAATCTCTGTGATAGATGTTACCAGACCTCTATGTGTGCCTTAGAGGCTAAAGAAACTGGAAAACTCTTTGCAATACAGACTGCATTAAGTGAAGCCTTTTCTTCTTAGTCTCTTCGCTTTGCAACTATTACCAACCTTTCTTTACAAGCTAAGCCGGGATGTATTGAAGGATTCTATTTCCATTCCATTTCTTCCTATCGCACACAATTGCTATTGAACACTCATTCCCTCTTTGGTCCTATCAAAGACCAGTCTTTGTAAGGTAGCATAGTACAGTGGCAAGAGAACATTTTCTACAGCCAGACTGCCTGTGTTCACACTCTAGCTCTGCTACTTACTTGCTGTGTGGCCGTGGGCAAGTTATTTAACCTCTCTGTACCTCAGTATCCACTTCACAGGAAGCTTGTTAGGAAGATTAAATGAGTTAATCTCTGCAAAGTGATTAGAAAAGCACCTGGCATACAGTAAGCCCTATATAAGTTTTGTTATATAAAATAAGGCTTAGTAGATTACTTGCACTGCGCACATCAGCTAGCATAGTACCTTCCATACAGTAGATATGCAACAAATACTTGGTGACTAAATGCATCAATAAATTAGAGTGGGACAGAGGACACATGGTTGCATTCCATTTTTCTACTGAGTAGCTGTGTGACCTTGCACAGCAGTTTAAACTTCTTGGAGCTGTCTTCTTATTTGTAAAATAGAAATAATACTTATCCAACATATTTCAAAGGATAATCATAATTATCCAAGTGATAATGTACTTTTAATGAGTTTAAAAAAATGTGAGGGATTACAGTGTTTATCAAATTACTGAATCAATTTCAGGGAGAGCTATGCTGTATTAAATAGTTAAGGTTTGACAGACGTACCTGATCCAGAGGTTGGCTGTCATCGTGAGCACCATGACCTAGAAACCAGCAGCCTGTGTCAATTCTTGGGAATATAGAAAAAGTGCTTCAAGGTCCCCCATCTCGGTCAAGAAGGAGGCTTCTCATCTGCCTGCCAGCTCTCTTGTCTATATTTGGCCGCTTCTTGTTATGAAAGATAACCTTAGCAAGCCTGGGGAGTTTTAATCTTCCTTTCTCACATCCTTCCACACTGTTAGGCCATGTTCCAAGGACAGTGGTTTGGAGTTGTTTGTTTTTATGCTGATGGATGCTGCAGTCTGTAATCCATGAACCGAAGCAGGGCTCCTCTTCCATTGCTGCTGGCATACCTTGTTGTGTTTATGAGTCTGACAGGCAAACATATCTGAGGCATATCTCATATGCTGATCTCTGAGGGAGATAAGGCCCTTGTTTTGCTTGAGTGGAAACATAATAGTCAGGTGGCAGAAAAGCCTGTACTGATTTCTACTTGGGCTGAAAGAGCCAGGATAAGATGGGGCCCTCCTTGGTCACACTCCAGCCTCTGCCATTTGATCTTTTAACTCAAATTTGCAAAACCATTGAAGAGGGGGGCAGGTTTCTTCCTTCCTCAACATACCTACTTTTATTTTTTTGATTTTTCAAGCTGCTGCCACTATTCTGTGATGGATATCATGGTAGAGAAAAATGAAAGTCAAATAGTGTCAGAGCTTAAAATCTCTTAATTTGCTGGGTGATCTTTATGTATTTTATTTTTTGCCCTTTGATTTAGGTTCCTCACCTATGTAAATTGCTCCATTTCAGTTGACCAGCAGATTTTTACATAGTACAATTATTTTCTTGTTGAAGAGAGACTGTGTAAATGTCCACATGGGCTGGTAGGCAGGGGCTGAGGAACTTCAAAGCAGTCAAACCCTGACTAGAGCTTGTGTTTTGACGCACATTGTATTATTTTCTTTTTTCCTATTTGTAATCATGGTTTACATATCATGATTTCCCAGGGAGACCATAAACTTCTTGAGGCCAGTAGGCTACTGATAATGAGTAGATATTAGTCAGAAGGATACGAAATAAATGCCTCTTACCAATCTACTGGTTCAGAAGAGTGTGGACGGGGTTCCTTCTCTCTCACTTAAAAATTGGACTTTGCAGACAATTTTTAGTACTGACCTCCCTTTTCTGATTCCTTGATGATTATTAATTGGTTCCAGTGGTGTACATTTCAGATCTTTAATTAAGTCCTCCTTTCTGTCTAACTCTCTGCCAAAGCATGTTTTTTATTTTTCTTCCTGCAATGCTCAAACAGAAGTTGATGTCAAATGCATGCTGTTTGATTACTTGCCATCTAGATTTGCTTGCAGAGAGGATCAGGGAAGCATCATTTATTTCAGGTAGTTCTTTTGTTTGTTTGTCTGTTTAATTGTTTCTTGGCCTTTTGGCTAAGATCAAGTGTATTTCAGGTAGTTTTACAAAGAACCATTCCTGGCCCTCAATGCACGTGGCAGAGAGAGGGCAGGAGAGGAAAATGAGGTGGATGTCCTTCCCAGGCATTAACTAATTTATGGTGGAAATGGAAGACAGAAGGTCAGGTGCCACTGGCCCTTTGCCAAACTGAGCTGTAGTAGTGTTAGCTGAGACACGATCAATATGTAAGACTTAGTCTGCCGGGCTCTCTTACCTGTACTGCTACACTAGCCAAGGGCCTCCTACAACTCTGTGGTGAGAAACATCCTCATGGGTTAGAGTCCTGTCTTAGAGAAGACGGGCAGCCTCTAGAAGAGAGGTGCTGGCAGTCATGCAATTGCCTAGTCCATCACTTGACTCTTGATTCCCAGCTCTCAATTACTCCTCTTTCATGGGGTTGCTTCTTAGATCATGGTGACTAGCGAGGAAGAAATGGTGTTATATTGGTCATCTATTGCTGCAAAACAAATTACTCTAAAACTGAGCACCTTCGAACAATAAGAATGTGTCCCAGTTTCTGTGGCTCAGAAATCCAGGTGTGGCATAGCTGGGTGACTGTGGCTCAGTGTCCCTCAAAGGCTGCAACCAAGGTGCCAGCCTGGGCTTCAGTCTCAAGGCTCAACTTGGGAGGGATCTTCTTCTAAGCTCCTTTGTATGACAGTTGGTAGGCCTTAGGTCCTTGTAGACTGTTGGCCAAAGACATCAGTTCCTTGACACATGGACCTCTCTATAGGACAGCTTACAGTATAGTAGCTATCTTCCCTCAGAATAAATGAGAGAGAGAGATGGGGCAACCGAGCTAAAAACCACTGTCTTTTTCAATCTGATCTTGAAAGTAATTCCATCACTCTTGCTGTATTCTATCCATCCCTTAGAAGTGATAAGTCCAGTACATATTTAAGGGGAGAGGGTGACATAAGGGCATGGATACCAGGAGGCAGGGATGATTGGGGACCATGTTGCACACTGCCTCCAACAGGTGGAAATAGGATGAAATGGACATTAGAATGCCTACCTTACAGGGCTTACTGGGGTTGCATATATGAAGTACTATCACGGTGCCTGCCACAGAGTAGAGCAGCATTACATCCTGTTTCCCATCACCCCCAGCACATTGCCTGGTGCATACTGGGCACTCAAGTACCAACATGCCTGTGAAATTCCGTCTATTTTATTAAAAAGATGAGCGTCTCCCTGTTACAAGGAGATTAATGTTTGATGTTATCCTTTATAGACAATGTCCTTCTTGTGTTTCACTGCTCCAGTTGCCGTCAAGGGAATGGATTTAAAGCTGAAATTAATCATTCAAAAATAAGGCATAACTAAAGCTGGTCTAGAGTGACCTTGCTTGAATTATCTTTTTAACCATAATTAGGAGTTTCTTCTTTAGGGCAGGGATTGCTGTTGCCAGTCTTCCACAGTAGATGATAAGAATTAATTCCCTCATGACCTAGAAAACGTTCTCTCTGCTAATCTGGTCTCATCTGGAAGTTCAATAACTAGCAGGCAAAACACACTGTGTGTGTAATCTTAACCACATGGCCTTGAAGCGCTGGGTAGATATTCTCTGCCCTTTGTGAATCTGGAAGACAATGATTTTTGACTATTCCTTCTGAATACTTCTGTAGTTACATCCTTGATTTCTCTTACAGAAGATGAGAAATCATCATCCTTGTCAATCCCATTGTCAAAGGTATTTATTAGGTTTCTACTTCCACATGGGTAGGTACGAAAAGCACTTCACATTTCATGTGGTTCCTGACCTTTTGGGTGATTATAAGGAGAGATAACAATGACCCAGGTGTAAAACTGAAAATTAAACTATAACTGAAATGAAATGCCCCATAGAACTAGACCTATCAGTTGTAATACAGATCAGCCCCTTATAATTGGTGATATGGTATGAGACAAATTACATGTAACTGCGATATAAGGCATAAAATATGACAAGTCATACAGTCCAGACTGTGATAAAATGCTATACTATATAGTAGGGTTCTGCTCCATTTACATTATCTTCAGGCAAGGGGATAAAAGCATCTGTCTGGGAGCTTGTAGCCTATTTGATCAGGGATACCTAAATAGGGTATATTTGAGTTGTCTTATAGACAAGGATGCTTACTTGAGGGAGATACTTAGAAATGTATGTAGACTTATGTACACATTCCAATAAAGCTTTTAGGTAATGAAGCTGGTTTTTATATTGGTTGAAATGACAAGATAATGAATCTAGAAGATTTTTCCCTTCTGATGTGCTTTGTTCGGAGTGACACTTGAAATAAGTCCAGGGCATCTGCTGCTGCTATTAGAATCTCAGGGTTGAATCAAACTTTAGAGGTCATTGAGTTCATTCAGCCATGAAGATCTTTTTGTTAAACTTATGATCACTTAGGCTGCTCCAGTGGTCAAAGTAGCTTCCAAGGTAGAACAAAGCACATGTGTGTCGACCAGTGGGAGGTTAGACTTTTGGCAGCTGGTGCGTGGGAGTAGGTATCATGTTTTTCACTGTTCCCTTGGAAATGAGTGGCAGAGGCCCATTTCCACTATCAGTACTGCCCAGTGGCCTTATATCATAAAAATCCACCCGAGCTTGCTCTGTATACCTTCCAGAACCCTATGCAAAATGATGCCTAAACCATTTTATTTTAACTGGTCCATGTATGAGGAGATTGAATAAGATGAAGCTTGTTTCAATATATACATTTTCTAAACAGGAGAACAAGATGTGGCAAAATAAAGTATTCTTCAATTCATTGAAAGTATTAACAACTTGGCTCTGATTGTTAATGCTTGTCCCTGCTATGTAATGTACGGTTTTGTCAGATTAAAAACCCCCTTGGATATAATTTTATTTACACCTACATATATATTTCTAAGACATGATCGGCCATTTCTGGGAATACTTACAAGTAAAGAATTTGAGGGCTTCCCTGGTGGCGCAGTGGTTGAGAGTCCGCCTGCCGATGCAGGGGACATGGGTTTGTGCCCCAGTCCGGGAAGATCCCACATGCCGCGGAGCAGCTGGGCCCGTGAGCCATGGCCGCTGAGCCTGTGTGTCCAGAGCCTGTGCTCCGCAATGGGAGAGGCCACAACAGTGAGAGGCCTGCGTACTGCAAAAAAAAAAAAAAAAAAAAAAAAAAGAATTTGAGTTGTTTTTGCAGCACAAGTTAAGCAAATGACTTCCTCTCTTTGGGCCTTACTTCCAGTACATGTAAAGGCAGGAGGTTGCACTGGATGATCTATAAGTTCCCTTCTAGCTCTAACATCCTGTTAGTCCATGATTCTTATGTAGGGATACTGGGAGATGATAAAAGAGAGGACCTAACTTCTTTTCTGTCACCAATCTTTATGATTCATGGTATTGTGTGTGTGTCCTTGAGTCAACACTGCTTCTTTTAATGACAAAAGCAAGCCTGTGTTCCTCTGCTTCTTATGGAGACAGCTGTGCTTCTGAAGAGCAATTCTCATCCCAGCACTGCTCTGACTCCTGCTAGCTGTACTCAGTTCCATGGTCCCTTTCTTGTGGGGGATGTCTTCAGCTGTACAAAGACCCTTGAGCTAAATTACCAGGTAAATGTTATCAATGCATACCTAGCTGATGGGGAGAATCTTGGGATCTGGGGAAACAAATCAATTTGTTTATGAAACTGCAGACTGATTTGAAACCCATTTCATAGTAAAATATCTACCTTTAAAACTATCCTTTTCTCTACTGCAGAATAACAACCGGAAAGATAATGTTACTGAAATAATTGTTCCTCTGTGAAGAAAAGGATATTTAGACAAACCAACAGAATATGTTATTTGATGTTGTAGATCATTATATTAAGGTTAAAACTTGAACCAGTCTTTTAATGAGATCAGAGGTATTATAGATAACTTAAACTTCCAAATACAGTCGACCCTTGAACAATGCAAAGGTTAGGGGCGCCAACCCTCCCCACAGTCGAAACTCCACATATAATTTATAGTGGGCCCTCCGTACCTGCTGTTCCTCCATATCTGTGGTTCTGCACCTGCAGATTCAACCAACTGCAAGTTGTGTAGTATTATAAAACTTACTATTGAAACAGTGGGCCTTTGCATTTAAACCCATGTTGTCAAGGGTCAACTGTATATATATGTTTTTAAGTCCCATACCAACTGCTTGTTTTAACATCCTACACCTTAAAATTTTGCCCAGAGATATTCTGAAAAGAATAATAGAAGGATTATAATGTTTCTGCCTCTCTTACACTTTGGAAGAAGTTCCAATAGGCAGGCGAAGTGATCAAAAGCTACAGGTAAGAGAGAAAGAGAAAGTCAGACTGGATCATCATTCGCTAGTTAGCTGTTAGTATGTTAAGATCACTATGCCGTTTGATCTAATGAAGCCACCTGAAGGGAAAGTGGAACCTCTTCCAATTCAGCCCTCACTTGACACTTCTGGATTGACAGCTGGAGGAATCCACAAGTCATGTGAGCTTGCGGTTTGGTTTGTATGGAAATCTGAAACTGGACCATTTAAAACCCCTGGGTTCTACTGAGGACAGTTAAACCTCTGAACGTCCTTGACTCACTCACCTCAGAAACAAAGTCAGTCATGCTCTTTTGCCTAAGCATAAACATGAGGAAGAAGCAGATACACAAAGGATTTGAAAGATGGTTTTAAGAAATGCAAGAGATGTAGATAAACTATTTTCTCTGAACTACAGTAACCAAGTGGAATACATTGTTTTAAGATAGATGGTCTCACAGTTGTATACTTATCTTCAAACTCATTAAGTTTTATCCATTAATTATGTGCAGCTTTTTATATGTCAAATAAAAGACAGATGGAGCCTCTCTGAGGAGTTTTAATTTGGGAGTGATCGCCAAAACACCAGCAGTGTACTCAGTAAGGCTAAAGTCTTATCATTTAGGATCAGTGGCTACAGGGAATCTGTTTATATCCACATTCTAGCAGTTTCTGATTCCCACACCGGTTTTCCCTCATTTATGGGGAGGTTTTATACCCCTTTCTCGTCTCTTTTCCCAGCTCTCATTCTTTTAAGGCCCTCCAAATATTTCACGTGGATGCTTTCTCCTCTGTCTTGCCCTTTAGATGCATTACTAACTTCCTCTGCTTTCTTCTCGAGTCCCATATCCAACAAGAGCTTTCTGAAGGAAAAGAAGAAAGCCTTTGACAATTTTTGGATTTCAGATTCCCAAACCAGAGCCCTCCCGAACGCTTGTCCTGCTCACCTTTTATGTACTTGTCATGGTCTTTGTCTTACTCCTCTTCCAGTAATCCCCCCAACTACAGCTGGACCTTCGTGATTAGTTAAGATCCAGTGACCCAAACACAATTAATTGTCTTTTGGCCAAAAGGAAATACTCATCCCATAATTTGGTGGTTTATCTTCTATCCCTCTGCCAACAACTTTTGTGTTTGTGTGTTTCGTAAACCTCTGCTTGCCTTCTCCATCTCCTAAACTAGAGGTGAGTCAGCTGTTCTTTTAGCATTTCATGAATACAATGTACTGTGCTAAGTACTTTGCATTTATTATCTCATTAACTCTTTAGAGCAATTAGTAAAGTTGGTTCCATTATCACGTCCACTTTTTGGATGGTAAAACTAAGGCTCAGAGGTCCTGTAGGTAGTGAGTGTAAGTGCCGGTATTAAGACCGAATCTGCTGACTTGTGATCCCAAATGGTTAATGTTTAGAGTACTTCTCTATGCTGTGCTAGGCACTATGCTAGTTAATGGAAACAGAGAAAAAGGATAGGATTCTGTCCAAGCTCTCCATCTAATGAAGGAGATAGGTGTACAAAACATAAATTACAGCAGGTACAAAGGTGCTTTTACAGAGGTATAGCAGCATTCTGTGGCAGATAAAATAAGCAAGAAGACATGTATTTTCCTCATTGCAAACTGAGGGTGTCCTAAAATAGTCCAGGTTGTCATAAAAGCAGGCTTTTCATGGTTACTGTCAGATACCATACTATTTCCCCATAGGTTGTTGATATGGATGGTATTATAAATAGGAAAGAAAGTTTGAAAAGACATGAGGGCAAAACAGTCTGCCACCTCTGCTGATAGATCAAAATAATACCCTGAATTTGGATTTAATGCTCAAGAGAGAATATAAATAATTTCATATATATTCACACATATTTATACGTACACATATACATAAGTATACATACACACATAAACATATCCATATATCCATAGAAAACATATACATAAATATCTATACATACATATGTATACGCACAGATATACTATATACACATACATCACGTTTCAAGAAGCTGTCTTCGGCTAGCTTAAGGCCCATTAAAATTTAGGTGTTTAATAAAATTGATTCGACAGAGTACCCCAAATCTTTTTTTTTTTTTTTTTTTTTTTGCGGTACGCAGGCCTCTCACTGTTGTGGCCTCTCCCGTTGCGGAGCACAGGCTCCGGACGCGCAGGCTCAGCGGCCATGGCTCACGGGCCCAGCCGCTCCGCAGCATGTGGGATCTTCCCGGACCGGGGCACGGACCCGTGTCCCCTGCATCGGCAGGAGGACTCTCAACCACTGCGCCACCAGGGAAGCCCACCAAATCTTTTGTTTATACCTCATCGCATCTAAGTACTGTGTGGGGCATTGACTTTATTCTTCTACCTTAGAAGAGGACTTAAAATGGTTTTAATAATCAGTCATAGTGGAGGCATCATTGAAATTAGGACTAGATGAGTTGTTGCAGATTATCTCTAGCCTGAGTCTCTATTTCTACACGTGAGAACTAAGGCCAAGGGAGCTTAAATGGCTTGACAAAGGAGCAATAGATGGAACCATATTTAGGGTTCAAAGTTCTGTCTTCCAGATGAGTCCTCTTTCTACTTCACCATGCCTTTTCCATCAGGAAGAAATGCTGGAAATCTGTCTAATGCACCCTAATTGGAGAGAAGTTCAAGCTGAACAAGTAGAATATACAGGCCATACAAAGCCTAAAGGAAATTTATACTTTTGGCAAATTAATTTAGAGATTCAGCTAAATAAAATAATTTCCTGATTTTACAGGTAGGCCAAATAAAGGCCAGATACACTATAGCATGGATTCTGTTGTATATTTGCAGCCTCAAATACATGAGACTTGGTTTGTGGAGGAGACCAAGGATTCTTATACTACTCAGCTGCTATTTGCATTCATAACACAGGCAGGCAGGAGGACATTGATGGAACATTTCTTTCTGCCTCCTTCATTTTTAAATGGACGGTGACATGCTTCACAGCAACATCTCCTAACAAAAGATGACAAATTCCCATTTATTTCCCGTCAGTGGCACTGTGCGAGGTGTTTTACTAAGTCTAAGTTTGGTGCTCCTGAGGCACAGAAGTTTTATTCTTGCAGCAATGTGGAACTCCCATAAAAATAACAATTCCGTTGCCAGTCACTCTGTCAGGAGTACTGGCAGACTGAAGAAGACTTATCTGACTTCACTAAAGCAATTAGTCTGAAACTCTGATCTGTAAATCTGGATGGGAACCACACAAGGGGAAGCACTGCCTGTCAGAAGCGATGGCTTTTGTGCGTTCTCAAAAACAAAGGTCATGTAAAAACACTGGGTTGAAAATAGAACCTTAGAAATGAAGGAAAGGATGAAGGGAAATTTTATTGAGCTCACACAACGTTCCAGGCTTTCTGCTAGCCTCCCATTATATACTTGAAACAGTGAACTGGTATTATCACTTTTTTCCTTTAGCATCAATTGGGGTGTGTGTGTGTGTGTGTGTGTGTGTGTGTGTGTGTGTGTGTGTGTGTGTGTGTGTGTGAGAGAGAGAGAGAGAGAGACTACAATGTAAAAAAATAAAAATTCATATTTTTGTTGTTTTTCCCTATGTAAAAAATAAGATAATATGACATCTGCTATAAGGGATGTTTCTTCAAGATCCCAGTAGAATATTTTGTTACTGGAAAATTTCTAGAATCTTGAAGGCAAAAATAGTAAAAGTATAGCAACATACAGGAAATGTCATTAGAGGTTTTATATAAAACGGTTTTAAAAATCTCCTTAGAATGAGGATTTACAACTATCAGAGCTAAGTTTTATTTGATATAAAGTATAGTGACTCTTAAAGGATAGCATGCGGGAGTTTTGGGGAGGGATGGCAATATTCTTTATCCTGATTATGGTGGTGGTTACGTGAACAAATACATGTGTTAAATTTCATAGAACTGTATACCAAAATTTAAAAAAAAAACCCTCAATTTTACTCCATGATGATTTTAAAAATAAAATGTAAAAACATTTCAATAAAAGGTTGTCAACTCTATGCTGGTGGATGTCTAACAAAAATGATATTATTTGACAGTATTGTCAACTGACTATTAAGGTCTAATTAATGACAAAAAAGAAGTATCATTCCTCACACAAGATAAAATTATGATCTTTACATCTAGTTCTTAACATTTTTTCTTTCGTGTCATCTGTAATAACCCATGGCTATATCATTGCCTGTGCCTTCATGCTGTTTGGAAAATCAGAAGAATGTAGGCATTTAAGGATTCAGGGTGATAGGTAAATGTCCCTGTGCATCTTCCTTCCAACGGGTCAAATGTGGTGACTTTGGTTGGTTCTTATTCTTGTCTTTCTGCATGCATCAGCCATCAGTTCTCCTATTGATTTTTTTTTTTTAAACAAAGGTCAAACACATGTTTGTAGGTGACACCAGTTGCTTCAGAGTTTGTCCCTGCTCCTTACTGTTCTGATTTAAACCCCTTGTGGCACTTCCTACTGCATGGATAGTGTTAAATGGGGTTGAGAGTGACACAGAAATGAACTCAGGAGTAAGTTTACAGCACTGTCGGGGACCATCTGTTAATGTAAATGTTTAAGGTAAAATGCATTAAGGCTTAAAAGCTGATGAGACATTTTATTTGCAATCCTTTGTGATTATGCCTGGGTTCCTGCCTGGTTTTACCCTTTTATCTGCTGCTATTCATTTGCTGGGATGGAATCCTAAACACATTTGAAGTATATTTTTTTAAATAACTAGCTTAAATAAGAAAAATTAGGAGTTATGTTGGGGGTTTGGGGGAGTTTCAAAGTGTTCAAATTAAACACATTTATATGGCTACTTATCATTTGTGATTACCTACTATTATGTGGTTGTTTGATGAAATTTATTGTCTCCAATATTAAAATATTAAGCACTATCTTTTAGGGCTATCAATGTCAACCAAGATAAAAATAACTTATGAAATGAGTGACCTGATATTAAAATCACCCTTAAAGCTATTTGAATTATATTGTAATTTTCCAGTGATCTTATAATAAAATAGAGATGTTTGAATGTACCCATTTTACTTTTAACACATTAAAGTATATTATCTGAGAAGAAATTCAAGTAACACATCTTTATGGTTCATAGGGAAATGGTCTTCTTCAAAAGGGAAAATAAAATTCAGCTACTAGATGTAATTCAAAAATATTCATTTCCGGCTTCTACCAAGTAATGTAATGGCTTGGGCTTATAGAATGGGTTTTGTGTGCCATAGAAGTCCTACCCAAATGTAAGAAAGCACAAAAAAAGAGGGAACAATGAGGGGAACTTCAGGGAGAGAAGAAGTGAGGGAAGGGGAGAAAAAGAATTTGAATACAAGATGATTTAAATAAATAAGGCAGACAGTTTTCTGGATAGGACTCATTGGAGTTTTCTAGAAACCTCTGAATATGAAGAGTGAAAAATGATTGGAAATTTTGAATGGTTTCCCTCTGAGTGGATAAAACTACCTGTTCAACTGTAATGATTCTGATGATCTTGCCTGTTAAGCTTGTGCTTTGAGATCAGCAAAAAAGTCCCATTTTCTCATCTCCCAGTTGAGCTGAGGTTGATTGATGCATAATCAAAATCACTGAGGAATGATGATAAGAGCTGCAGAGTCTCTAAATTTTCCCATGATGATTTTCTTTCTCTTTTTTAAAAGTCATTTCTTATGATTCTTATGCTGTAAACTTTTGATAGCTTGATATTGGGGGCAGAGAGTGTGTGTTAGGTTGATAGGAGATAGGATATGGGGTCTGCAGAATTTTGAGCTGCAAGGAAAAGACAGAGAGAATTCAAATGAAATCACAACCTCTTAGACTGGCTGAAATCCTGCAGGTCACTTAGCCTGTCTCCTTTATTACACAGAGTAGGAAACTCCTGAGCACTCCTGAGGCAAAGTGATTTTTTTGGAGGTTACACATCTGGTCAGAGGTAGAGGCAGGAAAGAAGCCCAAATCTTCCCATTCCCATTTCATTTTCCTCTCCACTAGAACATCATTCCTTTCTATAACATGGGATCTTATGCTCTCTTTGTAATGCTTGAGAAGTGTTTTTTTAACCTTTCCTTTGTCTGTGCTAGGAGCTGTATGCCTGGGAAGGTGAAAAGAGTAACACTAACATCCAACCTTGAATCATTTGTCCCATTTTAAATTGAGGGTATGTGCTGCAGAGATTTAAGTTTGCATAGGAAACCTGGAAATTCTGTTACTCAGTGGACCACTTAGCACTTGAGCTGATGGATATTGCAGAATCATCACTAACATATGACCCAGCAATCCCACTACTGGCCATATACCCTGAGAAAACCATATTTCAAAAAGAGACATGTACCACAATGTTCATTGCAGCACTATTTACGATAGCCAGTACATGGAAGCAACCTAAATGTCCGTCAGCAGATGAATGGATAAAGATGATGTAACACATATATACAATGGAATATTACTCAGCCATAAAAAGGAATGAAACTAGTTATTTGTAATGAGGTGGATGGACCTAGAATCTGTCATACAGAGTAAGTCAGAAAGAGAAAAACAAATACCATATGTTAACGCACATATATGGAATCTAAAAAAATGGTACTGATGAACCTAGTGGCAAGGCAAGCATAAAGACTCAGACATAGAGAATGGACTTGAGGACAGGGTGTGGAGGGAAGGGGAAGCTGGGTCAAAGTGAGAGAGTGGCATGGACATATATACACTACCAAATGTAAAATGGATGGCTAGTGGGAAGCTGCTGCATAGCACAGGGAAATCAGCTCGATGCTTTGTGACCACCTAGAGGGGTGGGATAGGGAGAGTGGGAGGGAGGCTCAAGAGGGAGGGCGTTTGGGGACATGTGTATGCATATAGCTGATTCACTTTGTTGTACAGCAGAAACTAACGCAATATTGTAAAGCAATTATACTCCAGTAAAGATATATATATATATATATAAAAAGAAGTCTCTTAATAGTTCTTCAGATGTAGTACCTGTGGAAGGGTAGGGTTAAGTGAGAATACGCTCAAAGTCTATGTAAGAAAGAAGATAAGTTCATCGTTTAAATGCAAATAATTGTTTTTTTATTGTATTGGCTTTCATATTCTTCACTTTCTCTTTGTTATATTAGCTTTTTTTTTGTATGTCATGTTGAAAATATGCCTTGTCAGTCAAGGCTGGATATTTAGAAATAAGGCATCTTAAATTGTGGTGCAGCTGTTTATTTTCAAGAGGTATCTCTTCTAATCTATGCAATTATTGTCCTAGACAGGTAGGATATTTCAATGAAACTTAGAAAGCAAGGGCATTCTGCACAGCTAAATCTTTTTATTGATGATCATATGACAACAACCCCCCACCCCCCAAAACTATATAAAACCAAAAATACCATGTTTTTATGAGTTGAGGATTTGGGGGGGATGTGGTATTGGTGGCAGGCAGGGGCAGAAGAATTCAGGCATCTTTTATAATCCTCCTTATCTGTTCTGCCTATGAGGGAATCAGCCAATGGAAGCTCAATTGAGCAACTGCTGTATGCAAAACCATGTGGCAACACGATGAGGTAGGTATGTCTGACCTCAAGGTATTAATAAACTTAATATGAAAACTATGATATGAGTGCCCAACAATATATTAAATTGCCCAACTTAAATGAGTACAATAAAAAATAACTGCTTTTAGAAATGAAATTGAGTTATTTATAGTGAGGTGGATGGACCTAAAGACTGTCATACAGAGTGAAGTAAGTCAGAAAGAGAAAAACAAATACCATATGCTAACACATATATATGGAATCTAAAAAAAAAAAAAAAAGGTTCTGAAGAACCTAGGGGCAGGGCAGGAATAAAGATGCAGATGTAGAGAATGGACTTGAGGACACAGGGAGGGGGAAGGGTAAGCTGGGACGAAGTGAGAGAGTGGCATGGACATATGTACACTACCAAATGTAAAATAGATAGCTAGTGGGAAGCAGCTGCATAGCACAGGGAGATCAGCTCGGTGCTTTGTGACCACCTAGAGGGCTGGAATAGGTAGGGTGGGAGGGAGACACAAGAGGGAGGAGATTTGGGGATATATATATATATATATGTATAGCTTATTCACTCTGTTATAGAGCAGAAACTAACACACCATTGTAAAGCAATTATATTCCAATAAAGATGTTAAAAAAAATAAAATAACTGCTTTTAGTTTCCAAGAAATTTTGTTGGCAACAAACAAGGAAGTTGCCTTGGTCTTGGTAAGAAGGTTATTTGCTTTGAGCTTCCATCAACGAGAAGTAGTCCAATAACAGTAGAGGAGTAAAAGCCTACAGATGAGAACAACATCATAAACACAAGCATGCGAGCGCAGTTCCCTGTAGGTAAGGAATTTTATGTCTCTTCCTTAATTGACAGTTACTTCATATGTGAATGAAAAAGGCCAAATATAGTCATAGGGTTTGCCTTTTGCTTTCTGCCTCTTCAGGTTTTCAAGAAACACTAGACTCGCACCTAGGAATATTTTGACAAGCTTAGAAACCTTTTCAAAAAATAATTCGTGCACAGCAAGATGTTACTAAAATCAGATTTTTTCCCAGATGACGACTACAGAACTTTTCATTCACACCTTCAAACTCATGCAGAGAGCAGTCAAGATCTCTCCTTCTGCACATTCTGGCACCATTTAGGGGACTTGAAAGGAACACAGAAGACTCCTTAGAGGCATCTCTTAACCTCATCTTACCTCTTGGCCTGTTTCAAGAACACTTAATTGACCTGAATTAAGATAGTGACTTTTCATTTCTCAATCTGAGGCATAAGTCAAGTGGGAATTTTGCATTATTTTTGTTTTTGAAATAATCACAAAATCATATCTGAGTACTTCCTTGAGCCAAGCCTCTGAACTAACACAATTTGGATTGCTATGATGATAAAGCCACCTTTGCTTTGATATTTCAAAGAATATGTAGCCAAGTTATCAGTTTTGTGGAGGACTGACTACACTGTAACTTCAGAAACACTTTCTCTTTTAAATATCAAGAAAATTTGGCTTAGGGCTTAATTCTCTCCTGGTTCTAGATTGTGTAGTATAATCCTTACCTCCTTATGCAGAAAGGCTATTTTTAGTCTTACGATTGCTTCCTGTTATTGTAAACTAGTGATTATTAAGGTCTCTGAATATGCATCTCTGGAGGCCTAGCATCCAATGAAGGTACCCAGGCATTGGAAATCCTTGCCTTGCCTTTTAGAGAAGAGGGTAGTGCTGGCCTCCATGGACAGCAACTCTTATAATAGACCTGCTCCTTTGCCCCTGCAGAATCCCAGTCTTCCAATGATATTCAGATTCTGGTTTTTGTCTTTGTCATCTCTATCATCTTTCTCCTTGGTCTTTTGCTCCCCTTAGTTGACTTATCAAGTAACTAGAACCTCATGCATCTTGGGTCATCCTACACCTCCATGTCTTTCCTAATCATTCCATTCTCCCTACCAGCTTCTTAAATTGCCACAGTCTCATATCTGACACTCCTCTCAGCCCCAGTGTCCCTTTGCTCCCCATTACCTCTTCTTGTCATTCCATCCGCGATTCAAGGATCTTCATTCCCAACCCGCCACCTCTTGTCAACAGAGGAAGTCCAAACTCTTCAGCCTCTTTAGGAAGTAGACTTTGTCCACCACATCACATGACACATAGTGTAGGGATTCAAAGAATATGAAGCTTACAGAATCAAGCTTGTAGCACTGCCCAGACATACATGGTATTACAAGGAAACAAAGCCTTTTGTAGAAATTGACTGATAATATCCCAGGACTCAAAGCCTGGAATTTTTAGCAGGGACATAAACCCCAAGATTTAAAGGTAAAGGACCTGATAGAAAAAACAGAAATCACAGAGTACACAAGCCATGTTGCCAAGAGCAACATGGGACCCACGAGGAGCGTCCTGTGTTAATAAGGTTTGTCCCAGGTTACCTTTTGGTAGAAACAGCCTTCCATCTCAGTAAGGAAAGTGACCCAAAACAAACAGAATGAAATAAGCATCCTCCCTCCTTCACCCCAACAATGTCTGTCTTGATTAGTGTCATTTTTGTGTTCGAATGTGCTACATGTTATGAAAGCACCTCTTATTGCCAGGTATATAGTTAATCGTTATTTGAAAACTTTTGACTGTGAAAAATGCTGAAGAACCTTAAGGACACAGTGTACAAGTCCTTGGATGTCAGGATAAGAATTTTGCACTAATATAATAGGTAGTGGGAAGCTCCATCCATATTCCCTCACATTCCATGTTCTTTTTCACCTGTATGTGAAAAGCACAAAGGAGTAATAATAGTGGCATTTTGTAATGTAAGAAATGTAAGTTGCATCTGGCTCACGTTCAGCCTCTGATTCCTCGGGAGGTTTTTCACACCCCCTCCCCTATTCCTGCTTTCCAGCTGAGCTGACAGAAGGACAGAAGGATTAAGAAATCAAGTAGCTTATCTTAGAGGTTCCCCACAGGGCACTTTGTCCCAGGTGTTCCTGCTTGTAGCTTATACAATCAGGACTGTGCATGCTGAGGGTGTTACTATAAGGGTGATTGTTTGAGCCAGTGGGTGATGGTGTCAAGGCAGTTATATCAGGCGATGTGTGATCTTAAAGACCTAGTTAGTGCCCCAGGAGACCTGGAGACTGGGCTGCTTCCCATACCTTTGCAATTGCACGTTCTGAAGTGTGGTAGCGCCACTTACCAAACAGGAACAAAAGTGAATGATTAAGGAGGGGACAGTGTGTTCCTCTAGTGCCTTGGGGGAAAAACAAAATCCCTCCAAGTTAATCTTTTCTAATGTGTCCTTTTTTGTTATGTGTATATTTTTGTTGGGCTTCTTTGTTCACTTAAAATGGAATTAAATCAAAGCTGAGAATTGACCATGGTTTCCTCTGATAACCTGAAAAAAAAAGCAACAAATTGTTTTTTTTTAAAAAAGAAAATGAAAAGAATCAATTAGCTGTATTTTTTATTATATTTTTTTCTATCTTAATATTATTTATAATAAATAATTCTACCCCAAACTTGAGATGAAATGAAAGATTCAGGAGGCTTATGGTTTGTGTCCCAGTTGTGGCCACTGATCTTAATATGTAGGGAATCCATTTGAAACTGGATCTCGGTTGAATTAGGACCATCCCTACAGAGCAGATCAGAGACGTATTTTATTTTCTCTCCTTTCTTTTATTTTTAACTATGTGATTAATGCATGCTATTGAAAAGATTTCAAAATATACTGAAGAATATCAAGAAAAATAAAAGTCCCCTCTGACCATCTCCAACCCTACTCTTCTCTCAAGTGGGAATCACTGTTGACATCTCAAGGTACAGATGTCCAAACCTGTTAATCTACCTTTACAAATAGGAACATGCATATGTGTACACATACATACCTGCCCTAAAAGGTTGTTTAGTCTTCATACAGAGTAATACAAGAAATATATATCCTGGATATCTTCCCCGGTTGGTATATGTAGAAATATGTAAGCTCTATTGAAAGTCAAAGTGAAATGTGAAGGTTTGCTGGAGCTGCCTCCTGAATATGTGCTTTCAAGCTGGAGTGGATAAGATGTGGCTGAAATTAGCCAGCCAGTTTCTACCACAGCACGATGACTTGGTTCTGTGGATGAATGAGCCCTGTGAAGGAGTGAGTGCAGCGAGCTTCCACCCTGCTGCTTTGTTCTCGGAGACCTTGGGCAGTTACCCTTGGGGCTTCCTTCTTCCCAGTTTTGAAAGCAGAAAAGAAACATTTTCCCCAAGGGCCTTGTCCAACGGATCCCAACCCTGTTACATTCTGAGGTTTCTAGCTCTGCTTGGGCTGGGCTTGCAGGGCCTGGGATTGAAGATGATGGTGTGCTTTTAGACAACTAGAGGCTCTCATCTGGCTTCACTCATTCACATGTTCATTCATTTACACTCACATTACCACATGGCAGAGACACTGAGCACAGGGCTAGAGATAGAAACGTGAAAGAGACACGATCCAATCATTGCCGAAGGGCATGACAGATCAGTGAGGGACACAAACAAGGGCACAGACAATTACAAGAAAGCGTGAGTTATGCATAGACCAGTGCAGTGTACAGAAGCTTCTAGGCAAACTTGAGGGCGCGAGGAGAGGCTTCCTGGGCAAGACATCTAATCCGAGTACTGAGGGATGATTGCAGTTTAGCTGGGTGAAGAGAGCTGTGGAGGAAAGGAGTGTTGGAGAAAGAGGAGAACACGTGCCAAAGGTCCAAGAGTGCCTGTCAGGGATTGGCAGGTTGGGACAAGTGACTCCTGGGACAGGGAGGCAGGGCAGATCTCTTTGACCTTAAAGGCCCCCTAAAGGAGTTTGAACCTTATTCTGAGAGTCATGGGGAACAACTGAAGAATTTTAAGAGGCGTCAAGGTGTGATTTATAAGGTTTATAAGTTGGAGGACAGACGGAATGGGTCAGGGGGACCGTTAGGGTGCTGTTGTGGATGCTGGGGTAGGAGGTGATGGTGGCTTTAACTGTGGCAGTGGCTATGGCGCTGGATAAATGGGACGAGTTTGGGGAGGCATTTCTTGCATCCTGTGAGCAAGTCCGTGTGGTTGTGGAAGCACTGGTTTCAGAAACTGCATAAACCACGTGCGAAGCAGTTAACTCTGACATTGCAAAGCCGAATGCTTTTGATGCGGCGGTTAGATAATTATGTGTCTCTGAGGGTGTATGTATATGAGTGCATTCTTTATTTCGCTTTGTTTTCAAGTGATAATTGCATCTGAGGCTGGAGCTTGCTCCCCCTATCTTTTGGGCTCAGGGTACAGTGCCTGGTCTATTTTCTACATGACTGGGCTTTGCTTCAGAACTGACGAGTCATTTATCATTCTGATTGATTTTTTTTTCTCTCTTTCCTCCCCCCACTCAAATAAAAGGGGAGGGGTGAAATAGAGATTGTGATGAGACAACATCAGGGCAACTCAACACAAATATGCAATTATCACAAGCCCCTGAGTCTAGCTCCGTTGTCCTCTTCTTGTTTTGTTACTCAGAGCTGAGCTAGAGACATGGAGGGTGGAATAAGGTCAGGCAGCGGCTAAGGGGAAATAGGTCAGCAGCCCAAGCTTGGAGAGTGTTGGTCTCTGCCAGAGGGGAGTGGTAAGAAGGGGCCACAGCAGAGGTGTGAAATGACCAACCAGTGTCCTGAGCAGTGGGGTACAGCTAAGCTCTAAATTGCCTACGACAGCTGTCATTGCTCCCAAAGGCTTGGATTTGCTTTCACCTACCTGTGTTTTCTGTTTTAGCTTCCTTTATTCTTAGTGCCAGTCGCTCCAAAGGCAAAGACTCCAAAGCTTAAGCATTCATCTTTATTAAAGCAGAAAGGTGCAGACTGAAGGTGTGTGTGTATTTTTTAAAACATCCTTTGTAAGGATAAGTGGATTGTGGAAAGTGGTTGGGATCGTATTACAATAAAATACATACCACTTCTTCAGAAGACAGTCCCTCTATTCTGCAGAATTTTTATTCACTCTTCAGATTTTATACAACTCTGGCTTAATCCAATTCACGGATACAGTTCTAAGGAATTAGGATATTTGGACAAAACAATCCTTCCAAAATATATATGTATCCTTTGCCCTTGAAGGAACATATGTCTGTTAATGTTTTAAGAGAACTCTGAGATTTTTTAAAAACGACAGTTAATACCCATTAGAAAGCCGTAGAAATGTATGCAGTGATGATCAGCTTTCTTTTGGACTCCAGCAAACCTCTGGCCATCAAATATCGAAGGGAAAAGTACTGGGCTGAAATTGAGGGCGATAGAAAGGATTGTAGACATTGAGACCATTTAAAATGAGGCTTTAAAAAAAAATTCTGACCGATACATTTTGGCTTCAAAAAGATGGTGGAGCGCGCGCGCGCGTGTGTGTGTGTGTGTGTGTGTGTGTGTATGAAACAGGAAGAAATGCCAGTGCATCAAAATGGACAGGTCATTTTGTTGAATGTAACCAAACTCCTGAGCGTTCAGAGATTAGGAACCGTCGCAATTCCTGGCAGTCATGCTTTATGCTAATGTGTCTGTCCTCTGTCGTATGCTTCTGCTGAGACGGCCACTTTACTCCTGCTTAATTTTCCCTCTAATGGTAGTGGTAGAGGCCTGGGTATCTACAGTCCCCTTTTACCAATTTAACTGGCTGCCACCACAGGCCATTATAAATTATTATTCTTATTTAGCACTTGAGTCTACAATTTATTTCTTTCCTTCACGTCCTGTAAAATATAGTCATAGACTTAGGTCTAAGTTAGCTATGATTCTTCGTCCTTATAAATCCACATCTGTCATTAGAAATAAGCTAAACTTTCTTGGATGCTAAACATTTGTAACCCCTGCAAGACAGACGGGTGATTTATCCAGGAGTTTCCTTCATGTATGTATGCACGTCATATTTACTGAATACTTTATACTAGGCAATATTTTAGGCATTGAAGATAAAACTGTGAGCAATATGCATTAGGGGGGAGAGATACTACCAGGAATTTCTAGGAAATACAAGTCAGATTTGAGGAAAAATACTTCTCCATGGTGATAGTCACAGTATGGTTTTATCTACACAGCTCCATGGGAAACCTCTGCAAAGTTTTATTTCCATTGTTTTTTCTGTCTGTCCTCTGGATTTCAAGGAGTTGTTTTTTCCTTTACTGGGATGATATATTAGTGCTATCCCTCTGAAGACCTAGGAAAAATATTTCCTTATTTCTTACTGATGATTATTTTGGAACGTGGAAACAATCCCTGGAAACCTATATATGTTGAAGGCCATAGAAAGGATTGTAGACATTGAGACAGTTTAAAATGAGGCTTTAAAAAAAATTCTGATTCATACTTTTTGGCTTCAAAAAGATGGTGGAGCGTGTATGTGTGTGTGTGTGTGTGTGTGTGTTGTAAGAATTTTCATTGTAAGAATTCATATTCATCTGGACAAGCACAGGATATTACCATCTGAATTCTAGATTCTAGAAATTTTTCACATTTTCTTGCCAACTCTCCCAGTTGTACTATTCCCAGTTGGTTGATTGATTTTCTGTCTCTTTCTCTGTTTCTTCCTTAAGTTCTCCTCCTCTTTCTGGAAAATGCATGCTTCAGTGTGCTGGCAGGAAAGAACAATCATAAACTGTGTAAATTAGCATACAGATAATTGTTTTCCTTTTATCTCTTAGTTGTGTTTCTACCACTAATAAATATGTGACTTCAGTTATTTGTTAACTTCTCTGAGCCACATTTCCTTACCTGTAGCATCATTCAATACTTCCTGTAAGGACTGCGATATTATGTGAAAAAAAAAAAATACTAGCACCATACCATCCACTTGCCCATGCTTGGTTGTCACCAGTCTTCTCTGTGAATCTGCCTGGATCCCGCCTGCCTGCCCCAGACTCCCAATGCAGTGCTTCCATGGCTTCCACCCACATCCCGCTCCACCTGCCACAGATACCAATGCCCCTATCGTGCTTGAGCCTATCGTGCAGTGTTTTACTTGGCTTTTCACTCCTAGCATATTTAAATCCTCTCCAGGTAAGGTTTTGATCTCTTACGTTGACCCTGTTCTGCCACGGAGAAATCCAGTTTCATAGTAAGTCAGTGTGCTTCTGAGAAATTGAGCTTTTGAGATAATTTTGATATATCGTGATGATAGGATCAACCTTAAAGCAGCCTTTAAGTGTCCAGCCAATGTGGCTACCTGGTCAAAATGACCTTTTCTACCCTTTGCCGTGGTGCTTGGACTCTCTTCAGTGTAGATGCTTTCCTTGGCTCTTTAAAGGTTTTTAGCTGTCTAGACTTTTCTTCTCAACCTCAAATCCTCCTGGTTAGCATCTGACATCATCATCAGTTGACACCTGAGATGTGCTAAACCGAGATCAAGGTCTTGCCGAAATGGAGCGTAGCCTAAGGTTGGAGAGCAAAGGAAACAGGAGAAGAGAAAGCAACAGAAGAAAATGTATTCTTGCACCACATTTTTGCCATGTTTGCTGTAACCCTAGGAGTTTTGCTGCTGCCAATATCTAAAAAAGCCCTGGCTCTGTGTAACTTGGTAAGAGGAAGAAGCATAGTAATTTTCTGCCTGCTTTCCAAAGGTAGGTGTGCCAGCTGAGTACCTTGGTGTGCATCAAGAAGCACCATCAGGTGAAAATTAGGGAGTGAATTCACTTGGAGCTTTACAAAAGGGTTTCTGACTCTGTAGGCTGAATTGACGAGTCCAGAAGGAAGAGGGAAAAACATCACCGAGTGAGTAATTTGTGGATGAACTGAGTGAACCAATACTCACTTCCTGACTAGAATCTGTGGCTCTGGTACATCTGTTCTTCCTCTTACTTTCCACGTTGCATTCAGTGGATGTGCCAGGAATGAATAACCCCCTTATCATTTATTTCAGTACATCGCTTATCACTGTAGAGGGGGACGTTTGTGCATATTTTTCATGTTAATGCCGTGTCCCCCCGCTACTCAATGCAGTGAATACCATGGCGCTAATACATGAGAGTCTCACAGTCTGTGCGTCATGTCAGAAATGCTGTACAATATCCCGATAGTTGGCTGCAAAGTCTGCCCTGAAGATCGAATAACGGAGACACATGTACATTCTTAACAAGGGTTCAGCAGGTTGTTTGGGTTTACATTACTCTCCCACAACTGCCTCTCAGAAAGGGATCCCTCTTTCTCTTTCTGACTTACTCTGTATGACAAATACCGTATGCAAACACATATATATGGAATTTAAGAAAAAAAAAATGTCATGAAGAAACTAGGGGTAAGTCAGGAATAAAGACACAGACCTACTGGAGAATGGACTTGAGGATATGGGGAGGGGGAAGGGTGAGCTGTGACAGAGCGAGACAGAGGCATGGACATATATACACGACCAAACGTAAGGTAGATAGCTAGTGGGAAGCAGCCGCATAGCACAGGGAGATCAGCTCCAGTGCTTTGTGACCGCCTGGAGGGGTGGGATGGGGAGGGTGGGAGGGAGGGAGCCGCAAGAGGGAGGAGATGTGAGAACATGTGTATATGTATGGCTGATTCACTTTGTTGTAAAGCAGAAACTAACACACCATTGTAAAGCAATTATACCCCAATAAAGATGTTTAAAAAAAAAAAAAAGAAATGGATCCCTCTACAAAGTGCTTGTTACTGCTTCATACCTCTGGAGAACTCCTCTGGGCTGCTATCTAAACCTGCGTGGCAGAGCAAACTAGAATAACGAGCCCTTGACAGAATCACCTGGGAAGAGGATGGCCCATGATGCTCCCTTTATCTGGGATTTAAAATGTTTTATTATTGCCGAATAAGCATCCCAGTCATGTTGCTCTGGAGGCACTCTGTCTTAGTTGATCTCAGATTTGCAATACAAGAACAATCTCAATTAAGCTGATTTGTTTAATGAAAACGTATCCCCCCTATTTTAAACTTTTACACCAATCCCCTAGAAAGTACATGCATTATTGCATATGAGTTAAAAAGCTGTTGACTTTGCAGTTCTTTTTGTTTGCAGCCTCATTGCATTTTCTTCTCTAATTAGTAGATATATGCATCATCTCTTGGCAATAAGGTATTTTTTTTTTCCTCATTGGGTAGTTTCCTAGGGAAGAAACTCATGGCATTGTTCTGGCGCTGGGTGTGCTAACTGTCTTTCCACATATTGTCACCCCACCACACTTTTCCTGCAATGTTGCCGAGCCTGGCTAATTTAGATCCTGTCTCTAATTTAAGTTGCATTGAGGACATCTGATGCTTATGATCACAAAGCTGCAGAGTTCAGGAGCTCAGAGAAATGCTCCCTATTGAGATTTCTGGATGCCACAGTGATGCCTGGAATAGGGAGCATGTCTTGAGTCCTTTAGGCAGCAAGTAACTGGGAGTCCTGACCGTTTGTCAGACAAGATGACTGTTGCGGCTTCAGATATCTTCACATAGGCCAAATTCAAAGGCCAAAAGGAAGATAGATTTTTCTCATGCACCTCACTTTTTATCAGGGAGGAAAACTTTTCCCAAAAGCCTCCCCACCCAACCTGCAGCAGTTTCCCTTGTGTCTGATTGGTCAAAATTGGACCTGTGGTCACCCCTAAATCAATCACCAGCAAAGGAGAATAGGGTTTCCATGATTAGTAGAGCCCAGTCATGATGTATCTCCTGGGGCTGGGCCCATCTTCCTGAGCACAGTGTTACCCAATTCCTGAGCCACATCAAAAGTCCAGCTAGTTAACAGGTAGAGGAGAATAGATGTGGAGTAGGTGACCATCCAATAGTGTTTACTACGGGAGGAGTCGTGGATGGGTTTCTTGGTATTTTGTATGCCATGTGCAAGGGTCTAACCAGAATCTTCTATTTCGTTTGAGATACTTTCACGTAATTGTTATTTCCTTGTTAGATGCCACCCTGGAGCCCAGTTCTTTTACTGCATGCAGAGAGAAAGGCATGAGGGGACGTAGGGTGTCCTGGGGAAAAATAGAAGCAAATGGGCATCTAAAAAGAGTCCCCTGTAAGGAGAGTGACAATATAATTTATAATTTAAATCACGACAGTTTTGAGAGTCAAAGAGGGTGCTATGAATAATTGTGCGATGTCAACAGGTATAAATCATCCTAGGCAAAGTTAAATATATGTCCAAGCCAGGTCTATATGAGGGAGTCTATTTTTAAAATGTTAAGGAAAAGCAAAATTTTATTTTTTTTAAAGTTTTCTTAGGTGAAGAAAATGCCACATTTATTTAAAATCATAGAAAATTCCCAATGTATATGCAAAGTTGATGTTTAATTTTGTTTAAATCCTAAGTCTTATGAGACATTAGAAAGAAGACTATTATAGAAGGTACAGTTACTTTTTTTTTTTTTTTTTACCCCTTAGAATGTATAGATCTTCTAGGATGAATTTGGAAAAAAAATATTAGCATATGTAAAATCAAAACATTTATATTGGAAAACTATAAATGTTTATCTTTTATTTTATCCCACGTCGGTGCCAAGTGTTCCTCTAATTTCTTCTAACCTGCCAAGGCTTAGCTATCACTGATATTTTTGTACTAAGGATCTTTTGGCTGTTGATGGAAGTCTGAAAAACAGCTTTGTGTGAGGGAATAACCAAAACTGTAGAAGACTAATCTCCTACAGACAGAATGTGTTCAAGCACGAATGAAACATGCGAATGGTCTTGCTAAAGGAAGGGGAAAACCAGTGATGTTTGCCCTCCAAGAAAATATGCCAGGGTACTCTCTTTCCCATATGTAGTTTAGTTTTGCATTTTGCTCTTGTGCTCACAGAATGTTCTCTACCTGTCAGTCACAATAAAGGAGAGCCTTTTCATTGAAACAGATCACTGAATCTGTTTTAGTGACTACAGCTGGCCATCTATATATATCTGAAGGAATAAGAGGTGCAGAAAGAAACCTAAACGTGCATCTAGGGAAGGTATTTTCAAAATTGAGTGTGGCTACTGAGAAAGTAAGAGGAATTACTTTGAAAACCCCAAATCTTCCCTTTCTTCCACTCAGTTTCAGGTAAATACTAATGTAAACCTTTTATGAATAGTAGAGGCTTGTACTTCCCTACATTTGTAGTCTTCAGTCTTCCTTTCAGGCTTCTTAAGAACAGGACCCAGTTTCTTGCTTTTTCTTATTGGCCCAGTGTGCCCCTTATTAAATACTAAGAAATTGTGATTGACACTAAGATGTTGCTTTGATTTCTGGTTTAGGTAATTAGAGCACGGATATTAGAAATGAGTAGTTTAAAAATACCAGCTTTCCATCAAGAATTTAACAGAAACCTCATATTTCTGAACAAACTTCTGTTGCTTTGAAAGGGGCTGTTTCTTGAGCTGCAAAGCCACCAATCTGTGGACTACATTCAGTCTGGGCTACCAGAAGGAATAGGTCACCCACTGGGCCTTGACGACAGTATTGTGATTTAGATGGCAAACAAGGCATGAAATACCCTGTCGCAGAACTCAGCACCCTAAGGTGGGGACAAGAAACCCCTCGCCTTTGGGTATAATCAAAGGTCACTGTGGTAAATCATATCGTGTTCCAGTGTCTGGGCTCATAACCTACAGGTTGTTCGTTGCTTTCAGGGAGCATTCTGTTTGATCCCAAACTGCAGAGAAATAGGTGGATCGGGTGAATTCGTGTGAATGTTGAAACATCAGCTCTACTGCTAGAATATCCCAGCAGCCCATAATTAATTATCCTCTCTGATCTTTACGTTTGTTTCCTAAGGGGTAGGTAAGAACGTGGGCACAGAGCACACTTAATACTCAGGTAGAAGATAACAGATTCAACTCTCTAAAACCCGTATGCTGGAAGAACTGGCTGTTTCCTCTACCTTACTCTTGACATACAGCCAACAGCCCTGCCGGCAGCCATCCAGCAAAGCAGTGGAGAGACTCAGAGGTGCTGTTTGCAGCAGCCTCGCTCCTCACATGAGTGTCACACTGTCGTGCTTGTGGAATGAGACTGGCGTTTAGCCACACCATTTATATGTAAGAATTACTCTTCTCTCTATTTTTCCAATCCAACTTTAAATTGTCCCAGAGTTCCCCACCTTCTGGCCTGGCAGGAAATGCAGAGATTTGCTTTTTTAATAATGGAGTTGTATATGATTCCCTAGCTAGTGATCACAGAAAAGCCTGAGGAAGATAATAGTTTTTAGTTTGCTGTGGGGCTGATCTTTATTTTCGTTCTTTTGGCTCTGGGTGGTTCAGGCTGTGCTTCGTCTCAGACACTATCATTCCACTTGTGTTTAGTGATACGTGCTCCCTCCGGCCACCATCCAGCTTCTGGTAAACATCTATTCTGGTCTTTTGTGGAAGCAGAGCACTTGTCTTTCCTACCTGGATCCTCATCATGGGTTGAATCGAGTCCCCCAGAAGATATGCTGAAGTCCTAATCTCTGATACCTGTGAATGTGACCTTACTCAGAAATAGGGTTTTTGCAGATGCGATTAAGATGTAAGTTAAAAGGGGGTCATACTGGAGTAGGGTAAGTCCCTAATCCAATATGGCTGGGGTCCTTATAAAAGAGGAGAAGAGACAGAGGCAGACACACACAGAGAAGAGACTGCCAGGAGAAGACACAGCACACAGAGGAAACACACTATGTGACAACCGAGGCAGAGGTTGGAATGATACATCTACCAGCCAGAGAGCACCGAGGATTGCCAGCAATGCCAGGAGCTAGGAGAGAGGCATGGGGCAGATTCTGCCCTAGAGCTTTCAGGGAGAACATGGCCCTGCTGTGCCTTGGTTTTGGACTTGTGGTCTCCAGAACGGTCAAAAATAAACCGCCCACTTACCTTAAGCCACCTGGTTTATTACAGCAACCTTAGGTAAATAATGCAGTCCCCTTCTTTCCCTTCCCTTGTGCAGATCCTATGTTTCTTACCAAGTCCTTTCTGCTGTACCTCCCCCTCACTGGGGTCATTGAGCAAAATCCCTGTCCACTGAGCATTTGGAAGTATGACGCTGGCCACTCTTCCTGGGGTTGGAGAGGATAAAGAAAATGCTGGTACAATTTAGTCTTTTTCAGATATTTCACTATGTTACACTTATATTTTCAGGAGGCAGGTTTTGGGGGGAAAGATACAAGGAGCAAGAGGTTGCTAGTTCCCAAGGTCAAACCTCCTGCTCTCCTGACTTGGCATATGCTTCCCAAAGAGTGTCTCTTACAACTTTGACTTGTCAGTTCTTTTCAGCAAATGTTTACTGAGAACCTCCCATGTGCAAGGCAATGAGGAAAGAGACTTAGTCTTCAATGAGCCAACAATCCAAAGAGTTTGAATTGTTGCACAAAGAGTTACATAGACATTTATAAAGCATTACAGAAGCTTGGAGAAGGTGTAATTTTTGTAAGGACTGGATGGTCATCATAAAAGTCCTTACTTAGTGGTCATTTTTGAGCTGCATCTTTAAGGATGATCAGGATTTTGTCAGGCAGACTAGGAAAGGGCATTCTAGGACAAGGGAATATTATGAGAAATTACATGGTAACTTTGAAAAAGAGGGAGTTAGTGTGGATTATTAGATGATTGGGTGGGTGAAAAGAATGGTAACAAATGAGGAAAAGGTAGATTAAGGCCAGACTGTAAACGACTGGAGAGTGCTTACTATGGGCTAGGTCCTGTACTAGTTTAGTTGTTTCTAATATGTTCTCAAACCTGAGAGGCATTATGCAATGGATCAACCTGAAAATTAGGAGATAACAGGTAACTTGTTCAACAAATTCCGATGGTAGGTGGTTGAGGCCAGAGTTCAAGCCAGGTCTAAATCCCCAGCCCCTATTCTTCTCACTACACTATGCTGCAAAGAGAAATGGGGAATGTTTGGAAGCTCTTGAGAACCAGTAGCAATTATATAGCCTGAGTGGAAGATGCATTGGACTTCAGAGACCCGAGGCAGTGTGGCTGGCTGTGGCAATACAGGAAGGAGTGATGTGAGATTAAAAAGAGGAATCCAAGTGGAAAGGAGGGGATATATTCGCCCAAGTTTGATAATCAGTTTATCAACTGATGGTTGAAAGGAATGAGAAAGGAGAGTATTGGCTCTAAGGTTCTTGCTTTGAATAATGGTTTGAAGATGGTGCCGTTCTTCAAGGTGAATTAGAGGAACGACATATTCTTGAAAGAAATAATGATTTTGTTTTCAGCTGCT
Organism: Globicephala melas; assembly: GCF_963455315.2. Taxonomy (NCBI): domain Eukaryota; kingdom Metazoa; phylum Chordata; class Mammalia; order Artiodactyla; family Delphinidae; genus Globicephala; species Globicephala melas. Next base: position 153,787,141 of record NC_083315.2, read on the forward strand.
TTGAGTTTTAAGTGCCTGGTGGAAGATGTCCAGCAGACAATTATAAATTTTGGTTTGGAGTTCAGGTGGGAAGTCCAGGCCAGAGAGCCATTTGTGATTTGTCAACATGGTGGTACAGCCAGAGTGACCTTTCCTCAAATATAAATCTCATTTCTGTCACTCCACTGCCTAAGTCACTTCAGCAATTACATGGAGGTTTTTGAGAAAAAGACCTACATCCTTAACATGACTGGCAAGGCACTGTGATCTGGCTCTGCCTGTGTCTCCAGCCGCATCCTGAGGTACATTCGCCCTCAGGCTCAGGCTCTGGATTTCAGCTCTCAGAGACATTTGTGAGATTTCTTTCCACCTCAGGAAGCACCCTCCTAACACACATATACTCACCTGTACACAAGCACATGCATGCACAGTGCACACATTGCAAGTATGCATGCACAAACATGTGAACACATGCATGCACACCCTCATAGTACACACATACATGAGTATGTGTATGTGCACATAGGTTCATGTGTGCACACTGTGAACACACATAGGTGCCCCCTGCGTGCACACCCACACATGTGCACATATGCACATGCATGCTCACATGCATACCTTTCACCTAGTCAATTCCAGCTCATTCCACACATGCTCAGCTGAAACATCTTTTATAAGGGAAACAGCTATTTATCCATGACCTCACACTTAAAACAGTTTTCCTTTCTCTTTTATGCCATAACATTATTGAGGTATGAGTAATTTGTGCTCTAATGTTTTCTTCCGTATTACAGTAGGAGTTTCATGTCAGCAGCAACAATCTACATATTTCTCTAACCTCTAAGTACGGTACCTAGCATGAATGGGCAATTCAATTTATAGACTATGGGTGTACATTGATGAGTGGATGGATGGATGGATGGATGGATGGATAGATGAATAGATGGATGGATGGATGGATGGTTGGATGGATGGTGGATGGATGAATAAATGAGTCTATGAGTGTCAATGAGATGTACAGAGTGGACATGCACTCTGGGGAAAATAGGCAGAACTCAGAGGATCGTCCCCACTCCACAATGAACGTCCAACTCACTCACTGTCTTCTCTAATGAGGATTACTGCTTTGGTAAACTTTGAGTGTTTTCTTTCAAATTTCTTGACCTCTAAAAAGATGCAGTTTTCCATTTATGCTCTGGGTCACGTTGTATGGAAAATATATGAGGAAAACTAGACAGTCCTTTCTATTAGCGTCTGAACTATCTCATTAGTGGACACCAGTGCTGGAGTAATCAGCTTCACACTAAGAATTCTCATTAGATGGTATTTTTCCCTTTCACTGCTGGCATGGAGTTCAGAACATTTAATTTATCGTCACTTTCCTATTTATCACTTAAAGGAACTTCACCTTCCCCCTGGTTATCACATCCTAATTTTTCTGGGTTTTGTAAAATCTTTAATCTTATGATAGGGTTTTATTTTTTTCTTGGGTAAGCCTTTAGCAGTTGCTTCATCCAGCATTTCAAAGCCATGTTTTAGTGAAGTGAGGTATCCTTTCATTAAGATTTTATCTTGCCAGCACTCATTCACTGCCTGTAACACGTCCACAGTTTTCAGGGTATTTCGTGGCTAGGTCCAGTTGCTCATTTGGTCAGAACACATTTAGACCAAAATAGTGGTTTAATCCTTGTTTAAATAATATGGTTTTGCCTGTGATCATAGGATCCTTTTATTTAATCCCAGGCAGCCACTTCTCAGGAATGTGCTTTTAATTATAAGGAAAACTGGATGAAAAAAGTAACTTGCTCATGGCACAGATATGCCACCACCACGGAAAATAATCCGCAGTCAGGGCCATAGCATCACTTTCATTTATGAACATCATTTTAGTATCTTATGCACAAATATTATCTCTTCAAATCATCTCCAGCCAAAGAGAAAACTTGTTTAGTCACAGATGGGCTGTCTACCTTTCCATAAAAATATCCTGTAGAAAGCTTTCTAAACAAGAATAGGGTTTTTCAAATGACTTTTTGTAATTTTTTTTGTTTTGTTTATTTTACATGTGACATCTGTGTTAAAGAAAGTACATGAAAGCAATTTGCATCACCAAAATGAGAATGGCCGTCTATTTACACCTTAGAAGTGTCTCCCAATGCACATTAATACAGTTCTATTGGAGTTTCAGAGCAGTCGTTCATTCCTTTCTCCTGGCTTCTCTGAATTCCACACTGTTGATAAAGTTGAGAATGGGCTTCTTTAGTTTCCATCCTCTTCGCCAAGTACTTCCCCATGCCACACCCCCAATACCAAATTCTTACCCAGTCTCAGGCAGAGCTGGCAAATAGAGCTTTCTCTCTGTGCAGAGAAATTAAGAGAGAAAGAGAAGATTGCCAAAAGGCTAAAACTATTTAAGGAGTTAACAGAAAAAGCAGCGTCGGAGAAACAATGGAGGAACATAAGTTCCCAATTATAACAGGCACCAGAAAAAGTATCAAAGACCAGGAGGCAGGTCCACAATGGGGAGGATAAGGGATTTAAAATAAATCCTTTCCTCCTGATCATAACATGTGCACTCATTTCTTTGCTCTAGCCTTCTTTCTTCTTCTATTGTTATTATTTTTCCTGCCTTTTCTCTTTCTAAGCCTACTGGATTTTAAGCTTCCTGAAACAGGTGTAAGTTCTGTCTTGATCACCACTATATACCCAATAATTAGCACATAGTAGGTACTAAATAAATATCTAGAGACAGGCAGCTCTTTCTATAGTTTCAATCATTTTGAATTAGGCTCTCCATTTTCTGACCTCTAACCCCCTTTCTTTCCTTTCAGTATGGGACCATAGACCTTCTTTTCCTGTGTCTTCAAGGCTAGTAAATTTAAGGTCTATCATCCATATGGGCACCAGAGAATGATATGATGTCATAGTTCATAATCTTGCAACACAATGGCCCTGGGCAGCTGCACATAGTGGGGTGAGGAGAGATGACTTGGGTTGAAACCTAACTCAGGAGTTGGAAACTGTTTGCTGAGTGTAGATATTATCTTGGGAATATTCCTTCCTTTTAATGGAATGAAAGAGAATAATAAGCCAGAAGAACTGCTTATACCCAAGCCCAGATTCTTCAGATGTGTTTTCTCTTCTTTGATTCCTATAAGAAGATACTAGCTAGGAATTTTGCATTTTAAGCAAGGAAAAAAGTTAAGTACATAAGGAAAAAGCAAAACATATCCCCAAAAACTGAGCAAAAAAAGGAAAATTAAACTAATAAAAAAGTACATTTTCATTTGATCTTGCCGCATGATTTCTTCATCCTCCACACCTTTGAGCACATCCAGTAATTTAAACAAAGGAACTTTAAAGTATTTAATATCTTTGAAATTTTCCATTAAATTTGAGAGTATTATATGAAACAATATAATCGAGCATATGTAGTAATTTACCTTAAAGAGCAGTTTTTAAAATAAGAACAATTGAAAGGCTTATAAAATTCACCAAATAGAATCTCTCTATGCGCAATATCCAGGGGGTTCAAGAGAAGGTATGTAGGAGTGATTCCTTATCAGTGAATATAATTAGTTAATGCAGTATATTTTTATATCTGTTTCCAAATAAAAATGGGTTTTGAAGTCTGACTTAATTATTTATCTTGTGATAAAATGCCGTAGATGTATAGGTAGATAGGTAGGGATAGAAATAGCTAGTTTAGATAGAGAGAAAGAGATATATACATACATACATACAGAGATTGCTTCCCTATGCAAATATAGAAAATGACATATAAGCATACTAACTAATGAATAAAGAAAGAAAATGATGAGCCTCGTATTCCATGACCGACTCTACTACTAATAGCTTATATTATTCTCCTACCTTGAGTTAACAAGTCTCCTCAGCTAATAGACACTGTAACGATTATTGAAAACAACTGTCTTATTTTACTGATAAGGGCACTAAGTGTCTTTAGGGAGCAGAGAACAGAGTACACGTACTCCCTTACTAAAGCCAGTGTGAAGGTGATTCCCAAGGCCAACAAGCCAAGAGGGGGGATTAATTCATCCTTTCAATACATATTTTTTCATTTACCAGCATTTTATTGAGGGCTTTATCTGGGGAGAGGCACTGTGCTAGGCACTGGGGATACAGGTGAACAACCAACAAATTCCTGACATCAAGGAACCTAAATTCTCATGGTGGAGTCTGAGAATCTATAAGTATATAGATATGCAAATAAAATACCTATGGACCGTTACCAGCACTACAGTGGAAATCATCAGAGTGACGTAATAGGTGATAACTGGCTTCGAGGAAGAGTGTGTAGCATAGTCTTCTATGGGGGCATTGAAATTGAGACATGAAGGCTGAGGAATGGCCAGGCATGTGATAAGTACACGGGCTTTGAGGGGAATTTCGTGCTTGGGAAAGAGGAAGGGACCAGTGAGCAGGAAGGATCAAAACCAAATTGATGAGGCATCTTGCCAGATTCTGCAGAGCATTGAAGGCCGTGGGAAGCAATGAAGGTGTAATTCTAAAAGCAATAGAGAACATTGGTGGGTTTTAATTGAGAGAATGACATCAGCTGATTTATATTTTGAAAGGTCACTTTCGTGGCTTTATGGAAGATGGATTGTAGGAGAGGGGGACAGAGAGGAAGAGGGAAAATTACTCAGGAGGCTTTTAGTGGGAAGTGTGGAGAAAGAGTGGATGTGTTGCAAGTACATTTTTGGGACAGTGATAACAAAATTTGCTGATGGCTCATGGATATGGAGGTGGGAGGGTTGACAAGGGAGAGATTGGGGATGTCCACCCTTTTTGACTTGATAGCCTGAGTGGACTATGGTAGTATTTACTGAGATGGGGAAGGCTGGGGTAGAAACAAATATATTTTATTAGACTAGCATTTATATTTTATTTGACTTGGATTGTCTAATCCAAATTAAAAAAGATTAAGTCTCACCTAGAGCCAAGTATATTTTATTTTGGTCAGGACCAATATGAAAGTGCCAAAGGAAATCATGAAATACGGGTAATAGCTTCTCCCTGTATCACAAACAACACAGTCATTAACTTTCATAGTGGTTGAAGGCCATCTTGGTACTGGGATGTGAGTTGGTAGAGTTTGTGAATGTGGAAATGATAGTGGATGTGTGTCACTGCACTGTGCGTGGTGAGTGTGTGTGTGCCTCTGTGTGGTAATGTGTGAGGACAGGATGTCACTGCGAGCTTATGAACGTGGATGCCCTTGGGTTGGGTGGCAATTTAAGGTATTTTATGGTTGATCTTTAGAAAACCCTAATCATTTTTCTTTCCAAACCATTTTCAAGAATAGTGCTTTGTGTGAATATTCATGGAATTATAGACAGACTAATTCTTTTTTGCCTAGAATGAAAATAGGTATGCGTTCATCATCAATAAATATTTGGGGAAGTTCAAGAGTGTATTCATTTTTACTGGTCTCAGATTTTGCTACCTGACAGATGTAGTAAAGCACTCAGTAGAGAACCATGTGTTAGCCAGATATGTAGAACATCAAACTGAAAGGTTCTATAACAGCTATGAAGGGCACAGTTGCTTTTAGAGTTCTAAACGTTAAGAATGTCTGTCTGAAATTTGAAACTTGAAATCAAAACTAATAGATGGCAATCTCAAACTGTCCACAGCCATGATTATCACATTGTAACACACCATATTTTTTGAATGGCACCGAAAGGGATACATTTTTCCCTAAGATGAATCAGTTCTCTGCTTCTAGCTTAATACAGTACAGTAAGGCACACATACTCCAAACTCATTTAAAGGAGGGAAAAAAAAAACCTTCTTATTTTCTGCATTGGGGAAGGAGAGGTAGTTTGTGGTGGAGAACAGAGGGAGGAGAGATGGGAGAATTAAGTTCTTTACCCTGCTGGGAGAAAACTGGGAGAAAATTTGGGGAGAACTCATGTGGAGGCAACATTATTAGGGTAAATAAAACCTCAGAATCTCTTAAGGTTTTGAGGTTAGTGCGATTGAAGCACGTTTATTTCCTTTGTAATCACTCTAAAAATAACCTACTGGCTAGGATGATGATATGACAGTTTCTCTCCAGGTAGAGCGTATCGTTTCAATGTCCAAAGACATACTCCTTTACATAATAGATAGTCAGTGAGTGTTTCATTGATTGTAATTGACTTTTCCCTGTTGGTTGTTTATTTCTCAGTCTTTTTCTGTTTTGTATTCACAAGGATGGACTTCCCTTGAGCCTTGTGGCTGTCTGTCCATTGATACTTTTAAAGTAGGATTTGGGGTTGCCATGAGGTTTATAGCTTCAGAAAATTAACCTTATCAGTTTACCCAGAGATGATGATTCATTAACCAGACTTACAATAACTAGATAATTGCATTTCTTTATGTATGCTCTAGAAGCAAAGGCTTGAGGGTAATTTTCTTCAAAGCCTGGGAGAATAAAGGACGTGTCCTTAGCAGAAGCAGAAGGGTTTCGAAACTAGGCGAGGAGGGGGTCAGGGTCAGAATATTCGGCAGAGCCCTGTTTTTAATGTTATGCGTGAGAGAAATGACCATTTAAATAGATTTCCCCCAAGTTTGTGGGGATTTGGCAGTTCCTTGCTCTATCTGTGCTAAGATCTCGCTGGCTTTAGAGCCCTCCTAGAATTAAGAGTTTCTTCCTCTGTTGAGCTGTCTCTCTTTCCCATGTTGTGTATTTTTCGGGTGACCATTTTAGCAATTGTACCCAGTATTTTTAATATTAAACCATATAGCCTCAGTTTCTTTTTCTTTTTTTTTTTTTTTTTTTTTGCGGTACGCGGGCCTCTCACTGTTGTGGCCTCTCCCATTGTGGAGCACAGGCTCCGGATGTGCAGGCTCAGCGGCCATGGCTCACGGGCCCAGCCGCTCCACAGCATGTGGGATCTTCCCGGACCAGGGCACGAACCCGTGTCCCCTGCATCAGCAGGAGGACTTTCAACCACCGTGCCACCAGGGAAGCCCAGCCTCAGTTTCTTATAAAGAGGGTTTAAGGAAATTATTAGATGTGTTTGCAAAACCAATGGGTAATATAAGAGTTAACCTGACCTGGAAAATAAGCATTGGCCTATATTCCCAGTGCTTACAAAAAAAAGCACACTAGGCCAAATCTCTGAATCTACAGTTTTCTCTAAAAAATAAGATATGAAAGCCTTGAAAATTGGGCAGCATGGCTAATAAGATGCATAAAATAAAAATTTCCTATCCTTCTTTCATTTGGTATTATATTTATGGGTAGATTAAAATATTGTGCTTGTAGTAGACAATTATTTGTATAATGTTACATTATTCTATTTTCCCAGCTCTGTTGCAGTTGAAAAATAAATTCAAGAAAACTAATAAATATTTTGAAAACAGCCGTTTTCATGACATACACAGAGACAAGAAGAAAGATATTTGAAATTTCCGAGAGGTTTAAAAGGGTACACATATGGAACTGCTAAGAGCGTGTGGAGGATAGCTCCTGTGAACTAGTGGTATGGGCCAATTTTCAGCTAGGATTGTCCTCTGTACCCTCTGCATCCATTCTCGTATTGTCTAAAATGATGTTCAGTAATAATGCTGCCTTCAGAATTAACTGAACTGCCTTCTACCAGCTAGGATGTAAGTTCCACGAGGACACCAGTGTCATTTTTGCCTTCATTTTTCACTGATTTGTTCCAATATAGTTTTTGCCTTCTTTATCCACTGATTCTTTTCCAGATGCTTAGCATGGTGCACAACATATAGTAGGAACTTCATAAGTATTTGCCAAATGGATGAATGAATTGGCTTATTGTTTTGATGACAAGTGGTAGGTTAAATAATAACATTGCACTAAGGTCAGCTTCCTGTTCTTTTTGTTTGTTTGTTTGTTTTTTCCGGTATGCGGGCCTCTCACTGTTGCAGCCTCTCCCGTTGTGGAGCACAGGCTCCAGACGCGCAGGCTTAGCGGCCATGGCTTACGGGCCCCGCTTCCCGGACCGGGGCACGAACCCTTGTCCCCTGTATCGGCAGGCGGACTCTCAACCACTGCGCCACCAGGGAAGCCCAGCTTCCTGGTTTTGATCATTATCCTATGATTATGTAAGGTGTTAACACAAGGGGAAGAAGAACGAAGGGTATCTGGGAACTCTGTACTATTTTTACAACTCTTCCATGAATCAGAAATTACCTTAAAAAAAAAGTTGATGTAGAATTGGGAATGGAAGAGGAAGAAGGGGACTAAGGATATGAAAGGGATGAGAACCGTTGACTCTGGAGCAGTGCAGGAAGACAAGTATGGGTACAGGGGCAAGAAATACCTGATGTGAATGCAAGCAGGTGCCTCTGAAGGACGAAATGGAATTTGGCTGCTACCTAACTTTTATTGAAACCATAAGAAAATCTGGAGTTGGAATCTCAAATACTCATTGTCTAGTGTGAAGTTTCGCCAGTTGCTATCTTTCACTTGTGCCACTTTGCCTGCTCCCTGATGGTTGTGGGTGCCAACTGCTCACAGCTCTGAATTCTAGATTTACCCTCCCTGCTTAAAATTGCATTAACAAGTGTAGAGATATTAGGACTTAACTGTGTAATTTCTTATATAATCGGAAGTCTTAAAAGAGCATTAGAAAAAAGGAGGGTTTGGAAGAGAAAAAAATGGGCAACCATTAGAATGATTTTGTGAAGGCAACAAACACGAGTTAATCTAACTTCAGTGTTCTCATCAACTTGTTCTCCATATGGAGAAGGAGTCCAGTGTGTGCATGACTAAGTTATGTGCTCAAAACTTTCAAAACCAGAATCCCCAAGAAGTTACAGTCCATTTTCAGCAATACCCACAAAACCTAATATAGTCCACTTCTGAGTAATCATTTAATTATGGTATTTTATCATCTTATTTTTAAAAACTGTGCTGAGTACATAAAAGTGACTAAAATATCAACAGATCCTTTCTTCCTCCACATAACCATTAATCTTAAATGTTCTAAGAGGAGATGTTTAAAAGGTAACTCTTTGCAGAACTAGTGCTTCTTTCTGGAGCTGTATGTCCCTCTTCTTACCAGCCCCTGCTTTCTTTTTCTTATTTTATCTTCCTTGTCACCTTGCAGTTATAAGAATTCCAGCGTGTAGGAGTGGACTGGTGGGAGAAGGGAGAAGGATGCATTCTACATTCAGTTGTTCATCAGCCTTGAAGCCTGGCTGGCAGCAGTATAGTGGACGATGGATCTTTCAAACAAACAGAACATTGCCTGTTCCTTCTGTAATTTTTGGCAGAGTTCTCTGCTCTGTGTCTGGATTCTCGAAACTTTGGATGAATAAAATAGGACATGGTATTAATATAAAGAACTAGCATCTTTGTTGACTTATTCAACAGACTATGTGTACATAAAAAAGCGAAATAAGCACTTTCAGAAGTGTTGTCTGCACATGTCTGGTATTTTGGAGTTTAGACAATGTAAACTTTAGTACCTTAGAGAAAGCTGGGCTGGTCTCCGGATGCTTTACAGTTTACCTTCTGAATAAAGACATCCCATTGGCCACAAGTGAATAAAATATGAGCATCTGCCCGTAGCATTGCACATCTGTTAGCATATGGACCAATATAGACCAAAATACACAGTGATAAAGCTCAAAGTAAATTTCTTGAGCTGAAATGTCATAGGATTTACAGCCAAACTAGGTGAGCCCCTCTTTGTAGTAGGATGGCAGTGATGAAAAAGATAAGGCAGAAGTTAGAATTGAGATGAAAATTTCATACCTGGAGAAGCAGGACTTCTTTACATAAAATTCACGTAGTATAATCGAGTGATAAAAGGAGTTGTTCCCAGTAGACCAGGGTTTCTCAACCTCAGCGCCCATTGACATTTTGAGTCCAATAATTATTTGCTGTGAGGGGCTGTCCTGTGCACTGTAGGATGTTGAGCAGAATCCTTGACTTGTGCCCAGGAGATGCCAGTAGCACCTGCCTCCACTTATGAAAATCAAGACTTTGCCAAATGTCCCGAGAGGTGGGGAAGAAGAAAAACATGCCTAGATTAGAACTATTGCCATGGTCCATATTGACCAGAAGGAAGTTCTGTACTCTTACAAAAAGATGTACTCTTTGTACCAAATCCATGAGTAGTATGGTGGGGAAGTCTAACTTGGGGGGACTCATTGTTTATTGGACCTTTTAAATATCTATGCCATGTGGGCAAAGGGTAAGTAAACAGTGGCCAGTTGGCCAGCAGAACAGCATTCCTCCATCAGTTCATTATCCTCTCTGGCCTTCGTGTCTCGTCTCTAACTTTTTTCTGACTTCTTTTCTCTGACCATGGAGTTGATGGTCTCCTTTATCCTAGAGCAAATCAGAATGTCTCTTGATGTTACAAAGGTTTAAAATTACTATATTTTCTTTCTTCACATCATGACTAACTTAGACAAGTAATCTTCAGTGTCTGCCTTCACCTCCTCACTTTCTGGAACATACCCCAATTTGCCCAAATGCTACAATCCAATATCCCAATGATCTCATTTGCTGAACTTTTCCTGAATCCATCTTTTTTGACTTCCATGCAGCTTTTGCTCCTCTTGATCAATGGTTCTTAAATGGTACCATGTGTCAGAATCACTGGAGGGCTTGTTAAAACACAGATTTCTGGGATTCATACTTGGTAGGCTCCTGGCCTGAGAATTTGCACTTATCACACATTCCCAGGTGGTGCCCATGCTGCTGGTCTGGGGATCACAGTTCAAAAGCCATGTCTTGATTATTCTCTTCTTGAGTGCTTCGGTTTGCCTTTCATGATCATAGTTTCCTAACACTGACTCCCACTGACATTTTAGGTCACATTTTCTAGTTCCCTCTACTTCTCAGTGATTCTCAACAAGGGTAATTTTGCCCCCCCCGGAGGACATTTGGCAATGTCTGGAGATATTTTTGGTTATCACAGATAACCGGGGGTGGGAGGTACGGAGGCAGAGGGTACCAGCTACAAATGGTATCTAGTAGGTAGAGGCTAGGGTTGCTGCTAAACATCCTAAAATCCACAGAATAGCTTCCCACAACAAGGAAATTATCCACCCCCAAATGTGAGAAGTGCTAAGATTGAGAAACACTGCTATGAAGGTAGGCATTCTCCAAGGAGAATGACCCTCTTACCTTCCTTTTAGACTGTACTTCTCTCTTGTCGATCTCAGACATTCTCAGAGCTTCCACTCAAGCCTCTTTGTAAATGACTCCCAAAGGTATATCTTTAAATATGGCATTACTTTTGAGTCCTCACCTAGATTTCCAACTGCCTGATGAATATCAACTGGATGAGCCACCAGTATCTTAAGGTTAATATGCCCAAACTAAACTTATCCTTATTGTAAGAGACTTCTTTACTTCCATTATGGTAATCATCTTTGGAGAATTCACTGTGGAAAAAATATTTGGCATTATTTCTTCTGAATCTTTCTCCCTTCCTTTTATAACCAATCAAGTGTATATTGTTGATGTGTCTCTACCCACTTAAACATTCCTAACTTGTACAAATGCTAAAAGATGATTCTTTTAAGAAGAGAATCGTAAAATAAGATGTATGGTTCAGAAATATCACTCTAGCAGCAATGCACGGAATTCACAAATATTCAGGAAAACAAAAGAGAACCTCACCATTCCATGTGAGATTATCTAGTGTTTTGATTGGCCAGGGAAACATATGCCCCATTACTCCCAGGAAGAGCAAAGTTATATGCCTGTATAGAATTCAGTCCCGTACTGCTTGAAGAAAGTGCTAATCTGTGGTGTTATGCTTCAGACAAAGAAGTTGTATGAGGATATTATCTTCTCACAAACATGATGAGTCTGTTCATTAGGTTTGCTTTAGAAGAAGCCACTATATATTTTATTTCTTGATAGAATGCCATGTATATTGTCCTTGTTATTGGTATTATTAGCAATACTAATAACAGCCACCATCTTTGAGCATTTTCTAAGCACCAGAATAAGTACTTTGCATGTCATCTTATATATAGTAAGCCTATTGGGTAGATTCTGATATTGTATCCATTACGCACCCATGGAAACTAAAGGTTAAAGAGGATAATGAATATAGTCAAGGTCACGTATCATAACTGGTAGAGTCAGGATTTGAAGACAGGCTGCCAACAACCAAATTGTTGCTTCTCTAATAGCACAGAATTCAGTTGCTGTAGGACATGATCCCCAGAACCTGGTATTTGTGAATAACCAGACCCATCCTTCTCAGAATCAAAGACCTGGGTGCAAAAGGAGAGGCCATACAATTCAACCCTGTCCCTCCAGGGGATGGTGGAAGTGGTTACCCATTAGTGAGAGAAGCAATGTAGCTGGCTAATGGAGGGGGACACAGAGGAAAGCTTTTCTTTGTGGAAGTTTATTACAGAGACATCTGCAGACCTCTGACTCTCTCCTGCATACCCTTTCTCTTTCATAACTTCCATTTCTAGGCTGTAATGGATGCAAAATTACTGCAGCATTTTGTTCTGCCAGGCCGACCCCTTACATGTGCCACAGTTGTACATCTCTGGCTTAGTTACTGTTTGCATGTTCAAGATTCCCGTGAGCGGGGATGAACAGTTCCAGAGGGACTGCCTCATTTTAGAAACAAGGAAACCTGCCTCATTCTGGGTGGATATTATTTTGATCACTGACGCTGATGGAGTAACCCCTACTTATATCTCCCTTCTTGATGTTTCTCTGGTGTGTGAAGTGTCTTTAAATTAATATCAGGTCAGAGATATCAAGAAATCATAGTTTCAAATGCAGTAATTACAGAACTTTGGGGAGACTTCATTTTCACTCCAACATCCCTTTGTCTTCATAACATTTTGTTAGGGAACAGCAAAAGATATACCAGGATGGGAAAATAATGGTCTTTATCATCCTCTGCCTTCCTTCCTCTTTCTTCTCCAGGCCTTTCCAAAAATTTCTGCAACCCCCTATCCCACCACATTTAGCGGTAATCCTTATTGGAAAAAATGAACAAATTTGTTTTGGTAGTAATTTTTATATCTTTTTCTACTAGAGATTCTGATATTCATTCATTCAATCAGAAAATACTGTGTTCACTCTATTTAGGCACCTTCCTAAGCACTGTAGATGTATCAGGGAACTAGACAAACATGACTCGTATCCAAGAGTTTACATTCTAGTAACATTAGCCAGAAAGTAGCCACATGTGTTTCTAAAAGGTTGTCTTTTATTTAAAAAAATATATATTGAATGGATTTGATATGTAATATTGTGTAAGTTTCAGGTGTATACTTATACAATGTGTTACTTTGACACATTTACATGTTGTAATATGATTTTCAATGCAGCTATATTTATCACTTTCTACAATTATAGTACAATATTATTCTCTATATTCATTATAATGTGCATTAGATCTCTATGGCATATTTACTACTTGTTACAAGTTTGTACCTTTAAACACCATCACTCTTATCCTTCCCTCCGCCATCACTTGGTAACTGCCATTTTACTCTGCTTTTCATAGGTTTGACGTTTTTCGATTCCACATGTAAGGATATCATAGAGTACTTGTCTTTCTTTGTCTGATTTGTCTCATTTACATAATGTGCTTGGGGTCTATCCATGTTGTCACAAACAGGAGAATATCCTCCTTTCTCGTGGTTGAATAATATTCCATTGTGTATATGTACCACATCTTTTTTATTCTTCCATTGATGTTGTCCTTTCATTCATAATATTCCTTATATGAAATATGACATATACTATATATAATATATAATATATCATGTCTCATTTATAAGTTTCTCATATATTCTCTACTTTATCCTATATCTCTCTTGACTATTTCACACATTTCATAAAATGTATATATATAATATGTATATATAACATTTTATATATATATATATATATTATATATATTTTGTTGTTGTTGCCTGTGATAGTCTACATGGAGGAAAGGACTTAGATGGAAGTAAGGTAACCACAGAAGGGTACAGAGTGTCTTTCCTTTTAATGTAATTGCAAAAATAGGAGTGATATTAGTCGTTAGAACATATTTATATTTCACTACTAAGCTGTTAAAAAGAATCATGGACATGTGAATATGGTCTGGGTTGTAGATTCTTTAAAAAATGATCATTAGCTGTCCCTAAAGGATTTTATTACATTTCCTGAAATCATGGGTTTTCTTTTTTGAAGTGTACCTCCCAAAAGTGTGTGCAGCAATAAATTTGTAAGATCATTTTTAAAACTGCACAGACAGATGTGAGGAGCAGAGGTAGCTGCTGGGTGGGAGAGGGGAAGCACTAGTGGCAAAAACAAAAGAAACAAAAAAAACCCAAAGAACAAAAAACGTGTTTCAGGTCTTGGGCAGCACTTCTGTCTTTTTAGGCATTTGTCAGATTCCAACTATTAACCTGTCAGCATCAGACAGATTGAAGGAAACACTTCCTTTCAAGTTGAGCCCTTAACAAAAGGAAAATAAGAAAGAAGTCATTGCTGGAGTTGACGGAGAAATGATCCCACCAGGGGCTGGGCTACGCCTGGAGAGAAAGTGATACTAACACCTGGGTGTATGCTCTCAGAGAGTGAGAGATTTTATGCGGTGTGATAGGGATGTGGAAGGAGTGACAGCAGTGAATAGAGCAAGCTCTCTCTTTGAATCTGCTTGAGCAAAGATGCAAAACCAATTCAGAGATGCAGGGCACACATTTTAGTGAAAGAAGATGGGGCTGACTGGTGCTGAGATCATGGCAAGTCAGCAGAAAAATGGTGAATCCCATCCCAGTGGGGAGCACAAATCATCCTCAGACATCAGCAGGGGGGAAAGAAAAAGTAATGACTCTTTTCTTAACAAAGCCATGCCCCTATCTCTGAACTTGGTGGCATTTTTTTTTTTTTTTTTCCAGAGGACACATGTAGTTTTATAGCCTTATTTTGCTCATGAAAATTCCAGCACAAAACAAAGTTCATCAAATATTTCTGGCTTTCCTTGTTTGGGGCACACAGTAAGCCTACACATCCTGAGACTTCCTGTATTGAATAGTGCTACGTGATCATTTCGAGCCAATGAGCTGTGAAGGGGAGGGACATGTGTCCCTTCCAGGCCAGGCATTTAGGTGTTGATATGAGACCCTCTATAGCTCTCTCTTTCCCCTTCTCCAAGGCTGCTAGCAATCTTCAGATAGTGGCCAATCCATTCGCCTGGCCCCTGGAGTGAGCACTATGACAATATACAGCAAAGCCTGCAGTCTACCCACAGTAGGCAAAAATAGACCATTATTTTACCTTTATGTTAAGCCATTGAGATTTTGGGCTTGTTTGTCACAGCAGCATAACCTGGCCTGTTATAATGGACACATTTGGTTAAATGTAAGTGTAAGATGTTTTATTTTTCTTAACGAATAGAGGCAAAAAGTTTGTATGTTATAAACCTCTTCTCACAACCCAAATTACCATCCTGTTATACCCACAGCCCTATCCATGAGGGACAGTTTCCTTAAAGATGTTTTGTTTATTTTAGTCCTGGAAGACTTAAGGCCACTTTAAAAAGTGCAATGCTTAGGGATATGACAAAATGTAAACACTGTGTTGGTGGATGCCTTAGTATCTGAGGGGCTTTTGTGGGTGGAGAGCAATCATTACTCTCTGTATTTTGTTTAATGCTCCGTTTATTTAAATTATGTATCTAAAATTCAAACTTTTAAAAACTAAATTTTCTTTATAAGATAATTAATTCCTCTTAGAAATTTAAATATTAATTCCATATTTTGTATGGATGGATTTTTTAGAACATTTCAAATACCTTAAAATACACACCTTTTACACTTAAACTTCTACTCTTAAACTTAAATCTATAGCAAATCATGAGTTTGATTCATTTTATCATTATTTCTGAAAAGCTTTTGCACAGCAAAGGAAACCATAAACAAGACGAAAAGGCACCCCTCAGGGGCTTCCCTGGTGGTACAGTGGTTGAGAGACTGCTTGCCGATGCAGGAGACATGGGTTCATGCCCCGGTCCAGGAAGATCCCACATGCCACGGAGTGGCTAGGCCCGTGAGCCATGGCCGCTGAGCCTGCGTGTCCAGAGCCTGTGCTCCGCAACGGGAGAGGCCACAACAGTGAGAGGCCCGCGTACCGCAAAAAAAAAAAAAAAGACACCCCTCAGAATGGGAGAAAATATTTGCAAATGAAGCAACTGACAAAGGATTAATCTCCAAAATTTACAAGCAGCTCATGCAGCTCAATATCAAAAAAAAACAAACAACCCAATCCAAAAATGGGCAGAAGACCTAAATAGACATTTCTCCAAAGAAGATATACAGATAGCCAACAAACACATGAAAGGATGCTCAACACCACTAATCATTAGAGAAATGCAAATCAAAACTACAATGAGGTGCCACGTCACACTGGTCAGAATGGCCATCATCACAAAATCTGGACTTGTTTTTGTGTTTTCCAGGGTTATATATTAATACCCAGGCAATATATTAAGTTAGTTGCTTTTCAGGGTGAATCGAATCTCAGCTTCTGGTCAGCTGGCTGAGATTATTTTTCTAACCGTTAAATTCATTTATTGTTTCAAGATATAACTCCGTTCACAAAAGTGTGAATTTTTTCTCGCAACCTGCTGTCTCTCCCCCCAAATAATCTACCTATTTAAAGTTACACTTGGCTACATTATATGAACCATGTTCATTATTAGATATTGTTCTTTATTTAACATTATTAAAAACGTATTTTCTTAGAAGCAACTTCTTAAAAAGTCGAGGACCATCTGACAGTTTCATCTCCCAAGAGATGAGGGTGAATCTGAGTAGTTATTTCTCCTTAGCTTACTAGATTAGTGTGTCATATTTATTGAAATCAATAAAAATTAAATATATTTTATTATGTTCATACTTCTTTTATATTACAACTACCTGTAATATGAGTTATATAACTGTTTTTTGAGCATCACTATGAATTTCATAGACTTAGCTTGTTTTAATCAACAACAAAAATAATGAGTAATTTCATGATTATTAATCTTATTTCGTGTTCAAATTATCACCCGCTGGCTAGTAGGATCTCCTTTAAGTGAGCTCGTTGTCCTTTCAGTATTTTCTTTGATGTTTTTGTGAACATACTTGTGTTTTGGCAACAACAGTAGTTCTAGACTCATGGAGATTATTTCCTTTCCCAAGACATGAAATCAACAGGACTGCAGAGAATCTTGCATATGTGAGGGTGGTTCGTGGGCCCGAGTGCCCCTCTTCTTAGCAATTCAAGTAATAAAGCTGAAAAATGTATTTCTTTCTAAAGTCATAAGTTCATACTGATTTTTTCCACGAGAAGGGCATAATTTTTGGTAATGTCTCTCCAACTGGTTGCTGATTCCCACTTACAGTTTTCATCTAGATGATCAGTATACTGTAAATATCAGGGAATGTTCATAACAGGGGCTGATAGAAAAACCAAACTATAGAAAAGCAGGTAGAGTGTGAGACTGTATTCACTAAGTATCCATGCGTGCCCCTGAAGAAAAGCCTGACAGGGTCTACTCTAAAATTGATTTACCCTCCTCGCCATGCTTTTAAATTTTTCATATTATCCAGCTTTTGTTTTTTAAGCATATTTTAACTTGTAATGAGAATGCAAAAATATTATTTTTTTAAATAATGAAAGAAAATTTTCTAGCCGGAAATAGCTCTATGTATGTTTCATCATACTGCATCTTGTATACACAGCATATTCATAAAATCTCAAAACTTGCTTTACTCTTTTTAACGAGGTGATATTTTGCTTTTGTGTCCATGCTTTCCCTTTAGAATGAAGAAGATTCTAGATAATCTTATTATATCCTATTTCTACTTCACTGCATTGCTCTCTGGGGGGGGGGGGAATTAACAGCAAAAGAATTGTCACTTGAGTTCTATTCATGACCTCTCTTCTGTGAGCATTATAGGTGGAAGGCAGCAAAGAGGAGATGCAATTCCAGGGGAATATGGGCTCATAGATCTTTCAGAACAATGTTAAAAGAAAAGCTTTCTCATGATTGCTGTAGCAAGTGGTGCTTTAGAGTCATCATTGTAAGAGCATTGAATCCAAAAGTGAGGAACAGGACAGTATTCTGAGTGGCTTTTCAAGACAACAGGGAGTCTGCACTCAGGCCTCCTTCGGCCACGTTGATATGTGTGTGGTAAAAGCATGGGATTGTGAGCCCATCCGTATGACATAAATCAACAATGAAACGTGCCTCTATAAGTGAAGAAGCAACTTTGGATTTTAGGAAGAGCTTTCTGGCTCCATGCAGCCCTTGAAACCTCTCTTGAGTGGCAACAGTCTCAACATTTTCACACAGTCAGCTGTTTCTTCCATAGTTCCATTTACATCCAACTTAAATTTCACTTTCAGCATTTTCATTTTTTTTTGTTGTTGGCCAGTTCTCTATTTTGATTACCCGGTTTTATTATAAAATATCACACGGATGCACCACTGGGAGAAAAGAGGCAACACCCTACCTGTTTGGCTGTCTGTGCATGAATTGAGTAACAGATGCTTAGTGACCGTTCACTGTCAGACTTTGAATGAACTGACAGGATTGGTCTTGGGTCATGACGTACATCTGTGATTTATGGTCGTGATTGTGGACTGAAAAACTAGCAGCGAAGTTGACACTTCATGCAAATGCCCACAGTTAGTATAGCATAGTTCAGGCATACCTCATTTTTATTGCACTTCCCTCTGTAGCACTTTGCAGATACTGTGTTTCTTACAAATTGAGTTTGTGGCAACCCTGTGTTGTCAGATGATGTTTCGCATTTTTTAGCAATACCTTATTTTTTAATTTAGGTATGTACAGTTTCTTTAGATGTGATGCTACTGCATAGTTAATAGACTCTAGTATAGTGTAAACATAACTTTTATATGCACTGGGAAACCAAAAAAATCATGTGACCCACTTTATTGCGATATCCGCTTTATTGGGCCGGTCTGTTATTGAACCTGCAATGTCTCCGAACTATTCCTGTAACTGAAAATTAAACTCTCTTGTTTGGATACTGAAGTTATTAACTAAATCATGGTAAACGAAACCTGTACACATCAGAACCATGTAAAATAAGGGCTACCTGTGTGTATGTGTGTGTTTAGTATTTTTCACGTTGTAGCTTCAGCACACCATGCCACAAACTTGATGTCTTATAATGCCTAGGTTAGTGTGTTCTAAGACAAATACTCTTCATTTTATCTCTGTTGGCCCGTTTTTTCCAATGTGGCTTTTTGTCCTGTAGTGTATTCTATGTTCTGGTGAAAAGTTTTGACCCATAATAGCTGACAGATACGTGCAGGTGGCCACGCACAGAAGCAAAAATGAAATTTCACTCTAGTTGTTAACATGAAGGTTTCCCAAGGGTTTGGGGTGCTGGTAGAGGAAACAGAATAATGAGTAGCAGGCAGGGACTTACTGGAGTTCTCTGACATTTTGAGGAGTACTCTTACACATCACTGCAGCCTGAGGGGAAGCTTGGCTGAAAGAAACTGGCCAGAGGCATGTTCTGACTTTGGATGACTCGGAGAGAATGGCAGCACTGTTAACAACGTACAAATATTGGGAGAGTTTTTCCCCACTGGAACTATGCTATCGATCCCATATAATGCTGATTCAGTTAGCATTCCCATTTCCAGATACTAAATAGCTAGGTAAACAAAAGAATTGGGAACAGCTTTTTGGAGAGAGATTTTAATGTTCTTTGTAAATTTAACGAAGATAAAGATGTTTGTTAAGATAGTTAGACCCAGTGTTAGTATGAGTATGTACAATGGAAACAGCCTTACTTGGAATATGCAGTACTTAGGTTTAACTCATGGCCTTGCCAGTTATTAGCTATGTTTCATCATTCCTTTATGCATTAATTTATTTTCAACAAGTTTTTACTATGGCCTATTGTGTGCCAGGCACCACACCAGGCTTATGCCATCAGGGTCAAATCACTTCTTCAAGTTTCTCACCTGTGAGATTCTTAGACTTCTGAAATCTATTTAAACACACACACACACACACATACACACACATACATACATACATACATACATACATACCTAGTTCAAAAGGCAGCTCTGTAGTATGAAAATACCTATTTTTCTCCTGTTTTTCTTTGAAAGCCAGGAGTGAGTATAACATAATTTCATGGAAGTAATGAAAATATAATTTTCAGTGATAAAGTTCATAACCGAGGAGAGAGTAAAGTATTTTTCAGTTTATCTTCAGCTTGTGTCATCACCCCACCAAGTACAGAAATAATGAATGCAATAATTCACCTTTATTTAGGATGCCAATTAGAGGGTAGACCCATCATGGGAAAAGCCCTCAGGTCTACTCCTCTCCATTCGCATGGGGCTATAACTAAATGATTTTGTGTGGACGTGTGTGTGTATGTGTGTGCGTGCGTGCGCACGTGTGCGTGTGCACGTGCATGCCTGGAAAAGAAGAGCCCACTTCTTTATCCATTATTCATCTCAATGTTTACTGTCAAGATGGGTTTTCCAATTTTCCATTGTTTCCCCTAAATTGAATCTCTCATGTAGAGTTTAGAGCTGGTCTGTCTGCTAGGAAATAGCTATGTAATAAAACAGCCATATAATAGGGCTATAATTCACCCAGTTATTCATTCCTTCCCTCAACAAAAGGACCTAAAATGCATCAGTATATGTGGGTTTCAGTTAAATTTGGAGGACAGTCATTGAGTGACTACTGCATGCAAGCTCTAGGCTGAGACTATTGAAATGGATAAGAAACTGTCCCCTCTTAAGGAGCTTGAAATCTAGAGAGAGACAGATGGACAAATATAAAATTGAAAACGTTTGGTGTAATTTCTAATAGAACGTCCTCGGGACTGTAGAAGTGGACAGGGATATTTAGTTCTGTCTTGGAGGCTGGGATATAAGTCAGGGAAGGTGTTTCAGTGGCGATTGTGCTTAAAGAGGGTGTATAAAGAATGAATAAGCAGAACAGGCCGAGTCAGCAAAATTGTGGATGGAGAAAAATGCATTCCAGCATTCCAGCCAGCAAATTCTTTTTCTTCTTCTTCTTCTTTTTTTTTTTTTTGCTTCTTTGAAAGATTTGTTTTTCTCATCCTTAACACCCTCTGCTAATTCCTCTCTTGGTTTTTAACTATTTCTAAATTGTGTCTTAAGGATCTAATCAGTGTCATGGGATGGCTCTATACCCCACGCTGCCCACCCCCATGTCACACCACTGTATGAGCAACACATCCTTTCTCCTGAAAATGATAATATCTGGCTCCAATCAGAAGTCCTGCTTACAGCTCTGATGTAGGTCTGGGGCTTGTCCATGTTACTTGAAATCAGTATTGATTGCTTCAGCTCTAAACACAAGGCCCAGAGGGTCATGCTGGTTGCCGTAGGTGAGGAACAAAAAGTAAAACCGAGTTAAATGAAATGAAGAGGTAGATGTAGAATCAAAAACGTCAGGAGTCTTCAGTGCCTGCTGTCAGGCATCATCAAATCAAGAAGCTTTCTTTGCTGGTAAGGTCAGGGGGAGGCAAGGGAGGATGAGCATACTCAGAGACAATACATTGCCCTGCATGAGACAAAGTTGTGGTGCTTAGTATAAATCACACCGTTTGCTTACAATCTTCATTTTTTTTTTTTTTTTTTTTTTTCCGGTACGCGGGCCTCTCACTGTTGCAGCCTCTCCCATCGCGGAGCACAGGCTCCGGACGCGCAGGCTCAGCGGCCATGGCTCACGGGCCCAGCCGCTCCGCGGCATGCGGGATCTTCCCGGACTGGGGCACGAACCCGCGTCCCCTGCATCGGCAGGCGGACTCTCAACCACTGCGCCACCAGGGAAGCCCTACAACCTTCATTATTTACCTTTAATCTCTGGCAGATGGACACTGGCTGGGTGCACACAAGGGTACAGAATACCCCCATGTGTGCTTGTGTGCCAGAGTGATCTCCTAGGAGAATTAACCTCTACCGTCCCGGTGTCGTCAGTGGGATGTCATTTAGAGTGACCATATACAGTTTATCTCCAAACTGGGATACCTTGGAGGGTAAAAGAGGGTGCTGTTAATAATCATACCAGCATAACAGTGGGACATCCCTAGGCAGACAGGGACTCTTAAGGGATATATGATGATCTTGCCATTTGTTCTGTCTGAAGGGAAATTTCCAAGAAGAAATACAAATAACACATGAATCATGGCCCTGGAAGTAGGCTAAGACTTCAGACAATTAGTTACTGAGTCAGTTCATAAGTTTATAAGTTCGGGAAAACTTTAAATTTTAGCAAAGATTCCCTAAAATTTTTACTGAGGTACATGAGATAGCTGTCCTTTTCATGCATAGTAGTACATTCCCACAGGAATATCAGAATTGTATGCAGTGCCTAGAAAGTGACTGCAATGATTTTATTCAAGAAAACATTGCAGTTCAGGCTAAAACATATGTACAAGGACAACTGTAAATTGTATATGAAGATTAAGTACTTAACCTATCACAGTCGAAGCACTACTTGTCACACTCTTCCCCCAGATCTTCCTCTGGCTGCCCCTTTTCATCCCGTAATCTCATCTCAATGTACCCTTCCTTCTTAGAGAGGCCTTTGCTGGCCACCACAGCTAAAGTGACTCACGGACTCCTGTCCTGCTTTATCACATTGTTCTTGTATCATTTTCTCAGTATTTATTGGTATATAACATTTTCTTGCTTATTTACCAATGAGTTAATTGTATGCTTTTCCTACTAGGATGTAAGAATATTGAAGACAGGACTACAGGTAGATACTCAATAAATACTTGCTTATCAGATGGACTGATAGAAAATAGACCGTATTTTTGTCTTTACTGAACATCTTTTGCAATAGTCATTCCTCTCTTTTCATGACTTTTTTTGTAACTAGATAGGCATCTTCTTAGCACCTCCAGCTCCTGCCCTCACCACTTCACTACCAGGTTGATGCTACGTAACCCCCATATGGTTAAATGTGGACTCATTGCATAACCTCGTTGAATGTGGACTCTGCCACATCTTGGAACCAGATTTTCATCAGCATCCATTTTGCTGTGCTTGACCTTTATGTTGTTTATTCTTAGCCTTCTCCTGAATCACCCTCATAGTAGCATGCCATGCAATGTTAATCTTCTGGTCATGTGAGTAGACATTTTTTCAGTTTCCTCTTGTCCATGTCTTGCTGAAGATTGTCAACTGCAGAGACACAGCACTTTTATGCACTGCATGATTTATACTTTGTCACTCAGAATTTTTCTTATTGTCAAATGAATGGTTTCATATATGTACAACCACTTTCATTAAAAACATGTGTTGTACTTTTGTTTTCATTATTAACATAACTCTTCTTTCAATTATTTTACTCACTGCTTTTGCATTTAATGAATGTCATAGCATTCAAAATATCCATTAAAGTACCTAAAAAAAATGGAGCACAGCGTACACTGGCACTGTTCAGCATAGAAGCCTCTAGCCACGCATGGCTATCGAGCACTTGAAATGTGGTTAGTGCAGCAGAAGAACTGGATTTTTAATGCAATTTAATTTAATTTAATTTAAATTTAGCTATAAAAATCGATGTCCAATTCAGTCAACTTGGGTATGTGAATCTGCTTTTCTAATTGTAAATTTTATGAAATTCCTACACAGATCATATATTTTTACTAAAAATTAAGCTTCTGAATTGAGATGTGCTGTAAGTATAAAATGCACATCAGGATTTGAAGACTTAATATTAAAAGTAGAATGTAAAATATCTCACTAATATTTTAAAATTTTGATTACATTTTAGAATGATAATATTTTGACTATTTTGGATTAAATAAAATATATTATTAAATTATTTTCTCTAATTTCCTTATTTTTTTATGTGGTTACTAGAAAATTAAAAAGTATATATTTGCTTTGTATTATATTCCCGTCAGAAAGCACTTAGCCTAGACTGTTTATTGGCTTAGGCCAGATAATTTTAAATGGTATTGGTTTTGTTTGATCTCTATCATGTTAATATTAATCAAAACAAAACAGAACAGGAAACCATCAGTTGCTAAGAGTCACAGGTTGGGTTGCCCAGGGGCAGACTCTGAGCTGGAGTTCAGTGTGCCTCGTGATTTGTAGGAGATTCCTGGGGGTCACCACATGTGCAAGGGAGGGGACAGAAGTAGGACCATGCAGTGGGAGGAGCTGAGCTTTGATGCCTGCCCAGCAAGAGCATCATCCAGCCCCACGGGCTGCCCACGGGGAGCTCTGGAGCTGAAATGGCTTTCACATTATCCTGAGTTGGGCCAAGGTGGCCAGGCCTTTATACCTCTGCATCAATAAGTCACTGAGTCATCCTGGAAGATCATGATCTTGGGTAAGGTACTCTCTGTACCTGAGGCTAATAACCCTGAAGGGGCTGACAGCTGAAGGCTCTCTGTAGGTAGCACTCCTGGCAGCTTGGACACGTCCTTAGTTGCAGGGAGATCTGGGCAGTACATCACAGTGTCCATCATATTGACATTTTTTATTAAAAATTTCACATGAAAAATCTTGATTATTGTCATTTTTTATCATATGTATTGGCTAACACCAAGTCATAGCTGAAGCTAAGTCTGTCTTCTTAGGCCATGGTATGAGGTGTGTGTTTCTCATTGATCCTCTCTCTCCCTCCTGACTCATCTCTGGCTTAGCTGCTGTTTTATTACTGCCTGGCTCCTCTGGATGTTTGTGTTGGTTTATAGGCTCAGACCAGACTGACTTGAGCCCCACCATGATTGGGGACCACATTTAATGCTCTCTGATGGTTGCAGACAACATTGGCCAGACTTTATTCTTTTCCATGAAAGTTTACAAGAAAATGAACTTTTGTGTTTGTCAAATTCTCATTGCTACTTGTAAGTTAACTCCTGGAAGACAGGGACTATATATATTATATATATATATATATATGAAGCCTTGTTCAAAGATTGTTTTACAATCTTTATAATATATATATTATATATATATTATATATATATATATATATATGAAGCCTTGTTCAAAGATTGTTTTACATCAGAGGCTTACCAGGTAAATTATTCACTGAAAGAATAAATATGTGTGACAACCAATAGTGTCCTTATTCTGTGTCTACATCCTCAGTGAATGCTTGTGTGCCATTATATCCTTGATATTTCCCTCTCACCTTACAGCAGTAAAGAAAGAAAAAATGGAAATCTTCATTAACCCTTTGTAGGAAATTTGGGTGTAAAATTCAGAGTTGTGTTGCATGTTTTTGACATTTAAAAAGATTTAATAAATTGACTGTGAGTGTTAACCTGTGGTGAATTTGAAAGATAATATCTGAATGGAATGGGGGGGGGGCACATACTGTCAGCAAACAGAAAAGATCAGCTATGTATTTGTTATGGAGAGAAAATAGGGAAAATGTCAGAAAGAGTAAGACTTCGTTTTTCCTACAGTCTTCCTGACTGTTTCCCCAGTCCTTTACACTGCTATGCAATTTTATGGAATATGAATCTCAATTAGGAAACTTTAAAGAAGACAAAAAATGGGAAGAGTCTGTCTTCTAAATATGTCATCCATTCTTTAGGCAGCAGTTTAATTTCAGTTAAAAGGAAGAACAAAGCCCTGCCAATGTTTTGGAACGAGGCTAGCTGGGTCCTTCAGTGGGGCTCTTTTTAGAAGTGGACCATCAGGGCAGATGCGGTATTACATAATGCTGTCTTCCTCATTCCCACAGAGAAATTGCAGCTGCTTTGAGGCTTTAGAGAAGCAGCAGTAACTTGAATTCTGTGTTGCCTATGTGTAGAAAATTCCAGGCAATGTATCATTTTTCCCCATTTTCAAATTATCTTTTTGAGGGAGATGTAAGGGAATCATCTCATCATCTCCATTTTAGAGATAATTAAACTGAATTTCAGTGAGATTTGTTGTCTCACTTCAAGTTATCCATTAGCAGAAATGAGAACAAACTCTTGCTTTCTCTCTTTCTCAGACTCATTCTCTATTCTAGCTTCTCTTTGACTGTCAATAAAATATCAAATATTTTGTGTGTATATGAGAAATTTGAAATTTCATTCATTTCACTGACATTTATTGAATTCCTGCCTTGCACTGCTGACCAAGGTTAGAACTGGTTTAAAAATATTTCCTTCAGAGTGCCTAGTGGATATTTTCTGCCACTCAGGCTAAAATGCCACGGATAATTTTCATTTCATCTTGCATATGTGTAAGTAATTGAGACATGATAGAAATGAATATGAGAAGTACATGATATAGAATGAGACACATCTTGGGGAAAATGTTTCAGCTCTGGGAGAGTTTAGAACAAATTTGTCCCCGATCATGGTTGTCCAAAGATTTATTTATATGTGGCATAATGTGTATGTAAGCCTGTGAAAACATAAACAACTCGGGAAAAAGAAATGTGACTTTTAGTCTTACCTCCAATACTTTTTGACTTAAGGAAAGTCATGAAACCCCTCCTTCCCATGGTTTCTCTCTCCCTCTCTCCCTCTCTCTCTCTCTCTCTCTCTCTCTCTCTCTCTATATATATATATATATATATATATATATATATATATGTGGTAAATCCTATTGATTTCCTCCAGGGAGATTTGGAAGATAAAGTAAAGTCATAGATATTAAGAAAGATGGCACAATATAAATGACAGTGGTATTATTATCCCTGTCCTCTAGGGGCTTGCTAAAACAATTTCCTAAGGGTAACTTTCAGGCTGACTTTGATGTGTGAATGTCCAGATATCTGAAATATAGGAGTAACATAGAGGACGAAGAAGGGTTTTCTGGCAATCCACAGTATCCTCTTTTTTTAATATCAAAAAGACAGTTGGTGACTCTGCATATGATTTATTAAGCCAAATAAGTGTGGTTTTTTAACATCTTTATTGGAGTATAATTGCTTTACAATGGTGTGTTAGTTTCTGCTTTATAACAAAGTGAATCAGCTATACGTATATTCCCATATCTCTTCCCTCTGGCCTCTCTCTCCCTCCCACCCTCCCTATCCCACCCTTCTAGGTGGTCACAAACCACCAGCACCAAGCTAATCTCCGTGTGCTATGCGGCTGCTTCCCACTAGTTACCGGTTTTACATTCTTTTTTAAATTCAAGGAGCAAAGATCTAAATAAACATTAGCTATCATATGCAGAGATGCTTTAATTGTACAGGTGACCTACATAAATGATTTAATTTCTATGAAGTATGTTATAGATGAGAAAACAGAGAGGTTCAGAGAAGTCAGGCCGATCCCCCAAGATCACACAGCTCATTGTTGACTGAGCCTTGGTATGAAACCAGAGCTGTATTCAGAGTTAGAACTATTTCCACCATGTGGTACTGTCCTGCCTCCATGTAATTATCCAGCACTACTACTTCTCCTTCTCCTCCTTTTTTTTACTCTCTTTATCATGTAGTATCTGATTGTCTTTGTCTTTTTTTCCTCCAAGGGTACATTCACCAGCTCCTGTCTAGAGTTTAATTTATAGCCATAAAGCAGGATAAAAGTCTTTGTCTCCAAGCCAATAGGCTGAGTTTCCAGAGGCATAAATTCTAGGAATTAGTAATATCCTGTATAAAATCACTGAAGGATGGTGTCTGAGGTAATTTCATTGGCCTCTGTGATACTCCCTAAAGGTATAATTTATTCCACAGTCCCTGGACACATGTGTTCATACTGTTTGGAACACACTGTGCTTGCCTTTCCCAGAAACCTTCAACCAAACAGGACCAGACACAGATCAAGGTCTGTCGGTCCACACCTGAAGTGTCCTCTGCAGAACACGTTGCTAAACTAGTCTCGTGTTTCCATTTTTGTCTCTTTAATGACCAACTCTAAGCACTCAAAATGAAAAGGGATGGGGTTTGTTCTCCTTCCAGACTCCTCAGCTTCCCATGATAATTCGCAAGGTAGAAGGGGAAATCCATTAGAAGAACCTGAATGGGTTAAAAGGTAATAGGAGTTGGAGAACAGGGCTCAGTGAATCACAAATAAATGTACTACCTTCACAGTCGTTACAATTGCTGAGTCCAGTCTTGCCCCTTTTACCATGGGGCCACGGCGCTTGTAGCATCACAGAGTGCTTGATAAGAGCAGATGAAAAGAGAAATTGATATCCTGGGTTCCAGGACCCCAGCAGATAGCAAAATCCATAGATGCTCAAGCCCCTTGTATGAGATGGCAAAGTATTTGCATATAACCTATGCACATCCTCCTGTACACATTAAATCATCTCTAGATTACTTGTAATACCTAATTCAGTGTAAATGCTATGTAAGTAGTTACCAGTATGTGACAAATTGAAGTTTTGCTTTCTGGAACTTTCTGGAATTAAAAAATACATATATTTTCAATCCATGGTTGTTTGAATCTGTGGATGTGGAACCCTTGGATACGGAGGACTGACTATACTATGTTCTCCAGGGACTGCCAGTGCTTTACTTAGCAATATTAGAAATTTATTTCCAGCTTTATTGAGGTGTAATTGACAAAATTGTAAGATATTAAAGTATACAATGAAAGTATTAAAGAAATTCTTAGGATATTCTTAGGATATATTCTAAGGCAAGAATGAACACTGTAAAACACAAGCCAGAACAATTAAAACACCTATAGAGTCCTACTCCCCAAGCTTGGTCACTAATGCTGTCGTGAAATGCCAGGAATTGGGATGTAGAAAAGATCTCAGAGATCCCACGAGCCATCCGAGAACCACAGAAGAATTCTGGTGCTAGAAAACTTTGGCGAGGCTGTGTTCTCACCACTCCTCCTTAATCTGCATTTACCCCTTGGGCCATGTAGGGACCACATGGCTGGAAAATATTCTGCCAACCCAGTGAGAAGTAAGTCTCTTTTGTTCTGTATGTCACGGATTCTGTATGCTGCCTGGTTGGAGAGGAAAGTCTAACCCTGAAGTTCACAGGCATTTGCTACTCTCTGAATAGGTAGATCTTCAGTTAGGTCCCAACTTGTCTCCATCTGTTATTTCTAGAGTATTTTGGCCTTCATCTGGAGGAAGATGACAGGAAAGCATTCTGTTCCTGCAGAAAATCTGCTTGTCATCAGAGTAACTATGTACAGTCGAAACAGCAACTACCTACATACAGTTGCTGTGTGCTGCTCTGCCTCTTGAAAGCCAGCATTTGGGTGTGGATCAATTATGAAAAGTGACGCACAGCACCGCTACACACACACACTGCACCTGAAAACCCTAGACATAACACAGATGTCTAAACTGTGAACACTCACACAGAGCACTTCAAATAATATAAAAATTCAGCCATTTGTGAAGAGTGAGTAATAACAGAAGTTTGGGGTTATATAACCTGGTTCTAATAAAATAATTCAGATTTCTATGGTATTTTACAGTTTTATAATAGCGCTTTCATATTTATTTTCTCCTGTCCTTCTACAAAGACCTTGTAAGATATTTACTTATTACCCATTTCTTAGACAAAGAAAGCCAGGCTCAGTGGTTTTGCCCAGGGTATCATAGCCTAAGAAATGGCAGAACTATTAAATTCTTATTTTAAATTATTTTTTTTCCTTTCTCTATTTTGAGATACATATTTTCTCTCTGGTATCAGGATATAGGCCAGGACAAAGTAATACGTAAAGTCCCTCAAAGGATTAGTTCGAAAAGGGACCATGGGGCTTCCCTGGTGGCGCAGTGGTTGAGAGTCTGCCTGCCGAGGCAGGGGACACAGGTTCGTGCCCCGGTCTGGGAAGATCCCACATGCCGCGGAGCAGCTGGGCCCGTGAGCCATGGCCACTGAGCCTGCGCGTCTGGAGCCTGTGCTCCGCAACGGGAGAGGCCACAGCAGTGAGAGGCCCGCGTACCGCAAAAAAATAAAAAATAAAAAAAAACAACAAAAAAGGGACCGTGAAAGTTTCTGCCTTAGGAGTTCAATTTGGCATTTCACTGTCGTCGGAGAAGGCCAGTCTCTCTCCATGGCATGTCTTGTGCCAGGAAAACATCCTTTGGATCATTGTGTAGAAAGCAGTGAGGCAGCGTTTCTCAGAAGCAAAGTGCTTTGCTAAGCAGTTAAAACTATAGAAAATATTAAAACATGATTCTTTTAAAGATATTCTTTCAAATTAAAACAATCGGAATGAAACGTAGGAATAGGAATAAACCTTGGACATCTAAGTATCATGACTCTTATATTCCAGAAGTTACTGGGATCACTGAAAATAAGATGCTGTGAAGTAGAGTGATTCTATTTATTTATTTATGGCTGCGTTGGGTCTTAGTCGCATCATTGAGGGATCTTTCCTTGCAGCATGCAGGCTCTTCCTGGTGGCGCAGAGGCTTCTTTCTAGTTGTGGCACGTGGGTTCTCTAGTTGTGGCATGCGGGCTGCAGAGCGCATGGGCTCTGTACTTGTGGCACACAGGCTTAGTTGCCCCGCGGCATGTGGGATCTTAGTTCCCTGACCAGGAATCAAACCCATGTCCCCTGCATTGGAAGGCGGATTCTCAACCACTGGACCACCAGGGAAGTCCCAGTAGAGTGATTCTTGAAGGATTGGGTATGGCAGAAGTATGAGACTTTGTAGGCTAAATCCTAAGGTCATTGCCTAATTGGGATTTATAGGACCAAGACCCTATCAGAGTTGTAAATTATCAGTGTTGGACAGAACGTGAATGACTGCATATCTTGTTAAAATCACTAGGGAACTTAAAGGAGGCAGGAGGTAGTGATTGGCATTAGAACTTTTCTGAAACATCAGGACAAAAGTAGTTCTAGATATATGACCATGGTCTGAAAAATGAAGCACAATTGATATTCCAAAACAGCAACTCAAGCTTAAAGCACTACCTATTTTTTTCCTTCAGAAAATAGTACACAAAGTTGGTGAGAATGAACCAGGCTATTGAGCTGACCCTAGAGCAGAAGAAATGAGACCAGCCATCTAGGGAGTGAATTTCTGTAGGAGAGGGCAAGCGATTGTGAGGGATGACTTAATGGACACTTCGCCAGTAAAGTGCCTTTCTTCTCAAAGTTCTTTATAACCCTATGATTTCGTATTTCTTTCTCATTTTCAGAGCTGATGGCTCTACTATTGCTGCCTGAATTGTGCCTTTGAATGAGAAATGACATGATTAAAATGAGAACATTGAAGTATTTTAAGAGAACTGTCCAATGACCTTTGCTTATGGATCTAGTTTGAGTGGTGAATGTGGCACCACTGATCTCCATGCATGCGGTCATCTAATGACTTTCAAAAATAAAAGACTTAGTTCCATTTGGCCTTTTTGGAAGGAGTACTGTCTTGTCTCAGAATACTTTAGGAGTTCCCTTGGTCAGCAAGTCAACAGAGACCTGGATATCTAAGCCTGTCTGTATGCATGCATCCTGTTATTTGACATAATTTATGTATTCTGTTGTACAGAAAGGAAGAAAGTCCTAATAAATAATACATTCATATTCCAGGCATATGTTTTATGGATTTCACTTGTATCAATTAATTTTATAAATTAAATTTTATTCTCATGTCATGTTGAACATAAAAAGTAATAAGGTTATAGTATTATGTCTGTTCTGTAAGTTCACACATATCAAATGAATATCTAGAAAATATCTGTTACTACCAATGGGTTGTTTAAGCCCTTTGTTAGCTATATGCATTCTACCTCTAGTTCAAAATGTAGCAAACGTCATATTATTTTTAAAAGTTCTTAATTGATGATTAAACTTCAAAGAATTTCCAGTAATACATGTCAAATAAGATTTTTTGATAAAAACCTGATTAGCCTTCAAAACCAAAATTTTAAAAAAATCAATATTTCAGGTGATAATCTGCATTTAAATCCAACTTAAAATTAAATACTGTCAGGATTGCACACTCAGAGGCTTTCCTGGAAAAATGGCTTATACAAATGCCACACACATATATTTTATAATTGACAATAGAAGCA
Organism: Globicephala melas; assembly: GCF_963455315.2. Taxonomy (NCBI): domain Eukaryota; kingdom Metazoa; phylum Chordata; class Mammalia; order Artiodactyla; family Delphinidae; genus Globicephala; species Globicephala melas. The sequence goes on from NC_083315.2 coordinate 153,819,033, forward strand.
CAGGAAATTATGTGAAAAAAATTTGTTCATATTTGGAAGCTATATTTGTTGTCATCTTTAAAAAGACAGTAAACTTGTTTGTCCTTCAAACCAAATCCATTTGTTCCATTATCTATTATTTCCTATCTCTTCTCACTTGCATTGGAGACAGGGGAAACAGGCTGTGAAAATGCCATGGGAAAATAATTCTTGCTCAGACTCTAACAGAATTAAGAAATTAATGATAGACGCTTGGTTTGGACATATGGTGCTTAGATGAACCGGAAAACCTTGATTTGAGCTAGTCTGAGTTTTAATACACTGTCCTTACATACATATGTTTGGACAGGTATATGGGGTTTGAGAGATTTGGAAAGCTTGGCCTTTTCCTTGCCTTTTGTGAGCGAGTGGCGTTGTGTGCTGTTTGCCTCCGTACCCAGCTAGGATGTCCTCTAATGAGCTGACAACAGTTGCAGCCACTAGGTGTATTCTTAATGTTGGATCACTCCCAATATAAGTTCTGAGGATAAGTGGATAATAATTTTCTTTAGCCATAAGGATGCCATAAGGATGCAACTGTTATTATCACATCTGTGTGTGTGCATGTTTCTGAGTGTGTGTCTGCGAAGTTAAATGGTCTTTAGTACTGGTTTGTTGTCAAAAGCAGGGTGAGCACAAGTCACCTATCTATATAAAGAAAACTGTGCCACAGGAAGTAGCCGCATCTATGGAGTATACAGGAATACAAGAAAAGTTGATGCTGACCCTTCCTCTCCTTTCACTCTACCTTGGACAGCTAGTTTCAGTAAATAAAATGATTTTCAGAGGGTCTTAACTTGTCCTCAGTGTTTAACATTTCAGCAGGTGTGTTCTCATATGTCCTGAATGAAAATACAAACCCACAGACACAGAAACAGAAACACACACACAGGTTTATATATTTTATATGATGTGTGTATATATGTGCACATACTTAAAAATATAAACACTTTAAGCTAAGAAAAACATTTGAGTAGTAGGAAAACAATTAAAAATTGTGTAAGATGCAGCAGTTTTATCTTTTATCAAATATAACAGGTGTATCTTTCAACTCTGCTGATTCCTTCTATAGAAGTCAGTTTTCTGAGTGTGGTGTACTGAATGATACATGATATGGCAAGAGAGCTCATCCCAGTGGTGGAATCGTACAACCACTGGATTGTCTAAGAGTCAAGCTCTCTCTGTTGATTTGGAGATAGATTATACCTGCTTTTCCCAAGAGCCTTTACTTTTCTATCCTGTTCTTCTGTCAATAACGATCCCCTTGTTCCCATCTTGCTGTTGCCTGCCTTCCTTATGTCACTAATAAATGAGATTATTTGTGGAATGCACTTAGCACTGTGTCTGACTCCTTGTGAGTATTCAATAAATGTAAGCTACTATCGTTATTACACTTTGATCCTTTCCACATCCTCTTGATGTTTTTAGGGCAAATAATTTAATCCCCATTTTATTAGAAGAAATCTGAGACTAACAGAGGTCAGCAGGTTATCTGACTTGTCTCTGGTCTCCGGATTAGTGAACAGTAATATAGGTACTTGAATTAAGAACTCCAATATTTTAGGCCAGTGTTTATTCTTCTATAGCAAACTTTTAAGTGAGTCTTTTTTTTTTCCAAAATATTCCCAAGAAAATAAAGGAGACACCAGATCTCTCTTGTATCTTATGCCTGGCTTTAAACTCATGCCTTGTCTTAAAAGCCAGGGATTTACTTAATAAATTTAAATGCATTTACCTGAGGTGACAGCCAAAGTGTAGTTCTAAATAACCTCTATTGGTGGTCTCAAACTGCTGTGTATGTTCAGTATGTTCCATTAAGCACAATCTTATGAAATTTTCATAGGTCAATCTCCCTTGATTTAATTTTCAGCCAACATCAACATCTATTGAGAATATCCATAACATCATATGATAAGGTACATATAAAGTACTATGTGAGTACACATGGATAAGCAAGAAAATTCTTCTTGGGACTGTGGCGAATGCTCCTAGGAGGGGGTGCCACTTGAATTCTGTATTGAATGATGGATAGACAATTAATACAGACAGAAGGGCATAGGCAGAGTGGCTCCTTTCAGACTGAGGGAGCCATTTGAGCAAAGGCATTAAGGTACAAGAAACAGTCAATGATCCAATATGGTCAAACTGTGTTGGTGGCAGAAGTGACTGTTGTCTGGCTGTGAAATGCCTTGTGTGCTAGGCTAAGGAGTTTGAAGACGATTTGGTAGTATCTGAGCTGCAGCAGATGTTTTTAGGAAGAAGAGTGCCATAGCCAGATTTGTGGTTTAGAAAAGTGACACTGGCAGCAGTGTGATGGAAGAATAGCCAGGGTTCAGACTGCAGTCAAACCATTGCGTGATTTCAGGAGTGATACGATGAGGGTTGAGATTAAGGAAGTGGCCATGAAGGCAAGGGAAAAGATGTCAGAAAAATGTTGTGGATGTACTTGACAGGACTTAGCACCTGGTGAAATATACAGAATAAGTGAAATGGGGAAGACAGAAAACTGGCTTAGATAGATGAGTGGATAATTGTTGCCAGCACAGAGAGCTAAATAAGCTCCTTTCGTTCAATACAGATTAGATTTAATTACAAGAATACCATCTATTCATTTGCCATATTTGTTACAGTAAGACATCTTGTATTTTGATATAAAAGTAGTTATAATAGCCTTTAACACTGTATTTTAGTAGTTTACCTAGACTTTAAACTCCTTGAGGGCAAAGACAGCCAAGTCTATGTCATTCATCTTTTAAATACCCAGCCTGTTGGTTCCTGACACAGAGTAGAGCTCCACGCATATTTGATGAATTGGATTGAGGTTGAATGTACTTATGGCAATAGGAGAAATGCCTAGGAGATTTTCTTGTCTCTGTTCCAATTCTTTGGTTTATCTCAGCCTTTGCTTTAATTTTTTTTTTTCTTTTTTATAAATTTATTTACTTATTTTTTATTTTTGGCTGCATTGGGTCTTCATTGCTGTGCACAGGCTTTCTCTTGGGTCTTTGTCGCGGTGCGCGGGCTTCTCATTGTGGTGGCTTCTCTTGTTGCGCCGCGCGGGCTCTAGGTGCACGGGCTTCAGTAGTTGTGGCTCGCGGGCTCTAGGCACGCGGGCTTCAGTAGTTGTGGCACATGGGCTTAGTTGCTCCACGGCATGTGAGATCTTCCCGGACCAGGGCTTGGACCCCAGACCAGGGCTCAAAACCATACCCTCTGCATTGGCAGGCGGATTCTTAACCACTGTGCCTATCTCAGCCTTTTTGTTTTGGCTTCTATTTCGGGGAAGTCCCTATCTCAGCCTTTTCATTTTGGCTCCTATGAGGTTTTTCCAGCGCTTCAAACATTTCTAGTTGACAAGAAGAAAAAGACAGTGAGTGAGTGAGTGAGTGAAAAGGAGGAGGAGGGGTATTGCAGCATCTAGATTGACCTGCACAGGTTTGCCTCTCAGAATTTTCACTTTTGATGGGGAACTGTCCCGGATTTCATCCACCAGGCTAAGGTTCTGACATGGTACCTTCTTAAATCAAGCTTGAAGGGAAATTGATTGAAAAGAAAACAATTCATTCTCTTCCCCTGACGGAAAGGAGACTTTTGTCCATATTGTAGAATAAATATTAGCAGGCTGATTGCTTTAAGATCTAGAAGCCTAGAGGAGTTATGGTGACTTTGCTCCCTTTTTACAGGGAGATCTCCTTCAACTTTAGAGACATTTGTTACAGAGGCTTTTATTACCTTTCAAGGAATCCTATTTTTTCTCCCTATGTGATTATTTGTATTAACTAGATATGGGTGTTGGAAGACTCACACAGATGCTTCTGTATGCAACTGTGTCTTTATCTTGAAATATATATTCCTCCAGATGGGGGTTAAGCAGCTAGTTTTCCATTTTTCTATGAAGGCCTTAAATATCACAGGGGTTTGTTGTTGTTGGTGGTGGTGTTTTCTGTGTTGAAAGAAAATGGATTTGAACTCATAAAGGTGGTGTGAAGGGGAAAAGGTGGAATAATGGCTACTTGATGCTGTTGCTGGTGGTAGAAAACATTTTCTCATCCTTTAGGAGCCCAAAAGATGCCTATGTTGTCACATACCCATCTTTTCAGTTGACAAAAGTTGGATTCATTTTCTCTTACAGAAATTGCAAACTAGCATCTCTGGGGGCAAAATCTAGCCCTGAAACTGTATGTTTGGCCCACGTTAAATGACACCAGGTTGAGCATGACCTTTCCATGTTAACACAGTCACCTCTACTGTATAATGTCTGACCTAGTTCACACGTTTATCAACTTCCAACTCCCAGAAGAGGTGAGTATGACTGTCTTGCTAAAGGTTTTTAGTGTAACTGTGTGCTTTGATGGAAGGTGGGTTCCTCCCTAGCAATGAAGTCAGACGTGTGGTTCCTGAGAGAGCAGTGAACAAGTGACAAACATCCTTAAATTAAGGCACTCTTGGACTGTCTCCCCAAGTCACCTTATAAGTTGCACAGGTCTTCTCAAAAATAAGGTGTTTGCCAATATATTTTCCATTTCCCATGCCACTCTGAACCATCACCCCTGCCAGCCAGGTAGCACTTGCTCTACAAGATGATGTGGCATGAAAGTATTTGATTGAGTCCTGGCCAGTCAAGATGTTAAGGTACAAAGCTAGTAATGCTTTTTCTGAAATGGTCTCCTTTTGAGCAGTCTTGGAAGCATAGCATTTTCTTGTTTCTTTTAGATCTAATGCCTTCACTTTTCTTCTGAGCTAGGAATATGTTGCCTCCTTGGTTGTTTTCTTTCTTCTTCCCTCTCTTCCTCCCTCCTTTTTCCTCCCTTCCTTCCTTCCCTCCCTTCCTCCCTCCCTCCCTCCTTCTCTCCCTCTTTCTCTTTTTCTTTCTTCATTTCTTTAGAAAATCTTAGCAAGAGTTAATGGACTTAGGATCTCAAAATTAGGTGATTAGAAATTTCTGGCATAAAACTTAGAGAACTGATGTTCGAATTCTCCTTGGCTTGAGTCAATCCTTTATCCTTTTTAGGTAAATGAATTAAGTCTCATGCAGTTTCCTGTGTGGGAGACTCGCTTTAGATGAATCATTTAAATTGAAAGCCCTGTCTGCTCATCAAGGGGCATGATTCTAGAGTTCTCCTGAGTATTTCGTGCACACTTAGTACAGTCATTGAGGTACATCAGGTAACCCTGTGCCTTAATCTACAAGAGGTCTCTATTCGTGTGTGTTATTTGGGTAAAGGGTATAAGTGCAGTTTTGTATCTTCAGATTTCTTTTCAAAATTTCCCTTGGGCCACTTAAAAATAACCTCTCTTTTCCCCTTTTTTTTTGGTGAAACTTTTTATTGGGAGACCTCAGGCCTAACTTCAGCACCAGAGACCAAAATTCATATCCCACTTAGCTGTACAATGCCTAGTCCATTGCTGATACTCAGATGAAATAGTAATGGTGCTCTTTTTCACCCCCAAAGTGACAGCATGTTATGAATGCTCTGATCCCAGTTCTGTGAAGTTTTTAATGGGCCACTGCAGAGCCTATAGGGACAGATTTACATGCTAAATTGTTTTATAACCAGCAGCAAATGATTCTAGAAAAAGCCAGGCAGATCTTCCTCACAAGGAAAATCTAGCATCTTTACCTTTGCAATGGTTTTAGGATGCTTGTTAAAGCTTCTCACAATTCTCTCCTCTTGTAAAGGGCAGCTCTCAATTAAGCATTCATGGGTGTCATTCTGTTTCGTGGTCCCAAACTTTGTCTTGAAATCACGGGGCAGGAGGGTGAGGAGAAGCTAGTCAAGATTTATTTATGCCTACAGAGTGCCAGTTATTTCAGTAAACTAGTGAGGTCTTTTCTAAATGTTACAGATTAGGAAATTGAGACACTAAAGATTAGTTACTTAACTGGCACAAGTTCACACAACTGGTAAACAACAGAGGCACAGTTCCAATGCAGCTCTTCATGAAAAACCTGTGTTCTTTCCACAACAAGCTGCCTCTTTCATTTCACATAAACCTTGTAACTCCCACATGGGGCAGGACTACCAGGTACAACTAATGGGTTGTTCTCGCCTGTAGGGGTCTCACATTTCTAGAATGCTCTACTACTTTCAGGAGATTTTCATTTATGTTACCTATTCAGATCTCAGCAGCATTCTTTGCAGCACTTTTTACAGAGGAGTTCTTTTGGATTGAAGAGGGTTGGGAATTTATCAGGTATTTTCTAGGAATGATCCCTTGCTTGTGTGTGTGTGTGTGTGTGTGTGTGTGTGTGTGTGTGTGTGTGTGTGTGAGAGAGAGAGAGAGAATTGAATCGAACAACAAATATTCCATTTTAAACTAGGCACCATGAATGATACAAAGTTACAACTACAACGTTTAACATTAATTGAGTTTTTATTGTGGTAATTATCTTACATGCATTATTTTGCTTAATCCTCATAGCCTTGTAAGTACTGTCTATCCCAATTTTTGCTGGTGTAGAAACTGTGACTCCGAAAACTCAAGTAACTCAGCCACTGTCTCACAGTTCGTAAGTGGTAGATTCAAGATTTGAACCCAGGTTGTCGAACTCCCGAGCCTGTGTTCTTAACCACTGCAGAAAATTACAAATCATGGGCCTATATTGTGGTGCTAGATTATAGATGGCAAGACAACAGCAACACAGGAGGCAAGATTGATGTGGTTCTTGAAGAATGATCTGGACTTTGGTCTAGGTAGGGGAGAAGGAGAGCGTGTCCCAGAGACATGGGAATGGCATGGACATTCCATTTTATTTTCTTTTTGTTCTGCATAGAGTTATAACATCTGACGTGATAATATGCGAAGGAAAGGACTTTAGTCTCCTGGAGTGTGGAGCTGACGGGAGTAGACTTCGGGGAGGGTGGCAACCATGGGGTCTGAAAGGCTTTGGAGGGCAAGCTTCGAAGAGTCTGGAGAAGCAAGTGTGCACTGCAAACCCTGGGCAGACAGCAGAACACTCAGCCCAGGCAGGCTGAGCCTGCAGTCTAATCCCGGAAGGAGGGAGAAATTCAGAACAGCAAAGCAAGAGCCATTCTTGGGCAAAGCCTCAGGAAGGAAGAACCTGTCTGAACCCAGAGAGCTCATCTGGATACCAGGAAAGAGAGCAGAAGAGGACATTTGCAGAGGAAGGAAGAGAGGCGCCCCCAGCCCTCAGGAACTCTGGGGGATGTTTTATCCCAACACATTTCACGGAACGCTGCTCTAAGCCGAACACCAGCGAGCAGCAGCAACTGCTGAGACGGAGGGGGGCAGAGACAGCTGAGCAACTGACCTTCGGTGATGAGTGTGAGACTCTAATTAAGAGCAGAATTTCTTCCATTATATGGAGGAGGGAGCTGCAGAAAATGCAGGAGGGGGATGATGGAGTAAAAGCTAGGAAAGGACCGTCTTAGCAAGCCAGATGTAAATTAAGTCCAAATGGATGTAAGAGGCTGGGAGAAGCCAAGGGGAGCACTGACTGGTTTTCCTGTTTGCCAGTTGCAGTTTCTTCTGAATTCCCAGTAACCGGGCACTGACTGCTGTGCTTAGAAGCCAGCAACTCGACGGGGACCAGAAGTCAGATGCTTATGCTTCTCTCTGTGGTAATTCCCTTCTGGTTTGTTGAGTATCCTTGGTGATTTCTATGTAAATTTGCTCAGAGTAGCAATTTAGCAGCTTTTCTGTTAATAGATGAGGAATATCTTAATAGTCAACTGACTGCATTCCATCATTGCAGGGGTTCAGAAGTGGAGCTGTGAAGGTTGTAGAGATTGACACTGGGAAGCGGAGATCTTGGGAAAGCCTATTTCCGCAGTACCCTATTTAATTTTGCCCAGTTTTAGACAGGAGGAAATAAGCTTCTGTACCTTGTGAACCTGGTTTCTTATAAAGACTTACTGCTCTGAATCTTCCCTCTTTTATCACTTGGTTAATAAATGCCTTTCAAACAGAATTAAGAGGGACGATCCCTCCCAAGTTGCCCAGAGGACTTCAGACACAGAGGCATATGTTGTTTCATGTCAGAAGTTTCTCACTGTCCATCTGCAGGAGACAGGCAGCAGTGATGTCTTTTTTGATGTGAGCAGGGATGGGCATGGGAGGAATGCACCTTTGCTATCAGGATGTCACCTTTGCTTCACTGTATGCAGTGCAGAAGTGATTACCTTAAAAGTAAACCATGAGAATCCCCAAATCCTTCTTTCTCAACCCCTGCATTCTGCTCGGTATGTGCAGTACTTTTCCCTGACTTTGCTGCATTAGCAGATGAAAACCTCACATGTATAGTTTATGATATGCACTAAGATTTCACAAGTGTTTCTGTAAGTATCGCTTCATGTGATTCTCACAAAAACCTTGGGAGATCATCAGCCCAAGAATCGGCAGAACACTGTAGAAGGAGACCAGCTGCGGCTCAGAGAGGTCAGGGCACTTCCAAAGTCCCACAGCTCAAGTCCAGTCCGCACCCACCTGCAATCTGGTAGCACCATTCCATAGCTATTTGTTGGTGTCACTGTCTTGGATAGGGGGAAAAAGAGAATCTTTAAAAAGTCTTAGCGTGATGGCTAGCAGAAAGGAAAGAAAAGGTAGATGTGAGAAAGCTCCAGCTTTCTTAGGATCCTGATTTATTTTGGGGAAGAGAATGGATTAGGTCATAAGTGGTTACTTATTTCTGGAATCCCTCTTCTGGAAGAAACCAGGTGCCCTACAATGATACATCAGTTTTGTTTGGGTTTTGTTTTTGTTGTTGTTGTTGTTGTTGTTTAGCATAATTGTTCTCACATGAGACACAGACAAGCGTAGCGTGGACCATTCTAAATCTTGCCCTTGTGTATGGTTGAAATGACTGTGGAGCGTCCATGTCACAAACCATGGGTTCTGGCTTGCTCATGGAGACTCCTGATGGTAACTACTTAATTTTATTCCTGGGCCCTGTTGCCCAGGAGTGGAGGTCAGTTCTGATGTTAATCAAGGTCAGGTCCAATTCTTGAAATGGAATGAAGAATGAAAGTCGTGTATTTTCCCTCTGACACTTGCCTATAGCTTTCTCCACCCCACCCTTTCCCCCCACATCTAGCAACAGGAGTAACATGTGCTGTGTTGGAAAGGCCGAGAAGGTTGGCAGAAGTACTCAGCACTTCTCTTAAGCCTCTTTTCTCACTGGATGAATGAGAGTGACAGAAGAAGTGACTGTTGCCTCAACTAATTCCTGGACATGTTCCCAAACAGAGTGACAGGCAAAGAAAGGGGCAAGAGCTGCTTGCATTCTAACCAAAGCCAGCACTTCACACTTCCAGCTTTAGTCCTGTTGTCCACCTTCCATGGGGGGTTGTCCTCTGACCCAGCTATCGAGGAGGTGCAGCCACCTCCCAGGAGATCCACCCCATGAACTAAAATAAAGACCACTGTTTATCTGCAGATACTGTTAGCCCAATTAGATCAAAAGCAATGAAAGGAAATTGCGGCCTCATTAAATACAAGTAGGATAAACTCCAATAAGGCAAACTAAATCAGTTATACAATTTAAAACTTTCTCAAAAAGCAAATTAATTTGAAACCACCAATCACTTAAATAAAGGCAGAAGCCACGTGGTCGCCCCTCTGTGAGCCCGTGAATCAACAGAAGTCCCAGATCTCAGTGCAGTGGCGCAGGTGATGAATGATGCTTCATGCAGTTACAAAATGAAGTGAAACTGGTTTTTGAGGGGTTGCCAGACTCCACGAAAAGAAAAATATTCTTCTGAAAGCCCTTCGGTTTACAAATATGGTCAGGCTTTGAAAGGATTTTAAGTCTTTGATATTAATTCACAGAGATACATATTTATTAAAATGTTTATCAAATAGTGGTGAACTGGGGCCTGGTTGATTGATGTCAGTGTTTGATTTATCCTCAACTGAAGATGCCAGACTGTTAAGTCTGTATGCATGATACAATTTTGCTTCTGGTGGGTGAGAAACCTCCAGCTTAGGCTTTCTAAAACCTCAGGCCTCTTGACAACTCCCAGGCTCCTACTGTATACCTACTTGAGGTCCTGCCCTGTCACTATTCACAGTTTTCTGTAATAACATTCTTGGGGTTGAGTTCCAGGGCAGAGGTGAATCTAGAGCTCCAGTTCCATGATCCACACTGGCCTGGGACTTGGCGATGTCCCAGAAGTAAGGTGCACTGTTTAAGGAGCTGAGACAAAGGAAACCAGTTTAACCAATGGTCGACTCAAATTAGAAGCTCAAAAGTGCAGGGTCATGGAAGCCAGCCGCTGAGAGGTGAGAGTCTCACCATTCTGTGAGGTCCTTTGGGGTAGGTGCAGCCACCGCAAACATGTCAGCAAACTCTTAGCGACTGAGAAAACTGTCCCAGAGCGTGCAGACTCAACCTAAGTTCCTCCACTATGCTGTTGATGAACTTATGACACGTTACTTTTCTAATTTGTATCTTTTGAAAGCCAATGTGCTTTATTTTCTTTTCAAAAATATTATATTTTCATACTATAAAAGTAAAATGTGCTCATTGTATTTTTAAAAATGAGAGATAAAGAAAAGTAAAAGGGCTTCCCTGGTGGCGCAGTGGTTGAGAGTCCGCCTGCCGATGCAGGGGACATGGGTTCGTGCCCTGGTCTGGGAAGGTCCCACATGCCGCAGAGCGCCTGGGCCCGTGAGCCATGGCCGCTGAGCCTGCGCGTCCGGAGCCTGTGCTCCGCAACGGGAGAGGCCACAACAGTGAGAGGCCCGCGTACCGCAAAAAAAAAGAAAAGTAAAAAAAAAAAGCAATTACTCCCATCCTCCCATCCTCCCAAAACTACTATGCTAATAATTAGGCTTATTTCATCCCTATTTTTTTTTTCTCTAACCACTTTTGTTTTTCCATATTGTGTATTTGGGTCTATTTTCAACTGTGAGGGACTTGCTGTTTTGAACAGGGATTTTCTACAGACACTGTGCTCTTCCTTTTTTCCTTCTTCCACTAGACAGTCATTTACTGTGCTAAGTACTGAGAGGATGAAGATAGAATGTTTTGAACTTTATTTGTAGTCAGCTGGTTGGAGTCCAGTAACAGCTGTCTTAGATCACATTCTTTTCTTATTTGTACTTTAAAAGCCCTTCTTTGAATCTCACACTCTTCATTTGGTAACCAAATGGAAATACAGAGAACTTTATCAGTGGTTTTTTTTTGCGGTACGCAGGCCTCTCACTGTTGTGGCCTCTCCCGTTGCGGAGCACAGGCTCCGGACGCGCAGGCTCAGTGGCCATGGCTCACGGGCCCAGCCACTCCGCGGCACGTGGACCGGGGCACGAACCCGTGTCCCCTGCATTGGCAGGCGGACTCTCAACCACTATGCCACCAGGGAAGCCCTATCAGTGTATTTTGAATCAGCTTGGAGGTTCTAAGCCTTGCACACACTCAAATACCAATGCACATATAATTTTATGTGTATGTGGGAAAGAGGCAGTGGTGGGAAGTTTTGCATAAAAAGTGAAATGTCAGGGTCATAAGTGGGGGAGAGGTAGAAGACCCTGAAATTAGACCCATGAGCTTACATTTTACTCTTGACCACTCCTAGGTCATTTCCTGAGCATACCAGACCTAAAAAATCTAGGGTTCCCAAAGCCATGAGATTGAGGAAGCCAGCTGATTACCACTGTAACATGAAACCTTTCCTCATCTGGGAAGGCTGGTGGGGAGTGGGAAAACAAGTTCCCAGGGCACAGTTTGATTTGCTCGAAAAACTTATCTTGTTACAAACTGAGTATCTTGATGACATTCAGCCTAACAACTGGCTTGTCTGATCCCGACCTCAGCATTTCTATCTAAAGCTATTTACGCAAAACCATTTTCAAAACATTTCTCCATCTTCATAAAATGAGTTTTGAAATCCAAGTTAGATTTTATTCTTTTATTTGAAAAAAGTAATATGACAAATTTAGAAATATGACTATGAATGCAACTAAAGAAGAGGGAGCCCTGTCTTGGGAACTTTCAACTGAAGTACATCAATCACTTTTACTGAAATATTATGAGGAAAATCCAAACACCTGGTTAGCTCACCACTGATACTTGGGTTGTGACGATATTTTAGAGGAACATACAGCTAAAAAGTCTCTAACGTTTTGTCTTTGGTAGACCTCTTTTTCACTTGTCCTTCTTAGGGATATCATAATAAACTGCTCATTGGTGATTTGTCAAGAGATTTTCCCTCACTCCATTCTCCTCAATGCATGTTTTAGTTTATCTTGTAAGTGAAATGCAGAGACCCAAGCCTGGTGGAACCCTGAAGAGAAGAAAATGGAAGGCTAAGTCACTGTGAAGCTGAAAATCCAGATTTGGAAGGAGTCAGCAGCCTCACAGAGGATGTCTGAATGACACTGCTTGCATTGCCTGGGGCTCTGCAAATGGGACTGTGGTCAGGCAGGATTGGCCATTGTGTACAGGGCATGGTGTTCACCAGTGAGCTGTAAAGTCTTTCCCATTCCACTCATCTAGCACTTAGTACTCTCCTGTGCCTCTTACCTCACATGATTATCCTCTGTTTTCTTATATGCTAGTAAACCAGGATGGCTTCTAGACAGTGTATGGCACAACTCATTTCACTGAATTTGGGGTGCGAATGGCCCTTCTAGTGGGTGCCTGCATGGCCTGCATAACCAGACCTGATAGTCTTGTCAGTGCCCGACTGGGATGTAAATGTTTAAAGGGCAGAGATTATGGAATACAAAAAGTTTTCAATAAATTTTCAACTAAATTGACCAAGTCAGGAGACCAGCCCTAACTCCACTGACTACCAGAAGGAATGAATTGGTTTCCCAAGAGTAAAATCTGCCCCACAAACACGAGCTGTTTGGCAATGTTTTTAAAAAAAAAAACAGAAAACAAAAAACATTTAAAATTATGTAATGTTTCTGGTGGGTCGTATGCGCTCAGGTTTTGCCTCAGGCCCCATCACTCTGTTTTGTCATGACAAGCTTATTCCCACATTTATGATACCTGCCAGGCTGCTATAGGAAGTTTGATATGTGGCTTGGCCTTTCTGGACCTCATTTAACCTCTCTGGACAGCAGTTTTCTCATCTGTAAAATTGCCATCCTACTTGCCCTGCGTGCCTCAGGAGACCTTCCGATGACCCAGAGAGGTAATCTAGGTCGGCAAAAGGACTGTAAAACTTACAAAGCACAGTGTAATAAAATATATTATCATTCAATCCATTAATAGTGTTATGATTATTATTTTGATGGTATTGAAATGTGATCAGACCCAACATCTAGTATCTGCAAGTAAAGCTTCTTCACTTTAATCTTATAAAAGTGAACCTTCATCCTTTGGTTGGCAGACCAGCCTAAAGCCTGCAGAATGTTACATTTCTGGGCATGTTTTCATTCTCTCTATATTCCCCTGTGGTTTCTTGTGACCGTACAAAGATCGAGAGGCCACCTTTCATTCAAGAGGTTGTGGCATTCTATTCATTGTCAAGTTCTGGACGTTTTCCTCCTGATCACAGAAAACTGGTGTCACGTGGAGTATCCCTTCTTCACTCTTGACCCCTGCTTCCTCTATGGTGGGTATCCACCTAAAACTGGAGAAGAGAAGTCTGAAACCATGTATGTTAGAATGGAATACCCATCACAAGACACCTCCAAACCTTAAGATATATTTGGCTCTTGAATATTATGGATCTTTCATGTATCCTTTGGTAAAATATTAAGCAAAATGATAGACAAAATATAGACTGTGTAAAACCCCATGGAATTACATGATTTGAGTACTCATTCAGAGATGATCCATGAAGGGTCATGGAGTATTTGCTATACCTATGTCATATGAATACCACCTTCACCATTTTTGTAATATTCACTTATCACCTGTGCCATTATTTGTCTTAAGTTGATTTCTTTTACTTAAAAGAAATGCATTTATTTTAAAAGCAAAATATATAACCATAAGATGAATGAAAAGTCAGTATCACTTCTCATAAATAAAAGATAATGGTAAATATAAAAGCAATAAGAAAAAAATGTTATTATATATTAGTTATATATTATAGCCTGCCAAAACCAAGACCTACTCTCTCCTTGAAAGAAAGAAAGAAAGAAAGAAAGAAAGGAAGGAAGGAAGGAAGGAAGGAAGGAAGGAAGGAAGAAAGGAAAGAAAGAAAGAAAGAAGCAAGGAAGGAAGAAAGAAAGGAAGGAGAAAAAGAAAGCAAATTGACAAGTCTTAAACTCTTAAAGACCTATAAGTACCAATTTTCTCTATGAGGAAATAAGAATCAAAAGAAAAATTAATACTTAATAATCTTGGACATTTGAGATTAGTTCAGGATGGCAGAGTAGAAGGACATGCTCTCACTTCCTCTTGTGAGAGCACCAGAATCACAACTAACTGCTGAACAATCATCGACAGGAAGACACAGGAACTCACCAAAAAAGATACCCCACATCCAAAGACAAAGGAGAAGCCACAGTGAGATGGTAGGAGGGGCGCTATCACAATAAAATCAAATCCCATAACCGCTGGGTGGGTGACTCACAAACTGGAGAACACTTATACCACAGAAGTCCACCCACTGGAGTGAAGATTCTGAGCCCTACGTCAGGCTTTCCAACCTCCTGGGGGTCCGGCAACAGGAGGAGGAATTCCTAGATAATCAGACTTTGAATGCTAGTGGGATTTGATTACAGGACTCTGACAGGACTGGGGGAAACAGAGACTCCACTCTTGGAGGGCACACACAAAGTAGTGTGTGCATTGGGACCCAGGGGAAGGAGCAGTGATCCCATAGGTGACTGAACCAGACCTACCTGCTGGTGTTGGAGGGTCTCCTGCAGAGGCATGGGGTGGCTGTGGCTCACCATGAGGGCAAAGACACTGGCAGCAGAAGTTCTAGGAAGTATTCCTTGGTGTGAGCCCTCCCAGAGTCTGCCATTAGCCCCACCGAAGAGCCCACGTAGGCTCCAGTGCTGGGTTGCCTCAGGCCAAACAACCAACAGGGAGGGAACCCAGCCCCATGCAACAGCAGACAAGTGAATTATAGTTTTACTGAGCTCTGCCCACCAGAGCAACAGCCAGCTCTACCCACCACCAGTCCCTCCCATCAAGAAGCTTGCACAAGCCTCTTAGATAGCCTCATCCACCAGAGGACAGACAGCAGAAGCAAGAACAACTACAGTTCTGCAGCCTGTGGAAGTTCCAGGCAGGATAAACCCAAGGACAAACACGCTAAGACACACAGTAATCAAATTGGCAAAAATTAAAGACAAAGAAAAATTATTGAAAGCAGCAAGGGAAAAATGACAAATAACATACAAGGAAACTCCCATAAGGTTAACAGCTGATTTCTCAGCAGAAACTCTACAGGCCAGAAGGGAGTAGCATGACATATTTAAAGTGATGAAAGGGAAGAACCTACAACCAAGATTACTCTACCTGGCAAGGATCTCATTCAGATTCGATGGAGAACTCAAAAGCTTTACCGACAAGCAAAAGCTAAGAGAATTCAGCACCACCAAACCAGCTCTACAACAAATGCTAAAGGAACTTCTCTAAGTGGGAAACACAAGAGAAGAAAAGGACCTACAAAAACAAACTCATAACAATTAAGAAAATGGTCATAGGAACATACATATCAATAATTACCTTAAACGTGAATGGATTAAATGCTCCAGTCAAAAGACACAGGTTCGCTGAATGGATACAAAAACAAGACCCATATATATGCTGTCTACAAGAGACCCACTTCAGAGCTAGGGACACATACAACTGAAAGTGAGGAGATAGAAAAAGATATTCCATGCAAATGGAAATCAAAAGAAAGCTGGAGTAGCAATACTCATATCAGATAAAGTAGACTTTAAAATAAAGAATGTTACAAGAGAAAAGGAAGAACACTACATAATGATCAAAGGGATCAATCCAAGAAGAATATATAAGAGTTATAAATATATATGCACCCAACATGGAAACACCTCAATTCATAAGGAAACTGCTAAGAGCTATAAAAGAGGAAATCGATAGTAACACAGTAAAAGTGGGGGACTTTAACACCTCACTTACACCAATGGACAAATCATCCAAACAGAAAATTAATAAGGAAACACAAGCTTTAATAGACACAATAAACCAGATAGGTTTAATTGATATTTATAGGACATTCCATCCAAAAACAGCAGATTACACTTTCTTCTCAAGTGCACATAGAACATTCTCCAAGATAGATCACATCCTGGATCACAAATCAAGCCTCAGTAAATTTAAGAAAACTGAAATCAGATCAAGCATCTTTTCTGACCACAACACTGAGATTAGAAATCAATTACAGGGAAAAAGAACATAAAAAACACAAACACATGGAGGCTAAACAGTACGTTACTAACTAACCAAGAGATCACTGAATAAATCAAAGAGGAAATCAAAAAATTCCTAGAGACCAATGACAATGAAAACATGATGATCCAAAACCTATGGGATACAGCAAAAGCAGGTCTAAGAGGGGAGTTTATAGCAATACAATCCTACCTGAAGAAACAAGAAAAATCTCAAATAAACAATCTAACCTTACACCTAAAGGAACTAGAGAAAGAAGAACAAACAAAACCCAATGTTAGTAGAAGGAAAGAAATCATAAGGATCAGAGCCGAAATAAATGAAATAGAAACAAAGAAAACAATAGCAAAGATCAATAAAACTAAAAGCTGGTTCTTTGAGACGATAAATAAAATTGATAAACCATTAGCCAGACTCATCAATAAAAAAAGAGGGAGAGGACTCAAATCAATAAAATTAGATATGAAAAAGGAGAACTTACAACAGACACTGCAGGAATACAAAGCATCCTAAGAGACTACTACAAGCAACTCTGCCAATAAAATGGACAGCCTGGAAGAAATGGCCAAATTCTTAGAAAGGTATAACCTTCCAAGACTGAACCAGGAAGAAATAGAAAATATGAACAGAGCAATCACAAATAATGAAACTGAAACTATGATTAAAAATCTTCCAACAAACAAAAGTCCAGGACCAGAGGGCTTCACAGGTGAATTCTATCAAACATTTAGAGAAGAGCTAACACCTATCCTTCTCAAACTCTTCCAAAGAATTGCAGAGGAAGGAACACTCCTAAACTCATTCTATGAGGCCACCGTTACCCTGATACCAAAACCAGACAACGATACTGCAAAAAAAAGAAAATTACAGACCAATATCACTGATGAATATAGATGCAAAAATCCTCAACAGAATACTAGCAAACAGAATCCAACAACACTTTAAAAGGATCATACACCATGATCAAGTGGGATTTATCCCAAGGATGCAAGGATTCTTCAATATACGCAAATCAGTCAATGTGATACACCATATTAACAAATTGAAGAATAAAATCCATATGATCATCTCAATAGATGCAGAAAAAGCTTTTGACAAAATTCAACACCCATTTATGATAAAAACTCTCCAGAAAGTGCGCATAGAGGGAACTTACCTCAACATAATAAAGGCCATATATGACAAACCCACAGCTAACAGCATTCTCAATGGTGAAAAACTGAAAGCATTTCCTCTGAGATCAGGAAAAAGACAAGGATGTCCACTCTCACCACTATTCATCAACATAGTTTTGGAAGTCCTAGCCATGTCAATCAGAGAAGAAAAAGAAATAGAAGGAATACAAAGTGGAAAAGAAGAAGTAAAACTGCCACTGTTTGCAGATGACATGATACTATACATAGAGACTCCTAAAGATGCCACCAGAAAACTACTGGCGCTAATCAATGAATTTGGTAAAGTAGCAGGATACAAAATTAATGCACAGAAATCTCTTGCATTCCTGTACACTAATGATGAAAAATCTGAAAAAGAAATTAAGGAAACACTCCCACTTACCTTTGCAACAAAAAGAATAAAATACCTAGGAATAAACCTACCTAGGTATTTTAACCTTGGGAGACAAAAGACCTGTACACAGAAAACTGTACAACACTGATGAAAGAAATTAAAGATGATACCAACAGATGGAGAGATATACCATGTTCTTGGATTGGAAGAATCAACATTGCGAAAATGACTCTACTACCCAAAGCAATCTACAGATTCAATGCAATCCCTATCAAATTACCAATGGCAGTTTTTATGGAACTAGAACAAATCATCTTAAAATTTGTATGGAGACACCAAAGACCCCAAATAGCCAAAGCAGTCTTGAGGGAAAAAAACGGAGCTAGAGGAATCAGACTCCCTGACTTCAGACTATACTACAAAGCTACAGTAATCAAGGTAATATGGTACTGGCACAAAAACAGAAGTATAGGTCATGGAACAGGATAGAAAGCCTAGAGATAAACCCATGCACCTATGGTCAACAAATCTGTGACAAAGGAGGCGAGGATATACAATGGAGGAAAGACAGTCTCTTCAATAAGTGGTGCTGGGAAAACTGGACAGCTACATGTAAAAGAATGAAATTAGAATACTCCCTGACACCATACAGAAAAATAAACTCAAAATGGGTTAGAGACCTAAATATAACACCAGGCACTATAAAACTCTTAGAGGAAAACATAGGAAGAACACTCTTTGACATAAATCACAGGAAGATCTTTTTTGATCCACCTCCTAGAGTAATGGAAATAAAACCAAAAATAAACAAATGGGACCTAATGCAACTTAAAAGCTTTTGCACAGCAAAGGAAACCATAAACAAGACGAAAAGATAACCCTCAGAATGGGAGAAAATATTTGCAAACGAATCAATGGACAAAAGATTAATCTCCAAAATATATAAACAGCTCATGCAGCTCAATATTAAAAAAAACAAACAACCCAATCCAAAATTGTGTCATTTGTTGAGACGTGGATGGATCTACAGAGTGTCATACAGGGTGACGTAAGTCAGAAAGAGAAAAACAAATGTCATATATTAACGCATGTATGTGGAACCTAGAAAAATGGTACAGATGAACTGGTTTGCAGGGCAGAAATTGAGACACAGATGTAGAGAACAAACTTATGGACACCAAGAGGGGAAAGCGGCAGGGGATAGAGGTGGTGGTGTGATTAATTGGGAGATTGGGATTGACTTATATACACTAATATGTATAAAATGGATAACTAATAAGAATCTGCTGTATAAAAAAATAGATAAATTCAAAAAAAGTTAATAATTTTGCATATGTTTTAGTATTTAGTGTTTTCTTTATTATGGCTTCAAATCATTTGACATATCAAATATAGTGGTCACAAACATGGGGTATTCATGTATTCTGATGGTATATGAAGATTTTATCCTTATCTGTGGATGTTTTCAATAATATAATCTAAATTGCTGGGAAGTTATAGCTTTTAAGTTTTAATAAAAAATCTATTCTTTGCCTCATTTCTTAATTAAAGGAATAAGGAACTTTATTTCTTTAAGCCAAAGTCTTCACTATAGATAATTAAACAACCACCACAACAAGAAAGTACTAAAAGGTTATTTATTCAGATACCAGTGGATGTGCTTTATATTCTAATTCAGTCCTCACAATAGCTCTATAAAGTAAATGCTATTAAGGTACCCATTTTACAGATGTGGAAAATGAGGCTTACATAGAATCTGTTAGTTTGCTGTGATCACATAGCTAGTAAATCAGACAATCTGATTCTGGAGCCTGCAATCTTAACTCTTCCTGAAATAATCTTACCTCTAAGGAAAAAAAAAAAAGATTACTAAGTATAGTAAGAGGCCACAGTTCATTGTTTTTGTAAAGTATGTTAATCATCTACCTCACTGAAATTAAGTTTGGCATTCTGAAATTTCTGTACCTTTGAAAGATCAAATTTTACAATTTGGATTTAGGTTCAGAAAGTAAAGTAAATAAGCAAATATCCAACAATAACAAAAAACCTTTTACTGGTCACTTTGGGTTTTTTTGTTTGTTTTTTAAAATGAATGTTCAATGAACCTCCCTCCCTGCCTTCCTCCCTCCCTCTCTCCCTTCCTTTTCTTTTTCCTTCCTTCCTTCCTTTGTATTGCTTTACTTAAATTCCTTAAAATGATGCTATTTTATTAAAAAGACTCTGAAGACAAATTTGAGATAAGGTTCTGTGGGAATTCATAGAGCCAGGGAAAAGTAAAAATTTCCAAAGTCTGTAGAACCCAAGACTTCATTTAAAATTGCCAGCAATGACTCCCACCAATATTTCATTCCATGCCCTTTCATCATTATCTCATTCCTTTTTCCACCTCCTTCATGGCAGGGTTTCTCAACCTCAGTACTATTGAGACACTGTGGGCCAGATAAGTCTTCACTGGAAATGGCTGTCTTGTACATTGTAGGATGTATAGCAGTACTGCTGGGCTTTACCCACTAGATGCCAGTAGTATCCCCCCAGTTGTAACTATCAAAAATATTATCAGACTTCACAAAATCGTTCCTGGTGAAGAACCATGGGATTACCTAAGCTCATGGTACTTTTCTGCCCATTTTGCTGTTAATTGATATCTGCTGTTGTTGCTGGTAGTGGTGTTATTGTTGTCACTTTTTACCTGTATTAAAGCTTGTCTTTCTGCTTAGAGAGAGGACAGGCTTAGAATCCTTAGGTCTTAATAAAGTCTCCCTTGATTTTCAAGTCGTAACAGTGAAGTAGAAAAAACAATGGCATTATAACATATATATCTAAATGTTTTTAGTTTAAGTACTGAATCTAAATTTCTATCAGATTGTCTTCTCAAAGAAGGATATTTTCTAAAGGTACTAATCAAGCACAGTGACTTCCAGAAGTGAATGGGACCCTTATTGGCCTGAGCTGGCCTGGGATCACTGTGGAAATCAGAAAAGGAATGGACAACATTATGATTGCTTTTTGGTTAATCTGAGGTTTCCAAAATTCCAGGGGCTTTTTTTTTTTCTTTTTCACCAGCATAAGCTGGTATCGCACCTCACTTTTTTGTGTTTGCATAATTAGAGAAACAAGCATATCCTCATCTTGTCATATGGTGTAGTGACATGGGCCAGAAGATACCACGCTCATAGATTCCCCATCTAGATTATAATGATTGCCCTATCACTACTTAGGGAAACACTCTTGAAGCCCCCAGACACATGTGCCACCGTTTGATGGATAATTGACTCAAAATTCATATCAACAACACCATTTCAAATTCTTACCTGTTAGACCAGTAAAAGAACTTGGGGTGCTTCGTTGGGAAGGATGATGGGGCGGAGGGAAGTGAAAATACAAAGGAGAACTTAGAACAAAAGACTTGAGAAAGATTTTACAGGAGAAAGGTGTTTGCGATGGAACCTAGCAAGCACCACTTTTCCTATATTGCCACGTGGAAATTGCCTATGATATTTTCCTGAACTGCTGCTATGCTAAGGCTAAGCTGAGAAGGAGGTGGCAGTTAAGTAAAGGTCCACTCTTGGAAGCAGGTCTTCTTTTGTGAGTTGTGCTTTTGGTTACATTGAAAAGATAATAATATTTGTTTCTGTTTCCATCATGTCCTTATATTGTCAGCTCCTTACTCTACTCTTATTACTCAGATGCATGATTGGTTTAGTCCCCTCTTTTATTCCTGGAGACTCTCCTCTAGATTTATTCTCTCTCAGAAGTATTCCTTTCTACTTCCCTACAATCAAAACCAGTGTTCAAAGAAAAATGTTCAAATCAAACCATTTAGGAATGGCTCTGATAAGGTACCCTAAAACGTACCTTTTAAAAAGGTACCTTTCTAAAACACAGAAGTTATTACTAATTGATACTTTTTGCTTTAAGGCACTACTCTTGCATATTTAATAGTGAGATTAATGGATTAGTTAGGGTGGGATAAATTTAGGGTAGAAATTATTTTGAGACCCTCATAAACACCTGTTCTTATGATGAATGAAGCTGATCAAGGCTTTTACTGCTGTAACTCAAAAAAAAAATCATTGGAACATATGGTTTAATGTTATTATTAATGAAATTTCCTTGTTTCACCTACCTACTTCATAAGCAACCTTCTTTTCTACTATCACTTGTTTCTGTGTCTTAGATGTATTGATTTATCATTCATCAGTGCCTAGCTTTGAGGATAGATAGCAGCGTAATTAAATAAGTTTATTCATCTGCATATATGTCTTATGCTATGTTCTAAAATTTATAGTGGGAAATGAGGACATAGATTGATTCCAGTAAGGAACCATCCATGGGTTATTTTAAGTGAATTGGAGAGTTCAAGGCTGCAGAAACCTTCAAATGTCATCTACTGGAGACTTCAAAATAAAATCCCTTAAAAAGAGATAGATTATGTATATAATGCTACCAGGAATCATAAGTGTTATCAACTTGGACCTCTTGAGAACCTATTGAGACTCAGTGGAGTGAAGTGACTTGGAGTAAATTCCCACAGCTGGTTAAAATAAGTTGAGGCAACCTCTTCTTTCTTGGGCTCCAGCATTACCCAAAGCTTTTCCTTGTCCGCTGCAACCTCTGCTGCAGTAGTCCTCCTTTGAGGATGCTTATAAAATGGTTTCATTTCAAACAGTGAAACATAGTTCAGGGCTTCTTAGAATTCAACAGTTAAGTTGAAGCTGGAATTTTTAAGCCCAGAACTTTGAAATAAACATATATAAGGAAAATTTAAAACTTTTTACATGAATTCTTAATCTTGGACTGTGAGTGAAAATGTTTTGCCATATTGATTTTAGCCTTTCCCCTGACCTGGATCTCCCCCTCCCCAGCTTTTTGAATGAGTCAGTTCTACGTAGGGCCTAGCATAACTCAGCACATTGGAGGTGCTCCACCAAGTTTGTTGCTTTTTTCACCTGCCTTGTCACACATGGTTTCTGATTGTGCTTACAGGGCACATTGAACTACAATCACTCTCTCACTCCAAAATCCGTCACCTTAAGGCAAAGCAAAATCATTCCCTCCTTTGCTCAATGGATGACTGGGTGATAGCTGTTCTTTGTGCATATTCATGTTGAGTAGGTGCTGTATAACATCACTTGTTCTTTTTTTAATGTGACTCACGACAAAATTACCCCAGCTTTCAGTAATCTCAAGGAAAAAAAAAAAAAAAAAAACTTGCCATCTGCAGTTTACTGCTTTTAACCTGAAAAATAGGATCTAAAATGATACTCAGATACTTAGAATGTTTCACTTGTTATAGGCAGAAGCTGACAGATGGCACATGGTGGTAGGCTGGTGCAACACAAGAAGCAAAGGCAGGGCCAAGTAGGCACTGGTGTGGAAGAGCTTGGGAAAAGGTCACGACCATATTTTAAACCATAGAAAATTAGTTACTTCCTTTATTCTCCAAATAGCCAGTTTATAGATATTCTCAGTAACACTTTGCAGTTGGTCTTTGAGGAGGGAGCCTGTAAGTAGTGATGCAAGGGGATATCACTTATGTCTGTTGGTAAGGAGACTATCCTAACCTCTAATTTTAAGCCATACAACTTGGATGCTTACTCAATTTAAGATTCTTGTTCCTCCTCTTTGTATAATGCATTTACTTGGATTTCTATAACTGGAGATTAACAGCAACGTAATTTACCTTGGGGATGGGGGAGCAAAGAGGGCTAAGTGGAGCATTTCTTAAAACTTTGTTTTCCTTGGACATATTCTTATTCAGCTGTGGTATGTAACATAATAGATTTTCAAGAAATATTTATAAAATATTGACACTGGGAAGAGTTTATACATCCTTCTTAATCACAGACTCCAGAAACTTCTGCATTCTAGAATTTCAGAGAATTTGACCCTGTTGCTTTATGCTGAAGGTAAGAGACTTTTGACATCTGATTGCTTCCATCAGCATTTTCCAATGTAGAGCACGATGCAGAAATATCCTGATGGACATATTTTTGACACAAAGTGATTATTTGAATT
Source organism: Globicephala melas (assembly GCF_963455315.2). Taxonomy (NCBI): domain Eukaryota; kingdom Metazoa; phylum Chordata; class Mammalia; order Artiodactyla; family Delphinidae; genus Globicephala; species Globicephala melas. Next base: position 153,842,866 of record NC_083315.2, read on the forward strand.
GATTTTAACAGCATACCATTTTGAAAGATTGAAAGGACAAATGCAGCTGGACGTGTGGTAAAGTATGTGCAGTATGTTGTGAAATATTTTTTAAATCACAAGGATGTGGATGATACCATTCACTCAATGCTGAAAACCTCTCAGTTGAACAAAGACAAGTATTTGCTTTGTTCCATGATACACTGCATGTGTGATTTAAAATGGCAGAGCTGACTAAGCTCTCAGGTCTGTAGACCTTGTTTGCTTTGGGAGGCAGGGAGCTGTCCATGGTCCCGAATGGCATAAGCTTCTTTGTGTGTGTGTACAAATTTTTTTTTTTTTAAACATCTTTATTGGAGTATAATTGCTTTACAATGGTGTGTTACTTTCTGCTGTATAACAAAGTGAATCAGCTATACATATACATACATCCTGATATCTCCTCCCTCTTGTGTCTCCCTCCCACCCTCCCTATCCCACCGCTCTAGGTGGTCACAAAGCACCGAGCTGATCGCCCTGTGCTATGCGGCTGCTTCCCACTAGCTATCTCTTTTACATTTGGTAGTGTATATATGTCCATGCCACTCTATCACTTCTTCCCAGCTTACCCTTCCCCCTCCACGTGTCCTCAAGTCCATTCTCTACATCTGCATCTTTAGTCCTGTCCTGCCTCTAGGTTCTTCAGAACCATTTTATTTTATTTTTTTTAGATTCCATATATATGTGTTAGCATACAGTATTTGTTTTCTCTTTCTGACTTACTTCACTCTGTATGACACAGTCTAGGTCCATCCACCTCACTACAAATAACTCAATTTCATTTCTTTTTATGGCTAAGTAATATTCCATTGTATATATGTGCCACATCTTCTTTATCCATTCATCTGTTGATGGACACTTAGGTTGCTTCCATGTCGTGGCTATTGTAAGTAGAGATGCAGTGAACATTGTGGCACATGACTCTTTTTGAATTATGGTTTTCTCAGGGTATATTCCCAGCAATGGGATTGCTGGATTGTATGGTAGTTCTATTTTTAGTTTTTTAAGGAACCTCCATACTGTTCTCCATAGTGACTGTATCAATTTACATACCCACCAACAGTGCAAGAGGGTTCTGTTTTCTCCACACCCTTTCCAGCATATATTGTTTGTAGATATTTTGATGATGGCCATTCTGACCGGTGTGAGGTGATATCTCATTGTAGTTTTGATTTGCATTTCTCTACTGATTAGTGATGTTGAGCATCCTTTCATGTGTTTGTGGGCAATCTGTATATCTTCTTTGGAGAAATGTCTATTTAGGTCTTCTGCCCATTTTTGGATTGGGTTGTTTGTTTTTCTGATATTGAGCTGCATGAGCTGCTTGTAAATTTTGGAGATTAACCCTTTGTCAGTTGCTTCATTTGCAAATATGTTCTCCCATTTTGAGAGTTGTCTTTCCGTCTTGTTTATGGTTTCCTTTGCTGTGCAAAAGCTTTTAAGTTTCATTAGGTCCCATTTGTTTATTTTTGTTTTTATTTCCATTTCTCTCGGAGTTGGGTCAGAAAGGATCTTGCTGTGATTTATGTCATAGAATGTTCTGCCTATATCTTCCTCTAAGAGTTTGATAGTGTCTGGCCTTAAAGATTTAGGTCTTTAATCCATTTTGGGTTTACTTTTGTGTATGGTGTTAGGGAGTGTTCTAATTTCATTCTTTTACATGTAGCTGTCCAGTTTTCCCAGCAGCACTTACTGAAGAGGCTGTCTTTTCTCCATTGTATATTCTTGCCTCCTTTATCAAAAATAAGATGACCATAAATCCATAAATATGGATTTATCTCTGGGCTTTCTATCGTGTTCCATTGATCTTTATTTCTGTTTTTGTGCCAGTATCATACTGTCTAGATTACTGTAGCTTTGTAGTATAGTCTGAAGTCCAGCAGCCTGACTCCTTCAGCTCCATTTTTCTTTCTAAAGATTGCTTTGGCTATTCAGGGTCTTTTGTGTTTCCATACAAATTGTGAATTTTTTTTTTCTAGTTCTGTGAAAAATGACATTGGTAGTTTGACAGGGATTGCATTGAATCTGTAGATTGCTTTGGGTAGTAGAGTCATTTTCACAATGTTGATTCTTCCAATCCAAGAACATGGTATGTTTCTCCATCTGTTTGTATCATCCTTAATTTCTTTCATCAGTGTCTTATAGTTTTCTGCATAGAGGTCTTTTGTCTCCCTAGGTAGGTTTATTCCTAAGTATTGTATTCTTTTTGTTGCAGTGGTAAATGGGAGTGTTTCATTAATTTCTCTTTCAGATTTTTCATCATTAGTGTATAGGAATGCAAGAGATTTCTGTGCATTAATTTTGTATCCTGCAACTTTACCGAATTCATTGATTAGCTTTAGTAGTTTTCTGGTGGCATCTTTAGGATTCTCTATGTATAGAATCATGTCATCTGCAAACAGTGACAGCTTTACTTCTTGTCCGATTTGGATTCCTTTGATTTCTTTTTCTTCTCTGGTTGCTGTGGCTAAAACTTCCAAAACTATTTTGAATAATAGTGGTGAGAATGTACCACCTTGTCTTGTTCCTGATCTTAGTGGAAATGCTTTCAGTTTTTCACCATTGAGAACGATGTTGGCTGTGAGTTTGTCATATATGGCCTTTATTATGTTGAGGTAGGTTCCCTCTATGCCTACTTTCTGGAGGCTTTTATCATAAATGGGTGTTGAATTTTGTCAAAAGCTTTTTCTGCATCTACTGAGATGATCATATGTTTTTTCTCCTTCAGTTTGTTAATATGGTGTATCACATTGATTGATTTGCGTATATTGAAGAATCCTTGCATTCCTGGGATAAACCCCACTTGATCATGGTGTATGATCCTTTTAATGTGCTGCTGGATTCTGTTTGCTAGTGTTTCGTTGAGGATTTTGAATGGCTTAAGCTTGATGAGTGTGGACCCAAGATTCCAAGGAAAGTGACTGGAATCCCTTGATCTGCACTGACTTTAGTAATAAAGGCAGTGGAATAATGGGATCCCATAGAATTTAGCAAAATAAGAGTAGAGACAGGTGGTAAGGAGTAGCCCAGACTATAGTTCACAGCACAGCAACGTGTAAGTTGCAGGTTCAGCTGTAAAATTTGATTCCTGTGGTTTATCCCAAAGCAGTGATTTTCAAAGGCGGTTTTGAATAGTCTTACGAAATGCAGCTATATTACCTGAGGTGATGAGTTTGCCTCTTTTTTTAAGGCAAGCAGTGTTGGGCCTGATCATTACTTGAATTACCAAATCGAAAGACAAAGTCAGGTGCTGAGATACTGAGGCTGTGGCTTCTTGCCTTTTCTTTTCTCTCCCCTTCTCTCCTCACCTCACCTTCCTCACCTCCCTTCTCTTCTCCCCTTCTTTTCTCTCTCCCTTCCACTCCTCCCATCCTTTTCTACTCTCTCCTTTCTCTTTTCTTCTCTTCCCTTCTTTGTCTCTCTGCCTGTCTTTCTCTGTCTCTCTGAATTTACTCTGAGTCAATATTCAAATTTGATAATTCAGGGATATGGGTCCTTATGGGTTTCATCTTTCAGAGGACATTTCAAAGAGAGGTCCTGATCAGTGGTGAAACTTATAGATTTTTTGACACTTTTTTTCAAAAATAAACTTATTGGGACTTTGAGAGGCTATCATTTGAGCAATTGTAGTCTACCTCCACAGAGGCTTGATAGACTTTCAACTACCTTCTCAACTACCATCCTTACTCCTCCCTCATTGTTCCCCTGTTTCAGGAAGTGGGATCTGTTCCTCTCCCAGTGAAGATAAATAGTGATTTCCAGGGAACTTTTTGGGATCATAAGGAAAAGAATTCCTTTTATGAGAATGGAAAACCTGGCATCTTTTGGTCTCAAGTAGATTACCTTCTTTCTCAAGGGAGATGAACCAGAGTTCATGGGAGTCACAGTCTAATGAAGCCAATGACCACAGTGTTTTCTATCTCTGGGGAGATGCAAATAGTGAACTTCCTGACCTGGTGCCAATATAAGAAATGCAGTGATGACCTGCCACATCTGAATTCCTTCTGGCCCTTGGTACACTCTCTTCACCTCCATTTTATATGATCTCTTCCTCATCTCCCCATATTATTTAATTTAGTAAGCAGACATCCCCTGGTATGAGCTCTGTAAATATTGTAACTGAATTACTGTCTGTTTACTTAACTCATTACAGAAAACCATGATAAGCTTTTTAATTACAAAATTAGCTCTGCCAAATCAATTTCTTTCATTTAATAAACTGAAGAAAATGGTACAACAAGGATAAAATCATACCCCTTTCCTATCCTTTTTAAAAATACTCTTTGTCTAAAAATAATTGTTGTAATAAAAATAATAATAACAACAGCAACAGCACTCCTGTTATCCCTGTCCCAGTACTGTGTGGCTCCTTTAAACTGTTAAGCCATGCTAGACCCATTCAGCCAGCACTACATAAAAGACTCCTCTTGAACCTACACATTATTCTCTGCCTTGTCCTGACCTGCCTAGCTCTTTACTTACCAACTTGTTTCTGATTTTTCTGGTTTTAATCTTATGGCTAAGTTTTCTGTATGTCTTGCATCTCTCTTTAGATTTGTCACTCATCATTGCTTCTTTTTAAGATACACCTCTCCACTGTAATTTGTATGTCTGCTAATGTTACACAGCTTTGGACCCTTTAGTGTAGATACATATCTCTGATACAGCAAGACCAAGCTCAAGGATGCTTTACCTAGTCTGTAGCCAGCAAGCTGAGATCCCCCTGGCCTCTCAAGCAAGGGCTTGACAAATCCTAACAATAAAATAAGTGACTTATATATGCCCTTCTTTGTTTTCTCCATTTTCATTGTAAAGGTAAATATTTAGTCAGTTTGGTTTATGGGTCTGGTTAAATCATTTTAATTTTACTTTATTTAATGTAATCACTTTGGGAGACATTTGGGAGTATGGCCACTTGTGAAATCATTATAATTTCCATGGAGAAACTTCAGGGATATTTTACCAAAATGTTTCTGAAATGCTGCACCCATGGTTAAACCTAAAGAATATTTGGGGAAAAGAAGGTATCTCTTATGAAAATGATAAAGAATACCTATATGGGAAATCCTTCCCATTCTATATCCTTTATCCAAGCATATTTCACACAAATGAGATGCTTTATACTGTGTCTCTAATTAGACTTATTTCAAAGTCTCAAGCCAGAAGAAATTCATCGTTGCTCAGAAAAACACATAGTGTATAATGATGAGATTTCTAAGACTGCTGCAACATTTGACCAACAGTGTCCTTACTGAAACTTTTACACTTTCTTTCTCTGGATAAGGCCAGATGCATATGAAAACAGACTTAACATGTTTTTGCCTATGGCTAGAAAATCAAGAGAAAACATTGAAAGCTATATATTATTAATGTTGCCGCATATAATTTGGGAACTATAAATCCCAGAGACCAGGTACTTTTTCCCCACTAATGTTGTATTAAAACAGAATTCTCTTAATGTGTTTACAAATGCATTGCCATTAAATACATAAGTTCTTTCTTTGTACATTCCTCGTTTTTGGCGAAACTCTTGGTGGTTGAGTTGAAAATGGTTATTGTCTAGTAAGAGGTGGTTTATGAAGAATAACATATTTCATTGGATCACTCAGTTAGGAACTCAGCATGTGTTTGCTCAGCCCTCATCTTGATGACCACAGATTGTTGGCTCTTGCTACTGCCTAAAGTGGCACAATAATTAATTCAGGAGTTTGCTTCTTTTCCCTGGGATGCTTTAGGGCAGTGTAAGACAATTAAGTCTTTAGAGGAATGAGAAGGAATCTTTGATGTATTTTAGGTCTAAAGATGTCATAACTGTGAATCACAAAGTTGTGACATGACACACTTACCTCAGAAAATTGTCTTTATGGAATTACAGCTGTATCTTGTCTCAGATTCCACTCTCATGCAATTTTGTATGTTCTCATTAAAGCAAGAACCAACTTCCTAATGTAGTTTCTGGGAACTTGCATCAAAAAAATTCCAACCTTTGTGGCCTGTTTTCCAAATAGCTTTTATGTCATGAGTCAGAACACGGCATGAGAAATTTCTCCTTGAAAAGAGATCACTGCTTTTGACAGTTAGCTTTTCTCAATGCAGTCATCAGACTGCACATGACTGATGTGTGTGCATATGTGGGGAGGGGTCTCCGTTCCCTGGAACCATAATGTCAGGTTTCATATTGTCTGAGATTAGCATCTCTTCAAAATCAACCATGTATTGCTTTCTCTCCAAATCGCCTTCCCTGCTGACCATAACTGGTTATATAATCCTGCGTCTTCCATTATCCTGACTGCCGATCCATGCCTGATGCCTATGCCAGGTCTCACAATGCCACAAGCTTTTGATTGCTTCATTCTAAGCTGCTTAATAAGACAATTAAAAATGATTTACAAATGGCTGTCGCAATACACCTGGGGATCAGGGAGAGAATGTTCTATGTGCTGCAGTATTAAAAATGCATGCCCTTCTACAGCTTCTTTTGCAGCTGCCTTTAATTCTAGTACTGGTTTACTTCTGTCATATTATTTTTTTTCAAATATTATTTTACAGTAGTCCCTTCTAGATCATGTATATCTGGAAAGAATTCAAGGGATGTGCCACTGATCCTGGGTTGTTCTGAAAGCTTTTTCCTTGTAGTGGGAGTGGTAGTGGCGGGGGGGTGGGGTGGGTAGGTGAGGGCAACTGCCTAGAAATCTAGAGAGTTAGGAGGTAGTACGAATAGTCTTTCATCAAGCTGACTTATTCTCAGCTTCAGGGTTAAACCTAATTTAATCACTGATACATCCATCCTGATCCGTTTCCTCTTTCCTCTTCACTCTTATTGCTGCATTGATTAAAATGGGAAAATTTCACAAAGATTCTATCGTGAGTCACACAAAATTCATCTATAGAAAATGGAAATTTATCAGAAATAATGGCATTGGTAGGTTGAACATGATAACTGGAAAATTAAGACAGAATCTCTTCTCATCTTGTATGTGTGGAAAATGCTCATTTTTGGGGTTTTATTTAGTTGTTTTTTTTTTTTAGTTCAGAAAAGTTAAAATTGATATTGACCTAAATTTTAAGGAGAGTCTCTATTTTTAATTCTGAGATCCAAGGATTAATAGAATTGGCATTGACTGGCTCATTGTAACTTTTCTTAGGAAGAGTGTGTATGGAATGGATTAAAGAAAAGAAGAACCTTTGAAGCCAGATAGCCCTGTAATTCATTTTTACCTCTGTTATTTAGTAAAGTATAAGACTTTGAGAAAGATGCTACAGCCATCTGAAATTCCATATTCTCATTAATAAAGTAAATATATGCACCCTGACATCTCAGGTTTACGTGACTATTGTATAAGGTAATCTACGTAAAGTGCGTGGATCACTGAATGAGCATACTTTGAAGCATACTGTGTAAACATACTTTGAAGTGGAGATTGAAAATAATTTTTTTAGGGTTTCATCTAATAGTTGTGGGTTTCATCTAGTAGTTGTCAGTTTCATGGAAGACTGCAGTCCCAGAAGGGAAGGAAACAGAGATAGGGAGGATCCACCAATGGGAGATGGCCAAATTGTTCCAAAGTATAGTAATTTCAGGCCCATCAAGTGTTCCAAATACAATCATTGCGAGCCCACAGTGAGATTGTGATTTAAGAATACACCCTTCCTTGGTTAGAACTGGCTTACCATCCAGTAGAGACCAATCCTAAATGTATGTAAGACATCCAGGACTCTAGCTGGGGTAGACATAGCTGGAACATCATATCTTTTATGCAAGATTGCAAGCTCTCTGAGAACAGTAGTCTTCTTCACTGAACAGTACTTTTTCTACTACATATTCAAGAGATACTTTTTGGTTGCACCAAGGTTAAATTAAATTTACTTAAAGCTTAATGTTAAACCTCAATTAAAACATATTTAGTGAGCATCTATTATGGGGACGTGATTGGGTTAGGACAAGCAGGGGTCCAAGGGAGTGTAAGACATTTATTCTGCATTCTAAGAGTCTGCAATATAGTTGGGGAGAAGAGACACCCAGTTAAAATTGTCGGTGTGACTTAGACAAATTATTTAACATATCTAACAAGTTTTTTTTTAATACGCAAAATGAGGAATTGTAGTTGGTCTTTTAGTTTCCTTATAATTCTAGAACTCCAAGAAAGTAGCCATTTTCATGGCTGCATATTTATGTAAGATGGGTGTTTTCCATAATAGGTCCTATAGGTATGCAGAAAAGAAAGATATCTGGAAATCGGGGGAGATACGTATTCGTGGAGGTGCTGGAATTTGCACTGAGCCTTAAAGGATAGACTTAGGTGAAAAATCAACCTTCATCACCAAATAGCATGGGCAAGTTACAGAGAGAATACACTACCTGATAGTTATTGTGTGTGTGTTGGGGGGGAGGGGTGTGGTGGAAGGTTTAGCAAGAAGTACATCTAGAATTGTCCTGCCTTTTCCCATTCTGTATTTTCTCTATCTCTCCACATTTTTTCTACATTTTCAGAATCTAGCTGTTTTAGTCATACCAAATATCTTAAAAGAACCTGTGTTCTATGTGATACAGGAATTTGAGGTAGTTAGAATTTCAAGAGAAGATTATGCTTTCTTGATGTCTGAATGGACCCAACCTCTTTAGTTTAGGGTATCAATTGGTGGCTCCTTGGATCTCTTGTCTGTCCCTGTCACAAATCAAGGACTGGCACATCTCAAAATAAAACTTTTCCAAGGGGAGAATTATTTCTCCTTTAATGTATGTTTCTGAGGAGGAGGGGAATGCAGATAACCCTTTCAGGAGAAGTTTAAACACACAGACTCCTCACTGAGGGTCCAATTAGAAGGAAAAACCCACTCTACAAGGTTCTTCTCTGCCCTTGAAATTAGACTTCAAGAAACATGCACTGACTTCCCCCAGGCACAGAAGCAGGATCTGTGTTTTAATTCTGACCTTAATTAAGCCTTTACACAAGCTTTTTATTTTGCTTTCCATTGAAGAAAGGACAGGTAGAGGGAAGGACATGAGTACATTTGTTCTTCTCTCTTCTTGAGAACGGTGTACCCAAAAATATTCTCTCTCTCTTTTGGAATGGAGGAAAATTGGATTTTGAAGCAGAGTCACAGGGAGTTATGATAGCAGTACTTGCAGAAAGTAGTTGAAATGAGTGCCCAGAAATCACTCCAGTTTCTTCCTTACCTCTCACTGGAGTCTAGTTACATTTCCTCGTACTTAACAAAACCAAAGTCACTGAAGATACTGCCCATACATTGGTGACACTCAATTCTCTAATTAGTTCAATGTCATGCATAAAGATATCATCCTATAAAATCTGAGGGAAAGCTCAAAATGATAATTCATCTTACATTTAAATATAGACGAGGCATTTAAATGCATGCCCCATCAGAAGAGTGGGTATGATGTTTATGTGTGTGCAGGTATGTCAGATTTTTTTTGCTTTTCTACCTCCCATCTTTTTTGGCAATTGTTGAAAATGTAAGGAAACAAAATTATAGCCAAGAGAGAGAGCCCTGCGTCTGAATCTTAAGTTCCTGTTCTTTGGAGAGTTTTTTGCTTATTTAGTTGTTTGTTTGTTTTTTCCTGTCCCATTGAAAAAATAATCCCATTTGTGTTAAAATTTAGTGGGTTCTGCTGCGTGCAACTGTAACTTTCAGGAGTAAAAGACAGGTCCATGTAATATCCACTACATCTAAACCAGGAAGAAATATTTCACTTTATCTTGCCACAGTCCTAAAAATAAAAGGACACATTCTAGATATGACACAGTGAGAAGAGGAAAGAACTCTTTTACTGATGGGGACATATCATAAATTGTCTTCTCAACTTTGACATCTGGGTTAATTATTCTTAATGCATCTATGAAGAAAGCAAGTATAAATGAAACAAAATATTCGCAGAAAATTGCCATAGAGAAGCAATGACGTGCTAGGAAAAAGGTGACAACAATGGAGCCATACTGCCCTGAGTTTGAATCATGACTATGATACTTACCAGACCCCTAACTTTGAGTTTCAGTTGCCTTTATTTGCAGAATGGAGAGAAAAACAGTAGCCCTCAAAATATCAGTAAAAATAGATAAATTTATCTTTTTTGCCTCATATTTGTTCTGACCAGTTTATCATTTTTTTCATTGTGTTGCATTTACTTTTAACAATGTTGAATATCTCCAAAAGAAAGAAAGGAAGGACAGGAGAAAGAAAAAAAGGAAGGATAGATGGGAAAGAGAAAAAGAAAGGTATATATTTGTTATTTTGTCTGGGACAACTAGATATAGACAACAAACAAAAGATAACAAAAGTCAAAAATAGCTAGGGATATATTTAACAAGATGAAAAACCCATATTTATTTTTTAAACTATAGAAATAAATAAACAATATCTGGCCAAATGAAAGACAGACTATGGCCTTGGAGGGATGATTTAATATCAAAGTGATCCCTCCCTGTAATTGCAAGTAAAATCTGCTGGTGGCTTTTTGGTGACCCAGAGTGATCTTAAAGTTCATATGAAAGAATTAATGTCTGAGAATAGCCAAAAGAAATCTAAGAAAGAAGATTTTGAGGAAGGACTATACTTTATAATTCTAATATAAAACCATTGTAGTAAATAAAAAATAATGTAGTTCTGGCATAGAAATGGGCAAGTAGATTAAAGGAAGAGAAGAGTAGCCCAGAAATAGTCTCCAGCATACATGGGAATTTAATTGCTTACAGACCTGTTACCACAATTTAGTGGAGAGATTGAAAGTGTCTATTTGACAAATGGTAGAAGGACAACCCACCATCCACATGGAAGAAATCCATATGGGTATCTATCTCACTTCATAAATAAAATAAATTCCTAACAAATTAAAGACAAAGATTTTTTCTTTTAAGTACCAAAAATATTGGAAGAAAGTGTGTACTATCTATACAACCCAGTGATTGCTTGAAACATATGTAACCAAAACAGGAATCTCAGATGCTATAATATAAAAAGAAAATAGTCAACATATAAAAATTTTAAGGCAAAACTTATAGTAAAAGATTTCATTAACACTTCAATATGTAAATGATATATTTGGGAAAAGTTGTAATGAACTAAGTCTATTAGAATTACAAGCAGTTGTAACCCAGAACTCAAATAGCTGTGTTTCAACAAGTTAGGCGTCTTAATTTTTTTCACGTAAGAAGTCAGAAGATGAGCAATCCAGAGCTCATACAGCAGCTCTGTACAATAATCGCTAGCAGCTGTCCTGATCGTGGGCTTTCATCCTCACGTTTGTCACCTAATGTTCACCAAAAGGCTGTTGCACCTTCAGTATTTGCTCCAACTTCTAGGAAGGAAAAAGTAGGAAGGGTGAAAGCAGAAAAGTATATACCAGCTAAGTTTGCACCTTTCAAAGGAAATTACCTGGAAGTCTCACCATGCGATGTCAGCTTACATTTCTTTCACCATAACTGTGTCTATCCCAGCTGTAAAAGGGAGATTGGTTAATGCAGTTTGTTTCGTTGTTGTTTTTGTTTCTTTAATCTGGGCATATTCCAACCTTAACATTAGAGTTCTTTTATGGGGAAAAGGTACGTAATAATTCTGGATAGGTGGCCAGCAGTACCTCCCACAAGCAAAGATAGATTATATATAGGATTTTTGCAAGTTGATAATTAAAGAAAAGAGCCCAGTAGATGAATGGGTGATGAATATGAATACACGCTTTACAAAAGAAAGCGTTCTGATGGCCCTTAAACCTATGAAAAGATGTCCTATCGCTTTTGTGAGTAAAGAATTGCAAATTTAAGTAACAATGAAATATCACTTTATATTCATTCGATTGGCACAAATTTGAAAGTGCGCCAACTCCTACTGCTGTTTAAGATGGAGAAAAAATTTAAATTGCTACAGCTTTTTTAAAAAAGAAACGAAGATTAACTTTTGCATGGCAATTTTTATTAAAATTAAAAGACATACACACTTTGCCTCAGGAATCCTAGCTATGAGAATCTATCTCATAAAAATAAAAATATCAGTATTTATACATGCAAGGGTTTTTTGGTGACTTTGTTTTTTATAGTGGTTAAAAAAGAGGAAATATTAAGTAAAGGTTTATAAATAGGGAAATTGAGTTGTTGAGTAAGTCATAATAAATCCCCTTTAGAGACTGTTATACAGTTCTTAGAAGAATGAACTTGATCTATCTTGATCTGAACCACATGACTTCGAGGAATTTCCACAATATATTGTTAAGCGAGGAAATAATAATAGGGAGAGATAAGAATAAAACAAGTTGTCGATCTGGGTTGCCAAGAGAGGGAAAGAAGAAGGGAAACAGTAGGGAAATTTGGAATGTGAAAGAGGAAAATAAATCAAACTTTATTAGATATGTGCATAAGTAAAATAACTTAGAATTCAGCTTTTGAAAAAAGAGCTGAAGTAAGGTAGAGAAACCGCAGCAAATGAACCGGGTACAGCAGGGCCAGTGTAGGATAAAGAACAGAAGATTAAGAATTCACTTGGAGCTGTTCTGGATTAGATGTTATCACTCATTCTCTTAAGAGGAGAATTTATAAACTTGTAAAGAATTTACTGCACGTGCTTTATATTCTGTTCAATAGAAATACGAATAGTAAGCTCTATAGAGTTCTCCTTTATACTACATTTTCTGAAACTATGTTTTAAAAAAACTATATATTTTTTAAAAAGTGGTAAATCTGTATATTTTCTCACTTAAGAAAACAAATCATACCCCTAACAGAGGGATACTGAGAGGACTCCATGATACTGCATCACTCTGATGCATGACTTGCATACTTGAAAAGTGTAGGCTACTGCAGAGTAGGGAAGAGTCAGCACAGCTTGCAGTTGAGTCCCAGAATTTTCCCAGCCATCTGATTCCCAAGCCCAGAGCTTTGGCTCCTGGGCTGTGTTGCTGGCAGTGAGGAAGTGGGATGGTGTGTTTGAATCACAGCACTTCTCTGTTTCCTGGCTAAGTTACAAAACAATGTTGTAGTCGTGAAACTGAATGGCATCAGCACACATTTGTGGCACGCACCGAGCGTGCACAGCACTGTAGTAGCACTCCAGGCAAGCATATGATTGCATTTAAAAGAGGTGTTGCTGCTGCCTTTCAGAAGTTTACCAACTAAAGGGAGACAAAAACAACCAACAGAAAGCAACCCAGTGGACTTTCCATTAAGACGATTACATGATCCGATTCTGAGCTTAGCCTGGGGCTTTGCACATTTTAAGGACTCAGTAATATCAGTTGAACAAATGAATGAATGAATGAACATATTAACAGGAACTGGACTGTTACAGCTGTTCTTAACCAGTACTTTTGCCCTCTAATTTTTTCTCATGGTTTCCAGTTAATTTTTAATTAATTTTTAATTAATTTTTTCTCATGGTTTCCAGTTAGCTTTAGGAATCAGCAAGAGGTGCTGAATCTGAACCTGAAAGTGTGCTTTCCTGAGCCTGCTTGATGTTTTAAATAAGTTGAATTAGAACGCCTTTAAGTGAGGCACACTCTGGTTTTCCCATAGGAAACCCCTAGCCCATGGTGTTGAGCTGGTGATCCCTCAACTACAGGAAGCTGTGCCCCTCCAGTCCACAGAAATTTCACTCACGCTACTTCTTTGGACCGAATTGCTTATTGTGCCCCATAAACCTAGTGAACTCCATTCTATCCTTTTACGTTCAGTTAAAACGCCACTGCCTTCGTGATGCCTTTTTAAAGCATATCTGGAGAAAGTTAAGTATTTGCTTCTTTATTACTCCATCTGTTTGTCAACTGTGGCACTTTTCATATTGATATAATAACTTATTTACCTATCTGACTCTCGATCGAGAAAGATGGGGTACTCTATTTGTATCCCATTGGCCTATCCTTGGCTTTATCACAGAATCCCTGTAATGGTGCTTGTTAACTGACTGACAGGTTACTTGGTGGATGGGTAGGTGGATGGATGGACTGGCTGATAAATGAATGAACGAATCATTAAGTGAAATAGTGACTATTATAGATCTGGAAAAAGGAAAGTGGAAAGTTACTGTTGAAAGAGCTCTAGAGAAAAAAAAAATTATGAAGACCTTTGTGGGATAAGATGAAGGTGAGGGGGACTTCTCTATTATTTATCTTTGGAAATTGTGAGTTAAAATTTGTAAACAGGGTAGATATTTTGGACAGAAAGGAGGGGCTACATAACTACAGCACACATATCATCCTCTAAAATAGTCCCTTTCTTTGGCATGTTTAAAACCTGAAGTCTGGTTGGCGTTATAAATATGCATGAGCTGTTGGGGGAAGAGAGCATAACGTGTGAATCACACTTCAAACAGACCTACCAGCTCACTCCTGACTTCAAGTTTTTCAGAAGTGTGAAGTGAAAATGGTTTTAAAATTAGAAAATGTGCCATCAGAACTTTTATCAGCCCTCAGAGAAAATAATCTCTTTAAATGTGGGGAATGCTGGAGATATTTATTTAGTTAGTTTCACAGTTAAGATGCTTTGATAAGTTTTCGTGTCATAAAATGCACAAATTAATTTTAATGAATGTGGGGGAAAAAATACCTTCTAAAACAACCTGAGTACCTAATGCTGCAATCTAGGGTTTCTGAGGGATTATTTAAACTTAATCTATGAGCAAATTATTTCACTGGAGAAAAGAAACTCTCAGGTGTCTTTTCCTTCTGATACATTTACAATTGAAAAATGATCTTGTAGCATTTGAGAAGTGGGTACATTCTGGGAAGAGACACTTGGATCTTAAATTGCTAAATTGTAACAACAAAAATGAGAGGAAAATAGTATAGTTAGCTGTTTGCTTTCAAGTTTGTGGTAAATTGGCTTCTTATCATTATTATTGATTTTTTATGCATATCGAGATTGAATTGAATGTGAACAGAGGGGAAAATCATAATAAAAGATAAGATAAAGGATGGTGGAGATCCTTATTTTTATGACTAGTGTTTAAAGAATAGCCCATCATTTCCAGTAACTGTGTCATCAAAAAATGGCTGTTTGAATGTGTTCTGTAGAATGTGTCATATAAGGCCAGTAATTGAGAACAAGGACGAAGAGAGGGACACTCTATTAATGTGATTCTGAAGCTTTGGTACATCAGTATCATCTTTTAGGCTTGATAACAACCCAGATTTCTAAGAAGTTCCCAGGTGAAATTGATGCTGCTGGTCTAGGACCACACTTTGGGAATCATTGTTCTGTTCCAATATTTAGGTAAGATTAAAGAAAAGAAAATTTAATGAGTATCTGTGATTAAATGCTGGGCTCATTTTGTGAACCTTAAGTGTCTTAGTGTGTTTCTTTTTCAAAAATTGGATGATATTTTATTTTTTTAATTTATTTTATTTTTGTGGTACGCAGGCCTCTCACTGCTGTGGCCTCTCCCATTGTGGAGCACAGGCTCCGGACGTGCAGGCTTAGCGGCCATGGCTCATGGGCCCAGCCGCTCCGCAGCATATGGGATCTTCCCAGACCAGGGCACGCACCCGTGTCCCTTGCATCGGCAGGCGGACTCTCAACCACTGCGCCACCAGGGAAGCCCTGGGTGATATTTTAAAATGCCATTTTATTAACCTACTATTCTGAAGATTGAAATTCTACTATATTCACTGTTAACGTTAACTGCCTTACATTTTCCAAGGCAACATGGGACGGACATTATTTTAAAGGAATGGAAAAACGGCATTTACTTTCATAAAATTAGGTAGCTTCTTGACTGAGTTGTAGTTTTTGTCACTACTTTATTGCTATTACTTGAAACGTGCCCATGATATTTCTCCATGTATCAGATTGAGAGTAAATCTGAATAGTTGAAACCTGATTTCAATAGATGCTGTCAGATCCTATCCTTGGGAGTACAGTAAAGATCAGGAAAAACAGTAAGACAGCATCATCTCTTAGGTATACATTCTGGGGCATGTCTTTTATCAATATCTCTCCAAAGCATACATGTTTTGACCATACCACACACTGGAAACCAAGAGATAAAATGACTTTATTCTGTGCTGTGAATGTCATTAGGTCAGCAGTTTTCTGCCAAATCATTAATCTCTGCCCAGGTCCAAACCGCTTCAGAGATTTCCTACCACTCAGCATTTTCCTCTTTGAAGGACCCTCCCAGCACCAGTCTTCTGGCTTTGTTCCGCTTACTCTCTGCTAAAAGGAAGACTTTCTCTGAGCAGCTACTCCCAAAATGAGGCCAGTGGTAAGGGTTAACAGGTCAAGAGACCAATCTGCAGGGTTTCTTTTCTTCTTTCACCTAAAAAATGCACTTCTTATGTCTCAGGCTTGTCTTTATACCTAAAGGATGTATTTCTCTATGATTTCATAGGTTTTACTCTGGCATACCTGATGCTCTCCATTCTTAATTATCTTCAAAGATGCTTATCCTATTTCAAACTCCTAAGTAAGACATATACAAGGGGCAAGAAAACAAACAGAAGTCCTGTCTGAGTTTTGTCTAGGACCAAGGTCACTCAGTGTTAATGCAGCTGTCTCACTGCCTTTTCCTTCCAAAACATACATATTTTAGTTGTATCATTACTCTGCTAGGAGAAATCATTATTATTTTTTATAAGCAGTGACACCACCACTGAGATTAGTTTCAGGCAGTGGTTCTTAAAGTGTGGTCTGGAACCAACAGCCTTACCAAATTCTCAGGCCCCATCTCAGGCCCCACCTCAGACCTACTGAGTGAAAAACTCTGAAGGAGGGACCTAGCAATTTGTATTTTAACAAGCCCTTCAGGTGGTTCTCGTGTACACTACAGCTGGGCAACAACCAGTTTAAGGATTTGGAAGGAAGGGCAGGACTGGGTGGAAAACATGGAGGAGTCTCGCCCTCTTAATGTTTGATATTCATGCATCCTTGACTGAAATCGGTGTCTGCCTGAGACACTTTCATTTGGTTTCTGCAAATAACTGGCAGCTTGGCAGTGGTGAAAAGGTTACCCAAGGAACACCGCACACACGTACTCTATTCCCTCAAACCCCACACTCAAGACTTCATTCTAAGCCCCTGCGTGGGTAATTCCCCTTGTGGGGGGGGGGGCTTGTGGTTCTCCCAAGTCCCCAGCCACAACTAGTATTGCATTCTATGCTGTTTCATGTGCAGTCAGTGCCCCTGACCATTGAAGGCTTATCCCTCCTAATTGTGGGAGGTATTTAGTCCAGATATTGCAATCCAGGTTTGCTTTCCTTCCCCTTCTAGCAAAAGTTATAGATTGCTACAATACCTGTGTCTGTCCCAGACTATGTTTATAAAAATAATACTAAATTACCTCTTTTGCTGTAGGATTTCTTTCAGGCTCAAAATGTGTTTTTCAGCTTATGGGGTATTGATTGTATATTATCAGTTTAGCTCACACACTGACAATTACATGTAGCGCCAAGGTAGCCTTGACAATGCAGCCCAGTTGCCATAGCAATGAAAGAAGGCCTATTGTTGCTACCCACAGCCTGCTCTATAATGATAATCATGCTGCTCATTTCATTTTCATTGAAATTTGAAATCATAGTCTCTAGGAAGAAATAAATGGACTCTCTCCCCATTTCTCCCCCTGACCACCCAAATAATAAGTACAAATGGGAAATACTTGCACACTTTCTTAAAGGTAAATATCAAGGTTTTTGAGAGTGTGTTTTCCAGCATTTTCATGAGTATCAGAAACAGATGAAGGGTAGTATTTTGCTGAATAAAAATTGAATTAGGGGGCTTCCCTGGTGGCGCAGTGGTTGAGAGTCTGCCTGCCGATGCAGGGGACGCGGGTTCGTGCCCTGGTCTGGGAAGATCCCACATGCCGCGGAGCGGCTGGGCCCGTGAGCCACGGACGCGCTGAACCTGCGCGTCCGGGACCTGTGCTCCGCAACAGGAGAGGCCACAACAGTGAGAGGCCCGCGTACCGCAAAAAAAAAAATTGAATTAGGTCTTATGCTTTTGGATTCTTTTTTTTTAAAAGTTTATTTATTTATTAATTTATTTTTGGCTATGTTGGGTCTTTGTTTCTACACGAGGGCTTTCTCTAGTTGCAGTGAGTGGTGGCTTCATCGTGGTGCACGGGCCTCTCACTCTCGCGGCCTCCCTTGTTGTGGAGCACAAGCTCCAGACGCACAGGCTCAGTAGTTGTGGCTCATGGACCCAGTTGCTCCGTGGCACGTGGGATCCTCCCGGACCAGGGCTCAAACCCGTGTCCCCTGCATTGGTAGGCACAGTCTCAACCACTGCACCACCAGGAAAGACCCTGGATCCTTAATTAACAGCTATCTATTATTTCTCTAAGTCTCTAATCTTAACAGCCTGTCCTGCATGGTATATCTTACATAGTACAATCTTTAATGGATATGCTTGTTGAATTTCATTTATACCCAAAAACTCACAGCAGATAGCATAAGATACTTTAAAATTAGTCATAAGGCATAGTGGAAGCTTTTAAACAGTTGAAAAAATAGACAATATTAATAAATATTCAGTCACATAGGGCCCCAGTTCTATGCCAGTGCCTCTTCTATGATGCCTTCAATCTAATGATATTTATTTGGTAGCACAACTATAAGCTACACTCCAATGTAGTATATAATGCTACATGTAGCAGAGAGAGAGACATTGTGAAGTGTAGTCAGGAACAAAGAGCTTCTATGTCAGCAGACATTCCAAAAAGGGATACAAATCTAATATGGAAAACAAAGCAAACAGCTATCAAAATGAAAGTAAAATAGTAACTAAACAAATAATATATAGGCACGATATTCCAAACTATAAAAAAAGTATGAACTTGGTCTAAAATTAACAAAGATGTCAATGGAAGACTGGGTCAAATCCTAGCTTTTACTTTGACCTTTTGACCCTTCTCTAGCATTTTCTTTCTCTAATCTGATATCTTATTAATAATAATCTTGTTTTTTATTTTATTTTTCCCAGTTCCTTTTTGAAAACTAAAAATCATAGCTAGATGGCTCCTACCTCATTTTTACTCACTTTCAATCCTTTTCTGAATGAGATGAGATGATTTCTCTTTTCCCAGTACAGAGTTTTGTTTTCTTGGATCATGTGGAGGGTATAATAGGTATTTAGGGTAGAGAGAGATGTATGGTTGTGGGTTAAGATTTAACCAAGGGAATAAGAAATATAGGCTCTCCCCTTAAAGAAATTACTACGAAATGAAGACTTCGTTTTTATGAAGTGCCCCCAGAAAATGAGCATTTACATTACTGGGGGTACGCACAGTGCTGGGGTGCCTTATGTGAAAAGCATCTCAATCACAGATTCCAAAGTTCAGCTTTTAGGAAGAATAACATGACTTAGAAATTAGCTGGCCCCCTCTTCTATGAAAATGGAGGCATTTTGGGGTTGGTTTGCTTGCGATACAAAAGAGACAATGCTTCCACTGATATTTTCAATCTTTGCTGTTGCCCCTATTTACAATCATGGTCTTCCAAATATTTATGGCATTGATAAAATGATCAATACAGTGTTTATTTGTTTATTCACTTATTAATAATTATTGAGTACCTACGATATGTGAAGGCAAAAATATTCTAAGTGCTAAGACAAAGCTTGGAATAAGATGGACACTGTCCCGACCTCCACAGAGCCTACATCCTAGTAGGCTTGCACATTAGACAAGTAATTATACAATAAATTACTTAAGTTCAATTATGATGAGGAGAAATAATAAATTCTACAAGAGATCTCTGAAAATTTACTACAAAATTATTTAGTGTTGTCAGATAAATTTGCTCATCATTGAAAGCTAGTAGTGTTGATTAAATCAATTGTTAACAGGGAAGTGACTTTGAAAAACATTCACTACAAATAGAAGCATAAAGAAAAATCTGAGACATATTAAAACAAGAGTATTGCTGTATAATCAGACTAAATACTATAAAAATCTGCATTTGAATTCTGCCATGTGTTAGGTTTGTTCAGCATGTATTTTTAAGATATGGTTGTCTATTATTTTGCTCTGAGCACAGCTTTAATCTTTCATATCCTTAATTCTAATCGTTTTGGATTTTATTAAACTTTAAAATCCATATATTTGATTCAATTGTGCTTAAATAATTGAAATTGTTAGCAAAAACTCATCAATATGCTTAAACCAGGAGCTCCACTCACCTATAACTGAGTTTTTCCCATGTGTTTTAGCAAGATTTGTACTAGAGTTTGCCCAACCATACCTTCTTCTGTCCCATCCTTATCTTGATCCTCACATACTTCAGTGGCTCTTTATATCATGTATGGCTTCCTTTCCAATATGTCTTCATTCAAATGTAAGGTTGTTGAAAATAAGGTCCAAACCCTACATGAATCCTTAGCAGCATGTAAAATGCCACGCATCCCACAGATGCTCAGTAAACATTTGCTCTGGAGAATCTTGATTATATCCTCTTTAAACAATATCTAGTTACTAAAATTAGTAAGTCTGACATCTAAGAGGTAAAACTTTAAAATTCCATCCAAGTTCTCAGTGGGACCAATTCTAGTCTATAACCACAGCCCTGGTAGGTGTTCCCTTTTCTGCTCTGTGCTCACATAATGGCTCTGCCTCTCACCCTCAAATCGCAACCCACTGCCTGTAATGGCATTCTGTTTATTAACTTTTAAAACTTTTCCTATCGGGTAGGCCTTCTCCATTCAGCCTCATGAGAGATGAAAGGATTGCAGCTGAAAGAAGCTTCTAACCCTCAAAGTAGACTTCCATAGTCTAGCCCGGCACATCTGTCTCTGAGCAAATCTGGAGCCCTCAAATGGTTTTGAAGCCATTACTAGCAGTTGGTCTTAGATGCTAGTAACCAAGAAGAAAATTGAGGCTTGTGGGCTAGAAAGAGTCCCTAAGTTCAAAGTAATATCAAAGCAGCCAGAATAGCACAGGTGGTGAGAGATGTGGGCTTCTGTTTGCAAGGAACTACCTTCCACACAGAAGCACCTCCCTGTTTCAGGCTCCAAATCCTCAAAGACAGACAGTCCTTAATTAAGTGTCAAAGAATTGATTAGGAGACTCCTGCAATGCGGGTTCATTGATGAAACCATTTTGGCAGCCTGGATGATATAATTAGCCCACACAAGATGTGAAATCTGTAGTGTTTGGGGATATAGTCCAATAATTTTTAATTTTGTAATAAAAAGGAGACAAAGAAAGAAAGGAAACAGCAAGAGAAGATGATGTATGCTTGTCTGTGAAAAATGGAGGAAAAAGATTCCAAGGTAACATTTGCTAGATATGGATCATAGCTTTAGGTTTCCATTGTGCTTCTCAGAGAATATTACCTAGGATACCTGTGTTATCTCTACCTTTATGAAATTTGACAGTGTACCAATACTGTCTTTATTGGAAGCAGAGGTATTCCTCAAATCAGTGTACTCACATATTCCAGTTCCATCATAGACGTTTATTTAAAGAACCTTCTCCTACACATGCTAACCTGAGTCCTCTGGAGGACAGCAAAGGAGAAGATCTGAATAATGTAGGACCTAAGTTTCGCTAATGGCTAGAACCAGGAGGAAGGGTATGGGAATGAGTGCCTGAGGGTAACTATCAAAAGAAAATGTCGTATTTGGGACTTCCCTGTTAATACCATAACATTTTTTCCCTATTAGGGACCATCCTTCATTGACAATTGTTAATGGATACGGCTCCCCAATTTCCCCCAGTCTTTTAATTTTTATTGTGTATAGAAAGATGATGTGGATAGTTAAGGATGCTGAACAAATATTTTGGCTTATCTCTAGGTACTCTCAAGTTTTTGTGGTATTTGTGTCAATAACATGGTTCTGTATTTTTGTCAACGATTTTGTCATCTCAGGATATTTTGCAGAAGTGCAGCTCACACAGCCAACTTGTTTATAAAGGGTTTCATCATCTTAAGAGGTGATTAAGTTATTATTATTTGTGCTTTTTTTTTTTTTTTTTTTTTTTTTTTGCTGTACGCGGGCCTCTCACTGTTGTGGCCTCTCCCGTTGTGGAGCACAGGCTCCAGACGCACAGGCCCAGCGGCCATGGCTCGCAGGCCCAGCCACTCGGCGGCATGCGGGATCCTCCCGGACCGGGGCACGAACCCGCATCCCCTGCATCGGCAGGTGGACTCCCAACCACTGCGCCACCAGGGAAGCCCTATTTGTGCCTTTCAAACATCATTTTCATCATAGCTCATTTCTCAGGTGGAAATATTAATACCTAGGAAATTTGCTGTGGGCTGGCTCACTTATAATGAAAGAAAGTCACCCCACACTTACTGTCTTCTACCAACTTCTTCTTGTGAAACCAGGGGCACTTACATGTTCATGAGAGGTTAGGGATTATTAATCCAGTTGCTTCTAGTAAAGACTGTCCTAAGAGGTATACATAGTGAAAGATTCTTATTTTAAAAGATTCATAGAGAAAACAATTCTGCAACGTCTATTTTCTCTACTATTTCAGCAATTTTGTTCTTGGGGATTTTTCCTATGGTTAATTTAAATTTTTTTAATTTGAATCCTATTTTATATATGAGAATATTATTCCTTCTTTTTAGCATTCTGTTTTCTAGATGAAAAAAAGCACTTTCATTTTTATTTTCTGACACTTCTCTAAAATCACCTTGAGTTTTCTACCTGTACACTAGTTTGAGATGACCTGGAGCCAGACTGCCTGGGTTGAAGCCTGGTCCTACTGTTTACTATCTGTCTGACCTTGAGAAGTTATTTAACCTCTTGGTTCCTCTGTAAAGTGGGTTAATAATAGTACATACCTTATAGAGTTTCTGGAAGGATAAAATGTGTTAATAGTATACAGGCAAAGTATTTAGAAGAATATCTGGCTGGCATATATTATGCACTCAGTAAATGTTAGCTATTCTACTTTACTCCATTCCCTTTCTGTGGTTTAACATGAAATTGATAAGCTTGCCAGTAAATAGTTATACCAGGATGCCAAAGGTGTTATCTAAAAAAAAGTTTCTTACTTAAATATTTTTGGTAAACATAGAGTGGCATACACATTTAAAAATTTTGCTTTACTGTGGGGCTTCTCAGACATTTAAAAAAAAATTTTTATTGGAGTATAGTTGCTTTACAATGTTGTGTTAGTTTCTGCTGTACAGCAAAGTGAATCAGCTATATGTATACATATATCCCCTCTTTTTTGGATTTCCTTCCTGTTTAGGTCTGAGTAGAGTTCGCTGTGCTATACGGTAGGTTCTTATTAGTTGTCTATATGAATTGTGCCTACCATTATAGCTCATGGATGTGTTTCTTCATATTATTTTATCAGAGTAGCTTTCTTTTTCATGCACCACCTACTGACATCTCCAATGAATTCAGTTTGGAAAGCAGTGGTCCAGTCATAGTAAGACATACTTCTGAAGACCCCAAAGTTGTTGCTAGATCATTCTGTGGTTTCAACAGTTATTTATTGAAATTGTCCTAAAAACAGAGAACAGGAAAAGGAATCAACTCCCTGAGACTTTTCTACTCTTTAAAAACAAGCTTGATTTTAATTATTGGTGAGAGTGAAAGCTTTCCTTTTGATAGTAGTTATATTGTGTGATGTAAAGGCATCAGATTTCTCTATAATGATTACTTCCCAAGAAGGGAAGTGTCACTCAAACCTGGTATAGTTCCTAGCCATCTCTGTTGGCATTGCACATTCCTTTCCTCATGACTCTCTAGGGAATCCATGATGTGGATTTTTCTGTATCTGAGCTGACAAAAGATATAAATCAAATGTTTTAGGCCATTAACAAGAAGTTAAATCAGGAACAACACTGATCTAGAAGCATTAATTCAGGGTAAGCACCAAAGGCATTGCAGCATTGATTCTGGCATTTTTCTCTGCTCCTAATAGCTTTGAGAATTTGATCTATATGTTTATGGATCTAAATGAAGGGAAATAAACGTTTGGACAGATTTCTTGCTATTGAGTTTCCTTATCACCACTTTTCAGCCTTGATAGTAGACTTGGGCCATGAGTTTCATTCACCTGGAAACATTCTGAAATTGAGGATGCTGACCAGAGCACCAAAGTGTGGTGCTTGCAGTTTTCAAGCATGTGAATAAATTATTCTTTTTGAACAAATTCATAATCTATGTACCATGAGCATGTTTGGAACACATCTATAAAGCAGGTAGGTAAATTTTCAGAACCACTTAGCAGTTTTCCCAGGTGGCAGGACACTATATTATTATTTTTATTATTTTTAAGAGACAAAATTTATTTTTAGGAACTGGGCTAAGTGGTTCAAATTCATTATTTCACTTAATCCTTCTAATATACCAATGAGGTAGAAAGTATTACTATATTCTCTTTATAGAAGAGGCATCTGGAGCTAAATCAGATTAAATGACACTTTCTCTTGGGTTTTGAGTAAATGTCATAGTGCCCCCTAGAAGTATTCAATGCTCACCGTAAAGATTTACTCTATTAACAGGTAATGCAGTTTTCTGGATTAATCATTCTGAAGAGTGTGTAGGCATGGGGGAAAAAGGCATATGTCATTCTCCAGGATCATACTAGATTTTTATAGGTGATATATTATTACAACGAGATCCTTTTGACATTTTCAACAACGAACCCTTCCTGGTGGGGCTGAGAATCATCTCCGCCATTTGCTTCTCGAGGGCATGGGTCATGCCCTGGTATGCACCATCCCACATGTCTCTTACTGTGGTGCTTTGCATAAGGCAGGAGCTCAGGAAATGTTTGTTGTGCATATGGAAGAATACCCAATTCTGTAATCCAAGAGGTTGTTATCTTGGTACTTGTTTGCCTTTGGTGGGCATAAGGTTTTTAACCATAAGATGTCAGTTAGAGTTTCTGTCTTGTTACACAGAGGTAATTATACATTCAACATTGCAAAGAAAATACCTATAACATGCTTTGAGTCACTATTAAGGGGCATTGAATAAAGTGAAAAAGTAGAATGAATTTATTAATTCTAGTACTTTGGGTAATGAATTCAAAGTGAATCTTTATTGTAAAATTGGTGGTAGAGGTGGAGGTTATGGTGGTGAGTCTCTTTCCAGGCATCATGGCCAAGCATTGAGAAGTATTTCCAAGTCCCCTATTTCAGACACCCCAGAATTATTTAAATATCTAAATTAGAGATACGTGAAAGAAAATAGGGTTTTTGGAAGTAAATTTGTATTACTGCTAGCCATTTAGCCTGTAAAACACATGATTCTTTTCCTGAGACTATACAAAGATGAAATTCCTAGTGGATATCTTTTGGGGGCATAACCTTCATAGAAAAGTTTCCTTTTCACAGGATATCCATGCACATGTGGTTAATCAGTCTCCATGAAAAGGCAGTTTCTTCTCCAAAGCAAACCCATCAAGGCAATTGGGTCAAATGACTTCAAACTCCCCAAGGGGAACACCAGCCACCCTTAAATCCATCACACTTGTGAATAGCTAGTTGATCATTCTGTTTCAACTGACTTTGGTAGGTATTTAGGACTTTTTTCTTTGGTCCTTGTTGGGAGGTCATGTGGTTTTTCATGAGCTGCTCAGTGAAAGGAGGAAGGAGAAGGAGAGAAAGGAAGAGATAAAGGAGGAAAGACTAAGCAACAGTCCCAAGAACCTGAAAGATGGAGAATTTCCAAAGCAAAGTTGGAGTCATCTAAAGAGGAGTATGGCTTTTATTTTTGTAGCAAAGACTACCCTTCCACCTCGCCCCCGCCCCGAGTTCCTTCCTAGAAAGATATATGCAGTGGACGCCTGTGAATATAACTTTTGACAGTGACACAAAACAGTGAAAACTGGAAGTCAATCCATGGTGAATGCAACATTATTTCATGCATAAAAAAAGAGTCATACAACTATATACCTATATATCCTATTTCACAGTAACAATAAAAACATATTTATCGATTCATCAAAAGGGTGACAGTTTTGTTGTGTCTATCCAAATGTCTTATACTGTGATTTTTCTCTTCCTTGAGAAAGATTTCCTTGAAAACAATACTTATAGCAGTGGCAGGAATTTACATTACACTCGGGTATAAGTTCTGACTAGGAAGCACATTGCATTTTGAAGTTAGGCTATATTGGACATTCCTTGAAAACTCCCCTAAAGGGAAATAATGTTTCATCTACTCATTTGCTCAGATTTCCTTTTGCGTCAAAAGGAAGAGGGGAACACATGCATACCTCAGAGATAGTGCAGATGCTGTTCCAGACTACTGTGGTAAAGCGAATATTGCAATAAAGTGAGTCACACAAATTTTTTGGTTTCCCAATGCATATAAAAGTTATGTTTACACATAGTCTATTAGGCATAATAGACTATTAAGTGTAGTCTGTTAAGGGTGCAATAGCATCATATCTAAAAAAAACCCCAACGTATGTACCTTAATTAAAAAATAATTTTTGCTAAAATATGCTGTCATCTGAGCCTTCAGTGAGCTGTAATCTTGTTGCTTGTGGAGTGTCTTGCCTTAATGTTTTGGCTGACTGATCAGGGTGATGGTTGCTGAAGGTTGGGGTGGCCGTGGCCGTTTCTTAAAATAAGACGACAATGAAGTTTGCTGTGTTGAATGGCTCTTCCTTTCGCGAATGACTTCACTATAGCGTGCAGTGCTGTTTAATAGCATTTTGCCCACAGAGCTTCCTTTAAAATTGGAGTCAATGCTCTCAAATCCTGCCACTGCTTTATCAACTAAGTTTATGTAATATTCTAAATCCTTCATTGTCATTTCAACAATCTTCACAGCATCTTCACCAGGAGTAGATTCCATCTCAGGAAACCACTTTCTTTGCTCATCCATCAGAAGCAACTCCTCATCCATGGAAGTTTTATCATGAGATGGCAGCAATTCAGTCTCATTTTCTGGCACCACTTCTAATTCTAGTTCTCTTGCCATTTTCACCACATCTGCAATTACTTCCTCCACTGAAGTCTTCAACCTCTCAAAGTCATCCATGCGAGTTGGAATCGACTTCTTCCAAACTCCTATTAATGTTGATATTTTGAGCTTTTCCCATGAGTCACAAATGTTCTTAATGGGTGACATCCAGAATGGTGAATCCTTTCCAGAAGATTTTCAATTTTCTTCTCTCAGATCCATCAGAGGAATCACTGTCTATGGCAGCTATAGTCTTTTGAAATGTATTTTTTAAATAATAAAACTTGAAAGTCACAGTTACTCCTTGATCTATGGGCTGCAGAATGGATGTTGTGTTAGCAGGCAAGAAAACAACATTAATCTTGTTGTACATCTCCATCAGAGCTTGTGAGTAAGCAGGTACGTTGTCAGTGATCAGTAATATATGGAATTTTTTTTTTTTTTTTCTGAGTAGTAAGTCTGAACAGTGGCTTAAAATATTCAATAAACCATGTTGTAAACAGATATGCTGTCATCCAGGCTTTGCTTTTCCATTTATAAAGCACAGGCAGAGTACATTTAGCATAATTCTTAAGGGCCCTAGAATTTTCAGAATGCTAAATGAGTGTTGGCTTCTACTTAAAGCCACCAGCTGTATTAGTCCCTAACAAGAGAGTCAGCCTGTCCTTTGAAGCCAGGCATTGACTTCTCCTCTCTAGCTATGAAAGTCCTAGACGGCATGTTCTTCCACTATAATAAGGCTGTTTGTCTACACTGAAAATCTGTGGTTTAGTGTAGCCACCTTCATTACTTAACTTAGCTAGATCTGGATAATCTACTGCAGCGTCTGCATCAGTGCTTGCTGCTCCATCTTGCACTTTTATGTCATGGAGATGATTTTTTTCCTTAAACCTCATGAACCAACCTCTGCTATCTTCAGACTTTTCTTCTGCAGTTTCCTCACCCCTCTCAGCCTTCATAGCATTGAGTGGAGTTAGGGCCTTGCTCTGGATTAGGCTTTGGCTTAAGGGAACGTTGTGGCTGACTTGATTTTCTATCCAGACCACTGAAACTTCCTCCACGTCAGCAATAAGTCTGCTTAGCTTTCTTATCATTCTTGTGTTCACTAGAGTAGCACTTTTAATTTCCTTCAAGAACATTTCCTTTGCCCTCACAACTTGGCTACCTGTTTGGTGCAGGAGGCCTAGCTTTCAGCCTGTTTTGGGTTTTGAATGCCTTCCTCACTAAACTTAATTATTTCTAACTTTTAATTGAAAGTGAGAGACGTGACTCTTCCGTTTACTGGAACACTTGCAGGCCATCGCAGGGTTATTAATTGGCCTACCTTCAGTATTGTCATGTCTCAGGGAATAGGGGGACCTGAGGAGAGGGAGAGAGATGGGGGACTGGCTATTTGGTGAAGCAGTCAGAACACACACAACATTCATCGATTAAGTCTGTCATTTTATGGGCACTCCAAAACGGTACAGTAGTAACATAAACATCACAGATCACAGATCACCATAAAAATATAATAATAATGAAAAAATTTGAAATATCGCGAGAGTTACCAAAATGTGGCACAGAGACACGAAGTGAGCAAAGGCTGTTGGAAAAATGGTGCCGATAGACGTGCTCCACACAGGGTTGCCACAGACCTTCGATGTGTAAAAAGCACAGTATCTGCCAAGTGCGGTAAAGTGAAGCATGTAAAACGAGGCGTGCCTGTATGTTTGTCGTGGAGACATTGTCACGTTAAGTTGAACAGGTGTATAATCCTTATTGAACATTTTCTTTAGTGTCATCATGCTGTGCTTGACAGTCAGTAAAATACCAGCTTTTCCCCATTGAATTGACATGTTTTCTCTCTTCTTTTTCTTTCTCTCCCTTCTACATCCATTATCTCCCCTGTGCTCATGGTGCATAATAACTATTCAATAACTCTTACTGAAAAAATGAATTGGATTCAAGTCTAATTTATACATACTTATAACAATGTTTTATGTTAAAGGCCTAGGCTTTGTAAAATGCGGTATTAACCACAGGTCATTTTCTAATGGACACTTAGTTGTTATTTCCTGAAATTCAGGATTCATTAGGGTCACTGCTGGCATGGAGGTATCTTCCTGGCCCTGATGTGCTCTGAAGGTGAATGTCCAAACTCTAAGGCTATTTGCTTTCTCTCAGTTCTCCAAGGTTATGGATCCAAAGGGGTCACAGCCATTCTCGTTCTAATCCAGAGAATCTCTGAAAAAGGAAATTATCTTTGAGGTCCTCTGGAATTCTGAATATCCTGGTGGAGATGCAGGGAGGAAAAAAGGGAAACTTGATCTGGTTTATTCAAAACCTCTTCTGATTCTTAAATCGTTTTTTAAAAATTTTTATTGGAGTATTGTTGATTAACAGTGTTGTGTTAGTTTCTGCTGTACAGCAAAGTGAGTCAGTTATACATATACATATATCCACTCTTTTTTAGATTCTTTTCCTATATAGGTCATTACAGAGTATTGAATAGAATTCCCTGTGCTGTACAGTAGGTCCTTATTAGTTTTCTGTTTTATATATAGTAGTGTGTATATGTCAATCCCAATCTCTCAATTTATCCCTCCCCCCCTTTACCCCTTAGTAGCCATTAAGTTTGTTTTCTACAGCTGTGACTCTTATTTCTGTTTTGTAAATAATTCATTTGTATGACTCCTTCTTATCTTAACCGTCTACTAAGTCTCTTAGAAACTGTTGAGAATGAGTTTACACAGACATTATGAAGGAATTATGCCCTAGTGAGAGTCTTCAAGGTTCAGGGTTTACCCTTATAAAAACTGCACATAATCTGAAGCATGATAGGAGCAAAGATTCAGCATGGATCAAACGTATACATGCTTGAGTATCCTATAGAGCTTTCCATCTCCAGTGAATCAGGGTCACTGTGCCTTGGGTGCAACAATTGGAAGCCAACAGAGGCCAGCAGGGAGCTCTCCAGCAGGAAACACTCTCCTGTGGTCTTTGAGTGAAGGCCTGTCAGTGTCAGCCAGAGTAGAGTTCTAAGGACACTGCTGTGCCCATCACATAAGACACATGAACTATGGAGAAGTCATCACTCTGAATACTTCAGAAGTATTTCAGAAGGGAAACTGACATTAGAACACAGGCCAGATACCAAATCAAATAAATTGTGGAAGTAGGGAGAGCAAGCTGAGATGCAAAGGCATAGCCGATAGCCAGATCAGGGCAGATCAGAGATTCATGATAGGTAAAGACAACTAGTGCAAGCAGTTGGTGTGCTGACTGCTCTGCAGGGAAGCAGCCTTTTGATGGTGGTGGGTCAAAGTGGCCTGAAACTCCCACCTATGCACAAAGGAGCCATAAACCAGTATGCCTGGGGATCTGTCCAAGTTCTGACTTCCTGAATCACTGTGTGTCCACTTCCATTGGAATCTTGGCATAATTTGTCCACTGACAGAAAATAGGAAGTGCCCAAATTTTGCAGCATCACGGCAGAGATGGACAAATGTAAGAACTTTCCATTTAGCAACAACAATAATAGACACTATTAACTGAGAGCATCCTATTTGCCAGGCATTTGACGTAAGATTTTGAAGCCTTGTAGCAGCCTGCTCCTGGAACAGCCTACTGAGCCTCAAAGAAGTCAAGTTTGGCTGAAACTGCTTAGCAGGTAATTGGCAGAATATGGATTTGCCTGCTAATATGTCCCAGTTTAATGTTCTGAACTTTCTGCTGTGTTAAATGCTATATATGAATGTTCCAGTGGCAGTGTGTAAGGCTGTCTTCCCATTTAACAGAAAAGTTGATTCTCAGAAGAATCTCAAATAGGAGTGCTCAGGCAGCTATAGAAACAAAGGAGATCCCGGAAAGGACAGTGCTCACTAACTCCTGGTCACTTTCTACCTTATGGATATGGTTAGTAGGAACTTGGGTGCTGGAATTAGACAGAATGGGATTGAGATCTTGGTTCTTCCATTCACTCGCTGTGCCACTTGGCCATGGTACTCAGCCTCTCTAGGGGTGTGTTTCTTATTCTGTAAAATGTGATAATCCGAGGATAATAATAGTGCCTATTTTAGATAGTTGTCAAGATTAAGGCACTTAGTTCAGTGCTGGACACATGGTATCATTAGTACATGGTCACCGTCATCTTCTTCATTA
The DNA here is from genome assembly GCF_963455315.2 of Globicephala melas. Taxonomy (NCBI): domain Eukaryota; kingdom Metazoa; phylum Chordata; class Mammalia; order Artiodactyla; family Delphinidae; genus Globicephala; species Globicephala melas. The sequence goes on from NC_083315.2 coordinate 153,873,843, forward strand.
TCTCATCAAAGAATCAAGCAGGTGTTGGCCATATGTAGCCTTGAAGCATTTGATGTGGTAAAATGGACCCAGCAGGAAGTATTCAGGGATGGTTTAGACATCTTTTCTGGTACATATACAATAATTACCAAACCAACGCTCTTCAACATTTAATCCAGTATAGCGAAAGAACACTGAAAGATAAACAAGTGACTTCACTCACCTCCTTTGTTCTCAGAATCACTACTTAGATGTTCCCAAAGATCTCTTCCAGCTCTAAGAGTCTGACTAAGATTGTTGAGCACCAACTATGTGCAGAGTTTGTCACTGGGAAAAATGGGGTTGGTACACTCAGAAAAGCAGTATGTTAAAAGACCTATCATTCTTCTATAGAAGTAGCCACATGATAAACCTACTGGTTGGCTTTGGCATAGAAGGGTTTTGAAGAGAATAAAAGGAAACACGTGACGAGAGTTGAACTTCTGGGAAGAATGGTGATAATATAAATATGCTGTAGCCTCTAAATAAGAATAGTGATGTTCAAAGGAACGTAAATTAAAGGGACCGCGAAAAGGAAAAGAGATGGATTTCACCCTCTGGATCTGACTCTGGCTTTAAATTGCACAGGTGAGAGATTGGTTTGAGAGGTTTATTTCAACCTTTAGTAGTGTATTAGCAGTGTCACAGAACAAGGGGTATGGTTAAAAGAGAGAGAGGGGAAAATAGGAACAAGCATGAGTGTCTTGGAATCTAATTTATTTAAATTTAGATTATTTTGCTTTCGCTTTAATCTTTGTATAAATCATTGTTCTAAGTACTTAAATCATAGGTTGCAGTTTATTTTTAATTTTGCAAAGTTTTAGCAATGTTTATTAATTATTTAAGCTCTGAACATTTTTAACCATTGAGAAGACCCTTCTCAAATGAAATTGAGGTTCCAAGTGGCCAAAGTAACTAGTAAGTGGGGGGAAAATCTGTTTAAACCCTTGGTCCAATCACAGTTATGTTGAAACACCTTGAGATTAGTATAGAAAAGAAAAAAAGATGGATGGAAGATATGTTGGAGGAGAGTCCTGAATGAATAAAAAGTTTTCTAATGTGTTTTTCTTGGATGAGCGTATCTTACAGTTCCTACAAAAAAATGGAACGTATTATTTACTAATGAGCAACACAGCTCCACAGAACATTATCTGATGATGTCAGTTAGTTCTAGGACAGGACTTTTCAGAATGCAGGTATGAATAATGCAATCCAAACAAGACAACCTCATAATGTATTATCAAGAATAACTACATACAAATTTAAAATTAAAAGTGTTTTAAATTTCTTCAAACACTTAGACAATGATACAATTTATTGTCCTAAGTGATTAGCACAATTTTAAGAGCATGTGTTTTATTTCAACAATACTTCCATGGAGAAACAGAAACTTTTTAGGAGAGGTTTCCTGGATCCTTGGATAACCACAATTTCCATTTGACTCAGACCCTGGTGTTGTATTTTCTCAGAATTCCTTTAACCTTCACTTTGTCCTGTTTCCAACGATTGCTCAGATTATTTCAACTGATGACATACATTTATTTCCTTTGACATGCAAAACAAAACAAGCAAACAAAAAAATAAAAACAAAAACCCAGAACCTTTTCCTTCCCTTTGTTTCCAGAAAGAACTAGGAACTTCCTAGCCTTGGGTTACATTGTGAAGCTGACAGTTTGTTTTGAGAATTTCCAAATGAACATATTTGGCATTTTACCGAGGCCTCCCAGGAATGGGATTCCTCTAACCTAAAGGAACAATTCTACTTCTGGGAATTTCTAACACACCAGAAGGTAGCTGGAAGGCTTTTTTTTTTTTTTTTTTGGTCTGGGTAGTTTGGAGGCCAGTCGATGCTGTGGAAGAAATTAAGGAACAAATATCCTTTAGAGAACTCCCACAAAAGAAACCAGGGGTTAGGACAGCTCACTTCCAAGAGGGGTCAGGCAGTAAGACCTCAGAGAGCTCGGTGTCTGTTGATTGGCTACAGTTGCTTTTTGTCAACAGTACAGAAACAAGGCACACGGGATACAAATGAAATGTATGTATAGAAACCTGGGGTCGGTTTTCAGAGATCATTTTCCCCTACCTTCAGGTCTCTAGATGTGCTGGGCCCTCCAGAAAATACAAGCCTTGAACTCTATCTGTTTATTTATAGTTTCCAAATTCTCAGATTCTGACTATAAGACATCTGATGTGATTAACTGATTTTTCTAATTTAAGGTACAGTTATTTTCTGTGTAGGAGGCTATAAAGCCGCTTTCTTTTTTTTTTTTTTTTTTTTGCCTTTGTGCTCTGTTTTTCACATTCCTGTCACTGTCAAGACTGGTAATTAATCAACACTCAGTCATGGATGGCTGCTTCTTCCTCCTCTTCTATCCTTTCTTCTCCTGCCTGAGTGATGAAGAATGATGTCTCTTCTGTCGTGCCCCTGGCTCCCTGTCCTCGGAGCATTCAAGCCAGGCCCCGTGACAACAAGTTCCCACCGAGGGGAAAGCACTGGAATGACAAATGTGTCTCCTGGGTCCCAGGCATCAAGGGGTAGACTTTCTGATTCTTGTCACTGGCCACCATCGATCTCTCCATGTCAGCGGGCCTTTGGGAAAAGCAGAAACAAAGAAGAAAGAAGTTGTTCTCATCCCTGCATGGCACTTCTTCCAATGCCCTGGCTTTTAATACTGTGAGAAACTCAGGGAGGGGTGGCTTTGCAATAGTGCTAGAAAGTGATGAGTCTTTCCCAAGGTTTAGACACCTAGACCTCCTTTCACTCACCAACCCAGAAGCACACTTGTAGGCATACTCATACTCTCTACTGTCTCTGCAATTTTGTTTCTCCCAAGTGTTCACAGGAAACAAAAGCAAACATGCTTTGTAAAAAATTGACAAATCTTCCATTCATTTTATGATTGGTTTATGTCTCTGGACACCATAGGACCCAGTCTGTACTCTTATTTAATTGAGGAGATTGGGGAGGAAACTTACCCACCCATTGCAGGGCTGGAAATTCTGCTTTTAGAGATTCATACCTTTGGATTAAGATGTTGCAGCTCCATGGGGTCCCATGGAACGGAAGGGATTCTAGGTAGAAAAGATGATGTAATATGACCTAATCAACTGTACTCTTACGAATTTCCTTAGTAGATCCATATATTATGGAGATCACTAGTTGACAGCAGTAGCCCTGAAAGCATGGGAAATGGAATAGGTAAGTTGAGATGGGTTGGAGGAGAAAAGAAGTTCTGAGAAAGGGACATCGCACAGCCTGGGAGCAGGGTGGGGGTCGAAGGGTTTAGGAATGATGAAGGAGTGAAGGGGGTGTTAGCACATTTAGTCAGGCGGAGTGAAGTGAATGACTTGGTGGCCTGGATCATCCCTCTCCATGTTTTGCGCAAGAACCTCCACATTATAGGTAAATAGAATGTCGACCTCAATATGTTGTGGCTTTTTTTTTTCCTTTTTAGCATGCTTTAGTATTTTCGATCTTATTGCTTGCTTGAACTGACTTCTGCAAAAAAGGAAACGTAAGAATTCAGAGGTACGTTGTGAAACTCAAATTAGGTCAGGAATGGTATTAATTCAGTCAGTTAGCTGCGTAACAGACAACCACAAAATCTCAGCAGCACAGGACAGTAAACACTTTTGGTGGAGCTGTGTGTTTGTTGAGGATTAGCCACCGAAGCCTCAAATCGGCAGGATAACTCTGCCAATCTCAGCGGCGTTTGTTCATAGGCCTGGAGGTCAGATGAGGTTCTGTGATGTGGGCTTTACTAGGCTGGGGTGGGTCAGTTTTAACGACACATCTTTCAGCCTCTTTCTGTGTCCAGCTGCCTGGCTCTGGAATAGTCTTCTCTATTTTTGCATATTAGTCTTTGCTGCTTCCTGGGCCAAACAGCTATATGGCCATTCTCATTCTCAGGTGTGCCTCATGCCCATTTAAGAGAACAGCCAAATTGACATCCTCAAGTCCCAATCTAAATGCTTGGGGAAGGAACTTTCTAGTCAGGAGGTATGGCCATGTTAGGTAAGGTAATTGCTGGAACCATCTGGAAAATAAAAGAATGTGCAAAAGACAAAAATGGTAATAATGTAATAATTAATGACATCGAGTTTTGAATTCCTTAACTTTGCTGTGGGTAGAGATAAGGAGGGGATTGTTCTCAATTGTTGCTTACACAGAACAGGGTCTTAATAAATCAATCAGCTTAGTCTTTTGAACCTGATTATTGATGGAAAGACCTTTGGATAGGTTGTTCAGAGCGTCTCTTTCTCTTTTTCTATTTCCTTGTTACATTTGCGATTTCTGTGTTTTCCTCATTCCATGATTTATTGGAAACCAAAAAGAATACTTGAATGAACTTTGGTTATTCATTCCTTTTTTTGTTGCTGGCTCCACAGTCAGAGATCCAAGCCAGGCATCTCACTGGTGGCCTTAACCACATGCAATGCTGTCTCAAGGTCCTATTTACAAGACCATTCAAAATTGGCTTATCAACACTGATTTTTTTCTGCTGCACAGTACACAGCCTCTTCCCCAGCTGGGATGGCCCCCTCAACTGCTCCCCATTTATCAATCCTGGTGCCATGCCTTTTCTTGAACATTCCTGTTGAAAATGTCCTCTCACGCCTTCTGACTACTGAATCAAAATGTGTTAATTCATGAAGCCCCCATCTCAATCTCATTTTTTCCCTGACTCCTTTATGAAGCCACATGGACTATTCCATTAAACAGCTCTCTCTCCCTTCTCTGAATGTCTGTAATTTCTCTTTTAGCCAATGCCAACAGTTTGGATTTAATCCCATACTGCCTTGTACTCTATCAATTTCTCTTTTCATTGTCCTTATATCCCACACCAGATTTACCTACTCCTTTGGCAGGGGCACCAAATCTTCTGCCTCTTCTGTGTTTCCCAGGAACCAGAGACAGTGCCAGTTGCATAGTAGTTGCTTAATAAATACTTGTTATCTGATTGTAGCATTCCCATTAGCATGTCAAAACGATGGTTATACGATCAGAAGGCTATCTGTCATCATTCTCTGAACTATCTCCTGTTCAGCTATTCATATTTAGTCTTTATCTCTTTCTTTCTAGAGATTATTATTTTCCATTATAAGGCCACTTTCTGGGAGGGTGATGCTCTTACTCTGCCATCAATTTCTCCATGAGTCTGATAGAAAAGGGATGATCCAAATAACTTCTTTCTAATATGATTTATATGGAATGGAAGCATTTTCTGTTTCCCCCTTACGTGTTCTTATTTTGAATTGCAAATATTCATTTTCACATATATTTAAAAGTTATTTTGACAGTATGTAATGTAGATTTAAAACATTCTGAACTTGGCTGTTTTCCCTTGATCAATTCTTTTTTTAGCAGAAACACTGTAAACATACCGACAAGTGTCAGAACATACAGTATAGTGAACAGCAAAGGACAATCTGTTATGATATTTTTCGTATTAAAGACCAGTTTGTTTATGCCACCAGGAGGAATTCATTTTTAGTATGTGGATTTGATGGATTTAGCGAGAATGATATAATTTGCTTTGCTAAACGACAGTGCCACAGCAGAAGGATATACATTACTCTTAATGCTAAAGGGGAAAAAATCATAATGATAGAAAATGTTAAGGTAGCCAAAGAGGCAGTATTCCTAGAATTAACAGAAGGAAATTCAGCTATGATACTCAGAAGCTGACTGGCAGTAATTCCATTTAAATAGGTCAGTTGAATGGCCAGGAACTTGCTTCATAGTAGAAGTGAAGCTGTTAGTTGTTTTACTTAGAAACCTTGAAACTGAGGAGTAGTCTCCTGGGAATAACTGATGTGAGCTATAATCTTCCTGACTGGTTCTCCAAAATGGGGATTGAACTGTGAGAAGTATCACAAGTAATTTCTGAGCTGTCAGACTTGGAGGAAGCAAAAACAAGGGGCATTCTTTCTCTTCTTATTTTTGTCTTTCCTCATCTTCCTTCTTTACTTTCCACTTCTTCCCTCTTTTCTCCCTGACTTTAGCTTATTCTCTTCCTCTTGCTCCTTCCAATTTTGATATGAGGGATTACATAGGCCTTAGAGGGAAATGATAAGATTAGAAACTGCTAGTCTTATGAGAAGGAAAAAATTAAGTGTGTAGGGCTTTGTTCATGATTCTTCTTATGACATGGAAAAAGAAGCAAAACACAGAATCAAAGATGAGCAAAATCAATTGAATCAATATTCACTAATACGTATTTCTTAAGGGAGGAGATATAAAGAGGTATAAGAGTTCATGCTTTAGAGTTGTTTGCAATCCATTGAAAGCAAAAAAGTTATGAGTTGAAAAAGATACATGAGAAAGAAACATAACAGTTTAAGGTAGTATGTGTTAAGAACAAATTAACTGTTCCAGATAGAAGTGTGGAAGAGGAGGCAGACACTGTTCACTGGGGTGGTCCAAGGAAGGTGGGCCTTGAGCTGGAGTTTGGACGACACTGCATGAGATTCAAACAGACAAACCATGCCTGGGTCTGAGTTTGAGCAAAGGGTCAGAGGCAGCTCTAGGTAAGTTTGGCTCATGTAGAAGGATTTTAAATGTGGATGAGTATGGGAAAGTGACTTGAAGTCAGCTTGTGAAGGGCCCTGAATGTCAAAGTAGAGAACTTGCAGTCTAATCAGTACATGCTTGAGAATCATTGATAGTAATTATGGGAAAGGAAGTTGTGAGCCATATAATAGAACAGGAACTGAGAGGCCAGGTCACTGATTGGGGGTGGGAGAGTAGGGGTGGGAGGTGCCTAGACCAGAAAAGGATAAAAAAGGGATACATTTTGAATGTCAGCACATAGAGTGAATGAAGGCATCAGTTGAAAAATATTTTGAAAAGTCAAGAAAGGGAGGTGGCTTTGTGAAGGTGTTGGTTTTGAGGTTTTGATGACTATGAAATAGCCAAGTGAGAATACCCACTAATCAATAAGGAGATCCTGCACTAGAGTTTGGGAGAGAGTATAAATCTCACCTGTGCATTTGTGAGTTAGCCACCTAAAGGTGATGGTTGAATCCATGAAAATGGATGACATTTTCCACAAAAGAAGTGTGTTCAGAGGGTTTGGCATATCCATGATGAGTGTATAGTAAGAGAGTGAGGAACTATTGAAGAAAAGAGGAGCAGTTAGAAGAACAAGAGAACCCAGGTGGTGGATGGAATAATGTGTGTTTCAGAACCATGGGGGAGCTGGACTCTAAAGCCAGCTGCGTATCATGGAGGAAAAAGTAGATCCCCTGGAATGAAGAACAGAAGGCGACTTAAAAGTCTTCTGTAGTGATTATATGTTTGTCTGTAGACTAACGTGCCTGGGAAGGAACGGGTTAGCTTTTACTGGTTCTTCTTCATTAATACAAATAGAAAAACAGGTGGTGAAACAAATTGGAAAACAATGTACACACAACTGACACTCCTAGAGAAAAAGATTTCACACTGTCTCTTGCTAACCTGTTCTGATCCTCAAGGGCACTTGTTACCCAGGAGTTCTTTTTAAAATCATTATCCAAAATCCCTATTGCTCTCGCTTAAGCTGTATTTTGTTCTGACTTTCTTTTGTTTATCCTCAGGGGACATGAAGAACATATGGTAACTATTTCTCAAGTAATAATCTTCATATTTTTGAAATAGGTATTGCACAAGTTTTGTTTGTTTGTTTTTTCTTTCTCTCTAGCCTTCTATTCTTCGGGCTAAATAATACTAAGTAGTTTATCCTTTCTTTATGGGCATTTCTTCCTAGGGCAATGGCTCAGACTGAGAGCCACAGTGGAGTCCATTTTGCCTATTGGTAGAAATTAAAGAATGAAATGATGATGACTCCTTCTGAGAACAACTCTGCATCTTTTGTAGCCTGAGAGCACTTATCAAAACTAATAGGTACATAGGAGATCTCTCAAAAACATAAAATTTGTGGTCAAGTGGAAAGAAACATAGCTTTTATCTTGTATCTCTTACTCCCAATGACAGCTGTGTATCAACTCACTTCCTGTTTGAATGAAAGTAAGGGTAAAAAAATAAGTACTAAGATATGAAATCAGGAATATGATTTCTACAAGGTTGTTAAAAGTCAAGGCTAGTCTGTTGGGCTGTTTCTTAGGGGTATGATATTTTCTTTATTTTAATATATTCATAAACACTCAGAGGTTGTTAAACGCTCTTGTAATAGATGTTGCCTCCACATCCTCCCTAGAATTTATGCTATCATTTTTCATGGCAGTCTTAATAAAGATTATTAAAGGATTCTGAGTCTCAATTCATCAACAAGTATTTGTTGAAGGCCAGGCAAGAGTTTGCCACTGTGTTCCAGGGGAAGTTAAGTAAACCCAAAATTAGAGACTATTAAGGTTGATAAAGCTTATGATTTATCTCAAAGCAGGAATTCTCTTGATAGCAAAATGGGACTGAATGTTTACATATGACTGACCTTGAGCTAGCCACTATTCTAAGACTTTCTACATAATTATTTACATTATTTCTTTTAATACTTATAATGACCCATTGCATTAGGTACTATTATCCTTATTGTGCAGATGAGGAAACCCCTGAGACTTGCCTAAGGTCATATAGCTAGTAAGCAATAGAGGTCAGATTTGAACCTGGGTCTCCTGGCTCCAAATCCTACATATTTAATAATTACTTCACGAGAGATGACTTCCAGGCTCTCCTTGAGTAAATTGAGAGGTGAGAAGTGCACTACTTTGTACTAGAAAATTCCTCCTTCTGTTGAAATGGTATCTTCCTTCCTCTACCTCTCCTTGGTTGGTTAAGTTTTACTCCCTGCATGGAAGAGTCTCTTCTACAGAGATGGAAGAATTTCTTCTTCAGAAGTTGAAGACAGCCTTCAAACTCCTCCAAAAATTTTTTTTTCTTCAGAATTCATATCATTTTCTCCTTCACCTGCACATATGGCATTTGGCATTTGTTTTATTTATTTCACTTTGTAAAATTTGCCTTATTCCAGAAAGGGTATTGGATGGTTCACACAAATATACCTAATAGACAAGTGAGATAATGTATCCTTTCAAGTTTGGTGGCATTAGTAGATTTGATAAGTGTGCCTTTTGTGTCTTCCTTTGTGCTACATATAAAAGATTAGGGCAGTGGAGAGCGTGGACCCCTGCAGCGGGCCCCTGGACACTCCCCCAGGACTTCTTGAATATCCAGCCCACATCTTTCCATCCTGATTACAATGCCTGATTACAATGTTGTCCACTGGCATGCATATCAAGACTTTCTTGGGACTTCCCTGGTGGCGTAGTGGTTAAGAATCCACCTGCCAATGCAGGGGACATGGGTTCAATCCCTGGGCCAGGAAGATCCCACATGCTGTGGAGCAATTAAGCCCCTGCACCACAACTACTGAGCCTGCGCTTTAGAGCCCATGAGCCGCAACTGCTGAGCCCATGTGCTGCAACTACTGAAGCCCACGCGCCCTAGAGCCTGTGCACCGCGGCAAGAGAAGCCACCGCAATGAGAAGCCCACATACCGAAACGAAGAGTAGGCCCTGCTAGCCTCAACTAGAGAAAGCCCGCATGGAGCAATGAAGACCAACACAGCCAAAAAAAAAAAAAAAAAAATCTTGGGCAGCATTTTTCTCCAGGGTCTAATCATCCATTAACCTTAGAAGACAGCATTATATAGGCTATGAAGGTGGATTTTGGATTCAAAAATATATCTTAATTAAAGCTGTGTGATATTGGATGATTTACTTAATCTCTGAGCTTTCATTCTCCTTGTCTGGCAGGAATAACAACAGATATGTTGCCCCTTCTTAAGGATACTTGTAAGGATTAAATGTGATACACAGGTTATATTTGTAGCACATAGTAGGTGCTTAATTATGATTACAGATACATGTCAAGAAGAGTTTGTGTGGCTGGTGGACTCTGGTAGATGTTTATTTAACAATCGTCTTCCTGGGGTGGTGGGGGGAAGCTCTGGTTTGTAGCGTTCGCTGATTTCGGTGGTGAAAGTACTCCCACCAAAGCTGCTTTCAAGCTACCATTGTGGCATCACCCACCACAGAGTTGGGAAATAATATGGACAACTAAATGGCTCTTGGGAGCCAATGCAAGCCTGTTCTATGTCACTATGTGTGTCCCACGCTCACTCCCATTCCCAGGCACAAATAAGATTTGCAGCATTAGTAAGTAAATTATAAGATACACAGAAAAGAAGTCCATTACAAAGAACTCCCATCAGGTACTGATATTGCCTGAAAAGGAGAGGTGATGATTTTAGTTACATTTCTAATTGTGAAACTTCTTTTGCCTGCTCTGGTACGGGGGCTCCAGTTATTCTTTCTGTATTTGTTTGCTTTTTTTTTTCTTTCTTTACCTCTATCTGTCTCACCCTCCCTTTCTACCTTCCTCTTCCAATAAATGCTTTATATGGCAACAGTTATCCAGGAAAGTGAAGGATTTTATAAGAAATTCCAAGATTTATTTAGAAAAATGAACACAAAGTATCCATGTTTTATCGATACGTAGCATTCAGCTAAGAGTTGGGTATAAAAAGAAACATTTGCCTACCCAAAGAAACCACCATCAAAATCTTGGCATAAGAGAAATGTTTTTTTCTGATATTGACTGTTTATTCTTTCCTTATGAAGAGAAATGTCTGAATATGCTCATTTTCATACTTTAAGTCATCATCAATTACAGAGTTGCAGACACATTTCTTGTGGGCTACCTCCAGCGGCTGTCAGTGAAAACCAAGCAGCTGTTGGGTAGATAGTGAAGAAAAGCACCCTTCGTGCTACCCTCCTGTTTTAGTCTCCTGGCACAAGTAGAGATATTTATGCACAGAGAAGGAAACGAAGAGCATGCATCCAGGTTCCTTTCTAGCTGTCTGCTTAGAAAGCACTGCTTTTTGGACAGTCCTCACAACATGACACAGATGAGACTTCGTATGCACAGTGCTGTATTTATGTGCCGTTCGCTTCCTTCTGGCAACTCTTTGGCAGGAGGAATCAAATTCTTCTCTCAAATTTCCCTTTGTGTTTACTAAATCTTTGAGCATTGTAGATTGTGAGAGCGATGATTGCTTTTATGCTTCAAAGACTGGAAATATTTTCTTCCTTGACACTTGATGGTTGATTTGGGGAAGTGGTAATAACCAGGTTTGGAACTGGACAAGGAATTACGATATATAATTCCCATTAGTGATAAGTTTTCCTTAGACATTTCATCATGCTTGAAAATGGAATACCCTGTAGGTTGGGAACCTAATTTTATAGTGGCTCTGCTTTTGGAGTGTTCTGTTCAATCCATTTATTAGACAGTTTTTACTTTTCAACGCTTATTAATGTTGAGGTATTTTAACAAACATCTTAAAGCTATCATTCTAGAGCTGAAAAGTCCTACCATAGAGATACCGGCAAAGATAGGTAGAGCTACACAAGAATGCATCATAAGTACAACCAGTCATTTGGAATTACTCCTGAATTGCTGTTTAAAAAGTTTGTAAGTCACCATAGTTTAGCATAAAGTTAATGAAAATAGGACGGCATAATTTTGATGTGAAACATCACGCACCTCATAATTACCATCTTCATCCATCTTTATCCACTATTATCCATCATCATGATTACCGTATTTTTATTGCTTGGATTAATCCAGTCCTAATAGAGCACAATGGTATGGAAATTATTTAATTACATTATAAGTGCAAACTTTATCAAGTCAGAAATCATTTAGTCTTATGACAGAAATCAGAAATACCACCTCCTGGAAGGACTAAGTTAATATGCCTTTGAGGTATTTAACTCATACATGCAGAGAAATATGTAGGCTTTCTGACAGCTGACTTTTCTTCTATTCTCCCATGTTTTAATTTTCTCTCTCTATCAAGGAATCTCAAACATTAGTGTTCAGAAGAAGCACTTAGGAACTTTGCAAAATAAACAAATTTGGGTATCTCATCATAGTGGGTCTCTGTTGGAGCTCTTGGAGTCTCTCTCTCTATTTTTTGTGACAAGCATTCCAGATGCTTCTGATATAGGGTGTCTAGAAGAACGCATTTTAAGGAACGTCCCACTCAGCCCTCAGAAAAGGCATTCATTATTCTGCCTATGTTTTTTGTTATATTACTGTCCAATGGAATGTGACTATCAATAAATAATTATTGTGATTACTATTATATGTTACTGTAGTTACATCAGTCCTAATTATATTGGCCATTAATTATTAATATTAATAATAATAAATTATAGCAGATATATATATATATATGGTACTACTATGACAGACATTCTATTAAAGGATTTTCATGTATTAATCCTTATAGAAGCCTTTTGAGGCAGATAATATCATATCCCCATGTTCTAGATGAGAAGTTTCCTTTGGAGGAGGTGATCACTGAGTCATAGAGGTAAGAGAGTGAACTGGAACCAGACCACGTGGGTTCAGGGTCTGCCTCGGCCAGTTACTGGCTGTGTGGCAGTTCCAAGGGCCCTTCTCTCCCCGACTGTAAAGACGACTAAGGATATGACTAATACTAACCTCATAGGGTGGAGCTGAAATATGCAAGTGTTCGAAGGCTAGCCCAGAAAATTGTCCATGCTCTAGAATGTTAACTGTTATCACCCTCTGCTGTGACAAGTCTGCCTTTCCAGCCCCATTTCTACTAAGTCATTATCATTAACATCACAATGCTGCTTTCTGGGCTGTAAGTGGGAAGAGTGCTTTGGGGTGTTTTTTATTTCTTTCTTTCTTTTTTTTTTTTTTTTTTTTGCGGTACACGGGCCTCTCACTGTTGTGGCCTCTCCTGTTTGCAGAGCACAGGCTCCAGATGCGCAGGCTCAGCGGCCATGGCTCACGGGCCCAGCTGCTCTGCAGCATGTGGGATCCTCCCGGACCGGGGCACGAACCCGTGTCCCCTGCATCGGCAGGTGGACTCTCTACCACTGCGCCACCAGGGAAGCCCTCTTTTTTTTTTTTTTTAATCAATGGGAAACATTTGGTTTTCAATTAATTTTAATAGGCAAACATACAAATATTAGTCATAATTAATAACTTGATTACCTAATTAGAAAGGCAGAACACAATGCGTGTGACCAGGAGATTAATGTACAAGTCTCAGTGTTCATTACAACTATTAAATTCATTCGCATTTTTAGTATGAAATTTGAAAGAAAGAAAGAAAAAAAAAGGAAAAGAAAAGAAAGAAAAAACACTAAACCTCTTTCTCTACCAGATTACATTTCAGACATTAGCCTGTCTCTAGCCTTTCCCACTCTGGGAGGAATATCTCACAGCATGCTGCACCACTGCATAGCTACTTCCTGGCTCTCTGGCCTTTGAGGCAGGCTCTCAAACCCCTTTGAGTTTTGAAGTATTTTCAACTACCATTGTATCAATGGAACATTGCTTACAAATCCCTGTCCTGTGTCCATCACTGTCTGTCATTCCTTGGACTGCAGTTCTCAGAATTCAGTGTGCATTAGTGTCACCTGGAGTTCTTTAATAAATGCAAATTCCTGAGCCCTAGATTCATTCCTGAGGTCTGGCATGGAGCTCAGAAATCTGAGCCCCAATCACTGACCCCCTCCCCTGGGTGACCTTGATGTAGCCAGTCCACAGACTTCTCTTTGAGAAACACCAGCTTAGCTTGTAGAATAGCAAAAGTGTACATGAATAAACATTTGGGGCATGATAGGACAAAAGAAACTGAAGTAAGAAGAGCAGGCATTTCAAAAGAAAGTGAGACTGCCTCTCTCGAGGCATCATATAAATATATCCGACTAACGATTGCTGTACAGATAGGGTTTTTGCAGCACGGTTCAGAACAGGGGCAAGTGAGGAGATGCAGTTGAGCTGGGAGCACTGAGAAGGAGACCACTCTGAAGGTGAACACGAGCACAAGTCAAAATTGAGATCACCATACGAGTTCCCCTTCTCGGCTTCCTCCCTTTATTTCTTTGGCCAGCTCTCCTTGCCCCAACCTGCCACTAAACATCCTGTTTAGAATGGACCTGGGTCTCGGGATTGTTGAATATGCATAGAGGAAAGGTTTTGCAAGCTGTGCTTGGAATCTTCTGAGTTTGTTGATAGGTATGTATTTTGGCATTGTTTCAAGAGAAGGGACATAGATGGGAGAGAGATCTTAACAGGAAGAAAACCAAGGAATCCCTCCCAGATGATAATTCAATTGACAATGATCTCAATAATTGAGTTAATTGATTATCAGTCATTGAGAAGCACATCTAAAGGTTTAGGATATACATTAGCACATTTAATCTTCTTAACCACTTTACAGAGAAGAAAACTGGGAAGTTGAGTAACTTTCCCAAAGGGCATAAAGAGGAGGCAGCAAGCATAATGACTCCACACTTGGGAGGAAACAAATCGTCATTTGTATGTAAAGGAAAACTACGTTTCGAGTCCATCGCAAATGGTGCCATTTGAATTAATTAGACTGAATAACTGTAAGAATTGGAACCTGCAGCTCAAACAGAATCCAAACAGTTGTGGCAGCAAATGTAACTTTCTGGTGCTTTTTATGATGGTAAATTGGGTAGGGTTACATAATCCCATGTAGGACAGTTCCTGGATTTACAGAAATGGGCATATGAGGTAGGATTAAAGAACCAGACAGAATTCATCCACTAGACTCTGCCATGATGGTTCTTTTTTCTTTTTTTTTCTAAAGCTGAGCCAAGAATATCAGTGCCCTAATTTTTTATTTCTTTTTGGCCCAAAGAGCTCAAGATCTCACACTGAGAACATTGAAGTCTTTACCAAGGATCTTTTTTTAGCCAAGAATATATTTTTTGATCTCCACCTTCCCAAAACATCTTTCTGTATCAATATCTGTTGAAAATTTAATTTTCTATGACTGGCTGAACAACAATAATATTCATAATAACTTATAGTTAGTGAGCTCTTACTCTGTGTGGTCACTGTTTCAAGTGTTTTACCCATATTTCATTGTATGAAATAGCACAATTTACTTTGACTAACTCAGTTTTGTCGGACATTATGTTAATTTTCCAATTTTTGCCATTATAAACAGTGCTGCAGAAATCATATCTGTAGGTAACTATAGAAAGTGTTTGTAATTATACCCTTACAATAAATTTTCAGAAGGAGAATCGCCAGTGTGAGCGCGCGTGCGTATTTTAAAGTTTGCAGCACATTTTATCAGATTTCCAGCCAGGAATGTTGCACCAATTTATATTTCCACCAACAACATAGGAAGATTTTTATGAAAAGTTTAAAAGAAATGACTTGTGAATGAACACACTCTGAGTTCTTTTTAAGATGTCTGCACCTACCAGGCTTTATCAAGAGCCAGGATGTCCAATTACCTGCTCCCTCAGAAGCGGGAATCAAGGATACGTTTCAGTCTGTCTATAATACACTGCCATATAAGTATTGATACTAAGGAATTTCTCCAAAAGTCACATGGGGTAAAGTGTTACAAATTCTCTGCTCCATAAACAAAACTCCTGGTATGTGAGAGGTACTCCTTCCTTGTCATCATTCAGATCATTCAGGTCTCAGTTTAAATGTCACCTTTAGAGAGAACCTTTTCCTACCACCCTATCTAAGATAGTCTCCCCAACCTACCAGTCACTCTCTATCCCATTCCTCTGTCTGAACATTTTTATAGCACGTATCACTGTTCTTTTTGTTCATTGCTTCTCTCCTCATTACAACATAAGCTTCTAGGAGTCAAGAGACCTTTCCTGTACTAGTCATTTTATCTCTGGGGCCTGAAACAGTGCTTGAAACATGGAAGACACCCAGAGATGATGCATCAGTGAGTGAATGAATGAATGCTGGTCCTATTAAATGCCTAATTTCACCATTCACCTCTCATTCACAGCTGCTAGGCTGCAGTACAACACTGTTAAGAGACAAAATATGCACTTGGGGCAAAGTATCCTTTATGACCCTATCTAAGAAGCTCAGCCTTGTAGATGAAGGTAAGCAGGAAAGGACTAATGATTAAAGCATCAGTAACATTGGCCCTTTGGTTACAAATGGGAGTTAATTTCCCCTTGGATTTAAACTAGGAGTTGCCATTTAATGATATTAGGCTGTTGTTATAGATGAGTTTGGCTGCACTTTTCTCTATGCTTTCTTAGGGGCTGTGTCCTTTGGGTAGCCATCTTAATTTCCTCAATCCCTGTCTTCCATGGATAAAGCCATGAGCTATTAAATATCCTATTTTCAAATCCTCTTAAGATTATTCTGTCCACTAATGGATGTTCTGAGAGATACTATTTTGAAAGCAAGTATCTTAACAATTTACCATGTACCTTAACTAGGTGAATATGCTTGTTTTATCAGGACAAGTGTGTCATCTGTGTGGTTCCCCATGGAATCCCCAACACCTACAAAGTGGTACATAGGAAGCATTCCAAAAGAATACTGAATATGTGAACAAGTTAGTCAAAGTATGTCCTATCCATCAAGAAACCCAGTTGGAATCTATTATGTGTTCTGGGTAACTCCTTTGAGCATTGAGAATTTGTGTGACTAGTTCTCTCTTACTTATATCTAAGTTAAACTGCTGAGTGTGGGCAGTAGAAATTGCTTCAGTAGGGATTTAGTTGGCTTGAATTTTTGAGGTATTATTTGTCTTATTGGGGAGAATGCTTACCCACTTCCCTGATTATAGGAAGCCCAGGTCTCCCAGGAGTTCTGTCTGGATTTCATGTAGAGCTCTAAGGTTATAATAAACATTCCTGACTTCTACATATTTGCTGTTTGCCCAGAGAAGATGATTGGGCCAAAGTCACTTTTTTTATTTTTATAATTTATTTATTTATTTAATTTATTTTTTTATACAGCAGGTTCTTATTAGTTATCTATTTTATACATATTATTCTATATATGCCAATCCCAATCTCCCAATTCATCCCACCCGCCACTTTCCCCCCTTGGTGTCCATATGTTTGTTTTCTACAAAGTCACTTCTTTCGTCACTTCCCAGTTCATTTGTTGTGGATTACATGGTTAGCTAAGATAGGACAATAGAGCCAGTCTGATGCTGTAGGGACTCTTAGTAGTGTTTGCTTGGTGGGACCATGGTGTTCCTTGGGGGTTTGTAAGCCCTGTCTAAATGGTGAAACACAGGGCTCTTTGAACTGCCCTTTCCTCTTTGTCACCTGACTTAATTGCCCCTTACCCATCCCTAATACTCCTCTAGTAAAACAAGCAGGAAGTGTGGTCTCTAGTCTCCCTTATAACAATAACTATATACTTTTATCCTGTGGGCAAGTCACTTAATTTACCTGTACCTAAAGGTGAAGTGATTAGGTTTCAAAACCAAATAGCCTAGATTTGTGTCGTGGTCCTACTACTCACTATTACTGACCTTGAGCAAGCTACTTAACCTCTTTTTGCCTCAGTTTCCTCATTTTTATAATAGGGTTGTTAAGAGTACTTTCCCCATATGCTTATTGTGAGATAATACATAAAGTGAGCTTAGAGGAATGACTGGAGCATCACAAGTTCTCAATGTTAAATTGTTTTTATTAGGAAGGGAGATATGTATACTTACTTGTCTGGAGTTAACGAAAAGGACCGCTAGCTCATTCCAACTCTAAGATAATGATGATAATAAGTACAGTTATGATTATTTGACGTGTCCAGGCACTGAATTGAATGCTTTGTCTATCTTATGCAGTTTAAATCTGGCAACTTGTTGAGGTATGTATGTATTATTATTCTATGTTGCCAGTGAGAAAACCGGAGATGGGGAAGATTGGATACTTTGTTCAAGGTTAAATAGCTCTTAAGTGGTGGAGTTCAGATTTGAATGTACCTCCATCTGACTTTAAAACTTTATGCCACATCACACCTATAATCTTCTTTCATTGAGCCTTAGTGCTGTATTATAAATTCTGATGGCTATTCCAGAGGAATCTTTCTGAATCCTTGCCTTGATCACTTACTTTCAAAGCCAGTCCAAATCCTGAAAACATAGGATTTTTATAAACTCTATCAATATAATTCAAAACTATATAAACAGCTTTTAAAGATGTGCAGCTAAGTTGCCTTTTCCCCTGTTATTACACTAACAATGTAATTTTCCCTGGTATTGCTCTGAGTATTAAGGAATTAAAGTACTTGAGGCTGGATGTTGAAAGAATTTTTGTTTTGTTTTATTTTAGTCATTGTTTCTGGTATTTTTTTTCTTTTTCCTTCATTCTACTTTTTCCTTCTTCAATCTTGGCTTGAAGGGGAACTTCCTGTACCTGTTCAGGAATCTGTGGCAAAGGGAACAAGCACAGTAATTTGTCTCCCACTATTTGGATATTAATATAGTATCATAGCAGCCAGAAAACAGACGGAGCCCCTATGAACATCATTGGGTTTGGGCTGCAGATTTGGTTGCCAAAATGCATTTTTTAACCATTCACATTTCCACCACCTGTTATGGGTAATAATCGTCTAAAGGACAAATCCCCCTGTCTGTGATTTTTCTTTCTGGGCTTCATTGGAGAAAGACTGTGAAATGATTTATTCCTCTGTACATGTGAAGCTACAATGTTTTCTCAGGTGCAGAGTTTTGGCCTCTGATACTCTATGTTCTTAGGTTAATCTGTTAACTTGCTTGGGGGAAAAGGGACAAGAAAGATGAATGAACGTGTTACAAAACCAAGATGAGAAGGATCTCAAAAAATCCCGACCACTGTCTCTTCCTCCCTGTTCCCACCTGCTCCTGGGAAGTCCTTTATAGGAAACTGGGTCTGTTAACAGCTATGCTTTATACCTGTTGTTACAAAACGAGACCAGCTCTTTCTTACTCAGTGGATATAATGGATAGTTTACCTATCTTCCCTTCCATATCCTCCTTAAAAGAAGACACACGTGCGCACGTGCACACACACACAGTTTTGTGCTCAAATAAGTGTGGGAAATGCTGGATGAAACAATATTAAGTAGGTCTTTTCACTGCAGGCGTCCTCAGAGCCTTAAAAAAATAAAACAAACTCACCTTGGAATGCTTTTTTAGGAGTGGCTTAGGGGCTAATGTTCTATTAGATAACACTTTGGAGAACAATGGACTAGATCATTTTCATTTCATTTTTAAGATTTAGTTTACAAACTTATGTTGTTGCTTGGGTAAATTGACTTGTTAGTTCGAGTGAAGTTTTTTATAGATAACTTTTCATGTTACAAGTGTATTTTTATAGTAACTCCCAGAAGCTACTAAGTTCTACTTAGTTCTAAGAAGATTCTGCAGGAACATTCTCTCAGTAGCTACCCTGTTTTCGTTCCCCCTCCATCTTTCTCCTGTCCTTATAAAGCCATGAGCATACCTAAAAAGAAGAACGATAAGGAAGTGGTAGAGGTACATTCCTCTGTAGGTGGATTGGTATGTTAGTTGTGCTGTATGCAAGTAATCTGTGGGTGGGTTTTATTAATTAGATATCAAGAAATTGTATGAAAAATAAACATATCCTGGATTTGTCTTTGTGCACATTTTAAAGGTGTTTTTCCTTTTTTATTATCAGTTTCACTTTGGCATGTTCATGGAATCAACATAAATTTATGGAGTCAAATGTAACAGAGTAAAACTACAATGCAGTTTTTTTTAATGTAACATTCAAAATACACTATATCACAAATTACTTTAAAGAAACAATGGAAAGCAAAAGGAAGCTCTTAAAAGGAGATTCTTACCATGGTAGGTAGCACAGAACCCATGTGACAGGGGTCAAGAACTCTCCTGTTGGGCTTCAAACTCTGGCCCAGCTCATTCTCTCAGTGTGTCAGCACTGATTCTCGGAGAGACTGGCCCTTGTGGCTGCCATAATGTAAGGCACTCACACAACCACGTAGCATTTCCGTTCTTGGAAAATTATGCTATTGATCTTTGGTTTTAAGAAATCAGTCATAAGGACATGTTTTTATTCCCTTCCAAGTCAACTAATTTCATAAAACAATGTGTTGAAATGAAAATGTTTTATTGTTAAACTTGGTATAGTCATAACCACATATATCCTATGTTGGGCTCAGTCATACTACCCATTTTTCATGAGACTCCTAGTTATATTAAAGAAAAAATTTTCTGATTATGAAATAAATGAGTTCATTGTCCTTCTATGTTCTGAGTGTTGCTGTCTACAGCGTATGTGGAGAGGAGGCGGCTGTGAGGATAATTCTCTGGTCACCTGGAATGGCTCCCATTGGTCCATGAAAGAAGACAGTCCCGTTTTCTGGGTGATAAAGAGCCCAGTGTCTGAGTAAGAGGGCAAACATGGAGGGCACTCAAATTGTCTTCCTAGCTGTTCTAGAGTGGTCTTTGGTTCAGAAAGCAAAATCGAGGGATGTGCTGCAAATCAAAGTTTACTTGGATTTTCCCTTATTCCTGAGCCAGACCCATTTGAATATAGTTTCCTTCCAGTTCTGGCAATAGGTTGTCAGTTTTTGTGTTCGTGCTTCTCTGTGAGTATACATTCTCTTATCTTTGTCAGTATTTTGTGGGAAGAGCAAAGAGCCTTTATCAGGGGTTGGTAACATGGTGATGTTTTCAACAGCAAGTTCTTAGTTTGTTTTTATAAACGTTCTCCTTTTTTTCTTTTAGACTTCCATTGACATGCAGTCTTTTACTTATGGTCTATTTCCTTTTACTTTCCCTCTTCCACACCTCCAAATCAGAGGGAAAGGACACCAATGAAAAGAATTCTAGGGATACATTGTGAGCTGAAGTTCCAGTAAAGTTAGGGGAAATCTTTATTTTGAACCGTGGACATGGTTTCATTCCTTCTTGAGACTGGTACTACTGGATGGTTCTGAGACTGGCACAGGTACTACTCGTTGTTTAACAGAATGGGCATAAAGCTGTATCTTATATTAAGATCCTTCTTTTCAAAAGAAAGCTCCGTTTTGTATTTATTATATCTTTAGCTTTCCTAGAGCTATAGATCTCCACAATATTGATGGTCCATTCCAGTACTATTTGAGGGAATTATAATATTTGTCAAATTATATATATTTATATCTATATACATACAGTACCCCAAATAATATTTGTTAAATGATTACATAAATTCAAAATCTCTTTGAAATAATAGAAATGGGAAATGGAGTTGCAGGTTTTATATGTATGTCTCTAAAAGGGTCAGAGTAGTAAAAGTTTTAGAAGCATGTGTTAGAAAGAGTTTGTGAAGTTGGAAAACAGAAACAATAAAAGAACAAAACTCAAAGAGATAGATGTTTTCTCTGTGCTTTTCCTGGTGAGGCTCTGCTGAGATTATTCTGGTTATCTGTGCTGTGTAACAAACAACCCCAAATCCAGTGGCTTTTAAGTAACAATCATTTTTCTCATGTCATGGATTCTGTGGGGCGGGAATTTGGACAGAGCAATACAAGAATGGCTTGTCTCTGATCCCTGATATCCAGAGTCTCAACTGGGAAGACTTGAAAAGCTAAGAGTGATTTGCATGGCCGGGACCTGGAATTACCCGGAGGGTTCTTTACTTATAATGTGTCTGGTGCCTGAACTGGGAGGATTCAAAGGCTGAGCTGATCTGGGACTATCTACTTGGCATTTCTATGCAGTTTGTGCTTCTTATTCACAGTCTGGTTTTCTGAGAGAGACTGTCCTGAGAGGGAGTTTCTGGAGAGGGAATGTTCTCAGAAACCAGGTGGAAACTGCATTGCCTATTCGAGCCTCAGAAGCACACAGGGATATTCCCACCACATTTCATTGGTTACAAGTGAGTCACTTAGGCCAATCAGATTAAAGGGGAGAGAAAATTAGACCCCCCCCTTCTGATTAGGGAGAGGAAAGGTCACATTGCAAAAGAGCAAGTTGCATGGGAGATATTTTTTACGGCTGTCTTTGGAAAAATACACTTCTCCACCGACATTGTTTGGTTGTTTTGAAAAAGTATGATATGATTGTATTTTTATAATGTTTGTTTGAGAAATGTATCAGGTATTTCATCATGCTAATATAAGATGGATCATTTTAAAGTGCTCTGTATCTGAAATGCTGCCTTTCTTCATCTTTCTAGGAATGCTCTAAGATAATATACGGGAACTAATCGACATTACTTTCTTCATTCGTATAGCTCAATTAACAATAACCATTATTTAATAAATATTATAGGAAAAACATCAGAGAATGGAAAATAAGAAACGGGGACATACAAGCAAGAAGAGAAATTAATGAATAATTAGAGAGTGGAAATACTTAGGGCATAGTAGCATACACCAACGAAGTTCTAGGGATTCTCAACCCTTGTTTCTCAAAAGAATCATCTACAGAGTTAAAAAATAAAAAGCAAAACCAAAAAACTCTGGCACCAAGAAACACTGATTTAATTGGTCTGAAATGTGAACCAGACATCAGAATTTAAAAGCTCCCGAGGAGATTCTCATGTGCAGCCAGCCTTGTGAACCATTGTTCTCATAAACTCTTTGTAAAGAGCATACAAGAAAAAAATCTTTAATTGTAATGCTTAGTTGCCTTAGTGAATTCTTATCAATAAGACACTAATCTAAGCAGACACTCATTTGCCTCTTCACTCTTCTAGGGATTATTCCACAGCAGACTCTGTTGGTTTCATGTCTGACATGGAGACAAAGCCCACATGCCAGTATCTAAAGCAAAAAGCAGAAAAGGACTTGTTTTCTTGATGATCATTGAACTACTGAAAGAGCAACCTTATAGTTGCCCTATTTTTATGGAGATGATGTTTCCTATTTTTCTCAGCCAGGTGTTCGGATATTCTATAGCTTGCAACCAAAAGCATTTGAACTATTCCTACCTACAAGCACATTTTCTTGATTACCTGGTCAATCTGCTGTGCAGATTCACCATGAATTCAGATGGATCTGCGTTTGGATCCTGGCTCTGCCACAGTTAAATAACTGAATAACCTTCAGCCATCTTTCTAGCTCACTGTGATTCCATAAATTGGGAGACAATAGAATACCTGTTCTATGAAATGGCTTTAGGAATTAAAATCATTCATTTTTCATTCAACAAACCTTGACTGAGCACATGGCTATTCCCAGATCCTGTTCTGTACAAAGAGTGTATGGTGATGAGTAGGACAGCCACACATTGTATTCTTTTGAGGAAGAAAGGCAATAAGTAAGTTAAAAAGAAGATACTGTCAGTTTCTGATATACGCTGGGATAAAACAGGATGGAGCAAGAGTATGATTGGGAGATAACTTTAGGTTGTGTGAATAGGAAAAGCTCAAATCCCAAATGATAAAAGGTAGCTCTGCAAGGACCAGAAAAGCACATCTAAGAGGAATTGTTAATGAAAACGCCTTATGCTAAAATAGGCTTAGCTTGGGACTTCCCTGGTTGCGCAGTGGTTAGGAATCCGCCTGCCAATGCAGGGGACACAGGTTCGATCCCTGGTACGGGAAGATCCCACATGCCGCGGAGCTACTAAGCCCTTGCACCACAACTACTGAGCCCGTGAGCCACAACTACTGAAGCCCGTGCACCTAGAGCCCGTGCTCTGCAACAATAGAAGCCACCACAATGAGAAGCCCACGCACCGCAACGAAGAGTAGCCCCCGCTCACCACAACTAGAGAAAGCCTGCACGCAGCAACGAAGACACAACGCAGCCAAAAATAAATAAAATTAAAAAAAACATAAAAATAAAGACAAAAAGTTAAAGTAAAGGGAAGTAAAAATACAAAATTTAAAAAGGCTTAGCTTGTTTGAGAACCAAGAAAAGGCAGAGAGCCAGCATGTAATCAGCAACGGACAGAGTGAAGAGAGTAAGAGTGGACAGCTAGGTGGAGGCTTGATTATGTAAGCCGGGGGGGAGCAGTTTAGCTTCATTGTAAGTCTGAGGGTGAGCTTTTGTAGAATTTTAAGCAAGGGAGTAAATTACCTACTGTTATTTATGGAGAGTCAAGAGGGAAGTGGGAAACCCAGTTAGGAGGCAATTGTAATTGTCCAAGTGAGATACGATGGTGTCTCGTTTTAGATTGGTGCCGACAGAAATGAAAAAAAAAAAGAAAAAGGGGCATTCGATTTTGCTGTGAACCTAAATCTGTGCTAAAATAGGAACCATTTTAAAAATGTACATAAATGTAAGTAAAACACTTAGCTTTACATTGTGGGCACTCAATAAATACTAGCTGTTATCCTGGTTTTATTATCATTAGTGTTAATAAAACCTTAAGGCAAGATCTTGTTCTGTCATCAGCACTGCTTTTGCAGAAAGATTTAATAAGAAAATCAGAGAGGTTTTTCCAAAATGTATGTATCATGTTTAAAGGCTTTCCCCCTGAGTGTGCTATGATACTAAGAGGGCCTGGTTAGCTTAAGGTCTCTATAGAGGGAGGCTACTTAATTTAGTGATGTGGGTTAACTAAGGGTAAGTGCAAAGAGCCAACACTTCTAATGGATGTCTATTTTTATTTTCACGTCTGATGGTCAAATAATTTATTTTAGCATCCCAACACAGTTTTTCATCGTTGTACAGTGTGGTTCTATGATCATTTTACATTATGTACCACCCAACCCAAATTAGTTTCATGATCCTATACAGGCAGTATTATTTTCCCATCAAAATAGGGACAAATATGCAAAAGCAGGATAAATACTACCTTTCAGAATGTTCAATTTGATCAGCGTTGGTCTTAAGACGAATGCAAATCCTCACTGTCTTGTCTTACCAGGCTACTTGTAAGAGGCTATTTGACAGGCTGTATAAACGAAGGCTAGTTTATAATTGAGACAAAGGGTCTGCATTGAAATGTAGGTTACAGTTCTCAACCTAAATATCTCTACTTTTCATTTTCTACTAGAAAACTGCTTGCCATCTTTATTTCTTAGTTTCAGGCCTGTAAACTGAGATTAAGATATGCTTTCCAGTTTAAAGGATGCTGCCTGCATCAGTGAAATCATCCTTCCATACTTGAGGGACGTTAAAAAGGGAGGCTTCCTAGGTAGAGATGATAATGTTTTATCCATCCTGTTTTTCCCCCTTAAATAGGTTTTATTTTTTAAAGCAGTTTTAGGTTCATAGCAAAGTTGAGCAGAAAATACAAAGTTCCCTTATACCCGCTGCTCCCCCACTGTCAGCATCCCCCACCAGAGTGGTACATTTCTTACACTGGATGAACCTATGTTGACACATTATTATCACCTAAGGTCCATGGTTTACATTAGGGGTCACTCTTGGTGTTGTACATTCAGTGGGTTTTGACATATGTAGAATGACATGTATCCACTATTATAGTATCATACGGAGTAATTTCACTGCCCTAAAAATCCTCTGTGTTCCTCCTCTTCCTTCCCCGCCCCTTCCCTTGGCAACCATTGATCTTTTCACCATCGCTATAGTTTTACATTTCCAGAATGTAATATAGTTAGAATCATACAGTATGTAGTCTTTTCAGATTGGCTTCTTTTGCTTAATAATATACATTTAAGGTTCCTCCATGTCTTTTCAGGTTTTGATAGCTCATTTCTTTTCAGTGCAGGATACTATTCCATTTTCTGGATGTACCACAATTTATACATCCATTCGCCTACTGAAGAACATCTTGATTGCTTCCGAGTTGTGGCAGTTATGAATAAAGCTGCTATGCACATCTGTATGCAGGTTTTTGTGTGGACGTGTTTTCAGCTCGTTTGGGTAAATATTAAGGAGTGCAGTTGTTGGGTTGTATGTTAAGAGTTTCTTTAGTTTTGTAAGAAACTGCCAGAGTGGCTGTATTGTTTTGCATTCTCACCAGCAACGAATGAGAGTTTAATCGTTGAGAGTTTACTGTTGTTCACATCTTTGTCAGCATTCGGTATTGTTGGTACTCTGGATTTTGGCCTTTTTAATAAGCGTGTAGTGGTATCTCATTGCTGTTTTAATTTGCAATTCCCGAATGACATAGGATGTTGAGCCTATTTTCATATACTTATATTCTATTTGTATATTTTCTTGGGTGAGGTGTCCAGATTCTTTGTCCATTTTTTCATGGGGTTGTTCATTTTCTTATTGTTGAGTTTTAAGTGTTCTTTGTATATTTTGGATAACGGTCCTTTATTAGATACACCTTTTGCAAATATTTTCTCTCAGTCTGTGGCTTATCTTTTCATTCTCATGAAAGTTCTATCATGTTTTTAATTGTAGAATTAGACAAAGGAATAACCAAAGCTTAGTCATCTTATTTAGAGGACACATTATCTTCTATTTCCCTGGTTTCATCTGAGATAGAAAACTGACCTGTACCAATTTTCTCTTTCACAACAATTTCAGCGAAATATAATGAAAGGGACCAGGAAATCTTAGCAAATTCACTAAAAGTTAGAGTCAAGAGACATGCGTCCCAATTTTCTGCCTACAGAGAAAGAGAGGCAGATACCAAATACGTAAAGCGTTTATTTGTACTATACCTTGGAGCTGGGGACATTGTTCATTAATCTGCTGGAAATATATTATGGATTTTGTTTTCCTTCCCCATGAAGGTTTCAGTGATCTAGGTTAGATTGTTGAAGTAAGGGTCCTGCTGGGCATTTCTAAGTGTTTAAATACTCTCCTCTTCTGTTCCTTTTACTCTTGTCTTTCCTTTTAGAAATTTACCACTGTCTTCTCTTTAGAAATTCCATTGAAAATCCAAAGGGGATGCGGCTATTTATCTCTATGGGCAATTAATTACTTTCAATGGGAATATCATGTTACTGAATCACATTTCTTATTAGAAAAAAAATAATGGTGTTTACCCAAATGCATGTAGAGTAATGATGATGCTGACCCTCTGCCAATACTTGAGATTATGCAGATGAATAAAGAAGAGCTTCCTGTCCCCTTCAAGAATCAAACATGGTTTACACATTGTTTAGCACTTTGCTCCAGCCAGTCACAGATTACCATCACTATGCGTGATGACAATAAATCAAGACATTATGTTAGGACACAAAAGGGATTTCCTCTCAGAGCTGTGGCAAACATACACAAGTTTGAACTTTTCGTATGACTGGTATTTTTTTTTTGAAACTATATTTTTAGTTACAAATTACCTCATATAACTTGATTATGTTCAAATATGTTCTATATATGACAGAGCGGGAAGAATGGTTTTACCATGCTTGGTCCTCAATTGATATTTTATTTTGCATCCTATTTTATCCTGGAGGGGAATAAAAGGAAAAAGGACTCATTTGCAATAGAACGGCTTAGAGAGGACATGCAGATACTGTGTGGCAATGATCAGAGATTCTATAGATCATCATTGTTGCTCTTTTCAGCTCTTAGGAACACTGTGTTTTGGACAGTTGTAGACACAAGGGTGATTTTTCCCATTATGATTGTAAAAAGGAGACTGAAAGATTGGGGCCAGAAGTCAGGAAGTCTAGTCTTTAGCTCGACTTGGTTCTTAACTAACTGTACAGTTTTGGATAATGTATTCTCTTTGGGTATGTGTTTCTGTTTATCTCACTACAAAATGAAGATAATGAGATTTGCATTACCATTGTCACTATGAGGCATAGGTGAGATAAGTGTGAATCACTCGGGGATATATAAAGTCATTTATAAGTTTAATAATAAATTATAATACAAGAAAAGAATTATTGGTTCAGTTGAGTTTCTCACACATGAAACTCAACACATTCTTAGTACTTGACAGTCAGGGCAGCAGTGAGTGGTCAAGATGACAGTAGAGGAAGAAACTCACTCACCTGAGTTTAGGAATATGGCAACATCTAGGACCTATTCAGAATTAGGAGTTATTCTGGGTTGAAATGGATGTCCCCTCAAAATATATGTTCTTCCCAGAACCTCAGAATGTGAGTTTAGTTGGAAATAGGGTTGCTTCATATATAATGAAGATGAGGTCATGTTGGAATAGGGGGAGCTCTTAATCCAACATAACTGGCGTCTTTGTAGTA
This sequence comes from Globicephala melas, assembly GCF_963455315.2. NCBI lineage: Eukaryota > Metazoa > Chordata > Mammalia > Artiodactyla > Delphinidae > Globicephala > Globicephala melas. Next base: position 153,901,701 of record NC_083315.2, read on the forward strand.
AGAGGAGGAGAAACGTGCATACATACACACATGCAGAGAAAAACAGCCGAGATGGGAAAGATGCAGGACAAGCCAAGGAGCACCAAGGATTGCTGGCAACCACGAGAAGCTGAGAGAGAGCATGGCCCTTACTAACACCTTGATTTCAGACCGCTAGCCTCTAGAACTGGGAGAAAATTAATCTCTGGTTTTTTTAAGCCACCCAGTTTATGGTACTTTTTTACTGCAGCCCTAGCAAATAATCCAGGAATCAAGGAGGCCGCTGAGCCCAGTTGGCCACTGAGGGACTTCCACAGAGGCCACCAAGTTGGAGTGGCCACAACTAGATCTCAGAAGCCAGATATGTAGGCAGAGATCCAAGAGCCAGGGAGACTAATGAGGAATAGTCAGCAAAAGAGTTCTTGGCCCTCACCTGTACCAGATGCCAGTGTTTCTGCCAATTTCTATCTGCTCACTACCCAAGTCACCTTAATGGACGGCTGTGGGTTGGACCACTTCTGGTTTGAACAAACCCTTAAACATGGAGTAAGGTATAACCAAAAGCCCAGGTATCTTGCTCTACACTGAAAAAGAGGAAGCAACCATCCCTGATCACATAGCTTCTCTCATTCATAGAGAACCTCATGTACATTTAACACAGTATTATTCGAGGCTTCTCTACCTACTTTATCTTTCTTGATAATAATCCTGAAAGGTCCACATTCCCAGGAATTATTCTGGAAATGGTTGGGTTATGTCTTAGTTTCCTATTGGTGCTGTAACAAGTCACCACAAATGTTATGGCTTGAAACAAGACAAACCTATTATTGTGCAGTTAGGTGAGCAGTCCAGTATGGGTTGCACTGGATTAAAATCAAAGTGCATTCCTTTCTGGAGGCTCTAGGGGCAAATCTGTTTCCTGTTCATTTGGGGTGTTGACAGAATTCAGTTTCTTGCAGCTGTAGGAGAGCCCTGACTTTTGGCTGGCTGTAAACTGAGGGCCACTGCCAGCTTCTAGAGGCTACTGCATTCTCTGGCTCATGGCCCCTTTCTTGCATCTTCAAAGCCAGCAACAGCTGGTCAACCTTCTCCCATCAAATCTTTCTGACCCATTCTGCCTCCTTGTCCATTTTTAAAGACTCATGTAACTAGATGGAGCCCTTCAGATAATCCAGAATCTCCCTTTCTTCAGGTCAGCTGATCAGCAAACTCAATTCCATCTGCAACCTTAATTCCCTCTTGACACGTAACTCAATGTGTTCACAAATTCTGGAGATTAGGATATGGACATCTTTGGGTCACCATTATTCTGCCACAGGTTATCTGCAGCTGAACAGCACAACTTCCCAACAGGACTGAGGAGAAGGAGCAGCAAGACTGTGAGGAGGAAACAGAGCTTTATCAAAACGTAGCAAATGAAGGGGCTTCCCTGGTGGCGCAGTGGTTGAGAGTCCGCCTGCTGATGCAGGAGACACGGGCTCGTGCCGGGGTCCGGGAAGATCCCACATGCCGCAGAGCGGCTGGGCCCGTCAGCCATGGCCGCTGAGCCTGCGCGTCCGGAGCCTGTGCCCTGCAACAGGAGGGGCCACAGCAGTGAGAGGCCCACGTACCGCAAAAAAAAAAAAAAAAACACCTGTTATCAACCTGTTGATTTGAAATTTAAAAACTGAGTCTACTTAATGGAAAATATTTGACTGTTAAGAACATCAGACATCTTTGATGGGACTGGTTTCTTATCAGCCAACAATTTTTTTAACTAAAATTTTCCTTGCTTAATTAATTTCATCCAGTTATCATTAGAATATTTCATCCCATCAATTTATTACACCATTTATCTATCACCTTCTATTTCCCTGCCCCTTTTAAACAACCTAAGAGGCATATTACTGATAACAGTCATTGGCTCCCATTTTAGTTTCAGCTCTGTTTAGTGATTTTATCACCAAGTGTGGACACATACTTATTTCTTGTTTTCTTATGCGGATTTCATGCATATTTTGGCATTCCTTCTCTTCTCACATCTATTTAAAAATGAAACACTACAAAAGTATACTTTTGAAATGTCTTTGAAGACAGTTCATTCATTCATGTAATCATAGCTATGGAATACCTGCTATGTACTAGGTATTGTTCTAAGCACTGGAAACACACCAGTGATTCAGATGTTCAAGGTCCCTGTCGGATGCATTGCCTTAATACAAACTTGTTTTTATTAAGTCTTCTCTTCCCCTTCATGATTAACCCTTGCCTACTTAGATTTTGTTTTTCTCCTTATCTTGACATCTATACATCTTTGTTACTCTTTCCATTATCCAAATTTCATATCCTACGTCTCATTTGCCTGTGGCTCAGCTTTTGAATGACTCTACTTGGAAAGAGTTTAATTAAGAAAATGCCACCAAACCGTGAAATGTGTTAGCGCTGTATACATCTGCTGTCTGTCAAGGGGTTTCCTTATAACCCACAAAAATTAACTTTCTATTGGTGACATTGTAGCTATACTATTCAGGCCATTAAAGGTAATATGTATATATTATCTTTTATATATATATATATATCTTATTAGGGCCCCTTATATATCATATCATATATATATATATCTTATTAGGGCCCCTTCCTGGTGCCCCTCCAATGTTTCCTTTTTAGGCCTCTTCCCTTAATCTCCCAAATGGTGAGACCAACCCTGACCTCAAATGTGACAGTTAATCACAAACCAATGACATCGTCCCCCAAAGCAGTAGAAAGGTCATTTTTCAAATAATGATTTAAGTAGGTCAAGGTAAACAAGTTACTCACATTTAAGGAAGAAGAAATTACATATTTGAGAAAGTCTTATAGATTTAGGTAACTTTGCCTGCCCCGATGTTCCATTCTTCATATTAATTTACCTGTTAGGTGAGGATCTCCTCAATGGAGCTGATATTGGTACCCTCCCAGAGCTTATTCAGTTCTTGAGATATAGCAGAAAACTTTCCTGAAGTGTTAGCAGACATATCATCTTAGGGGCTCAGTGGTGTAAGTCTCACTGATAAAGCTTCCTGCATTTGAATTCTTGGATGTGAAAGGGGAGAAATGAACACTTGAAAGTCTTTTGGGGAATATTAAATAATTTGTTGTTTAAAATATTTTTAAAAAATTATTAAAAATGATCACTTTGAGTAACTCAGTTAAATACAAAAAAATTGCATTAAATTTAGATGTGGCTAAGCAGCAAAATAGTTGATGTTCTGGTGCCAGTGAGGTACGTGACAAAGACAAATGTTTAATGCCTAACTGCTTCACCAGAAATGACTTCTCATCCCATATCAGAGTCATCCCAGAGTCTTAAAAGAAGCAGTTAGTAGGTAAAGAGAATTAAAGAGACATCCACCATAGCTTCAGTCCTTTTCCTTACGTACATGGAGAAAGAGTATATTTGTGCCGTGGGCTCATTAGCAAAATATATTAGCTATAGCTGACTGATTTGCACCTGGTGCGTGCCTGTGGCCTCCAAAGAGAAGATTTACAATTAGGTTTTGAGTCTGGAAAGCTTTGAAAGTTCTTCCTATCAAAAATCAGAGAGACATTTGGAAATGTAAACATACCATATATCTTTCTGGATTACACATGCACTAAAGTTGACCTTTTAATTTTTTAGAGGAGAGCAGTCATGGCACATTGTCACATCACGCTTGAAATGAGATTCCAGATGGAGTTTTAACCTCAAATGGAGCAAAGAGATCCACTGTTACAACCCCCTTCTTATAGATTAGCAAACTGAGTCCCTGAGAGATGAAAGAAGAGATTTAAAATCTCAAATATTTAGCAGCCTGGCCAGGACTAGGACCCAGGTTAATCTAATTTCCAGCATAGTGTTTATTTATTTTTTCCCTTTTCTCCACTGACATTATGGTTGCTTGAATAAACATCTTGGTTGCTTGAATAAACATTATGGTTGCTTGAATAAACATCTAAATACACTATCACCTAATAGTGTATTTTCTAATCTCCATTAATCATATTTTATAAGGTTTCTGTACCTTTAAAATCAGTTTAATTGGAATAAAATTTGACACAATTGGTGGTGCTTCACCAGGTTAACAGTTCTATTCTGTTTTTATACTGAATTTCCCATTTGTTTGATTTAAAGTGAGGTTGAAGGGGCAAACGGCCACCTCTAGCCAGAAACTTTTATCTAACTGCCGCATCCCTTGAGTTCTCTGATAATTATTAATAAAGGTGGTAGATAGATAACCGTTCCATGAGAGAAGGCAAGTGCTGAAGGCATGCCAGGGGTGACTCTCGCAGCTTGTCAGTAGGAAGAAAGAGTAAAGACAGATCCGTCCTGTTTGTCAGGAGCGAAATGTATGTTAGAGAAAACTAACTCCCAGGAAGGGGATGTGTCAGAAAGATGGATTACCTCAGGAAGTCCAGACTGCTCTCCTGGTGGGCAGCAGCCCACTTGGATATAATTTGCCAGCTGTCCGTCTTTTCCTACCGTGTCTCTGTCTTTTCCCTCCTCTCCTCTACCAGTGACAAGCCTGTGCTTATAGATCTAATGCAGCCACACAGGCTTCGGAATAGCTAAAGACCTGGAAGGCTGGGGAAACTTGTTTGCAGTGAGTGAATATTCAGCACGCTCATTCTTCCAATCAGTACTCCCAGAAGCGCTCAGAAAGACAGACCCTGTGGGGAAAATTCTTTAAACGAACACCTTACTAGAGAATGATCCTGTTAGGTGAGTAAAAGACTGATTACATTCCCAGAGGTGAGCCGTAATGAGGCTCACAGTAACTAAATGAAGCAATCTGCTGCGCTTGGTATCTGGACTTGAGCCTGAGCATTTCAGACTGGCATCTGGAAAAGGAAAAGGCTCTGGGGAAAGCACACAATACACTGGAAATAATATTTCATCTTCATTATTTCCCAAAGGGAATTCAGGGCATATTTCTTGGGAAACAGTTTTTTGTTTTTTTTTTTTTAATGTCTGAAACATTTATATTAACTTACTTCCATACAAATAACCCAAAGTAAGTTTAGTATTAGTTGGTTTTTTGTTTGTTTGTTTGTTTTATACTGGAGGTTCTTATTAGTCATCAATTTTATACACATCAGTGTGTACATGTCAATCCCAATCGCCCAATTCAGCACACCACCATCCCCACCCCCCCGCGGTTTTCCCCCCTTGGTGTCCATACATTTGTTCTCTACATCTGTGTCTCTGCCCTGGAAACGGGTTCATCTGTACCATTTTTCTAGGTTCCACATACATACGTTAATGTACAATATTTGTTTTTCTCTTTCTGACTTACTTCACTCTGTATGACACTCTGTAGATCCATCCACATATCAACAAATGACTCAATTTTGTTCCTTTATATGGCTGAGTAATATTCCATTGTATATATGTACCACAGCTTCTTCACCCATTCATCTGTCGATGGGCATTTAGGTTGCTTCCGTGACCTGGCTATTGTAAATAGTGCTGCAATGAACATTGGGGTGCATGTGTCTTTTTGAATTATGGTTTTCTCTGGGTATATGCCCAGTAGTGGGATTGCTGGATCATATAGTAATTCTATTTTTAGTTTTTTAAGGAACCTCCATACTGTTCTCCATAGTGACTGTATCAAATTACATTCCCACCAACAGTGCAAGAGGGTTCCATTTTTTCTCCACACCCGCTCCAGCATTTGTTGTTTGTAGATTTTCTGATGATGGCCATTCTAACTGGTGTGAGATGATACCTCACTGTAGTTCTGATTTGCGTTTCTCTAATAATTAGTGATGTTGAGCAGCTTTTCATGTGCTTCTTGGCCATCTGTATGTCTTCTTTGGAGAGATGTCTAGTTAGGTCTTCCGCCCATTTTTGGATTGGGTTGTTTGTTTCTTTAATATTGAGCTGCATGAGCTGTTTATATATTTTAGAGATTAATCCTTTGTCCATTGATTTGTTTGCAAATATTTTCTCCCATTCTGAGGGTTGTCTTTTTGTATTGTTTATGGTTTCCATTGCTGTGCAAAAGCTTTGAAATTTCATTAGGTCCCATTTGTTTATTTTTGTTTTTATTTCCGTTACTCTAGGAGGTGGATCAAAAAAGATTTTGCTGTGATTTATGTCAAAGAGTGTTCTTTCTATGTTTTCCTCTAAGAGTTTTATAGTGTCCGGGCTTACATTTAGGTCTCGAATCCATTTTGAGTTTATTTTTGTGTATGGTGTTAGGGAGTGTTCTAATTTCATCCTTTTACATGTAGCTGTCCAGTTTTCCCAGCACCACTTATTGAAGAGGCTGTCTCTTCTCCATTGTATATCCTTGCCTCCTTTGCCATAGATTAGTTGACCATAGGTGTGTGGGTTTATCTCTGGGCTTTCTATCTTGTTCCATTGATCTATGTTTCTGTTTTTGTGTCAGTACCATATTGTCTTGATTACTGTAGCTTTGTAGTATAGTCTGAAGTCAGGGAGTCTGATTCCTGAAGCACCATTTTTTTCCCTCAAGACTGCTTTGGCTATTCAGGGTCTTTTGTGTCTCCATACAAATTTTAAGATGATTTCTTCTAGTTCCATAAAAACTGCCATTGGTAATTTGATAGGGATTGCATTGAATCTGTAGATTGCTTTGGGTAGTAGAGTCATTTTCACAACATTGACTCTTCCAATGCAAGGACATGGTATATCTCTCCATCTGTTGGTATCATCTTTAATTTCTTTCATCGGTGTCTTATACTTTTCTGCATACATGTCTCTGGTCTCCCTAGGTAGGTTTATTCCAAGGTATTTTATTCTTTTTGTTGCAATGGTAAGTGGGAGTGTTTCCTTACTTTCGCTTTCAGATTTTTCATCATTAGTGTATAGGAATGCAAGAGATATCTGTGCATTAATTTTGTATCCTGCAACTTTATCAAATTCATTGATTAGCTCTAGTAGTTTTCTGGTGGCATCTTTAGGATTCTCTATGTATAGTATCATGTCATCTGCAAACAGTGACAGTTTTACTTCTTCTTTTCCAACTTGTATTCCTTTTATTTATTTTTCTTCTCTGATTGTCGTGGCTAGGACTTCCAAAACTATGTTGAATAATAGTGGTGAGAGTGGACATCCTTGTCCCATTCCTGATATTAGAGGAAATGCTTTCAGTTTTTCACCATTGGGAAGGATGTTTGCTGTGGCTTTGTCGTATATGGCCTTTATTATGTTGAAGTAGATTCACTCTATGCCCACTTTCTGGAGAGTTTTTATCATAAATAGGTATTGAATTTTTTCAACAGCTTTTTCTACATCTATTGAGATGATCATATGGTTTTTATTCTTCAATTTGTTAATATGGTGTATCTCATTGATTGCTTTGCGTATATTGAAGAATCCTTGCATCCCTGGGATAAATCCCACTTGATCATGGTGTATGATCCTTTTAATGTGTTGTTGGATTCTGTTTGCTAGTATTTTGTTGAGGATTTTTGCATCTATATTCATCAGTGATATTGGTCTGTAATTTTCTTTTTTGTAGTATCTTTGTCTGGTTTTGGTATCAGGGTGATGGTGGCCTGATAGAATGAGTTTGGGAATGTTCCTTCCTCTGCAATTTTTTGGAAGAGTTTGAGAAGGATGGGTGTTAGCTCTTCTCTAAGTGTTTGATAGAATTCACCTGTGAAGCCATCTGGTCCTGGACTTTTGTTTGTTGGAAGATTTTTAATCACTGTTTCAATTTCACTACTTGTGATTAGTCTGTTCGTATTTTCTATCTTGGTTCAGTCTTGGAAGGTTATACCTTTCTAAGAATTTGTCCTTTCTTCCAGGTTGTCCATTTTACTGGCATAGAGTTGCTTGTAGTAGTCTCTTAGGATGCTTTGTATTTCTGTGGTGTCTGTTGTAACTTCTCCCTTTTCATTTCTAATTTTATTGATTTGAGTCCTCTCCCTCTTTTTCTTGATAAGTCTGGTAATGGTTTATCAGTTTTGTTTATCTTCTCAAAGAACCAGCTTTTAGTTTTATTGATCTTTGCTATTGTTTTCTTTGTTTCTATTTCATTTATTTCTGCTCTGATCTTTATGATTTCTTTCCTTCTGCTAACTTTGGGTTATGTTTGTTTTTCTTTCTCTAGTTCCTTTAGGTGTAAGGTTAAATTGTTTACTTGAGCTTTTTCTTGTTTCTTGAGGTAGGCTTTTTTAGCTATAAACTTCCCTCTTAGAACTGCTTTTGCTGCATCCCATAGGTTTTGGATCGTCGTGTTTTCATTATCATTTTTCTCTAGGTATTTTTTGATTTCCTCTTTGATTTCTTCAGTGATCTCTTGGTTATTTAGTAGTGTATTGTTTAGGCTACATGTGTTTGTGTTTTTTACGTTTTTTTTTTTTTCTCTATAGTTCATTTCTAATCTCATAGCATTGTGGTCAGAAAAGATGCTTGATATGATTTCAATTTTCTTAAATTTACTGAGGCTTGATTTGTGACACAAGATGTGATCTATCCTGGAGAATGTTCCGTGTGCAATTGAGAAGAAAGTGCAATCTGCTGTTTTTGGATGGAATTTCCTATAAATATCAATTAAATCTATCTGGTATTGTGTCATTTAAAGCTTGTGTTTCCTTATGTATTTTCGTTTTGGATGATCTGTCCATTGGTGTAAGTGAGGTGTTAAAGTCCCCCACTATTATTGTGTTACTGTCGATTTCCTCTTTTATAGCTGTTAGCAGTTGTGTTATATATTGAGGTGCTCCTATGTTGGGTGCATATATATTTATAATTGTTATATCTTCTTCTTGGATTGATCTCTTGATCACTATGTAGTGTCCTTTCTTGTCTCTTGTAACATTCTTTATTTTAAAGTCTATTTTATCTGATATGAGTATAGCTACTCCAGCTTTCTTTGTTTTTTTTTTGTTGTTGTTGTTTTTGCAGTACGCAGGCCTCTCAATGTTTTGGTCTCTCCCATTGCAGAGCACAGGCTCCAGACGCACAGGCTCAGAGGCCATGGCTCATGGGCCTAGCCACTCCGCGGCATGTGGGATCTTCCTGAACCGGGGCGCAAACCTGCGTCCCCTGCATCAGCCGGCGGACTCTCAACCACTGCGCCACCAGGGAAGCCCCAGCTTCTTTTGATTTCCATTTGCATGGAATATCTTTTTCTCTCCCCTCACTTGCAGTCTGTATGTGTCCCTAGGTCTGAAGTTGGTCTCTTATAGACAGCATATATATGAGTCTTGTTTTTGTATCCATTCAGCAAGCCTGTGTCTTTTGGTTGGAGCATTTAATCCATTCACATTTAAGGTAATTATCAATATGTATGTTCCTATGACCATTTTCTTAATTGTTTTGGGTTTGTTTTTGTAGGTCCTTTTCTTCTCTTGTGTTTCCCACTTAGAGAAGTTCCTTTAGCATTTTTTGTAGAGCTGGTTTGGTGGTGCTGAATTCTCTTAGCTTTTGCTTGTCTATAAAGCTTTTGATTTCTCCATCGAATCTGAATGAGATCCTTGCCAGGTAGAGTAATCATGGTTTTAGTTTCTTCCCTTTCATCACTTTAAATATATCATGCCACTCCCTTCTGGCTTGTAGAGTTTCTGCTGAGAAATCAGCTGTTAACCTTATGGGAGTTCCCTTGTATGTTATTTGTCGTTTTTCCCTTGCTGCTTTCAAGAATTTTTCTTTGTCTTTAATTTTTGCCATTTTGATTACTATGTGTCTCGGTGTGTTTCTCCTTGGGTTTATCCTGTATGGGACTCGCCGTACTTTCTGGACTTGGGTGGCTATTTCCTTTCCCATGTTAGGGAAGTTTTGACTCTAATCTCTTCAGATATTTTCTCGTGTCCTTTTTCTCTCTCTTCTCCTTCTGGGACCCCTATAATGCGAATGTTGTTGTGTTTAATGTTTTCCCAAAGGTCTCTTAGGCTGTCTTCATTTCTTTTCATTCTTTTTTCTTTATTCTGTTCCGCAGCAGTGAATTCCACCATTCTGTTCCAGGTCACTTATCCGTTCTTCTGCTTCAGTTGTTCTGCTATTGATTCCTTCTAGTGTAGTTTTAATTTCAGTTATTGTATTGTTCATCTCTGTTTGTTTGTTGTTTAATTCTTCTAGGTCTTTGTTAAACATTTCTTGCATCTTCTCGATCTTTGCCTCCATTCTGTTTCCGAGGTCCTGATCATCTTTATTATCATTATTCTGAATTTTTTTTCTGGAAGGTTGCCTATCTCCACTTCATTTAGTTGTTCTTCTGGGGTTTTATCTTGTTCCTTCATCTGGTACATAGCCCTCTGCCTTTTCATCTTGTCTATGTTTCTGTGAAGGTGGTTTTTGTTCCACAGGCTGCAGGACTGTAGCTGTTCTTGCTTCTGCTGTCTGCCCTCTGGTGGATGAGGCTATTTCAGAGACTTGTGCCAGCTTCCTGATGGGAGGAACTGGTGGTGGGTAGACCTGGCTGTTGCTCTGGTGGGCAGAGCTCAGTAAAACTTTAATCCCCTTGTCTGCTGATGGGTGGGGCTGGGTTCTTTCCCTGTTGGTTGTTTGGCCTGAGGCAACCCAACACTGGAGCCTACCTGGGCTCTTTGATGGGGCTGATGGTGGACTCTGGGAGGGCTCACACCAAGGAATATTTCCCAGAACTTCTTCTGCCAGTATCTTTGTCCCCACGGTGAGCCACAGCCCACGCCCCTGTCTGTGCCGCAGACCCTCCAACACAAGCAGGTAGGTCTGGTTCAGTCTCCCCTGGGGTCACTGCTCCTTCCCCTGGGTCCTGATACGCACACTACTTTGTATGTGTTGGGCAGCAGTTTTGAAGAAAGAAGATTGATATAAGAGGGAAGCTTGGTGTGGGCATGACGACTTCATACAACCAAACCATAGACACCTTCCTGCCTTTGAGGAGGCTGAGCTACCCAGTGGACCCTACCTGTTTCTTTAAAGCCCCAAGAGCTGCCTGGCCAAGGGTTCTAGTACAGCATCTCAGCTCCGTTGGATGAAGATTGGAAGTTTGAAACCATGGTCATTATGTTCCCTACAGGAGTAAGTGGGACATGAATTTACCTTCCACCCTTGTGAATTAGCCACATAAAGTACAGGTTGGAATCATCAACCTTGGTCATTGCTGTCTGATCTTGTTTATATTTTAAATCCTCCCTGGGAGCGCTATAGCCCAGAAGCTCATTTCATTGAAAGGTCACTGGCCTTGGGAATCCATGAGGGAGGATTTCTTATTTGGTGAATTATTGTCCTAAATAATTCATTTCATGGAGCAAGTATCTTTGTGATCCTGTCTTCTGCTGCCCACTTCCTCCCCAACAGGCCTAGGCAGGGTGCTGATGTCTACAGAAGACTCTCACCTGTGAACCACAAGATTGGGTTCTCAAAGGGGCTAAGACACTTGCTAGTAATATGACCACCTATTGCTGCTTAATATTTCTGAGCCTCACTTTACTCATCTGTAAACTGGGGAGAGCAATAATCGCCCTGCTTTTATCCTTTCCTTAGCATTTAAGAGATGTTGAGAGTGCTTTATATACTATCATGAGCCATTGTAGGGTAAGTTATGTTCATTCAAAGAGCCTGATTTTTATTTTAAACTCTTCCGGACTACCTTATGATTCCTGACTAATGGTATCTAAGGCCTTTCTCATTCCTCAGGCACACAAGTAGTGTTTGTTTCAAAGAAGGATGTTCAAAAGCAAGACCAGTTAGATTCTCTGGATCACACCACTGGGGGCTCTTGACTCGGTGACTTTGCTTTCCCCATCCTTATCTCACTGAAAAAAGAACTAGGTAAGGTTTTATCCTGAGGCTAAAGAGAACTCTTTAAAATGTCCTTAGGGATATGAATAGACCATTTGCCATTTAGTCCCTTAATACAGTTAGTTTCCAAAATGTAAAAGGCCGAGATAGCCTTTGTTTCTTAGAAATTTCAGTCAGAGCCAGCGTGGGTGCTTGTTAGTGTCATAATGATGAGTAGCAAAAGCGGTTAAGCTGATCATTGAGGAAAACCAAATGTCTTCTCTGTCCCCCACTCCACCCCCATTTAATAGTCGACTTTGTTGTAAAGGTGTCCCACTGTTTCAGTAGGATGGTATGTTGCTCATGTGTCAGCTAGATGGAGGGCAGCAACGCCAACCTGTTTCTCTAGGTATGCTTCCTTCAGATGGAGGACCAAGACCGCCATGCAGTTCAGATCCCAGCAATAAGAGGCAGAGGTGTTCAGTGATTAAATAGCCAGGGTGCCCTGACGTCTCTGCCAACGTACCAAAGAGAAGAATATCTTCTAAATTTTTTCACTTACTAGCAGCAGTTTAGCTTGTCTTAGAAGCATGCCTGTATTTAAACAGAGAAAGCACGTTTAAAGCATTGGTTAATAGGCTTTTGTTTTATGAAGTGGTAGTGCTCTAAAATGGGGGCAACTAAAATTACCATTCCACTGGGAAGAAAATGCTAAGCTGCTTGTGGTAGAGTGAGGGTTGAGGGAATGATAGGAGAAAGTTGAGATTTCAGGAGCTACAGGAAAAAGAAAACAAAAAATATTAGGCATTTAAAAAATTAATTAGCTAACGGTCTCAGAGAAGAAGACGAACACCTAGGGAAGTAATTAGAAAGGGAAGGAACATTAAAACTATTTTATATGCTATGAAGTGAAACCTGAGGCTCAAAAAGTAATTAGGCTCAGATCATATGGCAGGAGAATCTGGTGTTAGAATCTGGATTTGAGCCCATGTTCATCTGACTATAGCTCTGAAGCGTGAATTGGTCAGCTTTTGTGTCTTATGGAATCTGGAATTGCTACTCTTTTCCACCTTTATTCAGCCTCTGTGTCCATCCCCACCTCTTTAATCTGTTCCTTCTTTTTAAAAATATTTTAGGATCCTAAGGAACAAAATGTTAGACGAGTGAGTTGATATCTAGGTATCTACTGTTTTGAAATTGTATTAAATAGAGGACCTCATTCTTCAAAGTTTGAAAATCCATGTCAGTTGCATAGTCTCAGACAGGGGGACGGTTTTTTTTTCCCCTCTTGAATGCTATAGAAAAATACTTCATGCTTCTTAGCTGTTGAACATCTCAATATTAACTTAGAGTGCGTCTCTTCCTACAATTCCCTTACAGGTTGCTCACTTTCAGTGACACCTGCTTTCTAGTTGGAGATATTCGTAAAATCATGGGAACCACATCCGACTTTCTTTCAGTTAGGATGACAGATCCAATAAACTGCCTGGGCGTGAAGTACAGGTAAAGGTAATCAGATCTCATGCTTCAGGGAATTAACTGCTTACCTGTGATGGTCGGGAAGAAATTTTCCCCATTACCTTCCTGCAGATACACAAGGCCAAGAGCAGCATGCAACTTTCTGCTATCCTAAAGCTTTCTTATAGAACTTCATTATACACAGAGTATAAAATCTGAACCTATGACATAATATGCTGTGTATAATAGTTGTCATACATGGATAAGTATTTAATATGCAGCAAAATAAATACTGTAACATTTGAGACAGTTCTATTTATATAACTGAAATAGTGATTCATTAAACTACTTAAAATCGTTTTACATTTCCTCTAGGGATCTCAAAGTACCTTGCCAAAATGAGCTCATTAATCCTTATGAATATTCTGTCAAATAAATTCCGTTAAATTTCTCTGAAAAAAACAGGTCAATCTTACTAACCAGTAAGTCCTTATAGCACCAAGTTTCCATAGCAGCCTAACAATCTTTATTGCTTTGAAATCTCATTAGAGATTTGACTTCTAACACCATTATTCTAGATGGAATTTTTTCATCCCTAGTTCACTCTCTGCATTCATTCCTCCAACAATATGTGGTGAGAGTCAGCAGTGTGCACAGTGCTGGGCATAAAATGGTAAATAGGGCTGAGGGTCCAGTGGGAGAGAGCTGGGAAATTCTTCCAAATATACTAGCAAGATCCTTCTTCATCCAATGTCCTCCTCTTACTGGACAGGTCATCAGATCACCTAGGCTTTGACATATGTACACCTAGTCTGATTCATAGGCCCTTAGTCCATTATAGGCTCTTAGTCGTAAGAGCCTGTAATGGATTCCAGTTAGTTCAGATGACATTTAGAGACACTTGATCATGCTCTGCTTTAGAATGGAAAGACTTTGGTCCTCTCAAAAATGGGAGTGGTCCAGAGATGTCTGTTCTAGTATAACTTCAGTGTGTGTGTGATGCATGTGTGTGTGTGTGTGTGTGTGTGTGTGAGAGAGAGAGAGAGAGAGAGAGAGAGGAATTCTGTATAAAAGATGATTAGATTTAAATTTCACAACATTTTCCAGATAAACTCTAGGGGCAGGTCCCATGTTGATCCTAGAAAAATGATAGAGAATAACAATTAAGACACTCTTTTAAACTGGATATCCATGTTTAAGTTTTAAGTTTGGTTTCATTTTAAAAAATATTCTTTTGGACCAAACCACGATAGTGTCTAAACTTGTTGCTATTTGACTTAACGAAAGGCCAGACATGAAGGAAGGGTCTAAATAATTTTGAGAGAAAAGATTTGTGGAATATTTTGAGAGAAAGGATTTGTGGAATATTTAAACATTTCTTTTGAGCAATGCTGTTTTGGTTACAAAGAGGATAGAACTTTCACCTCTGGAAGTGAATACGACCTTTTCAGTTTGGTACCTAATGGATGTGTAAGAAACAAACAAAATCATGTTTTCTTGGGGCCATGCCTTAGCCCAGCATTGGATAGCAACTGACATATTGGTGGTCTCACTTAAAGAAAAATGTCATTAGACTGTTGTTTCCCAAAATACATTCACTTAAAAAACAGTCCTGGGAATTCCCTGGCAGTCCAGGGGTTAGGACTCTGCGGTCTCACTGCCGAGGGCCCAGGTTTGATCCCCAGTCGGGGAACTAAGATCCCACAAGCCATGTGGTGTGACCAAAAACAAACAAACAAAGAAACAGTCCTATGGTATGGTCCTTGGGAATTAAAAGAGGGAAGATATTCAGTAAAAATACATTGGGGAACTTGCCTGGTGGCGCAGTGGTTAAGAATCCACCTGCCAATGCAGGGGACATGGGTTCAAGCCCTGGTCTGGGAAGATCCCACATGCTGCAGAGCAGCTAAGTCCATGCACCACAACTACTGAGCCTGCGCTCTAGAGCCTGCGGGCCACAACTACTGAAGCCCATGTGCCTAGAGCCCGTGCTCCGCAACAAGAGAAGCCACCACAGTGAGAAGCCCGCACACCGCAACAAAGACCCAAGGCAGCCAAAAAAAAAAAAGAATATGTTGTGTAAAAATACATTGGGAAGCTTCTTAATACAGCTCTTAATACAGCTTAATTAGCAAATTAAAGGTTCTAAGAAGTCTTGTAGTATAAATACATTTTAAATTTTATTTAACTCAAAGTTTCTCAAATTCATTTGACCAACGTGTGGAACAGCTCCTATAGAACACATACTGAACGCTGGCAGAAGACCTCAGACCTCCCAAAAGGCAAGAAACACCCCACGTACCTGGGTAGGGCAAAAGAAAAAAGAAAACACAGAGACAAAAGAATAGATGTGATTGAAGACACAATCAAAACTGGACCTGCACCAGTGGGAGGGAGCTGTGAAGGAGGAAAGGTTTCCACACACTAGGAAGCCCCTTTGCGGGCGGAGACGGCGGGTGGCAGAGGGGGGAAGCTTCGGGGCCATGGAAGAGAGCATAGCAACGGGGCTACGGAGGGCAAAGCAGAGAGATTCCCGCACAGAGGATCGGTGCCGGCCGGCACTCACCAGCCCGAGAGGCTTGGCTGCTCACCCGCTGGGGCGGGCAGGGGCTGGGAGCTGAGGCTCAGGCTTCGGAGGTCGGATCGCAGGGAGAGAGCTGGGGTTGGCTGCATGAACACAGACTGAAGGGGTTAGTGCGCCACAGCTGGCCGGGAAGGAGTCCGGGAAAAAGTCTAGAGCTGCCGAAGAGACAAGAGACTTTTTCTTCCCTCTTTGTTTCCTGCTGTGCAAGGAGAGGGGATTAAGAGCATTGCTTAAAGGAGCTCCAGAGATGGGGTCGAGCTGGGACTATCAGTGCGGACCCCAGAGACGGGCATGAGACGCTAAGGCTGCTGCTGCCGCCACGAAGAAGCCTGTGTGTAAGCACAGGACACTATCCACACCTCCCCTCCCGGGAGCCTGTGCAGCCCACCACTGCCAGCGTCCCGGAATCCAGGGACAACTTCCCCGAGAGAACGCACGGCACGCCTCAGGCTGGTGCAACATCCCGCTGGCCTCTGCCACCGCAGGCTCGCCCCACATCCGTACGCCTCCTTCCCCCTGGCCTGAGTGTGCCAGAGCCCCCGAATCAGCTGATCCTTTAACCCCGTCCTGTGTGAGCGAAGAACAGACGTCCTCAGGCGACCTACACGCAGAGGCGGAGCCAAATCCAAAGCTAAGCCCCTGGGAGCTGTGAAAACAAAGAAGAGAAAGGGAAATCTATCCCAGCAGACTCAGGAGCAGCAGATTAAATCCCCACAATCAACTTGATGTACACTGCATCTGTGGAATACCTGAATAGACAATGAATCATCCCAAATTGAGGAGGTAGACTTCGGGAGCAAAGATATACATATTTTTTCCCTTTTCCTCTTTTTGTGAGTGTGTGTGTGTGTGACTTTGTCTGTATTTCTTTGCTTTTACCATTTGCCCTACGGTTCTGTCTGTCTCTTTTTGTTTTTTCTTTTTTTTTAACCTTTAAAATTTTTTTCGTAATAATTCTTTTTTATTTTAATAACTTTATTTTATTTTACTTTCTTTTCTTTTCTTTCTTTCTTTCTTTCTTTCTTTCTTTCTTTCTTCTCTCTCTCTCTCTTCCTTCCTTCCTTCCTTCCTTCCTTCCTTCCTTCCTTCCTTCCTTCCTTCCTTCCTTCCTTCCTTCCTTTCCTTTCTTTCTTTCTTTCTTTCTTTCTTTCTTTCTTTCTTTCTTTCTTTCTTTCTTTCTTTCTTTCTTTCTTTCTTTCTTCCTTTCTTCCTTTCTTCCTTTCTTTCTTTCTTTCTTTCTTCTTTTTCTCCCTTTTATTCTGAGCCGTGTGGATGAAAGGCTGTTGGTGCTCCAGCAAGGAGTCAGGGTTGTGCTGCTGAGGTGGGAGAGCCAACTTCAGAACACTGGTCCACAAGAGACCTCCCAGCTCCATGTAGTATCAAACGGCAAAAATCTACCAGAGATCTCCATCTCAACACCAGCACCCAGTTTCACTCAACGACCAGCAAGCTACAATGCTGGACACCCTATGCCAAACAACTAGCAAGACAGGAACACAACCCCACCCATTAGCACAGAGGCTGCCTAAAATCATAATAAGGCCACAGACACCCCAAAACACACCACCAGACGTGCACCTGCCCACCAGAAAGGCAAGATCCAGCCTCATCCACCAGAACACAGGCACTAGTCCCCTCCACCAGGAAGCCTACACAACCCACTGAACCAACCTTAGCCTCTGGGGACAGACACCAAAATCAACGGGAACTACGAACCTGCAGCCTATGGAAAGGAGACCCCAAACACAGTAAGTTAAGGAAAATGAGAAGACAGAAAAACACACAGCAGATGAAGGAGCAAGGTAAAAACCTGCCAGACCTAACAAATGAAGAGGAAATAGGCAGTCTACCTGAAAAAGAATTCAGAATAATGATAGTAAAGACGATCCAAAATCTTGGAAATAGAATACAGAAAATACAAGAAACATTTAAAAAGGACCTAGAAGAACTAAAGAGCAAACAAACAATGATGAACAGCACAATAAATGAAATTAAAAATTCTCTAGAAGGGATCAATAGCAGAATAACTGAGGCAGAAGAATGGATAAGTGGCCTGGAAGAGAAAATAGTGGAAATAACTACTGCAGAGCAGAATAAAGAAAAAAGAAGGAAAAGAACTGAGGACAGTTTCAGAGTCCTCTGGGACAACATTAAACACACCAACATTTGTATTATATGGGTCCCAGAAGAAGAACAGAAAGAGAAAGGGACTGAGAAAATATTTGAAGAGATTACACTTGAAAACTTCCCTAATACAGGAAAGGAAACAGTTAATCAAGTCCAGGAAGCACAGAGAGTCCCATACAGGATAAATCCAAGGGGAAACATGCTAAGACACATATTATGAAACTATCAATAATTAAATACAAAGAAAAAATGTTAAAAGCAGCAAGGGAAAAATAACACACAAGGGAATCCCCATAAGATTAACAGCTGATCTTTCAGCAGAAACTCTGCAAGCCAGAAGGGAGTGGAAGGACATATTTAAAGTGATGAAGGAGAAAAACCTACTACCAAGATTAGTATACCAGCAAGAATCTCATTCAGATTTGATGGAGAAATTAAACCTCTACAGACAAGCAAAAGCTAAGAGAATTCAGCACCACAAAACCAGCTTTACAACAAATGCTAATGGAACTTCTCTAAGCAGGAAACACAAGAGAAGGAAAAGACCTACAATAACAAACCCAAAACAATTTAGGAAATGGTAATAGGAACATACATATCGATAACTACTTTAAATGTAAATGGATTAAATGCTCCAGCCAAAAGACATAGACTGGCTGAATGGATACAAAAACAAGACCCGTATATATGCTGTCTACAAGAGACCCAGTTCAGACCTAGGGACACATACAGAGTAAAAGTAAGGGGATGGAAAAAGATATTCCATGCGAATGGAAATCAAAAGAAAGCTGGAGTAGCAATTCTCATATCAGACAAGATAGACTTTAAAATAAAGACTATTACAAGAGACAAAGAAGGATACTATATAATGATCAAGGGATCGATCCAAGAAGAAGACATAACAATTGTAAATATTTATGCACCCAACATAGGAGCAATCAATACATAAGGCAAATACTAACAGCCATAAAAGGGCAAATCGACAGGCAGACAATAATAGTGGGGGACTTTAACACCCCACTTTCACCAATGGACAGATCATCCAAAATGAAAATAAATAAGGAAACACAAGCTTTAAGTGATACATTAAACAAGATGGGCTTAATTGATATTTATAGGACATTCCATCCAAAAGCAGCAAAACACACATTCTTCTCAAGTGCTCATGGAACATTCTCCAGGATAGATCATATCTTGGGTCACAAATCAAGCCTTGATAAATTTAAGTAAATTGAAATCGTATCAAGTATCTTTTCTGACCACAACGTTATGAGACTAGATATCAATTAGAGGAAAAAATATGTAGAAAATACGAACACATGGAGGCTAAACAATACACTACTTAATAACCAAGAGATCACAGAGGAAATCAAAGAGGAAATCAAAAAATACCTAGAAACAAATGACAATGAAAACAGGATGAACCAAAACCTATGGGGTGCAACAAAAGCAGTTCTAAGAGGGAAGTTTATAGCAATACAATCCTACCTTAAGAAACAAGAAAAACCTCAAATAAACAACATAACCTGACACCTAAAGCAATTGGAGAAAGAAAAACAAAAAAACCCCAAAGTTAGCAGAAGGAAAGAAATCATAAAGATCAGATCAGAAATAAGTGAAAAAGAAATGAAGGAAACAATAGCAAATATCAATAAAACTAAACACTGGTTGTGTGAGAAGAGAAACAAAATTAATAAACCATTAGCAAGACTCATCAGGAAAGAAAAAGGAAAAGACTCAATAGAATTAGAAATGAAAAAGGAGAAGAAATTGTATTTCTGAGACTGCAGAAATACAAAGGATCATGAGAGATTACTACAAGCAACTCTATGACAATAAAATGGACAACCTGGAAGAAATGGACGAATTCTTAGAAATGCAAACCTGCCAAGACTGAACCAGGAAGAAATAAAAAACATGCACAGACCATTTACAAGCACTGAAATTGAAACTGTGATTAAAAAATCTTCCAACAAACAAAAGCCCAGGACCAGATGGCTTCACAGGCGAATTCTATCAAACATTTAGAGAAGAGCTAACACCTATCCTTTTCAAACTCTTCCAAAATATAGCAGAGGGAGGAACACTCCCAAACTCATTCTACAAGGCCACCATCACCCTGATACCAAAACCAGACAAAGATGTCACAAAGAAAGAAAACTACAGGCCAATATCACTGATGAACATAGATGCAAAAATCCTCAACAAAAAACTAGCAAACAGAATCCAACAGCACATTAAAAGGATCATACACCATGATCAAGTAGGGTTTATCCCAGGAATGCATGGATTCTTCAATGTATGCAAATCAATCAATGTGATACACCATATGAACAAATTGAAGGAGAAAAACCATGTGATCATCTTAATCGATGCAGAGAAAGCTTTCAACAAAATTCAACACCCATTTATGATAAAAACCCTGCAGAAAGTAGGCATAGAGGAAACTTTCCTCAACATAATAAAGGCCATATATGACGAACCCACAGCCAACATCATCCTCAATGGTGAAAAACTGAAACCATTTCCACTAAGATCAGGAACAAGACAAGGTTGCCCACTCTCACCACTGTTATTCAACATAGTTTCGGAAGTTTTAGCCACCGCAATCAGAGAGGAAAAAGAAATAAAAGGAATACAAATTGGAAAAGAAGAAGTAAAATTGTCACTGTTTGCAGATGACATGATACTATACATAGAGAATCCTAATGATGCCACCAGAAAACTACTGGAGCTAATCAATGAATTTGGTAAAGTAGCAGGCTACAAAATTAATGCACAGAAATCTCTAGCATTTCTATACACTAATGTTGAAAAATATGAAAGTGAAATTAAGAAAACACTCCTATTTATCATGGCAACAAAAAGAATAAAATACCTAGGAATAAACCTACCTTAGAAGACAAAAGACCTGTATGCAGAAAATTATAAGACACTGATGAAAGAAATTAAAGATGATACAAATAGATGGAGAGATATACTATGTTCTTGGATTGGAAGAATCAACATTGTGAAAATGACTCTACTACCCAAAGCAATCTACAGATTCAATGCAATCCCTATGAAATTACCAATGGCATTTTTCACAGAACTAGAACAAAAAATTTCACAATTCTTATGGAAATGCAAAAGACCCTGAATAGCCAGAGCAATCTTTAGAAAGAAAAACAGAGTTGGAGGAATCAGGCTCCCTGACTTCAGACTATACTACAAAGCTACAGTCATCAAGACAGTATGGTACTGGCACAAAAACAGAAATATAGATCAATGTAACAGGATAGAAAGCCCAGAGATAAACCCACGCACATATGGTCAGCTTATCTTTGATAAAGGAGGTAAGAATATACAGTGGAGAAAAGACAGCCTCTTCAATAAGTGGTGCTGGGAAAACTGGACAGGTACATGTAAAAGTATGAAATTAGAACACTCCCTAACACCATACACAAAAATAAACTCAAAATGGATTAAAGACCTAAATGTAAGGCCAGACACTATCAAACTCTTAGAGGAAAACATAGGCAGAACACTCTATGACATAAATCACAGCAAGATCCTTTTTGACCCACCTCCTAGAGAAATGGAAATAAAAACAAAAATAAACAAATGGGACTTAATGAAGCTTCAAAGCATTTGCACAGCAAAGGAAACCATAAACAAGGCCAAAAGACAACCCTCAGAATGGGAGAAAATATTTGCAAATGAAGCAACTGAAAAAAGATTAATCTCCAAAATTTACAAGTAGCTCATGCAGCTCAATAACAAAAAAACAAACAACCCAATCCAAAAATGGGCAGAAGACCTAAATAGACATTTCTCCAAAGAAGATATACAGATTGCCAACAAACACATGAAACAATGCTCAACATCATGAATCATTAGAGAAATGCAAATCAAAACTACAATGAGGTATCATCTCATACCGGTCAGAATGGCCATCATCAAAGAATCTACAAACAATAAATGCTGGAGAGGGTGTGGAGAAAAGGGAACCCTCTTGCACTGTTGGTGGGAATGTAAATTGATACAGCCACTATGGAGAACAGTATGGAGGTTCCTTAAAAAACTAAAAATAGAACTACCATATGACCCATCAATCCCACTACTGGGCATATACCCTGAGAAAACCATAACTCAAAAAGAGAGTCATGTACCAAAATGTTCACTGCAGCTCTATTTACAATAGCCAGGACATGGAAGCAACCTAAGTGTCCATCAACAGATGAATGGATAAAGAAGATGTGGCACATATATACAATGGAATATTACTCAGCCATAAAAAGAAACGAAATTGAGTTATTTGTAGTGAGGTGGATGGATGTAGAGTCTGTCATACAGAGTGAAGTAAGTCAGAAAGAGAAAAACAAATACCGTATGCTAACACATATATATATGGAATCTAAGAAAAAAAAAAAAGGTCATGAAGAACCTAGGGGCAATATGGGAATAAAGACACAGACCTACTAGAGAATGGACTTGAGGATATGGGGAGGGGGAATGGTAAGCTGTGACAAAGTGAGAGAGTGGCATGGACATATATACACTACCAAACGTAAAATAGATAGCTAGTGGGAAGCAGCCGCATAGCACAGGGAGATCAGCTCGGTGCTTTGTGACCACCTAGAGGGTGGGATAGGGAGGGTGAGAGGGAGGCAGACACAAGAGGGAAAAGATATGGGAACATAGGTATATGTATAACTGATTCACTTTGTTATAAAGCAGAAACTAACACACCACTGTAAAGCAATCATACTCCAATAAAGATGTTAAAAAAAATGGAATTCAAGCCCATCAGAGCTACTGAATCGGAATCTGCACTTTTACCATCTCCCCAGTGTACTTGTGTACCCATGAATACTTGAAAGGTATATTTCTACCACGACATGTCTTTTCTATCTGAGAAATGCACAGATTTTATTCAGTTTGATATAAATAAAACACTCAAAAGTGCAAAAAAAAAAAAAACTCATTTGACCAGTCACTTATGTAATGTTCATTGATATAACACTTATTAATATTCAGCTCCTGGGAACACAATTTGGGAAATACTATACTAGAAAAAAATATGTATAAAATAAGTCGGGGGAATCCAGCTAAGTAATGGAGTACTTACTTACATTAATAAGTTATTTAAGTATTTTATTTTATGCAGAGTTTCTTTAATGTGAGTTTCTCAAGTGCATTAAAATAGTATTTTAAGTGGTTTTTAAAGCATTAATCACTTTTGAAAAGGTAATAAACATGTTTCTAAAAATTTAAGCTTATAATTCCCACTCCTACCCTGTCTCCCAGTCCAGCATTTCTTCTCTTCAGCATTTGATTTATGAGAGCTCAAGTTATATTCAACTTTTCAGGACATTTCCTATGCCATATGAAAGAAAGCATATCTATATTTATGTAAGAAAGGGAAAAAGCCTACTTCTGAGTAGCCACTAAAATCTATGTGACAGTGGAGGATAATAATAAGAGGAAATTAACTGGATAAAAGGGTCAGGAACCTTTATTTAACGATGACTTTCTGTGAGATTGGGGCTAACAAATAACCTCTGTGATTCTTACTGTATAATTAAAATGACTATTACTTCCCACCACCTGAAAATGAATGATATGGGGGTTAAACAAGAACAGAATTTTGACCTTTGAGTAAATCCCTTCAGTGATTTAAAAGAAAGTGTCCTCATTTCTAACCAATACTTTAATATATGTCTATGATACCATTCACTAACCAGCTCTAATTTTATTCTTTTCCTTAGTGCCTGCTGCCTGTCATTTGTCCACTTGTTTTCCCTCCGTATAGTTAAGATGTTGTCGATAATACTTGCGTTTCGGTGAAAAGTCCATTTGAGGAAAAATAATTGTTGGGGACAAAAAACACCACCTGGATCAAGAGACAAGTAAACACACATGGTGGGTCTTTAGTCCAGGGTTTATTTACTCAAGCCTAGAAAATAATTATGGGGCAAAGTGATTAGGTATGGAAGTGTAGAACTGTAATGAATGACTGTGAGTAAACGTTATCGTCGTTATCACTGTTTTCCCCCATAAGTAAAATGCCCTTTCATAAGACAAAGAATGACCTAAGATCAGTTGGAGTTTAGTCATCTGATTGTATTCATTCTTTTTTATTCTGT
Organism: Globicephala melas; assembly: GCF_963455315.2. Taxonomy (NCBI): domain Eukaryota; kingdom Metazoa; phylum Chordata; class Mammalia; order Artiodactyla; family Delphinidae; genus Globicephala; species Globicephala melas. The sequence continues at coordinate 153,925,654 of NC_083315.2, forward strand.
AGAGATTTACCATATTTAATTACGATTTGAAGACCTAAAATACCAGCTCTTCTAAAATAATGTTCCCTCTGAAATTTCCAACAGTTACAGAATTTGGTTATCTGGAAATTTACTGCACATATGGCCCAGCAGGAGAATAATTACACCTTACTGATATCCTCTCACAATGCCATGAGAAAAAGTAGAAAGGAAAATCTGGCTGAAGCTGTGAAAAAATGAGATATATTTATAAACCTGAGAGTTCGACTTTCCAAATTAGTTTCAAATCCAGATACCACATACATATGCTTGTACTCACCTTCACATTTCCACAAATTCATACAAGAAAACACTCCATGATTTACTTCTAGGCATTAGGCATATAAATATCTGCATAGTATAGTTGTGTGTGTATGTATCTATGTGTGTATAATATGTGATTCACACGTATGATTGTGAGATATGAAATATGATTCATAATTTGCTAGGGTTAGCCACTGTTACTTTAATTTTTCCTTAATATACAAACTCTCAATATCTAAGCTTAGGAGAAAAAATTTAAATGTATGAAAATTCTTTTTTTCCATCAACATTCATAAGAGCATTAAACTGTATATTAACTATTCCCCTGGGTGAAGAAATTATACTTACCTCTTTGCCTGGGGGTTGCTTCTTATTAAAGTGTGTTAGATCCATATATCATAAAAGGACACGATTGAGATTCCTCCCCCCGCATTTATTTTTGATAAAAATAGTCACTGCTTGCAAACATGTACATCTATTTTAAAAAATTGTTCTTCACTAATTATATACTGTGTAGTGTCACAAGGGTGTTGTTATTTTATTTTACCTTTATTTTTGCTTGTAATATTTTTGTTAAATTTGGGAGGAAACTTGAAAAATTAATTAAAATGAACTTGTGCTTCAACATTTCATTGCATCCCAGGAATGGAGAAGAGGGAAGGAGACTAGCAATAGCAACTCATTGGGTAAGAGGCAACCACTGGTTTTATGAAAGGATCAGGGCTTGTTCAGATTCTATTTAGAATATTGTAAGGGCTTAATAGCTAGCTCTAGTGAGATTACAAGTTACAAATTGATGGTTGAAGATAACAGGGAAGATGAGGGCTAGAAAGCAGGATATTAGAAACAAATGAGAGCTATCTAAATTCCACACAATCTGGGAAAATGCAAATGAATATGACCAAAGGGAAGTGAGGAAAATCCAACAAGCAGATAGCCCATAGGTGATAGAAGTATGGCTGCAGGGCTGGGTGGCCCTTTCCCGCCTCTCTCTACCTGGAGATCAGAAGACACACTGGGCCTTCCCTCCATTCATTCATTCCACAGAGAAGAACATTGTCTGTGTTGTAGGCAAGGTCAGATTCGTGGATCTGCAGCCTGCACAGTTGCTTATTTTAATGGTCTGCCGTCACCATCTGTAAAGTTTCAATAATTTTTAAATAGTTTTCATTTTTGCACATTTTCATTTTACTGGGTGTCGTGAATTATGTAATCAATCCTGGATGTGGACATATTGAGTGTATAAATGCTTCCATGAGTTGCATACCAAATACAGTAATCACTGTTATTTATTTATACATCGAACAGTTACCCATCTATTCATTCATACATGCGTATCGACATACTCTCCCATGCAGGAAACGTGGAGGAGTGAACGTTGTATGTATGGGTCTGTGGGCCAGGAAAGAAGTGAACTTGAAAAAAAAAAAAAAAAAAGTTAAATCTAATAAATATCAGTAATTGAAAGCCTCTTTTATGTTTCAAGGCCAAGAACTATGAAAATATAAATACATATTGTGTATATATATGTGTGTGTATGTGACTGTATATAATGAAATAAATGATAGACGTTAGTAATATATCTTATTCTCCTCTTTACAAAAATATGGCAATCTAAGTAATCCATAGGTCTGGAAAGAGGCCAGGAATCTGCATTTTTAAGCAAGTGCCCCAAGAGCTTCTGATGCAGGTTGTTTCCAGACATGCCCTCCAAACACTGAGTGAAAAGATAGTTGATGTTGTGTTTTTCGTATTTACTTATAAGTGGGAGAACCTGGTGACTCTTTTTTCTAGTAGCCCTCAGCAGCAGCCTCAGAGGAAAAAAAAAAGAATGTTGTAACTAGACTTTCTCTGTGTTGTTTGGGCCCCTGTTCAAAATCACTGTAAGGTATTTGCTTCACCGAGCAATACACTATATACAATGCAGTCCCTATTGGATGCCAAGCCACCACTAGTGTAAGATTGTTTGCAGATGCAGCTAACCAGATTAGGGGCAAGTACATTTTAGAAACAGCTTCTGGAAATGTGACCTGTCACCTATCCACCTTGTATCAGAGATCTTGAATAAAAAGAGAGTTAGAAGTATACTAGTATATATGTTCAGAAGAATACTCACTGGTAATTTAGATTTTTTATTTGCACCCACATTTCCTGAAAGATAAAACTCTGAGAAGTTGTTTCATTGTGCCTATAGGAAATTCCTCTCCTCCCCACTTCCTCCTCTTACTCCTCCTTTCCTTCTTTTTCATGCTTCTTTTTACATATAAAGCTATTCTCAGCATTTCAGGGACTTCCTTAACTTCATCTGTCCATTCCATCAATAAATATTTATTGAGCACCTACTAAATGCACTGTACAAGACACTACAGTGAATAAAAGTATATATAAAAAAATCACTCAGCACATATTTACTGAGGGCCACTTTGTGCCAGTCTCACCTTCTGACCCATGACTAAGGGTGTAGACCCCATCCTCAAGGAGCTTGTATTCCAGTACCTATATCTAAACAACTATAATTAAAAAAACTAAAAACAAATCAATGAGGGGCTTCCCTTGTGGCGTAGTGGCTGAGAATCTGCCTGCTAATGCAGGGGACACGGGTTCGAGCCCTGGTCTGGGAGGATCCCACATGCCATGGAGCAGCTAGGCCCGTGAGCCACAACTACTGAGCCCGCGTGTCTGGAGCCTGCGCTCCGCAACAAGAGAGGCCGCAATAGTGAGAGGTCCGCGCACCGCGACGAAGAGTGGCCCCCGCTCGCCACAACTAGAGAAAGCCCTCGCACAGAAACGAAGACCCAACACAGCAAAAATAAATTAATAAACTCCTACCCCCATTATCTTCTTTAAAAAAAGGACAAATCAATGAGATGTCAGTCAAGTGTCATGGAATTTCAGAGGCAAGGAATCTTTAAATCTAAAGTAATCAGAGAAGGCTTTGTGGATGAAATTCTATTTTATCTGGCTCTTGAAGGATAAGAAATATTTATGTAGGTGAAGACACCCAAGGAAGGCATTCCAAGTAATGGAAATAGCGTGGCAGGCATACAGAGGTGAGAAGGTGTGGGGTAAGCCCTGGGAATATAAAGCAGTTAATTTGATTTTAAGTAGCCAGTATATAAAAAGGAATCCTAAATAATACAATGAGAAGAGGTAGCAAAGGCCAAAAATGGGACACTAAGAGTATAAATTAAGAAAATTATCTCCAGATTCTCTTTTCTAATTTTGCTTCTGTAAGAATGGTATCCATCTAGATTGATGATCACCTTTCTTCTTCTCCATATGCAAATTTCTTCTCTAGAGAAAAATTTACCTTCCTCCCTCCAATCGTGATCCAGGTCCCAAAGAAGTTTCCCTCCATGGTGTCTTGCAAAGTCAGCCTCTCTTGGGAATTTCTCACTAGTACACCCTGGAACATTCTGGTGTTTGTTTTCCATAGGCTTACTAACAGCCTTCACCTATTATTCACCTCCTAGACATTCAGTGGTTGCTGAAAGGCCTTTTCCTAAAATCAGTGCGGTTTAATCTTTAAAATCCTAAATCAAGGCCACAGGCAGCCTTGATGGCCTCTGGACCCTTGGTGAGAAAAATAAACTCAGTGCACACCAGTGAGAGATCACGGCCTTTTCCTCTGACAACTTTTTTGGCATCTTTGGCTGCCCTTTTTATGTGCTTGTCATTGTGCTTCCTTACATCAATCTCATAAAACATCCTTTTCCTCATGCTTGACATATTGATATCATTCTACCACAGATGAAACACAGAGCAATGTAATATGGGCAGGTGATGGAATTATCTGCAATGCACAGAAATCTCTGCTGATGTTTAAGACTGGTGCAATATTAAACACATCACTTTCCCTGACAGACGTTTTCATTACACCCATGCCATGCAGGTGGAGAATCTAAAAGTGAAATCTTGTTTCTCCCAACTGGGTCCATGCAATATAAGTTAAAAGTGTGCAAGTGTGTGTGTGTGTGCGTGTGTGTGTGTGTCTTTCTCTGTATATTTATCTTTACAAAATACAGTCTATTGTTTAAACCACATTTGAATTTACTTGGAGAAATGGCACAAATCCCAGAGAACTTAGAGTAAAAACAGTCATTCTTTATCAGACCAGTATTTGTATGGTGGTGGTGTCACATGGACAGATTTGAAAAACTTTTCTCAGATGGGACAGACAAAAAAATAGCCTGGTAAAACTCAAGGCAGACCAACATTAGAAGGCCAGTTTTTCCTTCAGACTGAGTTAATGTGGATCATAGTCTTAAGAGAAAGAGAACCAAGTGCAAGATAGATGATACAAAAGGCTATAGTGATGAAAACAACAAAAGGTAGCATTTCTTGGTGATTTCTTGTGCCAGTAACTTTCACATGTTTTATGTTCATGTTTAAAAATTAAATCCTTGTAACAACCCTAAGAAGTAGGTAACTGATTACACCTATTTACCAATGAGAAAAACAAAGTTCATAAAACTCATGTAACTTGTCCAAAGTAACACATCCGTTGATTCAAGCCCAGGTCTGTCTGGGCACAAAGTTTAGGCTTTTAACTGATTGAAATTCTGTATCCTTATGGAGAGGTAAAGCCCAGATTCTAGAAGATCGGCTAAAGAGATATGCCATGCCAGTCAGCAGGAATACTGGCTGTGAGGCTAGAAGAGTGCCTGTCTATTGTCTGCCCACTCCTGCTGAATGTTCAAGATCTTTTTAAATAAATAGTTGCAGCTCTGTGGGGTGTTTTGATTGTATGCCCTCTGGATTCCATTGGTGGAGTTTACTTACTCTACCCTGGACCTAAAGCTGGAGTGAAGGTTGTTACCTCCGGGTGAGGAATAGTTGCAGTTCTAATGGAATTTTCTCTTAGTTCTGTGTTTTTCCTCTTCCGGTCTTCTAATGAGGAAAGACATCTCAGAGGGCAATGTCTCTTTCAGTTTCATCAGGCAGATCCAGCAGAGGCGTGTGCAACCCAAGTGTCCTTTTGCAGCGTCTGCCTGGAAGGAAGAGTTTTCTAAGAAGGAACTTGTGGTTCATTCATTATGTACTTTCTCTACTGGGGCAATAATAGTGAAAACTATTTTACAATGGATTTTACAATGGACATCCTCACGTCCACCGTTGGGAATTATACCATTAATGTATAGGAATTTCAGAGCTCTTTGCTCCCATAACTTTATTGAGAGGAAAAACCCAGAAGAATCTTAGTTGACATTAACATGACACAATTAACAATTTGTTTAGCTGCCCTTTCAACCCAGAAGTTGAGACATTAGCCTTTTCTATGTTTCAGGTGAGCAAAATGAGACAATGTATCTGTACCTTAATTCAGCACACATTTTTGATAACCTCCCATATACTAGGCACTGGAGATGAATACAGTGGAATACAATGTAAAAGTTCAGTTTCTTTACCCTTCAGTGTTTTGTAATCTACTGGTGGAAGCAAACACAATGACATAGTCTGTAATACAATGTGTGAAGTGTGGTGATAGAGGCATAGGTGGAGTATCATGAGAGCAGAGCAGGTGACCAACTGGCTCAGCTGGATTTGGGAGGTGGAGATTCCTATAGGATGTGACACCAGGGCAGAGCATGAACTAAGAGCATGGTCTACACAAAAGTAATCTTTTTTTTTTTTTTTTTTTTTTTTTTTTGCGATTCACGAGCCTCTCACTGTTGTGGCCTCTCCCGTTGCGGAGCACAGGCTCCGGACGCGCAGGCTCAGCGGCCGTGGCTCACAGGCCCAGCCACTCCGCGGCATGTGGGATCTTCCCGTACCGGGGCACGAACCCGCGTCCCCTGCATCGGCAGGTGGACTCTCAACCACTGCGCCACCAGGGAAGCCCAGTAATCTTTTTCTGATGGGGTATACTGCATGTTGAACTGAATGCTGAGTGCTTTACATGCACTGTCAAAATTAATCTTTTCCTTAAAACAACCCAATGGAATGTGTACTATTATTATCACCATTTTATAAACTTTGCAAGTGGCAAAGCAGAGATTCGAACACATGTTCTCTGGCTTCAGAGCTCAGCTCTTCACAAAGATGCCACACTACCATTAACTCCGGTATGTCACCTTGGAATACCCCCCAAGCAAAGCAAAGTTCTTCTTTGCTCAGTAATCACTCTTGCCCTCAGGCAGTGAGTTTGGTTTTAGCTTTTGATGCATTTCCTTTCTGAAATGGAAGTTAATGATTTGGGTGGAAAATAAACCTGCAGATATCAGCTTTGCTGTTAGCTGCTTAGCCCCAAGGTCTAGGCATCTGGGTTCCTCTAAGTATGTGTATGCAGTGCTCTATATTATTCACTGCGCGCATCTCCAGCATGGCACTATATTGTACAGGTAACACATGACCACGCCCTGATGCCTCTCAACCCCGTGGTCCTTGGCATCTCAGATGGGCCCAGCAGCAAAATACTTTGCCTGCCAGGGTAGTGCTTTTTTGAAGACAAGCATTTTCTTTTATATTCTGGAGACAAAAGAGCATTTTCTTTCATCAGCCTACTAGAGCCTTATGGAAATTCTGAGAAGTCAAGTTCAGTCTCATAATGCATGAATGTTACTTATCTTGAACGCTGCAAATTTGGCATATTGGTGGGGGGTGACAAGGTTAGGTAGATTTATTAGCATCCTGTCAGGAAATTTCCCATGAGTAGTGGAGGTTTGTCAAAAACTTCAGTATAATTGATGGGAGCAAGTTGGACTAATTCTTAGCAGATCCATACTGGCTCTGTTCACACCTTTCCTTTACAGACAACAAAATGTACTGAGCAGAGAGCTCATTAAAAAGACCTTCCTGTAAACATACTCTTTGTACCGGGTTTCTCTCCTTTTCCTTTCTTTCATATAATTATTTCAGTTACTTGAAAAGATACAAGCACATATCAGAAGCATTACTGAATAGGCAATGATTTTTGCTCATTTGTATGTATCTTTTAACTCTCCAAGGGAACGCTTTTACTCCAGGGAATAAGGATTAACAAGAAGCTGGTATCAGTTCTGTGTCTCCCTCTGCTTTTACTAAAGGATTAGTGGTTTCAACCGTTGGGTCTAAAAGCCATCAGGACAGAGATAGAATAGTGGGAAGAGGTTAGCCTTTGAATTAGGACACTTGGGTCCCAGTCTCAAGCCTCCAGCTTGCTAGCTCTTTGGCCATGGGCCAGTCATTTAAACTTGCTGAGCTTCGGTTTCCTTGTTTGAAAGGTGAGGTTAATGATACCCATCTCACAGGGTTCCTAATAAATATTAAATGAAATGAAAAATGTCACAGTTACTTGACCTGAGCATCTTTCAATTTCTAGTTCAAGCACTGCCTCCCCTGAAAAGCCTTTCCTGATGTGCCCAAGAAATAATAGCTGCCGTTTATTGAGAAGTTGTAAAGTTGCCATACACTGTGCAGCACAGTTTGCATGCTTTCTGCGTGCAGACTTTTCACAAAGTAGCATCTTCTGGCTGGGAAGACCTGCCGTGGAAGGTTCTGCAGATGAAAGAGTTTTAAGAAAGTGGACTTGTGATCCAATAGCCAATCCTCAGGATCAAGAGATAGGGAGAGCAACTGTGGAAAAGAGAGAGAAATAGAGAGAAATGGAGTCCAAGGGTTGGCGGGGAGGAGAGAGAGACAGAGGGAATAAGAGAAGAAATCTTGGCCAAGACAAGATGTCTATCCTTTCTAAACTTTAGTTTCCTTATCAGTAAAGCAGTAAATAATAAAGCCCACGTCTTACCTCTCTTTGGGTGACTAAATGGGATGATTTCTATTACATGCTTCCCACAGTGCCTGGCACGTAACAAACTCTTAATAGAATATAATATTATCGTTTCTGATGATAGGTTCCTTTTTGTTATGAGCATTCCTAGCACACATTATGTTCTAGATTCCATCCTCCGATTTTCATTGTTCGTTTCAATTTCTACCTTCTCTGCTAGTCTTTGAGGAAACCAGAGTCCATGGTTTTTCATCTCTGGACAGCGTCCATTCACACAAAAACACAGATTATTTCTGAAGAAAAAAATAGGGAGAGAAAGAAGGAAGGAGCAATACAGTAATGTGCTTGATAAAGTGTCAGAGGCTACACAGGGTGGTAACCTAGCAAACACTACAGGAGTAGCAGGTCAATTTAGGTTCTAGCCAGAATTTTCATAAAGTTGCAGTTCCTATTGCAAAGTGATAGCTCTGCCTCTGAAAGCATTTCACAAGACAAACAAACAAACAAAATGTTCACACATTATAGTGTTTGAATTTTAATGTATTTCCCCTATTCCTTTCTTCCTATAGGAGGAATTGATACTCTAAGGGAGACTTTTCACAAAGTAGCATCTTCTGGCTGGGAAGACCTGCCATGGAAGGTTCTGCAGATGAAAGAGTTTGATTAGTTTTAAGAAAGTGAGCTTGCGATCCAATAGCCAACATTGCAAAGGGAGTTGAATTGCTTCTGTTTCTGTTTAGGCTAAAACAATTTGGCCTAGCCAAGGATGATTTTGGCCTGGGAAGCTCAGATTTCTAATCCAGCCTGACTGGCCTATTCCTAGTTCCAGAATTTTCCACATGCCTTTTTTTTTTTTTTTTGCGGTACGCGGGCCTTTCACCGCTGTGGCCTCTCCCGTTGGGGAGCACAGGCTCCGGACGCGCAGGCCCAGCGGCCATGGCTCACGGGCCCAGGCACTCCGCGGCATGTGGGATCCTCCCGGACCGGGGCACGAACCCGTGTCCCCTGCATCGGCAGGTGGACTCTCAACCACTGCGCCACCAGGGAAGCCCTCCACATGCCTTTTTATTTCACTTACGGGGTAGTTTCAAGGAGTCAAATGAAACACCCTTAGTGAGAGTGTTTTACACTGCTGGTTGTAGTCTCAACTCTGAGACTCTTCTTACATTCTCTGTGCCTGGGACACCCATACACCCCATTCATCTAGTCAAACAGCCTTGTCTTTATCCAGCACAAATCTCACCCTTCCCTTGCGGTCTTCAAACATGGGAACAGCCTTTCTTGACAAGTGCATTTCTGTCTCTTCTCACATTGTGGCCTTCTTTAAAGGTCAGGAATTTCGAAAAAAAATAAAGGTCCTAGAAAGTGAAAGAGAAAGATACAAGCTAATTCTTTTCTAAAGTTTATTGTCATCAATTACTATAAAGCAGATCTGGATGGGGCTTTCAGATGAGTTTTGTTTTTCCTGTAACAAGGTTGAAAAATAATTTTGAGTTAACGTTTTAAAAATGGAGAATTTCACATAAAAATGAAAATTGTTAGCTACTCTTGGCAAGTCAGAAGACATTGCAAAAATATCTTCTGCAAAATCTGGGCCTGCATTCCCATGTGGCAAAATTCTGCTAGAGATCAGGAGCAATTATTTTAGATATTCTTTGGGTGGCTGCACTTTCTAGAATTCTCTGTTTCCCCACCAACACCAAAGCTGATGGCCAGTTCTGATAATGACAACTAAATATGAAAATGCTTGAACACTAGAATTCTTAAACCCAGACTCCTTTATTAATTTGCATTACCTGCTTAAACTCTGGAGGCATTTGATTGTGCAAACCATGCTATAAAGGACAGGAAAAGGAAATACCAAACTAGATGTGTTACATGCTATTATTTAATTATAGTCTCTCTTTTCTGTCACTTCTACAGTTTCTACTTACATTTCCCCATTCCCAGCTACCTAAATATCTTTACTCCCAATGGAAGATGAATTATACAAGATTTACAGCCTATGGACCAGAAGAAAAATTCTGCTTCTAAGTCCTGCAGTCTTATTTTGCACTTCTGGCATTAAATATCCCTAAATCAAGAAGAGGTTAAGAAAAAATTAGCGAAATAACTATTGCCCTACTAACAGGCAGTAATAGAACAATCTGTTCATGTACCCACTTCACAAGTCCACGTTCTTAAAACTAATCAAACCCTTTCATCCGCAGAACCTTCCACGGCAGGCCTTTTTCTGCGAAGAAAGACCAGCAAGTTCCCCCACACAATTCTATTCGACAGAAAATTATCATCTTATTATTTTTTCCATTTCAGAACTAAATATTTTTTCCCTTCTAACTTTCCCAGTCTTATTTTAAAATGGAAATAGCCAAGAGCTAGGTAGTTGTCTTATTCTTTTTCCTTGAATCCATTCCCCACTCCTTTTTCACATTATGTATATGTTTTTCTCTGAAGTTTTGCTTACATATATAAGCTTCTTTTATATTTTAACTTGCATTTATATTGCTCTTCAGGCTTATATCCTTAATGCTTAAAAAACTTGGGAATTTTTCTACCTCTTTTATTTTGCATTGCAATGCCTTAAGTTGTGTGTTTGTGCGTGTGTGTGTGTGTGTGTGTGTGTGTGTTTATTGACCTTTATGAAAAACATTCTAAGTTTACATCTCACCACTTGTCACCAACCCTGCTCTCTCATAGCTTGTGATATTTTTAAATGTTTATGAAGTAGCCCAGCACCAGAGTGAACTTTCTAAAGTCCATGTAATATCAATATCTGTCCCCACTTAACCCTCCAGATGACACTTCAGTGACCTCAGGTTGAAATACAAATGCTTTATCACTCACAAGGATTATCATGGTCTGCTGTCTCTCTCCCTTTCCAGCAGCATCTGTTTCATTCCCTCATCCAGATTCCAGCCATACTGCACACCTCAGAGGGCCTTGAGTACCATAATACAGAGATGGAACTTTCCATATGTATGCATTAAGTAACCACTGAAAGATTTTGTTCAAAGGGGTGAAATTATGTGAACTGTGCATTAGGAAGATTTCTTTGGGGAAACTGTGTAGCAGGCCCTGTTCAAAAACAGAGTTGGCAACTAATAACTGCATCAGTTATTACTTATATTTGTTATAGTTATATTTGTTATATTGCTGTTATATTTGTTCAGACCAAGAGGTATTGAGGGACTGAACCGGGCTCTGGGAATGGGGCTACCAAGGAATGACTTTAAAGTTTTGAGCCTGAGTAAATGGAAAAATGGGAACACATAGTAAATTTGGGGCAATATGGAGCATATGGAAAGTAGTAATGAATATGGTGAGTTTGGGTCATCTATAGAAAGAGTTGGTTGTAATAGTTGGTTATAGCTTAGATTTTGGATGGGATGAGAGCGTATAGACCTGGGGTCCTCTGCTTAGAAGTAGTAGCTGAATCCATGGGTTGATTCACATGAAGTCATCAAGAGACAGAATATGGAACAATGTTACTGAGGATAGAGCCTTGGGGGGAACACATTTTTAAGTTGTACGTGATAGAAGACAAACTAAAGGAAAGTTTGAGAATGAGAAATTGTCAGGTTCATTGCACCATTACCCTCATATTTTCCCTGTCTGAGAATACCCTTATCAAGAATTTATAAGAGTAACCAATCCCTTCCACCAAAATAAGAGCTACCTATTTAGCCTGTAGTTACATATCCTATTGTAGTAACCAAAGGTCTTGCCCATCAGAGTAGGTAAATCAGATGCCTCCACCTCCACCTCTTCGAATGAGGTACATCTGGATGTCAAGGTGATTGGCATAACAGTAATGCATAATAACCAGAAATTAGGTTTATCTTCCAAGATCTTAATAGAACATCCTCCTCAGGAGGAAACCTTTCTGACTTATCAGGCTTAGAAGTGAAATCTATTTACTTTTCATTTATTTTTCACCCTATCTGTTTCTGTCATTGTCCTTTTTTAATTACTAGAGATATTTATATGGAAAACAGGATCCTTTTTTTTTTTTTTTTTAAGATCTTGTGGTTGATGTCTTGTTTCCTCCCATCATGCCAGTTATTTAAGCTGCAGTAGAATCTCCTTTTATCATCTATGGTTTCCCTAAAGAGCAGTATGAAGGAGATTAGATATTGAGAGGAGTAGGTAAATAGAAACAGGATGTGTGCATATGTATAGCAGGGGGATGGGGGGGTGGTGGAGATTGGTGGGTGGCCAGGGATAGTACCTTAGGAATTGTCTCAGATCTAAGAGAAAGTTGATGGCATTTCAGAGGGAATTTGAAAAGTAAGATAGTGCAAAAATGACTCTGAAAGAAGTGAATGAGACCTTCAGACCAGTGACCAGCACAGTAGAGGAGTAGGGGCTGGTGAAGTCAGAAACAAGATTGTTCTGCTGGCTTGTGGAGCTAGAACACACCTTTCTTCTGTGCTCTGGGAAGATGAGCCTCCCCCTTATAATATGACATTTGGAGAACTTTTTAACGGTTAAGAAAATGTTCAGAATGCACTGCAAGGGCTGCCCAGCCACATCCATTGATTTACATGGAAGCCATGGGGTTCAGTCACATAGAGATCTTGTGAAGACTGGAAAGCTGACAAGGAGCTGAGACCAAAAAGAGAGAAATGGGGGTCCTCAGGGAAATTCACCATGAGTGACCCATCAGCTGGACTAAATAGCATGCCTAGGATGTCAAGGAAAAGAAGTGGTTCCAGGTCAGGTTTGAAACTAATTTTAAATATCCTTAGATCTTCTTTCCCTGCATTGCCTGTGGGTGCTGGGAAAGAGATAGTTTGCAAAGGAGAGAACATGTCTCTCAGGGCTTTCCTGTTCTTCCATGGGAGAGGCCCCTGAAAGTGCTGCATTGTGACAAGAGGAAGATGTTCTACCACTGGCTGTAGAGGGACAAGCGCCCTAGAAGATACGAATCTAGATGTGGTTGCCAGCTCTACTGGGGACAGAGTAAAAGCTTTCAAGGACACACTGGCCTCTAGAGCATGAGGCTGGAAATCTGATAGATGTAAGCTCTACTCCCAGCCAGGAATTTCTAGAAAATAAGTGGAGTGGGCAGGGGATCCTAGGGCAAGGCTAGACTTCTTGCTAATCAAGAAAGTTGTGTTCAAAATATTGGAGCAGGGCTTCCCTGGTGGTGCAGTGGTTGGGAGTCCGCCTGCCTATGCAGGGGACACAGGTTCGTGCCCCGGTCCGGGAAGATCCCACATGCCGCGGAGCGGCTGGGCCCATGAACCATGGCCGCTGAGCCTGCGCGTCCGGAGCCTGTGCTCCGCAATGGGAGAGGCCACAACAGTGAGAGGCCCACGTACCGCAAAAAAAAAAAAAAAAAAAAAAATATTGGGGCAAAGTGTAGGGTTCTTCTAAGCAGGGTACATTGGTAACTTCATGGTTTTAGCTCATGGGCTTGCTCTTATTTGGTCAGCGTTAAGGTCAGCTAAAAAATAAGAAAGTTATAACATGAATGGGTGCATTCCTCATTTCTATTCTATGGTCTAAATTATTTTATTCTGGGCCTCCCCTCTTCCTATAGGCAAGAAGGGGAAAGTCTGAGAGCCATGTGTTTCTGCCATGACACCCTGGGTGCAACCTGATGGCTCTTCCAAAAGTCCCCGTGTCCTCCTCGGAGAAGAGTCCAGCATGATGGCCTATGCTGCCCTCACAGCTGCAAGAAAGCATGGCAGGCAGCGATGCCCCCAAAATATGTTGTTAATCCTAGTTGATGCTGAGGGCTGTGTGTCAGAAACTCACTTTCAGCAATCTGTTAACAGCAGCAAAAAGAGCAATTGGTCTCAAGCCATGGAGAAAATCAGCTTATTATTTGCAAAGACTGTTACTTAATGAGGCTCGTTGGTGACTTTTCAGAGACAATTTTAGACATTGAAAATGGCTATTTCACCTTCTCACTCCGCTGTGCAGGCTCCAGCAGAAGAGAGGGGAGATATTAAGTGTATTTCTTTGCTTCCTTTATAGGAGCTTTAATGATTTATGTTGAAGTGGTGCTAAACAGGTGATGGGTGCACAGGCAGACCAGCAAGGAGGCTGCCTAGGAACGGAGACCTCCCGCCTCCCAGTCAAAGTACATTAGCATGCTGGCCTCAGACCACTTTAGCTACAATCAGTTGAAAGGACAAGAAAGAAATGTGAAGAAAAAAATTGTCTTGCATTGCAGACTTCAGAGGGAAACACCAGCAAAAAACACTGCTCATGCTTTGGGAGGCACTTTTATTTTTTGTGGTTTAATAGATGTCTCTTCGATTCCCCTTCATTCATCTTTTCACTTCATTCACTTTTCACCTGCCTTTATTTGGCAATGTTGCCTCCACTTTCATAATCCTCAGAAGGGCTGTGTTGATTTAAGGCTGTGTCATTGAAAGGGAATGGCATCCTTATTTCATTACAGACCATTTAAAGATACAACTCAATTATTTCTTCTTTCAGGAAGCTTTCCTGGATTCCCTGACCCTGTGTTGAAATGGAACTCTTCTTCAATCCTCCCAAACTCATTGCTTAGAAATGATCACAAAGTTACACTATCAGGAAGTGGCCCAGACCATCTGCTTCAACTATGTTTCCTGCCTTTATAATGCTGGAAATAAAAAATAAATTTTTTTCTCAGCATTCAAGATGTACTCTGGAGCTTCTCCACAACAAGCCGGATCATCCTAGCACCAGGGAATACCAGCTAATGATAGCTAATACATTCAGATCGCTTACCATGCCAGGTGTGTTTCAGGTAGTGATTAAAAGGCAGAATAGGGTACAAATGTGTGATGTCCAGACCCAGAGACATTTTCAGATCTTGCCATTTCATCCCTGTGTGACATTGGCTGTGTTACTTCACCTTTCTAAGCCACAATTTTCTCCTTTATAAAATGGGGATAATTGTAGCTGTTGTAAGTTGTTTTCAGTGTTCAATGAGATCATCTGTGTTAGAACACTTATCATAATACCTAGCATGTAGTAAAAAATAAATGTTTATTATTCTTCTCATCCATTGCATATCTCCAAACGCTTAAGCATAATTTTCAACACCCTGTTATATGGCAAGGATCTTAGATTCTGAAATTGCTACACAGTAAACCTGGTGGCTGAAGACCAATGGGATGATAATTATGATAATAGCCGGGCACATTTTCTTCTTCAGACAATAGATTTTAAATCTCTTCTCGAGAAACTGATTGGCAGTGCTGTCTTAGATCACTACCCTCTATTCCTCTATTTTTGAAGCAGAGGATGATTCTATCAGATTTCCCCAATTGTGAGCTTTTGGAATCTAGGATTGAATATTTGCCATGGAGAATCTGGGGACACATAACTAGAGAGTGTATAATAATCCCATACTCACTCTTGGAAAAGGAAAGACAAAAAGCTTTATCTCAGGAGTGCTTGAGGGTGAATACTTCGCTTGTATATATATTAAATGCATTGCTTTTTCCCATGTATCCCACCCCCCTCTCCTCTGTCTCTGTCACACACACACACACACACACACACACACACACACACACACACACACTCACGCACTTCCCAGAAGAGTTCTGCTACCTGAAGCAATGTTAAGAAGAATTATAGAATTCGACCTTATAAAATACTGTGGGCTATTCCAAGGAAATGTAAAATTCTCAAACTCTTGGAGTTGTTTTATTAGCACTATTCCTAATAACAATTACTGTTTGCATGAGTCAACAGTGGGTATCGCCACTTTCTGTGATAACACTTATCAGACTGTTAGCAGTTACACAGAACTCCCCCCTTCTACAAGCTCCATACTAAGTCACCAACGCCATTTCCTGTGGTAGAGCGCCCCCTAGCACCTCCACACACCTCTGTGTTCAGTTTGCTCCAAGACTCTAAAGAACAGCTATTAAATATCTGGGGCAGCTGTCACCATTGAGAGATCTAGGTTCTCCAAGAGTTTACGTGTCCAGCATTGCTCTCCGGATATTTGTTCATCTGACTTCCCAGAAACTCGAATAGGGAAGGACAGTCTTCAGAGAGCCTGATCTGCTGGAGGCAAAGCAGGTGGCTTTCTGTCAGGTCACAATTGAATTAGAGTCCCATTAATTTTGTCAAGTCAACGCAATTCTCTTAAGCTGCTAATGATCTTTGGAAGAGTTTCAGTGAAGCAGTGGGTGGACTTTTATTAGAAAATGTTTAAAGCTCGTGTCTGTGTGTGTGTGTGTGTGTGAGAGAGAGAGAGAGAGAGAGAGAGAGAGAACAATTGAGGTAACCTGATTTATGAAGTTCACATACTTTATTGCTGAAATGAAGAGGTGTTGGCTGTTGTCTTATTTGTATTTAATTTGGGTGGCCCACCTTGGCGTTAGATCAAAAGCTTTGGGCCCTCTTTTTAAAGCATTTGCATGTCTGGGAGGAAGGTGGTAGGCTCATGCATCAGAACATACGAGTGCATTGCTTAAACCTCTCTCCGAAGGCAGGGAGGGTGAGGGGGAGGTGTGAGGTGTTTTAAAAATACGACATGCTGCTAAATTCCCTGCCAACCTCCGTTCATGCTGAGTGGAGAGTAACAAGTATCAGATAGTTCCTCCAGATGTCAGCTATTTAAAGAGGTATGTGCTACAGGGAGATCAGTTCGGTGCTTTGTGATCATCTAGAGGGGTGGGTTAGGAAGGGTGGGAGGGAGACGCAAGAGGGAGGGGATATATGTATATGTATAGCTGATTCACTTTGTTATACAGCAGAAACTAACACAACACTGTAAAGCAATTATACTCCAATAAAGATGTTTAAAAAATGGGTTAAAAACCTAAATATAAGAACTAAAACTATAAAACTCTAAGAAGAAAACATAGAGGAAAATCTTCATGAGATTAGAATTGGCAATGATTTCTTGGATATACCACCAAAGCATAGGCAATAGATAAACTGGAGTTCATCAAAATAAAAACTTTTGTGCATCAAAGGAGACTATCAACAGAGCGAAGAGGACACCAATGGGATGTGAGAAAGTATTTGCAAATCATATATGATAAAGGATTGATATTCAAAATGTATAAAGAACTGCTACAACTCAGCAACAACAACAAAACACCCCACCCAAAAAAACCCAGTTGAATAGACTCTACTTCTCCAAAGAAGATAATACAATGGCCAATAAGCACATGGATAATGCTCAACATCACTAATCATTAGGGATATGCAATCAAAACTCCAACGAGAGGGCTTCCCTGGTGGCGCAGTGGTTGAGAGTCTGCCTGCCGATGCAGGGGACACAGGTTCGTGCCCCGGTCTGGGAAGATCCCACATGCCGCGGAGCGGCTGGGCCCGTGAGCCATGGCCACTGAGCCTCTGTGTCTGGAGCCTATGCTCCGCAACGGGAGAGGCCACAACAGTGAGAGGCCCGTGTACCACAAAAAAAAAAACAAAAAAACAAAACTACAATGAGATATTACTCCATACCCATTAGGATGGCTATTATAAAAAGCAAAATCAAAACAGAAAACAACAAGTGTTAGTGAGGATGTGGAGAAATTGGAAAGCTTGTGCATTGTTGGTGGACATGTAAAACACTACAGCCACTGTGGAAAACTGTATGGTAGTTCCTCAAAACTTAAACATCAAATTACCATATGATTTAGCAATTCCACTTCTAGGCATATACCCAAAAGAATTAGAAGCAGGAACATGAACAGCTATTTGTACCCCAGTGGTCATAGCAGCATTCTTTACTATAGCCAAAAGGAAGAAACAACTCAAATGTCCATTTAGGGATGGATGGATACACAAAATGTGTTATATGCATAGAATGGAATATTAATCAGCATGAAAAAGGAATTAAATTTTGATAAATGCCACAATGTGGACAAACCTTGAAAACACTCTGCTAAGTGAAATGAGCCAGACACAGGACAAATATTATATGATTCAATGCATTTGAGATACCCGGAATTGTCAGATTTGTAGGAGAAAGTAAGTTGACCAATGTAAGATAGTACTGATTGGAAAAAAAGAGAGGATCAGTTTTGCTTCTCATTTTCAGAATGTGTAGCATTGGTGTTTAATCTTTACTATAGTAAAGGCCCACTCCCCTCCATCAGCTCATGTGGTGTTTTCTTACCACATCCATGCTTAAAACTTTCTGCAGAAGATTATCATTTTTTTTTTGAAACAATCTGTTCTCCTTCAGTTTCTATGAATTCAGACTTGATTTTTTTTTTTTTTTTTTTCTTAATTCAGATCTGAGCTCTGTTCTTTCATCTTCTGGAGCTCCTGTAGTTATTGAGTTTTATCATTTCTCTGAGGATTAGTTCTTTAGGTTTTGTGTGGAAATGAAATAAGCTAGCTTTCAGTTCTTGGCTTACCGTTGGTGGCAAACTTACTTAACTAGTCCTTCCTTTCTGGTTGGAGATGATGTGGGCTCACATCATCCTACTGCCTTGTGTGAATCAGACACCCAAATGTACAGGTGGTCTGAGAAAAGAGGGATGTGTGACTGAGTGAAGGTGGAATTTCTGGAGAAGAAAGTTTGGTATTTTCCTTCAACCCTCACGTCTCTCTCTTCTGAGGAACAAAATGGAGGTGTCTTTTGGTTATGTCAAACACCAGAGGGATCAGACGTCCTTCAAACAAACTGACTTGGAGAGAGACCATGGTCAAGGTTTGTGGGAGTTTTTTTTCCTTGCCTTTTCTTTTCTGGATTCTTCTGCAGGCATCCTAGGTTGACACATTTGCAGAAAGAGATAAGAGGCAACCAGAGAAGAATCACAACCTACGTAGTCCCTGTGTGTCTGCTGGTAAAAGGATCCCACTATCCTATCTTTAGTTAGTCCCTTGGTAGGGCAGGAGAGGCGGAGCTTTTGTTTATGAAGTTAAATAAAAACACTGTGTGTCGAAAGGAAGGGCCTTCCTTGTCTGCTGTTTACAGTGATAGGAGAGGCGGTATTAGTTTTTGTTCTAAGCTCTGCTTCCAGCCTTTTTTCCTACCTTCTGATTCACATTGTCTCATACGGAAAACTTCTGTCTTTCAAATGAAGCACTTGTTCTGTTGTCAGCAATTATAGCTTCTCTAGTGTTTTTCTAAGACCCTTCTCTGAAGGGAACATCACTCTGGTTCTCACATCAATAGTAATGCTTCCGTTTTTCCTATGTATGTACAATTTTTTCTTCTTCAACTTGGAGTCATAATGTTGAACGAAAACTGAGCCCGCGAATGCTATTCTGGGGTCTTTTGGATGCAGTGCTGAGCTCTCTTCAGTATATTCCATGGAGAGGTTAGAACTTGGTAAGAAAGTCTATTTTCTTCTCCTGTCCCTTCTTATCCACCCTTCTCTTTACCTGTCCATGCTCTGAAGATGGCATTCACTCAACTGGACCACAGGGCAACTGCTGATGAATTTGAACTATGGAATGACACTGATTATGAGTTGCCCTGAAATTTACTCAAGCCTTGTCAATGTATTTTCTATTTCACATTTTTCTCACATTTTTGGTACGTCAATACATATATATTTACCTTATCACTACCTTAAAGGATACCAATCACGTTTCTCATACAC
The DNA here is from genome assembly GCF_963455315.2 of Globicephala melas. Classification (NCBI taxonomy): domain Eukaryota; kingdom Metazoa; phylum Chordata; class Mammalia; order Artiodactyla; family Delphinidae; genus Globicephala; species Globicephala melas. The sequence continues at coordinate 153,945,172 of NC_083315.2, forward strand.
AAATACACATACACTATGGATTTAAAGAGGATTCATCGCTATGTACATTCTGTTTTAAAGGGTCTAAGTTAAAATTGAATACTGTTGTAAGAATGAAAACTGAAAGAGAAGTCTTGGGGTGCCAACAGGTAGGAAGGATGGCATATGTTAAAAGAGCTTTGAAAAGAAAGTGATTAAGAAGAAAAATGAAATGGAAAAGAAAACTCTCCTCCATTTAGGGCCCACAGAACTAGGCTAAACCAGCGAACAGGGAGACACGTGTTGAAGGGTACTTTTGACAAGTCCCTTGCACCCACCCCCATAGCCGCCCACAACATAGGTGTATATTGTCTCTGCACGATTTAGTATCGGGTGCTCTTCTGCATTTCTCAGTCTGGGGGCTGAATTCCTCAGCGTCCTTGTCATGTTACAGAAATAGAAAGCCCGATATCATAGTCATACCACCACCCCACTTGCCGCCCACAGCCTAACAGAAGAGCAGGCAGACCTCAGTTTCCGAAAGGGCTGTATTCCGGAAGTTACTTGATGAATTCTCAGAGCTCAGATCATGTTTTCCCAGAGATAGAATGTATTCTATTTCCAGAACTCAAACATCTGCTAACCCAGGACTTTCCCAATATCCTAGTCTAGCACTACTACTATTATCAGGTACCTGGCTGCGTAGGAAATGTTTTCTCAAGGAGTATGTATTTGGAATTCCGGTTTGGGGTGCTAACAACGTATTTCTTGCCACTGCAGATTTGATGACAAGGCCTGGGCTACCCAACCGTGCACTTTCTGTCTCCAAACATTCCATGGGGGGCAGCTCTGGGTCAAGGTGGACGTGAAGAGGGGACTCAAGGACAGAAAGAGCCTCCAACTAGAAAAGCTGTGGTGAGGTGCTGGGCTGGATGCTCTGGGATGGAGTGAAGAGGAGAGTTAGATCTGGTTGAGGGGAATAATCAGAGCCCTGGGGATGGGGAGGGATGGAGGAGAAGGGATGGAAGTTGAAGGAGTGGGGCTTCAGCGGTTAATAAAGAACAGAAGCAGAACATAGTTCAGTGAAATTCCACACTTCTTGTTCAGTTTGTTCCACACCCAATCCTATTTGTGCCAGAAAAGTGAGCAAAGTTGATCTATACTCAATTCCTTCTGTGAGGGGAGGAGACGGACATATATGCAGATTAGCATTCATGGAGAGGAACTGTTCAGTCCCAGGCCAGAAATTCAGTAAGAGCACAGGAAGGAGAGCTTTATTCTGATTGAAGGATTAGGAAACACTTGATGGAAGAGAAGAGGAAGCATTTGTGGTAGGCCTGAGGATTTTACTTACTTGAGATAGGTAGGGAATAGAAGGATAAGCCCAATCCAGGAAGAGGGTGGGTGAGATCCCAGTCCCCAGGTGGGGCAGTGCAAGGGAGGTGGAGGGAACGAGGAGGATATGCCTGTAGAGTGTCGAGGATTAGAAGGGATGGGAAGTCATGATTTTACCTTCTAGGATGGATTTTCTTCTGTGGCACCATATATCCTCCTTGACCTCCAAAGAGACTTCAGTCCCACAGGCAACTAGTAGCTGTAGTGGGTGAGAAGGAGTGAGGATGGGAGAGGGTACTGCGGAGAGGACCTGGGGCTTTGAGAAGCTGACAGCTGGGGGCTAGTGGTCAAGGAGGTTCCCCCCCTTCTTGCCTCTTCTCTGGCCCCAGTGCCACCCAGCCCATGGTGGCACTCTCAGATCCTGATCAGGTGGGGGTAGGGAGAGAAGCATGGTTTTGGAGCTCAGATTATGTCTTAGGGTATCCCAGACATCAGCAACAGGGGAACATAGGGGAAGGGAATTTTTGAGCAAATGGGGAGGACCTGGAATGCTGGTTCACACATTGTATGAAATTGGTTGTAAGAAAGACTGCGTCAGTCTGTATTTTGTGAAATAATCATAAGCCCCTGTTTCCTTGGGCTCTGCTGCCCACGACTTCTTCTAAAATGACAAGTGAAATGCCTGATTCTCCAATTTCTCCCCATGCACATAAATCCCTATGCCAAGGTTGGGGGTGCTCTCTGGTCACTGAATTCTGAGACATGGGAGAAAAGAAGGAGTAGGAGAAGAAGAATCTTTGCAAACATTTTTCAAAGGCATAAGCCTTCTATTAAAAAACTGAAATGGTCACTTTTGTGTCAGGAATTATGGGAGAGGACAGATGCCTACAGAGAGGCAGCCACACCGACTACAAGTGCTGCACTCAGAAGAGGCCCTTCAAAGCAGAGCGAGCTCCACATTTCGGAGAAGGCAAATGGCTATTGACATTCACAGAGGCCTGGGGAGAGTGGATGGTTCCTGGGTCGATAGGTACAAGGTGAGGGAGGAGGTGGCTGGCTCTCAGCCTCCACTCTTCTGTCAGCTGTTAGGGCCTGCCTCTGCTGGAATTCCTCTTTGAGGTCTCTGCAGCTGGAGGTTAGAGGCTTACACACTTTAAATGTGTGTGTAATGTGAGTGTGTGCACACACACTCTCTCTGGCCTGCACGCCTGACCCCAGTCTTAATAATGAACTATTAGGGAAATGGAATTCTAATCATTCACTGTCTCTTGACCATTCCCAAGTGGAAGGACACAAGGCTTTATATTAAGATTCAGCGCAACTTGGAAGCTGTAATTTTGAGGCTTAAACAGCATTCTTTGATGGAATGCTCTTATTAGTCATATGTACAGAAACCTCCATGTTGTCAGCCATAGAATATCATGTCTGTATAACATGCTGGGTGAGTATTGGCATAAGTTTAAAAAAAAAAATTACCAACCCTACTATCTAAATGAACATGCTAAAATTTGAGTATTACCTACCCATCAATGTACTTCGGAAGCTCTCTTTTGCCCTGAGTTCAGGTGAAGTTCTCAACTCCTATAAAAGCATATTTTGGGGGCTTCCCTGGTGGCGCAGTGGTTGAGAGTCCTCCTGCCGATGCAAGGGACACAGGTTCGTGCCCTGGTCCGGGAAGATCCCACGTGCCGTGGAGCGGCTGGGCCTGTGAGCCATGGCCGCTGAACCTGCGCGTCCGGAGCCTGTGCTCCGCAATGGGAAAGGCCACAACAGTGAGAGGCCCGCGTACCGAAAAAAAAAAAAAAAAAACACGTATTTTGGTATCTTTGTAACGGATGTGTGCGTGTGTGTGTGTATGTGTGATCTTATTCACGAGTAACCGGAGGTGAGCAGGAACATGTTAACAATCAAGTCCGTAGGTAAGAGATATGGATCTTATCTTACTCGTGTTTTTATGCATCTTTGAGCACTTTCTCTTTCTAGAATTCAGTTTACTCATCTATATGAGGGATTTGAAGTAATCAATGGTTCTTCAATAATTGGGAGGTCATGAACTTCTTTAAAAATCTGAAGAAATCTTTGCACCTTCTTTCCAGGAAAAAAAAATGCACAACCAGACTAAATTGAATGGAGTTTCAGGAAGGAGTTTTACAGACCATTTTCAAGGTTGTCATATTCAACCATAGATATTATGCACTACATAAATATGTAGTTTAGAATTATACAACTCTAAGGGGCACAGTTCATATGACTGTTGATAACCCTTCAGAAGTGTGCAAAGAGGTGGCCCTCTTCATAGCAGTTCCTTGAACTCCAGGCTAAGAACTCTTGGGCCAAGTGAGCTCTGCGGTTCTTTATGGATTTGAATGTCCCTAATTCCACAAATGTCATTATTATTACCCAAAGCCTTGTATTGGTCAGCTCAGGCTGTATAACAAAATACAACAGACTGGCTTAAATAACAGAAGTGTACTTCCTCATAGTTCTGGAACTGGAAATCCAAGATCCAGGCGCCAGTAGGTGAAGTTTCTCCTGAGGCTTCTTCTCTCCTTGACTTGCAGATAGCCACTTTCTCCCTTGTCTTCACACGGCCCTTGTCTCCATGCCTGCATACTCTTGGTGTTGCTGCTGCTTCTTCTAAGGACATGTATCCTATTGGATCAGGTTCCCACCTTTATGACATCATTTAATTTTAAGTATCTCTTTAAGGGTCCTTTCTCCAAAAACAGCCACATTTAGGGGTTAGAGTTTCAACATATGAATTTTAGGGAAACAAAATTCAGTCTATACCAAACCCCAACTTGGTAAATGCATTGCAGAGAGTAATAGTTAACAGCTAGGTGAATCAAAGCATCTTTCAAATCTCCTCCACGTCAGAAAAGACACAAATAGATCTATCAAACTTTAGAATAAACTATGCTGCTTTCTGCAATGGGGATGTATAATTGATAACCAAAATCTTTATGCTACTATTATTAGAAGGAACACTTTCACGGAGGTTTTTTGTTTTGGTTTGTTTGTTTTTAGTAGTAAAAACGAACAAAAACAAAACAAAACAAAAAAACTATTTAAAAACTTAGTACGTAGAAATAAATTAACTTTGTTTGGAATTGGTCATCAAGAGCCCTGGTCAAGGGTTGTACGTACTGGGGAAGAGAATGAGTTGGGGGAGAAGAAATTATAATAAGCCATAAATATTTTTTGTTTTTCTTTGGGCCATGCATGAAATCATCTTCCTATGACGTAAATCAAGCAACCAGAAGTGTCTTCCACATCTGGTAACTGGGGGTGGGGCAGCTGGGGGTGGCTATTTCTGCTAGTCCCGATTTTCTTTTCACTGTAGTGGGAGAGTGGGGGCTGAGGAGAAAAGGCCAAGAGTTTCTTGTAGTTTTTAAAATTTATTATCGCTCCCCCAGCATCACATTTAGTAACCACCATCCGCTGAGTAACTCCCAAAGCAACAGCCATTGTACACCCACCCCTAACTCCCCTAGTCCCAGCAGGAGCTCAGGAAGAGACTTTGAAAGAGAAGAGGGTTAAAAAATGTGCTGGATGTTGTTATTCCTAAAGCTTCACCATGACTCTGTGACACTTTAATTTATTTAGCAACAAGTCAAACCTGTTAGTGGTGTTACAGACCCTCGAAGAATACTCAGCACCACCCAAGAGCACACTGTCCTTTTGTCCTCTTTTCGGATGCACCCGCCTTTCTGTGTTCATCTTCTCAGTACCAACAAGGTACGCATTTTAGGAAGTTGCGCCTGTCAAGCACCATGACTCCCTCTGTGATCCTTTACTGGGGCACAGACGCACTCCCTTGGATGAAGTGGCTCACTCTCCCTGAATTGGGCTAAGATATACGGCACTGAAGACTTCTGCCTCTCATACCATCACTCCCCTGTGAATCTTCTTCTTGATTCCTAGAAAATCCACAGCAAACGCTTCGTCTTCTGCATTCATTTGCCTGAAATTAACAAGGGGGTTTTTGGCCAAGCAAGGCGGCGGGGGAGAGGTACAGCAGGGGAAATAAACAGTAGGAATTAACCCAAAGCTGTGTACTTGTTAGCCTCCGTTTCTATTATACAGATTTAAATTTTATTTATTTTTTGTAATTCTTGAATTTTATTTTATTTATTTATTTTTGATACAACAGGTTCTTTTAGTTGTCTATTTTATACATATGAGTGTACATATGTCAATCCCAATCTCCCAATTGATCCCACGCCCCCTGCCACATTTAAATTTTAAAAAACTCATAATCCATATGAGATAGCCTATGATTGAGTTGCTTAATGTCTGGAAATTAATGTTAGAGCAAAGAATTAAAATCCAGCTATTTCCATTTCTAAAGCAGCATGACAAATACATCTCTCAGCCACACCATATTAAAACCATTGGAAATCATACATAATAGAGTCCCTTCTTCATTAAAACTTGGTTTCAGGGGACAAAAATGTGGTCTTTCTTCTGGTATAACTTTTCAAAAACCTTCCAATTTTCTCTAGCTCCAAGTTTCATATATACATATATGCTTTTTGTCTTCTTTGTCTTTCTTTTATGGCTTAAAAATAAACTCCGTGTACCTTATTTAACAATGATATTGCTCATATCAGAGTTCTCTTTTGGAATATTGTTTCCAGGATTTTCACTTAGAGAGGATCAAAAATCAGAGGGTGTCAGATGCATTTGCATGGCATTTAGTTTCCAGATTGAGCAGTAGTTTTTAAAATTATAATTGATTTTGTCAGGTTCTTGGATTTTGGAGTAAAGACTGGCAATCTCGGGAAATGAACATCATCTCTATTCATAAAATAGTAACAAGATTGGTGTAAATGTTCTGGGGACTCCTTCAGACCTACCAAGGGAAGGGAGCAACTTCCGAGATAAAGAGCTTGGCTGTCATTTGTGACAGGAGCACAGGCAGTAATTTATTTATTTGTATTTCCTAAGACTCCAATAATTGTATGAATAGCTACAGGTTATCTGAATACAGAATATATTGTGGATCAGCAGCTAATTAAATGCAACCCTAGGTGGCCTTTCCGTTTTCAGATAGTGAACACAAACTATTTTTAGTCTGTAAGGTATAAATTGCCCAGGCACTATGTAATATGAATCAATATCTAATGCAAATACTTTGGGCATCATTTAATTCTTATATATATAATTGAAAGTTGTTTATACAAAACATATTTTTTGGCTTTAAGTGTTGCACAAAAGAACACAAAGGATGTATAAACTATCATCTAATAGCTAGCACTCTGAGACAACCATTTGTATGTAATTTGCTTTATTTCATTACAGAGCAAGCATTTTGATATGTATGTTATATAACTTGTGATGAGCATTATTATTTTAAAAAAGGAGAAAATTAGAAGAATTTGATCTCAGGTCTCTTTCTGAAAGCGTCCCTCTACTATTCCATTATATACAGAAAGTGATAATTAAGGACAGAATATTTTTAAGCACACATGAATTTATCTCCTTTCATTTATCATTTTTATTTATCTAATTTTTCTCATTTTATTGATAAAATGAGAGTTTATGTAATTTGTTCAGTCACAAATATTGCAGATTTTTTTGTAATTGATTTTGACTGTTATTGCATTGTGGTCAGAAGATATGGAATAAAATTATTGATTCTTCATTATTTATTTATGATTCTAATACATGACTACTTTTTGCATTATGTCTCATGTTTTTGAAAGGATGGGACCCTCTAATTGTTTATCCAGGGTTGTAGGTATGTCATTTATTTCTGGTCTGCTAATTATGCTTTTTAAAAGAGTTATAGCCTTTTTCTCCCAGCTTATTCTGTAAGTTTTAACAAGAAGGATATAGTATTTATATTCAATAAATAGTTATTAAGCTCTTAACATGGGTTAAGCATTGTTGTAAGTCCTGGAAATTAGCAGTAATCAAACAAAAATATCCACCCCCATGGAACATACATTTTAGTGGGGTTTTTGATCATGGGTTTGTCAGTTTTTTCAGTCTATCAATATGTGTTTTATATATTTTTAGGCTATGTTATTAGGTACATACAGATTCAGGACTGTTATATCCCCTGGGTTAATGGTTTTTCTCAAGACCCAATGATAACATTTTTGGTGATAATGTCTATTTTGTCTGCCAGTAATATTTCTGAATCTGTTTCCTTTTGGTTAACATTTGCCAAGTACATTTGTTAGAATATTGATTTGAGGGTTTGGTAATTATGCTTCTCTAGGTCATACATAGCCACTTTTTTACTTGTTTCTCGGTCATGCTGCCTTGGGCCACTTACCAGTTTAAGCTTTTCTGTGTGAGATCAAGGAACCTTCTATGTTGTTTAAACATAGTTATGTGGTCTCAGTTAAAAACTGACAAATCAGTGTCCTAATTAATATATCTGGCAAATGTCAACCAAAAGAAAACAGATATGATGTCCTCATTCACATGGTGAAGTTGGCTTATCTCCACACCTGCATTCCAGAAAAGGGACAAAGAGGAAATAGACAGCACTTAGAAAGCAAGTGTCGTTCTCTTAAGATGTGAGTTGGAATTTGCATACATTACTTGTGTAGCATTCAGCAACGGAAGAGTAAATTAATTTAGACCATAGATTCAGTACATAGGTGACTTGGGTTCAAATCCTGGCTCTACCATCTACTAGCTATGGCAAGTGACAATGTGTACCTCCTTTCCCCAGTTATAAAATAGGGACAATAATAATACCTAGTTTACAAGCATTAAGAAAATGTTGATTATTATTCTTGTTTTGAAGCCACCACAAACAAGTTGTTGACAGTGGTGGTAGTGGTAGTTACACAATGCTTACTTAAATTTAGACCTATCATACCAGTTCCTTTTACCCATCATTTCCTTTTGAATGTCACTCCCTTTCTCTGGGATTATTTTCTTTATACTGAAGTATGTCCTTTAGTGGTCATGCTGGTGATCATCTGTGAGTGGTAAGCTTAATCAAACTTCCTTCATCTTAAAATGTCTTAGGTTTGCCTCCACTCTTAAATGATCTGCCTAGTTAAATAAATCTAGATTGAAAGGCATTTTTCTTTCAACACAAAACTATTATATTCATTGTCTTGTGAGCTTTACTTAAAAGTTATATGTTGATTTTAAGATTTTTATCTTAGTTTTGGTGTTTTTGGTTTCATGATGATGAACCAAGGTGTGGCTATTTCTCTCTCTCTCTTTCTCTCTCTTTTTTTTTTTTTTTTTCCTGCTTAGGATTCTTTAATATAAGAATTCACATTCCTTAAATATAAAAAATTTCCAAATTGTTATCATTTTGATTACCCTTTACCCCATTTTCTCTACTTTCTTTTTCTAGAAATCTTAATAGATGTATGTTGAACTTTTCATTTGATTTTTTGTAATTCTTACCTCTTTTGTATTATCTAAATCTTTTTCCCTCTGTGTTCCATTTTAAGAACTTTCTTTAGTTCTTTCTTCTAGTTCATTAATTCTCTCTTCAAATACATTTACATAATCTATCCACTGACTTTTTTTTTTTTTTTTTTTTTTTTTTTTTTTTGCGGTACGCGGGCCTCTCACTGTTGTGGCCTCTCCCATTGCCGAGCACAGGCTCCGGATGCGCAGGCTCAGCGGCCATGGCTCACGGGCCCAGCCGCTCCGCGGCATGTGGGATCTTCCCGGACCGGGGCACGAACCCGTGTTCCCTGCATCGGCAGGCATGACTCTCAACCACTGCGCCACCAGGGAAGCCCAATCTACTGACTTTTTAAAAAAATTTCATTAACTGTGTTGCATTTCCAAATGATTTTAGCTCTTTCTTAAGTATGCCCATTATCACATTCTTTTTTTTTTCTCCTCTATGGTTTCTATAATTTCTTTATTTAGTCATTTCAGCCATTTTGGGGGACAATTTCTTTCAGATTGTTCTGTTATCTCACATTCCTGGGTTTCTTATTCTCCCACTCTTGTGTCTATTAACTGTCTCTCATGGTGGATAATCTTCTTACTGGATAATTATTTTTCTTATAATCTTATTTTATGTTGATATTGCTTTAGGAGCCATGCATGCCACACTCTACAGAGTAATATTCTAGAGGAATATTTCAGCTTCTTCTGACACTGAAATGGTGTGTGTTATTAAACAAGTCATTCTCTAAGTATCTCAGTTTCTTTAACTTTGTTAAGTGTCTTCTGAATACCTTTCTTTTTCTTGTCCAAACCAGTTATTGAGGAGGAATGGCCTTGTCTTGGTTAGAGAGAGAAGAGTAGTTTTGCTTTTTGTTCAGGATTTTTAAGACACATGTCTTTATTTAAGGGAATTCAGTTTTATTTACGTTCAGTCCACCAGGATTCCCTGCTGGGAGATAAAGGACAATAGGGCAAGCAAGTCAGCGTACTTTTCCCATAGCAATGAGCTCTTCACCAATGAAAAATGTCCTCTTAGATCACAGGAACAGCAGCTGTGTAGGTGTTGCTAGTGGGGGGAGAAAAAACCCACAGTAATCTTTGGTGTTTAAAATAGAAACATAAAATTGTTAATTTGTCTGAAGACAACTTGTACTGCATGCAATAATGAAAAATGAAGTTTTAGTGCAACAATACTAGATTCATTTTACAGAAGTCTAAAATTTCTCACCTCATTGTGTGAGATTTTAATAAACACCAGTGTGCTATGATTTTTGTAGCACGAAGGAATTGGTTTTAAGCCTCAAAATAAAGCCAAGAGATTACATTTAAGTAAATGCAGTTGTTAAGGGCAAATATAAATTTTAAAAGAAATTTTAATTGGTATTATATATAAATTTGAAAAGAAACTTAGAGGTTCTGTACTCCATCCTCTCATTTACTGCAAGACAGCAACTTCAGTGTCCCTAAAAGACATCTACTGCTTGAACATTTCCTGTGATGGAGAGCCCACTGCCTGCAAGGCATCCCTTCCAATTTTGTAATGGCTCCAAATGTTGACAAGTTCTTCCTTATAATGAGATGCTTGCATATTTTGGAGATATATCTATCCTATGTATGTATGTAAGTATGTATGTATCTCTATCTATCTATCTACGAAATGTTCTCTCCTATAGTAATTAAACGTATGTCTGTACTATTTCACAAACATTCGTTGAATGTCTTATACTGTCCTGGTATTATTGTGCTAAGTTTGAGATAGGGAATATTGTGATCTCCATTTGACTGATGAGAAAACAGGCTTTCAGAGGATAGGCAACTTGCCCAAGGTCACACAGCTATTAAATAATGGAGCAGGAATTTGAACATAAGCTGTCTGGCCCTAGAACTTAAGCTGTTTGACTCTAGGACGAGGTCCCAGCTCCCTACATGATGCATCTATAAATCATGTAGGGGACCCAGATATAAACCCAACTGACAATAACAGAATGTGACAAATGTTAACAGAAGATAGGAAAGAGCAACGAATTCTGCTTTTTCAGATTGGAAATGGTAGATTGTGAAGACATAGGTATCATCAATGACAAAATATTGTTATCGTAAATGCTGTTTCATCTATTTTAAGAACATCCTGTTTCTCTTACTATGATGTAAACTTACATCTCAATATTCCCCTGTCCTCACCATCAGTTTTGGAAAGGGCTAAATCCTTAGTACCACTGAGAAATTCCCTTGTTACTCACCTTGCAGACATTTTTGGAACTGCTTAGATAACACTTCGTACCTTCTTTTTGGGGAGCATTCATCTCATTCCCCATCCCCCCACCAAGATTTCTCTGTTAAGTGGGTTTAAGACTACATCATATCAAAGAGAAAATGAAAATGGCCAGTTATTTTAAATCTGTGCCTCTGTCTTAGAATATATACTCTTCATGGAGTTGTGAGATAGACACTTGAATGAGATGGATGCTTGAACTATGATGTTCCTAGAATTAAAAGTTTATGAATTGGATCCAGTGGGTGTTTTAGTATCTGACAAGTAACTGTGTGGAAGAAATTGAACAAAGGAAAACTCCTGGCTGTGCTACAATTTAACTTTTTATTTATATGGTATTTATTTGACACCTCTGAGTAGGGGAACCCTGTCATTTGAGATAAAAAACATAGTTTCCAACATGTGAGTTTCTTTTCCTCTCCCCTCCCTCCCCTTCCCCCCTTTCCTTTTCTTCCTGTGCTTCCTTTCTCTTCCTTTCCTTTCCTTTCCTTTTGTTGCCTTTCCTTATCCCATGGAACACCTGTGCTTTTTTCTTTTTTTTGAAATAAAAAGTCCCCATTGAGATTTTCAGGATTTAGCAAAATCTAAATGACAAGTGAAAGCTAAGCTTAAAGTTTTCCTCCACTGGGAAGCCCTCTGGGGCTGATTCCATCCCACATTGATAATCTCCTTACTTTACATTTCTGCTCCTCTGCCTATTTGAAATTCTTTAAGTCCAGATTCATGGTAACAGTGAAACTGAACGTTTCCAATATTATTTTCAAATGTATCTTCTCATTTAACCCTCAGAACAATCCTGTGAGTTTTGAATTATTCATGTTTATACTATTGAGGAAATAGGCTCAGTGAGTTTAAAGTAACTTGCCCGAGGTCACAGGGCCAAGTAGTAGATGAGGTTTTGAACTCTAGTCCTTCGACATTAGGGTCACTTGTCACCTTGTATATGAATCCCTCCTCATACTCCTTTTTCTCGCTACAGTGGATTAATTCCATTCTCTATTCTTCTGTATACTTTGTTTATACCTTTATTCTAATAGCACATTGTATTTGGGAAGCTGAATATATGGATGGAATTTATGGTTTGTTTTATTTGTTTTTGATGGCTTTTTCCTGCTAGATTATAAACTTCTTAAGCCCTTAAATCTTTTCTTTTTCATGCCGGAGTCCCCTGGAAGTCCACCACTTCACCTGGTGCCTTGCCCATGGTTAGCATAAACGTAATGTTCATGAAATAGATCAATTGATGCAGCAAAATAATTGTTTCTTTCTATACTAAGTAGAACCTAGTTCAGAGGTACATTCTCAGTAACTTTAAAAAAAAATTATTGAATTCTAATGAAATACCAAATAAATCCAGTGGAAATTATTAAAAGATTTAGAAGCCATGCTTTTTAGGGGGAAGGCTAAATAATTGGAATGTATTGTTTATTTAAGAAAAGAGGGTGAGAAAATAAAGAGATGGGAAAGAGAAGTAGCCAGAGAGCCCTTCCAGATCCCAAAGCAGACTGAGATGGTGTGAGTTCCACCCTCTGCTGGAAAATGATTAGCTATGAAACGGGGCTGGGTTCTGGTAGTCCATATTATCTGGTTCTGGGGCCATGGTGAGCTTTATTGTTTTGGAGTTGGCTTGAAGGATATTTGTGAGAAGGATGTGATTAAGCTGCTCCCCATTCTGCTAAATATGGGCAAAGAGAATCCAATGAGTCGGGTAACACACAGGAGTGGCTTTCCATTCTATGTTTGGGAATTGCAAGGGGAGCTCTTTGTTTATTCAGTCCTCTTGAGATTTGTCAACAAGAAGAGAAAACCATCAGCAGAGATAAATTTCAAGGAGTCCTCTGGAGAAAAAGACAGTTCTTTTCATTACTCACATTTATTGAGCATTTACTGTGTGTCAGGCACTGTTTATACATAGTTTACAGATGATACCTTTCTAAATCCTCACAGCAAACCTTTTGGATAGATAGTATGATTATTCCCATTTTTCAGATGGAGAGGCTGTGATACAGAGGGGCTAAGGACCTTGCCAACATTTTTCACAGCCGCTAACAAGCAAAATCAGGATTTGAACCTAGGTAGTCAAGCACCAGAGCCCCAAATCGAAATCTGTATGTGCTCTCAAAGTCTCTTCGAAATTTTTGATTTGATATTTTTTTATAGGCATACAAATGATATTATTACTTCTGTTATTATAGAACCATCATTCACATTGTTTGAGTCATTAAAACTGGATAAAGATTTACATGATCTCTGATAGCCGGTGTAAGCTTAGAGAAGACTAACAGGGGTTTAAATGTCCAAATCTCTCTATGAGGAAGTAATTGAATCCTGTCCTTGACTAAAAGCAACATTTGTTTCCATGGTAAAATAATTTCACTTGGATTGCGAATGAAGCTGGCTAAAGTTTACACAGGAATATTTCATATTTTTTTCTTTTCCTTAAAGAAATGCGTGAGATTCTAACAAAGCAGATATCCCAGTGCCCTTGATCAAGAGACTGGGAAAATTTCCTAGAGTGATTTTTCTCAACATCCAAACTCCCGATATCCCATTTCAGCCACAAGGAGGATAAGAAAACAACTATGGATGTTTATATGAAGGATAAGTTAAAGGAACAGAAGCCACATATATATCCTCTAAACTATAAAATTATACAACAATGCCATTGTCTTCGTTTTTTTAATCAAATACATGTAGGAGTGATACTTAAAAGGATAAAGCTTCTATTTTATACTCCCAAATGTAAAGTATCGTCAAAATCTGCCTTTTTGCAGGATGGCTTTCTTCAATAAATGAGCAGAAGGATGAATTATGTGGCTATAAATAAACCTACTGACATATAATAAAGCAAAGTTCGACTGTTTTATGGAACCCTTGGATATATTTATAGCCACGTTAACAGTCACCTGTATTTTTTCAGGACTTCCGTTTCATTTCACATTATGAGAGTTTAGTCGTTTTGGTTTTTATTTTCCCTCCTCCCTAAACTTACTTTTTGGAACTCTGTTTCAAGAGAAAAAGTAAGGATTTCTACTCTTTATATTTGGGGAGAAAAGGGCCCTCACTGGAGTATAGGCCTCACACAGACACAGACTGCTCCAGTGTTTTCTGTGTCTGTGCAGTCAGATTAGCTGTACTTGCGACAAACAACCGGATGGGTGTCTCCTGCCAGCAGCGAAGTGGAAAGTCAGAGTCTGTGCAAGTGAGAGAAGGCACATGCAGAGACAAAATGTATTGTGAGAGACTGACAGGGCAGCGCCACATTAGATTCCTGGCACCTGACACGATTAAGTACTATCGTGAGGCTTATTTTAGGAGCCAGAAGATTCCCCAGACTACGTTATAGCTGAGGTACCCACCAAGGGAAGACAGAGAGTGTCAGATGGGTCAGGATTCTCGTACCTTATCTTGAGACAGTCTTTTTCGGGGAGGGGAGAAGCGGGGAGATTAAAACAGGGGGAAGAAATCTATAATGCCAAATTCTGCAGATTGAAACAATAGAGAAACCAAGCTATTAACTAGGCAAATCCAGCCACAGGCTTCTTTTTTTTGGAAACTGCATTCCATTCAGAAACTTAAGGTTCCAGAAAGTCTGGTTAGGATGCCATGGGGGTTTATCTAAGTGGAGCTAAGCGTGGTTGTTCCTGTGAAATTATTTATACTTTTCAACTTTAAATCTGTGGTGAGCATAACGTTTCTAAATCTATTTCTCTTCCTTTCTATCTTAAAAGTAGACTCTCATCTTTATCCTGGAGCTCATTCCTAAGTGTTCTCATTCAAAGGGCCCACTAGAAAAGACAACTCAGGAGGAAAGAGGGGAGCTTTGGTGGTAGTCCAGGTGATGACAAATCCTTCAGCTGGAACTATAGATGCAGGCTGTGTCTAAGAGTTATCTCTGGAGGTAAAAACCTAAGAAAAAATACTTAATATATCAGCCTAATATAAACTCTAATAGACCTGAGAATGATGGGAATTAGAAAAGAAATCTAAGTAGGAATGTGTTGACTAGAGGAAGAGAGAGGAGGGATAGAAAACAAATGAAAAAAAATTCAATAATGTGTTAAACTGGAGTACATTCATTTTATCAGGGTAATTGTGGATTATTTCTTTATTTAAGAAGTAAAATAAACCAGTCCCGCATTTGTCCTCTGATAAGTCTTCTCAGTATTTAACTCAGTCCCCAAATGGAATTCCAGCCTTATTGGAATTCATAGATACTTCTTTTGACATTTTGCAAAAAATAAATAAATAATTGTACGCATGACAGGTAAAATGAATAGTTCCAGCTGTGAGGCACCAGCAGCATTTCCAGATTCCGTACTGCATTAAGGCTTTATTTCTCACTTTGTTGCCTAGCAGATAATTGATTGGAAGGTGCATCTAAGCTTCCCATCCTTCCTTGGGATGAAGGAAAAGAAAAAAACAGTCTCCAACACTCAGTGCCAATTTAGAAAAGAAGAAAAACGTTAAGTGGAGAGGGGGTCAACTCATCACCTCTGGAAATGTGTGTCTCTGGGGATCAGTGTCACTAAAGCCAGCTAAGTATGTCCGTGGAATGAATGCTGTATAAAAATCTGAGTATGAGGTTGTCAGTTGATTCACTGGATTCATTAATTCAGCAAATATTTACTGAGCTTCTACTATGTGCTACCCACTCTTCCACACACAGAAGATATAGGGGAGACCAAGACAAAGTTTCAACCTTCAGGGAACTTACAGTCTTTTTAAGGAGATAGACTATGAACAATCATAAAGAAAATAATTTCAGAAAGTGGAGAGTGCTTCAAAGGAAATAGAACAAGGTAATGGGATAAAGCGCCTTTCAGGGTGGTAGTGGCTAACTTTAGATGAGGGCCAGAGAGGGCCTCTGAGGAGGTGACGTCTACAATGAACCAATCACATGAAAATCTTAGGGAAAAGTGTTCCAGAGAAGAGGGGACAGCACGTATAAAGGCATTGAGTCGGGAAACAACTTGGCACATTCAAAGAGCAAAGAGTGGGTCTGGGAGACTGGAAGGTAGTGAGTAAGGGGTCATCTGGCAGAAGATGGAGTTGGAGAATTAGGTATAAGCCAGGTCATCTAGGTCTCTTTAAGGCCATGTTAGAGAGTTAGACTAAGTCCAAAGTGCAGTGGGGCTCCATCTGGAGGACAAAATCAAGGAGTGGTTGGATTGAATGGGAATGTTTGTGTTTTTTTTTAAAGATTTAATTTCATTTATTTTTGGCTGCGTTGGGTCTTTGTTGCTGCGTGCAGGGTTTCTCTAGTTGCAGCGGGGGCTACTCTTTGTTGCGGTACATGGGCTTCTCCTTGTGGTGGCTTCTCTTGTTGCGGAGCCTGGGCTCTAGGCGTGCCGGCTTCAGTAGTTGTGGCACACGGGCTTCAGTAGTGGTGGCTTGTGGGCTCTAGCGTGCAGGCTCAGTAGTTGTGGCACACAGGCTTAGTTGCTCCACGGTATGTGGGATCTTCCTGGACCAGGGATCGAACCCGTGTCCCCTGCCTTGGCAGGCGGATTCTTACCACCAGGAAAGTCCCTTGAATGGGAATTATCATCTGCCTTAAGGGAGGATGCTTAGGATATTAATATATTTTTTCTTCTCACTTTTGTCCTAACAGTAGCCTGAGACCCTAAACATGTACTTAACCTTCTTGGAGCTTTAGTTTATTTTTCTATGAGACAAAGAGTACTGCCACTCTGTCTGGTGCTGTGCCAGATGCTGTGTATACATTATCTCATTTAATACTCCCAAGAACCTCATAAAGGGAGGAATTATTCCCATTTTACAGAGGAGGAAACAGGTTTATGTCGAGTCTCCATAAATCACCCCTCTCTCTTATTGTGCTGTTCCTAGGTACATGTTGCTAGTTTAAAACATCGTGTTTGTGGGCCACCACCCAAAGGCATGAAAGATCACGAATGAGGGCTATTCCACTGGAGGCTGTGGATCTAATCACCCTTACAGCTGAGAGCCAGAACAGGTGGGATGACCGTGCAGAATCTACCATGGGCAGCAGGGATCCTTAGGACAACACCAATTTCATAACCAAAGTACCAAGTCACCGGCATAAATTCTGAAATGAACTTGATATCTGACCTTGAAGACAAATCATTCATAGGTTTGGTATCTTTATGTTAGAGACAGGTAATGCTAACTTCTTCAGTGTCTCCTCGAGGTGCCCCAAGAATAAATAGGACTGTCTTAATCCCTTATTCTCAGTCAGCGGGGTTGAAATGTTTAGTGAGAGCAGAAGTATGAGAGGTGCTATAAACTCCTTTTCAAAAAAGGAATGCCCCCTAATTATTCCCTCACCTATCTCCTCCATCTCCACCTGCCCCCCCCCAAATATATATATAGTGTGCTTTTGTAAGCAAGGTGAGTGGGAAGGAAGGAGTCAGAGCCAGCAAGTCCCCAGAGTCTAGGAGGCTGTTGGCTTTCTGTATCCTGCTGAACAGCATAGTTAGGAGAAGTTGGGCGGGGGAGAGAGGGGGCGTAGAATGGAGGCCGCCGCAACCGGAATGTTACCGTGCCTTGGCAGAGCCCTGGGTCAGCTTTCTCCTGGAGTGACAGATGGCCACAACAGGTGCGCCAAGCTTCTTCCTGCCACTCCGGCTCTCCCCTGCAGGTTCAGCCTGGATGTAAAAGCCGCACTCTCTTTAGTGCCCAGAGTCCTGGAGGCCCGAAGGCTTCACCCACCTGGGGCAGCACCTCTAAGGCCAGTCCAGGACAGGCCAGCAGATGCAGCCCTCACCTCTCCTGAAGTTCTTTGACCAGGTCAGCCAGCACGGGCGCTAACCCCTGGGTCCTGAATTCCAAAAGCATCCTGTTTACCAGGGATGGAAGGGCCTCCAGCCATCAAAGCTCTCACCCTCCGGAGTTCCCGGTCCACCTCTCTGCCTTCCCCTTTGAGAACCAAGACGCGTTCCCGCCATTCGCCCCTCGGGTGGGCCCTGGGCATCTGAACCCCCAGAGAGGCACACCCACCCGGGAGAGTGGCCACGCGGTGCTGACCACCAGCTCAGGGGGAGCATCTGTGGCACCGCCGTGTGCAGACGTCCCGGCGCTTCTGCTACTCACGGGGGTTGTTTTCATTTCTATTTGGGGCTACCTTAGCCTTAGCTTCCGCCTTCAGTTTTTCTTCCCCAGTTGCCCGAGTTTGGCTTACTGCGCCTGGGAGAGGAGAAGGGACAGGGTGATCAAAGGTGCAGAGTCCGTCTGCCCGCCTTACACACGCGCGCGCGTGCTCATTCCCCTGGAAAGGAGCGGAGCGTGAGGAGGGTGGGGGGCTGTGCGGGAGGCTCGCGCGGGTGTAGACGAGCGAGCGAGCGAGCGAGCGAGCGATCGTGTACTTGAATGGGGAGGGCAGGGATTCCGGGTCGCTCGGGCCCCTCCTTCCTCGGAGCCAGCCAGTCCCTCGGCAGAGCGCTCGGGCGGCACTGATTTGCTCTCAGGAGTGCGCTATTTGCATACGACTTGCCCATTTGTGAATTTGGTTCCCCAACTCCTCGCTTCACTTCACCTGTACCTCCCAGTGCCGCGCACTTTGCAGGCGCCCGCCCCCCTCTTGGCCACCCCTGCCGCCTACCGGGCACCTCCTCTCACGCCTTCCCTGCTCGCCCACCCACCTCTCCGCGTCCCGTGCCACGTTGGTTTGGGTGGCTGCTCCGCGCCGCGTTCCTTCTCCTCTCCTTCTGTCTCTCCGGTCCTTCTTGTTCTCTTCCTCCGGCTGCTGCTGCTGTTTTTCATCCAGTTGGGAAACCCAGGACGCAGGCGGCTGCTCCGTGGAGCTCTTCCAGAAAGCGCAGGGTTAACAGCCTCCGTGCCCTTACACCGAGACTGCGAGGAAACCGCGAAGAAGTCTCCCACCTGCAGCCCCCCTTTGCCTGGCAGTTCTGCATTGCATCGCATGGGAGTGGAAAACGAAAAAAAAAAAAAATGTTCAAACTGCTTGGATGTTGGGATAAACTAACCTGAACCTACTTGGGTCTCCTGCTGCCTCCTCCTCTTCCTTCGTTTCCACCTTTCCTCTGTGTGGCTTCCCGGAGTGTGCTGTTCAGTCATCCGGCCTGAGGTGCCCAGAGATCAGGAGCTGCGCCTGGCCTCCTCTGACATGTGTGGCATCCCGGGGCTCCCTAGGAGGGCTGCTACACCTGGGTGGACTTTGACATCCTAAATTTCAGCTCCAGGAAAGGGGAGCTTTTGCCTTATATCCTTTTATTTTTTAAGTAGTAGTTGTTGTTGTTTTTTGTGTTTTTTTCATCATCTTGTCTTGAAAACGCTTATTCCTTCCCTCTTTCCAAAATTTGGGCCAAGTCTTCCTCCTGCTATGATGGGCCCCTGGGCATCATGAACTTCATTATTGCTCACTGGCTGGAATTCAAACTGCCCATCTGTGGTGGTCCAGTGTGTTGACCATGCACCTGAGAATCCACGCGAGACGGAGCCCTCCTCGCCGGCCGGCCTGGACGCTTGGGATCTGGTCCCTCTTCTGGGGATGTATCATCAGCTCCGTGTGGAGTTCCTCTAATGTACCCTTCTCCTCCTCCTCTTCTTCCTCGCCGGGGTCTCACTCTCAGCACGAGCACCATTTCCATGGCAGCAAGCATCACTCAGTGCCTATTTCTATCTATCGCTCCCCTGTTTCCCTTCGAGGAGGGCACGGTGGGTCTCTCTGCTCTTTATCCTTTTAATGGGGTGTAGCAATTCCTTAACCCACTTGCCTTTCAGGTAACGTTAAGGGTGGGAAGAGAATTTTAAAAATTGAATTTAAAATAATGAAAAGCATCGCATGTGCATGAGGGAAGAAAATGTCCAGTTTCTCCCTAAAAGGCTAGAGTTTTCTGCCCCAGTCTCCCCATATCCTCTAATGGGTCCTCCTCTCCTTGGCTCCCTTATTCATAGCTTCACAAGCACCACATTCTCCCCTTTGCAACCTTCTGCCTCCTTCACCCCCCATGATGGCAGACAACTTGGTCAGAGAAGTCCCCAGTGCTGCACTTCGGAGGATTCATTCATTCACCTTGCTTTCACCCTTCTTCTCTCTGATCTTGTTTGAGAGCTAGTCGTGGGAGAATAGCAGACAGCAGGAATCCTTAGGTCTTCAGCCTAAAGTTGATTGAACTGCTTTTAAAGTGGCCTGTGTGGTAAAGGTCGGGGGGGGGGGGGGAGTAGCTGAGTGTAATCTTTAATAACCAGTGGTCACTATTGTTCATTTGGGCCGCTTTACGTTTGTCCACATGTCAGAAGGAGAGAGCAGCTATCGTGAAAACCGTACACCTGATATTGCTAACTACCCAGGGGGAAGCAATGTATAAGATAAGGCAAAGTCCATTTATAATTTAACCAAGTGTAAATTACTGCCACTTCAGTTCCACCATTTATGGAAATGTTATTTCAATTAAAGGTAGCACGGGTGGGCTTGTTCACACAATATAAGTACAATATGTTTTGCTCTAAACGACCCTCCTTGCATAGCGATTGAAGGAAGAGATCTATGGCTCTTACATTTATATTCAGCTTTGAGCAGGCTGCCTGAGAAAGGGTGATGTCTGCCACCGAGGTAGGCTCTTGCTGTAATAAACTGTTCTAAAGAAGGGAGCTTCGTTATTTATTTACTATGCACTCCACCCTGGCGGTGAGGAGAATGGGGATCACAGAACCCAACTGCAGGAGCAGCCCTCTGGGGGGCAGCGAGAGCAAACCACACTAGAGGTCCCCTGCCCTAGCTTGTATTTTGAAGGCCTGTAACATACAGACCGCATTCGGAATGTCAGTTCTTCCCACTGCCTCCTAGCCCTGGGTTTCTGCTCTGTGCTCTCTGTAGTGTTAAGTGGAAGCACATTGAGAAAATGCCAGCACGTACTCTGGCTCTTTCTGTCTCTTTACATCTTATTTGATGGAGTTGTCAAGCAGCTCAGTGCTTGTAAGGTTGGTGGAGGCGGGTGGTGGGGAGGAGGGAATGCTTGATCTCGATCTGGTTGCTGTTTTCTCTGTGACTCCTGCTAGGTCGGGTGTAAGCTTTCAAAAAAAAAAACACCCTAGGAGAGGAAAGAACCACAACCACCAAAAATGCAAAAGCAATTTCATGGAAGTAGAAGCTGTTAGCTCCTAAGGAGGAGTGGGGGTGGGATTGTAACGATTGGGAAAGAAAAAAGAAGGGATGGGAGATGAAGCCAGACAGACTATTCCTAATAGCCGTAATTAAAAACAGAAACGCTCAGCGATCATTAGCTAAATTTTGCTAATTAGTGTAAATAATCAGCAGGGAGATGAAGATTATGTATTAGTTAGAGGTTATAGGCTGGCAAGGTCTCCATGTTTTCCGTTCAGGATGTAAACAGTTAAGAGCAGCTACTACTTAAGTGATGGAATTTGCAATACTTACTGGGGATTCCTTGGTCTGTGAATCTCTTTCTTTCTCTCTGGCACTTGCTCTCTCTCTCTCTCTCTCTCTCTCTCTCTCTCTCTCTCTCTCTCTCAGCTAAAGGGGCAAAAGGGGTTGAGCCAGCACAGGTTAAAAACAGCTCTTCTCTATTCATGTCTTCATTGATCAGTGGCTCAGTACCCTCTAAATCTTCTTAACTGGTTCCATCTTCTTTCACATTAACCTACGTCTGATAAGATTCAGTACGATGGAAAAGGAGAACAAAGTAAATAAATGACCAGAGACCCTAGAAAAGGCCCTTAGATGCACAGAGCTGAGAATGCAGTGAACTTCAGGATGTGGCATGACTGAGACAAGAAAGCTCATGAAATCAACTTTTCAGTATCCTCTTTCAATCCTGAAGTCCCATCCCACTGATCTGGGCTTACAGACTGAATGCATCTATATTAAGCAGGCTCCTTGCATATTTAATTAATGTTTTTGAGCTTGAAATCAAGAGAAGCAGCAAGCAACAAGATACCCCAAACTCTGGCTTCAATCCCTTATCTAAGCTGTGCCCTTTTCTCCCTGAAAGGACCAGGAGACCCCTCGGTGCTCCGTTAATGCTCCCCTAATTCTTACTTAGAGTACACTTGCCTTCCCCTAGTCCAAGACAAAGGCTTAGCTAACAGCAATTGTTTTAAAAAATCTTTTAGATGGGGGTGGTAGGAGGCATAGCACCATGAGACTAATGGTTGTTACTAATAGTTTTCTGCCAACCCTATTCCAGAGTTACAAGGAGCAGTCTGTACTGTCTGTGAGGAAGTAAATGCCCTTCCTTCTGGTATAAAATGAAAACTAGAGCCTTGAGTTCAAGAACCTTCTCTGGACTCAAGAGGGATTTTTTCCTTTGCTTGTTTTTTCTACCGTGGTTCACTTTGCACATTTCCTGAGAAGCCAGAGGTCCTCAGAGCTGCCTGTTAATGAGTTTTTGCCACCCCTCCTTCTACAACATCCTGCCCCATAGTGAGACTCACACTAAAACAGATGGAAGAAAGAGAAATTCTCCAAACAGCTGTTCTTCTACCCATACTTGGTTCTGATCTTTAAAACATTGATTATGTATAGATTTGCCTAAAATCTTGATCCTAGAGCAGGCTGAGCTCCTTTATAAGTTGGGGAGACTAAGGCCACACCTGCCTGGGATATCCACAATAGTCTCAGGTTAAGGTTGTGTCTTCGGATACAATTAACTCTCTTCTCAACTGGAGTCTAGTAAGCTTTTCCCCATTGCTCAGTCCCCTCCTTCAGGCTCTCTTCAACTGAACTAACATTTATTTCATGCTCTCTTCAACTGAACTGTTTTCTTTCATGCTCTCTTCAACTGAACTAACATTTATTGGGTATTTACTATGTGCCAGGCTGTGTGTAACCTGCTAAGGATAGAAAACTAAATAAGACATTGTATTGTTCAGCACGGGATCATTTCAGAAGTATTTGGATCATCTATGAAAGATAAGTGCTTCTAAAAATTTTTTAAATTTGAGGGATGGGACGAGGATCCAGATACCCAACCAAATTAATTAATATAAAATCTGAATATCCCTTGTGAAATGCAGATTCACATTGTTCTGTTATTCAGAATAACTCTACAGGTATTTTTCATCCTCAACTTTATTTTCATACCTATATATCATGCTTATTGAAACTCCTGGATAATTTAGTGGTATGGGACATATAAATACTAAAATACATTTGTTTACCAACCTTCAGTTTCATAGGAGAGTTTTGTATATTTGCTTTCCTCTCTCCCACCTGTAAGAAATCCAATGCACATCTACTTAAAAATATTTTAATACTTATAGTTTAGAAAAAGTTTTCTCTACAGAGCCTAGGTTTAGTATGTTCCTTATATTTTATTTTCCATAAAATAGCAGACCTTCCTGTCTCTGTAGGCATTTGGGGGTACCTAGTTGAAAACCTAAAACTCAATTTTACAAGGGAATATACCACAATGTATTTAGAGGAAAGTCTCTTGCTCAGAAACCTATGTGTGTGTGTGTGTGTGTGTGTGTGTGTGTGTGTGTGTGTGTGTGTGTGTGTGTGTAGGTGGGACAACATAAATCCTCTTTGAGTCATCTTAGCAAAGACGGCGGTGGTAGTCCCCCTTGTGGTCCATGAGCCTGGAGTCTTTCTTTAAGAAATTATGCTTCTCATTCATTGTCACAGAGACCCACCTCTGAAGTTTTTCCAGCCACGGGGCTTGTTTTGCTCTGATCTATTGAGCACTTTCTTTTGCTCAGCCAGCTGCTTTCTAACCACTTTCTCTCTCCCTTCCTTCTTGGGATTCAGATTGCTGAATAATTCAGCGTGTTGGTTGACAGATAAAATGATAAGATTTATATGTCTTTGGCCTTGGTGATGAATTAATTAAATTGGTTTCTTTTTCTCTGTCTCGTCTAGATGCGTTGTTTGGCGTCTCTAAAATTTGCTGGCAAGTGGTGGATCTGGAGATTAACTTGTTCTTGAAAGGCCACCGTAGGAAGATTATACTGTCCCAGTGTACGTTTCTTCAGGACTTTCAACACGGATCATTGTGCGGGGGTTGGTGGTGGGAGGTGAGGCCTGCCGTATCAGAGGGAGCAGAGATGAGAGAATTGGAACAATTCCTTTCAGGAAAAACAAAACAAAACCCTTCACCAAACTGGCTGATGGCTGGAATTTAGTAGTAAGACCTTTATTGTTGTACTGTCTGATTTTGAATCTGGAAGACATGACATATTTTATTTTACATTTTAATGAATGAATTTATCAGATCTCAGAAAGCTTACTTTGCTAGGGCACTATGTGATCTGGGAGGGAGGCAGATCTCTCAAGATAAAACTTGAACTTAATCATACTTCCCTTCCTGTATTAGTTTGTTAGGGCTGCCATTTAAAAAAAAAACAAACAAAAAAGCAGACTGGGTAGCTTCAACAACAAATTAATTTTCTCACAGATCTGGAGGCTAGAAGTCCAAGATCACAGTGGTGGCAGATTCGGTTTCTTCTGAGTCCTCTCTCTTTGGCTTGCAGGTGGTCACCTTCTTGCTGTGTCTTCAAGGGGTCTTTTCCTCTGTGTTCCTGCATCCCCAGTGTTTCCTTGTATGTTGGAATTTCCTCTTCTAATAAGGACACTGGTCAGATTGGATTAAGTTTCACTCAAAGGTCCCATTTTAACCTAATCACCTCTTTAAAGGCCCTATCTCCAAATATAGTTATATTCTGAAGTTCTGGGGGTCTAGGCTTCAACACATGAATTTTGTGGGCACACAGTTCAGCCCATAACACTCCTCCTCCCCCAGGACCCAGTCATTGCAAAGTAAAAATGTACGTTCAGTGCATCTCTGTTGAACTCAAACTTCCACTGTGGGAAAATAAAGCCTTCCGTGATGGTGACAGCAATTTACAAAATTGATAAGATGGGGCCTTTAAATATATGGAGAAAACACCACCAGTAATTGTAGTTAATATTTGTGTTTGCTTTCCTCTTGGTTTATCTCTTGTGACTGAGTCTCTACCTTGATGTGCACACAGGCTAATTCTGTCTGACTGCAGCCCCGTGCTCTGCACACAAACTCTAATACCCACTCTCTACGGCTCTCTCTTGAGACCGGCTGCCATTCCAGGCCTGGCGTCCCTGCTCTACCAGGGACTTCCTTTATGAACTACAGCGGCTCACTCTTTTCCTTTCTCGGCACTAGGACGGCATGATTCTCCCATCTGTACGTCTTTAAAGACAAACTGTGTATCTTCAACCTGTCTGTGTTCCACAGGTCTGCCAGTATTTGTAGGTCTGTTTTCTTGACTATGACAATAACTTAGGCCAAAGCCACAGCCACAGCCAGGCTTTCTCTTCTCCCCTCTCCACCAGAAGCAGCATAACGTACAAGAGGGACACACTGTGATGTTATAAAGCCCGCAATCCAACTTCACCACAGTCACGCAGAGACAGAAAGAATGCAGCTTTCATTTAAACACACCTTTTCAACACTAGAAAGGAGCTCTGCGTTGCGTTTAAAATGCTCTGCTGTGTTTGGCCATATCAGGGCAGGGGGCAGAACAGCAGCTGAGTTTATACAGAGCAGGTGGTTTATTTCTACTTACAGTTAGTTTTTGCGAAAGACTTGCTGGGATCGTATGCCAACATGTAACGCACACCTCCTGTGTACCAGGCACTCTTCCAATGCTTTACGTATATAATTTCATTTAATCCTCACAATCTTTGACCTTAATAAGGTTACCGCCGTTTCATAAATAAAAACAGTGAGACTCAGAGAGCTTAAGTGACTTGATCAAAGTAGGGTAGGGGTACGGCCAGGTTTCAAACCTGGTTCTGACCACAAAGCTCTTGGTCTTTTTGTTCTCCCTGACAGACCGTCATCTCAAGAAACAGACAACAAACACAGCGAGTTTAGGGATTATCTGATCCTCTGATGTTCCAGATGGCCCAAGTGGGGACTTAGACAAGGGCATCTGATCAGTATCAGAATCAGCTGGGAACCCGGGCAGTACGACGCTACGTCCATCACCCTCTTACTCTACAGCACGAATGCCGACTTCTCATTCCTCCAAGACCTTTTGCTTCAGGTTGATCTCCCCTTAACCAGATTAAGTCCTGTAGGAATGGATTCTGCCAGCGTTGGATTCTCCCGGCCTTCTGTGAAATTAATGTTTCATATGTATTCTTCCAGTAGGTGTCTGGCTTTGTGCTAAGAGATAGGGTCCTTGTGTGTTCTGGAGGTCTCCTCAATGGGAGACCCTAGTGTGAGAAAGTGATCATATTCAGGTTGGTTCCCATGCAGGGAGACATTTCCTGTCCCGGTTGGGCCTCACTGGCCAGAAAGCAGCGGGGAGATGACTTGTATATTCACCTGTCTCTGTTTCCCATCTGAAGCCACAGCCCAGTTATTATTCAAAGACACGTTCCCTGCCCCAGTTCCCACCCTTTGCTCACCAGCTGTTGAGTGGCTGTATGAACATAATACCTCCAGAAACCTGAAAGCCACCTTTTCTGAGATACTGTCCACACCCTCCCTTTTTTAATGTTTTGAAATATTCCTGTCAGCCACCCCTCACATTAAAACACAATGGTGTATACTCCTGAGTGACTTCCCCCCAAACTGTGAATTTCAACTATTTCCCAGGCAGTCTTTCAAAATTTGAATATAATTACATGTTTTGGGTGCAAATTGTGGTTTTTGCTACATAAGAAACTAATGGAGATGATCCGCCTGTTCCTGTATTTACAGATTATATGCTTCAGAACCGAGGGTATATATTTAGGCAGCTTTTCTGTGTGGCACATTAAAATGAAAATGAACTGGGGTGAGCCACCATGGTTGCTAAGCAGTAGAGCAGGTTGACAGAGCAAAGCATTAAACTGAACCCGTGTCAGTGTTTTACTTAACATTTATTTGCTTTGCACCTTTGTCATTTGATGTTGTCAAAGAAGGGAAGGGGGAGGAGATAGGCAGGGTCTGGCTGTCTGCACAGCTCAAACAAGGAGGAAGAAATAATCAGCCCACGACATCCAAGCGAAATGAGCACTTTTTAAAAGTTGAAATTGCTATACAGGGAACTCTTTTTTTATGAAGAGCGTGCAAGACTTGTAAAAGTGCACAGGTGTGTCTGACAGCTTCAGGAACATGGACCTGGGCAGACACTTGTTTTTGCAGTATGGGCGATGACTACCAAAGAGGAATTAGCTTCCCCAGGTCAAAAATTTTAAATATGCTTCCATTGTCCATTTAATTCCTGGTTTCAAGTCCTAGACTTATCATGAGCAAGTAGGGATAGGCAGCGAAGTCTTTTGGGCTTCTTTATAAGTGATAACTAACAGAATAAAGCCAACTGTTTTGAACCTCTTTTTTTTAATATAAATTTATTTTTTATTTTATTTTTGGCTGCATTGGGCCTTCATTGCTGCGCGCGAACTTTCTCTAGTTGCAGTGAGTGGGGGCTACTCTTCGTTGCAGTGCATGGGTTTCTCATTGCAGTGGCTTCTCTTTGTTGTGGAGCACAGGTTCTAGGGGCTTCAGCATTTGTGGCACACGGGCTTCAGTAGTTGTGGATCAAGGGCTCCAGAGCTCAGGCTCAGTAGTTGTGGCGCACAGGCTTAGTTGCTCCGCAGCATGTGGGATCTTCCCGGACCAGGGCTTGAACCTGTGTCCCCTACATTGGCAGGCGGATTCTTAACCACTGTACCACCAGGGAAGCCCGAACCTCTGTTTCTAATAAAGGCTGAAAGGCCCTTGTGAACAATTAGCTCACAGGGAAAACAAAGTAAGACCCTCTTGGATTCTTCAGGTCAATTTTAGCAGCATTCTGATTTTTTTAAAGTTTGAAAAGATGATTAAAGGGTTAAATCTCAGCTACTGGGAAAATTTGGCCTCCTGAATAATTTGGGTGGGAGGAGGGTCCTGTGACTTAGATAGTCAAGGTTTTATTGTATATCTCTTTCCTTGAACCAATTATTATATATCTCTTGACATGGACCACTATCTCAGCATACTCGGATGGACATCTTTGGGTGTTCACTTCTGTCAATTCAATCTTCTTAGAAAAAATAAACCCAAGAAAGGAGACCTCTGTGCTTTTACAAGAATGACAATAGTATCTTCTTTACTCATAATAATAATAATATTAGTAATAATGATTCACTGTTTTTAGTTCTTTGAATATACCTGACACTCTTCTAAAGGTATCGCATTTAATTCTCCTGAGATAGGTACAGCTGTTTTCGCATTTGGAAGATGCTGACACTGAGGCAGAGAATGTTTGAGTCACTTGGGCCATGTGGAGGAGATACATAGGGCAAGATATGAGGAAAGTGCAGGGAGCTTCCATGCCCTTTCCAGGCGAGCCACTCTCCCCAAGTCTCCACGTGTTCCCCAACCCAGAAGCTTTCCCCAGCCAGACCCTATCCTTTAGGGGTCTTTTGGAGGCTTCATTACATAAGCATGATTGATTAACTCATTGGCCATTTGTGACTGATTCAACTTCTAACCCCTCTACCCTCCCAGGAGGTTGGGGGCGGGACTGAAAGTCCCAACCTTTAACCACCAGTTTGGCTCCACTGGCAGTTGGCCACCCACCCCCACCCTCCCCAATCCTAAGGTGCTTACAGAAAGTCATTTCATTAACATAACAAAAGATACCTTTATCCTCTCATCACTGGAAATTCTGGTAGTTTTGAAAGCTGTGAGCCAGAAACTGTGGATGAAGACTGAATACCTATGAAAAGTGTATTTTGGTCATCTGAATGACCAAATATGTATTTCTTATAAATTATAATATTGCAGTCAGGTACTGAACTAAATGCCTTAATCTTTACCAACTATCCTTCAGGGTAGGCACCATTCTTATCATGAATTTACAGGAAAAGAAACTGAGCCTCAGAGAGTTAAGCAGTTCACCTCAAGTTCTTCCTCTTGCTAAGCAGTTAACCCCTTGCTTCTACAGTTACCCCTTAGTATCCATGGGGATTGGTTCCAAGACCCCCACGGGTACCAAAATCCGCAGATGCTCAAGTCCCTTAAATAAAGTGGTATAGTATTAGCATATAACCTTAACCCATACACAACCTCCTGTATACTTTACATCATCTCTAGATTACTTATAATACCTAATACCATGTGAATGCTGTGCAAATAGTTGTACATACAGTGTAAATGCTATGTAAATAGTTGCCTGTGCACAGGAAATTCAAGTTTTGCTTTTTTGAAATTCCTGGTATTTTTTCCAAATATTTTCGATTCGATGTTCCTGGACTCTGCAGATATGAATGAGACCCACGGATATGGAAGGGAGGGCTGACTGTGTTGAACTTAGGTCAGGTAATCTGCACAAACATAAAACCTGTTCCCTGGTATTGAGAACAACTGATCAGAACACATCCCTCTATTCACAAGTCCTGTTGTATTATAGGAAATTATGTGTGCTTTCTGAAGCAGCCCTTGGATATTCAGATAAGTTCCAGAGTCAGCTGGTAGGGAATGGTTACATATTCAATCAAGGATCCAAGAGTGAGGGACCCTCTTTGGTGACTCACCTACCTCATTTTTGATTCACCGTAAGAAACTCATTTATCAGGAATTTTAGTTTCCAACATATAGTCTTTCTCCTCAAATTATAATTTAAACCACCAAACCTTCCTGATTTTAGTTCTTTTACCTGCAAAATGAAAGAATCTCAATTAATGATCTTGAAGTAACGTGCCATCTTTATCTTAGCAAATTTGGTATTCATCTTTCTATCGGCGCCAATAGGCACAATTCTGATGATTTCTAAAATACCTTGTCACTCTTATTAGATCACCTTTGAACCTACTTTTATTCTCGACCATTCATACATATGGCAGAAGCTTATTAATATTGAGGGTATAACTAATGGAATGAATATTTCAAGAGTATCAATGGTTTTCATATTGGGCGAATACGTGTGTGTGCACAAGCGCATGTGGGTGAATGTGTGAGCTAGAAAAACATAATGTAGCATAAAGGCCTTGATAGCAACCTAGTCAGCTCCTGACCTGGAATGTGAAGATCAGGCATGAGGACTAAGACTGCTGTGCATCACAGACGTAAAGACGTTTCAGTACCTGTTCCTTATTCTGGTGTCATTTATCAGTGTGTTGTGTCAAGGGGGCTTGCATTAACACGCTAATTACAATCTAAGAGGGGGACAGTGTTAATGTGAGATAAGAATGTAAACCTGGGGACTTGGACCTCTATAGCCAATCCCTGTCTTTCAGGTGATTTATTTATTGGGTTTTATATGCCATGGGGTCATTTTATGTGTATGTACTGCTAACCCCATCATCTGTCAGTTATTAGGGATCTACTAGACTAGCTATCATATAAGAACACTCTTTCCGACAGTGTTGAGATAGTGACCCTTTATTTCCCTGCACAGGGTAACTTAGAAATAAACCCACCACCTGAACGCTAAGTTTTTCAGACCCAGGGGTGATGCCCCTAAAAGAATATTCTGATGAAAGGTCTTCATTGGACTGAAAAGCTGCCTTGCATTTGTGGAATTACCAAACGCTGGACTTGGAAGAGGTCTATAGGGACCTTTTCCAATCAAATTATTTTCATGCAGAGAAAGATTAACAGCCTGGGAGTTTGTGAATTGTTCCCAAATCACACTTGTCAAGTTAGGGGCAAGTTGAGGCTGAAACACCAGTCCTTTCTGTACTGCACCACAGTGTTAGGATGCAAAAGCAGGTGTCACCTGTTTTGCTGTGGACAAGGAGACTGGGATGGTCTCTGGTACAACTGAAGCACAGAAAGTTCAGAGAGCATGAGAGCCAAGTCACTCCAAACACTCAAATTGGTTCCCTTAATTGCTGTCACAGAATGCAGTCCTCACTCCGTCCCAGGCACTGCTCCCTCACTGGGTCCCTGCTTTCTCTCTGCCCCAGCAGCCTGGAAGGGAAACTCAGTGCGCCGCAGTTCAATCAAACTGTTTGACGAGAGCTTTTGAGCCTTATTACATGGAAGGTTTCATCCTTCCATGGAAGGAAAAAGAAAGAAATTAAATTGAAGTGTAAATCAGTCAAGAGCTTAGATCCTGCACATCCTTTCTTTTTAATCAGGAATAAAATGAG
Source organism: Globicephala melas (assembly GCF_963455315.2). NCBI lineage: Eukaryota > Metazoa > Chordata > Mammalia > Artiodactyla > Delphinidae > Globicephala > Globicephala melas. Next base: position 153,976,134 of record NC_083315.2, read on the forward strand.
AGGAGAGTTTTAAGGCTCATCACAAGACACCATTAACTACCCAAGGAACTCTTGACAGAAGATGGTTTGTCGTGAGAAGAAAAGTGTACAATCTATCCAAAAAAGGAAGTATCCAGAAGTTGTTTAGAAGGGTGACACAGAGGAGGAGGTTGGCTTGTTCTCCTGTGGCTGCCCAGGCTTCAGTTCCCCTAGCTAGCCACATTTTCTTGCACACATTAGGTGCTCAATGCATACTTTACATCAATGAGGTAGTATATTATGTAGTGTGTAGCAGATCATTATATATTGTATATGAAAGGGTAATATGTTTTCAATTCATTCAGTTTTAGACACTGCACTGGAAATCAGTATTCAACATTTTGGCCAGTTTTCCCTCATGATTGAAATAGTTTTGGTATATTTTTCTAAAATTGATTGATGTTTGCAATTTTACAAATTGTGTTTTACAGCATTACAGAGAAAATTCAAGATCTTGTTTGATCCTCACCACAGCTCTCTGCAGCAGGAGGACAAGTAGTAGAATTGTTATTTGTCCCTTTTTTTTATTTTTTAGCTGATGTAATCAAAACTAAAGGAACATAACTGTCTTAACCAAAGTCATTCAGGTAGTCAGTGACAGGGCAGAAACTGACACCCAGCTCCTGTCCACTGCCCTGCTTTGCATGACTGAGTATCGGGCGTAGAATTTCTGGGCTTTCTGGTAAAAGAGAGAGGAGAGAACAGCAGAGAGAAGAGTACTCGCAGAAGCACCGTTAGGACAGAAAAGTGTGATATGCCTTCATTGGACTTTGCGCTTAATTATTAAGTACTTACAGTGAGCAGTGCGATGCCCTGGGCTATGCTCTGCAGTGGACAATTGAAACGTAGGGTCTATACTCAAATACTTACAGTGTGGTTACAAATTCTTTAAAATACGGAGATCTATCCTTTCCATCCCCACAGCAATCTCAACCATGTCACCTGGATGGATAGTTGTAGCAACCTAATTAACAGACCTTACTAAGCCTCTGATTGCCCCTTCTGTCCGTGCTCCACCCACCATTGAGCCATCCATCTCAAGTACCAATCTGTTCATGCCATTCTCGCATGGGCTCCTCCCAGACTACAGGATGAAGTCCAATCAGATCACATCATGCCCTCTGTAACTAGAACAAAAACTAACCCCTTACCTTCGTAATCTTGCCCCTGTTTATCTATTGACTTCATTTCCTAACACGATCTTCATTAGACCTTGGCCTAATTCTTTTTTTTTAATATTTATTTATTTAGGCTGCGCTGTGTCTTAGTTGCAGCACACGGGATCTTCGTTGCAGCACGTGGGATCTTTAGTTGTAGCATGCGGACTTCTTAGTTGTGACATGCGGACTTCTTAGCTGCAGCATCATGCAGACTCTTAGTTGCAGCACGTGGACTTCCTAGTTGCGACATGTGTGCGGGATCTAGTTCTCTGACCAGGGCTGGAACCTGGGTCCCCTGCGCTGAGAGCACAGAGTCTTACCCACTGGACCACCAGGGAAATCCCTTAATTCTTTTTATTTTATTTTTTTAAAATTTTTGTTCCTTGAACATGCCAATTTTGTGCCCATCATAGGGCCTTTATATTATCAGTTCCTTCCCTCTGGAACATTTTCTTTTTCATCTGGATTGCCACATGTCCATTTCTTATTATAACATCAGGCTTCAACGTCAGTGTCATCTCCTTAATGACCCAGTCTAAAAAGCACACTTTCAAGTTCCTCTCCAGCATAACAGCATGGTTTATTTTTATTATAACACAGATACCTCCAAGAAAGTTCATGTTGTGTGTATTTGCTTCCATCAGCCTCTGAGACCTTGTCTACCTTGTTCATGGTTGTGTCTCCAGTGCCTAAAACAGTGACTAGCAAGGAGTGAGTTTCCTTAAACATTTGCTGAACGAGTGGATGGATGGATACCTGACATATATTCCTCTCAGATGTGGCTCCCACCCAGCATTTTAGCCTCAATACTCATTAGGCCTTTTCAGAACTCCATGACTTTAAAGTATGTTCTTCCCTCGATTGGGAATCTCTCCTATGTGGTAGATTTCTCCGCATTTTTCACCTGACAATTCACTCTGTAGTAACTAGTCTGCCAAGCATTCCCTACCTCCCATTAGCACAGTGAAGTTCTCAACCTTCTGTGTTTTTCTCTATAACACTTTTCTCATCGAATAATTAAAATTATTAAACATATATTAAGCCTCCGACTACATTCTAGGCGCTGTCCTGGGTGCCAGATACTTAAATATGAGTAGGATTCAGGCCCCGCAGAAGGTTCATGCCGTGGTAGAAGAGCTCACTCTCATTTTATTAAACATACAATATTGAGTTGCTCCCATTCATTGATGGTGATTGTTTTTCTCACTAGATTCTGACTTATTTAAGGCTCAGGAATGAGTTATTTTGGATGACCAACATAGATCTTGTTTTGTAAAAGGTGCTTGATAATATTCATTAATGGAAGAATCTAGTGAGTGGATTAAAAGGTAAGAACATAAAGTATTGTAATGCATGTAACAGTTTGACAAATGTCATGAAATAGGTAGAAACAACCATGGGAATTTAGAGGGGAAAATGTCGCAACCCATTAGGGCATTAAAAAGAACCAGGCGGCAGAGGGAAACCTTACGTCGTGTTTTGAAGGATGATTTCTATGGGCATGCAGGAGAAAGGGACAAATAGATTTAGGGGGAAAAAAATAGATGTTCAGGATTCAGTGACCCAGTTTGCTGAAGGGTGAGCCTGTAGAGGAACGTTGAGAGAAGGGCTGGCAAAGGAGACTGGGGCTCTTTGATGGAGGACATTGAAAAATCATTATCGTAACAGCACCCTTGGCATTTATCATTTACAAACCAGTAAGGTGAGCATTATCTGATTTACATCTTTCAATCACCCTGTGATTCTTTTGTCATTATCACCATTTATAAGAGAGGAAGAGGGTCAAGGCTGAGAAGTTTATGCTTAATCCTTTTGGGAGGGTACTGTATCTTTTCAAAATGCAAATCTCGTTTTGTAACTCCCTTCCTTTAAAAAAACAAAAGTAAAGAAACGGACAGAACCTCTTTCTTCACGGGCTTCCAATAATCCTTCAAATAAAGACAAAACTGTTCAGGGGTGCCCGGCTGGTCTGGCCATCACTGGAGTTTTTAGCCTCATCACACACCAGGTCCTTCCACCTTCTCTATTGTGGCTTCCTTATCTCCTCTGTCATCCCTACTCTTCCTTTGCAGATTTGCCTTTGCTCATTCCATGTAGGCAATCTCCTCACCTCTTCCCCTGGTTGACACCTACTTCAACCTGAGGTCTCTCTTTTGTATATCACCTCCTCTAGGAAGTCCCCTTCCACTTCCCTCAGAAATTCAAATTCCCCAAATACAGTTCTCATAACCTTCTGGAACTCTCCCCTGTTGTACATTTCACAGTTGCTGCTTTACATTTAGTTGTAAGATTATTTGATCAGTATCTATTTCCCCAAATGGGTTGAAAGTTCCATTGGGGTCAGATAGGATCATGACATCTAGACAATAAAATGTAAGACACCCAATTACATTTGATATTCAAATAAATGACCAACTTTAAAAAGTTTATTTTTTTTTTTTATTTTTTTTTTTGCTGTACGCGGGCCTCTCACTGCTGTGGCCTCTCCCATTGCGGGGCACAGGCTCTGGACGCGCAGGCTCAGCGGCCATGGCTCACGGGCCCAGCCGCTCCACGGCATGTGGGATCCTCCCAGACCGGGGCACGAACCTGCGTCTCCTGCATCGGCAGGCGGACCCTCAACCACTGCACCACCAGGGAAGCCCTAAAAAGTTTTAAGTATCAATATGTCCCATGAAATATTTAGGACATATTTATACTACATTTCTTCTGTTATTTTTCTGAAACCCGAATTAACTGGGTGTCCTATGTTTTATCTGGCAACCTTCATCAGAAACCACATCTGCTTCTAGCACAGTAGCTGGGAGTGCAGTAAACAGATGATCATTCAGCATTGGATGAATAAATGAAATGAATTAAAAAAAATGAAATTAGTGTATTCTGGCAGTGTCACGTAGGGTGAATTGGTATGACAAGAGGTTGAATTTGGAAGGACTAATGAACAAACTGTTGCAATCATCAGAGGTAAAGGTAGTAAGTACCCGAGTAGGATGGTGGCATTGAGGAAGGAAAGGAGGAACATTTCCAAGTAGGAATCAGAATTTGCACAGGTGTGACTATGTAGCAAACCAGCATCTTGAGGAGTAGGGGAAAGAATCATTTCCAATGACTAGTGATTAGGATCAACAACAATGAAAAAGGTAGAAATAAATATAACCCCTCTCATTTATATGCTGCTTCACAACTTTCAAAGTGTTGTTCTGTGTTCTACAGCATTCCTCTTTGTAGGAGAGGCTTGTTTCTGAAGATATGGCCAGTTAATGATTACTGTTCTTTGTAAATACATTAAATTTCCTAGTCAATGTTGTTGATCAGCTCAGAGATGTTTGCCTTCATTTCTGTGCATTTTTAATCAATTTTTACTTAAGCTTCATATTTCTCGGTGCTGAACCCTTTATTTCTGAAGCACCAGGTATTATGTGTAACAAACCTCTGGTGCATTTGTATTAACTGGCTGATTTTTACAATCATCAGGTTTTCTAAAAATGGGCTGAAACTAGCCAGTAATGAGATGACCAGCCAGAGGCTAATTTCTGTGTTATTTCTTCCTGAAGCAAGAACAGGTGGAGGTTGACCAGTCACAGGCTCCCACTTCAGATAATAAAGATGTAATTCCAGTCATTCAAGTTTGTGTTGAAAGAAAATCTTTTCATTCCCTATTTTTCAATTAGGGTTGAGTGTAGCTCCGTGGCCTGTAGCTACAGGAGGGCAGATGAGCGTGTATTCTTAACTAGATGCGTGCACAGAGACCACGGTTGACATTTCCTCAGCTGCTCTTGCAGAGGCCTCGAACATTTTTCCTTGGCACATACTTGCCTGTGAGTGGCTGTTTGAAAGATCAGGTGTGATGAGTGAGTGATTAAAGGAGTGAGATGATAGAGAGGCAGGCATAACCTAGTGGAAATAACCTAGACTCTCTACCTTCACACACCTGAGTTTGACTGATCAATATCTCAGTTAGCAGATTATTCTAGACCAGAGGTCAGCAAACATTTCCTGAGGGGCCAGATAGTAAACATCTTTGGTTTTGTGGGATATACAGTCTCTGTTTCCACCACAACTACTCAACTCTGCCCCAGGCAGGGTGAGTTTGCTGACTTCTGCCCTAAAGCTTAAACTTCCTGAAAATCTGAACATGGCAACCATAAAATCTATATGATAAGGTTGTTGTGATTAAAATTTTCTATCTATACAAAGAACGGAGCACAGAATGTGACACATAAATAAGCGTTCAGTAGATGCTAACCAGTGTTGTGATGATAATAAATGAATTTCAGAGCTCCAAAGAATCTTGGAGATCATAGTCAATTTTCTCCTTTCAGACGACGTCTAAATGGAGGATCCAAAAGGTACAGGGACTTAACCAAGGCTAGTGTCATCTGTTTCCCCACAATTCTGCTCATATCACCACGTTCAGGATTCCCAGCCAATATGGCAGCATCAAGCCAAGCGACATCTCAGGGGATATTCGAGCACTGAGTCAGCATGCATGCGTTGACTAGCGACCATGATGAGACCTGGGCTGTATATTATGAGTGATACAAAGATCAGTGAAGTCCTTATCCTTGAAGATCTAGCAGCTTTTATTTACTCAGATAACTCTAATGAGGTGGGAAGTGACAAGTGTCAAAAGAGTGAGTGTGTGCCAAGGCTTCTGTTTAGGTGCTTACATGTCTCATCTCATAGGATCCCCTTAACAGTTCAAATTGTCAGCATTTTACCCTCAAAGACACTAAGACTCAAAAGTTAAGTAAATCTGCTCAAGGTCAAGCGTTAGCAAGTGCTAGAGCAAGGATTTGAACTTGTTTCTCTCATCGCACAAGACATCGCACAATGTCTACCAGACATTGGAGAAGACTTTGTGGATGAAGTGTTTTTCTGTTAGCAATTGCTGCATAACGCACTACTCTGCAACATTTAAAACAACATGTTTAAAACGACCATGCTGTTTGCTGGTGATTCGGTGGGTCAGCAATTTAAGCTGGATCTAGCTGAGTAGTTCTGAAGGCATCACGTTGCATCCCTCATGTGGCTGTAGTTGTCTGGCAGATGGGCTAAGGTTGATGGTCTAAGATGATCTCACTCACATATCTGGTGGCTGGTTCTGGCCGTCAGTCTGGGGAAACCTTAGGTTGTAGAGGGCAGGCCATCTCTGCTCTACGTCACCTCTCACCCTCTACTTGGCTAGCTCAGGCTTCTTCACACAGTGGTCTCAGGGCTGCATTTTAAGAGAGTAATAACAACAGTAGCAAGAACCTTTAAGAGCTTGGAAGTCGCATCGCACAACAGTGCTTTCACTGCGTTCAATTGGTTAAAGCAATTCTCAGAGCCAGCCCAGATTCAGGGGGTTAGGGAGACAGAGTCCCCCAGTGGGAGAAGCAGCAAAGTCACATTGCAAAAGGGTGGGCATGTGGGGATGGGAGGAATTCTTGCCGTATTTGCTAACAATCTACCACAAAGTCATAACTGAGCTGTGAGCTGGGCCTTAAAAGAAATATAAAGATTTGGAAAGTGTTGACTTTGGCAGAGCCGGGATTATAAAGAGCAGCATATTAGTCTTAGCGGAGAATGGGGCCACACACCTGTACTATATTACCTAGGAAATGTTCTCTTGCCTTTGGTCTAACAAAAAAAAAACTGCTATTACTATATGTAGGGACATAACTACAAGTGTGGTTTCCATATATATGATACTTATAACTTTTCAGAGGATTTTCATTTCTATTATATTACATTAAATGTGCTATATAGTTTTGTTGCATTTCGTTACTCAGAGAAGGAGGGCACAGCTACTCCCTCTTTTCCTCTCTGCCATTTGGTGTCACCTTTGCAACAAAGCAGATTCTCAGCTCACTTTCCAGAGACAATCGTGTGACCCATCAGCGGTGATTGACTGTGGCTGAGTGTCAGCCGCAGCAGCTGTTTTGTTGTGAAGATGAAAGTTTGCTGGACCTTAAGATGGAAGGGAAGAGAGAGGAGAAATTTGATTTCATTGGCAGCTGCCTTACCCATCTTCATTAAGATGGGCTGTGGATACTGCAAGGCCATTCTGAACCAGTGGTCATAGAACTAAGAGGCACCGCTCACCACTCAACTTAGGCAGCCTGTATTGCTGCTTGAGATCTGTCATCTGGGTGGTTATTGCAGAAGGAGAAGGAATCTCCTGTAGGGAATACAGTGGTCGATGTGTGACAGAAGTGAAACTGAAAGAAATAGATTTTTCTATTAGCTTCAAGTCACACCCTTGAAGGTGACAGCACCTGATTCTCTCAGGCAGGGTTCAAGCAAATCATTCAGGCTCCCAGAAGACAATATGGGATTAATCCCCCCTTGCGTGCATATGCATGTGTGTGTGCGCATACATGTTGTGAAAACTATGTGACTCCTCATTTGCGGTCTTGGACTTGGCTCTGTGTGTATATATAGGGGATGGACTTGTGGACTGGAGGTTGGAGTAGGAAACTGAGATGCAGTGTGAAGAGAGAAGTAGGAGAGAGGATCCAGTCCTAATTAGAGGACTCTTGAAATGAGCAGATCAATATTCAGTTCCCCAGATTTCTGGCTCTGAGCTCTTTCCCTCCAGAAAGTGTTTGCTGAAGGGAGGCAACAGAACATCTCCTTTCTTTCTGAAGATCAAGCATTTCAGATGGCAGCCTGCCTTGCATGTCTCTCCATTTCTGAGGTTCCTTTGTATTTGAGTCCAACACCTCACATCCTGTGGGTTGTAATAATAATGGTAGCAATTACCGTATATTGAGCCCTTGTCGGGTGCCACATGCACATGCATTGTATATATTACAGTGTCTGTGATCCGCAAAAGAATCCTTTTAAGATAGGTATCATTATCCTTAAGAAACTTAGTCTCAGAGAGGTTAAGTAATTTGCCCAAGAACACACAGCTTGTAAAGTGGCAATGCAGGGATCCAGAACCCCAAAGCCTGTGTCCTCCCACTGTGCTACCCTGTCTCTTCAAGGCTGGGGCAATAGGAGATACCCTATATGAATGGTGGGAAGATTCATGAAGGGATTTTTAATTCAGCTCTTGTCTAGATCTTCTTTGGAAGGTCTTCTCAGCTGACATACGGTCAAAACACGAGCCATCTCATCTAATAGTGTTATTGGAAAGAAAGTAAAGATTGTGGGCAGTGGAGGCTTTTGGAATCAGGAGGGACTTGCTGGATCACCTAGTGATTCTGCTCTAACATATTCTCCAGCCACTGTTGCTACCTTGTACAGAAAAGGAGGTCTGGATAGGCCAAGGGGCAGGACCACAGTGTTGGAGTTAATGGCAGGATGGAAATGCCTTCTCTCTGCCCCTCGCCCTCTCTCCTCTACAACACTGCACATTTCTTGTGGAATAATTTATATTTTTTAGGTGTCATATTAAAGAAGAAGGTAAAGACTACTCAGTTGTGATCAACTTAGGCCAGAGGTTGGCAAACCTTTCCTGTAAAAGGTCAGATAGTAAATGTCTTCGGCTTTTCAGACATAAAGAATCTCTGCTGCAACTCTTCAATTCTGTCCTTATAGTTGGAAAGCAGCCACAGACCATATGTAAATGAATGGGAAGGACTGCATTCAATATAACTTTATTTACAAGCACAAAGAGGGGGTGATTTGGCTTGCCAACCCCTTCCATAAGCTGTTCGAGGTGTAGCTGTCCAGGGGAAATGTTAATCTCGACACTTTAGGATTTCTGCTCCAGTAGTAATTATACAGTAGTAATTAGTAGTGGTGGTGGTGGTGGCAATAACAGCAGTAGTAGCAGCAGCAGAGACAACAATGCCATCTCTTTATGTTTACTTTGTGCTTCAGGGCTTACAAAGTATTTAGACAATTATCATCTCACGTAATCCTTTTTAAACCCCTGCTCACAAACTCCATAAGCACAGGAGACTCACCAGCTGAGGAGTGTGGTACAATGAAAGGAGAATGGTGTAGACTGTACTTCATGGTAGAAATTGGGGCTGTGGGATACTAACGCCTAGAGAGGATACTTGCACATCTCCTGGCCCCCTTAGGCACCAGTTCATTCAGCGGCGTGATGAGTGTCAGAGCTTCCCGAACACACACTTGCCAGTCCGTTCCAGCTTTGTGTTTAAACCTGTGCGGAAAAGAGACACTTGGTCTAAGAGGTTGTTGTCTGAGGAGAGCTTTTTGTCTCCGCCCATCACCTTTTTGGACCCCGATATGTTGGTGAGTAGCTATGAAAAGTGACCTGTTAACACCATTCATTCAACAAACATTTATTTAACACTTAGAGGCCTTCAGTCGGTGCTAAAGGCAGATGGGTACGTGCGGCTCCTGCCCTAAAGCATCTTTTGCTCCGCAAACACCCACAGGAACATGCCACAGACCCTGGTCATCCACTCTGCACCTACCAGAAGCACCATAGTGCTTGTCGGGTTTTGGAGGCAAAATGAATGATTTTGTCTGGGAATGATTTCTAGTTCTGCCACTTGTTAGCTGTGTAACCTTGGGCAAGTTCCTTATTCTAGTCTGTGTGTCAGGTTTCTCACCTGTAAAATAGGGATAATATATATATATATATATATATATATATATATTTTTTTTTTTTTTTTTTTTTTTGTGGTACATGGGCCTCTCACTGTTGTGGCCTCTCCCGTTGCGGAGCACAGGCTCCAGACGCGCAGGCTCAGCGGCCATGGCTCACGGGCCCAGCCGCTCCGCGGCATGTGGGATCTTCCCGGACCGGGGCACGAACCTGCATGCCCTGCATCGGCAGGCGGACTCTCAACCACTGCACCACCAGGGAAGCCCGGGGATAATATATTTTTAAACCATGGATAGTGAGGATTTAAGCACTAATACATGCAAGGTGCTTTTATGCCTGGCCTTTGTAAGGGCTTAAATGAATGCCAACCATTATTATTATTATTTGTTGCTGTTGTTGTAATTGCTGGTAAAGAGTAACTACCCAAACTACCATGCAATGGACCATACAAACCTTATTGTTTTCACCATGAACTTCATATGTTTTCAAAATCCTGGCTACCTGGTTCTTAGGACATTTTTCTAGTACCTGGGGGTTCCACAGCCAATGTATCTTTTAAAACTTGTTGACAAACACAGAGTTAAATGGCGTGAGCAGCATTTGTGTCCTGACATTTTATAAATGGGAGTACTCTTAGGGGTTACCTAGGTCAGAGTCACATTTTGGAGATAAGGACCTGAGGTTCATAGAAAGTAAATGACTTTGTCAAAGCAATATACCTGGGGCAGAATAAGGGCTAGAACTTCAGTGATTAGGTTTTTTTCTTCTGGTTTTAAAAATCTTCCCCCGGCCATTTCTAAGTTATTCCATTTCACTTAAAAATTTCCTCACATTTACCTGATTATTCTAAGCATTCCCACTGGTTACAAAAGATTAATAAACTCTCATGTAACCCCGTGAAGCCCAGTGGCTTGACTTCATCTGCCCCCAGTTTTAACATCTCCCTTGAGTGAGGGAAGTTCCTTTCAAGGATCTCTAAGGTGGATCTCAGTTTATATAAGATACCATCTTAAGGAATAAGATCGGGTCAGAGTGGGATGTTACTGAAATCTTGGTGTCAGCGAGACTGGGATATTCCTCTAAATCTATGGAAAGTTCAAAAACGATATCCTTTTTTTAAACTTAAAAAACAGTTGTGGAGCTTCCCTGGTGGCGCGGTGGTTGAGAGTCTGCCTGCCGATGCAGGGGACACGGGTTCGTGCCCCGATCCGGGAAGATCCCACATGCCGCGGAGCGGCTGGGCCCATGAGCCATGGCCGCTGAGCCTGCGCGTCCGGAGCCTGTGCTCCGCAACGGGAGAGGCCACAGCAGTGAGAGGCCCGCGTACCGAAAAAAAAAACAAAAAACAAAAAAAAAACGTTGTGTTCTGGTGGGAAATAACTACCAGGCTGTGCAAAAATGTACTATGTGATCTGTCTTGGAAATGACCTGCGTGTGTTGACCCTGAATTGTTCTCTGTTCCTGTAGAGATTTCTGCACCGTTGCAGAGCATCTCTAAGTGCTGGGATGCTTTGTCAGTGGAAATCCCTTCCAGAGTGATTGGCATCCATTGATTCTACTGTAGTTGGCTCATAGGTGGGGGATCGAGAATAAGACATCACAGCCATACATAGACTGTACATTCCCTCTGAGGACAACGCAGTCATCCTTGTTGAAACCTCCTTCTTTGACAGCCCTTCCTTTTTATTCTTCATTATCACACCTCTTCCATGTCCTTTGCTCTTGACACTGGACACTTGCTTCACAGCAGTCAACAATGCTCTGGATTTTTATATTTAAAGACAAATGCTATTGTTATATGGTTTCTCCCCCATTAATATACTCACCTATAAAGAGCCTTTAACTTTAAAGGCAATGCTAGATGTTTTGGCAGAGATTCAGGCATATGTGTGTGTGTGTGTGTGTGTGTGTGTGTGTGTGTGTTGTGTGTGTGTGTGTGTATATATGTGTGTGTGTATATATATATATATATTTTATACAGGGTTATTTGTTTGCTTGGCTGTTTTTAATGGCTCTTCATTAACACCATGATCTTATCTGGAAAACTCATTTAATCTGCATAGAACCTGGAGCATGTTGTTCACATTTCCTGCTGCCAGCTTTCCAAGGTCTCCAGGAGGCTGGTTTCTCGTTTTCCTCTCAGCCCTGACACCAATTCATCATCAGGGATAAGCCCCAGTTGTCTGCAAATTGCTGTCTCATCAGGTCTGCAAGATACATCTTGTTTGACTCTTCTCTGCGCCTTCCATTAACACTTCAGTACTAGGGCTTTGGGAAGAGCCGGACCACATCACCACATTGGCAACTGTGGTTGACGAACAGATTCTGGTTTTCCCCATTATTGGCTTCATTAAACTTGACAGCCTTTTTAGTCTCTAGATAGGGTGAACCTTTTTTTCACTGACCCTTATTAAGTGCTGTCTCCTTAAGAAGGGTCACTTGGGAAGGGATAGGTGGGGGCCACTCCTTCTACTTCCAGAAAGTAGTTGATTTTGGTAAACAACGTTGATTCAGCTTTTAGAGTTCTTTTACCTCTCTAATTATTATAGCCATCATCTATCAAATGCTTACAATGCACCAGACCCTAGAAATGATCTCATCTATTCTTCCTGATGCATGGGTATTATTAATATCCCTATTTCTCATAAGGAAACTGAGTCTCAAAAAGATTAAATGAGTTCCCCCAGGTCTCACATTAATAAAAGGACAGAGGCTGGGAATTGAACCTGTAAGTCTCTACTCAGAGCCAGAGATTTTAACTACCTTACTCCACCACCTTCACACTGCCTTCAGCTATTTGATTAAGTTTTAGACTTACCCATTTAGAATCCTGAGTTCATTCTGATTTTATCAGGTGTAATAGTTATCTGTTGCCTTGTAACAACTTACCCCAAAGCTTAGAAGCTTAAAACAATAAACATTTATCATCTCATTCCATTTCTGTGGGTCAGGAGTCCAAGAGTGGCTTAGCTGGGTTCTGGCTCAGGGTCTCTCATGATGTTGTAGTCAAGATACTGGCCAGGATTCCAGTCACCTGAAGGGAGCCACTTCCAAGGCTCCCTCACATACCCAGCAAGTTTGTACTGGTGGCTGGTTGATGGGAGGCCTTAGTTCCTCAATACCTTCTAGCAGTGTCTGCTCCTAATTTTATTTTACCTATACATGGATCAGTCCAGTCTTCAAATGAGCTCTTTTTGTCTAACAATCTTCTTTGGGTCAGGCCATGTATATTCGTTTGCTTGGGCTGCTATGCTGAAGTACCACAGACTGAGTGGCTTAAAAAACAGAAGTGTGTTTCCTCACCATTCTGAAGGCTAAAAGTCTGAGATCAAGGTTTCAAGAAGTTGTTGTCTTCTGAGCCCTCTCTCCTTGTCTCATAGACGGCCATCTTCTCCCCGATTCCTCACATGGTCTGTCCTCTGTGTATGTCTGCATCCTGATCTCCTCTTCTTATAAGGACACCAGTTATATTGGATTGGGGCCCACCCGACTGATCTCATTTTAACTTAATTATCTGGTTGAAAACCTTGTCTCCAAATGTAGTCACATTCTGAGGTACTAGGGGTTAGCCCTTCAGTGTATCAATTTGGGGAGGACGCCATTAAGCACCATCTTGGCCTGGGCCTGTCTTGGGAATTTCCTTTTACATTTTCTTACCTGTAGCTCAGGTTTCATTTATCTGTCTTACCCTCTCTTTACGTCGTATCCTCAAGGCTATTATGTAGCCAAACTTAACAGTTAGTTGCTTGCCTATGTGGCTGCCCATTATGTTTGAAGGACTTGGGTTGCTATATCGGAAACTCCTAGCAGGTAGACTGGTCCTTAGGGCTTCTAATGGATTCTCTAGAGGCTTTTAAGCTCACCGTGGATGGTGTTCTCCTAAAGAAGCTATGGCTATTGCTGCATGCATTTCTATAAACTACTTTTTGAGCAGATACTGAGTGCTAAGAAGAGGGTTTTTTTGTTTTGTTTTGTTTTGTTTTTTATAATTATGAGGACCGTCTGTGAATCGTTCTTATCCTTTATCTTGGATGCGCTACAAATGTTCCAGAAAGATTTGGTTACTTGTAGGATGGTCTAAGGACCAGGCGGAAGCTAACTAAAGAGCAAAATCAAAAGTGCCTCTTTGCCTTACAGGAAAGAAACTATTAAGAAGGTGACAGAGAACAAATTATTAAGGTTATGCACTGACTGTGTGCAGTTACCAGGGTTTGCTCCTCATCAGCACGAGGGAAGTGTTCTAATCGTTTGCCAGGATGCATGCTTCTTACACGCCTGTGCTCTGTCCAGATCCTCTGTGGCTACACCACAGCCCAGTTTCCCTTTGAAACTTGGCAGTCCATGAGTTACGTTGGAATTCCCAGGTGATCTTAACGTATCTAATTTCCCTCATTGTACTTCTTTTATCCCGTAATGTGCTGTTGATTCCAGTTGTCTAAACATGATGGGAAATAGCCAGAATTATTATAATGGCACCATTCCATGCATTAAGGATTAAAATATGCCTGGTAGGGCTTCCCTGGTGGCGCAGTGGTTGAGAGTCCGCCTGCCGATGCAGGGGACGCGGCTTCGTGCCCCGGTCCGGGAAGATCCCACATGCCGCGGAGCGGCTGGGCCCGTGAGCCACGGCCGCTGAGCCTGCACGTCCAGAACCTGTGCTCCGCAACGGGAGAGGCCACAACAGTGAGAAGCCCGCATACCGCAAAAAAAAAAAAAAAAAATATGCCTGGTAAAAATAGGGAAAGCTTACAACGCCTCATAGCAACAGGGTTATTAGTCTTCTCCTCAAGCACACTTTGATAGGTGTTCGGGAAAAATTCTTTTCAAGTTCTGAAGTGTGCAAAGTATACTATAATATATATTATTCTAAATGTAGGAGCAATTCTCAATTCTGTTAGGAAAAAGAAAAGGGGTCTCCATGGAGAAACTCTTTAAAAGATTAAATGAGCCTTTCCTGAAGTGTGGCATGATGGCAAAGAAAGGGAAATCACCACCCCTTCCAAAGGTTACCAGAAGTAAAGTGGGAAATAAATCAAAATACAATAGACTATAAACAAAGATACTAATATTGGACAAAATTCAAGTACCAAAGTACTAAAGTATAAAGTGGAGAGTAGTATTCCAAGGGATAATACCAGATTTTTCTCCAAAATAGGTAAAAGTTATGTAGTTTTCATTACTAACCAGGTTAATCATATTCCTGGTCTTATTATCCTATAGTATACAAAAGAATCCATGAAATGAAACCTGAGTGTATTCTTGTTAGCTCTGTCCATTGTGTTAGCCTATCCAGAGCGAGATACAATAAAAGGAAGTTATGCCTTAGAAAACAATTTATTTAGCACATTTCAATGCTACACAAAGTTTTATTTCTTAATATGAGCTGTTGTTACTAGAAAGAAGGCAGAACAAGACATGGCCCTTTGGGGAGATGGTTAAATAAGAAATACATTTACAGATGATATCACATGCAAATAGCACTCTGAAATCATAGACATCAAAATTAATTAGGCTGAATGCATTGCTTTGTTTAGGCATAAATCTCTAACTTCACTTTAGTGGTAAGAAGAATGACTCTTCTATCAGGTATGTCTTAGCCTGTTCAGGCTGCTGTAAGAAAATACTGTAGACTGGTAGCTTATAAACAGCAGAAATTTATTTCCCACAGTTCTGGAGGCTGGGAAGTGCAGGATCATGGTGCTGGCAGATTCAGTGTTTGTTAAGGGCCTACTTTCTGGTTCATGGATGGTGCTTTCTTACTGTGTCCTCACGTGATGGAAGAGGCGAGGGAGCTCTTTTATAGGAACATTGATCCCATTCATGAGGGCTTTGCTCTCATGACCAAAGCACCTCCAAGAGCCCCACCTCCTAATACCATCACATTGGGCATCAGGATTTCAGCATAGGAGTTTGGGTAGGGGGGAGATACACACATTCAGACCACAGCAAGGTGGAAAGTATGGTTCCTATTTCTTTTTATCTTCCATTCTGTGTGTTCTAAAAACAGGAACAAGACTGGGAACTCTGGGAAAATGTTATATTAATTACATCACAAAAGTATGATGCAAATATCCCTGGCCTCCAACACCCTGCAAATGCATCTCGTCCTCGACTCAAAATGAACATTTGGTGGAGATGCTGAGGAAAAAAATATGGATTGAATAGGGATTCCATTATTCCCCTCATGGGTGTTAGCTGTGGAGAATTGTTTAGCTAAACAAGAAACCCAATCTCTGTTAGTCATATTGGCCTGGGTAATATTAAAATATTAAACAACCAATAGGAAATACAGCCAAGCAAAACTGACTTTGCCTTGGGTCTCTTGCTGAGATAGTCATTGACCCTTTAGTTGCTGAATTACAGAAAGAGGGAGAAAGGCCAGAATGATCAGTGATAGGGGTTTGTTTGAAGCAGTGACTCTTTGTCACCTACTTATGAAAGTATTTTAACATGTTCATAGTTGATGTAGCTAGATGGGTGCACATCAGTTGATGTAGACCATTGAGATGCAGACTCTGCCAGCAACTCCACAGATAACTCTGTTTTATTGTGCTGAACTCTTACCATCACATAATATCTCTCTTTCCCTCTGTCTCTCTATCCCTGCCTCTCTCCAGTTATTGAATTATGGAGTGGGGAGTTTCAATCTTGGGTGATATTTTCTTATAGTTCATTGCTTGGATGGAATCAGGAAGCTTTTCTGTATTAAGAAGTGTATTTAGACAACCCTCAGAACGGGAGAAAATATTTGCAGATGAATCAATGGCCAAAGGATTAATCTCCAAAATATATAAACAGCTCATGCAGCTCAATATTTAAAAAAACAAACAACCCAATCCAAAAATGGGCAGAAGACCTAAATAGACATTTCTCCAAAGGAGACATACAGATGGCCAAGAGGCACATGAAAAACTGCTCAACGTCACAACTACAATGAGGTATCACCTCACAGTGGTTAGAATGGACATCATCAGAAAATCTACAAACAACAAATGCTGGAGAGGGTGCGGAGAAAAGGGAACCCTCTTGCACTGTTGGTGGGAATGTAAATTGATACAGCCACTATGGAAAAGAGTATGGAGGTTCCTTAAGAAACTAAAAATAGAATTACCATATGACCCAGCAATCCCACTACTGGACATATACCCAGAGAAAACCATAATTCAAAAAGACACATGCACCCCAATGTTTACTGCAGTACTGTTTACAATAGCCAGGTCATGGAAGCAACCTAAATGCCTATCGACAGATGAATGGATAAAGAAGATGTGGTACATATACACAATGGAATATTGCTCAGCCATAAAAAGGAACAAAATTGGGTCATTTGTCGAGATGTGGGTGGACCTAGAGACTGTCATACAGAGTGAAGTAAGTCAAAAAGAGAAAAACAAATATCGTATATTAACGCATATATGTGGGAACTAGAAAAATGGCACAGATGAACGGTTTGCAGGGCAGAAATAGAGACACAGACGTAGAGAACAAACGTATGGACACCAAGGCGGGGAAGCGGCAGGGGGTGGGGTGGAGGTGGTGGTGGGATGAATTGGGAGATTGGGATTGACATGTATACACTGGTGTGTATAAAATAGATAACTAATAAGAACCTGCTGTGTAAAAAATAAATTAATTAAATTAAAATTTTAAAACAAGTGTATTTTTTTCCTAGGGATGTCATAACAAAATACCACAAGCTGGGTAGCTTAAAACAACAGAAATTTATTATGTTGTAGTTCTAAATCAAAATGTCGGCAGTTCCGTGCTTCCTCTGAAGGCTCTAGGAGGGGATCCTTCCTTGCCTCTTCCTAGCTTCTGGTGTTTTGCTGGTAATTCTTGGCATTCCTTGGCTTACAGATATAGCACTTCAGTCTTTGTCTCCATTGCCACTCGATGTTTTCCTTTTGGGTGTCTTGAGTGTCTTTTCTTCTTTTGAAAACATTGGTCTTACTGGATTGAGGGCCCCCCTACTCCAGTGTGACCTCATCTTAACTAATAACATCTGCAATTGCCCCATTTCCAACTAAGGTCACATTCTGAGATACTAGGAGTAAAGACTTTAACCTATCTTTTGGGGAAGAAACAATTCAACCCTTTAACAGGAAGGAAATGCCATAGCAACAGAATTACGTCATTTTTTTAAGCTGATCAGAATTTAATGTATAGAGCAATTGATTCAAGGTGGGGCACATATATTGAGGGGTATAAAGAAAATTTTAAAGCTTCTATTTATATTTACTTTTATCTTTTTTTTACATTTCTAATATAGTATATTTTATAATGTATTTAATGGATGAGTATAGTAGTACATATTTACATATTAGGAATAAATGTATATATTTTGGGGGTGAGTCCTCAGGAACATTTACTAATGGTGGTCAAGGGGAACATGAACAAAAGATTTTTAAGCCAATGTAATAGTATGAGATATTAATGACATCATAGTTTCAGAGAAAATCTCTGAGGAGGGTTTTTTTGTTTTTTAATTTATTTATTTTTGGCTGTGTTGGGTCCTTGCCCCTTGTGTGCGGGCTTTCTCTAGTTGGCAGCGAGCAGGGGCTACTCTTCGCTGTGGTGCATGGGCTTCTCATTGCAGTGGCTTCTCTTGCTGTGGAGCTCGGGCTTTAGGCGCGCAGGCTTCAGTAGTTGTGGCTCGCAGGCTCGGTAGTTGTGGCTAGTGAGCTCTAGAGCGCAGGCTCAGTAGTTGTGACGCACAGGCTCAGCTGCTCCACGGCATGTGAGATCTTCCTGGACCAGGGCTCGAACCTGTGTCCCCTGCATTGGCAGGTGGATTCTTAACCACTGTGCCACCAGGGAAGCCCCTGGTGTATTGGGAAGACCCAATTCAAGTTATATTGGACAAGCAGCGATATTATCAACACAAAGGAAAAGGAGGGTACTAAATCTACCCGCAGTTTGAAAAACGTCTTCTTTCAAGAAGCAAAAGCACCAGATTACAAGTGCAGGAGACCTCAGTGCAAGGAAAGGTGAAGGCAGCCTCTGGAGATGAGTAGATGTACAGAAGCAGTTAGAAAAGGAAGGGGCGGTGTGGATGCTTGGCCTGTTACAGAAACAGCACAGAGTGGATCTATGACGTGCTTTTTCTGATGTCTGATGCCGAGACAATTACTTTGTCCATCAGGGGAGGGAAATTATAGTGTGTTATCATTAAAATGCCACTGAAACTTTTCTTTTCCCTTTAGCATTGTCACCAAGATTCTAGAACTAAACAATATTAATTGTCACCTTAAGCCATTCTTGAGCTGTTGTCGTGTTTCAATTGCTGAGTAATACTGTGCTTATTAGGAACATTCCATTAGGTGAGTCCAGAAAATTAGAACTAGAGATAAGTTTGGGTGCCTCTGCTTCATTTATTTGTGTGGAACATTCTTTGGGTTCAATTTTGAATAATCATTGTGCATTATTGGATTTCTGTTACTATCTTGAATATTCCTGTAATTGTCCACCATGGAACATTTTCTAATATTAAATTTTTCTTTCTTAATTTCTTGCCTCATCATTCTCATTACGTTAGCATCAGCCACTAAGCATTCCCTTCCCTTCCCTTCCTTGTGGTTTATACCCTAATCATTGAATATTGACGTTTTATTTCTTTCTCTCTGCTCACTTTATTTTCGGCTGAGTTATATAATTACTTGCTTTTCAGATAATATTTCCTTATAGTTACTTAAGAATGTGTGTTAGAACAAGGATGCCTATAACTGCTTAAGGACAGAAGAGTGTATTTTCCTTGTTTCTCATCCATATTAGAGCTCTGTTTCTGAAAGATCCTCTGTTATAATAAATTCTATTGAATCTCAATCCACACCCCTTTGTTTAATTAAGAGTATCACCAGACTTTTGAGTTTTACATTCTGTAGCATGATCCCTTGTCTGTGAAGACAGAAGAGGGGGCAGAGAATTCTGATTTCATTTCTCATGCTAGCAGGAGCTACAATACTATCTTTCTCCATCCTTTCTAATTACTTTCTCATAGATACTAAACTACACACCCCTGAGCGTCTAGAAGGATTAAACACTGATCAAAGGCAGGTTTAGCTGTATCCCCAGGACAAGCTGATTCAATGAAGAAAAACTCAGGCTCTGGGAGAGGTTTTGGACAGATAAATAAATTAACAATTAGCATTTTAACACCAATAAAAACTGCTGAGTGGAAACAAGCCTGATGTTTTATGGAATTTGGGATATTTGGAGTAATAGGATGTGTAGGAGGAAAACTGTATTTCAGTAAGTAGGACAGAGCGCAAAGACATAAGATGTGGTTTTCTAGTCTTTCTACTTGTGATATGTAGTCGTTCCTAGGACAGACCACTGATAATATTATCAGTGTTAAATTTCATGTGTGCTGCTTTTAGGTAGGCTTAGGGTTATAGCTGGGGCTAGAATCACTTATGAATCTTTGTAGACCTCATTGCAATTGAGTGTTAGAAGTATCATTACCCTCGCATGAACCACATTCTCTCTTCATGACCAACTCTGTTAATGACTGTCCTTATTTAGGAAACTAATTTTCTTACTGACCTGGCAGGGCTCTGTTTGGGGAGAATATGCCTGAAATGTTCATGGGTGAAGTACTCTTCCTTTAGGTTGCATAATATATACATTTTCTAATCTTTGCAGAAAAATGTGGCCATTTATTTATTTTAAACATCTTTATTGGACTATAATTGTTTTACAATCGTGTATTAGTTTCTGCTTTATAACAAAGTGAATCAGCTATACATATACATATATCCCCATATCTCCTCCCGCTTGGGTCTCCCTCCCAGCCTCCCTATCCCACTCCTCTAGGTGGTCACAAAGCACTGAGCTGATCTCCCTGTGCTAGGCGGCTGCTTCCCACTAGCTATCTCTTTTACATTTGGTAGTGTATATATGTCCATGCCACTCTCTCACTTCGTCCCAGCTTACCCTTCCCACTTGCCGTGTCCTCAAGTCCATTCTCTATGTCAGCGTCTTTATTCCTGTCCTGCCCCTACGTTCTTCAGAACCATTTTTTTTTTTTTTTAGATTCCATATGTATGTGTTAGCATACGGTATTTGTTTTTCACTTTCTGACTTACTTCATTCTGTATGACACACTCTAAGTCCATTCACCTCACTACAAATAACTCAATTTCGTTTCTTTTTATGGCTGAGTAATACTCCATTGTATATATGTGCCACATCGTCTTTATCCATCCATCTGTCAATGGACACTTAGGTTGCTGCCATGTCCTGGCTATTGTAAATAGTGCTGCAATGAACATTGTGGTACATGTCTCTTTTTGAATGATGGTTTTCTCAGGGTATATGCTCAGTAGTGGGATTGCTGGGTCGTATGGTCTATTTTTAGTTTTTTAAGGAACCTCCATACTGTTCTCCATAGTGGCTGTATCAATTTACATTCCCACCAACAGTGCAAGAGTGTTCCCTTTTCTCCACACCCTCTCCAACATTTATTGTTTGTAGATTTTTTGATGATGGCCATTCTGACTGGTATGAGGTGATACCTCATTGTAGTCTTGATTTGCATTTCTCTGATGATTAGTGATGTTGAGCATCCTTTCATGTGTTTGTGGGCAATCTGTATATCTTCTTTGTAGAAATGCCTATTTAGGTCTTCTGACCATTTTTGGTTTGGGTTGTTTGTTTTTCTGATATTGAGCTGCATGAGCTGCTTGTAAATTTTGGAGATTAATCCTTTGTCCGTTGCTTCATTTGCAAATATTTTCTCCCATTCTGAGTTGTCTTTTCATCTTGTTTATGGTTTCCATTGCTGTGCAAAAGCTTTTAAGTTTCATTAGGTCCCATTTGTTTATTTTTGTTTTTATTTCCATTTCTCTAGGAGGTGGGTCAAAAAAGATCTTGCTGTGATTTATGTTATAGAGTGTTCTGCCTATGTTTTCCTCTAAGAGTTTGATAGTGTCTGGCCTTACATTTAGTTCTTTAATCCATTTTGAGTTTATGTTTGTGTATGGTGTTAGGAAGTGTTCTAATTTCATTCTTTTTCATGTAGCTGTCCAGAGGCTGTCTTTTCTCCATTGTATATTCTTGCCTCCTTTATCAAAGATAAGGTGAACATATGTGTGTGGGTTGATCTCTGGGCTTTCTATCCTGTCCCATTGATCTATATTTCTGTTTTTTGCCAGCACCATACTGTCTTGATTACTGTAGCTTTGCAGTATAGTCTGAAGACAGGGAGCCTGGTTCCTCCAGCTCTGTTTTTCTTTCTCAACATTGCTATGGCTATTCGGGGTCTTTTGTGTTTCCATACATATTGTGAAATTTTTTGTTCTAGTTCTCTGAAAAATACCATTGATGGTTTGACAGGGATTGCACCGAATCGTAGATTGCTTTGGGTAGTAGAGTCATTTTCACAATGTTGATTCTTCCAATCCAAGAACATGGTATATCTCTCCATCTGTTTGTATCGTCTGTAATTTCTTTTATCATTGTCTTATGGTTTTCTGCATACAGGTATTTTGTCTCCTTAGGTTTATTCCTAGGTATTTTATTCTTTTTGTTGCAATGGTAAATAGGAGTGTTTCCTTAATTTCTCTTTCAGATTTTTCATTGTTAGTTTATAGGAATGCAAGAGATTTCTGTGCATTAATTTTGTATCCTGCTACTTTACCAAATTCATTGATTAGTCTCGTAGTTTTCTGGTAGCATCTTTAGGATTCTCTATGTATAGTATCATGTCACCTGCAAACAGTGACAGCTTTACTTCTTCTTTTCCGATTTGGATTCCTTTTATTTCTTTTTCTTCTCTGGTTGCTGTGGCTAGAACTTCCAAAACTATGTTGAATAATAGTGGTGAGACTGTACCACCTTGTCTTGTTCCTGAACTTAGTGGAAATGGTTTCAGTTTTTCACCATTGAGAAGGATGTTGGCTGTGAGTTTGTCATATATGGCCTTTTTTATGTTGAGATAAGCTCCCACTTTGCCTACTTTCTGAAGGGTTTTTATCATACATGGGTGTTGAATTTTGTCAAAAGCTTTTTCTGCATCTATTGAGATGATCATATGACTTTTCTCCTTCAATTTGTTAATATGTTTTATCACATTGATTGATTTGCGTATACTGAAGAATCCTTGCATTCCTGGGATAAATCCCACTTGATCATGATGTATGATCATTTTAATGTGCCGTTGAATTCTGTTTGCTAGTATTTTGTTGAGGATATTTGCAACTATGTTCGTCAGTGATATTGGCCTGTAGTTTTCTTTCTTTGTTCCATCTTTGTCTGGTTTCGGTATCAGGGTGATGGTGGTCTCATAGAATGAGTCAAGGAGTGTTTGTCCCTCTGCTTTACTTTGGAAGAGTTTGAGGAGGATGGGTGTTAGCTCTTCTCTAAATGTTTGATAGAATTTGCCTGTGAAGCCATCTGGTCCTGGACTTTTGTTTGTTGGAAGATTTTTAATCATAGTTTCAGTTTCAGTGCTTGTGATTGGTCTGTTTATATTTTCTATTTCTTCCTGCTTCAGTCTTGGAAGTTGTGCTTTTCTAAGAATTTGTCCATTTCTTTCAGGTTGTCCATTTTATTGGCGTAGAGTTGCTTGTAGTAAACTCTCATGATCCTTTGTATTTCTGCAGTGTCAGTTGTTACTTCTCCTTTTTCATTTCTAATTGTATTGACTTGAGTCTTCTCCCTTTTTTTCTTGATGAGTCTGGCTAATGGTTTATCAAATTTGTTTACCTTCTCAAAGAACCAGCTTTTAGTTTTATTGATTTTTGCTCTTGTTTCCTTATTGCTTTTTCATTGATTTCTGATCTGATCATTATGATTTCCTTCCTTCTGCTAACTTTGGGTTTTTTTTGTTCTTCTTCCTCTAATTGCTTTAAATGTAAGTTTAGGTTGTTTATTTGAGATGTGTCCTGTTTCTTGAGGTAGGATTGTATTGCTATAAAATTCCCTCTTAGAACTGCTTGTGCTGCATCCCATAGGTTTGGCGTTGTCGAGTTTTCATTGTCATTTGTTTCTAGGTATTTTTGGATTTCCTCTTTGATATCTTCAGTGAGCTCTTGGTTATTTAGTTGTGTATTGTTTAGCCTCCATGTGTTTGTATTTTTTACAGTTTTTTTTTTTCCTGTAATTGATATCTAGTCTCATGGCGTTGTGGTCAGAAAAGAAACCTGATATGATTTCAATTTTCTTAAATTTAACAAGGCTTGATTTTTGACCCAAGATATGATCTATCCTGGAGAATGTTCTATGAGCACTTGAGAAGAAAGTGTATTCTGTTGTTTTGGGATGGAATGTCCTATAAATATCAATTAAGTCCATCTTGTTTAATGTATCATTTAAAGCTTGTGTTTCCTTATTTATTTTCCTTTTGGATGATCTGTCCATTGGTGAGCGTGGAGTGTTCAAGTCCCCTACTATGATTGTGTTACTGTCGATTTGCCCTCTTATGGCTGTTAGCATTTGCCTTATGTATTGAGGTGCTCCTATGTTGGGTGCATAAATATTTACAGTTGTTATATCTTCCTCTTGGGTTGATCCCTTGATCATTATATAGTGTCCTTCTTTGTCTCTTGTAGTAGTCTTTATTTTAAAGTCTATTTTGTCTGATATGAGAATTGCTACTCCAACTTTCTTTTGATTTACATTTTCATGGAATATCTTTTTCCATCCCCTCACTTTCAGTCTGTGTGTCTCTAGGTCTAAAGTGTGTCTCTTGTAGACAGCATATACACAGGTCTTGTTTTTATATCCATTCAGCCAGTCTATGTCTTTTGGTTGGAGCATTTAATCCATTTACATTTAAGGTAATTATTGATATGTATGTTCCTATTACCATTTTCTTAACTGTTTTGGGTTTGTTTTTGTAGGTTATTTCCTTCTTTTGTGTTTTCTGCCTAAGGAAGTTCCTTTAGCAGTTGTTGTAAAGCTGGTTTGGTGGTGCTGAATTCTCTTAGCTTTTGCTAGTCTGTAAAGGTCTTAATTTCTCCTTTAAATCTGAATGAGATTCTTGCTGGGGAGAGTAATCTTGGTTGTAGGTTTTTCCCTTTCATCACTTTAAGTATATCCTGCCACTTCCTTATGGCTTGCAGAATTTCTGCTGTAAGATCAGCTCTTAAAGTTTTGGGGATTCCCTTGTATGTTGTTTGTGGTTTTTCCCTTGCTGCTTTTAATAGTTTTTCTTTGTATTTAATTTTTGATAGTTTGCTTAATATGTGTCTTGGCATGTTTCTCCTTGGATTTATCCTGTGTGTGATTCTCTGCGCTTCCTGGACTTGGTTGTCTATTTCCTTTCCCATATTAGGGAAATTTTCAACCACAGTCTCTTCAAATATTTTCTCAGTCCCTTTCTATTTCTCTTCTTCTTCTTCTGGGACCCCTATAATTCGAATGTTGGTGCATTAAATGTTGTCCCAGAGGTCTCTAAGACTGTCCTCAATTCTTTTCATTCTTTTTTCTTTATTCTGCTCTGCAGTCATTATTTTCACTATTTTATCTCCCATGTCACTTATCCATTCTTCTGCTCCAGTTATTCTGCTATTGATTCCTTCCAGAGAATTTTTAATTTCATTTATTTTGTTGTACGTCAATGTTTTTTGCTCATTATTTCTTCTAGTTTCTTGCTGAATGTTTCTTATATTTTCTCCATTCTATTTCCGAGAGTTTGGATCATCTTTACTATCATTATTATGAATTCTTTATCAGGTGGAGTGCCTATTTCCTGTTCATTTGTTTGGTCTGATAGGTTTTTACCTTGCTCCTTCATCTGCTGTGTATCTCTCTGTCTTCTCATTTTGCTTGACTTAGTCTGTTTGGTGTCTCCTTTTCGCAGGCTGCAGGTTCATAGTTCCTGTTGTTTTTGGTGTCTGCCCCCAGTGGGTAAGGTTGCTTCAGTGGCTTGTGTAGGCTTCCTGATGGAGGGGACTGGTGCCTCCAGTCTGGTGAATGAGGCTGGATCTTGTCTTTCTGGTGTGCAGGATTGTGTCTGGTGGTGTGTTTTGGGGTGCCTGTGACCTTATTATGATTTTAGGTAGCCTCTTTGCTGATGGGCGGGGTTGTGTTCCTGTCTTGCTAGTTGTTTGGCATAGGGTGTCAAGCACTGTAGCTTGCTGGTCGTTGAGTGGAGCTGGGTCTTAGTTTTCAGATGGAGATCTCTGGGAGGGCTTTCGCCGTTTGATATTACATGGAGCTGGGAGGTCTCTGATGGACTAATGTCCTGAACTCGGCTCTCCCACCTCAGAGGCACAGGCCTGACACCAGCCAGAGCACCAAGACCTTGTCAGCCACAAAGCTCAGAATAAAAGGGAAAAAAATAGAAAGAAAGAAAGAAAAAAGGATATAAAGTAAAATAAAATAAAGATATTAAAATGTTTTTTAATTATTAAAAATGAAAAGTAATAATAAAAAGCAAGCAAGAAAGAAGAGAGCAACCAAACCAAAGACCAAATCCACCAATGATAACAAGCGCTAAACACTATACTAAAAAAAAATACAAAAAATGGACAGACAGAACCCTAGGACAAATGGTAAAAGCAAAGCTATACAGACAAAATCACATAAAGAAGCATACACATACACACTCACAAAACATTTTTTTAATTTATTATTCAGGATAATAAATGCCTTCTGGTGTTAGGTAATAATATAAAGCCATAGTCATACTAAAAAAATTAAAGTCATTAACAAACAATTCAGTTTAAAATTTGAGATTTAGGTCTTTGGCAAGTACATACAAAATTGCAATTTAACCTAAGATGTCTAATAACTTACCACAATTTTCTAATTTCGCATGTTCAATATATCCATGAAATGCTATTTATGAAAGCATAAATTACTGGTTGTTAAACTTGCAAATATCCATGAGTAAATATACAATGTACTCTTGTTTATAAGAAATGCTATCAGTAGACTAAATAAACAGTGGACATTCTACACTGAATGTTCACCTTATTTTATATAGCTTGATCTCAAAATGTTAGAGCTGCCCAGGGTCTCATGAGTTACTGTTGCAGTCTCTGCATTTTTAATGAAGAAACCTATTCAGGAGAGCTAAAGTGATGTCCATAAGTTGATGCAGCTACTACAAACCTTCTAAATTCTTCCTGTACAACCAAAAGCATAATTGACATGTGAGGAGTGTCTATCTTGTAGTTTTCAGGCTATGTCTGGGAAGATCAACATAATATGTGGATAAATCTTGACGTTGAAACCCTCAGCAAGGATTTTTTTTTTCTTTTTTTTAACAGCACTCACTATGCTGGCTGTTTAATGTCAGGAATGACTTCTTTATTGACTTTTGAACTCCAATACCTGTCACAGTGCTTGGTCCTCAGTTGGCATTTAAGAAATATTTGTTGAATGAATGCATGTTTTATACTTTTGTATCCAAGTATGATATCTGAATGATTTTGTGATTTCTTCCAGGTTAATGATGTTCTTTATGCCAGTGCAATTTTCCATATGTTCGTGTCTGTTTTATTACTAACCATATCAAAAATGTTTTCCCTTTTTTTGAGCTTTGTAGTTCCCTACATTTCTGTCTATACCATTGTTTTTGTACGGCTATGGTCCAGCTAGATACCATTTTATACATTTTTTTCAGGAAGGTAAAAAATAAGTTGTTAGTTTTCAAAATCAGCCCTAACTAAAAATCATTTTCCCTGCCAGATGTTGTAACTCACATTGTGTGGTGCTGTTTATGGCTTAATGACACTTTTTTTTTTTTTCTGAACGACTTGTATTTCAGTGAGCAGATTCCTAAAAGTAAGGACACTCTGCTCTTCATTATGATCTAAAGAACCCTGGGACAAAGCTTTCTTTCCATTTATATACTCATGTCCAGTTGAATTATTTTGTTAGGTATTTGGGAAGTGACCTGGAATGTCTCAAAGGTTTTTAACACACATACACGTACGTAAATACATATATATGGTAAACGTATGGAAGGTCATTTGTGGGAATAATTGTGGAGTGATTATTTAATGAATCAAGACTTGATAACGCATGTATGTATGATGTGTGACTTTAAGCAATGTCATGTGACATCGCCTTTCTCATATTCTAGGTAGCTATTTATTTTTATAGTTCAGTAATGACTAAACTCACAAATCAACATTTTATTTATGGAACCTTTTCAATCCCTTCACTAGCTTTGGCAGCATTTTGATTAGAAACCCCTGAATGCTGTCCTTGGTGCCGGCCTATCCTCTATTGATGTGCACAGCTCACAGGAAGGTTCTGAACACATGTTTAACCAAATACACAGATGGCACAAATACCCGATCAAAAAAGTTTTTTGATAATCTGAAACCGTGAAGTGAAATGAACAAGGAGCCAACATTTCTTGAACACCTACTCTATGCTAGGCATTTTGTCTCTGAATTCCTTGAGAGAAACTGTGAGATATGGAATTATTAATTTTTTCCAGATAAGAAAACTGAAAAAGATATTAAATTGATTTCTCAAGGTCATGTGGCTTGAAAATATTGTGTCTGGAATTGAGTTTAGTTCTTTCTCATTCTAGAATCTATCCTCTTACACTGAAATAAACAAATGCATAAACACAATTCATTTAGAGAGATCTGTTTTGACAGAAATTCACACAAAGCAAACCAGAAGATTTTAGCTGACCACAAACTCAATGTGGATGATCAGCTGCTAAAATAAACCTGCACAGTAAGTAATCCTGTTATACATAGTGCTGGGCAGATCACATGAAGGATATTACATTTACACACCTCCCTGCATTCACACACTAGAAAGCATTTTGAAAAAGAAAACCTGAGAAGATGGGTCTTGAGCCTGTATTGTGTAGATGACAGCTAAAGGACTGTAGAAGGCTCAGTTGTGGAGGGATTGGAGTAATATCAGGGGATGGGTGAGTGATACAACATCTGTTGCAATACATATGCTAAATGATAATTTAAAGGTGGAATTAGTGGTCAGTATACCTTTAATGGAAAGAAATGGAATCCATGCTTAGAAATAGAAAGGCCACATATTATTCAATGTAAGGAAGTTCTTTTTTTTTTTTTCACATCTTTGTTGGAGTATAAGTGCTTTACAGTGTTGTGTTAGTTTCTGCTGTACAACAAAGTGAATCAGCTATATGTATATATATATCCCCATATCCCCTCCCTCTTGCGTCTTCCTCCCACCCTCTCTATCCCACCCCTCTAGGTGGTCGCAAAGCACCGAGCTGATCTCCCTGTGCTATGCAGCAGCTTCCCACTAGCCATCCATTTTACATTTGGTAGTGTATATACGTCAGAAATTCTTTCTAACAGTTTGAACTAAGACAGAGCTAATGGGGCATGGACTATTAGTATAGACATGTGGCATTATTCTTAGTAGGTAACATTGTTATTAATATTTTGTATACAATAATTCTAACAACGGGATGTCCCACTACCTTCAGAAGTACCTGCATATGGTGGTGTTTGTTCCCCTGGTACGGGGATACATTAATGGTGAAATATCTACATTATTTATATTGCTGATTAATTAGAAAATATTTGTTAAGCCCCAAGAATCTTGAAGTGTTTGATGGCTGAGGAATTATGGATTTCTCAAAAACAAGCAAACAAACAAAAAAAGAAACGAGACAAATCTAAGTTCGGGTGTGGAGGCCCTTGCCTTGTTTGCTTTTTTCCCCAGAAGGAACTTGACCAGGGATTGTGTCGTATTATTAAATTAAAGCAGATGGAATCAGGCCCATAAGAAGAGCAGGCTAGAAAAAGGAATGATGCTGCCAAGGTTTTAGATTTTGGTAAAATCTAAAGAGAGAGGGAAGGTTTTTATCCTCTTTTGAAAATCAAATACAAGGTATTGTATTAAATACACACATATATGCAGACACCGACTTTCACACTCAATTTCAGGGAAGCAAGGACTCCTTCCTAAATAACTCCAGATTAATTAGAAGAGACAGGTTTGCAGAAAGAGAAAATAATCAGTCCAGTTAGATAAATAGTATTGGTATTCAGGCTCCACGTATATTCAGTAATATACCATCAATTTGTGGATCAAATAAAGAAGTTTGTGATTTTTGTTGGTGTTATGTGGCTTCGTAGGAATCGGAGCAGAGGAAATTCCAGGAAGCATACCAGGTTTGGAGATTAGTAATGAGGATATGTCAGAACATTGGATTGTGGAAAGAACTGAGAATGTTTGGACAGGTAGATTTGATTAGCCATATATGGAGTCATGAGCCATTGGGTTCGGGTTGGGATAGCAGGAGTGAAGTCTGAAAACCTTCAAGTCATCTTCTCTGAAAAAGAGAACATCTGTGGATTTCTGAGCAGGATTTCCTAATACCTAATAGCTTTATTCAATCCTTGGAACACAAAGCATTCTTATCAGTATGTATATGTATATCATATGTATGTGTGTATTATATGTACATGTGCATTTGTGTGTATATGTGTCTGTATATGATGAAAACATAAAACAGCCCTCAAGAATTTCCCAGGAGTTGTCAGAGGTCCCTGTCCCTTAAAAACTCCATTTTCCCTCCTTGTCTAAGCATGTCAGTTCAGTGTGAGTCCTGAATTATTCATGGAAACATAAGAGCTGTATTTGTCTGTATACATTTATCTGACTTTCTATCATCTCTGCCCTATTCCCTGGCCCTGCTTTGTTTCCCTCTTTTTTGGCTTTTTTTTTTTTTTTTCTGTAGCTTTGGAAAAGAAACATTAGAATATGCTATTCTATTGCTTTCTTCTCTCCTTTAACATATGGCATTTGCTTAACCTCTTAGAGAGTTGTGATTTCCTGGCCCTGGAGTTCCGATGCCAAAGATGATGAGAGAGTTGATCTAGTGCTCCAAGACTGCGTAGCAAAGAACAAACATTGTGCCCTGCTGGCGTTGACAAGGTGACAGAGGGCTGACACTTGCCTCACGTGTTGGCACCTCCCAGTTCTACAACCCAGTTTACTTTTGCTCTGGGAGTAGCTTTGTTGCCTACTGTTTTGGGGTCTGGGAATAATTGTGGTAGATTCTAAAAATCATAGCAAATAGTGGTGGACAGGTGTCTATAATTGTTTGAACAGGAAAGTAAAAACTCAGATGTTTAAATTACTTGTTGATCCCCACTGTCATTTAGTGCCCTAATGTCTATTTGTCTTGCTTTGTGCAGATCTCTGTAAGCAGACAGTGTAAGAACTTTTGCCCCAGGTGAATGTGTGTGTGTGTGTGTGTGTGTGTGTGTGTGTGTGTGTGTTCAAGAAGGTCTCCCTCTCTTCCTGTCAAGACTGCAGCTGTCAACCACTCCTTCAAGGTGTTACTGAGAATCGACATGCAGGGCTGTAAGCTGCCTGCCACTTAGATGTGGCACCTTGCATACGTGCTACCCTCACACTCTGACTTGCCTGTGTGCACAGTGTTTGCTTGTCTGTGAGAGGACAGGGCTATTGTGAAATACAACTTCTCTTTGAGATACATTACTCCAAAAGGGAAAAGAACTACCCTTGCTGGAATGGCGGAGAGAAGGGTCTGTGTGTGCCCTCTGTCACTGTGGTTTAGATGTCTAAATGTTCTGGAGAGGATTGATGCAGTGATGAGATAAAAGCAGCTGCCTTTCCAAGTGCTGTCCATTTGCACTGATATTTACATTCTTTGCCAAAGTGACATCATTACCATTTGCTTAGTATTTGTACCACAGGGATGTGTTTTACATAATTTAAGACCTGGAAGTGATGGTAATGTATTTCAGAGGGGTAGCAGAGGCCACAGGGTGGCGAGTCTCATCCCTTTTCCTCCTCAAAGACCCCAGTGCATAAATGAGTCCCTAGTCCATATCCCTAAATCACATTAACAGTACCACTTACTGGGTGTCAGCGTGTCTGGCACGGGGCTGGATTATGACCCTATATGCTATTGTTTAACCCCCATGAAAACATTATGAGGATAGGTATTATTATCCCCATTATACAGTAAGGAAACTGAGGGCTAGAAATATTAACAGCTTGCATGAGTCTCAGTTCAGAGACATCTGACTCCAAGGGCTTTACCCTCATGCTAAGCCCCAGTAGCTTTCATCTTACAGACTGTTTGTTCTTTCAGATTTAAGAAACAGAAAACCTTTTGTATTTTCTCAGGAAGTACCAATTGGAATAAAAAGAAAAAAATATTAGGGGATTCTGACCTTGGTCCATTTCTTTCTCTTTCATTCCCATCCTTACTCCAGGTGCCCAGAAACTCCTCTTTGAAATGAGTATAAAAGAGCCTTGTTTGCCTTGAGATAAAGCTATATGGCAGTGTTAGAAGCCAGATTATACAACTCTGCCAGATGCCACTTATTACTTGTGTGTCTTCTTTGTTTCATCCGTGGGCAGAGATTTTAAAAAGAAAGAAAAAAATTGTTTTTAATGGCCCACATAGGTACCACACTTTAAGCATGAGATCCAACCAGATCCTCTCTCCGATTGTACCTTCTCCTGAGGCCCCGCTCTCTGATCCCCACCGTCCTTCATCATCATGAAAAAGTGGGACCCCTTTTTCAAAAAGCACCAAAAAATGTTCAGTCTCTAATCTTGAGATGGATAATTAGAAGCAGTTTTGCCCTTGCTTTCCCTCCCTTTCTCGCTCTTCCTCCCTTTCTTTCTTCCTCCTGCCCTCTCCCCCTCCTTGCCTGCCTTCCTTCCTTCCTTCTTTCCTTCCTCCCTCCCTCCCTCCCTCCCTCCCTCCCTCTCTCTTTCCCTGCTCTTCCCTCTCCTTCCTTCCTTCCTTCCTCCTTACTCCTACACCCCCTGTCCCAGAGTGACAGCCCAAGGGAAGTAGGCATTACAAACTAAATAGTCTTTTCCTTGGTGCCACTCCAAGGGCGCTTTATGTTTAGAGGGTGTAACGCTGCTTTTGCAACTTCCCTAGCAGTGCTGTCGTTTGGAAGACTCTATTACTCTGCCTGAAACTCCTTGGCATAGACTCATATATAGATTTTCATCTTTTTCTTATAACACCATATAGAATCTTAATTCAAGGATTGGAAATTTAGGACCTGTCCCCACAGGGTATTATATACATGGCCATTGGATATTTTCATCTTGAAAACATCCACAGCAATGGCTGGTGACAGCCAGAGGAAGCCCCACTTTGATGAGTACTTTCCCACACCAACACATGCACCCGGAATCCCAGGCCTCTGCTTGTCCAGTTTCCTCCACCTGCACTGCTCTTTGTGCATCTAAGATCCAAATTCCACCTTCCCTCTCAGCCCAGTTCCAATGTCATCCCTGTCCCATGAAGTCTTCTCTACTCTGTCCCAGTTGAAACCCATTGATTCCCATAGCGCTTTATCCTGTACCTCTTCTTATATTAATCCCATGTACCCCATATTATTATATTGTTAGAACATGTCTGTGGTCCGTATTAGATTATATATGCTTGAGGGCAGAGGCCTTCTGATTAATTTGTTTGGATGCCACAGACTCTAGCACAGCACCATGGTTTCCTAAATGATGAGTTCATGGATGCCCAGGTAAGAAAAGCCTTTACTTACAATGGCTTTATTTTTTGCTAAGAACAGTGGCACAGTTTGTTTTCTCTTCATATCTTTCCCTTATTTATTGTTGCTCTTCTTGAATGGCTTACAAGTCAGTGGCAGAAATAATCAAAAAATATAAGTAATTAAAAGTCTTTTATTACATTTAGAAACAACAGTGGCTGTTGCAAAGATGAACATGCTTAATTCTCAAATGAAATGTACAAATACAACTTATAAGAAGAGTTACTTTAGTACCAGTAGTGAATGTAAGAAGATTTTGAGGGGTAGCTGATATTTTGGTGGGGACCTGAAGAGAAGCTGTGTTCTAATGAGCAGCAATGAGGCAGGAAAGCCTACTGTGCAGGTGATCACATTAGGACCAGTGACAAGACATTTTCAGAAAAGAGACTAAACTTCAGGGCTGGTTGCTTAATTTGCAGACACTGTGCAAAATGTAAATGTGGTTCCTTATACAAAAAGCAACAACAAAGTACCATTAAATGTACTAAAATATAAAGCTTTTTCCTTCCTTCCACGGCCTCACTCTTTCAAGTTGTCACAGTGTTGTATGTTTGCTATTTAATGTCATCCTAAGTAAAGAAAATTTTAAATTTTGAATTATTAGCCTGAATGTTGCCATCCATCTTTATATTGTACAATGCCAGTTTTAAATGCAAACACAGGAACTTTTAACTCATGCAGAATTACTGAAATAGGAAACATTTCCTCTTTCATAACTCATGCAGTGCATATCGATCTTGTTCTTACCAGAAAAGTGGAAACCCTGCACAGGCTAACTCAACTTTTTTAACCTCTTGATACACATATTCTATGAACACGTTCTGCCTTTGGCTTTACTAATTGAGTAAGAAAGGACTGGAAAGAAAAGAAACTGTGGGTTGCTTATTTTTCCCTTTCCCTCTTTGTCATCAATTTCGCATTCGGTGCTTGGCAAATTCATGGAAGTAATGCGAGTAAGGAAGGATAGGATAGGATTCCTTGGTAATGTGTGTGTCTTAGAATGCTACTATTTTCTTTATGTGTTCGAAGCAAGTTTTGCTTCCAAGTGAAAACGTGGCCTCTGAGGACTGTCGGCGGTAGAGGTTACACACTTACCTTGTACTCAGTTTGAACCTCCTTAAACTTGCATTGTGCATCGCAGGTCTGCCTACCAGAATCCTGTTCTTGGTGGGCGTTGCAAATGCTGTATGAAAATAGAGTGGCAAGAAACAATGGGTGTGCATATTGTGTCTTTCCTTGCTCTTGCACATGCTTAAATGTCTCATTAGACTTCATTTTAAAAACACACATTCAGAAGACGCAGACATAGAGGATGGACTTGAGGACACGGGGAGGGGGAAGGGTAAGCAGGAACGAAGTGAGAGAGTGGCATGGACATATATACACCACCAAACATAAAATAGATAGCTAGCGGGAAGCAGCCACATAGCACAGGGAGATCAGCTCGGTGCTTTGTGACCACCTAGAGGGTGGGATAGGGAGGGTCGGAGTGAGATGCAAGAGGGAGGGGATATGGGGATATATGTATACGTATAGCTGATTCACTTTGTTATACAGCAGAAACTAACACAACATTGTAAAGCAATTATACTCCAATAAAGATGTTAAAAAAATCAGTTAAAAAAAATCAAGGGATTACAATTAATCCTCTAAAGGACACATGTATGTTATTGTTAAAAATAAAATTAATTTTAATGCTAAAAAAGAACACACATTCAAAGACAAAGTTATTAAGGATTTCAGGATGGGAACAGGAGAATGTCAAAGCAAGTGCAGATTATGTGAGGCCCTGTGATACTGTAGTTTAGGTAGCAAACCCACAAAGCCAGCCCTGGGCTTTGACAGCCATATGGCCTCTGTCTCTACTATTGAGCTGTTTGTTGTAACATGAAGCAGCCATAAATAATATGTAAATAAATAGGTGTGGCTGTGTTCCAATAAAACTTTATTTACCAAAACAGTTGGTGGCCAGGATTTGGCTGTGGGCCATGGTTTGCTGATCCCTACTTAGGTGATAAGAACAAGGGAGGTAAGAAAGTATGAGAGCTATCTGAGAACTGCTTACTCAGTGGGAGCTAAATCTGGGAAGGTCAGAGGCAGCTTCATTCTGAAGGGTCAGGTTAAATCGTTTGAATGTTGTCCTCTAGGTAATAGAGAGTGATTGATGGTTTTAAACATTGAATTAACGTGATCAAAGGAGACTTATAGTCTTAATATGGAGATGTTGTGTCAGAGAGACAGGAAGGGGCGAATTTGGCAGTGTAGAGCCTAGCAAGGCTGCTGTTATGAGAGTCCAGGCATGAGATGGTAGGGAGCTTGGCATGGTCACAAAGGAGCTGCAGTGGTGGAAGGATCTGACTTGAGAGGAATTTCCAAGTAAAG
Organism: Globicephala melas; assembly: GCF_963455315.2. NCBI lineage: Eukaryota > Metazoa > Chordata > Mammalia > Artiodactyla > Delphinidae > Globicephala > Globicephala melas. Next base: position 154,011,683 of record NC_083315.2, read on the forward strand.
AGTCACCAGGATGTGGTGAGTGAGTCAAAGTGAGAACTGAGAGAAGAAAAAAAGGAAGAAATCACCAAGATTTTACACCTGGGAGGCTGCAAAGTGGATGCTTCGTTCATTCCAGGGACCTGTATTATGGGTACCTCTTGTTTGCTGAAATGACCGTAAACAGAGGTGGCTGGCAGGCTGCTGATTTTACGTGGCTACTGAAGTTTGGGCTGTTTGAATTGGTGTTGAGTTGCTGGGTGTACCTGATGCTAGTGGGGCATTCAAGGTGTGGCGCTGGCATTGATGAAAGATGTAAGGGGCAGTAAGTGTGTGGTCCATCCTCACAGAACGGAGAACTGAACCAGTAACAGCAGATGTGACCTCCAGAGGGGAAGGCGTAGAGGGGAGGGGGAAAAGGAAAGAGGCTCAGTACCTTAGCGACTTAAGTACCTTGATGTAGCCCTGTTTTTCGAATTAAGTTGCTAACTTACCTTCCTGCTTAATCTTTTCCAGAAAGATTAAGAAACCCATGCTTGGTCGCTAAGCTAGAGTGAAATGAAACCAGTATAATGTGAAATAAATCTCATTCATAGTGTAAGTCCCCCTTCATCTTCAGATGAATCACATGCAGAAGCAACTTAGTGGCTCAAGTAATGATTCCTTCAGAGAACTAAATTTCATTTTTGGCTAAACAAGTTTGGTATTCTGGTCTTTTCCCAAAAACACACGCTCATTTTTACCCCAACTGGTGTGGCTGGCTGATTGTTCTTCTTAAAGATGCATTTTAGGAATGACGAGGACAGCATCACAGATATTGAGATATCATAGATACTGTGAATGTCACAGACACGGAAAGCCTTATAATGTGTTTCCTGTAGAAGCCTAGAATGCTGTGTATTAAGCTGCATATTAGCAAATATTTTGTCTACATGGGGAAATGTACATGAGATTTCTTTGTATCATTCTGGTCTGTAAATGTGCGTTGAGGATGCACTGAACCATGGCCCCATGCTTATGCACAGAGTGTATGGGTTGTTTGTATTCCCAGCCTCTCCATGGACTTGCCTAGACACAGGACCATCTGGCCCATGCTCTGCAGTTTAGTTCCCTTGCTTGGCTGGAATTTGCCTATAGAACAGCAGTGAACTGCTGTTCTGCTATAGCTACTATTATACTGAGAAAATCTATAGCAAACTGGATCGGCCAAATTTGAAAGATCTGTCTTAAACTTTCTATGGTCACTATTACAACCAATGCTCTCAAGTTTTGATTTCAAAAATGGTATCAGTGTTTTCTTTATAGGCAACCCTGAGTCTGGAAAACCCATGGCAATTTTCAGGACAGTCACCTTTAACTTCCCACCACCCTTCACGATTTTGGATGTGCTAAAACTATGATTTCAGTGCATTTTGCAAGAATGATTTTTACACTATCGAAGTACTGGTCTTATCTCTCATCTTGTCTCATTCTCTATCAAGGCACATCAAAGAACGTGTGTCCCTTTGCCTAAGGTAGAAAAACACTCCCAAGAATGTTTTCTTCCGTTTTTAAAGGCTTTTGCTTTGTGCGTGCATGTGTGTGTATGAAAGTACTACATAGTTTAGTTGTTTTGTTATTGTCATTGTTGAGACATTTTGACGGCATTTGATTCAGGCGGATACTCGTCCTCCTTTCCATTCCCAAATAAGGAGGTGTGCTGGTTAGATGGGACAGCATGGGTGTATTTTATCGTGACACATGGTTTCAGTTTTGTTACTTATCTGCATGGCTGCCTTCAGCTATGTTTACTCCACGTGGGTGGGCACATGTTAACGATACAAGAATCACCGGATCTTGGAATTACACTGCTGAAGGAGACCTTAATTCCAGTCCTCATTGTTGTTTCGCCTCTTCTGTAATGGAAGGGTTCTAACTGGTTTGCTTGTCCTTGATTTTAGTTTTCTCTGTAGTCTTGGTCATACCGGATTTCCACTTAGAAATTGACATGGACTTCGATTTACCAGCCTCATTTCCTGTCACTCACCAGTCTGCATCAGTAGCTCCAGCCCACACCCGGCTCTTCCAGGCCCCTTAACATGCTCTGCACCATCGGGCTTCCACATCTTTGTATATGCAGTTTCCTTCTCTGAGAGTGTCTTGTGAACTTCTGCTCCTTCAAGACCAGGCTCCAGTGACACCTCCCTTAAAAATGAGCTGATTGATCTATTGTTTTATTGATCCTCTCATTCAGAAACATTACTTGAATACCTGTTACGTTTGGGGAAACTTTCTCTAGACTCAAGCCCTCCTTCCTCTGTGTTTTCTCACCACTTGCTATTCACCATCATTACTAATCCACACTGGGTTCTAAGCATTTGGCTTCTTCCCTTCGTAGACTCTGAGGTGCTTGTGAGCACAGAGTCGATTTCTTATTTGTGTCTGTGTTCACAGCGTCCAGCCTAGTGTCTGGCACAAGTAGGGGTCCACTAAATGTTTGCTGACGAGAAGAATGATTTCTTTTGCCAGGAGACCTTCTTGGGAGGTACTAAGTGGGGCACCTTCCCTACTTACATAATGACCAGCCTTTTCTCTGTTCTCTAACATTGCATATCCCAAAGTAGATAAACTGGAGTGTTATCCTTACCAGCCGTCTTTCTCTCATCCCCATCCTACTTTCCCAGCACTCCCCTGTGCCCTCCTGCTGTGTGCAAAGCTCCAATCCTAGGAAAATACCGTGCCGTGCTTTCATTCTGAAGAGGAGCAATTGAAAGCATTTCTCTGGTAATTTAAGCACACAGCAGCTACCTTGGCAAAAGCTTGGTTGCTAAATTATCCCCTTGGCTACTCACTTTTTGCAGTAGGGGAAAGAAAAAAAAAAAAAAAAAAAAAACAGCACTGGGGGGAAAAAGAGACTCTAGCAAGAAAAGAGACTGTTTTCTTTGTGTTTAGCCTTATTCCTCACCTCCTCTCCATTCAGCAACTGTAGGGCTCCTGGTGTGGTAGTTCTGCTGCTTTTCCTTTTAATGTTTTAAATGCCACAAATGCCTGTCATAAACCACCTTCTTAATTATGCAGAGGTTGAGCAGAATGGTTAGTTAGCAAGGGTATTGCAATGACTGCACTTTTCAGGTATGCTGCTGTTTTATGTGACACTGTTTCCTAAGTTGCTGATTAAGATGATGTAGTGGGTGGAGTCCTTCTCCCCGTCATTGGAGAGAGGCCTCAGAAGGCTGGGATAATGAGTCCTCAGGCAGTAGTTTATGGCCTGATAGGAATTAAGAAGGGGAGCCAAGGAGGGGGTGGAAGAGATATGCCCATTCATTTCCTTCTTCTGGTAGATAAGGCCCTCTGGTCTTTACCAACTTTCTCCTCTGTCCATTCCTGATGCTGAAATTGTTAGAGAAACATCCACAGTGGCTCAGAAAAAGTCTCAATCTTAGCTGGATCTAATATCCTGATGCTTCCAGGCATCTTCAGATATCCTTTAGTTTAAAAGCTGGCAGGGAGGGCTTCCCTGGTGGCGTAGTGGTTGAGAGTCAAATGCAGGCGGTCCCCGACCGTCTGGTTCAATTAGGATTTTTTGACTTTGAGATGCTGTTATAGCAATACGCATTCAGTAGGAACCATACTTCAAATTTGGATCTTTTCCCGAACTAGTGATACGCAGTATGATCCTCTCTCCCGATGCTGTGCAAGGGCAGCCGTAGCTCACAGTCAACCACACGATCACGAGGTTCAACAACCGATACACTTCCAACCACTCTGAGCCTGTACCACTATTATATTTCTCACTTTCAATACAGTAGTCAGTATGTTACATGAGGTATTCAATGTTTTATCACATAATAGGCTTTGTGTCAGATCATTTACCCAACCGTAGGTTAATGTAAGTGCTCTGGGAATATTTAAGGTAGGTTGGCTAAGCAATGATGTTTGGTAGGTTAGGTGAATTAAATGCATTTTTGACTTAGGATAGTTTCAACTGACAATGGGTTTATTGGGACTCGACCCCATCATAAGTAGGAAGATCTATAAATACTACCGGCTCTGCTTACCAGATTGCAATTGAGAGTCAAGGTTTCCTCCAAGTTTCCCAGGGTCTCCCTTCCCTGTCCTACCCTAGCTGGGAGGCAAAAAGCTAAGCAGTGGAACGTGAGTGCTCTTCTAATCGCTGTAGAGAAATGTACTGTTTCTCTGTCAAAATGTTGACTGCAGCTACAGGGGATGTGCTCTTGTGTTACAGTCTAAAGGGTTTTTATTTTAAAGAAAAGGGATTTGTTGGCTTGGTGGCGCGTGTGTGCGCATGTGGGTAAGCTTGCACTGGGTGACTGTTTTACTTTGCTTTTTTTCTCCCATTAAAGGAAGTAATTGTGGAGGTAAATGACATGACGGTTGACTTTTTTTCTTCTTCACAGTAGGTGCAGCAGAAAATGCTGAAGTTACGTTTGCCCTGTGTTTTCTCCCTGCTTCATTTCCATGTGATCACATCCCTCTTTTAATAGGCATTTTGAGAGAAAGTTTATGCCCTATTTTGCACTCCTTCCTTTAAGTGAGAGATGTACAAGAGGATAGGGAATACACATATATGTGTGTGTATTTGATATACATATATATATATATTTGATTCTCTATCTGAAGCTAAAAGGAAATATGAATTATTAAACTCATGAATTATGGTAGGCAATGTTAAGGACTTGAGGATGGGGAGATATCTATATATCGCTCCACTATTTGATTATGTAACTCCCCCAGATGCTCTTCTGCATGTAGTGAAGATCGGTCCTACCTTGTCCAGGAACCCCCTGTATGCTGCCTGTAGTATCGCCTTACATCCCAACCTGTTCCCACTTATCTGTCACTTAGCATTGGTTACCTTATAATGCTATTTATCCTTTCTGTGCGTTTGTCATTTCTAGCCAACTGGGTCATCAGCTTCTTTAGGCCTCCTAATATGCCCCAGGTCTGCATCAGTTCAGGCTCTTTGGTTGTAAACAACAGAAGCTGGATTCGACTACCTTCAGTAGGTTAGAAATTTATAGAAAGCCTTTTGGGTAACTCACAGAACCAAAGCAAAGACTGAAAGAAAAGGCTTCCAAAAAGAATCGGGGAATCTTGGGAGGTCTAGGTATCAGGAAATAGTAATTTCTCCAGGCTGCTGCTGCTAGAATGCATAGACTCCAGTTATTTTCCCACCATTCTTTCAATAGTCTGCTGAAGCCTCAAAGGTGTCAGGTCATGTGCTCTCCCTTAGGGAAGTAGAAATAAGTCACCTTTTTGATAGTCGTGTGAGTCTGTGGACAATGAGAAGGAGATATAATTACCCAAAAGAAAACCAGGACACTGGGTGACCCAACCAACTCTCAACTAAAATATCAAGTACACTTTGATGCCCATTGTTAGAACTCTCTACAGGTCTGGTGACAATGATGGTGATGGTGATGATACGGAGAAGAGTTATAAGTATTTCTGTTCTTTTGAGGAAATAATCACAAAATGTCCTTACATTCAGAATGGCAAACAAATAGTATGGTCTGTCAACATCTTAAGTTAATATAGACTAGCCATTCTTTCTTTTTGGATTTAGCCTTCAGCAATGTTTTCACAAAGGCTACAGTAATAAAAAGTATGATGCTGTGTAAAGCAGGTGCTGTATTCACTGAATAAGATTGCATGCACTGGAAACAAGAACGCCTAATTGAATCACCTGTGCTATGTCCCTTTCCGCCCTGGAGGCATAATTGAAGCATTATCTTAGTTGTCACTTTTGTGATTTCCATCCCCATATTCTCACAGTATAGTAGCTGGATTATGAACAATGCCAAGGTCAGGTCGGTGAAGAAACCAGTATCTTATATATTTCCCTATTGATGTAACACATCCTGCTCACAAATATTCATCCATCTCTTTCTCCCCATCACTACAGTTTTCTTTTCTCTTGTGACATGGGCCATGTACTTTAAATTCCTTGGGAAAATTTACTGCCATTAATAATGCTTCATCTATTTTGTAAAAAAAAAAAAAAAAAAAGGCAGGCTGAAGAAGATGTGTTTCTTCCAATTCTGTCATAAAATTTCTGTTCCCCAGATTTAACTTTCCTGGGCTTAAGCTGCCCCTATAGTTAGAGGAAACATTATTTTAAGAACAATTTAAATTGGACCTCATTGTGAAACTGGCTACTGAGTCTGAGTCAGGACCTTCTTCTGGAGGGAGGTAATTAAATATTCTTCATTGATCCTATTTTAAATGCGTTGAATGAAAGGAGTTAATTATACAGCAGGGAACATGGCAGACTTCTGACTAATAATGAGCTCTATGTTTAATATCTTCATCTTTGTTAAAATCATTAAATTTGTTGGAACCAATCAGGTGGCTTGAAGTGAATGTAGACTCATAACTAACCAAGCACAAATGGAAGTCCCTCACAGATGCAGGGGCTTGTATCTCTAATGATGGCTTCAGGGAAAGGATGCAGTTATATTGCTTTGTTCTGTGCAATACAGTCTGTTTCAGTTAGCCTTCTATTTTGATTGTAGGGAGAAAAGAAGAGTGAGTCTCATTGTTTCTAGAGAGTGCATCTGTTATAATGAACAATGTGTGCCTGAAAATTGTAAAAGAGGAGGTGATTTCTTTTCCTCAAAGCTTTACATGGTCTATCTCTTCAGAATCTGGTGCAATATGGAAATCTCTGTGCTGCTATGTCCCCACAAGATATCTATTAACTCGGCATCTTAGGATTCCCAGGAATGGCTGGAGGACCAAATGTGATCCTATAGAAAAGAAAGATATATTGTGACACTCGACTGGTGAGGGATGGGCTCTTGAGTTCAAGTTTTCCAAACTTAATTACTGTTTTGTTCAGTGTCTTTAATTTTATAAACTAGATATTTAAGGTACTTCTCTTAAACTTCTCTTCCTTTCTGATTACTTCACAGAATAGCCTGTGGCTTTGTTCTTATTTGTAGGACTCCCCGAGATCTGCCCTGTCCTTTCTATGTTGGAGTTTGTAAATTTGCCCTTCTAAGTACAAGATCAAAGAAACTTCCTTCTTCCATCCCATCCTTGATTCTCCAAGGGAGTACGGTTACCTGGCTGTGGGAGCGGTAACAATGCTTGGCTATGAGATCAATCAACCTCTAACTGCTCTTCACACGTAGGAGCTGGGAGACTTTGAGGAATAAGTAGGGTGGAATTAGCAAGTTCTCACATGCGCGCAGGCAGCCATTGTGTGTGTGAAGGGGAGTAAAAGCTAGGACAGTGTAGCAGGCATCACAAGGAAGGGAAAAGATAGACCTGGATTGAAATCTCAGCTCTGACTCTTACTGGCTGTATAAACTTGGGCAATTTATGTGTCTTCTCTGAGCCCATTCTCACCAGGGGGCTTCCCTGGTGGCGCAGTGGTTGAGAGTCCGCCTGCCGATGCAGGGGACACGGGTTCATGCCCCGGTCCGGGAAGATCCCACATGCCGCAGAGCGGCTGGGCCCGTGAGCCATGGCCCCTGAGCCTGCGCATCCGAGCCTGTGCTCCGCAACGGGAGGAGCCACAACGGTGAGAGGCCCTCGTACAGCAAAAAAAAAAAATGGTGATAAGGTAGTACTGCTTTGTGGTATTGCTGCAAGGATTCAATGAGATAATTCACGTAAAGGACATAGCCCAGTACTCAATTATATTATCTCTTATTATTAGAAATGTGTTGAAGATTTTTTTTTATTTAAGTAAATCCAATTAAAATCTTTCATTTCCATTCATCTCAGTCTTTCAAGCACTATAATTTTCCTCTGAGTCTTCCTGCTCATCCCAACTGGAGATCTAAGATAACTATCTTTTTTGTGATTGTTAATTATTTGACATTTCTTCTCAAATTAAGGGAAAAAATGCTTATTTCTTAGTCACTGTTTAGAATGAGAATGTGAGACTAAGTATTTGTTTTGCAAAGCACAGTGAAAGAGGGAAAAATGGTTTGGGCACACTGTGGGGCGATCCCTTTGAGAAAGAAAAATTCCTGCCCACTTTAGAGGAAGGAAATTAATGAGGTGTCAGCCTCTCTGCCGTGACCTCTGTGTGGGCTCACACACCACAGACTGTGATGATGTCCCACTGTAATGCAATGGACCAAGGTCACATTCACAGTCACAGCCTTTCTCCATCCAGGCTACTTTTTTACCAAAGATGTAGTGAAAATTTTCAGGTCATTCAGAAAGTGTGACCTAGGAAAACAAGAAGAAATCACATCTGCTCAGCTAAAAATCCTCCCAGACTGGATAGAGTTAGATTGCTCCTATCTATGGAAATGTTGGAACATTAACCATTGGTTCTCAAGCTTGAATGTGCATCAGTCTTCAGGGGGCTTATTAAGTCACAGATTGCTGTGACCCTACTCCAAAGTAGGCCTCAGGTGGAGCCTGAGAATGTGCATTTCTGACAAGGTCCCAGCTGATGCTGATGCTGCCAGCCCAGGGACCACACTTTGAGAAACACTGTCAAAGTGTCTTGGTATTCAAACTATGGTCCCTGGACCACCAACATCAACATGTCCTGGAAGCTTGTTAGAAATGCAAAATCTCAGACCCAACATCAGATCTACTGAATTAGAATCTGCCTCTTAACAAACTCCCTAGGTGACTTGTTTGCACATTGAAAGTTTGAGAAACACTGATCTAGTGGTTATAGACAAAGCTTTGGAGAACTCAGAGTGTGAATAATTCAGACCTGGGTTCAAGTCTCTGTACTGCCATTCTCTAACCCTGTGACTTCAGAGGAAGCTTTTTTTTTTTTTTTTTAATTTCCAGTGTCATCTGGAAAAATTGGGATGATCGTACTTATAAAGTTGTTGTGGAGATTAAATGTGATAATATATGTAAAGTGTATATAATTAGTAATGTTGTTAAACGACATTCTCATTCCTTTTTATGTGTAATCTGTCCTGTGAAACCGTTAAAAACAGCTGTTTGAAGGAGGTATTTGAAATTCTTTCTGAAGTCTTTTCATCTGTCCTATTTTGAGAGAAGCTGTTTCCACAGTATAGCTGGGTTGTCCTCTCTGTGTTACTTTGACTGTGAATCACAACTGTGGTATGAAATGGATCAGGTTTGCCATATCCCAGCCTCCTGGTTTACCTCCGAATGTGTGTATGTTTGTGTGTGTGTGTGTGTGTTAGAGACAGACAGACAGACACAGAAAGACAGACATACAGTTTTTTGGAGGTGAGGTGTGAGGGAAGAACCTAGGGTGTTTTCCTTCCTCCCTAATAATAGAGTATGGTATGTGTTTTTGAAGATAAAATTAGATTTGTAGTATTTGACACCATCTGTTTGTACGTTCTAATCTCACTGAGGTGTTATGAAAATGAAGTTTAAGCCTGTTAATAAAGTGTTCTGAGAACAGTGAAAGATGCTATATAAAATAGGGTATTTGACAATATTGCATTTTTAAAAGTGTAGTCCTTAGTGATGTTTTCTTTATTCTCTGATCAACTACAATTCTAGTATGTTGGCAGTCGGAAGATACCTCAGCCCTCTCGATATCCTCATCAGTTGGTAAATAAGCCTGTTGCTTTTAGTATTTTATATTCTCAAAGCTCAGAAATTGCAAAGTTGTATTAGGTAAAAGTGAAATATAATGGATGCAGAGAAGATAGAATAAAATAATTGTGCTAATGCAATTAAGAGGATTAATGGGACATTATTTTCTGGGTTACAATGTAGATCTCTGCACAAGTGACTGAGAGGTCTTTCGACCCTGGGTGTCGTTCAGCTTGTAGGGACTCTTTTCTGAATTTGTCGCCTCCTATACAATTTTTGGCTCCTAGGCCCCTTAGGACTGGTCATTATAGATGCATGCCTTGCACTGTAACTACATTTTTCGCATTTACGGGTTGGGCAATGGGGGTCTCCACTGCTCAAATAGCACCCAGGATAATCTCCATCAGCTGTAACAGGAAGTCACCAAGTTCTTAATGAGCATCTCCTGCTGGTTCTCTGGAACGAGGGTAGGTGTGTGGGGAAGGCAAACTATAAGACCTCATACTATAAATCCTACTCCTCAGAGTGTGATCTGCAGGCCCTGGGAACTTGTTAGAACTGCAGAATTTCGGGCTCCACCTCAGACCCACTGAATCAGAATTTGCACTTTCATAAGATCTGCAGAGGATTCGTATGTGTGCTAAAGCTTGAGGAGCACTGTTTTATGCAACAGTTCTTAAATAGAGGGAAGTTGAACTGGCAAACACCTAAAACCATCTGAAGTTCAACTTCAGAGGATGAGGTTAGTTGTTGCCAGGATAGAAGGGGTTTCATAATTGGTTATAACCACTCCGATAGCTGCAGGTCTAAAGAAATGTGTGAGTGTGAGGTCAGTTATCTACTCAACAATGTGAAGGATATGCTTTGCATTTAGTCCCATCTAAGAAAGTCTGATTAAGCTTTGTCAGCCTGTGGGACAAATCCAAGTAGACCCCAAGGGTTAAAACAAAACAAACCAAAAAGGACAGTGCTGTAGCAAAGTGTAAGGCAGAGGTAAGCTCAAAAATAAGATATGAGGTTGTTGAATAGAACAATGAAAAATCACATGCCAGTATTAATGAGGCCCCACATTATATGCAGCCTAGATTTAGAAGCTAGAGTCAAAAGGGTTTAGTTTAGAGTAGCACATATTCTTACTTAAGCTAAAGGGTTAACTTTGCCTCCCTCCCAGGAATGAAATCAGTGGCATGTCTGGGAATGGGAGTACTGGTGGAAGTTGTGAATGGGGAGCAGTTTCATCCCCCTGAGCACATTTTCCAGCAGTTTTTAAAACTGGAGCAAATCTGATTGAAATTGTCCTAGTCAACAAGACAAAGTCACTGACGCTTGCAGCTGAAAAGAACCTTGAGCTCACTTCAGGTGGGACTTGATCCACAGAACAAAGACGTCACCCAAGGAGTTATTCCTTTCTCTTTTTCTCCTCTGCTTTTTCTTATACTGACTTTATACCAAGGTTGGATACTCATATGGTTTTCAGACGGTGGTCAGCAACTCTAGAGCTACCTGATTTCTCATTTGTCTCGAGTTGGAGAAAAAGACAATCGTTGTCCCGTCAATCTCAGGAAAACGTTTTTAGATGCATTGAGATTAGACTGGCTTAGGTAACATGCACTGTCCTGAAAACATCACTTTTGCCAGTGGAATAGCTGATCTCGTTGGAGCATGTGCTCTGTCCTTGGAACTGGGGAACCTTTCCTCCAACCTCATGGGCCCCCAGATGGAAATCAGGGAGATTAAATGTCCAGCTGCCCCACTTTCCCTGAGCACCTGCTCCATTTGGTGCTCCATTCACAATACTTTCAAGACCTCATGTCAACACCATGAGGCAGGTATTGTTATCTCTATTCTACAGATGTAGGCTCTGAAGTCAAAAGCCCATAAACGAAATCTCTGGGATTGTGGCACTGGTCAGCTTCTTATGTAAGATTCCTGGTTAATGGAAAGGGTACCTAGCTGAGTACTGGGAAAGGGGTAAGTGGGAGAAGAGCTAGATTTATTCTTCCTTCTGTGAGCCTCTGCCTTTCTGTGTGGTCAGTATGACCCTTATATTTATGTGCCCAATGCCTGTTTTTGCCAAACCCTGTTTGTGTGTTGTTACATAGGAAAAGTAGAACCTTTCCCAACACCATTCAGTTCCCTTAATTTTTAAAAAATGTTGCCATGAATTGTTTATATGAAAGAACTAAAATAATTAAAACATTTTTTCTTACAGTTATTTGATTTTTACATTAAACTCTATGCCATGAACACAGATCTGAAGCCAGTGAAAACAATCATACATTGACTTTCCTGTTGCTAAATTAATCAAGTTCTTTAGATATGGTAAAAATAAGAAACATATTCAGATTGGAAAAATAAGCTGTGATTCAAAAACCTCTGGAAATTTCTCCTTTGAAACTGAAATATCCCCCTTAATAAAGAATTTGACAGTAGAACTTTTTGTAACACAAAGTGTATCAGGGAAATCTTTGACAAAATAGTTGAAAGAAACTTAGAGAACACGTAAGTGACCTTAGTTCCAGAATTCAACCTGGGTAAGACTTTCATAGTTCAGAGGGAAATATCATGGAGACACGTATTGTAGAGGAAGTAAACCATTTGATTATACCTTACTCTGAATATAATCTCCATACAATAGATTCTCATGGGCTTCATCCAATATGTTTTTCACAATATAAAAAAAAGTCCTCTACTCACCAAAAAGACAAGAAAACATTTCCAATTTAGCTGTGTTTGACGAGTATTTGCAGTCTCTGACGACCCAAAGTACTATTGGTAAAAATTTTTGCCTGATGGTCTCTGTGACGCTTAATGAAAGGAAAAGACCTAACATTAAAAGCAAATCTGTGTGGTTCGTAGTTTGCTTGGTAGAGATTGAACGCTCTTTCATGTTTCAAATATTTCTAGAAAATATTCAGATTCAAATGGTAAATAAGGAAATGCATCCCCTTTTTGACAGTAAGAGAGTACACATTGCTTAAATTACTATTCTTAGGAGAATAAGGGAAAATATTGCTATTTGTTCCATACCAACTCTGTCCTCAGCACCAGGTTGTGTAACATGGGGTCACAAGAAACCTGTGATGCCGCGCCTGTCTTCAGGGCAATTATGCTAAGGTTTTAAGAAAAGACAGACGAGTAGGACTTTGATTTTTAATATTATTCATCAGCAAGATTTGTCTGTTCTGCCTTCAAAATAAATCTCAAATTTGACAACTGCTCACTGATTCTGCCTCTATCAACCCAGAGTAAGCCATACCATTTCTTACATAGACAACAACCATACCCCTAACTGATCTCCCTGCTTCCATTCCTTGACTCGCAACAATTTATTCTTCATATGGAAACACAGCCAGAATTATCTTTAAAATATAAAGCGCATCATAAAACCCTTCCTTTGCCACCCCCACAAAGTCCAGTGAGGTCCAAATGCACTTAAAGTAAAAATGCAAATTCCTTCTTACTGCCTGGAAGTCTTTACATAATATTCGAGCTGCCCAAATCTCAGATCTCATGTACTCTCACCCTGCTCTTTGAAATCACTACCCTCTGACCACATTTACCTTCCTCTTCTTTTTTTTTAACATCTTTATTAGAGTATAATTGCTTTACAATGGTGTGTTAGTATCTGCTTTATAACAAAGTGAATCAGTTATACATATACATATGTCCCCGTATCTCTTTCCTCTTGCGTCTCCCTCCCACCCACCCTCCCTATTCCTCCCCTCTAGGTGGTCACAAAGCACTGAGCTGATCTCCCTGTGCTATGCGGCTGCTTCCCACTAGCTATCTGTTTTACATTTGGTAGTGTATATATGTCCATGCTACTCTCTCACTTCATCCCAGCTTCCCCTTCCCCCGCCCCTGTCCTCAAGTCCATTCTCTACGTCTGCATCTTTATTCCTGTCCTGCCCCTAGATTCATCAGAACCATTTTTTTTTTAGATTCCATATATATGTGTTAGCATATGGTATTTGTTTTTCTCTTTCTGACTTCACTCTGTATGATGGTCTCTAGGTCCATCCACCTCACTACAAATAACTCATTTAGTTCTTTTTATGGCTGAGTAATATTCCATTGTATATATGTGCCACGTCTTTTTTTTTTTAACATCTTTTTTGGAGTATAATTGCTTTACAATGGTGTGTTAGTTTCTGCTTTATAACAAAATGAATCAGTTATACATATACATATGTTCCCATATCTCTTCCCTCTTGCATCTCCCGCCCTCCCACCCTTCCTATCCCACCCCTCTAGGTGGTCACAAAGCACTGAGGTGATCTCCCTGTGCTATGCGGCTGCTTCCCACTAGCTATCTATTTTACGTTTGGTAGTGTATATATGTCCATGCCACTCTCTCACTTTGTCGCAGCTTACTCTTCCCCCTCCCCATATCAAGTCCCTTCGCTAGTAGGTCTGCATCTTTATTCCTGTGTTGCCCCTAGGTTCTTCCTGACCTTCTTTTTCTTTTTTTTTTTCCTTAGATTCCATATATATGTGTTAGCATACAGTATTTGTTTTTCTATTTCTTACTTCACTCTGTATGATAGACTCTAGGTCCATCCACCTCACAACAAATAACTCAATTTCGTTTCTTTTTATGTGCCACATCTTCTTTATCCATTCATCTGTTGATGGACACTTAGGTTGCTTCTATGTCCTGGCTATTGTAAATAGTGCTGCAGTGTACATTGTGGTACATGTCTCTTTTTGAATTATGGTTTTCTCAGGGTATATGCCCAGTAGTGGGATTGCTGGGTTGTATGGTAGTTCTATTTTTAGTTTTTTAAGGAACCTCCATACTCTTCTCCATAGTGGCTGTATCAATTTACATTCCCACCAACAGTGGAAGAGGGTACCCTTTTCTCCACACCCTCTCCAGCATTTATTATTTATAGATTTTTTGATTTTTTGATGATGGCCATTCTGATTGGTTGTAGTCTTGATTTGCATTTCTCTAATGATTAGTGTTGTTGAGCATCCTTTCATCTGTTTGTTGGCAATCTGTATATCTTCTTTGGAGAAATGTCTGTTTAGGTCTTCTGACCATTTTTGGATTGGGTTGTGTGTTTATTTAAAGTTGAGCTGCATGAGCTGCTTGTTAATTTCGGAGGGTAATTCTTTGTCAGATGCTTCATTTGCCAATATTTTTTCCCATTCTGAGGGTTGTCTTTTGGTCTTGTTTATGGTTTCCTTTGCTGTGCAAAAGCTTTGAAGTTTCATTAGGTCCCATTTGTTTATTTTTCTTTTTATTTCCATTTCTCTAGGAGGTGGGTCAAAAAGAATATTGCTGTGATTTATGTTATAGAGTGTTCTGCCTATGTTTTCCTCTAAGAGTTTGATGGTGTCTGGCCTTACATTTAGGTCTCTAATCAATTTTGAGTTTATTTTTGTGTATGGTGTTAGGGAGTGTTCTAATTTCATACTTTTACATGTACCTGTTCAGTTTTCCCAGCACCACTTATTGAAGAGGCTGTCATTTCTCCACTGTATATTCTTGCCTCCTTTATCAAAGATAAGGTGACCATATGTGCGTGGGTTTATCTTTGGGCTTTCTATCCGGCTCCATTGATCTATATTTCTGTTTCTCTGCCAGTACCATACTCTCTTGATGACTGTAGCTTTGTAGTATAGTCTGAAGACAGGGAGCCTGATTCCTCCAGTTCTGCTTTTCTTTCTCAAGATTGCTTTGGCTACTCGGGGTCTTTTGTGTTTCCATACAAATTGTGAAACTTTTTGCTCTAATTCTGTGAAAAATGACATTGGTAGTTTCATAGGGATTGCATTGAATCTGTAGATTGCTTTGGGTAGTAGAGTCATTTTTCACAATGTTGATTCTTCCAATTCAAGAACATGGTATATCTCTCTATCTGTTTGTAACACCTTTAATTTCTTTCATCAGTGTCTTATAATTTTCTGCATACAGATCTTTTGTCTCCTTAGATAGGTTTATTCCTAGATATTTTATTCTTTTTGTTGCAATGGTAAATGGGAGTGGTTTCTTAATATCACTTTCAGATTATTCATTATTAGTGTATAGGAATGCAAAAGATTTCTGTGCATTAATTTTGTATCCTGCTACTTTACTAAATTCATTGATTAGCTCTAGTAGTTTTCTGGTAGCATCTTTAGGATTCTCTATGTATAGTATCATGTCATCTGCAAACAGTGGCAGCTTTACTTCTTCTTTTCCAATTTGAATTCATTTTATTTCTTTTTCTTCTCTGATTGCTGTGGCTAAAACTTCCAAACCTATGTTGAATAATAGTGGTGAGAGTGGGCAACCTTGTCTTGTTCCTGATCTTAGTGGGAATGGTTTCAGTTTTTCACCATTGAGGATGATGTTGGCTGTGGGTTTGTCATATATGACCTTTATTATGTTGAGGAAAGTTCCCTCTATGCCTACTTTCTGGAATGTTTTTATCATAAATGGGTGTTGAATTTTGTCAAAAGCTTTCTTTGCATCTATTGAGATGTTCATATGGTTTTTCTCCTTAGGTTTGTTAATATGGTGTATCACGTTGACTTATTTGCATATATTGAAGAATCCTTGCATTCCTGGGAGAAACCCCACTTGATCATGGTGTATGATCCTTTTAATGTGCTGTTGGATTCTGTTTATTAGTATTCTGTTGAGGATATTTGCATCTATGTTCATCAGAGATATTGGCCTGTCGTTTTCTTTCTTTGTGACATCTTTGTCTGGTTTTGGTATCAGAGCGATGGTGGCCTTTTAGAATGAGTGTGGGAGTGTTCCTCCCTCTGCTATATTTTGGAAGTGTTTGAGAAGGATAGATGTTAGCTCTTCTCTAAATGTTTGATAGAATTCGCCTGTGAAGCCATCTGGTCCTGGGCTTTTGTTTGTTGGAAGATTTTTAATCACAGTCTCATTTTCAGTGCTTGTGATTGGTCTGTTCATATTTTCTATTTCTTCCTGGTTCAGACTCAGAAGTTGTGCATTTCTAAGAATTTGTCCATTTCTTCCAGGTTGTCCATTTTTTTGGCATAGAGTTGCTTGTAGTGATCTCTCATGATCCTTTGTATTTCTGCAGTGTTAGTTGTTACTTCCCCTTTTGCATTTCTAATTCTGTTGATTTGAGTCTTCTCCCTTTTTTTCTTGATGAGTCTGGCTAATGGTTTATCAATTTTATTTATCTTCTCAAAGAACCTGCTTTTAGTTTTATTGGTCTTTGCTATCGTTTCCTTCATTTCTTTTTCATTGATTTCTGCTCTGATCTTTATGATTTCTTTCCTTCTGTTAACTCTGGGGTTTGTTTTGTTCTTCTTTCTCTAATTGCTGTCACTGTAATGTTAGGTTGTTTATTTGAGATGTTTCTTGTTTCTTAAAGTGAGATTGTATTGCTGTAAACTTCCCTCTTAGAACTGCTTTTGCTGCATCCCATAAGTTTTGGGTCGTCATGTTTTCATTGTCATTTGTTTGTAGGTATTTTTGGATTTCCTCTTTGATTTCTTTAGTGATCTCTTGGTTATTAAGTAGTGTGTTGTTTAGCCTCCATGTGTCTGTATTCCTTACCAATTTTTTCCTGTAATTGGTATCTAGTCTCATGGTGTTGTGGTTGGAAAAGATACTTGATATGATTTCAATTTTCTTAAATTTACCAAGGCTTGATTTGTGACCCAAGATATGATCTATCCTGGAGAATGTTCCATGAGCACTTGAGAAGAATGTGCATTCTGTTGTTTTTGGATGGAATGTCCTATAAATATCAATTAAGTCCATCTCGTTTAATGTATCATTTAAAGCTTGTGTTTCCTTATTTATTTTCATTTTGGATGATCTGTCCATTGTTGAAAGTGGGGTGTTAAAGTTCCCTACTATGAGTGTGTTACTGTCAGTTTCCCCTTTGATGGCTGTTAGTATTTGCCTTATGTATTGAGGTGCTCCTATGTTGGGTGCATAAATATTTACAATTGTTATATCTTCTTCTTGGATTGATCCCTGCATCATTATGTAGTGTCCTTCTTTGTCTCTTGTAATAGTTTTTATTTTAAAGTCTATTTTGTCTGATATGAGAATTGCTACTCCAGCCTTCTTTTGATTTCCATTTGCAAGGAATATCTTTTTCCGTACTTTTACTCTGTATGTGTCCCTAGGTCTGAACTGGGTCTCTTGTAGACAGCATATATACGCGTCTTGTTTTTGTATCCATTCAGCCAGTCTGTGTCTTTTGGTTGGAGCATTTAATCCTTTTTCATTTAAGATAATTATCGATACATATGTTCCTATTACCATTTTCTTAATTGTTCTGGGTTTGTTATTGTAGGTCTTTTCCTTCTCTTGTGTTTCCTGCCTAGAGAAGTTCCTTTAGCATTTGTTGTAAAGCTGGTTTGGTGGTGCTGAATTCTCTTAGCTTTTGCTTGTCCGTAAAGATTTTAATTTCTCCAAAAAATCTGAATGAGATTCTTGCTGGGTAGAGTAATCTTGGTTGTAGGTTTTTCTCCTTCATCACTTTAAATATGTCCTGCCACTCCCTTCTGGCTTGCAGAGTTTCTGCTGAAAGATCAGCTGTTAACCTTATGAGGATTCCCTTATGTGTTATTTGTAGTTTTTCCCTTGCTGCTTTTAATATTTCTTCTTTGTATTTAATTTTTGATAGTTTGAGTAATATGTGTCTTGTGTGTTTCTCCCTGGATTTATCCTGTACGGGACTCTCTGTGCTTCCTGGACTTGATTAACTATTTCCTTTCCCATATTAGGGAAGTTTTCAACTATAATCTCTTCAAATATTTTCTCAGTCCCTTTCTTTTTCTCTTCTTCTGGGACCCCTATAATTCGAATGTTAGTGTGTTTAAAGTTGTCCCAGAGGTCTCTGAGACTGTCCTCAATTCTTTTCATTCTTTTTTCTTTATTCTGCTCTGCAGTAGTTATTTCCACTATTTTATCTTCCAGGTCACTTATCCGTCCTTCTGCCTCAGTTATTCTGCTATTGATCCCTTCTAGAGAATTTTTAATTTCCTTTATTGTGCTGTTCATCACTGTTTGTTTGCTCTTTAGTTCTTCTAAGCCCTTGTTAAACGTTTCTTGTATTTTCTCCATTCTATTTCCAAGATTTTGGATCATCTTTACTATCATTATTCTGAATTCTTTTTCAGGTAGACTGCCTGTTTCCTCTTCATTTGTTAGGTCTGGCAGGTTTTTACCTTGCTCCTTCATCTGCTGTGTGTTTCTCTGTCTTCTCATTTTGCTTAACTTACTGTGTTTGGGGTCTCCTTTTTGTAGGCTGCAGTATTGTAGTTCCCGTTGTTTTTGATGTGTGTCCCCAGTGGCTAAGGTTGGTTCAGTGGGTTGTGTAGGCTTCCTGGTGGAGGGGACTAGTGCCTGTGTTCTGGTGGATGAGGCTGGATCTTGTCTTTCTGGTGGGCAGGTTCACGTCTGGTGGTGTGTTTTGGGGTGTCTGTGGCCTTATTATGATTTTAGGCAGCCTCTGTGCTAATGGATGGGGTTGTGTTTCTGTCTTGCTAGTCGTTTGGCATAGGGTGTCCAGCACTGTAGCTTGCTGGTTGTTGAGTGGAGGTGGGTCTTGGTGTTGAGATGGAGATCTCTGGGAGATTTTTGCCGTTTGAAATCACATGGAGCTTGGAGGTCTCTTGTGGACCCATGTCCTGACCTTGGCTCTCCCACCTCAGTGGCTCAGCCCTGACGCCTGTTGGAGCACCAAGAGCCTCTCCTCCCCACAACTCAGAATAAAAGCGAGGAAAAAAACAAAGAAAGAAAATCAAATCACATCAAATCAAATGGAGTAAAATCAAGTCAAATGAAGTTGTTAAAATAAAATATAAAAAATAATTATTGAGAAAAAGAATATTTTAAGTAATAAAAAAAAAACTGGACAGACAGAACCCTAGGACAAATGGTAAAAGCAAAGCTATACAGACAAAATCACACATAAAAGCATACACATACACACTCACAAAAAGAGAGAAAGGGGAAAAATATATATATATCGTTGCTCCCAAAGTCCACCTCCTCAATTTGGGATGACTCGTTGTCTATTCATGTATTACACAGATGCAGGGTACATCAAGTTGATTGTGGAGCTTTAATCCGCTGCTTCTGAGGCTGCTGGGAGAGATTTCCCTTTCTCTTCTTTGTTCTCACAGCTCCCAGGGGCTCAGCTCTGGTTTTGGCTCCGCCTCTGCGTGTAGGTCACCTGAGGACGTCTGTTCTTCGCTCAGACAGGACGGGGTTAAAGGAGCCGTTGATTCGGGGGCTCTGGCTCACTCAGGCTGAGGGGAGGGAGGCGCACGGAGTGCGGGGCGGGCCTGTGGCGGCAGAGGCCGGCATGACGTTGCTACCAGTCTGAGGCGCGCTGTGCGTTCTCCCGGGGTAGTTGTCCCTGGATCCCGGGACCCTGGCAGTGGCGGGCTGCACAGGCTCCCCGGAAGGGAGGTGTGGATAGTGACCTGTGTTCGCACACAGGCTTCTTGGTGGCGGCAGCAGCAGCCTTAGCGTCTCATGCCCGTCTCTGGAGTCCGCGCTTTTAGCCGCGGCTCGCGCCCGTCTCTGGAGCTCCTTTAAGCAGACCTCTAAATCCCCTCTCCTCGCGCACCAGGAAACAAAGTGGGAAGAAAAAGTATCTTGTCTCTTCGGCAGCTCCAGACTCTTTCCAGGAGTCCCTCCTGGCTAGCTGTGGCGCACTGGCCCCTTCAGGCTGTGTGCACAACGCCAACCCCAGTCCTCTCCCTGCGCTCCGATGGAAGCCCGAGCCTCAGCTCCCAGCCCCACCTGGCTCCCAGACCCGCCCTCACCGGCGGGTGAGTGGACAAGCCTCTCGGCCTGGTGAGTGCCGGTCGGCACCGATCCTCCGTGCGGGAATCTCCCCGCTTTTCCCTCCGCACCCCTGTTGCTGTGCTCTCCTCCACGGCCCCGAAGCTTTCCCCCTCCGCCCCCCACAGTCTCCACCCACGAAGGGGCTTCCTAGTGTGTGGAAACCTTTCCTCCTTCACAGCTCCCTCCCACTGGTGCAGGTCCCGTCCCTATCCTTTTGTCTCTGTTTATTCTTTTTTCTTTTGCCCTACCCAGGTACGTGGGGAGTTTCTTGCCTTTGAGGAAGTCTGAGGTCTTCTGCCAGCGTTCAGTAGGTGTTCTGTAGGAGTTGTTCCACGTGTAGATGTATTTGTGATGTATTTGTGGGGAGGATGGTGATCTCTGCGTCTTACTCTTCTGCCATTTTGAAGCTCTCCCCAACCTTCCTGTTCTTTGAAGGCAACATAGAAAATTTGCCATTGTTTCTGTATGAAATGTGCTTTTCCTATATGTTTGGGTGGATGGTTCCTTCTCATCATTCAGATTTCACTTCCAAATCACGTCAGCAAAGAAGATGTTTCTTGACTGCCCTATCTAAAAATATCCTATTTCACTTATTTATGTGGGTATCATTTGTCTTCCCCAATATCAGTGGAATGTTCAGTCCATGAGGTCTGTGTTTCTGTCTGTCTTGTTTATCACCCTATCCCCAGCATTTTAATATTGCACCTCGTGTATAACAGAGTCTCAATAACATGACAATAAATACATGTACTGAAAATGCCCCAGGATTTTAGACAAATGTAAAAGCGTTCAGACCTGGATGATTTAGTCAATATTTTGAGTAGTTGCACCAGTTGGAGTAAGCATCTTGAGGTTAAATAATATTTTAATAGATTCTGGGGAGGAAGGGGGTGATGCCCGTGATTTTTTCCACTACCTTTACCTCTACTCTGATCAGAAAATACAGGATAAATTTCTTTGGGATTAAAAAAGAAAGGAAAACCTCTTGCAAATATTTTTAAAGTTTCTGAGAGGACTTTTTTAATTTGGAGAAGTTTTAAAAATTAAAAAGGAAAAATATAGTACTTAATGTCTTAACAAAGTATTAATTTGATCGAGTTTCAGAAAAGACCTCATTAAGCTGCGTGATAAAGTGATTATTCAGTGTCACTTTCCTTGGGTTTTCAGCAATTATCTGGAATGGTTTTTAGAATGAGGCAACATTTTCCTTTTCAGTAGCACTTGAAACCTCCTTGATGTTGACACAGAAATGCTGATAGGAAGAGCTGGCGAACAAAGGATTGCAAGTCTTGACTCATACTTGCTAAAAATATCACATCCACCTCAGGAAGGTTTAGAAGTATGTCAAAGGCATTCTTGAGCCTTTTTTCTCCCTTTAAGACCATTCACAACTAACTTTTGAGAGTGAAATGATGATGAAATTTGACTCACTCAGGTCCTAGTCCATTTCTGAGCATATAATTGGAATTAAACCTTAATATATAATTTTCTAACTATTTTTTCTCCTTTCGTGGCCTTTTAAGCTTTACATAACCTTTGTGCTTCCTTGTTCCATTAATCCTCCAAATGCCAGCATCCTGCCAAGAGAGGATTCATTGCAGTATTTCCATCATTGTCAACAAAGCCGCAAGATCATTCTAGTATATTGGACTCACCCATCCATGAGAAAATGCTGTTTTGTATTTGAAACTATTTGTTGATTCTTATTCAACTCTGTGACGAAAGTAGAATTTTTTTCCCTAATGTTTTATTACCAGTTAAAGCACAGAGAGGTATTTTATTTTAATTTGGATAAAGAATAAATAATAGAGAGCTGGAATTTCTTAAATTAGGTACATTTTTGGTAGTTAGTTCTATAGTTAATCTTCTTAATTTATCACTTAGAGTAGGGCAATTACCATAATATGGAAATGAGCCAGGATTATGGTATCACTGGGAGGTGATTGTAATTTTTAAGTTTGCACCAAGGAAGTATATTGAATAGCTTAAATTTCTGTATTATCAATTACGGTAGTTTTTGTGCTCAGGTCCGCTATGTTTTGCATCACATTTCAAAAGGTGATTTCTCTTATCAAACAACCTTAGGAGACAATGTTCTTTCTTCTATCACTACCCCGATGGAGTTGATCAATGCTGCCTTTAATTTAATTGAAAATGGTTGATCAATAAGGTCAATGTTTATGGATTTATTTCCATCTTTTGATGTGGCAAATCATTAGTTATCATTATCTAAATTAGCCCAGATTGCCATGAAAAGTGGAGGGCATAAATTGCTTTATGGATTTCTGAGAGCGTAGTACACATGTAATTTTTCTTAACACACATACTTTTCAGCAGTTACCTTGTACCAGGTTTTAATTTCTATGCTGCAATTTCTCCAGCAGTCTAGAGGTATCTATGTCAGACAGGATGTAATAAAAGGATCAAGTTTTAAAAAGTACAAAAAAGTGAGGTCTCTGGAATCATAAAAAAATCCACATTATTATAGACACAATTTCAATGAATACCATGTAGTGAAACACCACGGGGGTGCTTCAGGAATGGACCTGTTTCCAGAAGGCAAGATGGACTTCAGGGGAAAAAAATAAAGTAAGAAGAAATGAATGCAAATACTTTTCAGTCTCTTACTCTGAAGACCCATGTTATAGGTTGAATTGTGTCCTTCACCCCACCACAGTTTATATGTTGAAATCCTATTCTAGTCATTCATAATGTGACCTTATTTGAAGGTAAGGTCTTTATAGAGGGAATCAAGTTAAAATGAGGTCATTAGGGTAGGACCAAATCCAGTAGGACTGGTGTCCTTGTAAGAAGAAGAAATCTGGGTACAGATATGCATAGAGAAAAGGCAATGTGAAGAGACACAGGAATAAGATAGCCATCTACAAGTCCAGGAGAGATGCCTGGAGCATATCTTTCCCTCATAACCCTCAGAAGGAACCAACCCTGTCACCACCTTGTTTTTGGACATCTGGCCTGTAAACCTGTAAGACAATAGATTTCTATTGTTTAAGGCACTGAATTTGTGTTACTTTGTTATGACAGCCCTAGCAAACTAACACAGCCCATGAATTATGACTAACATTTCATATTAAACGACATGGAAGCTTTCCCAAACACCAGGATGCTAAAATCGACACGAGTCACATTAACTGTTTTCATTGAACTTTGGAATTTAGAATCCAAAGAAATTTAGAAACCAAGCAGAGTTATATCAAAGCATTTTATAATCAAAGATTCAAGTGCATGCTGCTTGAGGGAATTGATTTCCATGTATATCTTTTAAAAAGGAACCCTTTTTTTTTTGTAGTGATGAGACCAAGGCACAATCCTTGATAAGCCTGATTCTGAATGTTAAGTAACCCAAGGGTGAGGAACTACAATTTATGGGGAATTCAGTCAACTAGCATTGGTTGTACTGTGGGACTCTGGTGTTTGAATTATAAAATGGCAAAGGGAATCTATCATGGAGATTTATCCTGGACTAGCTTGCATCTGGACCAAAAGTGATCTATCAGGTTTGTCATTTTATATTGAAGTCCACAAACTACCTATTCTGCATACCCCAGGTTGTGTACCTGGGTTGCATAGCACAGATCAATCTCTGATGCTTGCTGGTGGAAAGGGTGTGTGTTTTGTAGGTTCTTTTTGGTAATGACAGTTGAAACCCATTTCCTTGGTTCCTCTGGATGTTAACATGATCAATTATGGATGAGTACAGAAGTGGAGTTTAGAATCAGGGCTAACTCTGAGCCATATGGTAAGAAGTCAGAGGTACCTTTCTTTGGTTCCATGAATCTCTCCTTGATCTTAGACATTTCATGAAGTCCTCTGGCTTCCCAGAACTCCCTCTGTGCCTTCCTCCACAGGAGCAAGGATGAAGGTCAGCATTGATCGAGCACTTGAGAGACACCATGTGCTGCACACAACTCTTTATAAGTGTTATACTCACATCAACTGTTTGACATTAATGATATTATTATGTTCGATTTACGGAAGAAACTGAGGCTTAAGGAGGTTAAGTTACTTGCGCAGTGTTATCTAGCAATAAATGCTGGAGCCGGGACTCCAACCCAGGACTGATATTCTTTTTTTTTTTTTTTTTTTTTTTCGGTACATGGGCCTCTCCCATCGCGGAGCACAGGCTCCGGACACACAGGCCCAGCGGCCATGGCTCACGGGTCCAGCCGCTCCGCAGCATGTGGGATCCTCCCGGACCGGGGCACGAACCCGTGTCCCCTGCATTGGCAGGCGGACTCTCAACCACTGCGCCACCAGGGAAGCCCCAGCACTGATATTCTTAAGACATGGTCCCTGCTGCCTTCCCTAACAGCCTCTCAGGCATCATATTTCTCCATCAAATCCTGCCTGGTCTGTCTGAACAACTAATCGTTGATAGTGTAACAATGAGTTATAGTCGATCTCTTCACTTGTGGAAAGGACATCTGCATTCCACTGGATGTTTATGAAATAATGTGTTGGCAGAGAGAAATGAAACTCATGGTGGGATCTCTTGTTCTCATTCTGGCAAAATGCATAATCTTAGACAAATCATGACCTCATGACCCCTGGTTTTATCATCTCTAAATGTCAGGGTTGGATTAACTACTCTTTAAAGATCCCCGGCAGGCTTAAAATTCTAAGATTCTTTCACATTCAGTGTAACTCCTTTTCAACCCATGTGTGTACTTGGTCCTTGACTGAACCTTTTTATAAGTTGGAAATTGGAAATACAAAGTCGTGATAAATATGAGAAAATGGTCAAGTCACTTAATAGCTCTTAGCCTCAGTTTCCTTATCTACAAAATGAGATACTAAGAATACTACCTCGTAGGGTTGATACTACACATGCCTAGCAAAATACCTGGAACAGGGTAAGTAAGTGCTCACCAGCTCTAGCTATAATAACATGATAATCATTGGTGTGATCAGTTCTATTATTATCTCCCCAGGAAAATCACAGTATGTTTAGGGTTATAGAAAAAGCACCCATCATGACTACTTTTTTATCATAAGGCATTTTATGCAGAGTATATAGTTTAACTTTGTATTCTACAGGTATCCGTATCTCACTAAAAGCTGGGTAATATTTATATCCAGCAGTCTGTCAACTATGTGTTCATTTACGCATGCGGACTCTCACCCACCTCCAAGCTGTGAGAACAATAGGAGCTTTAATAGTCTGAAGCAAGAAGGATATTAGCTCCATGAATCTTTATTTTAAATTACATTTCTGAGTTAGAGGTGTCAACATGGTAGAACAAGTTAAGTGAGATTGTATTCCCCAGTAGGGCTATTGATGTTGGTTACAAATAAATTGCTGGTACAGGTGATGATAGCAAAGTCCATGCCATCTTTTATTTAACGGAGTATTTTTCTTGTTAGCAGCTCCTTCTGTATGCTTTCCTTTCTTCTGTGTCACATCAATCATATTTGACACATTGCCCAATGTCAGGGTAAAAAAAATGCATTATCCCGTTCACCAGCCATATGTTTGTTCTCACACCAGGTGAGACATCTGGATGTGTAACTAAATGTTACACCCTTTCATCCAGTTATTTAGTGCTGTGTTACTACACAGAGCCAGAAAATAAACTCCAGAGTTCTTTCTTTCTTTTTTTTTGCGGTACGCGGGCCTCTCACTGCTGTGGCCTCTCCCATTGCGGAGCACAGGCTCCGGACGTGCAGGCTCAGCGGCCATGGCTCACGGGCCCAGCCGCTCCGCGGCATGTGGGATCTTCCCGGACCGGGGCACGAACCCGTGTCCCCTGCATCGGCAGGCGGACTCTCAACCACTGTGCCACCAGGGAAGCCCAAGAATTCTTTCTGTTATCAGGAGAAAGATCATAGCATCTTGAGCCTGAAGCCCTAAGGCCAAGGTCTAGTTTTTTCTCTTAATAGTTGCACAGCCTTGGGCAGAATTAGGATCAATTGAGAGAAAATGTTTGGAAGCATTGTATGGATTCTTGAAGCTCACGTTAAAAGAATCCTAGGAGTCCCTCTACTTGGCTATACAATGGCCTAGCAATCTGTGCCTTTGGAGAGAAAGTTAAGAAGATTTCAGAGCTAAACCACTAATACCAGCCAAGATGTATCTAGGGCTGACTGTAGGCCATGAACTCTTCCAAGCACTTTGCATGGAATTGGATTTAAACCTAAAAACAAGCCTGTGAAGTGGGCACTATTATTTTCCCCATTTTATAGACAGCATAACTAAGGACCAGAGAGAAGAATAAACAACTCGCCCAAGATCAGAAGATCAAGATTTGAACTCAGTTTGATTCTAGAGTCTGTATCTTTAACGTATATAATACTCTCTATACCACCTCTTGGACCAAAGTTATTTACTCAACTTGCGGCACTATCACTTACTAGCTTTGTTTTTTGTTGTTGTTGTTTTTCAATCTATAAAATGGGGATAGGATTACCTACCTTAAAAATATTGTTATGACAGTTAATTGAGAGAATGCATGTAAAAGCACTTAACAATGTTGGTTTATGGTAAGTAAATAAAAGGTAGCAGGTTTTCCTGGAAGCCCAGTGGTTAAGACTTTGCCTTCCAGTGCAGGGGGGTGTGGGTTTGATTCCTGGTTGGGGAGCTAAGATCCCACATGCCTCGTGGCCAAAATCTAAAACATAAAACAGAAGCAATATTGTTAACAAATTCAATAAAGACTTTAAAAATGGTCCACATGAAAAAAAATAAATAAATACATAAATAAATGAAAGGTAGCTCTTCCTAGTGACTAGGTTATATAATATTTGTGATCAAACAAGTATAGCAATACTGATTTAATTAATTTGAAAAATAAATTTTAAAACCCTCACCTCCTGAGAACCAATCCAAGAGAACAGTGTTTTTTGTTTTGTTTTGTTTTGTTTCATTTGTTTGTTTCTTTGTCTTTTGGGAGAAAGTTCCCCGAAGGATAATATTTTAGGTCAATTCTTAATATAGTCTTATTACATAGAATAACTGATAGCTCTCAAGTTATTATTGTTTTTGCTTCATTCCAATAGAAAAACATGTTCTGAATATGGAAAATTCTGTTTATTTTTTCCTTCTATTTTAGGTACAATGGACATTTATTGAGTACTGTTAATGGGAATGGATGTTTTGGGCTCCGTCTCTTTCTCCTTTACTTCCTCCTTCCCTTCATGTCCTATCTTCACTTAACAATTTCATGTTCAGAACAATCCTGTAAGACAGACTTTTTTGTTTTTGATTTTCTTTTGGTTGTGTAGTTTAGGAATGAAGGTTTTAAGTAATTGCATCATGTCTCGTAAATTAAAAATGAGAAGCAATATTTTAACCCATGTAAGGACTCGAGGCCCAGAGTGCTATCCAAGAAAACATGAAATATTGCTATTATTGGTAAGCATAATGATGAAAGCTACCGTTTGTTGGGTACTTACTATAGGCCAGATACATTGCTACATGCTTGGCATACATTTCCTAATTTAATTACCACACGTTGTTGTGATCGACACTTGGGTATCAGCGGGCAACTCTTTTTGCTCACCCTTTTATCTTATGATCTGGGGTCTTTAGTCATTTTCATTACTTTTGCTTAGAGTGACTTTTTTGCTTGTTTGTTTTTTACTGGACTTTTAATTTTATTTATTTATTTTTGGCTGTGTTGGGTCTTCGTTTCTGTGCGAGGGCTTTCTCTAGCTGTGGCGAGCAGGGGCCACTCTTCATCGCGGTGCACGGGCCTCTCACTGTCGCGGCCTCTCTTGTTGCGGAGCACAAGCTCCAGACGCGCAGGCTCAGTAGCTGTGACTCACGGGCCTAGTTGCTCCGTGGCATGTGGGATCTTCCCAGACCAGGGCTCGAACCCGTGTCCTCTGCATTGGCAGGCAGATTCTCAACCACTGCTCCACCAGGGAAGCCCTAGAGTGACCTTTATGTGATTGATTTGCTTCTCAGAATCCTCCATTCCTCATGTTGTGAGGAGTACAAGTTTATAATTAGGGAGTAAATTTGGTCATCACCTTTGATAGGACAATGGGCGAAACTGACACATTTTATAGAGACTTGTCAGAATGTGCCGACTTTCTGTTGGTTTCTATAAACAGCTAAAACAGTTTTTGGCAACACTTATCCCGAATAAATTGCAAGATTATGATGTTTTCAGACCCAAAATGAAAGTGGCCCATTCTTGTTCTTTTAGTGCCCTCATAAAAGTCAAATGTTTAATCTCAGAAGGAAATTTAAAAGATAGAAGTAAAACCTTAATGAGATGTAGCATAAAGAATAGAAGAAGTCCATTTCCATGAAATGACTTGTGATGAGGTTGCTTCAAGGAAATGAACTATAAAATAGAACATTTTAGAAATTTAAAATCCACTGGTAAACATTGTGCTTTAAAAACAATGTCAATAAGACTAAACATTTAGTAAATAGAAGGGATTAGACAATTAATATCCAATAAGTGTTATTTTTCCAAAACACTAGAAATGCGTCACCAAAACAAACCCCCACATTTTAAAAAATAGATGAGTATTTTCAAAATTTTTCAGTCCATAAAACCTGAGAAGTTACTGGGTCACAGCAGAAGGAGGATTCTTTCTAATCCTTTATTCAGCCCTTTGTGTAACAGTACCTCCTGTCCCACATGTATGGACATGTGTAAACATACACACACACCATGCCAGTCATCATTTCTCCCAGTGCTTGTTAAATGGAAGGCACTCAAGAAATGGTAACAATTCTAATTATATTCATCTTATTCTTTAATACAGTTGATAAAGAAAAAGAATAAACCTGGATTGTTAAAACACTATGGGAAAATCTTTATAATTCTTATACCATATCATTTTATTTTTCTTATCACCCCAGTGTGTCCTCATTTATTGGTTTAGAAATAATGTAGCAACACAAAATTGTGTTGTGTCTCCAAAGAACATTTTTCTAAGTGTCTTAATTGTACACGACACTGTGGTAGGTGCTGACGCGCGGGGCATAGGAAAGATGCATGGTGACATTTGGCTTCTGCTTCCCAAATACAGATCTTGCCCAAGATATAGATGATTGTTGTTGATTTGTAATGATCAAACTTGCGGAGTCAGGTCAATAAGCCTAGACACATTTTTAATGGATTTTTTAATGGATTTGACTTTAGAAATCAGATTATTTGCCAAAGGAGAGTGACACAGTTTTAATTATTAGCTGAAAGAGAACTCTTTTAATCTAGATTGGCTGGATTTTGGTACTGATTTTGAATAAATCATCAATGATTAACTATAAGGAACCAATCTACTGTGCCATATTTGTAGATAAAATGTGGCTACTCTTCCCCATTCCTAGGCTTCTTCCCTCTACCCTTCCTTCCTTCCTTCTTTCCTTCCTCCTTCCCTTCCTTTCTCCCTTGCTTCCTTCCTCTGTCTCTCCCTCTCTTCCTTTGCATTTCACAATTCCATCAGTTAATTTCTTTTCCACTGCTAGCCACATTACACTATGCCTAGTTACAACCCTAGTTAAAACCCTAGTCAGAGTAGATAAAAGGTAAACCTAGGAGGAGGGGAATATGAAAGCTCAAAATTGTTTCTGAACTTCTAGTGGCACTGATGCCCTCAACAAATTAAGGCACCTTCAGATTCCACAATTGAGTTCCTTAGAATTTACTGTTATTATCTATTGATTTCAATCTACCATCTAATGGTAACAAAGATACCTGTATGCTAGCTGGATGTTGTAGCCCCCTTCTCCGTCTGGTTCTCTTTCTTCTGACACTAACAAGACTTAACTGGGAGGCAATATAACGCCGTGGGGAGCTCTGTAGTCTTGGTGGGAGTTAGGCTGTTCAATTCCAGTCCCTGTTCAGCCACATGCTGGTCTGTGCCACCATGAGCAGTTACTTAAAATATCTAGGCTTCTTTTGTGCCATCTCTAATATGGAGTAACACTAGTACACGTTTCTACCTCCCAGGGCTACTGTGAATGTTAGTTGAGTTAATGCACGTAGAAGCTCAGTTCCCAGGATGTGGGATTTTCAGTGCTAAAACCAGGGCAGTCTCATGCAAACTGGGACAGGTGACCACTCTCTCTGTGCCAGGCACAGTGCTAAGTATTTTGTGTTGGTTACCCCATTTCATCCTCGCAGCTACCGTATAAGACTGTGCAAGTTTTAGCACTAAAGTTCTGTATCCTGAAAAAACGTCAGTGCTGGGCAGAGTGGGACAGTTGGTCACTCTAGCACTTAGTAATTAACCATTATTCTTGTTATTCTTAGGGCTGTTATTAAAGCCTTTATCATAGTTCAAAAGAAAAACACCAAAATAAATATTGGTTATTTTCTTGACTTTTATGTATATGATATTGTCATTCTATCTAGAAATTCTCTGGTATCTTCTGCCCTTCTACCCTCCTTTCTCAAATAGGCCTTTCTCTTCTGTTCATTCAGGACTCAGATGACCCATCTCATGTCTTTTCTATTTCTTCTCTTGACCATAAATAGAAATTTACAGTGGCTGAAACCTCTCATGCACACCTGAGTAAAGGAGTTGAGGTCCAATATGGTAATGTAAATCAAAGTCTTTTCCCTCATATATGCTATAATTTACTGTTGTAAGTGTTGCATACTATGAAGTCTCAATGAGAATAGGGAAAAATAAGACTAAATGATTAGATTATTATTTGTGATGTGTTTTGGTAATATTTTTGTCCTTA
The DNA here is from genome assembly GCF_963455315.2 of Globicephala melas. NCBI lineage: Eukaryota > Metazoa > Chordata > Mammalia > Artiodactyla > Delphinidae > Globicephala > Globicephala melas. The sequence continues at coordinate 154,042,621 of NC_083315.2, forward strand.
TTAGTCATATACAGCCCTGCTTTTTCTGCATAGCATAGTCTAACAATGAAGAGTTAGTCTTTTAAAAGACTAAATTAGGTGAAATCTACCTTTTATTAAATTATCCTAATATAAAACCAGGTGACCTGATTAAAACCAGCCTTCTTTGCTACCGCCTACTATTTCAAAGAAAAGGTCACCTTAACGCTTACTTCCTCTTGCCACTTATGTTTGGGGGTGTGTTATTCATGCAGGCACAGTTCTTCATGACTGGAACCTTGAGAGCCCGATTTTTGCTATTGTTTTTAATGCTGCCAGCTGTGTTGTTCTAAAGCTCTTGTTTTCCCTGGAACGCAGAACTTTTCCCCAGCTCCCTAGTTCAGCCTTCAGTGTCACGCCTGGAGGCTGCGTGCTCATGCCTTTGAAATTGTGTTCAAGAGTGTGTTTAAATCCATTTACAATCTCACTTCACTTAAAATAATTGCAGAAGGTGAAACAACGTTGGTAGGGAAAACATCCATTAACATCTCTGTTTTTATTTATTTTAGGCATAATGCAGTTTCCTGTTATTGGATTATAATCTTTGCCTGTTGTGGTGGTATCTATCTGCCCCCTTCCCCAATTCAACCAAAGCTCCTGGTGATGTGTTCAATTCGATAAATGAATGTGTTGAAAGATGCCATAAAAGGCATTAATTCCTAATTGTGTATGGCTGTGATATTTAATGTAGCTGGTTCTGAAACAGTTGTGGACCTGAGCTTTTGGAGAAAGTCTGAAATGTAAAGAGTGGGCATTACTATCATTGACTTTTGCAGAACATTGTGAATGGAACATTATGAATGTTTCTATTAAATAATATGAAAGACTTTTCAACAAGAAAATCTTGCAGTCTGTACTCCCTATTATCATCTTCCCTTCCGTATAACAAATTTCAGTTTAGTTACTGAAGGCAGTAGCTACAATTATGGATATCTTTCTACTTTGAGGATATTTGGAATTTGTTGTAAAGGTCTTTTAAAAATCTTTAAGGAAAATGTTAACTTCCATTCCCCTAAAAAGGAAGGCAAACAAACAAACAGACATTTGAACTGGGTTGAGTTTGGTCAAGCTTAGGGTGACCAATCATCCCAATTTTCCTAGGACTGTCACAATCTTAGCACTGAAAGTTCCTTGTCCTGGGGCAGCTCTCACTCCTGGGAAAAATGGGAGGGTTAGTCACCTTAATTTTGATACTATTTATTAGCATGAAATATGGAAGCAATGACAAAAGAGATATGCATATCTCCTGTTAACCTGATGCGAACTTTTAAAGTCACATATACTGTTCCACTGGTCCTTGGGAAACTGATGTGTGGATGGGCAAGCAAATGACTCGAGGGAACGAGGGCAGGGCATCTGTTAGATTGGTACCCTCTCTGTGTCTCTTTAGAGTGGTTCTAACACCTATTCAATCCACTGGTCTCTTCTTTTGAATACTTACTGTTGACTCCTAGATGGCCCACCTTAGGACTTCTTCAAGAAGGCCATGTCATCAGACTGTTGAGATCCTCTAGGCTTTCAGCTAAAGAGCATTTTCCCCTGAAGTTATTAAATTAGGTCCAGTTTCCTCAGCTTGATATTTCTGAGAATTGCACTTTCTTCCTTTTCAGGACTGAAGAAAAAGAAAGTGCGGGCAGTTTATTTCCCTAAAACATGAATCTTTAGAAGGATACCAGGGAGTTAAAATGAACATTTTAACCCAATGCGTCACCATAGTCGTGAACGTTACCCGTATAATTGACACACGTCATGTGTTTAACTTTGCATCCTCTGTGTTAGGATTTTCCTGTTTTGTTTGTTTGTTTGTTATGTTAGTGGTATTTTATCTCTTGTCTTCTGGTCCTTGCTCCCCTTCCCTTGCTTAGTTTCCATGGGTATGTTTCTGCCACACTAAGGGAGGCTGGAGGTTAGTGACATGGAGCAGTGGGTTTTGAAGTCAGTTTGTGCCTTGGTTTTGAAGTGTTTACTTGGGTCTCAGATATACAGGGTACTGTGTGATAGTTATTTGGGCATCAACTACGCATAGCACAGCAGTTATTCTTAAAATGAGCAGAGGCCCCTGGGAAGTGAGCCCTGGTACTTTCACCTTCTGCAAGCCAAGCCTTGGCATTTCCTTCAAATTAAACAAAAGTAATGGGAAGTGTTGTCCCTGAATACTCAAATTAGGCTGAGAACAAAGAGTCGAAGGCCGTTAGAAGAAACTACTAAAAGAAGTGGCAGTATCTTTTGGGCATTTTGGTGTCAGATAAATGATGTTTATTCTGTTTTTTTCTAGGATTATTTGAATGAGCTCCCTCCCAAAAGCCTCCCATCGTACTCTTTTCTGAACTGTCCATCTGACCATTATCTCCTGCCATGAGTCTGTGGGAAGGCCAATCACTATAATCCTCTTTTCTTTATTCTCACATCCTTAGGATGTGACTTAAAAGAGAAAAAGTTATATTGTGATTTTCTTCAAATAGGGCAAAAAGAAATATGTCGTTTTGATCCAGAAGTTAATGCGAGATGAGAGGAGGCTACAGTTACAATTCCTGTAATACACTTATGTATACTGAATATACTACCTTGATTTGTGGCCTCAAGTAAATAGCTGCATAAGTTTAGAGCATAATTCTTTTCATAATTGTATTAACCTCAGCAGGAAAACATTTGTATTAGTTTCTGTAATCAAAAATGCCAAATGCCTATTTTCATTTCTTGAGTATTTTGGTTTTAGGTAGCACAGGCACAGCTCTTCAAATGCATATCTGTTCCCTTTAATTCTAGTAGCTTTGTAAAGAAATTAAGTATTTTTCCATTTTTCTGCTTTGTGGAAGTCAGAGTAAGGGTAGGGGTAACTGTTTTTACCAATTTTTAAGTAACTGGCTTGCAAGAATGATTCTCTAAAGAGCTATTTTGTGTGTAGTTTCCCTCTGGGTAGAGACTGGGGGAAAGTAAGTGCATTGCATTTCAGAGTAGTAATTTGCTCAAATAATTAGCATCATAGTACAGTGTATGGTCAGCTTCCTGTTGAGGTCTAGATATCGACATATAATTTGGATTTTCTTATGTTTTCCTTCTAGGCTGATTACCTCTATAATTCCTAGATTTGAGCAAAACAGAGTTACTCTTTTATTAGAGTAAACATCTGTAACATTCGTAAAGCGTTGTCTTTTTCTTGTCAGTGAAAGGTGTTCCAGTATCCATTCATTCATAACATATTTATTGAGCATCTAGTATTTGCCACTGTAACAGAGGAGAAAGTATCATCTTGCCCCTCAAACAGACTTTTGAAGATTATGCTGAATAGTGGATTCCCAATAAGTAACTCATGTACTTTAAGACTTTGGAGGTAAAATGTTTTATGGAGTTTTTAGTTGTTCATTTCTTCTTAAAAAATGATCACATACATTTTGGATGAACTATCTGTGTATGGCTAAATTATTTTTTTCTAGATAAACATAGGAACCAAGGAATTAAATGGGTGGGAGAAACATTCATTAGGCTGTACTCTTATCAAGTGATGTGACCTTGGCAAATTTATGTAATGTTTTTGAATCTCAGTATTCTCATCTATTGATAAAATGTGGATGAAACTCCTATTATGAGGCAGTTATGAAGATTAAGATAATTCATGAAAAATATGAGCCATAGTGGTTGCTCAATAAATGACAGTGATTATTACAGGTATTTAGAGGACAGTAGGGTGTAGGAAAGAATTTCATGCAAAGTCCAGTCCTTTAAATATGAATGAGGAGGAGGCATCACCTGTATACCTGTGATTAAAGTTGATAGCTGTGATCATACTGTGAAGAGTAAGTGCGTAGTTCCTTTCTGGAGGGTAATTTGATTACAGAGATATTACTTTGAAGAGGTAATATGCTAAATGAAATCATCAGTGGCCTGAAAGTGTTAACAAGGTTCTGGGAAAGGAGCCATTTACTCTCTTTTCACCTCTAAGATAAAGCATAATGCACTCGTGTATTTAATAAACTGTGAGAGATGGTGCTGGTTTACGGGGGCATTGGTAAGCTATCCCCAACCCATTTTTTTTTCTTCTAGCTTTTCTTTTCCAATCCCCCTAGTTTTGTAAGAATCAGTTCGTGAGTTTCAGCAGGCTGCCTTACCTGCTGTAGATAGAATGCCTCTTCCCTTCCTCTGGCCCCTACCCCTACCATTGATAATATAATAAAAAAGGAAGCTTATCCAGTACTGTTTCAAACAGGATAAATTGAAGGACAAAGGAATGACACCAAACATGAAATATTTAACACAATCAAATGTTAGGTGTTGATTGATGACTTTCAGAGCAATGACCAAATACAAGAGAACGATATGTTTTCACTTGGACTGTAGGTATCAAGATTCTAAGAAGCCAGGAGATGGAATAATAGGACTGAAGCCATTAGAGAGTATGACCTAAATCTAAGGCTTTGCTTTCTTGTACTGATTTAATTTTTTTAAACTTTCAGTGATTTCACAACTGCTAAGATCCTCAAGGCAAAGAGTGTATCTTTTGTACTATTCTACTTTAACCGAAGTTCAATTAAATGAAAAAATCTATCATTTTAATAGGCTATATATTTCTGTTTGAGGTTGTTCATCTCTCCTCCAGCTTAGTCTCTTTGAAACAGTACTGGTTGGTCTCAATAACCGCATACAATTGTCAATTTTATTTGACCACCAACCATGCTAATGGCTTATAAATACATTGTTCAAAGGTTGTGGAAAAATAAATGTATTTAACCTGAATACTAAAATCTGTAGAAAAAAAATCAATTAGACATAGGCAGTGTATAAAAGGTTTGCTAAATGACTTGCTGCCAAACAGAAAATGGGTAGTCTATTTTAGCATTTTTTAGAATAGTTTTTTTTAGTATTTCCTAGAGCAGTCTGACTCATTTAGATTGAAATATCTGTCGGAAGCTATGTCCCAGTTCAACTGATCCCAACGTTAAAATGTCTCTACATATTCTCCCTCATCTTTCTGCTTCCAGCCTGATAGCCATAATTAGTATTATCCTCCTTTGTGGGGGCAGAAGTCCAACCAAAATAACAACCATGCACTCAGCAACTGCTCAGAACAGTTAAAAGAGCTTCTTCTCATTTGCCACTGTCTTAAGTGGTACTGTCTCTACATTTCCTCCCCCTGCTTTCTTAAACAACAACAGAAAAATCCAAACAGATTGGAAGAATGATATTTGGATTCCAATTTCTGCATAGACTATCTTAGTGGTTTTCAATTGCTTTAGGGAGCTTGCAACAATAAAATTCTGTTGAATCTAACATCATTTTGAACTCTTTCTTGCCCATATTCTGCTAAGAAATTTATCCTGGTGCAGCTTTATCTCTGTTGACAATGGACTTCATGGCTATAGGGAAATGTTGATACAGTGAGCTAGCATCTATCATTTTGACATCTACTGTTTAGCAGATGAAGAGAATAATGAGTGCTTGGGGTGCGACACTGTAGAACAACGTCAGCAAGCAATATGCATAGACCCAGTGATAGGTGTCTCTGGATTTGCAGCCATATATCTGTGGCAATCATTCTTTCTTCCTCTTCTCATTTCTTTTCATTTTCTTTCAACAGTCTGTCATTTGTGGCTTCAATCCACTTTATTTCTCTCCATTTCTTGCTCTTTTTGCTGTCTGCCATAATTCTGCATAAAATTGTGAAGTGCCCTAAAACATTCTCCTTTCTGTTCTTCATTGCTTTCAATGGTTCTAATCACTCCATTGGAAACTTGGTGGTAATTGATTAGGTTCTGAGAGAGGACAGAAGTACAAACCTTATGTCCACCCTTCACAGAAAAATGTGATTACTTATTAATATTTCTAAAAGTTTTTTTCTTAATTTGATTCCAGGCATAAGATATTTCCCATGTGCCTAGAAATTAGTTTAACTCAATCATAACTTAAAGGCAAATAATCTTATGATTTGATCTTTATAAGGGACGATTCTAAACAGATGCTGATGTTTCATATTTTATTCCTTACCCCAAAATGCAAAGATATAGAAGCATGAAATCAATCACAAATTTAGGAAATAAAATGCAATGAGTTTATATTAAACCAAATAGAGGGAAAATAATAATTAGAGAGTCTCTTTGCAACTATGTAATAATATTCTATTTTCAATGACTCAATTAGTTAAAAATGAAATATACAGAGAAAGTAAGTGCAAAGAGAGTTCTCAAAAATGTATCTCTTTTACATACATTTATATTACAAGTTGAAAATTTCATTAGAATGATGGTATTTTAAATTTATTTCTCCTTCCAAGACTACATAGATCTGAAGGTGCTCAGTAGGTGTTCTTTAGCTATTGAAAATACAGCTTGCTTTGGTAAATTAATAGAGACCCTTTCCCTTCATGGCTGAATATGACAAGTGCCTCTTAACTGCTGTTCAGAATTCACAAACCCTAGCACTCTTCCTACTCTTTCTGGGAAGAGATTGTATTTTTCATTGATTTTCAATATTAGATATTTTATTTAAGTAAAGTCCAAAACAGGCCATATCCTATCTGTCAGATACTCTTTTTGTTTCTCCTCCTAATACATTAGCTCAGTAATTATAGTATGAAAGCAAAAGATTGAAATGTTGCATTTTAGTTGGAGGGGTTTTTTGTGGGTTCTTTCCCATGACTGTGGTTGAACTGGGCAGTAGGGGATCATGAGTTCTATAGAACAGGACAATTGATTTCTTGGTGCTTTCTTTGTTGAATTCATTTCTGGCAGTGACACTACTGCAGACTAAGAGCAGAACACAGGAAGTAAGGAAAAGTACAGCATTTCTGCTTGGTCCAGCTGATGGGAAAGTACACAGAGGAAAGGGCTTGCCTCTGAAAGATGCTGATGTTTCATTTTTTATTCCTTACCCCAAACATATTTATCTGCTGAGTCACTAAAGAGAACAAGTTTTGTATATCTTCTTTCTATTTGCTTCTTTGTATTCTTGCCATAGAAGAGTTTTATCTACTAAAACATCTTGAAGAGATATTCTGTTTTGGCCAAAAAGCACTTATAACTTGAATTTATATATATAGTTCTTTTTAAGGTGCCTCCAAATTTTCATACACATATATTATATTAAAATTCATATTTCCATGGAAGAGGTTAAAACCAGACCACTTTCTGATTATGTAGATAAAATTGAGTTTAGTGTACTACACTTTGGTCTTATAAAAATGATTCAGAATAAATCTGACAAAGTCCTTCTCTTCAGACCCTTCAGACTAAGTGTAAAAAGACACAGGGCCTCATGGTTAACCCTGATAGGGCCTCATGGTTAACCCTGATAGAGTTTATTCCTGGATTCTTGGGATGAGAATCAGAGCACTGGTAAATTGTTAGCTGTGTACTTACATCTGATTTAGACCCCTCTCCTCTTTCTCTACCTTCTCTCCTTTCTAAGTCACTAATTTTTGGCATCTCCTCTCATTTACATTGTCTTTCTGCTCTTCATTCATCATTTATTAAATACAATACACAATTCCACCAAGAAGCCCAAAGAACTAACGTTTTTGCCATCATTATTCTCAGTTCAGGGAGAAAGCATGTGCCCAGTACAAGGAAAACACTGGGGATGAATATGTGCATCTATCTGGTGGCAGGCACTCTCCAATAGAGATTCGATGAGAGCCACATGTGTAATTTTAAATTTTCAAGTAGCAACATTAAAAACATTAAAAGAAACCACTTTCGACAGCTGAAATCTATGATCAGTTTTGTAAACTGAAATTCCAATGAATGAATATTAAATAAAACTGGAAACTCAGTTCGTCACTCTTCTTTGCCATATTTCATCTGCTCAGTAGCCATAGGTGGCTGTGGAATGGGCACTGTATTGGATAGTTGAAGGGCTACAATGCACTGCAGCCTTAAAAATATGCAGCATATTCTTGACCCTCACATTTTATTAAGTTCTTCATTTAATTCATGTCAGGCACAATTCCAAGAACTTTATTTGTATTACTTTTATTTTTTCCTTATAAACGACCTAATGCATATTCTACATTCCTCATTTTACAGATGAGGAAACTGGAAATTGGATAAATGTAATAACCTTGCCAAGATTATTTAACTTGCAAGTGGCAGGCCCAGGATTTGAGAAAGCTTGGACTGAGAAAGCTTGGACTGATGCTAGATTTAATGGCTTAAATCCCATGATGGGGAAGGGAATCCAAGAAGGGGACTCCCATGTTTCTGCTTCTTCTAATGTTTGCAAATCTATGTTCTAGAGCAAGTTCTTAGGTTGACTTTGGAGCTCCTGACACCTGTTGGATATGCTATAGTGAAAAAATCAGGGCCACCCAAAATTTCCATCATCACTTGGAACGTTATTACCGCATATCTTATGGGGCTTGATTAAGGTACAGACCTAGACAATAAAGGGACATGTTAGGAGCAGGGTTCCTGTAGGGAAAAGAATAAGGGGACATGTCCTATTTTTTAAATATCCCATTTTAGGAATATACTGACTCCATGCTAGAGGTTATAAGAAATTGAGAGAATTGGGACAGGCTAATTTAGGGATCCATGGCTCCTTAGTCCCTTAAATGAATTTAGCAACCATTTATTAAGCACCTACTCTTTGCCAGAGTCGGTGGTAGGTGTTGAGGCTATAAATACATATGAATTATGTTTTAACAAGCTATATTAGAAAGAAGACTTGTCTTCCTAATTTTTGCTTTAAGAGACGTTAATCTCTTCTTGTAAGTGCCATTATTTTGACGAAGCATCATGCTCTGAGTTCGGTGGTTCTTGGCTCCTACTGAGTCAATACTCTGCATAGCATCATTGCAATTCTTGATGGATAAAGAACTGGGTAATGAGTTAATTTGTGGACTCTCCACCTGTGCTGTCTTCTGAGCTGTGTTTTTAACAATTCCCTGAATATTTGCATCTCTACCAGTTGATATAAGGGAATATAAAAGCAGCAAAATAATTATAATTTTCCTCCTAGTTATCAGTCCCCATGAGAGTTTGGGCTGGAGATAGGTAACCTTGATTTAAAACAAAATGATATTCTGTGAACATTCCAACTATTCATTTCATTTGCTTCCCATCTCCCATTAGTGAATTTGCTCAGATTAAATTTTTATGGATTCTGTTTCCTAGAATTAAAGAAAAATAATTATATCAAAAGACTACCCAAATTAGCCAGATTTTCTCCCGGGAAATTAATTTTGGGACAGTCATCCTCAGACCAAAATATTTGAAAAATAAATAGCAGCATTGGATAACATGAAGTTGTAATAACAGATAATAATGAGGTAAAGAAGCAAAAAGATGTGCAAATAAAGGAAAGGAGAGTTGCTTTGGAAATGGTATTTTAAAAGAGATATAGTAAGAATAAGCTAGTGTGATGCTGTAGGAAGTTTCAGAAATAGGTAGAGGGTATACACAAGATTGGATACTCTAGAACAAACCTGGAGGAAAGGACCGACTGGAAAGAGGTTGGTTTATAGGGAAAAAATAGTAGCCACTTTAGAAGTAGAGTATTTGGTAGACTCTTCAGCCCATTATGTTTTGGCTTCTATGTCAAGGAGGATGACAGTTATTCACTGCATAGCTTTATAGGAAAGATGATTGGTAGTGACTTCAACATTATGAAGAACTCGACAAAGTCCATAAAATGTCCGTGGTGTTAACAAATCTTTTATTACGAGTGCTACCTGGAATTATGTACTTGAAAAAGAAGAATTTCTTGAAACACATTTGTGAAAGGCAAAGGTTTCATGACCCAGTGGGTGGAATGAGACTGAGAAACAGTACCAGTGAAAAGGTGAATAAAAATCTTGTAAGAATATTTAATTGGAGTGGGAGTAGGATTCTTCTTGCAGATAATCAAGGAAAGCCTATGGAGGAAGAGATTCCTCAGCTAAAGATATGAAAGTTCCATTTCTGGCTTGTCCACTGAATGCATGACTCACTAGTTGCCTCTGTCAGCTCACTTAACTTATGTGTCCCTTTAGATTTTTGCACTTGAATGGTCAAGATTAATATGATACACCATAACATAAAAAGTCACAGGTTGGGTTAAAAGAATTTTATACAGAACAATAGAACTGGAAGAAGTCGTCTCGCCTCTGGCCTTCTACCTCTTTTCTAAATTTACGCGAGGTTCAAAACTTCAATTATACTAGGTTTTTTTTTTTTTTTCCCCCTAATATCCCACTTAAATTCTGTAACAGTTTGGCTCATTTATTCTTTTGATGCTCATGGTAACACCAGCAATAGAGCCAGCATCCCTTTAATATAAGATCATTGTAAAATCATAGACAGATGTTACCCCACAATTTTCTCTTTCCCAATTATTTATGATCCTCTCACTTTAATAAGTTTGCTCAGAAGTCTCTGTGTACAGTTTAATTTCTTCAGTCTTCTGAAAAACGTAGAGGCTTGAGCCAGACAAAAGCACTTCAGCCAGAACATGACTGATCCTGAAGACAGAGAGCATGGTTGTTAATGTTCACCAGTAGCTGTCAGTTAAGAAATAATGGTGCTGCATTGCTGACTCACAGGCAGCTAAGGGTTTACTATGTCCACCCCACACCCACGTTTAGATTTCAGCACGCTTTCCATATATTGAGCTGTTGTGTTGGTTTACATCCAGAAATTTTTTTGGTACCGTTGACCTTCACACACTGTTTGGTTAATTATATAAATTAAGTTAAATTATGTAAACTCCATATTAATCAGACAGACAGGACAAACGTTGTGCAGTAAGAAAAGTCTGTCTTTGCAGGCCTCCCTTAAACTTGTCCTCACTTCCATCCCCACTAACCGATGAGGAAACATTGCTCCAATTTATTGAGTTACCATTGGCCAAACACTGTGTAAGTGCTTTATAGACATTATTGTATTTAATCCTTTAGAATGAGGTGACTATTATAATCTCTGTTTTATAGGAGAAGAAACTGAGGCTTAGGTAAAATAACTAGTCCAGGAAGATAGGCTGGGACGTTTGATTCTAAAATCCATGGTTTCACCACCATGGATTGGGGCTTGAGGCTGCCTTTTAACTTCCATTAGAATCTCCAGTGAATCCTTTCCTCACAAGCTTTCTTTTCCTCTTTCCAATCAAAAATATGTTCCCAGGAAATGACTTAAATGAATTCATAGTTAGGCATAAGTTATTTATAATAAGAAGAGCTAACTTTTATTAAAAGCCTAATATGTTATAAGCCCTATGTCAGATACTTTGCACGCATTACGGTGAATCCTACAAAGTTTTATAGACCAAAACCCCAAGATTCTGAGAACTTAAGTAACTTCCCCAAAGTCATAGGTGTAGTTGAGATTGCTTCAGCTGATGAGGCTTCGTGTTATTTCTCTCACTGAATGTGGGAAAAATGTCAACATTAAATATGTTTTTCTAACTGCTCCAGATTATCATCAAGTAGTAGGAAAAGAATATGGTGGATCAGGTGGGCTTCAGTAGTAGTTCCAATGTGTACAACTGGTGGCTACCGAATCCATCCGCTCATAGAGCGATCATTGTCTAAACTTGTTTTCCTATTTTTTAGTCAGATGTTTGTAAGGAATGAGTTACTGAAATGCAACATGCCATTTAAAAATATAGAATCGGGGGCTTCCCTGGTGGCGCAGTGGTTCAGAGTCCGCCTGGCGATACAGGGGACACGGGTTCGTGCCCCGGTCCGGGAGGATCCCACATGCCGCGGAGCGGCTGGGCCCGTGAGCCATGGCCGCTGAGCCTGCGCGTCCGGAGCCTGTGCTCCGCAACGGGAGAGGCCACAACAGTGAGAGGCCCGAGTACCGCAAAAACAAACAAACAAACAAATAAATAAATAAAAATGTAGAATAAAAGCCCACAGAAAATGAGGGTGACAGATCATGTGATTTATCCGCCTGCCTTCTGGCATACAGTGAACTAGTTTTTGTAGGTGGGTCTCTAGGAATAGATATTTGTATAAAAATAGTTTTTGAATCCAGAAATACTGCTTGACTATCGCTAATTGAAGTGACCATCAGATCAATCTTACATGGGATCTGTCTAACCCAAATAAATGTCATGTTTGTTGAGAGATGGTGAAAGAATGGGATCTAAGTCCTCCTGTATTTAATCTGAGGGGAAATCCACACACGTGGTTCTATCAGGTTTGATATTTAACGGATCAGAGTAGTAAAATAGACCTTCTCATTTCATGGGCACTGTGAATTCTCTCTGGATGGCATAGGATCTATCAGTGATCAGCATGGACCATTGGATAGCAGTGAAAGTATTAATTTTATGGGGAAGAGTGTTATATGCCATCATAGTAATGATATGGCCCATTCATTTTTGGAAAAAACACATAGACATACACACATAACAATCTTACGTTTATCATAGATATATGTTTAATTCCATTTAAAATAGACAAGATACAACAGTCATTTAACTTTTTTTTTTTTTTTACATCTTTATTGGAGTATAATTGCTTTACAATGTTGTGTTAGTTTCTGCTTTATAACAAAGTGAATCAGCTATATATATACTATCCCACCCCTCTAGGTGGTAACAAAGCACCGAGCTGATCTCCCTGTGCTATGCAGCTGCTTCCCACTAACTATCTATTATACATTTGGTAGTGTATATATGTCCATGCCACTCTCTTGCTTCGTCCTAGCTTACCCTTCCCCCTCCCCGTATCCTCAAGTCCATTCTCTACATCTGCGTCTTTATTCCTGCTCAGCCATTAGGTTCATCAGTACAATTTAATTTTATTTTTTTTTAGATTCCATATATATGTGTTAGCATACGGTATTTGTTTTTCTCTTTCTGACTTACTTCACTCTGTATGACAGACTCTAGGTCCATCCACATCACTACAAATAATTCAGATTTGTTTCTTTTCTTTCTTTTTTTTTTTTTTTTTTGCGGTACGCAGGCCTCTCACTGTTGTGGCCTCTCCCATTGTGGAGCACAGGCTCCGGACGCGCAGGCTCAGCAGCCATGGCTCACGGGCCCAGCTGCTCCGCAGCACGTGGGATCTTCCAGGACCAGGGCACAAACCCGTGTACCCTGCACCGGCAGGCAGACTCTCAACCACTGCGCCACCAGGGAAGCCCCAGTTTTGTTTCTTTTTATAGCTGAGAAATATTCCACTGTATATATGTGCCACATCTTCTTTATCCATTCATCTGTCGATGGACACTTAGCTTCCATGTCCTGGCTATTGTAAATAGTGCTGCAGTGAACATTGTGGCACATGTCTCTTTTTGAATTATGGTTTTCTCAGGGTATATGCCCAGTAGTGGGATTGCTGACTCATATTGTCTATTTTTAATTTTTTAAGAAACCTCCATACTGTTCTCTGTGGCTGTATCAATTTACATTCCCACCAACAGTGCAAGAGGGCTCCCTTTGCTTCACACCCTCTCCAGCATTTATTGTTTGTAGATTTTTTGATGATGGCCATTCTGACTGGTGTGAGATGATACCTCATTGTAGTTTGGATTTGCATTTCTC